>NW_024466491.1:3427466-4656199 GCF_017591425.1 Ochotona curzoniae | reverse complement strand
TGTAGAGATCAAATCCTAGAGTGAGGTTGGGCAGCAGGTGGGGGTTCCTGTTGATCTCCTCGACAGCAAACATCAGGGCCAGCATGTGCTGGAAGTTCTTGGGCTGAAAGCTGCACACAGGACAGAAGGGCTAAGATGGAGGAGAGGCCCACCCTGGTGGTCATCACATTCTTGGGGACAAAACACCCAGGTGATGGTCACCATGGCCACCCTGATTGTCATCACGACCACCGTGATGGTCACCAGGGCCATCCTGATGGTCATCATGGCCATCCTGATTGTCATCATGGCCATCCTGATTGTCATCATGACCGCTTCTGGGACTTCGGGGCTCCAGGGCTGCCCCAGTCATGGTCACACATTACTCTCTGTGGGAGATTAGTTGATGTCATGGGAGGTGGTTTGGCTGTTAGGAGCTCATTCTTGTGGCTCTCCTTGCATTGGGACTAAGTGTTTGCATGACAAGGCAGAAAAGGTGCACGCTGGCTCCCTCTAGCTCCTGAGCACACAGCGTGAGGACGCCCCTCTCCGCAGCACACATCCAAGCTGCTGGGGCCTCGGTCCTAGTCCAGGAACCTTGCACAATTCTGCAAAGTAGATCTTGGGGCTTGGCGATGCTATGGTCTGCTGGTGTAAGGTTGCATGTGCAGAGGGCTGAGCTTCACTCTGAATGCACATCTGGTCTTCTTTGTTCCTACCGGCAATCAGCTGCTTCTCCCATTCTCTGCTTGGATATCTAACGCCAATTACACGACAGGCCCAAATATGCCCCCACTGAGGAGTCCACTGGTGAGGGTGGGTGAATGGATGGAAAAGCCAGTCACATCTGGGACAGCTTGTGTAGGGGGAAGAGGCCTCGTTCTAGATGATATGCGTCTCACCTGGGAACGCATGGGGTTGGCACCCTCGTGTTTAGGCTAAGCCTCTGCGTGCCACCTAGAAATCCTATCTGGACGCTGGTTCATGTCCTGGATGATATCCTTTGAATCCTGCTCCCTGCTTTTGCCCTGGAAGGCAGCAGTGGTTTCAGGCTCAAGCCCTTGCGACCCTGTACGCACTTGCAAAATGTGAAAGAAGCTCATGGCTTCCAGCTTGGCATCAGCTTAACCCTGGGCCAGGCTCAGACTCTGCTCCAGAATTCACCTTCCCAGTGGCCTCAGCGAACAGTGCAAGTGGCTTGGCCCCTGACACCCACGTGGGAGAGCTGACTTGTCCCCTGGCTCATGGCTTTTCCCTGCACAGTCCCCACATCTGCAGGGATCTGGAGGGTGAGCCACAGATGAGAGAGCATTCTGGACTCTCGCTCTGTCTGACTTTCACACAAAGAGAGAACATGATAGTCTGTGCGTTCAAGGACAACTGCTAGGAACTTCCTTCACAATGTGGCTGGCACAGCTATTCATATGAACACAGTTTGTTCTCAATCACTTATTTGATTGGACCACATAGCATCTCCACACAGACAGACACCTGCTTTGCTGAAGCATCAGGCCATGGAGCAGGTTAAACACACATGGTGTGCACATCTGGCCTAGGTATGCCCGAGGGGCAGCTTTCTAGACACCTGTCCACACACATTTGAGACCTATGCAGGGTCCCCCATCTTAGACTCCCTGTCTCTGCCACAGACGGGAAGAAGCAATGTCAGGGTCAGGGCATAGTCAGCCCCAGATGCAGTTCCTGTGACTTGTGTTGTCTCATGGGGAACCTCTCCTTCCCCTGCTGGGCAGAGGCTCCTGGTGTTGACAACAGAAGCAAGGGCATGGGAGGGCTGGGAAGGTTGTTCTGAAAATGTCCAGGCAGGCGTGCACGTGGGCTCTGCAAGCCTGCCTGGGGAGGCTGCGAAGGCAGTAACTATCAACAGGCTCCCGGATAAGAAAAAGCCCTGGGTCCTCCCACAAGTGCACGGGCCCTAGCATGTAAGAATCCAAATACCCTCTTGGCTTCCTGCCCTGACATGTTGTAGAACAGCAGAGCCATCCGGGCGAGAGCAGAAGGTGAATGGGCATCCTGAACACACTGAAGCCCTGTCCCAATGCTGGATTCGCCACAGCACCTGGAGCCTCATCGGGACAAACGCATCTGGGAACAGGCAACTCAGAGGGAGTAGCGCACTCAAGGATGTTTTGTGCAGTATGTTGTGTGAGATTTGTTCTTTTGCATTATAATAAATCTATGACAGTATCTATTGGCTCTGAGTCTACTTTTCACACCATAATGGAGGACTCGGTACTTCTGCCTCGAAAATAAATGTAAGTTTCTATTAGCTATACCAATAGCACAAATAGGAAGCAGGAACCTGAGCCATCCCACAGGGCTGGATATAGAGACATCTCACTTATCTTTGCTGTTAGAAAATGGCATCAAAACCTGGGTGTTCCTAGTTCAGATCCCACACACAACAGAGCCCGAGCCGCATTGGGCATTGGTTAATCGGTGGAGGAGTGTGCAGGGCAGCCCGTGACTGCCGGCCAGGAAGGACACCTTCCCAGAGCACGTTGTGAGGAGACTCAGTGTCCCTGTGCCCGAGATGACCCTGTGTCAGGGAGAATTCTGCTGTCCACCCTGAGTGCACATGGCCTGGGGAGGGGGTTTCAGGAGGTGGTGCAGTGTTCAGCACCCACTCTTCCCCATGAAGGAAGGTCCCCGCATTCCTCCCTCCATTAACACAGCTCGGTGTTTTGGCTGGCAGAGGTGGACAGGTCTCCTGCGGCCAGAAACACATCGGCTGCTCCCTCAGACTGTCAAACCCTCCTCTTGGGGAAAGGTTGCCCAAGCCGTGCCGCTGTGAAAGGTGAGGGTCACGGCCATTTCTTACTCATTTGACTCATTGTTCCTGAGTGTGTTGGGCTCTCCGTGGCTCTGAGTTCACTCACAACAGTGCACCCATTGTTTCCCAGGGCAAAGAGATGGCAGGGGCTGTGAGCACACCAGCCAGCACCAACATCCCCAACTCCCAGGTCTGCTCCCAGCCAGCACCCGAGCAAACAGCTTTTGTTCCCCAGTCAAGGTAACCCCGAGCGAGTTCTTCAGTATGTAGCGCTGAGTAGAAACGTGGTGCATCCTGCGTGGAGGAGCTAGGTGACTAAGAACATGTGGTGCCAAGGCAGAGCTGGGAGAGCCCTGGGCTGAGGTCCTTGGAGTGCAGCGGCCAGGAAGCCTAACCAGCATCGCTGTCCCTCCTGGACCACGCAGAACTGTTTACTCAACACCTCAGAGACATGGACCAAGGGGCACTGTATTCATGAGACCCCAGCTGAGGTCACCACGCCTCGGAGCAGGAGGCTGGGCATAGCCCACGCAGGCACACCTAGTGCGTTGATCTCACCACCTGCAGGGACCTGACAGGTACCACTGGGACCTCCGAGGGGAAAAAAAAGGAAAAGACTCAATGGATGCTTACCTTCTGAAATGGAGGCGGTCTTCATGCTGGGTGGGGAGCCTGGATATAGAGTATAAACAGACGGGCAAGAAAGCAGTGAGCAACACGTCTCCATCCTTGGAATCACGGCGGTCGTTGACATCAAAGCAGACGGGGTCTTGCGGCTGGCACACAGCGCAGTGAAGCTGCAGGATGAGAAGGAGCAACAGCAGAGGAAGCATCTGGGATTTTGTGCAGCAAAGTGCCAAGAGGCAGGGCCGGGGAACAGGCAGGGGCAGGCAGGTGCATGCGTACAGCCTGTGTGTGCGTGTGCGTATGCGTGTGTGTCTGAGTGTGTGTGGCCTGTGGACTGCAGGGCCACTCTAATACTCTTGCAGCTGACAGCTCACCAACTCCCTGGAGGAATGAAGAGCCTCCTGGCCCTGGAGCCATGCGGGTGAGGGCTCCTATCCAGGTGAAAAACGCAAGGTTGAAAACATGTTTTGCTTGTCATTCTCACCAGCCGCAGGTGCCATCATGTCATCCAACTCCATGGACAGCAAGACCCAAGCAGGAGTTCCCGTGAGATGTGGGCAGAGACCTTATCAAGGAACCACTTTGATACCCAAAGGCCACAAAAAGGGTGGAATGAGATCCTGCAGGAACATTCTTGCTTGAAATCCCCCTAAGGCCAGAGGAAGAGGAGAAACCAACTTTACAATTGCACAATTTTACCTGGTGAACAGTCCCATCTCTCATGATTCCTGAGTGCAGAAATACAAGTACATCTATTGTCAGTTAGCACATGAGCACAAATCACGGTGGGTTTGTTGTTGTTGTTGTAGTTCATGTATTATTGGAAAGGCAGATTTACGGAGAGGTGAGAAAGAGAAACAGATCTTCCTTCTGCAGCCACTCCTCAGGAGGCCCCAGCGAAGGGATATGTGGAAAAGGGCCACAAACATGAAGTTTTCTGAGAGAATTCTAGAATGTTGGACAAATGTTTTCAAATTTCACATCCTACAATTAAATGTCAGACAGCTTTAAGAAGGATATTTTTGTCCCAGTGTGTCCTTTCTGTAAATACGCTTTCCCAATAAAAACATAAGTGAATGTTTTTAAGACAAAAATTAATTTTAGGTACTTTTTGGCACTGGCCCCACGCCACGGTGGGACATCCACATTAAATCGTAAAAAGAAAGGGAAATACAGTTGTTCCAGGACATTCCACAGCTCAAAGGTTTTGTCGCCCCTTGTCTGGCCTTACAGGGAACGTGCTGACACAGTACACTAGTGTGTCTCTGAAGCAGCAGAGGTCGGGACACGTGGTTGGCACCTGCACCCACGTGGGAGACCTGCAAGGAGCTCCTTGCCCCTGACTTCAATCAGCCCAGCTCCAGCTCTTGCAGCCATTTCGGGAATCTACCAACGGGTGGAAGATCTCTCTGTATCTCTCCCTCTGTTGGTACTCCAGTTCCAACGGGCATAAAGCAGTGGCTGAATCCCTTGGGTCCCTCCTGCTGTCCATGTGGAAATGTAGGAGGAATGCTGGCATGCTGGTGACAGCCTGTTTGCAACTGAGCTGCTGTGTTCATTTGCTAACTAGTAAGCAGCAAATTCTCTGCCTCTTTATCTCTGTCTTCCTGAATTGTTGTGGGTGCCCCTGCCTTAAAAGTATATAAATATTTAAAATTGAATTCAGCCAGAACAACAATAGCAGCAACAACAAAAAAATCCAGCTCAAGCAAGTGATAAATCATCGACATTCTAATTACCTTTGTTTGATCATGTCAGTCATCACCCTGTACCCACATATTGTGTCAATAAGAACTAACATATGAATAAGTGCACCTGTTCCAACGCGCAGACATCCCATAATGCTAACTAGCAACATCTCTGATTATGTGACATAAACTGGTGCTTACTGGCGGAAGGGCCGTGAGTTTCACATCAAGGAAACAGCTTGGTCCACACAGGTGGGACTTCTTCCCTCTGAGACTCAAGAGAACGCTTCAACTCCAGAAAGGTCTAGTGCTGCGAGATTGGGCCGCTGGGAGGTAGGACAGCTCAGAGAGAAGGAATCCTTTCAGCTGGCTTCTCTCCTGCTCTCCTGGGAACAGAGACTCAGCAAGAAGGTCTCTTCTTTCCCAGGCTGGCGTCTCCAAGGAAATCAGGTGATCGGAGTCCGCGACCCCAAGAGGGAGATGAGCCTAGTGAGCAGAGATGGGGGACATAAATTCACCCTCTGTTACCAGCCTGCACAGATGCCACGCCAACCTGGATGGGGCGAGTCCGTTGCTCTGGGAATCCTGGTCTGACCCCCAACTCATGCTTTGCCCTGCTCCTGGGGAGTGAGGAGTAGAGGGAGACTGACCCCCCATTCTCCATCACCAGCCTCCAGGGAGGAATCGCACCTCCACACGGAGGCCCTCCTCCTGGAGAACCCACCCAGGTGAGCCTTGGAACGTTGTCGGTGCTGCAGGGGAGCAGCGGGCGGGCGGGCAGGGGGGAATGATAGCTAAGAGCATTGAACCGGGGCCACCTGATGCTTGAACCAGTCACCCAGTCAACACTGCTTCCTCACCGGGTTAATCGGACTGTTGGTCTGTGGTCTGGAGGAAAAAGATACATATATACACAGGGTTCTTGGTTTCCAATGCACTGATTACAGAGCACGGATTGAGCGTCAGGAAGTGCTTCCGATTAGGTACGCAGATCTCCTGCAGTTAGGGGTACAGGGGGAAGAACAGGATGGAAGTGGTGAGGATGCAGAGTCGATGGAGGTATTTTATCACTTGTTTTGATTTTTGGGGGGAAGAGACAGATGTAGACACAAGGAGAGAGTTCCCTTATGCTGGTGCATGTCTCCAGTGCTTGTACAACAAGGAAGGCTAATTCAAGCCAAACGGGATCCCAGAGTTCCGGGCACACAGTGAATGCGACCCCACTAATTCGATCAGCACCGATTGCCTCCCAGAACAGAGCTGGGAGAGAACCATGGAGGTCCTGAATGGAAACTGTTCTCACAGACACGAACAGTTTCCTAAATAGAATCCTGCACAAAATATGGAAACCCATGTTCAAAGTGATAAATTTAAAAAAAGTAGCAGTCACCTTAATGTGTTTTAAAAACTGTTTTGCTATTTTTCCCTTAGCTGGTAGTCAATCTCAGTCAAATGGAACCAGGCAATGAAACACAGCCATCAGAATTCCTTCTCCTGGGATTCTCAGAGGACCCAGCCCTGCAGCCTCTCATCTTCGGGATCTTCCTCTCCATGTTCCTGGTCACTGTCAGTGGGAACCTGCTCATCGTCCTGGCCATCCTCTCTGACCCACACCTCCACACGCCCATGTACTTCTTCCTCGCCAACCTGTCCATGGTGGACATCTGCTTCACCTCCACCACCGTCCCCAAGATGCTGGTGAACATCCAGACGCAGAGCAGAGCCATCAGCTACGCGGGCTGCATCACACAGATGTTCTTCTTCATGCTATTTGCAGAGCTGGACAACTTTATTCTGACCGTGATGGCCTATGACCGCTTTGTGGCCATCTGTCACCCCCTGCACTACACGGTCATCATGAGCCCCCGGCTCTGTGTGCAGCTCCTTCTGGTGTCCTGTGTCATCAGTTTCTTGCATGCTTTGTTGCAAAGCTTCATGGTGCTGCGGCTGAGCTTCTGCACACACTTGGAGATTCCTCACTTCTTCTGTGAGTTGGATGAGGTGGTCCATGCTGCGTGCTCTGACACCTTTATGAATGACATGCTCATCTATTTTACAGTTATGCTGCTGGGAGGAGGTCCCCTCACCGCGATCCTTTATTCCTACTCTAAGATCTTCTCCTCTATCCGTGTAATTTCTTCTGCTGGGGGAAAGTATAAAGCCTTTTCCACCTGTGCCTCCCACCTTTCCGTTGTCTCCTTATTCTATTGCACAGGATTAGGTGTGTACTTTAGTTATCCTAGTGCCCAAAACTCACAGTCCAACGCGAGGGCCTCGGTGATGTACACCGTGGTCACCCCCATGCTGAACCCCTTCATCTACAGCCTGAGGAACACAGACATAAAGAAGGCCCTAAAGAGATTTGGGGGAGGGAAAATGGCAAGTGGGACATTGATTATGGGCTGAACAAATCCCAAGAGTTGCAGGCATTAAGTCTCGGAGTCAGGAATTCTTACCCTTGCATCTATGAAAGCACCATTTTCTTCTGTTCACCCACTGCTATTTCTACAAGATTTTAGCCACCAGTTTAACCTATATTAAACCTGTACAATTTAAACACATCGTGTTCGAAGCTTGCTTTTTTTCTCGGGATGCTCCAGACAGCATCTCTCTCTCTCTCTCCTCTCTGTATATATCTGACTTAAAATAAAAATCTCTTTTTTTAAAGTGTTCATCCCCCCTCGGGATGCATGGAACCCCCTCCTGCCACTATGGCAGCAGCCTTTTTTTTTTTTTCCTTTGTTTGTTCCTAAATAAATACTGCTTTGCAAACCAGAAAAAAAAAGATGTATACATATGAAGTACATTGACAACATGTCAAAGACCCGTTCAATCTAGGGGTGGGGGTCAGTGTTGTGGCAGAGCTGGTAGAGCTGCCAACGACAGCATCAGCGTACCATGTGGACTCAGGTTTATGTCCCAGCTGCTCCACTTCCAGGTCAGAAGCTCCCTGGTCATGATGTGGAAAAGCAGTGGAATATGACCCGAGCGCTTGGGCCCCTGCACCCATGTCGAAGACCTGGATGAAGTTCTTGCCCTCTGACTATGGCCTGATCCACCCCTCGGCATCATGACCGTCTAGGAAATGAACCAATGCATGGAAGGTCTCTCTCTCTTCTCTCTCTCTCTCTCTCAGTCTATGGAACTTACCACAAGAGAATTCAAAAGCAAACTGCTGTCCTTGGTATATTCACCATGCTCGTGTTTGCTGGGAGTGAGGGGGATTCGGGAGGCAGACAGGAATAGCACCACAACTTCTTGGGTTTTTTTCTGCATGTGTTTTTTCCATTTTTATCCTTATAGAGTTAATTAAGACTGAATGTGCATATTTATGAACTACAGTGTGGTATTTCAATACTTTACACGATGTGTAGTGATCGAAGCTGAGCAATCAACACTTCTCATTTACAACAAAACTTTATGATTGGAAACTTGGGTCTCCTCTCTCTTATTTGTTCACAAAACATATGCTGGGGGGGTTGGCAGATGAGAGTCCCCCCCTCCCCAATGAGTAGACACCAGGAACTGACGCCTCCAGTCTAACTTATGGGGTTCCCATGACCCCATGTCCTCTATCTTCTCCTACCCGTCCCAGCCTCTAGAGACCCTCATTCGTGTTCATGTTGAGCTTTTCTCTTTGTTTTTAGTGTTCTCATATCAGAGAGAAGACGTGATGTTTGCCTCTCTGTATCTGTTCTTTCATTAGCATGAGGCTCTCCGGGTCCTTCCATTTTGCTGCAAATTGAAGGATCTCATTGTTTTAATGACTGAGTAGTATTCCATTGTGTGAACTGCTTAACATTTTTAGATTTTCCTCCAAAACCATTTCAAATCTCTCTATCTCCCTCCCTCTGGTATCTATCCGTCCATCCGTCCATCCCTCCATCCATCTCTGCCACGCTCCCTTCTCCTCCACTGCCTCTTTTTGAACAGATTTTTTTCACATCGTCTTACTAACCAGAGTCAGCAATGGGAACATTCGTTCATGGGAACATTATCTGTTGCTGCTGTGCTTCTGATCTGGAATCTTGGGACATCAGATATACATTCTTTGGGGGAAGATAACAGTAGACATTCCTGACTTATCAGAGTGGGAGAGAGATGGGGCAGGAAGAAAGAGATCTTCTATGTGCTGGTTCACTCCCCAAACAGCTAAAAGAACCAAGCCAGGCTGATCTGCAGTCAGGAGCCAGGAGCTTCTTCAAGCACAAGGGAAAGGAGAAAGAGATGGAAAGACAGGGGAGAGATGGGGAGCGATGAGGAGTGGGAGAGAGAGAAGAGGAGGGGGGGAGACAGTCTCCCACATGGATGCCTGAACCCAAACTCTTGGGTCATCATCTCTTTCTGTTCCCAGGTCATGCTTCAGAGGGCTCCTCACAGACAGAGCTTTGGGGAATCCAAGGACTTGGTCAATGCCTTGGTTCTAGACTGTGGAGAGAATGCTGGATGGGAAAAGCTGTTAAGGACATTGCATTCAAGAGAACTCATAGAGTGAGAAGGATTGGGCTCGCCTGGCTTGCCCCGCGGCTCTCCAGGGAACACAGACTTGGCAGATTTTCCTTCCTGCCCAGACCACAGTCCGACAGGGAAATCAGCCGCTCAGGGTTGCAGTCCCAAGAGGGAGACGCGTGTAATGAGCAGAGACCAGCAGCTGTAATTATCTGCCTGCTGCCGTCCTGCACAGGTGCCACCTTGGAGCGCGTGGGCCACGGTGGTGTCCTCTCCGTTCTCGGGCTGAGGTCTCTGTCCCTCGCTCCTGCTGGCTGACCTGGGACAGAGCTTCAGTCCCGATCCTGAGGATTCCCACGCAGAGGATACCTGCCTCTCAGAGACCCCGTCCAGGTGAACCCATCCAGGTGAGTACTACAGTGTCAGGGGGCATCTGAGGTCTCCACAGAGCCAGTGCTGCTTAGCTCCGAGCCCGGAGATCACCTGTGGACTACTGAACTAGGGAGAGAAATCTGAGCAAGAAAGCATGCTTGAGGGAAGTGAGGAGACAGGGGAAGCAGGTGCAGTGACTGCCGAAGGAAGGGGCAGCCCGAGGCAGGGAAGCGAAATCAGAAAAAGGGTGAGACGTTTGCCAAGTGAGGGCTGTTACCTCGTGTTGGCTTTGATTTTGCAATATTTGGTGTCTTGGTGTATGCTCTATCTAAGTCATCCAATCCATGTATAGCTTTAAATAGTACTCTGCAATAGTCCGGTCACAGGAGAGAGAGGACTTCAGACAAGGTGTGGAACACTGGACGGAAAAGATACATTGATTCTGTTGCACAAATATTTCTGAAATCCACGCTTATTTTTCTGTTAGACACAATGTGTTAGTACTGTCTGGATTCCCACCCCCACAGGGCTTTGCAGGATCTTTCTGCTTGCAGGAATTCCTGTGAATTACAGATTGGCTCCATCCCTGGGGTCAGGGCTAATAGAAAGCTTGCCACTGCAGGTGCTTCCCCTATTGGGTTCCACTTGGGCTAGCTAAGCCTTGGATTTCTCTCGAGCTGGGAGCCTGCGATCTTTGCTTTTGCCTTGTGGGCTTGCAGGGGTTTTTTTTTTCCCCCTTCCTAGATTTCCTCCATAAGAACTGAGGCTTTTCTCCATCTTTGTCCTTTGTCTTAGCGCCAACCCGGGGTACATAGGAGCGGGAATGTGGGAACGTGGGTCCGTTTTGTGCAATCTGATCTGGAGGCTCACTGCTGTGTGTACGCCAGCCACTGCTTTTCGCTGTCACCTATCTTAAACAGCTTTTTCTTTTTTACTTCCTTGGTGTAATGAATGAATCCCATTCATACATGGCACGTGCATAACATGCACTTTGGGAAATAGGCACTTACTCGTTCCACATTTTAGTGGGGCTCGGTGAAACAGTTTGATGCAGTTACACAATATATAATAGTCGAACTAGGGGAGCCTGTGGGTCCTTACAGCTTCCTCGGTCCTCTCTTTGTAAAGCGTGTGCTGAAATTCCGGAGGCCACTGTCACTCTGTGGTGCTGTGGCACGCTGCACTGAGTCCTCCCATGTAACGGAGTCCAGGAGGCCACTGCCTAGCTCCCTCCAGCACTCCTCTCTCTGCTGTGTCTTATACAACCAAGTTCAGTGAAGTGAATGTTGAACAGTTCTAGCAAGAGCAATGGGATTTAATCATCAGTGCAACCAGGAGGATCTGCCAGTGAGCCGACACCGACGCCTGCCTCAGTTCTCCAGGCCAGCGGGATGTGTATCCCGGCAGCTCGTGTGGCTTCGAGTCTTTCTGCTAATGAGAGCTTCCTCAATGTTCCCGGTACCCGTGTGCCTGCAGCTGAGTGTTGACGAGTCTGCATCATTGCCGTGTTTGGGCTAGAGCAGAGAGGAAGGGTAACAAACAGAAGAAAAAGGCTGAGGACCTGGGCACTGAGAGCTGGGTAGGACGGAAGATGTTCACAAGGCAGCTGGCAAAGCATCAGCCTCGTCGTCCCACCAGGGCTCAGGAAGGAACCGTGCGAAGGAACAGGCTCTGGGTTTATACAGCTCTGTGAAGTCTGTGGCGCAGCTGAGACTGGCGCAAGTAAGCTCACCGTGTCTAGGAGGGGTAATTCCATGATCATTCATTTGGAAGCCTATTGTTAAAATATGCTCATTTTAAAACACACGCTCACAAACTTTGCCAGGCATGCTTAAGAAAGTTCTTCCAGTAACTTATCTTAACAGTTATGGAGAAGGTTCCGACATTTAGAATAGTCCAGTTGTTCTCAAAGCTCAAACAACAACTAATACTCGGTCCATCTAAAGCTTAGGACCTGGCTGATGCCAAGGTTCCCAATTTAATTTTATTAAAAAGTCTTTTCATCTTTGACAATGCTCCCATTTGGTTGCCTGTGGTGTTTCTTTTGTGCATTTTGGATTTTTTTCTGGCTTATTATTCCACTGAGGTGTTCCATCTCTAAGGAGTCTTTGCATCCCCCCACTCTGTTTCAGAGACACTGTGGTTTGCTGATTGAGAGTTTACCGTGTGCATCAAGGGCGTAAGAAGCAGAGCTGGCATGTCTCTAGCACCGGGGGACTCCTCTCTCCATCACAGTCGGCCTGAAGCCACCTGCATGTGTTCGGCAGTCTTATTCCCTCATATGCATCTATGCTCTTTCTCCGTGCAGTGAGCAGACTCAGGCGTGCTTTCTGAACTACACGCACACATGGGTCCAGCTATCCCGGGGGACCCTGCTGCTCCCCCTCCAGGAGGTCTGCCGTGGGCATGCTGGGTCGTCTGTCTCCACTCTGCAGGGGAAACGGGAGCTGATGCTGGCAGTTTGCTTGTCCTCAGTCTGCCCCTGCTTGTCTGAATGCATGCAAGTGTGGAGTGAGAACACGGAATAGCATGCACGGCCCTGAAACTGAGGACTCTGTGTGTGTGTGTGTGTGAGAGAGAGAGAGAGAGAGAGAGAGAGAGAGAGAGAGGAGGCCATCTGATACAAGTGCTCCTCTCTTGGAACAAACAGCAGAAGCTCCCAAGCTTGAAGGACACCTTTGCTACGACACAGATACAGTGTGAGAGGGACCACGTGGTATGTGGCCCTGTGCGCTAAATTCCATGACAGCAGGGAGGACCCCTCACTTCTTAACGTCCAGAAACACAGCATCTCATCCCTCCACAAGTTGCTTATTGCCTTTGGCACGCCGTTGGCTTCCTGTTGGATGTGGCCTTCTGAAACAAACACACCTGCCTCTGGAACAAGCACACTGCCTGCACCTCCTGCCAGGCAGACCCATCTAAAGCCTTGTGGAATCCCACTGCTCCCGGTGGAGGGCTCTGCTTGTCTGCTGCCCTTGCCTGCAGCCCCATGAAGACAGCACCCTGGCTCGCGCTGTTCTCCCAGTCAGCTCCCGTGTTTCACAGGGCGCCCATCGTTCCCCCGTGAGACCCGATCCTTTCGATCTCCGCCTCACTTCCTCCCCCTGCCGGCAGACTGTAGGTACTGATACTCGGGATCGGATTGCCCTGGAGCCATGGCCAACATGAAATACGTACTCTCCAAGGACGTGAGGGTTTTTCTCCATAAAGTGTAGGACAATAATAACCTCCTGGTGGAAAATGCTGGAGAAGGACGAGAAAACTGTAATGAGATGGAACGAAGGGTCCACTGCAAAGGGAAGGTCAGTACGTACCCTCCACACCAGCACAATCTAGTTTCTTGATTACACAATATCCGTGATGCAATATCCAGATATGTGGATACAGACCATGCCGCTGTTCTCTTCACCCGCAGTCTCACGATCACATGGCATCAGAAAATAATACCCGAATTTCAGGATTCCTTCTCCTGGGATTCTCAGAAGACCCAGCCCTGCAGCCTCTCACCTTTGGGCTGTTCCTCTCCATGTACCTGGTCACTGTCAGTGGAAACCTGCTCATCGTCCTGGCCATCCTCTCTGACTCCCACCTCCACACGCCCATGTACTTCTTCCTCGCCAACCTGTCCATGGTGGACATCTGCTTCACCTCCACCACCGTCCCCAAGATGCTGGTGAACATCCAGACGCAGAGCAGAGCCATCAGCTACGCGGGCTGCATCACACAGATGTTCTTTTTGTTGCTTTTTGCAGGATTAGATGATTTTCTCCTGGCCGTGATGGCCTATGACCGGTTTGTGGCCATCTGTCACCCCCTGCACTACACGGTCATCATGAGCCCCCGGCTCTGTGCGCAGCTGCTTGTGGTCTCTGGCGTCATCAGCGCTCTGCATTCCCTGTTGCAAAGCTTCATGGTGCTGCGGCTGAGCTTCTGTGCACATCTGGAAATCCTACACTTCTTCTGTGAGTTGAACCAGGTGGTCCACAGCGCCTGTTCTGACACTTTGATTAACGATGTGGTCATCTATATCGCAGCGGTGCTATTGGCTATTGGGCCCCTGGCTGGGATCCTGTACTCTTACTGCAAGATCGTGTCCTCCGTCCTGACCATCTCCTCAGCTCAGGGGAAATACAAGGCCTTTTCCACCTGTGCCTCCCACCTCTCGGTCGTCTCCTTGTTTTATTGTACTTGCCTGGGTGTGTACCTTAGTTCTGCCATTACCCACAACCCAGAGTCCACTGCCATGGCCTCGGTGATGTACACCGTGGTCACCCCCATGCTGAACCCCTTCATCTACAGCCTGAGGAATAAGGACATCAAGAGGGCCCTGAGGAGACTCTCTGAGAGGGACACTGTCAGTGAGCCCATTGTCCTGGGACTCAGGAGGACACCCCCGTGAATGCTGGGCTCCCTCCATTAGGCCAGGAGTTATGGTTGTTTTATGAGTGTCTGAAAGTAAATCCCTGCACTTATTTCCTTTAATATTTATTTCTTACAGTTTTAAGTATCTTATTTTTTTTTTTAGGCTTCCAACTGCTTCTGATGCCTGCTAATTAATCCCTGTGTCATTTTCCCAGGATCCTATTATGATCCTCAACCATGGACCCAAAACTCGTCGAAAGTCCCATTTGTCTCATGAGGGGAAAATGAATGTTTTATGGATAAGTTCTCAAGTTAGCTTGTCATTCCAAGTATTTTTTTTTAAGTCCTAATGTATGTATTGTATTTATTGAAAGAGAGAGAGAGCAGACTAGGTCTGCACCATGGTGGCTCCCTCCCCAAAGGCTGAACCAGGCTTAAGACAGGAGCTGGGAATTTAGTCTGAGTCTCCTGTATGGTTGGTAAGGACCCATGAACTTGAACCTGCACCTGCTGCTTCCCAGAGTGGATTGGACTCAAATCCAGATCTCTGAAAAGGGATGTGAATAGCTAATTGACCATGGCACCAAATGCCCAAGCTCCATGGTTTTTACTAATTTCCAAAGGAAAAAATGTACACGGATCCCCTAAGGCTATTCATATAGTTTTATAAGAAATGAAAACCAGAACTTCCTGTGTGCTTCTAGCATCGGTTTCTACAACACAAGCTTGGCTTCCTGCCCTGATGTGGACTTTCAACACCCAAGTGTCTCCTCCGGCTCTTGGATCCATTCTCTCGGTGGAATATTGTTATCCTGCTCATCAGAGGGTCCACACAGGTCACTGCTCTCGGTAGCCGCTGTTGCACAGCAGGTAGATGCCTGTCTCCTAGGGGAAGCGGAGCGAAGGGAGAAGTCCTGGCCATCCTTTCAGACCCCTAACTCCGTGTACGTCTTCCCCTCCAACCTGTCCTTGGTGGATGATGTCTGCTTCACTTCCACCACCATCCCCGAGATGCTGGCGAACACCCAGACACAGAGCCGAGCCATCAGCTACGCAGGCTGCGTCACACAGATGCGCTTTTAAACACTAGTTTCAGTGTTGCCCAAGCTTCTGTTCTTGACGGCCTATAACCAACCACCTGTCACCTCCTGCACTTCATGGTCACCAAGAAGCCCCAAATCTGCATGCTCCTGGTTGTGGCTGGACCACAAGTGCACCAAATTCCGTGTTATAGAGTTAAATGACCTGAACCATCCTACCCTAGTCCTAGCATGGTGAGGACAGAGACGTGCTCTGTCTAGCAAAGGAAACATTCCCACCCAGTCCTCTCCAAGCTTGCGTAGGCTCCTGACTGCTGCCTCCAGACCTAGCTCTCACTAAGCGTCTACTGAGCACATTCATATGAAAACTTCATGCCAGCTAACTGTGAAGCCAAGCCTCTGGCCATCCCCAGCGCCAGTCCAGACAGACTCCAGGATGGTTCTAGGATCCTGGACTGTTCAAGTGTCCACCCAGACACAGTTTCCAGAACGGTCCCTTGTGACCACAGGCCCCAGTGGATTCTGGCACCAGATCATTCCCCCCACACCCCCATTTGAACCTCATTGAATCAGTTGACCCGCAAACCTTTCAACAACTCTGTTCAGGAATGGAGAGTTGATCCAGATAAAAAATCAGCAGTCATGTTTGAACTCCACGAGAGCTGACACGGACCTCGCTGACCTGTCGGAACATGTGACCCACCGGCAGCCAAAGGCATATCATCTCCAGAGCATCTGGACCGCTGTTCCAGAATGATCGGCTATGAGGTTACATACAAATCCTGGCCGACTCCGCAAGGCTGAAACAGCAGTAGCTCTCTTTTTCTGGCCAAAATGGTAATGCAACTGAATAATCAATCGTAGGAGAATATTTGAAAAGTATCACAAATATATAGAAATCCACCCTGCCTCTGAGCAAGCAGCAAATCAAGAAATCCATAGAAAAATTCATGAGATAAATGAACCTAGAAACACAACATTCCAAACAAATGAGATTTAGCAAAAGCCGTTCCAATAGGAAAAGTTACAGTGGTAATTCCCACATTAAGACTGAAAGATCTGCAGTGAAAAATGACTAACTTTATACCTTAATAAACTAGAGTCAGAAGATCAAATAACTAAGCCTAAAGTTCACAGAATGAAACCAATCATAAAATTTAAAAATAGAAAAACAATAGAATGATAATATAAACAAAAGTAGCAAATATAAAAAAAAATCACACTCAATATCACCAAACTAGAAAACTTGACGGGAGATTATGCTGAGCAATGATATGGCAACAAATTAGAAATCATGGGAAAAAATGAGTAGATTCATAAATGGCATACAATCCCTGAGGACCCAACCATGAGTCAATAGAAAACGGAAACCACTGGAGACTGGGACAAAACCATCAGAAACCGCAAAGTGTTGTCACTCCACAAGGAAGCTCTCACCGCCGGTCCTACGGCTGAGAAAGATCGGGTCACAGCCATGCTGCAAATGACCTGGCTGCATAGGAAAAAAAACTCCATCAAAACAACCTGCTAGAATAAACAGATCCCATGAATTACAAGCATGACAAGTACCAGAAACATTTCTACATGCTGAGAACGAGTTGTCTTTTAAAAATGAAAAAGTATCGATGAGGATAGTAGCAAAATACGTACAATCAGCCTTAACCAAGAACGCACAGAATCGACGCACTGAAGACAATCTGATAAAACAAACTGAAGACAAAAATACATCCAAGTTTATTGATTATGCTTAAATAATGCATTTTTATCCACCAAAAAAAATTGTTACAATGAACAAATACAGTTCGGGATTACAAATATTGCAAGTATTTTAATAGGCTCTGAATGAGTTATCTTTACAAAAAGCATTAGGAAAAACCATCTCAATTGTGATAGTATCAAAACACATACAAATTGTGGAAATAAACTTCATCAAGAATGTGGGAAAAGATGTACATTAAAAAATTTAACATATTGATAAAAACTGAAGACGAAAAGAAATATACATTTATCCTTACTAAACAAGCGCATTTTTTTTTTTATCAGATTGGATTGGGACAATCGGGAATTCCGTCTTGATCCTTGATTTGTTCACGGATATTCATAGAACTTTTCCAAAGAATGTTAAGAACACTGGAATAAAAACGAGGCCGTGAGTGGCCCCAAACAACATAACAAGGAACATAATTTTAGCAAATGTTCTGAAAATGTATGCTTTAGCTGCAAACAACACACACACGCCTATGACTGTTGAAATGGCACTCTGCAGGATGGGGTAGCCCAGCAGGTACAACGCCTCAATGGATCTTCCGTTGACCGAGGGCTCAGCACTGGAGACAAAGGCGTAGGATATGTGTGCCGAGAAATCGAACGAAAACCCTATGCAGATGACCAGGTTGATCATGGATATGGAGTCGAGGTTCACATTCCAGAAGGACATGAACCCCACCACTCCCACAATCACAGAAGCGATCGCAAACGTCACCCACAAGGAGCAGACCGGGTGAGGGATCAGCAGCAGGGCGACAATGAGCATCACCGACGACGCCACCATGACGTTGCGAATCGTGTTCTCTATGATGGCGGCGTACTGATCAAAATATATAAACGCATAGTTGTACACCAGGAGGGGGACTTCGCACTTCTCGGCTATCTCTCGTAACTGCAGCAGCATCGTCTTCTTGCTGCTGGAAGTGGAGATGTCCATGGACTGGATAAAGCCCCGGGAAGCAATGATTTCATTGGAAGATGAAACATTCAGATCGTACATAAAAAAGGACACACTAGCTAAGAAGGGGGCGAGGTTGCTCATGAAAACCTGCTTATCGTTGGGGTCCAGCCCTGTTTGTTTCAGATAGTTCACGTACGTCGGTAACCAGAATTCTGTCAGGTTTTTATTGATAAAGTCATTGTTTTCAAAATCCGTGATGCATTTCTCCAGTTTCTGCCTGACACGTTCGTTCCAGTAGTCAACGGGTTCAGTAACCACCACCATGACCCTGGGGCCAAAGTCGGAGAAGTAGTCCTCCTCCGTGTTGAAGTACGGTATGATGTACGAATCGTCGCTGGCCAGATTTCTAACGTCCAACCCTTCCTGCACTCGGAAACAGCCGTATATGCTGCTGCTGAGGTACCCGAAGTACAACAGCACCACGAGCAGTTTGGACCAGATGTTGGTCAGGAAGGGACCGAAATAGTCCCTGAAGAACACGTTCATGGGATGGATGTCGGTCCCTTCTTCGTCAATGACAGCGCCACAGGGGAGACAGCAGAACTTTTTAAGCGAGAAGTACCTGGGGTCGGGCTTCTTCAACCAGTCGAAGCACTTCCTCTCCCTTCTGCCGTCTAGGGCCATGAAGGCGCCAAAGCAGGTGATGCTGTAGAGATAGCAGAAGACCAGGCTCGTCCCCGTGTAGATGCAGAAGTACTGCACGGACCTGAAGGAGCTCATGACCCCCGTGTAGAAGGCCAGGACGTTGGTCAGGGTGGTGATGGTGATGGACACCGCCACCCTGGAGTACACATCCGACACGCGCTCCCTCGTGTTCTGCAAGAGTTTGGTCTTCTGCCAGGCGGAGATCAGGATGAACATGTCGTCCACCCCCACACCTAGAATAAGAAAGGGCGAGTTGGCGACGATGATCACAAACGGCACCCCAACGAAGAGCATCAGCCCGAAACTGCTCACCACCGACAAGACCACACAGATCACTCCAAACACGGCCACCCACATCTTGTTGCGCACACAGTCCAGCCTATAGCACGAGATGATGGCAAAGACGACGAGCAGAGAGTACGCCCAGTAAAACAGAGGGATGACCGTCTCGGAAGTGGCCTCGAACTCCATCTGCCTGGAGAGCGACGTGAAGTGCACCAGCTGCACGTGCTGCAAGGCCAGCTGGTGCTTCATGTTGTTGAACTGGCTCAGGAAGTGGGTGAGCCACTTTTTACTGAGCTCGTTGTCCTCCCTGCGCTCCGTCTTGAGGTAATACAGCAGCCGCATGGCTTTGGCTTCCACCAGCAACTGGCTCATTCCCAAATTCTCTCCCAGAGTGGTTTTGCCAAAGAAGCCAGCCAGGTAGACGGGATGGTTGTTGTGGTTGAAGATGGGGAAAGTCACCTGGCTCAGGTTGAGCTGGGGGTTCCGCTGCCAGGCGTACAGCAGCGGGTTGCAGGGGACGCAGAACGTCTTGTACTTGGCACACACTTTGTGGTACCGAAATTCCATTCTGTTCTGCCTCACAGCCATGGTTTGCACCGCCCTGTCCAGTCTGCTGATCTCGGTAAAGATGTCTCTGTGCAGCACCGAATTGCCTTTGGACACCACGATGATGGACAGGAAATTGGTCTCGGTGCTCCTGCGGGAATCGGAGAACCGATAGGAGTCGTTGGTGGTGAAATGTCCCTGAACGAAGCGCCGCTCTGCTTTGGCGGGGCTCCCGATGGGTGTGTACTGCTCCTCCAAGTTCTCCATGCCCCCCCAGGGTAGGTAGACCAAGCCGATGCCCAACAGCCCCGTCAGCACCATGGGCAGCAGCAGGAAGAACCAGGGATGAGAGCCTACGGCCCAGCCCAGTCTCCCAAAGACCCGGACCATCGGTGCCTCTATACAGTTAGTGTTACATTTGCGCCTAGAGAGGACAGCTAACGGCAACAGGTCCCCTGCCGCCGATTCCCACCTGTCCCGCAGCTGCTGGGACTGTGTCTTATGCGACCTGGACGAGGCTCTCCGCTGGGAGGGCTGCTCCGGGGACCTGAGGAACGCAGCATCTGCCTTGGCCTCCGTGGGCACCACCAAGGGGGTCTTGGCCTTGGACAACCTCTTGGAGGTTGGTTCCCTCCCCTTCTCAGACTGCGACTGTCCGGCAGGTTCAGGCTCCAGTCTCCTCCGAGATACCGGCTTCGCATGTTCCACCCCCGTCTGTGATGCCGGCTTCTGGGACCCAAAACTGGCAACCGGCAGGAGTCTCTCGGGCTCTGTCTGTGATGCCGGCTTCTGGGGCGCACGGCTGTCAACTTGGAGGAGTTTTTCGGGCTCTACCGTCATCTGTGATTCTGGCTTCTGGGGCGCACGGCTGTCAACTTGGAGAAGTTTTTCCGGCTCCACCTTCGTTAGTGATTCCGACTTCTGGGGCGCAAGGCTGTCAACCGGCAGGAGTTTCTCGGGTTCTACCGTCGTCTCTGATTCCGACTTCTGGGGCGCAAGGCTGTCAACCGGCAGGAGTTTCTCGGGCTCCACTTTCGTCTCTGATTCCAACTTCTGTGATGCCGGCTTTGGGGACCCAAAGCTGGCAACCGGCAAGAGTTTCTTGAAATCCACCTTAGTCTCTGACCCGAGGCTGGCAATTGGCAGAGATTTCGTACGCTCCACCCTCATCCGGGACGCCGACTTCTGGGATGCAAGGCTGGCAGCTTGCACGAGTTTCTCGGGCTCCACCTTCGTCTGCGAGGCCGGCTTCTCAGGAACCAGTCCAGCCTCGGACACCTGTCTCTCGGGACCCACCCAGGTCTCGGTCGTGGGCGGCTCCTCGGGCGTCGTCACTTCTGCCTCTGGCTCCTGCTGGGCCTCCTGCCCCGCATCAGGATCCGACTCCGCCTGGGGCTCCATCTTAGCGGATACTGCTCTGTCTGAGGCGGCCTCACGGCACCGGTAGGCTACAGGTCAGTTAGGGCGCGGGTGCTGCGGGCGTCCGGATGCTGCCGTTGTGGCTCGCGGGAGCGCACGGTTGCCTGGTTCCCCGCGGACTGCTCGGGACTCGCAGCCTCGTGCCCAGATGCTGTGGCTCACAGTGCTGTCCTCTGCCGCCCTGGACAGTCAGGTAACGCGGACCTGCACCCCGGGGATGCCCTCCACCAACGTCGTCGTCGGACCCACCGTCCAGCTTCTAGTACCTGCGCTTCGCCATGACGTGAGGGTACCAGGGTGCTGCAGGCTGTCTCCACAGTGCGCCCATCCTGACAGACACCGATTCTGGGGGTCCCTGACCATCGCATGATCTCACCCGCTGCCCACGCCTTCCGGCTGACCTAAGCACCCTGATGCTGCCTTCCACAGTCCCGATGACGCAAGTCTCTGCCTCGGGCTGGGATGCCACCCTTGTCGCGGTCTCTCCAGCCCCTATACCCTTCTCTGTCAAGAGAACATCTTGAAGTATCATTTGTATGGCAAGCTTGGAAGAGGCACATTCTTTTAACTTTGCTTCACTGTTGAAGAATTTTGTTGCATCTTCAAAGACAAAGAAAAAGCTTTGCTGGGTACATTACCCTGGGCTGGCGATGTGTTGCTTTTAGAACCTGGAATATGTCGCTCCATTCTCTTTTGGCCTGATGGAGCCGTTCATGCGCCTGCCTTCAGGGGCTCATCTGCAGACCTTGCTGGTCGGGTAGGCACTCCCAGGCCCACAGCCCAGTCACCAGGTCTCAGCACAGCACTCCCCCGAGCTTCTCATGGCTGCAGTTCACGTATTTATTCTCCTGCTTTCTCTTGGAGTACTGCCACCAATGATTTTTTTAAAAATCTTTTTCTTAGTGTGTAGTCTTACCTGTTCATGCAAGTCAACAATACAACTGGAGTTTATTCTATTCTGTACTAGAAAGATATGCCCTTTGCAACGCACTGTGCATCCCTGCTTGCAAATCAAAGCTGGACTCCCAGGGATCGTGTTGGACATGTGTTGACAACTGGATGCTGGGCTGTCTGGCGCTGTCTGTACCAGCAATGTCCGGCACACTTAAATAACAGACTGATGGAATTGTAACTCCTTATGAAGGACTGACGATTCTATTGTAGCAACATCGGGAAAATCTGTCAGGGACTGGGAGTTTGGGGGAAATCCCAGTCTATATGAAATTGTACCATAAAATTCAAAATAAAAATTAACCCCCCCCAAAAAAGGATTATACTCTCTGAAGGGCAAATAAAAATCAGAATTTTATTTGTGTATCTGACCCCCCCCCCAAAAAAGTCTGCTCTTTTATTTATTGAGTGTGATCTAATTGTGTGTTCCTAAGCCAAGAAAAGTAAGCTTTTTGCCTGCAGGGTGCAAAAAGGAAACACTTTAAGCTTTGCAAGCCTCGGCTTCTGTGTAAGGCTTCACGGTCAACATAAAGCTCTTGGATCCATTTTTATTCAAGTGCAGAGGGCTTATTACCCAGTTCTGCAGGTGGAAATTCGACTTTCCCACCACTAATGATGGCAGAGACACGTTCTTGGGTGGACAGTTGCCAGAGACCGGAAGCGAGCTAATTGCAACACATCAGGGGAAGTCGGCGTCTGAACTTGCGGTTTTCTCAATCAACTCCTCTGAAACACACATTACATTCAAAAGAGGAAGCGCTTGTTCCAGTCACAGGCTAAGACAGCCTTCTTGTCTCGCTCCCTGATTGCTACACCATGCCTGACAGCTGTCTACTGCTACCACCAGGTAAAGGACTGGGGGAGGGGGTGATGGGGACAGACCACCTAACACAGCTACAGCGGCTTCACTGGCTGGAGAATCTTTTTTTTTTTTAAGATGTATTTCTTTTTATTGGAAATGCAGATTTACAGAAAGAAGGAGAGACAGAAAGATCTTCCATCTGCTGGTTCACTCCCCAAGTGGCCCCAATGGCCAGAGCTGAGCCCATCCAAAACCAGGAGCCAGGAGCTTCTTCTGGGTCTCCCACGCGGGTGCAGGATCCCAAGGCTTTGGGCCGTCCTCCACTGCTTTCCCAGGCCACAGGCAGGGAGCTGGATGGGAAGTGGAGCAGCTGGGCCAAGAACACGTACCCACATGAGATCCTAGCACTAGGCTGTTGAGCCACCGTGCTGGCCCCTGGGAAATCTTTGTCAGTTCTTGGCTTTCTGGCGTGGGTATCCACTGTATCTATAGGGTGGGCTGTGTTCATTTAAAAAATGAGGAAGCAGACACTCAATCCCCTGTCCCCATGCCTTCTAGAAGGACCTGGAGGCTTCGAGCCGATCTCACAGAGCCAAGCACACAGTAGGCATTCTACACATCTTAGTGTCTTTTTTAGAACAATTGTGGGATGCACCCTTCTCAGCAGGTTCCCAGGCTGATCCGAATTTTCCTTCAGACTACAGCTCTGGGTTGTCACTTGGCCTTGCCCGATGGCTCAGATCCCACCCAGAAGAGGATGGTCTTCTAACTCCCTCCACCCGATCCTGGCAACCAGAGACTGCCTATCCTGACTCTAGACACCCCCTGACACCCATCCCTGTCTCCCTGCAGTGCTGTGGGCCCTGCTGACTGCGTTGGGAGCTGCAGCCCAGAAACCCCAAGGTGAGTACGCTGGGAGCAGCTGTGGAGAGCGGAGCCGCACCTCAAAGATGGCGCTTGTTGACCATTGCTTCGTGGCACAAAGGTGGTAAACAGGTTTTGGGAAGTTACTAAGGATTGGGCTGAGCACGCAGGGAAGCTACGTGACCTAAGTCATGATTGGTGTGCTTATCACATGATGTGAGGAACTGTGTATGGATCGGTTTGTGCAATGTAAAAAGGTCTGGGTAAAGAATGGTTAATGAGAAGATTCTCCCAGGCGCGCTTCAAGGCTGGAGTTAAAGCTAGAGCTAAGGCTATCACATCAAGGCTATTGCTAGCTAGCACTAGGCTGCTTTGGCTTTACTGTAATAAATCTTAAACAAGTGCTGTAACTGCTTTCACTTAGCCACAACGCTTGAAGTCTTATCCAATAAACTTTTCAAAGAATCTTTACCATATCGGGGTCTTGCTCCCGGGACGGGGGACCCCAATAAGCAGCACCGGCCACAGCCCGGGGACAGGAGCCCTGGGCTCCCGACTCTGCATCCCTCAGCCCAGCACGGTGGGGGAAATCTTATGTGGGGGAGACCCGGGGCTGTCTCCCCTCCACAGCCCCGGCTCAGCTCCAAGCTTCTGATTGCCGTCTACCCCACCCTGCAGCCTGTGCCCCGTGGTGCCCTAGGAATTCCATGTGTGTCAACGCCACAGCCTGCCGCTGCAACCCAGGGTTCAAGGCCCTCTTTGGGGACGTGTTCACAGATCCCACAGACACCTGTGAAGGTACGGAGACTTGGAATTTGGTGGAGGGGGAAGATTGGTAACAAATGGAAATTGTGGAACATCTCCAGGTGCCAATGTTGGGGGTGGGGGTCTTGTCCCTGGCCTGAAGATCATCACCCAAGACAGGAAACAGGATACAAAGGCAGAAAAGTAAGAAAGTGGACAAGCACAGCTTCCAGGAGCGATAGCCCCAGAAGTCCACAGTCTGCTTGAGGTCACCCTCAGCACTGGGCATGTGAGGGGGCACTGGGCATGTGAGGGGGCACTGGGCATGTGAGGGGGCACTGGGCTTCCTGCCCAGCTTCACCTCACCACTGCCTGCTGGTCCAATTCCGGGGGATGATCCTGAGAACTTGGCTGGGCAGGAATCATCTCATGTCCTCCCTGCCCCTGTGTCCTGGGGGTACAGTCCATCACACATCCTCCACACCCCAGTCTTCCGAGGGTTCAGGTGCTGTGTGACAATCCCATACATGAGTTATAAATGTCACAGTTGGGTAGGCAGCATTTCCCTATCCTTAAACATCCATCCTATTTTTGTGTTCAAATACAAGTTGAAGTTCCTTCTTTTTATTTCTTCTCTTACTCAGCTGTCGGACACTAGAACTGTGTCTTCCTGTTTGTGGTCTGGTAACTGTCACCCCCACCCTCTTCCTCTCCCCCTCCCTTCCCTTCCCAAGCTCCCTGTCCATCCTGCTTCTCTCTTCCTCCATGAAACCAGATCTTTTGGCCTCCATGGATAAGTGGCAACATGCCCGATTAGTCTTTCTGTGTCGCCCAGCTCTGTCCAGTGGCAGGGTTCTAGTCTTCTCATAGCCGAACTCCGTTCCACTGCATGTCCACACCACACTGCATTTACCCGTTCGTCTGCTTGGGTCCGTGTCTTGGCTGTTATGAGGAGTACAGCAACAGACCCAGGAGGCGCAGCTGTCCCTCTTACTGCCCAATTTCATCCTCAGGGGTCAATGATGAAGGCCACCCTGGAGACTCGTCTATGGCCTCTGACCCCTGCCATTGCTCAGGCATCAAGGGTGGTCTTCAATCCTGCTCTCTCTCTCTCTCCCTGAGTGGAGGAACTCTCTTTAAAGACCCTACAGATGCAAAGAAACTAGGTCCAAGATTCCCGCTGGCCCTCAAGGTCTCTGCCAATGGAACAGTAAGAAAAGAACGAGTCCCTAGGGGCCACTGGGAACCTAGTGACACCCAGGTCTCAGACTAGAAGACCAGGAGATCTACTGGAAGAACACCCCCAATTTCAGAGGTGACCCTGGCCCTGTCGTGTTGCAGACATTGATGAGTGCGCCCCTCCCCGCTCCCTTTCCTGCGGGAGATTCGCCGACTGTAAGAACGTGGATGGCAGCTACTACTGCGAGTGCATCCAGGGCTACGAGCTCACATCCGGGGAGCGAAACTTCTCCACCGAGAGCCAGAACACATGTCAGGGTAAGAGCCACCCCCATGACATCCAGCTCCCCATCTATGAGGGTTAGGGGTCCCTGGAACCCTTCCTTCTCTACCCAGGAGGTTGGGTCATGGCTAACGGCTGTGGTACTCAGGTCTGGGACAGGACAGGTGCGCAGCTACTTGTCTCACCTACACAAAGAGGGATGTGAAGGCCACGGGCAGACACAGGGACCAGCTGCCTGGCTCCACACCTGGCTGTGTCACCTGTCACCGTGATTCTGACCCAGGACAAGCTGGGCTACTCAGCAAAACCAGGCTTTGATTCAGGCAGTGGACACTGGTCAGGGAGGAAGGAGATGGAGCAGAGAGGGACTTTAGGTGCACCAAGGCCAACCTGCACCTGAAGTGATCGAGGTAGAACAATCCAGAATGGGATTATGTCAACGTTCCAGAGTAGGAAACGAAAGGACACACGAGTAGGAGGCAAGGAAGCTGAGACCAAGTCAACCGTCCAGGGGACTCTGAGGAAGTGCCCGTCCTACACCAGGCGGACAGGAGCCCCTGACCCTGCTTGCAGCTCCATCTGCCTACCCTCCCGGCAGGTGGAGAACAGAGTCCCTTGGTGTCAGAGAAGGGGCTGTAAGGAAGAGGTACGAATACTTGGGATGTGCCCCCATAAGAAGTCTGGCAGATGGACTCCATGGTGCCCATGGGTGGAGGACATCAGGCATTGTGCCATACACCTAGCTCAACCGATCTGGGACACAGAAAAGCAACCTTCTTCTCTCTGGACAGATGCAGCCACTAGTGAGGCATGGGGGGTACAAGGAGAAGGTCCTACAGCTGTCCCTGGTGGTCATGGGTCCCTCTCGGGAACAACTCTCCACACAGATGCTGGGGAGATGTGATTATGGGTAACACTGAGTGAGAGGGCTCAGAAAGATGGATGAGCAGAGGTCCATGGGTGAACAGGGCAGTGGGAGGAACCACAGACCCTTCAGGAAGGGCCTGATGCTGAAGCCACAGCTCAAAGAGGGGCTCGGCTGTGGCCACTCCCCTCAGCACCCAGCGTTCTGTCTGTGGCAGCACCTGAGAACGTGTCCACCACGGCTGTGATGGGCAGAAAGCTGGGGCCACAGGTGAAGTGCTCCACTTCCTCTAGGTACCAGAGAACCATCCTGGGCACCTGCACACCCATCCCGGTCCAGACCCAAGGTTCCTAAGCTTCCATAGAGGGATCACTTGGAGTTTTAGCTCAGCCTTTTTTTTTTTTTTTTTTTTTTTTTTTTTTGCCATCTTGACAAGTGTCTTAGGGAAGATAGCTAAGAAGAAAGCAGTTAATCTGTTTTCTCAGACGGATGTAATATCATGTCCCACGACACCACATGATACGACACGACAGGAAAGCACATGTCTAAGAATTAACCGATAAACTAGGTCATGAGGACCCAACCAAACTGGCATCTGGTGGCTTCAAGGGCATATACAGTTCTAGCCGATCTGCACCACAATGACGTCACATTTAGAAAAAGACAAGCTAGTGACTGACATAGGTGGCTTGGCCCCCAGTGGAACTGTGGCAGACCATGACTGAAGCTCAAGTTCATGTTCAGACCACCCCCACGGTGGTCTCCTAGTGTTGGTTTTACTAAGACAAAATGAGGCAACAGTCAGAGACTTGCAACACTTTCCAGGCTCAGACTCAGTTCTACCACCAAGTTCATCAAATCCCAGAAGTCAGGGTCAGCATGACAGGAAAAGTGCTTACAAACAGATGACATGGGAAGCAAGGGGTCCGTTGGCTGATTCCATACGACGCTAGAAAATACAGGGAAACTCTCGCCCATCTGTTAGTGCTTTCCAGGATGTCTTTGTTAGGAAAGACACTGAAAGTAAAGCCCAGACCTCATGGAGCTCAGCGGTGAGGGTGACAGGTGGGGAAACGCTCCTGGGGCTCAGGCAGACGCGAAAGCCAAGTGAGGTGACAGGTGTGAGCCGCTGGTCCAAGAACCTGCTTCAACCATGAGTGACGGGGAGGCCAGCCCGGCCAGGGTGGCCCTGACCCTCTGGCTTTGTCCTCAGATGTGAATGAATGCGCTTGGAAACCAGGGCCGTGCCACAACTCCACCCACTGCATCAACAAGGCAGGTGGCTATGTGTGCCGCTGCCGCCCAGGCTGGGAACCGGTGCCCGGGTCCCCCAACGGCCCCAACAACACCGTCTGCCAAGGTCCGGGGCTCGCTCTGCTGCCCAGTCACTGCCCACGGTCTGGCCCACTGACCCCTCGGGAAGGCACTGCTGCCCCCGAGGCTGGATGTGGAGAGACCCTCGGGGGTGCCAGGGATGGAGCTGGGGCGGGGAGGGGCCAGGCTTCCTGCTTACTCCTCCCTCGGGGCACGCTGTCAGCAGGTGGCAGCACTGCAGCCAGGGGCACAGAGTGGGCAAAGGCAGGCTGGGGGCTTGGGCAGGAGGCAGGGGGCAGGGGGGTCAGGGGACCCGGCCTGACCCCGCCATTCTGTACCCAGACGTGGACGAGTGCAGCTCCGGGCAGCATCAGTGTCACAGCTCCGCTGTGTGCAGCAACACCATCGGGACATACAAGTGCCGCTGCCGCCCAGGCTGGGAACCGGTGCCCGGGTCCCCCCACGGCCCAGTCAACACCGTCTGCCAAGGTACCTGGTGGCCCTGCCCCCGAACCCCGCCCACCCCCACCGCACCCACCTGATGCCCACCCTGTCCCGTCCTCCAGCAGCCATCCTGTCCAACTGGACCCCGCCGCCTGGTGTCCACAGCCTGGTGAGTGCCCACCCCGAGCCGGCTGCACAAGGCAGGAAAAGCCCTTGCTCCGAGCTGCCTGCCCACACCAGGCCATGGCTTCCTGCTGCCCCCCGACCCTGCCCACCCCAGGCCATGGCTTCCTGCTGCCCCCCGACCCTGCCCTCACGGGCTCTCTGACCCTGCTGTCCCCCCACCCTGCCCCCACGGGCTCTCCGACCCTGCTGTCCCCTGACCCTGCCCCCACGGGCTCTCTGACCCTGCTGTCCCCCGACCCTGCCCTCACGGGCTCTCTGACCCTGCTGCCCCCTGACCCTGCCCACCCCAGGCCATGGCTTCCTGCTGTCCCCCCACCCTGCCCCCACGGGCTCTCTGACCCTGCTGTCCCCCCACCCTGCCCCCACAGGCTCTCTGACCCTGCTGTCCCCCCACCCTGCCCCCACGGGCTCTCTGACCCTGCTGTCCCTCCCCTGTCCAGGCCCTCTCTCAATTCCTTGACAGAGTGCAGGCTCTGAGCAGGGACTTCAAGACCACCTCAGCCAAGGACACCATCCAGGTAAGGGTGGAAGTTGGGGAAGACCATGCGAGGCTATTCCGTAGATGCAGCCCTGGAGCAGGGCCCCAGTGCAGTGGGCCATAGGTCTGAGGCCCTGCCTGGCCAGAACTGGCAGAGAAGGCCAGCACGAGCTGGTTCCCAGCTGTCTGTCCTCCTGACAGCTGCCAGATGTGAATTCTCATTGATATTTCTGGAAATTGTAGATTTCTAGCCGCAAAGAAACCCAGCCAGGTCCACATTTCTCCCCCCAAGGAGATACTCCTCTATGGGGTCTGTCCTCTGCGGGGCGGGCTGTCCCCTGAGCCCATAGCCATTGGCTCAGTGTCCCCTGATCACCCAGGACCTCATGCAAAACGTGGATGAGCTGCTGGAGGCACCGGGGGACCTGGAGACGCTGCCCCGCTCCCAGCAGCACTGTGTGGCCACTCACCTGCTGGCGTATCAGGAGAGGACGCTGAAGTCCCTGAGCAAGTCGCTGCTCGCAGGAACATTGACCTTCAACTACTCTGCAGGCACGGGTAGGCCCTGAGCTGTGCTCTACCCCACGCCCCTGCTCCTGCCTCTGCTCCTGCTTTGTGCCTGCCCTACCTCACTCCTCCTGCTCACTGCAGGACTCTCGCACTGGGCGTGCGCCTGTCACCCTCGAAAACATCACACATGAAAAGGAGGTGCACGAAAAATTCTAGCTCAAGCACGCACAGCAGCTGGGGGAATGAAGCAGCAGACGGAAGGCCCCTTTCTCGTGCTATCATTCAAATAAACAGAAGAAATATTGCTGTCCAACATTATGATTGCACTAGGTTCTTTTTAATTATTATGAAAAAGTCAGATATGCAAAGAGCAGGAGAGACAGACAGGAAGATCTTCCAACTGCTGATTCACTGGCCAAGGGACCACAATGGCTGGAGCTGAGTCAACCGAAGCCAGGAGCCAGGAGGTGTTTTTTCAGTCTCCCGTGTAGGTTTAGGGTCCCAAGGTTTGGGGCTGTCCTTTGCTGCTTTCTCATGCCATAAACAGAGAGTTGGCTGGGAAGCAGGAAAGCTGGGGAATAAACCAGGTCCATATGGGATTCCAGTGCGTGCGAGGCAAGGACTTTGGCCACTAGGCTACTGTGCTGGGTCCTGCACTAGGTTCAAATGCCAAGTTTTACGTGATGTGAATTTTATCTCCATACAAATCCACTGAACTATCACATCATCTTAAATAATCCTATTCTTTGATAAAGGTTTATTTTTATTTGAAAGGCAGTTACAAAGAAAGAAAACAAAAGATAGCTTCCATCTGCTGATTCACTCCCAAAATGGTCACAATGACCAGAGCTGGGTGCCTTTTCCATGTCTCCCACGTGGGTGACAGGGACCCGAGCACCTTGGGCGTCCTCCCTCCACTGCTTTTCCCAGGCACCTCAGCAGGGAGCTGGATTGGAAATGGAGCAGCTGGGACTTGAACCAGTGTCATATAGGATGCCTATGTCCTAGACAGAGGCTTAACTCTTTGTGTCATCGTACTGGCCCCAGATAGTCGTAAAGCCAGGAGCCAGGAGCTCCATCCAGGTCTCCACACGGCTGCTGAGCTATGAGCAAGAAACTGGATCCCAGGTAGAGGAGCCAGGACTCGAAGTGGCACTCTGATGCTGGCATTCTGAGTAGTAACTGACCCTGCTGTGCCCGATGCCATCCACAGTCAGCGTTCCTCATCTTTTCAATCATGTTCTAGTCCTCCGTTGCCCAGCCCCGATCGTGGCACTTGCCTATTTTCCGTTTCCAAGGGTTTGCCCAATCACAGCTCTGCATGTCAGTAGCACCATGTAATGTGTGGCCTCCTTATCTGGCCCCTCGCCCTCTGGAACATCTTTGAAGTTCACTCATGTGGCATGGCTCCATTCCTTGCATTCACTGATTGTCACTGCATTAACTGGAACCTGTAAGTTCACCCGTTCATCCATCAGTGGCCCATCAGATCATCTCCACCCTTTGGGTGCGTGAATAGCCGGATCTGCTGATGTGCAGCGCGCCTTGGCTTGAGCAGGTGTGCAGACTTGGGACTGCTGGTTCGAAAAGGTCGTTCTCGGTTCAGCTTTTGGGTTTTGTTGTTGTTGTTGTTGTTGTTGTTTGGGTTTTTTTTTTTTCTTTCTGAGGAGCCACCAAATTGATTTTCCAAAGTGACAGCACCAGCTTACATCCCCACTGCAAGTGGACAGCATTTGTGAACTCCCAAATTCTCAGCCACCTAGTGTTACGACGTGCCTGTTGATGTCTGTACGGTGGCCCTTTCCAACAGACGTGTGGTGAAATCTCACGGCAGTCTTTGCCGGCATCCCCCAGCTACTAATGCTGCTGGACTTCTTTCAAGTGCTGCTCGCAATCGGCACGCATTTTCAGCAAAGCAACCATCGTGGGTTATTGGGTTATTGGTACGACTTGCCCTGAATCTGTGCTTCATTTTCAGGACTGCCATCCGAACAGAGTAGAAGCTTCCAATTTAAAAAAAAAAATTATATACTTATTTTTATTGGAAAGTCAGATTTACAGAGAGGAGGAGAGACAGAGAGAAAGATCTTCCATCCGATGATTCACTCCTCCAAGTGGCCACAAAAGCCAGAGCTGAGCCGATCTGAAGCCAGGAGCCAAAAGCCTCTTCCAGGTCTCCCACGTGGGTGCAGGGTCCCAAGGCTTTGGGCTGTCCTCCACTGCTTTCCCAGGCCACAAACAGCTGGTTGGGAAGCGGGGCTGCTGGGATTAGAACCAGTGCCCGTACGAGATCCCGGCAGGTGCAAGGTTACTATTCTGGGCCCTCAGACTATTCTTACAACACTTTATATTTCACAAGTTCATGGACATGTGTGTTATGGGAGTGGGAACTACTCATGTTCTTTTCAGGGTTTATTGGTGTGTGTGTGTGTGTGTGTGTGTTTCAACAAGAGAAACTTCTTTCACTTCCATTTCCCATGAACTTGTTGAGGAACCCTCACATAACGGACTTTGGACTTTTGGTGTTCTCTCACCCACAAGGGGACCATCCCTAACCTAACCCTGTTGTTATGATTTTCCCGCAACTCACAGAACTGTCCCTGGTGGTGCAGGAGCAAAGAGTCGGAGACGTGACCTTGAGTCAACAGCAGGTGGAGATGCAGCTGGACCGGAAACCTGCACAGGAAGCCGGTGACACAGGTGATGCTGAGAGCGAGGCACGGTCCCTGAGGCCCCGTGGAGAGACAAGATGTCCCAAAAGTGTGGGATTTAGAGAACTAAAGATGGAAGGGGAGTATGTGGTGCCAGGGCCATGGGAGGAGAGTGAATCTGAGGAGAGAAGGTGCCCTTTGTGAAGACCCCCGGACCGACATGGGCTGGTCCTGCAGGCCCTTCTGTGGTAGGCTTGGTCTCCACTCCAGGGATGAATAAGCTAATGGCTGAGGCTCCTCTGGGCCTGGACCACGGAACGCCCAGGGGCTGGCTGCAGGGTCGCCCCCCCGTGCTGCTGTCGGACGTCATTTCAGCCTTTGTGGGTGACAGTGACACCCAGAACCTCAGCTCCGCCGTCACCTTCACCTTCTCCCACCGCGTGAGTGCTGGAGGGGTCGGGAGAGCAGAGCTCACGAGCCCTGACTCCTCAGGGGAACCTCCACCCCCAGGAAACTCAGTGCTCCCACCTAGCCAGACCCAGCAAGCAGCAATGCCACGAGCTCACACCTGCTCTCTGTTGCACAGTTGGTGATCCCAGGGCCAGAGCACCAGGTACTCTGCGTCTCCTGGGAGCGAAGCAACAGTGTGTGTGGCCAGTGGGCCGCTGCTGGCTGCAAGACAGAGGGCAGCTGGGACGACAGAACCACCTGTCGCTGCAGCCACCTGAGCACCTTTGCCGTCCTCATGGCCTACTCGGATGTACAGGTGAGAGCCTTCAGTGGAGGGGGCCATTTCTGTCACTTACGTGAGAAGCTCCCAGGAGCATAGCCCATGGTGCTGGCAGGTGAGTGGATCAGAACGGCTCTGACAGGCTCTACCCACAGGGGCCCTCTCTCTGGCATTTCCTCAGGGTCCCAGCTGCAGGCAGAATTCACATTTCTTAGAGTCAGAGCGTTGAAGCCATGCATTCTTAGTAGGGGACTACACTCAGTCCACATGTTCTCACTTCAGCCCCACACATGCCCCTGTACTTCCCACTGGTGGCCAGCAGGGAGCGCATCGCTGCCGTGGAGTCCTTCTCTGCCTCCGTGTCTGGGGGGAAGAGCCCAGACCCCTCCAGGGCTCCCTTGGTTAAGTCAGCCCCCAGCCCCGAACAAACCAGCTGCTAGGGTCTGGATACAGACTGGGCTTCTGCAGCTTTCCCAGACCAAGAGCAGGGAGCTAGATCTGAAGTGGAGCAGCTGGGACATGAACCCGCGCCAATATAGGATGCTGACAACGCAGGCAAAGGCTAGTGCTGCTGCTAGGCCAGCCCCAAATTCCCTCAACAAAAGAAGAAAAAATATATACACAGAGGAGAGACTGTTATCCCACAGTCTCATGACAGGAGCTCTTGTCCCGCTGCGGTCCAGGAGCAGGACCCTGTGCTGGCTGCCTTCACCCGCGTCGGGCTGGGCCTCTCCCTCCTGTGTCTGCTGCTGGCCGCCCTCACCTTCCTGCTGTGCAAAGCTATCCACAACACCAGCACCTCCCTGCACCTGCAGCTGACGCTCTGCCTCTTCCTGGCACACCTCCTCTTCCTCACGGGGATCGACCGGACTGAGCCCAAGGTAACCAGTGTGTCCCCAAGCATGCCCTGTCTGCCCCCATCCCACCCTGGGTCACAGGATGCCTGAGCCCCGGTTGATGTCACAGCCACGGTCCTACCAGAGTCAGCAGGAACGCCGTTGATGTGCCTGTCTTACTACCAAGAACTCTGTAGTAACATGAGTGGACCTGCTGCTCTTTCCAACAGAGTTCTACAGAGAGGGAGAGAGAGAGAGCTTCCACCTGCTGTTTCAACTCCCCCACACTCCCTGGAGAGTCACAGTGGCGGAGGCTGGTCTAGGTGGAAGCCAAGAACCATCTTGGTTCCCCAGGTGGTTGGCAGGAGCCCAGGCTCTTGGGCTACCCTCGTCCGCCTTCCCAGGGCATCTGCAGGCATCCTGGTGCCTTCCCAGGGCATCTGCAGGCATCCTGGTGCCTTCCCAGGGCATCCGCAGGCATCCTGGTGCCTTCCCAGGGCATCCGCAGGCATCCCGGTGCCTTCCCAGGGTATCCGCAGGCATCCCGGTGCCTTCCCAGGGCATCCGCAGGCATCCTGGTGGGAAGCAGAGCACTGAGGCTTTAGCTCCTAGACGGGACATCAGCGTCATAATCCAGGGACGCCTAACCCGCAGTCCCACAACACCCACTCCTGTGCTACATCAAGCAAGCTAAGAATATTGCCATCTGCTTATTCACAGCAGCCAGAACTGGGCCAAGGTCAAAGCTAGAAGCCAGCTACTCCAGGTCTCCAGGGCTAATTACTCAGGCTCGGTACAGTAGCCTAGTGACAAAAGTCCTTGCCTTGCACACGTCAGGATCCCATGTGGATGCTGGTTCGAGTGCCAGCTGCTCCACTTCCCATCCAGCTCCCTGCATGTGGCCTGGGAAAGCAATCGAGGACAGCCCACAGCCTTGGGACCCTGCACCCGCGTGGGAGACCCGGAGGAAACTCCTGGCTCCTGGCTTCAGATCAAATCGACTCCAGCCCTTGCAGCCACTTGGGGAATGAATCAGCAGGCACAAGACCTTTCTGTCTCTCCTCTCTGTATAGCTGACTGAAAAGAAAGAACCTAATTATACAAGGCATCACAGCTGGCTGCAGGGGCTTGCACTGACAGGCAGCTAACGTCAGGAGCCCGGGTACCAAGCCGAGGCCTTCTGAGCGGGTGTCACCTGCGTTATGTCCTCTATGTTACCTGCACTCCGCCGTCCTCTCACCACCGGCACAGACTCGGGAGCGAGGCACTCCGCTATGCCAGGACTATGTCACTAGGCAGAAAGGGCTTTTTCTTCTTCCTTTTTTTTTCTCTTTTTGGCTCCATTACCATCTTATGAGATGACAATGGAAGCGAGCCAGCGTCCGTCAAAGTGTCATTAGGTGCAACACCTTCTCCAACATTGGGAGACCCCAGTGGACGTGCTGGGCCACATGCTAAATGTACCCTGGTGACGCCACTTCCTACCCACCAGATGTCATCATCACTGCCCTGCACCCACACGTCTCCCTGCCCACATTGCACCTCGTCAGCTCCCTGGTGACTCCCAGGTGTCCCCCAGGTGCTGTGTGCCCTCATCGCTGGAGCCCTGCACTTCCTTTACCTGGCCTCCTTCGCCTGGATGCTCCTGGAAGGCCTGCACCTGTTCCTCACCGCTCGGAACCTCACAGTGCTCAACTACTCCAGGGGGAGCCGACTCACCAGGAAGCACCTGTTCCCTGTGGGCTACGGGATCCCAGCTGTGATCGTGGCCATCTCAGCAGCGGCCAGACCTCACCTCTACGGAACGCCTGCCCGGTGAGTGCAGATTGCCAGCACAAACACAGCCACCAGCACAACCAAGTAGCATTTGGGGGACTGGTGTTACGGCTCAGTCGGTTAAGCATCCCACCAGGATGTCAGTCCAAGTCCCAGAGACCCCACTTCTTTTTTATTTAAGATGTATTTATTTTTAAGAATATTTATTTTTAAATTTTTACTTGAAAGGCAGAATTACGAGAAACCAAAAGAGGTAGAGATCCTCCATCTGCTGGTCCACTCCCCAAATGGCCTTAATGACCGCAGCCAAGCTGCTCTGAAGCAGGAGCCTGCGGATTCTTCCGGGTCTCCCGTGTGGGCTCAGGGTCCCAAGGACTTGAACCATCCTCTGCTGGCTTTCTCAGACCCCAGAAGGGAGCTGGATGGGAAGTGGAGCAGGCGGGACTTGAACTTGCGCCCTTATGATATGCCAGCACCACAGGCAGAAGCTTAGCTTCCTACACCATCGTACCAACCCCTCCTCAACTTCCCATCCCGCTCCCTGCTAATGCAATGATGATGTCCTAAAGGGGAGGGAAGGTGAGGAGAGGGGAGGGGAGAGAAGCAAAGGAAAAGAGGGGGAAGGAGAGAGGGGAAAGGAGGTGCCCGGGAAAATGGAGAGGGGGAAAGTGGGAGAAGGTATGGAGGGGTAGGAAGGAGGGAGGGAGACAGGCAGGGAGGGAGGCCAGGATGGAGAGAGCGAAGGCGGCAGCAGAGGCAGGTGGGTGGAGGGAGGCATCGGACATGCGGCCCTCCCTCTCCAAGAAACATTGTGTCTTTGTCTTGCCCACCCCTGCCTGCGTCTCAGCTGCTGGCTACGCCCAGAGAAGGGGTTTCTGTGGGGCTTCCTTGGACCCGTCTGTGTCGTGTTCTCCGTGAGTGACATCACCCGGCCCTCCTCCCGCACAGCAGCCACCATGAGAGCAAGATGAGCAGGACACTGGGCTGGCAGGAACAGCACTGCTCCTGGGTGGCTGTGGGCCAGCCTGGCCTTTCCTCTTGCTAAATTAGAGAGAGAGAGAGAGAGAGAGAGCCCCCATGCGCTGACTCCCTCCTCCAAAATGCCCACAACATCCAGAGACCCAGACCCGGCTAAAGCCAGAACCACAGAGTCCACGCAGGTCTGCCACATGGGTGACAAGGACCCAAGTACTTGAGCCATTACCACCTGCGCCTTAGCAGGCAGGAGCTGAGTGAGGGCTCCAGCCCTGGCGGTCTGATGAAGCTCCCGGGTCCCAAGCAGAGCGCCCCAACCTGCCCCCCACCCCCCACTCCTAAACGCTCCAACTGGAACCCTGCCAACAAATATTGAGGATGTATAGAATCAATGTCGGGTAGGCTGGCGACAAACTGAACGCTCTACTCAAGACGCCTTCTGTGATCTCTCGAAGATCAACCTGTTTTTCTTCCTGATGACCCTCTGGATTCTGACACGCAAGCTCTCCTCCCTCAGCAGTGACGTGTCCACCTTCCAGAGCCAGGACACACGGTAAGACGGACGAGAGAGGCCGTGGCCCCTGGTGATGGCCAGTGGCCACTTCACACAGCTCGTGGGAAATGGGGTTGCCTGGGACAGCCGCAGCCCACATTGGAGCACTTGAGTCTAGCAGTTGGGTGTGGGGAGGAGGGGGCACCCAGGGATGGACAGGAGAACAGCCTTGGTTTTGTTCCTCTAACTGCACTGCCTTTCTCTCCCTCCCTCCTCCGCCCCCCAGGATGCTGACGTTCAAAGCCACGGCCCAGCTCTTCATCCTGGGCTGTACGTGGGCTCTCGGCCTCCTGCAGGTGGGGCCCGCTGCTCGCGTCATGGCCTATCTCTTCACCATCATCAACACCCTGCAGGGGGTCTTCATCTTCTTGGTCTACTGTGTCTTCAGCAAGCAGGTGCACCTCACCCCCACACACACACACATTCTGGGCTTACCCCTTGCCCCTGCCCAGCCTCTGGGCGCTCGGGGAGCTGAGCTGGCCCATGCCTTGGCCCCCGCAGGTCCGCCAGCAGTACAGGAAGTGGATTGGAAAGCTGAGAAGTTCAAGTTCCACAACGTCCGAGGCGTACATGCTGTCCAGCAGGGCTACGTGCAACACCTCCAAGCCGGGCACGGTGAGATCACGTGCACACCCCACTGACTCGCCTGGTGTCACGTGCCCACATCCCCTGCCCACATGAATGCGTGTTAAGTCACACCTCTGGTTCCTGCTAGTGCCCCTTCCCCCTGCCCAGGAAGCTGTAGTTGGTGATGGAGAGGAGTTGGGACCGTGCCACCCACTCTTACGGGAGACCTGGATTCAGTTCCTCACCCCCAGGGTGAGTGCTTGGCACCTGGCCTGGGTACAGCTCAGCGAAGCAGAAAATGAGGCAGTGCATGGGGATTCTCTCTGTTCTCTCTCCCTCTCTCTCTGTCTCGCTCCTTCCCTCTCTCTGATTCCCTCCTCTCCCTCCACGCCTCCCTCTCCTCTCTCTCGCGTCTCCATCCCTGCCTTTGACTTGCCTGCTTCCCTCTTACTGACACTGAGTTCTCAGAACATAGGAAAATGCTGCCTTCTCAAACCCTTACCACCACCATAGCTGAGAACGTCCTTGCTCAGGCAATGTCGTACAGTCACGAGTTCTAAAATTAGAATACAGCCAGAGTTAAGCTGAGCTCCAAGGATCCGAAGCCAGGAGCCAGGAACTTCCTCCAGGTCTCCCTCGCGGGTGCAGGGTCCCAAGCCTTTGGGCCGTCCTCCACTGTTTTCCCAGGCCACAGGCAGGGAGCTGGATGGGAAGTGGAACAGCCGGGATTAGAACCGGTGGACCCTGCAGTGTTCTTATGGCTGCTTTCTGGGACATGAGCAGATAAAGTCTGCTTCTCTAACAAGTTTCTTATTTCACTTTCAAAAACTTTTCTTACTCTTTGCGAGCTAGACCAACAGAAACAGACATAGGGAGACAAAGTTCAAACCTGCCATTCCGTTTTCCTAGTGCCTACGCTAGCCAGACCTGGGCAGGGGACAGAACCAGGACCCGAGAACTCCCTGCAGGTCTCCCACAAGGCTGGCAGGAGCCCAACCCCGTCCGTGAGCCCTCGCTGCCGCCCGCAGGGTCGGCAGGAAGCAGAGGCAGACCTGGGACCCCACGTGGGATGTGGCCAGCTCAACCAAGGGCAACACGCACAGATCCGTACTTCCTGACTCCCGTGGCCCCTGTAGGCAACTTTGCTATATCTAAAACTTCATTTCTTCCCAAAATCAATGGAGCACTGCGGCTCCACCGGCTAAGCCACGCTTACAGCACCGACGTCCCATCACAGAATACTCAGTCCCATCCAGCTCCCTGCTGATGTGCCTGGGAAAGCAGCAGGTGGCGGCCCTAATATTTGGGTCCCTGCCCCCTACACAGGAGACCTGGATGGAGCTCCTGGCTCCTGGCTTCAGCCTGGCCTCAACATGGCTATTGTGGTCATTTGGAGAATCAACCAGCAGATGGAAGATTGACTCTCTCTCTCTCTCTCTCTCAATAAAATTATTCCAGTTGAATTATGAACAAACTTCTCCTTGCCTGTGACACTCCTGGACTCTTTAAGCCACGAAGCAGAATTTAAATACAATAATACTTCATGTACGTTTCAACGACCCTGTCAAGCCAGCCGTGCGAAGGGGGCCAGGAGGGCACACTTGGTGTCCCAGCTGCAGCCCTGAAGTCTCCGTGTGCTCACTGAGCTCCAAGCACTTGGTCCAGCTCTTCTGGGGCCCTTTCTCCATCCTCTGCTCCTTGCAAAGACGCTTCTGGAAGCTGAAATTCTCAGAGCAGGAATATCAGCCTCAACAATGCTGGAAGGGACTGGGATGTCAGAGGAGACAGAAGCAGGGCGGAGTGTGAGAGCCACACAATCGTAGCATCGGTGAGCAGAGACAAGCAGTCGGCCCTACCGGGACGGCCACTCACTGCGTGTGCGTGTGTTTCTGGAGAGAATAGATACATACAGAATACAAGTAAGGAAAATGTTCTGTGTCAACATAGTAAGCATTTAAATGAGTTTAAAATGAATATTAAACCATTTTTTTTAAATAAATTGTTTGCCTCACGGGTGGGGAGCACCCAGCTTTGTGGGCTGTGTCAGAAACACACCTTCATTTGACCCAGCCTTGGATGAGGCAACCACAGGATGGACCAGGGAGTCGGTATTCCTTCCAGCTGTTACCCACGGAGACACACACACACACCCCAAAATCTGCAGATGCTCACGTCCCACATACAAAACGGTATAGTATTTGCACACGACTCCCACACAACATCCCACATACTCAAAACCAGCTCGAGGTTACCTGTGACACCCAGCACAGGGCAAGGGCTATGAAAGTGGGTGCCACATTGGCGTTTTGCGGGGAGGAGATGATGACAAAAAGAGAGGCCCCGTGTCCGCTCCTAGCAGAGGTAGGAGTTTCTTCGCTACTGTCAGCCCTTTGTTGGCTGCACCTGCAGGAGCAGGGGAGACCCGGGGTGCAACCACAGAGGTGTCAGCAACGCAGTGACAGCCACAGATGCTAATTAGCAAGGGGCCCACCGCAAGGACAAGGTTATCGTGGCCTCCCTCCCGCTGTGGACCCTTCTGTGTGTGGTCAGGGATGAGCTGTGTCTGAAAGCCTTCTCACACTGCGACACTGCGAGGGTCTCTCCCTGCGCTGAGATCACGTGCACGGTCAGGGGCAAGGGCCGACAGAAGGCCCCCCTGCACTCCTGGCAGGCGTAGGGCTTGGTGCCAGCGTGGGTCTGCTTCCCGAGGGACCAGGGCTCGCTGAAGGCCCGCCCGCACTGCTGGCAGGCGTAGGACTTCTCCCTGCTACGGGTCCGCATCTGACTCTTGAGGATGGACAGGGGACTCAGGACCTGGCCGCAGGTGGCACACGGATACAGCTTCTAGCCCGTGCGGGTCCTCTTGTGCACGCTCAGGTGGGTCCTGGTCCGGAAGGGCTTCCCGCACTGGCCACACACATGCGACATCCGTTTTCGTTACATTCATGACTCGGAGCAGATGTTGGGGCTTGTGGTTAAGACACCACGTGGAGTGCCCGTACCCCATACTGGTTGCCTGGGCTGCAGGCCCAGCTGCGGTCCTGGTGCCAGCTTGCTGTTAATGCCTGAGGGCAGGGCAGGGGCAGCAGCAGATGGCTGAAGCTCTCCTTGGCGCGTCACGCCCATGGGAGACCTAGATCATCCATTCAGTTCCTTGCTGAGCCAGCCCTAGGTGTAGTAGTCAGCAGACGGAAGCATGCTGTATCATTTGCTAACATCTCTCCATCTATGGACAGAGATCAGCTCAAACACATGCTTAAAATCATCGCATGGGTTTTTACAAGTACGGAGTGTGACTGAACGAACACGAGCCTTTCTCCGTGGACAAGCCCGAATTCGAACGAGCTTTCCCAGCTCTGACCCCCGCTCACTTGACGCTTGCAAGGTGCAGTGCCTGTGTGTAAACCATGTGACACTGCTCGTGGGAACGGTCCTGCTTGGCTGGCAAAGGACGTCTCAATGGGCGGCTCTGTGAATGAACCGTGAATACCAGACAAGAAGACCTGACAGTGACCTTCCCGTAACCGCCTCCGACAGCTTCCCCACCCGGGATTCACCTGTGAGGGTGGCTTGGCAGGCCTGAGCCTGTGGGAGGAGAGAAGGAGCCACACAGGAATTCCTATGTGATGGAACAAGCAAACAAAACTGTGGAAACAAACCAGGGCCCGGCGCAATGGCCTAGCAGCTAAATCCTTGCCTTGCCTGTGCCAGAATCCCATATGAACACCAGTTCACATCCTGACTCTTCCGGTTCCCATCCAGCTCCCTGCTTGTGGTCTGGGAGAGCAGTCGAGGACGGTCCAAAGCCTTGGGACCCCGCAGCTGCATGGGAGACCTGGAAGAAGCTCCTGGCTTCAGATCGGCTCAGCTCCGGCCGTTGCAGCCACTTGGGGGGTGAACCAGCAGATGGAAGATCTTCCTCTCTGTCTCTCCTCCTCTCTGTGTATCTGCCTTCCCAATTATATATATATATATTATTTTTTTTTTTTAGAAAAAGAGAGAAAGCCTTGGCCGAGGCAGATGCCAGGAGAGGAAGCCGCCTGTGCCACCTGGCTCGAATCAGCAGGAACTCACCCCATCCTTTTCTGTTGTTATGTTTTGTTTCACCTGTTCCTCTGTCTCTAAACAGAGGGTGTGGTCAGGGGGAGGATGCTTTCTAAGGCAAACAAAGAGAAAAATATTACCACGAGAATGTAGGGGAACCCACCAAGAATGAAGCTGGAGACCACGGGACTCGGGGGACTTAGCCCAGAACGCCGGGGACTTGGTGCTCAGACACCTGCTCCCAACAGATGTGTGCAGCCCCTGGGTTCTCTCGGCTGTGTTGCGTCCAGCCAGGCCTTGGCCCCTGGACACCCAGGTCGGACGCCTTTGGCAACGCCTTCCCACCACGGAACGCATCGAGTGGACTCCTTGAAGGTGAGAGGTCACAGGCAAGGGCACAGCCACCTCTGCCACACACAAGGTTCTAGTCCATTCTTGAGCCACTTCTTGCTTGATGAGCGAAGTTTCTAGAAGCTTCAGCAAAAGTTCACAAACCAGGACCAGTACTATGGTGCAGCTTGGTTAAACTGCAAGCTGTCACGCCAGCATCCCCTAAAAGAACTGGTTCAAGTCCCAGGCTGCTCCACTTCCCATCCAGCTCCCTGCTGAGGTGCCTGGGAAGGCAGCGGAGGGCGGCCCAAGCACTTGGGTCCCTGATAACTGAACGAGAATTCCAGGCTCCTGGCTTCCGCCTGGCCCAGCACTAGCTGTTCTGGCTAATTGAGAAGTAACTCAGGAATGGAACCCATCAATATTTCTCTCTCTCAAATAAAACCTTAAAAACACCAACAAACAGTTCTTTTGACTGCAGCAGCTCTTGTCTATTTTAGCATGATATCCCGGGGGAGCCGCAGCTATTATAACAAACAACAGATCCAGAACCCCACCCACCCTCCACCCCAGAATCCATTCTCATCCATTCTCTGCCTCGGGCACCTATTTTGGCCATATCACATGCTTCTTTTCCACCAGAAGCAGCTTCAAGGTCAGGCTCCTCTGGGATAGTTCAAGTCCACATGCCATCTCTTGGAGGTCAACAGCTACAAGACGAACCACTGGAGACTCAGACGAAGTGCCAATCCCAGGCGTGCCGCCGACCCACTCAGCGACAACGGGCATGTCACAAGACCCACCCCCCGCTCCCGTGCGCCTCGGTCTGCCTATGGAACCTGGCCAGTTTGGGGCTCATCTCCCATCCGCAAGTCATACTGAAGGGACTATTCCTGCCGCTGTCTTAAACCCACACCCAGAACATAGAACCCAGAATCCAAAGTTTAAAAAAAAAAGGTGGGGGGAGTCTCTTTCACACCCTCTTCAAACCCCCATTTTCTGTCTGCTATTAGACATCGCAAGAGATGCAGAAGGGAAATTGGCCGGCCTGAGCCAGTGCCCCCGGTGGCCGGCCTGAGCCAGCTGCCCCGATGGCCAGCCTGGGTCAGCTGCCCCCGATGGCCGGCCTGAGCCAGTGCCCCCGGTGGCTAGCCTGGGCCAGCTGCCCCGGTGGCCGGCCTGGGTCAGCTGCCCCGGTGGCCGGCCTGAGCCAGCTGCCCCCGGTGGCCGGCCTGAGCCAGCTGCCCCGGTGGCCGGCCTGGGTCAGCTGCCCCGGTGGCCGGCCTGAGCCAGCTGCCCCAGTGGCCGGCCTGAGCCAGCTGCCCCGATGGCCGGCCTGGGTCAGCTGCCCCGGGTGCAGCCCTGGTGTGACCCAGACACACCTCCACATTCCCCACTTCCTCTTTTCTCAACACACACGTGTTGGAGGAGGCGGATGGATGCTTCCCTCTTTGGTCTAGAAACTTCTCCCTGACCCCAGATGGTTGCCAAGGCCATCCATGGTGGCCTGGTGGAGGGCTGGACAAACACAGGACTCCCTCTCCAAGTGTGGACACAGGGGGTGCTGGGCTGCGTGTGCAGGGGAAAGCTCAGAGGCGGAAGGAGAGAGGCACAGGGGCACATACGGGTGAGGACAACTCACTGAGGATCTCAAAGTCCCTGGTGGGGGCACCATAGCTCAATAGGTTGATCCTCCATACTGCGGCACCAGCATCCCATACGGGCACTGGTTCAAGTCCCGGCAGCTCCACTTCCCATCCAGCTCCCTGTCTGTGGCCTGGGAAAGCAGTGGAGGACAGCCCAGAGCCTTGGGACCCTGCACCTGCATGGGAGACCAGGAAGAAGCTCGTGGCTCCTGGCTTCAGATCAGTGCAGCTCTGGCCATTGTGGCCGCTTGTGCAGTGAATCAACGGACAGAAAATCTTCCTCTCTGTCTCTCCTCCTCTCTGTATATCTGACTTTCCAATAAAAATAAATCTTTTTTAAAAAATCTATCTCTCACTCTGTAACCTTGACCGTCAAATAAATAAAAAGTAAACCTTAAAAAAATTAACATTGAGTAGTTAAGGCACCCACACCCCCCATGGGCTCAATTTGACTCCCAATTCCAGCTCCTGACCCCATGCACACCCGGGGGCGGGCAGCACTGATGGGTGGGGGTTCGGGCCCTGAGGCCACACGGGAGACCGAGAGGGAGCTCCTGGCTGTGGCCTGGCCCAGCCCTCACTGTCAAGACCCTTTGGAGATCTTGCAACATCTCTCCCTCTCCTTCATTGCTTTGCAAATAAATAAATCCTATTTTGAATAAAAGAGCCCTTGAGCAAGAATCTGGCCCATTTGGCCCACATTCCACACCAGGATGACTCGCCCCACGCACAGACCACTAACCGGCTTTGCCTCTGGCTTCCCGACATACACTCAGGGACCAGACATGCGCCGCGTGCACCCTCAGGGGACTTGCTCAATCCACGCCGCCTGATCCCTTGGGGTGTGGGGAGGGGGGCACCTCCAGGTCTGTTCATGCAGAGAGGAGCTCCAAGCGTGGGCCTGGTGGGAGAGCACTTGGGTCCGGGCTCCCTGCATCCGCCTTGGGGTTCAACAGGTGCACTTGGGTCCGGGCGCCCTGCATCCGCCTTGGGGTTCAAGAGGTGCACTTGGGTCCGGGCGCCCTGCATCCGCCTTGGGGCTCAACAGGTGCACTTGGGTCCGGGCGCCCTGCATCCGCCTTGGGGTTCAACAGGTGCACTTGGGTCCGGGCGCCCTGCATCCGCCTTGGGGTTCAACAGGTGCACTTGGGTCCGGGCGCCCTGCATCCGCCTTAGGGCTCAACAGGTGCACTTGGGTCCGGGCGCCCTGCATCCGCCTTAGGGTTCAACAGGTGCACTTGGGTCTGAGCGCCCTGCATCCGCCTTGGGGTTCAACAGGTGCACTTGGGTCTGAGCGCCCTGCATCCGCCTTGGGGCTCAACAGGTGCACTTGGGTCCGGGCCCCTGCATCCGCCTTGGGGTTCAACAGGTGCACTTTCGCTCACAGATCCAGTAGGTGTTTTTGAAGCAAGAGATGTCATTCCAGGAGCCATCCCTGTTCATGCTGGCGCAGTCCTCCCCGTGGCTGTTGTTGGGCTCGTCGAGGCCCCAGAAGCTGGAAGGGAGGCAGCGGAAAGGGATGAACACACAGATACGCACCACGGGCCCCTGCAGCAAGGGTGAACACGGAGCGCTCGGGCGGAGGAAGACGCGCGGGCTGTAAGTCCACCCTTAGCGGTTGGCGGGACTCGGAAGAAATGGGGGGACAGGCATGCGCCGTGGCAGACGCAACGCCCACACCCCCCGTCAGGGCATCCTGACTTCCTGCTCATGCGGGCACTGCAAGGCGGCAGGTGGTGGCTCAAGGACCTTGGTCCCTGCCACCCACCCAGGAGACCTGGCTGGAACTCTGGGCTCCTGACCTGACCGTGGCCTGAGCCGGTTACGACCATGGTGGGCATTGGAGAGGATCCAGTGGGTGGGTGGAAGATAGCTCTGTGTGTGTTTGGGGGCAAGGGATGTCTCCAACAGGTTTTTTTTTTTTTTTTCTCTTTCCCCTTGTTTTGAAATGTGTTCTAGTGGAAGTTGACCGCAGTGGTGACCGGGAGCAGGTGTTGTGGCTCGGGAGGGGAACTGCTTCCGTGGTTAATAGCATGGCAGCTGCACGGGGAGCAGCGGCCATTGACTTCACAGACAGCCACAAAGCACGAGTGGTGAGCTCTGAGCCGGGAGCACATTGTGTTACATAAAACAAGCCAGAGCCAGGGCCCGGCACCATGGCTCAGCAGCTAAATCCTCGCCTGGCAGGCACCAGAATCCCATAGGGGCACCGGTTCTAAACCCGGCTGCTCCACTTCCCATCCAGCTCCCTGCCTGTGGCCTGGGAAAGCAGTGGAGGACGGCCCACAGCCTTGGGACCCTGCGCCCGCGTGGGAGACCCAGAAGAGGCTCCTGGCTCCTCCTGGCTTCTGATTGGCTCAGCTCCAGCCATTCTGGCCACTATCTTTCTCTCTGTCTCTTCTTCTCTTTGTAGACAAAAAAAAGGCATATAAATCTTTGCGGGGAGGGGCACGGAGAAGAACCAGCTGTCAGCTGCTTGGACCACACACTGTCACTTCCTCCTCCGCCGACAGGCCCACAGAGGAGGGAGAGTGACCCAGGAAGCGGGCACACTTGCCTTATGGTGAGGGGAGAGCCATCCAGCCACCGCCAGTCCCCTTCTTGCTTCCTGTCGCTCAGCCCCAGCCAGTACACCCGCGGAGAGTCATCGACCTTGGACACAAACTCCTGCAGGGGCAAAGCCAGCGCACCGTCGGCCCCTCTGCGTGACTCTGTGCATTTAGGGCTTGTCAACACCGTCCCCTCACCGCCACCACCACCACCGCGCCCTGGTCCTCCGGGGAACACACAGCAGGGTCAGCACCCTCCCACCCTGCACAAGCGGCCAGCCGGGTCAGGCCACTTCCTCAGGTAGCCTGCGCGCCCCTCACTATGGTTTGTCTGCGGTTTGACCCCGCCACAGCTCCACGTGCTGTAACCTCAGACCCCAGTGGGAGCGGTTAAGAGGTGAGGACGCCTTTCGGGGCCGAGGACCCAAGGGGGGAGGGCACTGAAGTCATTTGGGGTCGCCTGCTGGCATCCGGAATGGAGTTCATCTCCACCCGAATGGGGAAGCTGTCAAAAGGGACGCTGGGGGGCTGGCGCGGTGACTGCACAGGCTGACCCTCCACCAGCAACCGCCGGCAACTTTCTGTTTCTCTGTAAATCTGCTTTTCCAGTGGAAAGAAACAAATCTTTAACAAATAATAAATACATGTATTGATCAGTGGGTGGATAGACGAGAGATCAACAGAAATAGAACAATTATCATTATTATTATTATTATTATTATTATTATTATTATTATTATTACTATGGCTATCCGAGGGGTGAACCGGCAGAGGGGGACCCCTGTCTCTCCTTCTCTCTGTAAAAATCTCTCTTCCCAATAAAAATAAAGAAATCGAACAAAAACAAACAAAACCCGGGCAGAACATTGGCTTAAAAGCATTTTAAAAACATGAACAATTTTTTTTTTTTAAATGACCAACTCCGCTGCAGATCATTCATTGGCGGGGGAGGAGCTGCGCTCCAGCGGCCGCGGAGACAACAGGGCTGAGCAGAAAGCGGATGTGAGAGACCCGCGCTCGGCGGAAGTGTTCCCTGCTCGAGGCAGGAGGAACAGCCACTCTTCAAACCCAGGCTTCCCACCCCGGGGAGTCACGGTTCACCCAGGCCATTTGGGGAGCACTCAGTGGCGGGGGCACGGGGAGAGAGGACTCATGGCCCTGCTGGCATAGGAGCCTCCCCCAATGGCAGAAATGCCAGATGGGCAGCTGGTGAACTCAAAAAAAAAACAGCAAAGAAGGTTCCAGCAAGCTGCGCTGGCGCAGGGGGAGTGCGCACCTGCTCGGCCTTGCTGTTGATGATGACCAGGTGAGCGAAGTTCTCCTGGCAGAACACCAGGGCTCCATCCCACGTCTTGGTGTTCGGGGAGAAGTAGTAGCACTTGCCATCAAAGGGGAGCCAGCCTTCAGGGCAGGCGACGCGGGTGCAGTCTGGGGACAGAACGCCCAGTGGTCAGAAACAGCCACGCTCCCAGAGCTACGTGCGTAGGTGGCACGGTGCAGCCTGTGCAGTGTGTGCTGGTGCGCCCTGTACAGGTGTGTGTGTGGTGTGCCCTCTACAGGTGTGTGCGTGGTGCGCCCTCTACAGGTGTGCGTGCCCTGTACAGGTGTGTGTGCCCTGTACAGGTGTGCGTGCCCTGTACAGATGTGCGTGGTGCGCCCTCTACAGGTGTGTGCGTGGTGCGCCCTGTACAGGTGTGTGTGTGTGGTGCGCCCTCTACAGGTGTGTGCGTGGTGCGCCCTCTACAGGTGTGTGTGTGTGGTGCGCCCTCTACAGGTGTGTGTGGCGTGTCCTGTACAGGTGTGCGTGCCCTCTACAGGTGTGTGCGTGGTGCGCCCTCTACAGGTGTGTGTGTGTGGTGCGCCCTCTACAGGTGTGTGTGGCGTGTCCTGTACAGGTGTGTGCATGATGCACCCTGTTCAGGCGTGTCTGGACTGCCCTGCACAGGTGTGTGTGTGTACAGCTCAACCCCAGGGCAACTCGGTTCACACAGACTGCACTGAGTGCTCCCTGCACCCGGCCACCTCTGCCATGGCCCTCACCCCCACCTCACGTCCCACTCACCTAACAAGCCCTGAAGTTCCACCAGGGACCGGTTGGTGTCGGCTCTCACACGGTCCACGTCGATCCGCAGGCCTGCCAGCCCTGCCACGCCGGTCACTGTCGCAGAGGAAGGGCCTGAGTGACAGACACCCAGAACTCCACCCGGCCCACCCACAGCTGACCACACACACAGCCGTCTCACTCCATGGGTTCAGTGCCCCCGGGAGGGCAGCCCGACCCCTGGGACTTGGCGAAGGAGCTGGCATGGTGGCAGGCAACACAGCACCCTGCGCCAAGGCAAGTTATGTGCTGGGCAGCGAGCGGCTTGGGGGGCGGCTCCCAGCAGGCCTGGGGCCCAACTCTGCCCAGGACATTCTACAATGGCTAGGTGAGTCCTGACTGTCGCGCCCACGTTTCTTATCGTCCGGCGATAAGAGGCAGACGCGAGTGAAGTCTCCTGCGGTAGTCTTTATTGCGCGCACGAAGATGAGGAGGGAAAGGCTCAGATCCCGGCAGGCTGTCTGCTCTTATGTGCTGACTGGCCCCGCCTCCGCCGATGATAGGTCGGCATCATGATTCCCAGTGTTCATGCGCCGGCCACGCCTCAGCTCACTGGGCATGTGCTAGGCGCCTGCGCAGTACCACGAAAGCTACGTCACCAGGAACCAAGGTGTGGCTTTTCCGGCCGGCGCCATTTTGGGTACGGCATGTAGCCAGTACATACAGATGCGGCTGGCAACACCTGACCACTCCCTAAAGGCTTCCCCTCACCGGATATGCCCTGGCTTCCACAGGAAATGGAAATACAAAGTGGACTGGGATATAGCTAATGTATGTCTTATAAATTCAGATTACATATATAGATAGAATTACAGGGAGATTATACCTATCCCCATATTGATCACATATAGATAGAAGTAAAGATATACATTATATACAGATAGAAACATAAAAATATATAGAGTCTGGGTCGGTACAGTGCTGAAGTAGGCTACTCCTTCCTCCCCCTGCAAGCACTGGGATCCCCTATGGGCTCCAGTTCAAGTCCCGGCTACTCCACTTCCCTTCCAGCTCCCTGCTTATGGCCTGGAAATAAAACAGTGGAGGATGGCCCAAGCACCTGGGCCTCTACACCCACGTGGGAGACCAGGAAGAAGCTCCTGGCTCCTGGCTTCGGATCGGCTCAGCTCTGGCCATTGTGGTCACTTGGGAAGTGAACCAGCGGATGGGAGATCTTCCTCTCTGTCTCTCCTTCTCTCTGTATATCTCACTCTCCAATGAAAATAAATAAATCTTTTTTAAAGAGAAATATAGTTTATTTAAATACAGATTAACAATACATGCAAATATAATGAATATGGATTCTATATAAATATATGTGTAAATCTGTAAATATAGATTCTATAGAGATATCAACAGAGACAGACATATACATTATGTATAGATCAGCTGTGTGGAGAAGGGTTCTCTGTTAATAGAAGGTGGATGCATGGATGTAGTTTACATTTAGATGGAGACGCACATAAAGATAGCAGGTCCTAATCTTTCTGTCTCGTCTACTTCCCTGCGTCCCCATGGTCACAACCTTAAGCCATCCACCGCTGCCTCTCACCTGCCCGTCCAGCCCATCGTCCTGCCTTATTTACAATAATGCCTCCTGAAACCTCACTTTTCCCTCTCCTCAGCTACAGCACCAGCCCCCTAGAGGATGGTCCCTGCAAGACCCCTACCCCAAAGACACATTTCCACGGAGACACCTCCCTCCTGCTCTGCACCATGCATCAAAATTCAGAATTTCCTGCTCATCTGGCTGAGCCCCTGATTGACAGCTATCCAACCGGTGCTGACCAATGCAAACACAGCATGGGGGCCAGCTCTGTGGCCGCCTAGCAGGTTAAGCCAACTCCTGAGACGCCAGCATCCCGTGAGAGTGCCAGTTACTCCCGGCTACTCCACTTCCAACCCGGATCCCTGCTCGTGCACCTGGGAAAGCAGCAGAGGACGGCCCAAGTGCTTGGGACCCTGCACCCACACGTGCACTCAAATGAGCTCCAGGCTCCCGGCCTCGGGTTGAGTCCAGCCCTGGCTGTTGTGATCGGCTATTGTGATCATTGAGGGAGGCAGCCAGTAAATGGGACAGCTCTCTCTCTCTCGCTCGCTCTCTCTCGCTCTCTCACTTTCTCTCACTTTCTCTGTCTCTCCCTCTCTCTATAAATCTGCCTTTCAAATAAATCAAATAAAAAAAATTTAATGCAATGCAAATCAAGGACATGATTTTCAATTTTCTAGCAGTTTTGGCAGAACCAAAAGAAACACGTGGCACTGATTCACCCGGTATTTTGATTGTAACCCAATCTATCTCTAATCTCATCATTTCAATTTGTGAACAACACTGCACAATGGTTAGTGTGCAATGGCACTTCCTTCTCCGGGGGAATGACTTTGAAGTGGGTGTGTGTTCCCTTTTTTATATAAGATTATTTATATTTGAAGGACAAGTTTACAGAGAAGGAGAGACAGAGAAAGATCTTCTATCCATCGCTTCGCTCTGCAAATGGCCACAATGGCTGGAGCTGAGCCGATCCGAAGCCAGGAGCCACTAGCTTCTTCCAGGTCTCCCACGCAGGTGCAGGGTCCCAAGGCTCTGGGCCGTCCTCCACTGCTTTCCCAGGCCACAAGCAGGGAGCTGGGTGGGAAGCGGGGCTGCCGGGATTAGAACCAGTGCCCATGCGGGATGCTGACACCACAGAGGGGAGGATTAGCCTGTTGACCCACAGAGCCCCCACCTTCCACACACTTCCACACACACCCACACACACACACACACACACACACACACACACACACCCACCCACACACACACACACACACACACACACACACACACACACACTACAGGTATTCCACAGCTCAGTGGGACAGCTCAGTTCACACTGGCCATGTTTACAGGTGTGGCTCTTGGCTGCTGTACTGGATAGCGGCCACACACCCACGGACGAGGATTCCGTCTGATGTGGCCCCCTCTCGGCTCTCCCACTGCAGCGCGCCCAGCTGCAACAGGGGCCCGTGGGTCTTGGTTCACAGGCTGGTTCGCAGCCACTCACCATTCGCTTGCCATGCCAGCTGCTCCAAGGTCAAACTTCTCAGTCTGTCAGCTATCTTGTGGTCTGCAAGCAAGAGCCCCCTTCAGCCCACGTCCGCCCCGCCACCCACACGCACGCGTGCCCCGTGTCTCCCTCTGCACGCCATCCCCTCAGGCCTCACTCACACTGGATCAGGGACACGGTCAGGCCCACACAGCTCAGCAGCAGAGACAAGGCCGCCAGCAGACACACGGACAGCACCAGTTTCTTCTCGGGACAGCACGCGGGGGCCCCACGCTTCAGACTGAGGCAGGACACTGCAGGTGCTGGGGTCAAGGGCAGAGGGAGGGCCAGACAGACTGAACCTGCAGCTCCCGCAGGACAGGAAAGGCACCGGAGCACACACAGGAACAGACGGGCTCTGTGGTCCCGGCGAGCTCAGCCCAGCACACGTGGGCAGCTCCGACTGTCTGCTAAGCATCTTGAAGACCCTGGGCGCTGTCGCGGAGGGGCACAGAGGGACATGCGGGGGGCATGAGGACTTACTGGCCGTGGGTGGATGGGGCGAAGACAGCTCCAGTTGCACGCCTGGGAGAAAGAAGAGAGGCATGTTTAGAGATGGCCAGGACCATCTTCCCGCGGCCATGAGCCCTGTTTTTCTCTATCGCTGGGATTCCGTAGCAAAGTCCCAGCTGCTCCACTTCCCACCCAGCTCCCTGCCTGTGGCCTGGGAAAGCTTGGGCTTCTGCACCCACGCGGGAGACCGGGAGGAAGCTCCTGGCTCCTGGCTTGAGACTAACTCAGCTCTGGCTGTTGCGGCCACTCGGGGAGTGAATCATCGGACAGAAGATCTTCCTCTCTGTCTCTCCTCCTCTCTGTATATCTGACTTTCCAATCAAAAAATACATAAATCTTTTTTTAAAAATGGCTGGTGGAATAGAGAGCTGGAGGAAACTCCCAGGAGTCCCCCCGGGAGCACCCCGTCCTTGCAGGCTTCATAATGGGTCCCCCTGTAACTCACCCAGCTGAGGAGACAAGCAAGGGGCAGGGCTGAGGTCCAGGCCTGGAAGGGATCAGAAAGCCACGGGTGACACGGAGCAGGGCTTCGGCCCAGGGGAGTGGGAGGGCAGACCCCAGGGGCTCACCCGTCAGCTGCGAGCGCTTGCATGGCAAGGCCGGAGTCTCTAGTCTGCTTCCTGCACAAGGACAGAGAGACGCAGGGCTGCTCACGCCAGCAGGGGCAAGGTCGGGCCAACCCTGGGTTCCCCATACCCCAAACCCAGCTCACCTGTTCTCGGAGGCCGTGGGGGGGCAAAGGAACCTGTAGAAGACAAAGATGGGGATTCTGAGGATGGGGCCATGATGGAAGAAAGAGACTGACGCTGTAGCAGCACAGTGGGCTAAGCCACCACCTGCGGCGCTGGTATCCCGCAAGGGCACCAGTTCGAGTCCCGGCGGCTCCACTTCCCATCCAGCTCCCTGCTCATGTACCAGGGGAGGCAGTAGAAGAAAGACCGAGTGTTGGGACCCCTGCACACACGTGGGAGAATTAGATGAAGTTTTTGGATCCTGGTTTCAACCTGGACCATCCACGGCTGGTGGTAATCATTTGGATAGCAAATTAGTAAATAGAAAATAGTATCTCTCTCTCTCTCTCTGATAAATAAATGCATCTTTTTTATTAAAAAAAAAAAGTTGAAAGTTCCACATTGCAGGAGAGCCCCTGGGAACCTGAGCGAACAGCGTCTCCTGACATGAGGCCCCACTGGAGTTGGAGACGGAGCTGGGGGTGGGCTGGGGATTGAGGCTGAAATCAGAACCGAGTCCTGGCTGAGCTGGGGGTGGGGGGGGGTGGGAAGCAGGGTTTGAAGATGGAGGAGAGGGGAGTCTTGGGAAGGGCAAGCGGATTGAGCAGGAAGAGCTTGTGAGAGGGGCACCCCAATGACCTCAGAGCCTCAGAGGTGGGGCTGTCAAACACAGCCCTGTCCCTTCCCGCACCCCATGCCCAGCCTCGCGGCCCCCAAACCTCTCTGCGAATTCACAAGGGCCTCATGGCAGGAACTCCAGGGCCACACGCCCTCTTGGTCTCTGAGCCCCTCAAGAGTCACAGTGGACGGCCACTGTCAGTCTCGCTACAGCCCCCAAGCACGACCTGGGTTCGTTGGGTCTAAATAAAACCCAGGGTCTCTGAGGGCCACAGTCAGAACTCCCCGTTTCCCAAACGCCCACTTCTGGGGACTTCACCCCCACCCTTCCACCCCGGCTTTCTCCCAGGGATGGCTTCCTTACAGAGCTGGCCCCATCCTCCAGCTCCCAACCCTGCGTCTCCCACCTCTCCCCTTCTCCCCACCCTCACCCACACCTCGGTGCGGCCTCGGGGTCTCGCCCATCTCTCCATCAGCCCCTCAGCCAAGACCGTGACCACTACTGCCTCCCCCATCGGACAGGCAGCGGCCCCAAGGCTCCCGCCATCAGGGGACGCAGCGGACTGACCACTACTGCCTCCCCCATTGGACAGGCAGAGCTGCGCCCGAGGCTCCCACAGTCAGGGGCCACAGGGCTGACTGTGCCCCAGCAGCCGGCTGACACGCCCGCGTTCCCAGCCTCAGGAATGCACTTACTGGGCTTGGGGGGCAGGTCCTTGTAGGGCGGGGCTGAGTTTTCATAGTCGTCATCCTCTTCCTCCTCCCGGGTCCCTTCCAGAGGAGAAAGCACGTCAGAGCCCTGCTCATCTCCACATCCACCTCTCGGACCCTTTGGCAGCAGCCTGAGGTCTGGTCACACCTGCCTCCCGACGCCAGCCAGCCAGGGCAGACCCCTCCTCACCTGCAGGGCCCGCACGGCTGGAGTTGGTGTACAGGCTGAGCATGGCTAAGTGCTCACAGGGCTCTGAGGAGGAGAGGCTACTCTGAGCCTGAAGCCTGTCTCGGTTCCTTTTTAGCCTTGACGAAAACTCAGCCACATGCAAATCGAGTGTGGGCAGACCCACCCACCCACCCACCGAAGCTCTTCCCTCGCCTCCCTCGAGAGGCGGCCCCTGCATTGCAACTGCAAAAAAAAAAAAAAAAAAAAAAAACGCAAAGCAGAAGGTAGACCAGCTGCTCCCCTCATCCAGCTCACCTTGGCCACAACAGAAGGAAATGGAAGGGTTGGGGGGTCCCTGCGCCTTGTTTAGGTGACTCTAAAAAGCATGGAGCCCTTAAACCACCTGCCACGTGCACATACAGGCTCAGGTTCCCGGCACGGCTAGCCTGCCTCCTAGTCCAGCTCCCTGCTAATGTGCCTGGGAAAACAGCAGAGGGAGCTCCAAGGACGCAGGGCCCCTGCACCCCTGCGGGAGACCTGGACGCAGCTCCCGCCCTCTGCCCGGCCCAGCCCTGGCCTTGCATGCATTTGAGAAGGGAACTGCCAGAGGGAAGATCCTCCATCTCTTCAAATAAACATATAGGAGTTTGGGCTGTTTTTTGTCTTTAATAAGAGGCTGAGCAAGAACTTCTCTCTCACGTGGCGGTTTGGATCACACGGAGCCTTCACAGGTGGAAAGTCTTCCTCAGCAGGTGGAGAGGGGGAGACCCGTGGAGGGCAGCCGGGCGCAACCCCGCCCCTCACGGAGGGGGAGGTGGGCGCGGACTTCCCCCTGTACTGCCACCAAAGTTCCCCAAGCTGCTTCGAGGGGCAGGTGCAACGGTGCCCATGCTAGAAATGGGGAAATGGAGAGTCGTCTGGAAAGGAAGCAAGACCCTCACCACCACCCCCGGCGGCTGTGCAGACCCTGACACGGCACACACCTGTCGCTCATGCGGTGGAGATGGGAAGGCACAGTGAGACTGGCCCTGCTGCTCCACTTCCCATCCAGCTCCCTGACTGCAATAAAAATGAAAATAAATAAATCTTTTTTTAAAAAAGACTTGATGTTTTAAAAAAAAAAGAGATTTGTTTATTTTTATTGCAAAGTCAGATATACAAAGAGGAGGAGAGACAGAGAGGAAGATCTTCCATCTGCTGGTTCACTCCCCAAGTGACCTCAACGGCCGGAGCTGAGGCGATCTGAAGCCAGCAGACAGGAACTTCTTCCGGGTCTCCCACGCGGGTGCAGGGTCCCCAGGCTGTGGGCCGTCCTCCACTGCTTTCCCAGGCCACAGGCAGGGAGCTGGACGGGAAGTGGAGCAGCCAGGACACAAACAGGTGCCTAATGGGATCCCGGTGGATACAAGATGTTAATTTAGCCACAGAGCTAACATTCCAGGCCCCCAAATTCAAGGTTTCCAAGCTCCCGTGGACACACAGCAGGCAGGGATCTGCCAGTGCGATGGTGGGGGTTACACATCCTTCAATAACCCAATCAGGGCCCATCAACTAGCAAGCGTGGGTACCGAAGCAGAGAGCAGGTCCAGCTCAATGGCTATATCCTCTCCCTAGCAAGTGCTAGGATCCCCTATGGGCGCCAGTTACTATCCTGCCTGCTCCAGTCTCCACCCAGCTCCTGCTTGTGCCTGGGGATCCCTACACCCACGTAGGAGACTAGGAAGAAGCTCCTGGCTTCAAATTGGCTCAGCTCCAGCTGTTGTGATCATTTGGGAAGTAGTCCAGTAAATGGAAGGTCTTTTCCTCTCTCTCTGAAAATCTGCCTTCCAAATAAAAAAAAAAAAAAAAATTTTTTTTAAGGATTGAGCATCCAGGACTCGAACCGGCGTCCACAGGGGATGCTGGCGTGCAAGATGGAGGATTGGCCTGCAGAGCCGCCGCGCTTGTCATTCCTCCGCCTGCCCGCCAGATGGAGACGCACGCACAGGCAGCGCCACACGCACAGGCAGCGCCGAGGCTCGTCTCTATGCTCTCCCCAGGGCCGGAAGTGGCTGCAGGCGAAGGGCGGGACTTCCGAGCAGCAGCTGCTGGGTGACCCGGCTGCCGCGGGCACCTGCGGGGACAGCGGCCATGGGCGCTCACCTGGCTCGGCGCTATGCGGGCGACCCCTGCGCGGAGCCCGACCCCCTGCGGATGCCCACCTTCCCGCCGGACTACGGCTTCCCCGAGCGCAAGGAGCGCGGTGAGCCCCAGTGCCGGCACCCGAACCCCCAAACCCGGGGCCGGGCGGGAGGGGACAGGCCGACACCCGAACCCCCAAACCTGCGCTCTGGGCCGGGCGGGAGGGTCAGGCCGGCACCCGAACCCCCAAACCCGGGGCCGGGCGGGAGGGTCAGGCCGGCACCCGAACCCCCAAACCCGGGGCCGGGCGGGAGGGGACAGGCCGGCACCCGAACCCCCAAACCTGCGCTCTGGGACCGGGCGGGAGGTGACCACCGCGGCCTGGGGGTGCAGAGGGCGCCCCGTCCTGCAGGAATGCGGAGTGGCCTCGCCTGTGGGCGGTGGGAACAGCGAGGGGAGTGGGGAGGATTGGGGGGCCCACGGGGCGTGTGGGGGCGCTGAGCACGGAGGGGTCCGCAGGCAGCTTAGCAAACGTCCTGTCGGGGTGCAGTCCGGGCGCTGCGCAGGGGTCAGGCCGGGTTGCATGGGCAGGGAGCGCTTGGCTGGGGGGGCGAAGCTGGTATCAGGGCTGCTAGGACCCCCAGCTTGTGCGTGCACCCCTCGCTCGCTCGCTCCTGCTCGGCTGCTCCCCGTGCGCACCCCTCGCCCTGCACCCCACAGTGCCCTGCACCCCACAGTGCCCTGCAGCCTTGGCACATGCGTTACCCTCGCTCCCCGTGCAGATGTGTGGGTACCCCGGTGGGGGCGAGGGGTGCAGGGCGAGGGGTGATGCCTGCTGGGGCATCACCAGCCCGGAGGGCAGGTCAGGCCCACCCCCGACCCCAGCCTGGGCACGGGAGCCTGCTGCTTCCATGACACCCCTGTCTCCCACCACAGTGGGGGCTGCTCTGCTGGCTGTCACTCCACTGCTTCCTCAGGGTACCACCCCCAAAGCTGGAACCGCTGCCCGGCCTGGCCCTGACCTCCACTCAAAGGCCCCCTGGCCGCTGGGCCCCCGCAGCTCCCGCCTCGCCCACCCTGCCCGGTGCCGTGCCGGCACAGGCTGCTGCTGGGGAGGGGTCCATGGGTGTGGGTCGAGCCGCAAAGGAATGGGGCGCTGAGAGGAACTGGGGGGTCAGGCCTGATATTGGATGGGAAAGAGCCAGAGTTGAGCTGTGGCGGGAGTGCCCCCGCACGCGGGTACGGCTGGGGCGTGCAGCCAACACCAGCCTGCGCCCTTCTGACAGTCCGGGTTTTGCCAGGCTGTCTTCCAGCACTCCGCAGGTCGGGGCGCAGCTGGGAAAGGGGCGGGAAGCCGTGCCTGGACACTGTCAGAGCTGGGGGTCAGAGCTGGGGGTTGCTGGAGACGGGGCCCTGTGCAGGGCATGGCCCGTGGCTGAGCCCCGCACGCCGCTCCCCGCAGAGATGGTGGCCACGCAGCAGCAGATGAGCGACGCGCAGCTGACGCTGGAGCAGCGAGACTACTGCGCGCACTACCTCATCCGGCTGCTCAAGTGCAAGCGGGACTCCTTCCCCAACTTCCTGGCCTGCAAGCACGAGCAGCACGACTGGGACTACTGCGAGCACCTCGAGTGAGCGCGCAGCGCCCCGGGGCGGGGGGAGAGCCGTGGGCACCTCCATCAGGGGGACGGGGGAGAGCCGTGGGCACCACCATGGGCGGGCAGGACACAGGACGGGGGAGAGCTGTGGGCAACTCCATGGGCGGGCAGCGCCCCGGGATGAAGGAGAGCTGTGGGCACCTCCATGGGCGGGCAGGACACAGGACGGGGGAAGAGCTGTGGGCACCTCCATGGGCGGGCAGGACACGGGACGGGGAGAGCTGTGGGCACCTCCATGGGCAGGCAGCGCCCCCGGGGTGGGGGAGAGTCGTGGGCACCTCCATGGGCGGGCAGCGCCCTGGGATGGAGGAGAGCTGTGGGCACCTCCATGGGCGGGCAGGACACAGGACGGGGGAGAGCTGTGGGCACCTCCATGGGCGGGCAGGACACGGGACGGGGAGAGCTGTGGGCACCTCCATGGGCGGGCAGCGCCCCGGGATGGAGGAGAGCTGTGGGCACCTCCATGGGCAGGCAGCGCCCCCGGGGTGGGGGAGAGTCGTGGGCACCTCCATGGGCGGGCAGCGCCCCGGGATGGAGGAGAGCTGTGGGCACCTCCATGGGCAGGCAGCGCCCCGGGGGACGGGGAGAGCTGTGGGCACCTACATGGGCGGGCAGGACATGGGACGGGGAGAGCCGTGGGCACCTCCATGGGCGGGCAGGGGACAGCAGTGGCCCGGACACCCTGAACCTCCGCCCCGGCTCTCCCCAGCCCTTGGCCCGTGGCCCCTGACCCCGACCCGTCTCCACCCGCAGCTACGTGAAGCGCATGAAGGAGTTCGAGCGCGAGCGGCGGCTGCTCCAGCGGAAGAAGCGGCGGGAGCAGCGGGAGGCGGCGGTGGCCGGCGGCCAGGGCTCCGGGGAGCTGGGCCCCGAGGTGGCCCTGTAGCTGCCCCCTGGCCGGTCGCAGAAATAAAAGCCTGCAGCCCCTCGGCCCGAGAGCCTCCTTCTGCGCGGGGAGGGCGGCGGGTGGTCCGGGCCCAAGAAACACACGGAGCCCGGCGGGGGTGAGCGAGTTTATTGCGGGCGCCCGGGCGGGGACTCAGAGCAGGAACGGGACGATGGGCATGCGCAGCGGCGGGTAGTCGCGGAACTCCTTCAGGTAGCTGCGGTGCTTGCCCTTGGCCCAGATGGTCATCTGGGTGAAGCCCACCAGCGAGAAGAGGGCCACTGTGGGCAGAGGGGCGTCAGGGGGGCGGTGCCAGCGCAGGGGAGCCCCGCGGAGGGTCAGGGGCGCACGGGCGGGCCGGCTCACCTGGGAGACACTGGGTCATGATGGCGAAGCCGATCCAGGACCCCACCTGTGGCGGGCAGGGGTGGGTGAGGGCAGATGGGGGACCCAGGGCTCCGACAGCCCCTCCCTTGTCCGCCCACCGCAGCCCCCCACCTCGGGAAGCAGCCCCCTCGCCCGTCCGCCCACCCCCAGCCCCTCACCTCGTAGGTGTAGTTGGGACAGGACACCAGCAGGAAGAGCCAGGTGAAGGGGTTCTTGGTGGGGTACGGGATCTTCCTGGTCTTGGACCCTGATGGTCGGAGCAGAGGGTGGCTCGGACCCCAGACCCCGGGCGCCCCGGCCCCACCGCCCCGGCCCCCCAGGCCCCTCACCGGCCGGCCGCAGGTCCCGCAGCGCCATGTGGATGGAGAAGTTGCCGAGCTGGCAGATCTGTGCAGAGGAGCAGGGTCGGCCCGGGCGGCGCCCACCACCCACACCCGCGTCCACCACCCACACCCGCGCCCAGCGTGCTCACCACGAAGATGGCCAGCGCCAGCTTGACCTGCTGGGCTCCGTAGGCTGAAGGGGAAGCAGGGAGGGGTGAGGGGAGCGTGCCAGGGGAGGGGGGCAGGGCGGGCACGGCGGGCACTCACTGGGCGGCGTGTACAGCGGGTGGTTGATGTAGTAGGCCATCCAGGCGGCGAAGCCCCAGTAGTAGGTGCAGTTCTGAAAGGCAGGTGCATGGGGCTGGGGGCGGGGCCCATAGGATGGGGGTGGAGCCTTTGTGAGGGCGGGGGCGGTGGGGGCGGGGCCCGGGCAGGGGCGGGACCGCGGGCAGGGGCGGGGCTCGGGCAGGGGTGCCCACCTTGAAGATGTTGCGCAAGGGCATGGTGCCGTGCGAGAAGCGGTGCACGAAGAGCGTCTCCAGCAGGCGCTTGACGTAGTGGAAGGAATGGCAGATGCAGGCGAGGCTGGAGGGAGAGCGGGCTCAGCTGCGGGGCTCCACGCACCCCTGCCCTAACCCTACGCCCCACTCGGCCCAACTCCCCCTGCCCTAACCCTACGCCCCACTCGGCCCAGCTCCCCCTGCCCTAACCCTACGCCCCTCTTGGCTCAACTCCCCCTGCCCTAACCCTACGCCCCACTCGGCCCAGCTCCCCCTGCCCTAACCCTACGCCCACTTGGCCCAACTCCCCCTGCCCTAACCCTACGCCCCTCTTGGCTCAACTCCCCCTGCCCTAACCCTACGCCCCACTCGGCCCAGCTCCCCCTGCCCTAACCCTACGCCCCACTCGGCCCAACTCCCCGGGACTCACTGCACCACTGTGTGCCGGCTGGACGTGAAGTCGTATTTGTGGCCGTAAATGAAGGGGACCCGGAAGTAGAAGAGCAGGTAGATGAAAAGGGGTCCCGCATACTCGGTGAGGAAGACCTGCGGGCAGCGGCGGGCAGCGGCGGTGAGCACCCCTAGCCACACAGCCGGGGAGAGGAGGGCAGGGCCGCGGGGCGCTCACCGTCACCCAGCTGATCTGCGCCCCCAGGTCCCGAAAGTAGAGCGTGGCCGTGGTGCCCACGGGCAGCTTCTGCAGGACATCCTCATCCTTCAGGGACTTGCCCTCTGCGGGGAGGCAGCCGGGGGCTCAGGACGGGCACCAGGCCAGCCCCCCGGGCTCAGGGCGGGCACCAAGGCCAGCCCTCAGACTCAAGGCAGGCACCGAGGCCAGCCCCCCCGGGCTCAGGGCGGACACCGAGGCCAGCCCCCGGGACTCAGGGTGGGCACCGAGGCCAGCCCCCCGGGCTCAGGGCGGACACCGAGGCCAGCCCCCGCAGCCCCGCACCCTCACACCCCCAGAGCCAGCCCCACAACAGCTACTCACTGGGATCCAGGCGCAGCGACTGCCGGGCGGGGTACCACTGCGGGTCTACGGGAGGAGGCGCGGCGTGGGCTCGGGCGCAGGGCACGGGGCCTGGTGTCCCCCCCGGCCATCCCGCATGCTGCCCTCCCCCCAGCCCAGGGCAGCCCGGCCCTGACTCACGGGTCTTGGTGAACAGGTTCTTGATCTCCGCGATAGTGGCCTGGGGTTCCACCTGGAGGGGCACAGCGGCCGAGTCGGCATGGGGCGGAGGGGGCGCAGCCAGGAGCTGGGGGGCCCAGACCGCTGCCGCGGAGAGCATGCAGGGTTGAGGGACAACCCTGGACAGCAGGGGCCCTGCCACAACAGCAGGTGCAGCTGCGGGCCCAGGAGGCTGGGCGGGCCTCTGGTGCTCCTCCCTACAGCCCAGGAGCTGCTCCGGACAGCGACAGCACTCAGCAGGCCCAGCCCCTCTCCTAGGGAGGCTGCGGCAGTGCTCCCGGGCCGCCCCCCCCAGAGGGCGGGCCATGGTGGGCAGTGGCAGGCTGTGGCATGCACCCCCCAGAGGGCAGGCCATGGTGGGCAGTGGCAGGTGCCTCTACCCCAGGAGGGGGACAGTGCTCCCGGGGCGCCCCCCAGAGGGCGGGCCATGGTGGGCAGTGTCAGGTGTCTCTGGCCCAAGAGGGGTGACGTGATCCTGGGGTGCCCCCAGAGGACAGGCTGCAGCACCCTGTTCCCCACTCCCAGCCTACCTTGTCCAGGAAGCACAGCTTCTCCCTGGTCTTGGCGTCCAAGATCTCCACCTCGAAGAAGAGAACGGCCTTTTTAGGCTTCTTGGCCGTCTTGGGGGGTGCAGGTCTGGGGAAGCCATTGAGGCTGGGGCTCGGGCCCGGGGGGCCGGCCTCGCGGGCCACCAGGCTCAGGCTCAGCTCCATGGCGCCCGCCCAGGGGTCCTGCCACCCTGCTCTGCCGGCCTGCAGCCCTCACCACCGACCTCCCCGCGCACGGCAGCTCTGGGCCGCCCAGCCGGGCCAGATCAAATTCTGCCTGGCGCGGTGCTGGACGGGAGCCGGCGCCTGTGCAGCCACCGCTACCGCCACCGCCAGACTCGCTGCCAAGTGTAACCCAAGGAGCACCCGCGAGTGTGGCTCAGCTAAATATAAACCACCCCAAGTCTGGGCCCCCCTCCTGCAAGGGCCCCCTCCTGCAGGGCCCCCCACCTCCTACAGGGCCTCCCTCCTGCAGGGCCCCCACCTCCTACAGGGCCCCCCTCCTGCAGGGCCCCCCTCCCACAAGGGCCCCCCTCCTGCAAGGGCCCCCTCCTGCAGGGCCCCCCACCTCTGGAGTGCACAGGGAGACCCCTGGGCCAGAAGGGGTCAGGTAGGCCCAGCAGGGGTCTCCCAGCACGGTGGTGGGGGTGGGAAGGCCAGCCTAGCCTTGTGCCAGGCCGGAGCACCCACTGGGCCTGGAGAGGTCCCAGCTATTTGAGAGTCCCTGACGAGGCAAGGCTCATCCGTTTCCCCTTCCGAGCTGCGAGGGCCAGGGGGGATTACTCCCCCGGGGCTGTCTGTGTTCCCAGGGAGGTGACAGATTCCTGGGGGTCACTAACAGAGGAGCAAGTGCCCTGGGCCACCCCCACACTGCTCACCAGGGCCTCATTCAAGGCCACCTTCAAGCCAGGGCCAGTGTCCAGCGCCACGCCCTCACCCAGGACCTGCTCTCCCCGGATGCTGAGCCCGAGGGAGGGAGCCCCCAGGACAGCAGCGACCACCAGATAAAGTCCCTGAGTGGTGGGTAGGGCTGCAGCTCACGGCGGGCCTGCTGGGGCCTCACCCCAAGTCCACCCACGGGCCAGTAGCTGTGGTGCATGCCACCCCACCCCCTGTACCCCAGCGCATGCCTACATGGGGTGACAGGGCAGGAGGGGGCCCAGCTCCACGGCCTGCACAGCACCTCTGCCCTGGAGGGTAACGGGTGGAGCTGGCAGGCGGAGGGTGGGTTGGGGACAGGGCAGGGGCATCAGGGAGGGCAGGACCAGCAGGCCTGGCGGGTACAGGTGTATTAATAGTTGCTGGGTCCCGGGGGGGCGAGCAGTGCCCACATGCATTGGATCCTGAGGGTGACCCAGAGGAGGCAGGACTCGTCGGCGGGGAGAGGAGGCTCCGAGTTCCTGCTGAACCACTCAGTCGCTTAAAATACAACCAGCCCCTCACACTGCCCGCCTGCCCAGCTGGACCGGCCAGCCAGCTGCCCTGGGGCAGGTTGAAACCTTACCGTCTCCCCCAGGCTGGCACAGAACCAGGACCCAGGGAGGAAGAGGGGTGGCAGTGGCACCTGCGGTCAGCCGAGGGGGCTACCAGGGACCCCTGGAGGTAAGCGCCCGAGGGTGCCAGAGGGGTGGGAGGGCAGCCATGCCATGCTCAGAGGGAGGGGCAGCCTCTGCCTCCCCGTTTCCAGTCCAGCAGCTCTCCTCTCCCGGGGAGAGTGGTGCAGCCCTGGGAAGGGGGCTTGGGGGATCCCAGCTCTGTGACTCCCTGGGCTCGCAAGTACTGCATGGTGGAAGCAGGCAGACACACAGGGTCACCTGCCCGTTGGGGGGACACGGGGGACACGGGGGTAGGGAAGGGAAGGGCAGGCGTGGGGCCCCGTGAGCCATGCCAGGGCCTACAGTGGGAGACCTCACAGGATCCCCCTTGCACTATGCCCACCCTGCCCACTGGCCTGCACACCGACACACAGGCCTGAGGCCCAGCAGGGGGCAGGGGTGTGCCCACACAGCTGCTGAAAAGAAGCCCCGGGGGCCATGGCTGGGAGAAGGCAGGACTCAGCAGGCGGAGAGGGACCACTGGTGGCAAGGGGTGTGGCCCCATGTACGGACACAGGACAAGGATGAGGGCAGGAGCCTGGCATGGCTCCGACAGCCTGGCCAACAGCTACCTGAGGGAGCCCAGGGTCAGGAGAGGCTGGGGACCCAAGCCCCTGGCCATGTCTCCCCACTGAGGGGAGTGGGAGGGGGGTCCTGTCTTACCAACTCCTGGGGAAGTCTCGGGGGAGAGGGGTGAATGCCTGGAACCCCACCTTCCTGCTGCAGCTCCCTCCACTAGAACAGCAGGGCTGTGCCGGGCTGGGGGGCAGGCACTCCAGCCACCACGCCCTGCAGCCTCCTCAAGTACAGCTGACCAGCCTGGGTCCCTAGAGGCGGCACCACGGGCTCCATGCCGCCTACCACTCTCCTGCCCCAAACTCTGAAGGCAGGACACCCACACCCCCAACCTCCCTCTGCACCTCCACTCCCGCCCTCCCTGGCAAGAAGAGGCTTTGTTTCCACCCGCTGTCTCTAAAAACCACGTTCAGGAGGACCATTGGACACAGCGTGCCGGTCCCGGCCCCTCCCGCAGTCCTGCCCTGGCCCTGGTGGGGCCCAGCAAGGACACTGAGCGTCTGAGGGCCACGGGGAGGAGTGCCCCCTGGCGGTGCGCAGCAGAAGCACCGGCGTGTGGCCCAGGCAAGGTCCCCAAGGAGGCAGGAGGGGCCCACCGGGTCCTGAGGGGTGCGCTGACCCTGGCTCTACCACTGCCCTGCTTCGCCCTCCTCCCCCGCCTCCGGCTTCACTCCAAGTGAAGGAAACCAAGCCAGCCCCGGCCGCTGGAGCGGGGCGGGGAGAAGAGGGCGCTCCCGGCAGTCGGCATAAGGCCTGGGGAGCAAGGCATGCGAGGCCAGTACGGCCAGGACACAGACCGGAGGGTGTCAGGGTGGGTCCTGTGGGTGAATGACAGGAGCCACGGAGAGCTTGTGGGCAGAGAACAGGCTGATGGGGAGGGCAAGCGTGCCTGGCTCCTGGGCAGACCATGAAGGGGCAAGGCAGCAGGGCCAGCCACTGCTCCCAGCCAGGGGTGAAGGCGAGGGGGTCGGGAAGCCTGGGGCACGCTCCAGCCGCCCCGCCTGCAACTAGGGCCGGACCTCGGTCTGGAAGCAAGCCTGGGTTCAGATCCACTCTTCACCTCCCGCTCAGCAGGTCAAGGCCCACCATGCCCACCACACCCAGGCCGCAGGGTTAGGGCTAAAGGGGCAGGACGGAGCCCACGCTGCGCTGGTGGAGCAGGGCACGTGGAGTTACCAAGCTTGCCCCCACGGGAGGTGTGTCCAGGAGGCAGTGCCAGCAGGGAGCCCCTGACAACAGTCCCCCAGGCCCAGGCCGACCCGGGACCGGCCCCGCCGGGGCTCCAAATGCAGACCGGATGCCTTCACCAGGACTCCGAGCACTTGCCAGAAATGCCAAGTCACACGGCGGATGCCAGGGCGGCCGAGGAGCCCTCGGGCTCAGCTGCCAGGCAGCCAGCACAGGCCGCACCTGCTCAGCCAAACGCCTCCTTGCCGGGCATGCAGCCTTGCCCTGTCGCCTGCTGACCTCCTTCTGCCAGGGCAGCGCCCAGGAAGGGGCAGGAGCAATGGGAAAGGGGCAGATGGGGCCAGGAGATGCCAGCCACCCTCCCATGCCCGGGCTCCTGAACAGGCCACTTCCACTACGAAGGCAGTGTCTGAGGTCCCACAGACGGCCTGCAGCCCAGGGCACCCCCCAGGAGACGCCGAGGGCCCCAGGCACCCAGGGTGGGGTCCCAGGACACCAAGGGAGGAACCCAGGCACAAGGCAACAGGTCCAGGCCCTGCAGGGCACACCTCGCCGGACACAAGTAGGCCGCCAGGGGCCGCTGTGCCAGCCTCTTCAACCCAGCGGCACCACTCGCCCCCTAAGCACGCACTGTGCACACACGCTTGCCTGGGCCTGCTGGCCAGGCCTCCCCTAGCCCCTTCCTGGGCCAGGCAGCCAAGGACCTGGACCCGCCGGGGCTGGGAGACCAAGGGTCAGGCAAGGAGCCAGGAGAGGCTGAGCCTGGGCCGAGCCAGCGTGCTGGGCACTGGGACAGCCTGGAGCAGCGGAGGACACGGTGTACATTCTGTCCACACAGGGTTCTGAGGCTTGTGGTGGGGGGCTGAGGACCCCACGAGCCAGCCCTCCATCCGTCCCATGGCCGACTGCACACAGAGGAACCTGGACATGGATGGGTGGGGAGCAGTGGCTGGTCAGAAACTTCTAACACACTCCCCCAAACACATACTGGGTCTGCTAGGGGCGGGGTGGGGGCAGGGTGTCAGCCGGATCCTTCCCCTCTCTGGGAAAAGACCCTCCACCCCCCCAACTGCCCCCTCCCTCCCAGCCCACCCAGCAGCCCCCTCACAGACAGGCCAAGGCCCAGAGACACACAGCAGTATGAGCCCGGCCCTCCCGCCCTAAGCAGCTGTGCCTGCTGCCCCCTGTGCCCCCCAGCCAGGGGCGTCCTCGCTCTATCTGTCTCTCTCCATCTCTAGGTGGAGCTGGGAAGGAGGCCAGAGGCCCAGCCTCAGGGCCACACGAGCCCATCAAGGAGCAGGAAGGAGAGGAGCCCAGCCAAGGCCAGCAGAAGCAGGTCAGTGCAGCTGCAGGCTCCCGGAGCCCTTCCCGTGAAAGCCCGCTTGGCAACTGAGGGGCTGGGCCGGGCTGGGCGACCTGGGCTTGTGCAGACACGGAGACAGGGAGAGGCTGTGGTGATGAACCGGGCACGGCTTGGCGAGGGGTCTGGGCCACAGGCCATCTCCCGTCGGGAACCAGCTGAAACTGGCTGCCCTTTCTCAGTGGTTCGAATACACACACACACATCGAACTCAAAAGCAGTCTACTTGGTGATGCATCAGAGTAACAGCAAACTCGAATCTCGGTGCCTGTAAATGCAGTCACTGGCGCGTGGCCGGGCTGGCGGGGTGACATCCAGGCAGCGGCACCAGCAAAGCCTCAGCCATTTACTGCCTGGCACTTCCCGCCAGCCAGCCAGCCAGCCCTGGGCTGTGGGGCAGCCGCGGGCAGGGGGCTCCAAGGGGCGCATGTGAAAGCCACAGGCAGGCGTGCGGTCTCCCAAGCTCTCGCTGGCCCCAACACCGATGGAGTTGCAGTGTCTTTCCCACGGCGTCCCGGGCAGCCAACAGCTCAGGGTCTCGGCCTCAGGAGGGCTGTGACTGCTGGGACATGGGGGGGACGCTGGCTTGGAGGTCCAACTTGGACCATGTGTCAGATACATGCACCCCAAGCCCCAAGAAGGACCCAGCTCCTGGCCAGCCCTGCCCGCCTGCCGGTCAAGATGTTGTGTGGGAAGCAGAATTAAGACAAGCAGGGGGCAGGTGTGGCGCTTAAGACGCAGGCCAGGACGCCTGCACCCCAGTCCTGCCCAGGACGCCGCGTGGCAGGTCTGGGTCCCAGTCCTGGCTCCACCCCAGACTCCAGCTCCCCACTCGGGAGCCTTGGAAGGAGGTGGCAGGTGATGGCTTGGGCCTCTGCCAGCTGCGTGGGAGGCCTGGCCTCCTGCCCCATTGTGGGCATCGGGGAGTGAAGCTGAAGGTGGCAGTATGCTCACATTCTCGCGCTTTCTCGCTCGCTCTCACTCGTTCTGGCTCTGGCTCCCCGCCTTTCCAACAAAGACGACCCTAACACTCAAGCTCGAGTTCCAGGCGTCTAAACACCTTCCAGGGATTCTGCGAAGGAACGTGCCCCGGGTTCCTTACGCACCTAACACGGCGATGTCGTGACACACCTGGGCACAGCCTCCTGTGGGTGAGCCCCCCGACACGGGCAAGCTAACACCCAGGCCTTCCCTGGGCCCCGGTGGTGTGGCTGATGTCACTCCTAGCCCCCTGTAAATTTCACATCAACTTGGACAAGGCTCTAGTCTGTCTGTCTGTAGAGCCTTACACTGGAGCAATTTTGATGCCCCTGTGGGCACAAAGCTATAAACAAAGCTCTTTTTATAGGAGCTATTTCTTTGAAAGGCAAAGCTACAGAGAGAGAGAGACCTTGCATCCGCTGGGTCACTCCTCAGAGGCAAAGGCCAGGGCCGGCCCGGGCGAGGGCCAGGAGCCGCGGGCTCCATCCGGGCCTCCGTGTGACTGGCACGGCAAGCCGGCCCAGCTCTCACCTGTCTCGGCCTGGCAATGGGATTCCACTCCCTCCTGCCCGGGGTCTTGAAGCAACACAGGTTATGGTCATCCTATCATGTGAGGCAAGCTGCTGTTGGGGTGTCAGGCTGACATGCCTCAGGGTTCCCCACCACAGCTGTTCACACCAGTCATGCCGCAGGCTGCTACCCCTCCCCCCTCACCCCACCCAATCCGTTCTCATCTCCGAGATGAGGACAAGGGGTTTCATCAAGTTCCCAGGAAGAAAAACTGAAAGCTAAGGACTGCAGATCCGGCCAGGGGGTTCGGGGCACTATATGGGGGACCCCCATTCCACCTGAGGGCCTGCTGCCAGTCCCAGCCCCACGCCCCTCCTGCCCCGAGCCCCATGTGGGACACAGCATGCCCGTTCAAGTGTCCCAGCAGGGCGAGGCCATGCCACCTCCCTCAGTCTGGGCCCAGCCATTGCGTAACCTGGGGCCACAGAGAGCCTCACTGGGCCGAGTGCCAGGAAGGAAGGCAGGCTGGGCACCAGGCCCAGCAGGCCACCCTGAGGCGTCCTGGGGGAGGGGGGACACAGAGGCCTGCAGGCAGCCCTGTGCCACAGCAGGGCTGGAGAGGTCAGGGGCTGGGACAGGGTGGATGCCAGAGAGGGGGCTAGGGGAGAGACAGATGGAGAGAGACCTTGCAAGCGTGCTTCACTCCCCAGATGCCCACACAGCCAGGCCGGGGCCAGACCGAGGCCAGAGCTCCGTTCGGGCCTCCCTGTGGGTGGCAGAGGCCCGGGCCCTTGAGCCTTGCCAGGCGCAGCTCAGCAGGGAGCTGGGTGGGCGGCAGAGCAGCCGGGACGCTGCCAGGCACTGTGGTGCGGGAGGCCAGGGTGACCTCTGTCGCCCGCGAGCCGCTACCGGCCCCTGAAGGCTCTGCCTGCTGCTGGCTCTGCCGGCTCGCCTCGGGAACTGGAGGAGGGGTGGGCCTGGACAGTGTGGGCTGCGGAGGGCAGGGAACGGCGGGATGGTGACACTGCCACACTTGCTGTCTTCGAGGAGCCAGTGGGATGGGGGGGCATGGAACCACTGGCCGTGACTTAGCATCACCACCCCCTGCCTCGCGCCCCAAAGATCCTCCACTGTGGGCATGCGTGGGTGGGCGCCTGTGAGGAACTAAGGGGAAAACAGCCCAGACCCAAAAGGGGCAGAGTCCCCTCGGCCCGCAGACGCCCCAAGGCAAGGCTCAGTGTGGGAGCCAGCGGGGCCTGCAAGTGTCACACAGTGAGCAGGTGACCCCCTCAGCAAGGGGACTCCGTGACCTGCCAGGTGCCAGGGCCTGCCCCCCACATACCACACACACAACACAGCATCACATCACATCACAACACAACACACACACACACACACGGCCACAGGTGCAAAGCCCTACGCAGAGAACTAAAACCTGCCCTGTGACGGGGAGGGGTGTGGCCTGGGCCAAAAGCTGTCACCTAAATGTCATTCAGAGCCACCCGTAACACCCGCCCCCTCTTCCCAGGGTCCCTCAGGGAGGAGCCTGCGCCCCGGGGCCACCTGTCGCCGCAGCCACCCCATTCAGACCTCATTCCCACGGGCAGGTGGGCAGCCAGCTGGGCTCCAGCCCCAGCTCCCACTGGCAGGCCGTAGGAGATGGCGCCGAGCCCGGGCAGCCCCTGCTCCAGTGAGGACAGGGACCTGCAGCCAGCATCCCGCCCCACCCCGTACTGGGGACAGGGAGCCCTACCGTGCCCACAGACAACAAGCCTGTGCCAACCTCTGTGAACTGGGCTCCTACAGGCAGAGAGCGCCCCCGAAGGTGAAATTAAGAAGAAAGTGCACCCCCCCCCAGCAGCAGCACACCCACAGAGGTCGCCCCAGGTGACAGGGCAGGTGCGCTGGGTGAGCTGTGACGTCAGCAGGGTCTCCCCACCTAGACCCCGCACTGGACAGCGCAGTGGCCAAGGAGCCTTCAGGCCAGCTCCTCTTCCCCCAGGCACCCTGACTGGGCCCAGCTCAGATCCTGGACAGGCCCCGAGCTCGGAGGCCCAGGCAGCAGGCACCACAGCTGCCTGCAGACCCCCACCAGGGCCTCACACCAGCGGAGGCTGGACCTCGGCTAAGACGGAACAGGACCCACAGCAAGCGCAGGTGCTGGGGCTCGCCGGCTCACACCCCTGCCTGGAGCACCACCTTGGACCCGTCTTCTCCACCTTGGACCCGCCTCCTGTAACTTGGACCCGCCTCCTCAGCCTTGGAGCCGCCTTCTCTGCCTTGGCCCAGCCTCCACACATGCCCCGCCTCCTCACCCACAGGCCCCGCCTTCTCTGTCTTGGCCACACCTCCCAACAGGCCCCGCCTCCCCACAGGCCCCGCCTCCTCTGCAGGCCCCAGCCCAGCTCCAGCTCCCTACAGGTGCGAAGCTGACATCCAATAGGCAAAAAGGAACGTGACGCATCTTCGCCAAGTGTGTCTCCCCACCCCCACCGTCCACCGAGGCTTCTAGAAGGGAAAAGAACACGCCAAGCGAGCGACGACAAGCTTCTTGGGGGACGTCTTGCAAGCGAAATAGGGCGTGAGGAACTCCTGCCTCGGGCTCCTGATGCTTAGGACCGGGTCCCAACAAAACAAAGAGGAGGAATGGCCGTTTCCAGGTGAAAGGTCTCGCGGGCTGCTGAGGAAGTTACGGAAGAGGAAGGAGCGAGAGCCAGTGGAGACAGGTCTTCCATCCCAACCCAGAGTCCCAGAAACCTCTCCTGCCGCACCCCCACTTCCACAGAGCGCAGTTCATGGATGCCGGGGGCAGGGGGCAGCGGGGACACCCCGTGTTTTACAGGCACGGGGTCCCAGTGTGACAAGGGTTGTGGAGAAGCACGAGGGGCGCTCCCAGCTGCACCACACGACCATGCCTGTGAAGCTGGAAAGGCTGCCCCCCACCACCCCTGCACTCCCCACACATTTTATATCGTCTTAACACGTGGTGGGGACTTGGGGGGTGAGGCAGAGCAAAGAAGCTCTTCGATCTTGCAGCCTGGCTTGGCAACGGAGCTCATTAAGTCCCATCAGAGGGAGTGGCGGGGTATGGGGACTGGACAGGTTATCCCATACTATCTGGGTCTTTGGATCTTTGTCTACAAAAACAGCAAGAAGGACCATTTCCGGTCGCTCCCAGGGCTGAAAATGGCAGGACCAGGATCCCAGCAGCACGAGGCAGCGCTTGCTAAGCTGGCCCGTAATTACGAAGGTTTAATAACCAGGAATGACGGGTGCCAACGACGCGACTTCAGGTCCTGGCCCCGGGGTGGATTCTGTGCAGTGGTAGAAACGAAAAGAGCTCCCCCACCACCACCATCACCACCACCAGGTCAGGACTGGAGCTCAGTGACCCTGCAGTGACCCGCATGGGTGGACCGAGATGACCTCCCAGTTTCTTGCAGCAAGCAAGCCCAGATGCCAAGATGAGCTTTGCGACTCTGGCGGCAGCCAGCCCTTGCACCTGCACTCCCTTCCTCCGCGTCCCTGCGCCAAGCCAGCGAGGACAAGCTTCTTGGGGGACGTCCCGGGGCAAGGGAAGAGTATCCAAAGGTCGGCCTAAGAAGACAGGACCGTCTGCAGAAGCCCCTTCCTCCGCCCGGGGCGCTGGGCACCTGCCCGAGGCTTCGCGCAAGAGCTTATAACAAAGGGTTTCCACACCCTCGCTGCCTCCTTGCTCCCTCCGCCATTCGGCTCGCTGCCAGGAACCTTGACCAGGGCTCAGCCAGAGAGACACCCCCTCCTCTAAGCATCCCCCCACCCCCAAAATAAAAACCGATCGAGCCCCGCGCTCTGCACGCCCAGGACCGTCCCGCCGCCTGCGCGTGCGCGCGGGGCCACCGGCCGCCATCGTTCCCGCCCGGCCTAGCGCAGAGGGGAGCGGGGCGGCCACACGCGGGGCCTCGGCTGCGCGGCTCTCACCTCGTAGTGCTTCATGGCAGCCTCGGACAGCGGCGGCGGCGGCCTACCTGCGCGCGACGCGGCAACGGGGAACCCGGCGCGTTCGCGAACGTCACCAGCCGCTTCTCTTCCGCCCCGCCCCGGCCCCGCCCCGCGGACGCCGTACCAGCCAATCAGCGCGAGGGGACGCCCGTCCGTCGAACCAGTCTGAAAGAAGACGAGCCGCTCGCCTCACGAGAATAGCCAATCAGATCGACGAAGGGGCGTGGCCCCCTACTGGCGAACGGAGCTCTGGAAAAAAAAGGAGGGGCTAGGCCGGCCACCAATCAGACGGGCCGCGCGCGCCCCTGGGCCCCGCCCCATCGCGTCGTTGCTGTGGAAACCAAAGGACGCGGGGACGGTTCCGCCGAGCGGAGAGGGGGCGGGAGCAGGACGGTGAGTGACGGGGAGGGCAGCCTGCACATGGCGGAGCTGGGGTGACTGCGGCGCGGGGGAGCTGCGGGGGTCTCCCCAGCCCTCGCGGACCCAGGGACTCTGACAGGAGTGAGGGAGAAGGAAAGGGGTCCCCCCATCGTCATTGGGGGCGTGGGCGCTCAGCCACCGCCCCTGGAGGTGGCCACTTGTGGCTCTAGAGGCCCAGAGTTTAGTGACCCAAGTGCATGCATGGGGCCATGCTTTTATGTTGGCGGTCGCACATCCTGCGGAATGCTGGTCCTGCACACGGGGACTGAACCCACAGCGCAGCCTCCTTCCCTGCCTTGATGATGTGCAGTGGCCGGGGGTTTCCTGACCCGTAGCTGTGCCTCGGGGTTCTGTCCAGTACCGGGAGGTGTGGGCGACCCCTGGCTCCCTCCTGCAGGTCAGACCCGGCCGCCGGGAGTGAGCAGTCTGGCCAGCCCTTACAGGTAGATAAGGCATGGCTGGGTGGTGCCAGGGTGAGTCATCCCTGCCCCGTTCTGGAAGCTTCTGCAACTCCTGCCCTGGGTGGGGAGGTAGGGAGCATCTTTGTCTCGGGGCAAAGGCCATCCAAGCTGTGGTCTAATAGGCTGCTGCCTCCGGCCCCCGGCCAGGCTGACTGGGCAAAACAGCTGAAAAGATACAAGGAGTTGTGGTTTCAAGTGCATTTTTCCTATAGAAATAAAAGAGTTTGGGTCACCGAGTAAGGAAGATGCTGAAGGGGTTAGCACACGCATTTGCCAGAGGAGGAAGCCTTTGTCTTGTGATTTTTTTTTTTTTGTTAAAGATTTTATTTTATTGTAAAGTCAGATATATAGAGAGAAGGAGACACAAAGAGAAAGATCTCCCATCCACTGACTCACTCCCTAAACAGCTGCAACGGCTGGAGCTGCGCCGATCCAAAGCCAAGAGCCAGGAGCCTCTTCCAGGTCTCCCATGTAGCTGCAGGGTCCCAAGGCTTTGGGCCATCCTCCACTGCTTTCCCAAGCCACAGGCAGGGAGCTGGATGGGAAGTGGAGCAGCCGGGACTTGAACCAGAGTGAAGTCCCGTGGGATACTTGCACTTGGGGCAGAACATTCACTTGTGGAGCCTTGGGAGCCACACTGCCTTTTAACTCAACACGAAAACGGCCCGTGGCGGAATCAACGCCCCCAGCTTTGCCACAGAGCCTGAGAAAGGAGCTGTGCAAGCTCGCCTGCCCCGGCTTGCCTGGCGGCGTCTTCCCTTCCCTCACCCACATGTGGGGCAGCTCCTTCGCACACCCAGCTAATGAGCTGCATCTGGGTGAGACCCAGGGTGCTAGGTAAGATTTATTTTATTTTTGTCAAAAGTCATATACAGAGAGGAGGAGACAAAGAGGAAGGTCTTCTGTCTGATGATGCACTCCCCAAGTGGCCACAATGGCCGGAGCTGAGCTCCGAAGCCAGGAGCGTCTCCGGGTCTCCCACGCGGGTGCAGGGTCCCAAGGCTTTGGGCCGTCCTCCACTGCTTTCCCAGGCCACAGGCAGGGAGCTGGGTGGGAAGCGGGGCCCGCCGGAGGGCGCCCATGTGGGATCCCTGCAAGCGCAAGGCACACAGCTACCAGGCTGGGCCCTCCCGTGTTGTTTTCTTTGCAGTTGGTAATAACAAGGGACTTGTTGCCACTGGCTCAGCTCATGTCAGGAGGATCCACCAGGCCCCATGGCTGAGTGAATTGGTCATTGTGCTAAGGGATCCAGGCCAGCTGGAGCCTGCCAGACACAAGAGTCCCGCACTGTGGCCATCAGCTGACTGCACAAAGGCGGTCTGCCGGCCTGGACCCGGGGTTCCTTCTGTGTTGCCACTCCCCCACCTTGGGGCAAGGGGGCAGGGAGGAGGGGTGGCAAACGAGAGAGGAATTCTTTCCCTCCATCATCCTGGGAGGAGCTTCTTGTGCATAGCAGGTGGCCAGAGAGGGTGAGGATTGGGTACCTCCTGACACACTGGGAGGGCCAGCAGAGCCCGTCTTGAGGTCTCTGGAATGTTCTGAGCTAGGGGTCCAAGGCAGAGAAACTTGTTAAAATCTAGATGCACAGGGACTCAGCGTGATGGCTCAACTGGCTAATCCTCCACCTCCAAGAGCTGTAACCCTAGTTCGTTCCCCCAACCCACCCCCCAGCTGCCCCACCACCCACCCAGCTCCCTGCCTGTGGCCTGGGAAGCAGTCGAGGACGGCCAAAGTCCTCGGGGTATGGTCTAGGCAGGACGTTGGTTCAGGGTCACGAGTCTGGAAGCCACACTTCCTGTGTAATAGGTTCACCCCCCCCCCAGTTTGTCAGTCAGTGCACACCAACCACATCGTTACGGGGGAAGTGGGGCGCGGGCTGGGCTGCGCTGTGATTGGTCACTCTCCTCTATGTATAAAACCCCTGCTAGAGGGATTCGGCCTATTGGCCCTAGGGGTTTTCGGTCCTTCCGGCCTTTGCCTTCTCTCTCTCTCTCTCTCTCTCTCCTGTGCTCGTCTATCCTGTGGGTAGATTCAGAAAAAGGTAGCAATTTCGTTTCCCTTAGGACAAAATGTATCTCTCTGTCTCATCCTCCTTTTCTTTGGTTTCTGGCCCAGGACGCTGAGACTTCTTTCTCAGCCATCAGGCTCGGTTTCTGCTCTGGCACTGCCAGGAAGTGGGTGCCTCAGCCGCTTCTCGAGGTCACTTCCTCCCAGATGGGGGGGGCCACAAATGCTGACCACAGAGCCGCACGAGACAGGTGCACCTGGTATCCACACACCACAGGCGGGGGTGGTCAGCGAGGTCTGACCACAGAAGAGCCCAGTCCATGGAACCAGAAAAGCAGCAGAGGGAAGGAAGCGGTAGCCACGGCAGAACAGCCAGGACTGGGAAAGACATGCATGAAGGCCCTGGCCCAGCCTCAGCTACTGCAGGCATTGGAGGAGCAAACCTCTGATGTTCCAATAAAATGAAATCGATAATAATCACCTTTTCAAAAAGCCAGAAAGCAGGACTCTCAGGCTGTAGGCCTGAACGGAGAGGATGATGGGCGTGATGGCGACTTAAGACCGGACACCCCCACAGGACCAGAGCTTAGAGGAAGCTCAGACTGGAGTGACAAGGAGCAGGAGGTGGGCCGGCACCTTTATATCGGCCGGGCCGGGGGCGGGGCTTCACAAGGGGCGGGGCTCCTGTCGGCCCTGCCCCTCACCAGAGCTCCGCCCCCTGCCCGCTGTCGGGCCGCTCTCACCTGTCAAGGACCCGACCTGAATGGAAGCCAGCGATTGGCTCTCCACGGGTGCTGGACGGGGCCCCGCGGCCGGCCAATGCGCGCGCCGGCGGGGAGGCGTTGCCGGGACCGGCGGCCGTTGGCGGCGCGGCCCCACCCCGGAAGTGCGCGTCACGGGTGCGGGCTGCGGCGATTGGGCGGCTGGGCGCGAGGGGGCGGCTGGGGCGGAAGGTTCTGGACGGGGCTGGCGGGCTCTGGAAGCTTCCGCCGGGCGGGTATATAGAGTCGGGCCGGGTGGCGGCGGCGGAGCCGGCAGGGCGGGCGCCATGGGCAAGGATTACTACCAGACGCTGGGCCTGTCCCGCGGCGCGTCGGACGAGGAGGTGAAGCGCGCCTACCGCCGCCAGGCGCTGCGCTACCACCCGGACAAGAACAAGGAGCCGGGCGCCGAGGAGCGCTTCAAGGAGATCGCCGAGGCCTACGACGTGCTCAGCGACCCGCGCAAGCGCGAGATCTTCGACCGGCTCGGGGAGGAGGGTGCGTGCGCGGGGCGCCGTGGGCCCGGGTGTCGGGATGCGGGAGGTGTCGGGGTGCCCGGGTGTCGGGGTGCGGGAGGTGTCGGGGTGCGGGAGGTGTCGGGGTGCCCGGGTGTTAGGGTGCAGGGGGATGTCCGGGTGCAGGGGTGCTCGGCTGCGGGGTGTGTCAGGGTGCGAGAGTGCCTGGGTGTGGCGGTGTCGGGTGTGGAGATATGGGGGTGTCTGCAGGGGTGTCCAGGTTTTAGGGTGTGGGGGATGTCTGGGTGTGGAGTGTGGAGATATGGGGGTGTCAGGATGCAGGGGTGTCCAGGTTTTAGGGTGCAAGGGTGCTCAGGTGTGGGGGAGTGGTGTCAAGACTGCAGGAAGCCGGGTGCAGCGGGGTGTCGAGTTGTCAGGATGTAGGGTGTAGGAGTGTCAGGGTGCAGCGGGGGTGGGGAGGGCCTCCGCCCTGGCCTGGGCAGCCTGGGGGTGGGGTCCCCCCCCCCCGTGGAGGAGGAGCCCCGGCTTCCCGTCGGTCCCTCCCTAGGGCCTGCCTCTGGGTGTGGGGCAGGTGGGGGACCGCCCCTGTCCGTGACTCACTGGCTCTTACGCCTCAATGCTGGGAAAGGGCTGGGCTCCTGCTGCCAGGACCTCAGTGGGCTGTGGGTGCTGGCCTTTCCCTCTATCTGCTGCCCCGACACAGTGCTGGGAGACCCGACAGGCCTCTGGGGCAATCGCTCAGTGGATGAGCGGCGGGGCCTGGTGGGAGGACCGTCCGTGGAAGTGGCGGGGCCTGGTGGGAGGACAGTCCGTGGAGGAGTGGTAGGGCCTGGTGGGAGGACCGTCCGTGGAGGAGTGGTGGGGCCTGGTGGGAGGACCATCCGTGGAGTGGAGGAGTGGTGGAGCCTGGTGGGGGGACGGTCCGTGGAGGAGTGGTGGGGCCTGGTGGGAGGACGGTCCGTGGAGGAGTGGTGGGGCCTGGTGGGAGGACCATCCGTGGAGTGGAGGAGTGGTGGAGCCTGATGGGAGGACGGTCCATGGAGGAGTGGTAGGGCCTGGTGGGAGGACCATCCGTGGAGGAGTGGTGGAGCCTGGTGGGGGGACGGTCCGTGGAGGAGTGGTGGAGCCTGATGGGAGGACGGTCCATGGAGGAGTGGTGGGGCCTGATGGGAGGACGGTCCGTGGAGGAGTGGTGGGGACTGGCGGGAGGACGGTCTGGTTGCACCTGCCGCCGTCCACAGAGCTCCAGCGCTCGGCCCTGTCCTGCCTGTGTCTCTGGGGTCTGCCGTGCTGCTGCAGCGGTGGAAGCTTGGCCTGGGGCCCTGAGCCCGCCACAGCCCTGGTTCCCGGGCCACAGGGAGGGGCTCCTGGCCAGGCGGCTCAGCACTCCATGTGCCCTTTCGCTTTCCAGGCCTCAAGGGCGGAGGCTCCAGCAGCGCGGGCGGCGGGGCCAACGGGACCTCTTTCAGCTACACATTCCATGGAGACCCTCACGCCATATTCGCCGAGTTCTTCGGCGGCCGGAACCCCTTCGACACCTTCTTCAGCCAGCGCAACGGGGAGGAAGGCATGGACGTTGACGACACCTTCCCCGGCCTCTCCATGGGCGGCTTCCCCAGCTTCGGCCGCTCCCGCCCGGCCCAGGAGCCCGTGCGCAAGAAGCAGGACCCGCCCGTGACCCACGACCTGCGGGTCTCCCTGGAAGAGATCTACAGCGGCTGCACCAAGAAGATGAAGATCTCGCACAAGCGGCTGAACCCGGACGGCAGGAGCACGCGCAGTGAGGACAAGATCCTGACCATCGAGGTGAAGAAGGGCTGGAAGGAGGGCACCAAGATCACCTTCCCCAAGGAGGGCGACCAGACCTGCAGCAACATCCCCGCCGACATCGTGTTCGTGCTCAGGGACAAGCCCCACAACATCTTCAAGAGGGACGGCTCCGACGTCATTTACCCCGCCAGGATCAGCCTGCGGGAGGTAGGGCGGGGCGCGGGCTGGGAGCGGGGCGGTGGGGCCCTCACCCACCCCGCTGGAGCCCCGTCTCACCGCACCCCTTCTCCCCCAGGCGCTGTGTGGCTGCACGGTGAACGTCCCCACTCTGGACGGTAGGAGCATCCCCGTGGTGTTCAAAGACGTTATCAGGCCCGGGATGCGGCGGAAAGTCCCAGGCGAAGGCCTGCCCCTCCCCAAGACCCCCGAGAAGCGGGGGGACCTGATCATCGAGTTTGAGGTGATCTTCCCGGAAAGGATCCCGCAGACGTCGAGAAGCGTGCTGGAGCAGGTGCTGCCCGTATAACCGCCCCGGCCTCTGGGACCGCTCCCCGCTCTGGCCCTCGCTCTCGCGGCCGGGACGGGCGGGAGGGCTCGCTCGGGAGCGCTCGCACTGCTCAGTGTTGTCCAGAGAATATATTACAATCTTTCAAAGTCTGCGCCGGCCTAAAGTGGTTTTTCCAGCGGTAGGGCGGCTCACCCGCCTGCCCCTCGGGGTCCTGCTCCCTGCTCCAGCCCGGAGGGCCCCGAGGCAGCTGGACTTGCCCCCTCCTCGGGGTCCCCAGGGTCTGTGACAGTGGCGCTCGCGATTTGGCCCCTTCTCAACTCCCGCTCCTTGCATCCCACCCCCCGGCCCCGCACTCCACACTGAGGAACCTGCCTGCCCCGGAGCCGCGCGCAGACACCTGCAGAACTGCCGGGCCGCGCCCACAAGCAATACCTCGTTCAGCGGGACCAAACTGGCAGCAGCCACAGCTGGGCACTCTGCCACCGGCCCGGCCCTGGCCAGCACTCCTCCATGGGGCCATCTTTCCCGGGGCCCCTGAACCCCGTTTTTGTTGAACAGACTGGACTATTTGTTTTTTGGGGTTTTGTTTTTGTGTTCAAAGGGATTTGATCCTTTTGAATTTTGCACAGCCCTAGGTAAATATTTATGTATATAAATAATTCCTTTTGATAAAAGGGCCTTTGCTTCTGATTGTAGGAGCACTGTGGAACGTGTGTAAATACATGTAAAGTCGGTGTGCACCCCACGGGCCCAGCCCCCGGGAGCCGCCCCATCTGTGCACGCAGGGGGCAGGGAGGCCTCGGGGGCCAGCCTGGTGCTGAGACCTGTAGACTCGTTGTTCAGTTCGCCAGCTGCCAACCTGCGAGACCAAAGTGTGTGACTTGTCCATGCGCAGCGATGATGGCATTAAAGACTGCTAACCCTCAGGGCAGCGGCCTGCGACTCTGTTTGGGGCTCTGGGTGGGATGGGGGAGGTGGGGCCGGGCCTGCTGCCAAGGCCAGCCAGGGCAGGAGGGCGGGTGCCCGGATGGGGATGGGCTGCCCCTGCCAGGGCAAGATAAGCCTTGGGTCTGAAGCCGCTGGGCCAACCCTGGGGGTGCTGCTGGTTTGGGGGTTTTGGTGAAGTCGGGCCAGAGTGGCAAGGGCAGGGCTGGTGGTTTGCTGTAAAACACACCGCCATATGCCAGAACTAAATACAGCCAGGGCCCGCCCTGGGAAGGACCCACTTCCTGCCCTGGCTTCAGTTGTAACTTTGTGTTTAAGGAACTGGTTTTACTTTGGGGTGAGTAATTACGAAGCCCTCAAAGGATGACTTGCTACTTTGTACAGACTCAGCTGGAAACAAAGTGGCCAGCGGCAGTTAGGGACGCGGCTTAGGGTCCCCGAGGGCTCTAGGTCTCTAGTTTAAATGTTTCCTGTGCTTTCACACTTATCTGAAAGGCACATCTTTGCTCTGCTGGTCCCTCCCCACACAGCCCGGCTTGGCCAGGCCAAAGCAGGAGCGAAGATACATCCTTACTGAACAGGTACAGGCACCTTTTAAAAAAAACAGTTGGAAAGTCAGCTATAGAGAGAGGAGAGACAGAGAGGGAGATCTTCAATTCTTCAATGTGCTGGTTCACTCCCCAAGTGACCCAAACAGCTGGAGCTGAGCTAATCAGGAGCCAGAAGCCAGGAGCCTCTTCCGGGTCTCCCACGCGGGTGCAGGGTCCCAAGGCTTTGGGCCGTCCTCAACTGCTTTCCCACGCCACAGGCAGGGAGCTGGGTGGGAAGTGGAGCAGCCGGGATTAGAACCAGTGCTCATATGAGATACTGGTGAATGCAAGGCAAGGACTTCGCTAGGCTACCACACTGGACCCAGATACCTTTTTAAAATTTTTGTTTGGAAAATTCACAGCGAGAGGAAGAGAGAGAAATATCTTCTATCCACTTGTTCACTCCCGAGACAGTCACAACAGCCAGAGCCCCGCCGATCTGAAGCCAGGAGCTGCGTCCAGGGCTCCCACACGGGAACAGGAGCCCACGGACTTGAGTCACCCCCAGTGCTCTCCCAGTCGGATGGGAAGTGAGTACCCAGAACTCATACCGGCACCTTCAAGGGATGCAGGCACTTGCAGGTGGAAGAGGAGCCAATGGAGTCATCACTTAAGTCAACAAGCAAGTGCTAAGCACCAGTTGTGGGCCAGCTGGGGAAATGGCAGAGGATCAGGCTGGTCAGACTGCCCTTGATCCTAGACTCGAGGGTGAATGCCAGTCGGGAGCGAGAGGAGTGGATAACCAAAGGGTACTGGGTACAAATTATTTTTTAAGTTTTTTTATTTGTTTGAGTCCGGTGCAAGAGCCTAGTGGCTAAATCCTCACCTTGCATGCACCAGGACACCTAGAGAAAGCCTTAGTGCTCTTGCGCTGTGCTGAATCCCCACGTAGAAGCAGGGAGGGGTGGGGGCGGGGCACCGCTGGAATGAGCGGTCATGTGATCAAGTGAACCGACGGACCCTCTCTAGGCTGCTTCCTGTCAGGGGAGGTGCAGAGAGAGGGAGAGTTCTTCCATCTGCTGATTTACCAAATGCTAGCAACAGGCAGTACTGGCCCCGACTGAAGCCAGGAGCCTCCTCCTCCACGCACGGCCTTCCCAGGTGCCCTGGGAGGAGCTGGTGCTCCGATCTGGGCTGCCGCTGACACAGGTGGCGGGTTGGCCCTTGGCATCACAGCGCCCGTCCCAGCCAGCTGCTGCTCCTGTGCCCCGAAGTCCAGGTACATCTGGACGTTGTAGGATTCACAGGCTCCGGGAGGCGGCTCCCACACGTCTGGGCTGGCCCGTGCCTCATGACAAGGTCATGGGGTCCTTCCCTCTCCGCGTCGTGAGCCGCTCAGCACACAGCCTGGCTCACCCTAACCCAGGATGAGCTCATCCTGCGATCCTTACTCACGTCCCCCAGGCTTCCCGATGCCCAACGAGGCCAGCCTCACAGATGCCGCCATGCCGAAGGTCTCCAGGCGGGACCAGCCCAGCCCCACTACCCCAGCCCAGGAGCTGTCTGACAGGCAGAGCGCTGGGAGGGAGGAGGCCTGGGCAGGTACCAGCCACGTGGGGTCCAAGGCGGGAGCTTGTCTGCTGCAAGCCTGGCCAGCCCCTCCTCACCCCACCCCAGGCTGGCAAAGGGGTGAGGGCCTAATGAGGCTGATTGGAGATGGCAAGGAGCCTCCTGCTTCCCAGCAGAGCCTGGTATGGCTGGAACAGAGGGTGCAGGGTGCAGCCTTCTAGATGTTTCCAGAGGTGAGGCAGGTCTACTGTCAGGGCCTTACCAGGCCAGGCCCTGAGTGCCTGAGGCTCCTGGGCCAAGCCTGAGTCGGAATGGACCCAGAACCATGGAGGTGTGGCTTGGCCTGGAAACCCAAGCTGGCACCTGTGCCTGATTTCCTGGGAAATGAGGCGCTCGGCTTTATTTGGGGACCTCCAGAAAGACAGATTCAATCCCTCAGCGGCTTAGGGACCTGCAGCGCAGGTGACCCCTTAGTGGGAAGGGGGACCCTGGGGAGGAGGGACGGGTGCCCAGCGCTGGTGTTCACATCCACCCTCTAGTGGCTGTAGGAAGAACAGTCCCTGAAAGGGACGTGCTGGGGCCAGGCGGGGAGCAAGTCAGGCAGGACCAGGTCGGGTCCCAGCAGGCTGTGGGAAAAGCTCCGAGATGCCGCAGTCGCCTTGGTGTGTCCTGGGATCCTATGCTTTGGATCAGCTCAGCTCTGGCTGTTGTGGCCACTTGGGGAGTGAAGCAGTGGATGAAGATCTTTCTATTTCTCCTTCTCTTTGTAAATCTGCCTTTCCAATCAAAATAAACAAGTCTTTAAAATAAATAGATGAATGCTTATTTTGAAAGCACAGGGTGGGGAGGTCAGTGTGTTGGCCAATGTGCATGTGGATCCTTTTCAGGCCATAGCAGGCATGTGGATTTTAGCTCAGGCCCCTATGGCCTGGGTCACGTTTTGCTCCCACCTCGCTCCAGGGGGCCCCCACAGGCTGCCCCAAACCCCAGTCAGTACATTCAGGGGGACAGTCCTCCTTGCTGGACCCAGCCCCCAACGAAGCAGGAGGCCACAGCCGCACAGATCTTTCTGGTCCTGCTGCTGCTACTGCCACCCAGGCAACCGATATCGCCCAGCCGCGCTCGCTGCTGACAGAACAGGAAGAAAGAGAGAGAGGGGACAATAGCAGGGCTGGTCACCCCAGACACCGCGGTATCAGTGTTTGCCAGCTGGGTGGGGCCAGCCAGCCAGGGAGTCCACAGCAGCCAAGTTCAAGACCCCATCTTCACTCCCTTTCCCTTGACCCGGGAAGCTGCTCCCTGCCCTGGGGGACTGCAAGGAGCAGCTGAGCCCTAGGCAGGGCGGAGACCCCTCCAAGAATGCCCAGAGCTCCAGGCCAGCTCCCTCCTCCCGGCCCCGCCACCCCCAGGGGTGCCAAGGGCCAACCTTGAACTAGAACTTGTCCTGGGAACAGAGTGTCCCTGTGGGCTCCATTTAAGGTGCGTTTGTGCCTGCTGTCTCCACCCACAAAACCCTAGTTCTAAGCCCAACCGGTTGGTGGGGCCAGCAGCTCTTCACTGTACCTGCACCTGCAGGTTTGCGGGTGAAATGCAATGGTGCCAGCCCGGGCTGGAGAGGTGGGAGTGGGTGTAAGCCTGACCTCAGAGACATGGTTTTCACCCGCTTTCACCCCATACAGCCCAAGCAGGAGGGTCTCCCACACGGGTGCAGGGTCCCAAGGCTTTGGGTCGTCCTCCGCTGCTTTCCCAGGTCACAAGCAGGGAGCCCATTCGGAAGTGGGGCAGCCAGAACACAAACTGGTGCCCCTAAGGGATGCCAGCGCTTGCAGGTGGAGGTTTAGCCAGTTGAACATCATGCTGGCTCACAATAAAGTCAATTTTTGGAAAGAGGATGGAAGAGGGCTGCCTGTGGTGCTGGCATCCCATAGGGGTGCCAGTTCTATTCCCGGCTGCTCCACTTCCCACCCGGCTTCCGCCGTTCATGTGCCGGGAAAGCAGCAGAAGATGGTCCAAGTGTTTGTTCCTTGTACTCCCGGCACTCCTGTGGGAGAGCTGGAAGAAGCTCCTGGCTCCTGGCTTCAGATGGGCTCAGCTCCAGGCATTGCAGTAGATGGAAGACCCCTTTATCTCTCTCTCTCTCTCTGTAACTCTGCTCTCCTAAATAAATGTTTACTTTTGAAAAAGCATGCAGGACAGACCAATGCATGTTCAGTGTCCTGAATTGGCTGGGTACCCCTTTGTTGTGTAGGGGAATCCAGGAGTACTGAGAAGGCCACACATCACCATCCCAGTACTTGGGGCTTCTCCCTGGGAGAGGGCCCCATGCTACAGCTGCCTGCGCCCTGCACACGTCGCACCCTCTTCCAGGCCGGCTGTGGTTGTGTCTGGAGAGGCAGGACTCAGGCTGGTACCAACCTTGGGGGCCAGCGGGGGAAGAGGCACATCCAATATTTGCTGAGTGAGTGAATGAATGAGGGAGTGAATGAGTGCCTTTGTGCATTGTCCACTCCCCGGGGAAGCAGGGACAATCAGGACCCTGCCCAGTCGTCTCGGGACCCCTGCAGCCTTGGCAGCCTGGCAATGAATGCATCTTTTCATTTCAATCCCAAGATGAGCAGGCTGGGGGGTGCCCTGGGCCCGCCACCCCAACCAGCACCAACCACCACCCCACACCACCCCAACCACCCCAACCACCACCCCACACCACCCCAACCACCCCAACCACCACCCCACACCACCACCACTCCGATCTCGGGAAGCAGTCGCTTTTCTAGAAGCTGGGGAGCTGGCACCCTGTGCGTCCCCCCACCCCCACCCCGAAACTCGGGCCTGTCACCTGACTCCCCAACTCCGGGCATCCCATGGCGGACCCTGCCCCTCACCCACACACAGCACGTGGGCCAGGCGTCCCAGCCTCCCATTGGCCACCCGCCTGCTTGCTCTCTCATGATTGGCTGCAGCCCCAAGACGCGATTCCCCCTACCTCGGCATTACGGTGGTACAGCTCGCCGTGATTGAGTCGGGATGGAACGGTCCATCGAACCCGGTGCTGGGGGGAAGCAGTGTCGGATGGGATCCCTGTGGAATGTGGCGGTCGGCGCCGGCCAGGGCGGGGCGGCGATGATTGGCTGCGCCGAGCGGCAGGCCGTCGCTGATTAGCTGAAGCGCGGCGCCGGCCCCGCCCCCTCGGCCGCGGCTGCGGGGAGAGGCCCCGAGCCGGAGTTGGGCGAGCCGGGCGCGCGGCCCAGGTGAGTGTGGACGGGCGCTGGACGGGCGGGTGGACGGCAGAGCGGCCCCCGGCGGTGGTCGGGAGCCCGGCGGGGCGAGGAGCGGGCGCCCCCGGCGCGGGGTCGCGGGGATCGGCCCGCATCGCGCCCGGGGGCAGGCGGGCTGCTTGCTGGACGCGGCTACTGGCGATGCCCGACCCCGGTCCCCCTGCCCCGGGGCTGGGGCGTCGCTGGCCTCCCACCCGCTTCCTGGACAGCCCCTTGCTTACGGGGGTGGGAGGAGGTCTAGGATTTGGGACCACCGCCCGGGACTGGCTCCCATCCCCGACCCGTAACTGACCCTCCATCCTGAATTTAGAAGGTTGGAGCTGTAGGGGTGGTGAGGGTGGGGGTGGGGGGGCTGCCTGGAGGACCAGGAAGTGGATAGAATCCTCAAAACAATCTTAAATAGGAGCTTTTTCTGCAGGCAGTGCTTCCGTGGCATGCCTTAACCCTGCTGATCAGTGAATCAAAAGTGTGTGTGTGTGTGTGTGGTATGCTGGCCCACGGGCTGACCCACTGGCCCAAGGTCACACAGATGGGAGGTGACAGACCCAGGACTGCAAGCCCAAACTTGAGTCTCCCCCAGTACGTGGTGTGTGTGTTGACACCTGGGCCTCCTTGCCCATCCCGGCGGCCACACCCACCCCCTTCTGTCCCCCCAGATTCACCACCTGGGCCGTACCTGCTGGGCATTCCCTACCCCCTACACACACACACACAGACTCTCCTGGCAACAGCTGCTCAAACAGAGAGCCACCCCTCTGTTCCTCTTGCCCCAGGAACCCCAAGCCTGAATGCCGGCAGGCGGAAAGGGTGCCCTGAGAAGGGGGTGGCATGTGGAGGGGACACAGGCAGGGCACCAGGAGGCTGTACCGGGCCTGCCGTCCTCACCCCACCCTGGCCAGTGGACGCTGTCCCAGGAACCACGCAGGAGCCGGTTTTTCTGGAGTGAATCACACACCTCCCTCCTTCCTTCTGGCCATAGCCCTTGTTCCCTCCCTCCGTCCCTCCCTCCACTCCTAGGACACCCCCTCTTCCTGCCCACCGGCCTTGCCCTGCTTCCTGTACCCCTCCCTGCCGCCTTGGTGTGGCCGCGGCTTGGGCACGGCCGATGTCAGGGTCATTGGCAGTCAAGGAGCCAGGGAGTTTTTTGTTCTGGAGGAAGCAAAAAATGGAGAGGCAGCAGCTGCCGGTGGGCGTGCTGGCGGGCCGGGAGCAGGCTGGGGAAGAGCTGGGGTGCATCCATTCATTCTCGCTTCATTCTTGGTGGATGTTTATTTCCCTCTGCGGGGAGCGCTGAGTGAGAGAGAGACAGAAAGTGCACTTCCATCCACTGGTTCGTTCTTGCATGGCCACAGCCAGGAGCCAGGAGCCTCTTCCGGGTCTCCCATGTAGGGGTAGGGGCCCAAGCACTTGAGCCATCCTCTGCTGCTTTCCCAGGCAGGGAGCAGAGTGGGAAGTGGAGCAGCTGGGACTCAAAGTAGGGGACTCTAATAGGAGAGTTGACCCATTGCTCCATAAGGCCCATCCCGTACAAAGCTTGGCTGAAGACCTATGGCATGCTAGGCCCCACCTTGCCATGGAGGCTAAGACCAAAAAAACTTGATTTTTGGGCCTGGTGCGGTAGCCTAGTGGCTAAATCCTTCCCTTGCATGTGCCAGGATCTCATATAGGCTCTACTACATGTCCTGGCAGTTCCGCTTCCCAGCCAGCTTCCTGCCTGTGGCCTGGGAAAGCAGTGGAGGACGGCCCAAAGCCTTGGGACCCTGCACCTGTGTGGGACACCTAGAAGAGGCTTTGGGCTCCTGGCTCAGCTCAACTCCAGCTGTTTTGGCCACTTAGGAAGTAAACCAGTGGATGGAAGATCTTCCTCTCTGTCTCTCCTCCTCTCTGTAGATCTGCCTTTCCAATAAAAATAAATATATATATATTTTTTAATCCCTGTTTTAGAGGGAGATTTTTACACTGGGATGGTTGGGACAGTACAGGCAACTAAGCCCCGAGTGCCGTGAAGTGGAGCGTAAGGAGCTGCGGGACAGTGACGGCGGCCAGGGACAGATCTGGGGATGTAGAGCTGGGGAGGCACGAGGTATTGTTGGTGCAGAGGCCTGGGTGGAAAACAAGCCACCAGCCTGAGAAAGATCGGGAGACAGGCAAGTGCCAGGGCGCGAGGTGGGACCCAGCTTGGTCTCTGCGTCCCTGGAACAAGCCTGGAGCCTCTTCACCTCTGAGGGAGTCGTAGCTGATGTAGTCTACTTGACGTGCGTGTGTGTTTAAAGAGACTCGGAGTTCACCAACAGCCTCGGGGCTGTAGGACAAGACTTGTCCAGCGCACCTTGTCTTTCAGTTCTCAGCCTGCAGGGGGATGGGAGTGGAGGGCATGGCCCCAGCAAGCTGCGGGCCAGCCCAGGAGGCTGCCTGGAGGAGGCATCTGACCTGCCTTGGGGATGAACCAAAGCAGCCAGGCCAACTGGTAGCAGCCGGAGCCTGAGACAGCTCTCTTAGGTCATCTCTTTGGGGTCCCATAAATCCCTTCTCCCTGTCCCAGACAGGAATCTTGCCCATTTCTCAGATGGGCACCCAGAAGCCCTACGCCAGGAAGTGACCTGCCCGCTGCCAGTGCCACCACCCCCACATAGCTGGTAAGTGGGGGCAGGGGTGGGGGTGTGAAGCCACACCTGGAAGGCAATGAATGAATGTGCACAGGGGACGGTCTCCCCACCCACCTCTTCCACGAGAAGCTGGCCGGTGGGTGTGGACAGAGAAAGGACAGGAGCCTGTACTTGGGATGCGGGGCGTCCTGGGAAAAAATGGGCCCTAGAGTCTTGGGGCGTGACTGAGAACTAGTGCGGGTGGCAGTAAAAATCACCAACATTGGGCCTGGCTTGGTGGCATGACAGGCTAAGCCTCTACCTGCAGCACCGGCATTCCATATGGGCGCCGGTTCGTGTCCTGGTTGCTCCAGCTACCTGCTTATGGCTTGGGAAGGTAGCAGATGGCTTAAATGCTTAAGACTCTGCACCCTGCACGTGGGAGACCCAGAGGAAGCTCCTGGCTCCTGGCTTCACATGGGTTCAGCTCCGGCCATTGCACTCACTTAGGGGGTGAAGCAGCGGATGCAAGATCTTTCTATTTTCCTCTCTGTGGAATCTGACACTGGCAGAACCTGGGCCCTGTGCTGGGAGCTCAGAGGGGTTCGGACACTCGCCCGTGGTCACACAGCATCTGCCTGCCCGTGGATCCCGAGGGAAGGAGAGGAGGCTTAGATTATTCTTGTTTGTTTTTGAGCATTGTTCGGTGTGATGCAACCACCTGAGGGTACGGACTGCTTTATTCTTCAGAATGCGTGTTTTGTCAAGAAACCAGTGAACGGCAGCTGCATGCTGGATTCTGGTGGCTGCTCAGCAGAAAGATGGAAGAACCAGTGAGGGGCTTGTATCCATAATATGGAAAGAGTTCTTGCACATCAATAAAAAAAAGACCATGCTTTGCATTTTTTTTTAATTGGATGGAAAGTCAGATACACAGAGAGGAGGAGAGACAGAGAGGAAGATCTTCTGTCCAACGATTCACTCCCCAAGTGGCCGCAATGGCCAGAGCTGAGCCGGTCCGAAGCCAGGAGCTTCTTCCAGGTCTCCCACGCAGGTGCAGGGTCCCAAGGCTTTGGGCCGTCCTCCACTGCTTTCCCAGGCCACAGGCAGGGAGCTGGCTGGGAAGTGGGGCAGCCGGGACTCGAACTAGTGCCCATGGGGGATCCCAGCATGGGCAAAGCAAGGATTTAGTGTTCACACCTCACCCTGGGCCCACCAGGCACCATTCTGTGTGTGTCTTCAGGCTTTAGGGCTGACAAAGCCATGTCCCTGCTTAGGGCACCATCGACCAGGGAGAGGTGCCACAGGAAGTCACGGGGAACAGCCTGTGCCAAGGCCCCGAGACTGGACAGGCTGTCCAAGGCGTCAGCTGTGGGGAGGGGACAGGTGGGGACCTTGGCAGGTCAGCTGTGACTTGCCTGTGTGTCACGGGACCACTTTGACTACTGTCCTGATAAGAGACTGTGGGTTGACGTGGAAGCCAGGAGACCCCCAAAGAAGTAACTGCACTGGTCTAGGGGAGCCAGGATGGGGAGGGAAGGGGTGTCAGGGAGACCGATGGGTGACCTGTGTGTCACTGTGGGAGCAGCCTTCAGGACACAGCCTCTGCCTGCTTGTGAACTCGGCTTGGCTCACCAAGGCATGTACGTGGCCTCTATGAAGCTGGGTGGGCAGTGGCCCAGCTACCTTGCACAGTGCCCAGTGGGTGCTGGTTGCAGCGAGCCAGACACCCAGCTGCCGTCTCAGAATGCCTGTGTCAGAGTGCTCACGCCGTCTCCTGTCCTAGCTCTTTGTTCACATGCACCCCTGGGAGGCAGCAGGTGGTGGCCCAAGCGCTTGGGTCCCTGCCAGCCACAGGATGGGAGTCGCAGGTGGAGCTCTGGGCTCCTGGCTCTGGCTTCACCAGCCCTGGATGCTGCAGTGTTTGGGAAACTCTCTCTCTCTGTTAGTCTGCCTTTTACATACAATATAGAAAAATAGGGCCCAGCACGGTAGCCTAGTGCCTAAAGTTCTCACCATGAATGCGCTGGAATCCCATATGGGCGCCGGTTCTAATCCTCGCTGCTCCACTTCCCATCCAGCTCCCTGCCTGTGGCCTGGGAAAGCAGTGGAGGACGGCCCAAAGTCTTGGCATCCTGCACCTACATGGGAGACCCTGAAGAGGCTCCTGGCTTCAGATCGGCTCAGCTCTGGCCATTGCGGCCACTTGGGGAGTGAATCATCGGACGGAAGATCTTCCTCTCTGTCTCTCCTCCTCTCTCTAGATTTGCCTTTGCAATAAAATTAATCTTTACATATACACTTATATGCATAATATATATAGTTAAAGATATAAATATTATATAGAAAATCAAAGCAGTATCTATACAGAGTTCCCCATCTCTGAGTGAACTCTATGTAAAGTTGATTCATTTGAAAGGCACAGTTACATAGAGGAAGAGACATTTCCACCCGCTGGCTCACACGGCCGACGGCCGCGATCGTGCGTGGCCAGGCCTGGTCCAGCTTCGAAGCCTGAAGTTCTGTCGGGGGTTTCGCCACGGGTGACGTTGAGGCCACAGCCATCACCTGCTGGCTCCCGGGTGCACAGCAGCGGGGCGCTGCGTCCCAGTGAGCGGGCACTAAGACCCAGGTGCCCTGACCTCACCTGTGCTGCCCTCCCCACTCTGCGTGCTGAGATGGCATGCCCACCCCTCCATGGATTCCCTTTCCTTTTATTTCTTTTTAAATTAATGTATCTGTGCATATGTGTTTTAAGATTTATTTGTATTTTATTGGAAAGTCAAATTTACAGAGAAAAGGAGACAGAAAGATGCTCCATCCACTGGTTCACTCCCCAAATGGCTACAACGGCCAGAGCTGAGCCCATCTGAAGCCAGGAGCCAGGAGCTTCTTCCGGGTCTCCCACGTAGGTGCAGGGTCCAAAGCCTTGGGACCCTGCGTCTATGTGAGAGACCCCTGCGCCCTCGCACTTCCCTTTACCTGCCACACCTCCACCCCCACTCGCTGCGTTCCAACCACAGGGACCTGCCCACTGAGTCGCCACCTCCGGGGCTGGGGACCTGCTGCTCCCTGAGGCAGAACGTCCTTGCCCCCAGATCCTTGCTGGTCACTTCCTGCTTTCCGTCCCAGCTCAAGTTCACCTTCAGTTGCTCAGAGAGCGCCCCCACCCCCTCTGGCAGGGCCCTGCAGAACTGGTTTGCTTTATTGTCTTAGCATGTCGGCTGGCACGCTTCGTGAGGCCCCCCTCTGGACAGCACCAAGTCCAGCAGGGACTCACAGGGCACCCCCATCCTCACAGCGTGCAGCAGGTGAGCCTGCTGCTTGGGATGCACATATCCCACCTGGGTGCACGCAGGATGAGTCCCAGCTGCCCCACTTCCCATCCAGCTCCCTGCCTGTGGCCTGGGAAAGCAGTGGAGGACGGCCCAAAGCCTTGGGACCCTGCACCCGCGTGGGAGACCCAGAAGAAGCTCCTGGTTCCTTGCTTCGGATCAGCTCCGGCTCTGAACCCCCTTCCCTCCCCGCAGATCTCCACGGCCGACCCCGCTTCCTGCCGCTCATGCCGCTGGGACTGGGGCGGCGGAAGAAGGCCCCGCCTCTGGTGGAGAATGAGGAGGCCGAGCCGGGCCGCGGCGGGTTGGGTGCGGAGCCGGGGTCCCTGGGCGGCCTGGGGGCCGGGGGACCCCACCCGGGCCTGCCCCCGCCGCCCGCCGCCCTGCGGCCCCGCCTCGTGTTCCACACCCAGCTGGCCCACGGCAGCCCCACCGGCCGCATCGAGGGCTTCACCAACGTCAAGGAGCTGTACGGCAAGATCGCAGAGGCCTTCCGCCTGCCGGCCGCTGAGGTATGCCGGCCATGGAGGATGCTGGGCCCCGTGGGGATGCTGGGCCCCGTGGGGATGCTGAGCCCCGTGGGGAGGATGCTGGGCCCCTGGGGAGGATGCTGGGCCCTGTGGGGATGCTGGGCCCTGTGGGGATGCTGGGCCCTGTGGGGATGCTGGAGGGGCGGGGGGGGGGGATACTGTGCCCCAGCAGGGATGATGCTGGGTCCCGTGGGGATGCCGGGCTCGGTGGGGATGCCGGGCCCTGTGGGAATGCTGGGCCCCACAGGGGAGGATGCCGGGCCCTGTGGAGGATGCTGGGGGGGGGGGGAATACTGCGCCCCAGCAGGGAGGATGCTGGGCCCTGTGGGGGATGCCAGGCCCTGTGGGGATGCTGGGCCCCGGGGAGGATGCTGGCCCCTGGGGGGGGGGGAATGTTGGGTCCCAGGTGGGGGGGAATGCTGGGCCCCTGTGGGGGCTGTTGGGCCCTGAGGGGACGCTGTGCCCCTATGGGGGGGATGTTGGGCCCCGAGGGAACGCTGTGCCCCTGGGGGTGGGATGCTGGGTCCCGGGGGATGCTGTGCCCCTGGGTGTGGGATGCTGGGTCCCGGGGGGACGCTGTGCCCCTATGGGGGGGACGCTGGGCCCTGGGGAGGGGATGTTGGGTCCCAGGTTGGGGGGGACGTTGTGCCCCTGTGGGGGATGTTGAGCCCCGTGGAGGATGCTAGGCCCAGAGGACGCTGTGCCCCTGGGGGGGGATGTTGGGTCCCAGGTTGGGGGGGACGCTGTGCCCCTGTGGGGGATGTTGGGCCCCTGTGGGGAATGCTGGGTCCCGGGGAGGACGCTGTGCCCCTATGGGGGGATGCTGGGCCCCGGGGAGGGGAGGCGGTGGTTCCAGGGGCGCCCTGACCGGAGGAGAGCGGTGCTCAGGCCCTCCGCCGTCCGCAGGTGATGTTCTGCACGCTCAACACCCACAAGGTGGACATGGACAAGCTCCTCGGGGGCCAGATCGGCCTGGAGGACTTCATCTTTGCCCACATCAAGGGGCAGCGCAAGGAGGTGGAGGTGTTCAAGTCAGAGGACGCGCTGGGGCTGACCATCACGGACAACGGGGCGGGCTACGCCTTCATCAAGGTGGGCGGGGCCCGGGGCTGGCCACGCCCTCCTCCAACCATCAGCAGGGTGGGTGGGGACCGGACTGACCACGCCCCACCATCAGCACGGGGTGGGCGGGGCCGGTGGTTGGCTAACCACACCCCTTTCCCCCTCCCTGAGCAGAGTGGGCGGGATCAAGAAATGACTGGCCACGCCCGTTCTCATTTGGCACGGGGTGGGCGGGGCCGTTGGGTGGCCGGCCACACCCCTCCTGCCCTCAGCACGGGGTGGGCGGGGCCGGCGGATGACTGGCCACACCCCTCCTGCCCTCAGCACGGGGTGGGCGGGGCCGGACACGGGCTGACCACGCCCCCACCCCGCCTCCCTCCGCCCTTGCAGCGCATCAAGGAGGGCAGCGTGATTGACCACATGCAGCTCATCAGCGTGGGCGACATGATCGAGGCCATCAACGGGCAGAGCCTGCTGGGCTGCCGGCACTACGAGGTGGCCCGGCTGCTCAAGGAGCTGCCCCGAGGCCGCACCTTCACGCTCAAGCTCACGGAGCCCCGCAAGGCCTTTGGTGAGCAGAGGCAACCATGCACGCCGCGGCCTTGAGGGGCCCTGCACCCCGGGACCCTAAATCCTGGGTCCTGAACCCCCGGACCTGGCCGGCTGTAAGACTGGGAACCACCAGCAGGTGGTGCCCAAAGCCCAGCCAGCCACGGAGGGCCCCCCACCTCACCCGTCCTCGCCCCTCCACGCCACCCTGCCTCCTGCCAGGAGCGGGGTGCTGGCTCCCGGCCCAGCCTGAGAGAAGGGCAGGCGCCAATAGGAAGTTGCCCCCACCCCCGGCTTCCAAGAGCCATTAGCCCAGCCAAGCGCCCCCAACCCACGCCAGCCCACGAAGCCAGGCGTGGCTGCCCCCTGCCTTCCCCGTCTTGCTTCACTGACACTCAGGAATGGGCCTGAGGCCCCTGTGACGCGGGAGGAGGACTCTGAGGCGCTTTCCCCGAGGGAGGAGGGAGGAGAGGAGGGCCAGGCTCCCGCCTTCCCCCTGCACCCCTCGGCCTCACACACCTGCTCCCTGGCCACACGCCCTCCCCTGCATCCACGCCAAGCCCCACTCGGGTTCCTGCCCTTCTGTGGGGACAGGGGTCCAACCTCCAACCGCTGGAAGCCTGTGGAAGTTTAGAGAAGGGGGTGCTGGCTGGAGATGGAGGTGTGCCATCCAAAGGCTCCCCTGCATACACCCACGAGCCTGTGTCTTCCCCCACAGACATGATCGGCCAGCGATCCGCAGGTGGCCGCCCCGGCTCCGGCCCCCAGTTAGGCACTGGCCGAGGGACCCTCAGGCTGCGGTCCCGGGGTCCCGCCACGGTGGAGGACCTGGTAAGTCCCCCAGCCCCGCATGATGGCACAGGCCAGTGGGCCTCTGTCCCCACCTGTGAGCTGGGGGGGGGGGCGGGACGGGGCAGCCCCCATCACCAGGAGAGGGGGTGTGCCAGTGCACTTTTAACTCCGTCCACCTTCACCCCAGCCTTCGGCCTTCGAGGAGAAAGCCATCGGGAAGGTGGATGACCTGCTGGAGAGCTACATGGGCATCCGGGACACGGAGCTGGGTGAGTGGGCGATGCCCAGGACTGGGGGCAGCCGGGGGAGGCCCCTCGATCCCAGCCCTCACCCCAGGGCCTGTGTTCTGCCCCCACAGCGGCCACCATGGTGGAGCTGGGGAAGGACAAGAGAAACCCTGACGAGCTGGCCGAGGCCCTGGACGAGCGGCTTGGGGACTTTGCCTTCCCGGACGAGTTCGTCTTTGACGTCTGGGGTGCCATTGGGGATGCCAAGGTTGGCCGCTACTAGAAGTTCCGAGAACTCCTCCCCACGCTCCCTGGGGGTGGCCACGTGTGGTGGGGGGCCGGGCCTCCAGACCCCAGCATCCGGCTTAGGCCAAGCTGAGCGGCTGGCTGGCGGAGAGGGGGGTCCCCCGGGGAGGTGGGGTGAGGAAAGGACGAGCCCTGACATCCCCTACCACCGTAGTCGGTACCACCCGCCCCGCCACCTACCTCAGCAGGCAGGGGTCAGGCACAGGAGAGGACGGGGGACGGGCCACGTGGGGCTCACGGCCTGTTCCCACCCACCCCCAAACACTTTCCACCCTAGGCTGCCAGAGGGCCCCTCTGGGCTCCCTGGGGCCCGGGGCTGTGTTTTGGGGGAGGTCACGACCTCCTGCAGTTTCCTGACTAGGAACAACACCCCCCCTTCCCCAGGCAACGCAATAGACCCACCCCGCGGTGGGCCTGAGCCTGCCTGTCCCTCGGAGGGGGCCCAGCCCCCGTGGCCGTGGGTGGCGGTGGGCAGCGGTGGGCAGGGGTGGGCTTTTGTATCTGGATTCGCTGTCTGGGACATAAAGTTATGTGCCCATTCACCACGCATCTGACCTGTGTGTGTGTCGGGTGGGTAGGAGAGGGGCTGGGCAGGGCTGGGAAAGAATGCACCAGCTGAGATCCTTCCTCCTCCGGCTGCAAATTGAATTAGGAGCTGGCCCGGGGCCGCCCCCTCCCCCGGTTCCTCCCGCCTGCCACTGGCCGGGCGCCACCAGGCTTCCAGGCAAAGAAGGAGCTTCCCGCTCTGCCAAGGGTTCAAGTCTTTCTCTCTCTCGCAATGGTGGCCCTGAGACTACTGTCTCTGGCCAGGGTCAGGGGGCACCCCAGAGCCAGTGTTCTTGGCGAAGGGCCTTCACCCCTCTGCTGCACCCCACGTGCAGGGTCCCCCAGGACGGCATGACTTGTTTTCACAGCTGTATCATCCTTGGTGGCAGCATGGAGATCGGGGCAGGGCATGGTGTGGAGCCCTGGCCAGACCTGGAGGACTGAGGGGAGGGGAGCCAGGCCAGAGGGTCCTGCAGGAATTGGGGGGCAGGGGAGCTGTGGGGTACAGCACAGCAGCCTGTGATGAAACGCCCCAAGCCGGCAGGAAGGAGGCTGTTGGATGTAGACAGACACGCCTGGGCTGGGGGCAGGGACAGCTGTCTGGGGCACCGCCCAGGACACCCCTGGCTACAAGGCAGCCAGCTGTCCCTGCTAGCAGGTGCCCCTACAGTGTCACTGTGGAGAGCTGGGGCAGATGTCACAGCCGGCTGCAGCTGGGTCATCCAGGCTCTGGTGGAGGGGAGCAGGGACCACACGGACAGGACTGCATACCAGGGGATGGGAGGAAGCCGAAGGAAGCTGCGGCAGGGTCACGGCCAGCTGGCAGCGGGCACACCTCCGGGCCCGGGGTGGGATGGCATCTCTGGGGATGTACTTGGTGGCATCTGGCAGAGCCAGCAACAGGATGTGAGCGCATGCTGTGTGTGTGTGTGTGTGTGTGCGCGCGCGCGTTTCTAACTCAGGGCCACAGGCCAGGCAGCCACTGTGGGTCAGGGGTGTAGCTTGGGACGCCCGGCCTAGGTGTCACACACAGCCTTGGGGACACAGAGCCTAGCCGCCTGGGTGGGGGTGGGGGGAGCAGCCGCAGGCGCCCTTGAACCTCCTTCCCTGCTCTCCTTACAGGGGATGACTCGCAGCCCTGGCCGCTCTGGCCGCCCTGGCCGCCCTGGCCCGGCCTTAAGCCCCTGTGTAAATAGTGGGCGGGGCCCCTGACCACGCTGGCCCTCACCCAAGCACCGCTGCCCGCCGGCTCTGCCCTCTGCCCATCGCCAGCCACCCTCCCTCCCCAGCAGGGCTGTGGGCACGGCAGGCTGTGGGGAAGTAGGGGCGTCCAACTCGGCTCCCTCAACCCTAAAGCTGCCCCACCGTGGAAGCCGAGGTGTGGGGGGCAGCGGCACCCCCTGCGGCCGCCTGGGCTGTGTTGGGCGACGCTCACATTTTCCAGTGTTTAGATTTTATCCGCTTTATTAATGAGGCAGGCAGGAGGCCCGAGCTTGGGGCTGGGGGGGGGGGACTGTTCCTGCCCTGCTGGGGTGGGGAGAGAGAGGGGTCGCGGCTGCAGGGGGCAGCCCAGGCCCTGTCCCAGGATGCCCTCTCTCCCTGGTGGAGAGCAGTGAGGCCCCCCCAGCCCAGGAGCACGGAGCCGGGAGGGGGGAGGTGGTCTCCGCCGCTTGGGGCGTGCGCGCCGCCGGGCGGAGCGGCCCCTGGAGGCCGACAGGGCGGCGGGAGGAGCCGCCCCAGGAAGAGGGAGGGAGGGAGCGGCCTGCCGGCGAGCCGGGGCACAGCGGGCGCGGCAGGGCTGAGCCGTGGGCGATGGGGACCCGGTGTCCCAGGCAGCGCCGGGTAAGAGGAGGCCTGGGGCGGAAAGGGGGCCTAGGGGAGAGGGGGAGAAGCGGGCCGACCTTCCCCGCAAGCCATCTGTTAGTTCCCACCTGGCCCAGGGGAGCTGTAAGTCCCTCCAGGGTGTCACAGAATTGGGGGGGAGGTGTCCTGGGTTTGCGACATGTGGTGGGCGGCAGGGCCACGCAGGAGGTGTTTCAGGACACAGCACAGGATGGGCCATGAAGGTGGAGGAGGGGGCCAGAGATGGGGCGACAGTCAGGAACAGTGGAGGCCAAGAGAGGGGTGGGTAGGGGCAGCGTTAGGTGCCACGGGCAGAGAGAGGAGACTGTGGGTGTGGGGTTGGGTTTGCGTCGGGGAGTGACGCAGTGATGGTGGGAGATGGACAGGTGGAGATAAGAAAAGCAGAAATGCGGTCTCGGAGTACTGGACGGGCCCTGAAGGAGCCGGGCATTGCTGTGAAAGTTAAAATGAGAGGTGACAGAGGAGCCAGCGACTGCGGCCGGGAGGTCTGGGGAGGTCTCAGGGAACCGTGTTGGAAAGCCAGGGGGACCGTGATGAAGGGGGCAGAGCAAGGCGCAAGGTCGAGAGGACAGAAGTGGAGCGGCCACGGTCATGTGGTTGCACTAGGCACTGGGCTCCTGCAGCCCGGGGGGGAGGCGGTCACAGCTGGTGCGCGTCCAGCAGGCCTCACCTTGCGGTCCTCTTCCCTCTCCCAGCGTCCCCGGCAGCCGACATGAGCCCCTGCGGGTCTCTCAACCTGAGCCTGGCCGGCGAGGCCACCTCGTGCGCGGTGCCCGGGGTCCCCAACGCGTCAGGCCTGCCGCCGCAGCCGCCGGCTCAGCCGTCGGGGGGCTCCGGCGCGTCGCCCGCGCTGCCCATCTTCTCCATGACGCTGGGTGCCGTGTCCAATGTGCTGGCGCTGGCGCTGCTGGCGCAGGCTGCGGGTCGCCTGCGGCGCCGCCGCTCGGCCGCCACCTTCCTGCTCTTCGCAGCCAGCTTGCTGGCCACCGACCTGGCCGGGCACGTGATTCCGGGTGCGCTGGTGCTGCGCCTGTACGCGGCGGGCCGAGCGCCGGCCGGCGGCGCCTGCCATTTCCTGGGAGGCTGCATGGTCTTCTTCGGACTCTGTCCGCTGCTGCTGGGCTGCGGGATGGCCGTGGAACGCTGCGTGGGCGTCACGCGTCCGCTGCTGCACGCGGCGCGCGTCTCGGTGGCCCGCGCGCGCCTGGCCCTGGCGGCGCTCGCCGCGCTGGCCTTGGCCGTGGCGCTGCTGCCGCTGGCGCACGTGGGCCGCTACGAGCTGCAGTACCCCGGCACTTGGTGCTTCATCGGCCTGGGCCCTCCGGGAGGCTGGCGTCAGGCTGTGCTGGCCGGCCTCTTCGCCGGCCTCGGCCTGACCGCACTGCTCGCCGCCCTGGTGTGTAACACGCTCAGCGGCCTGGCCCTGCTGCGCGCCCGTTGGCGCCGCCGGCGCTCGCGAAGGCTCTCCCAGGCCTCGGGCCCAGACAGCCGCCGGCGCTGGGGCACTCGTTGGACCCGCTCGGCCTCTGCCTCGTCTGCTTCATCCATCGCATCCGCCTCCGCCACCCTCCGCGGCTCCCGGGGCGGCGGCTCAGCGCGAAGAGCCCGAGCGCACGACGTGGAGATGGTGGGCCAGCTGGTGGGCATCATGGTGGTGTCGTGCATCTGCTGGAGTCCGCTGCTGGTGAGGGGCACAGGCGCCCCTCGAGCCACCGCCTTCCCCACTCCCAGGATACCTGGGGCCTGGGCGGCTTACCTAGCTAAGGGCTTAGTACCTGCACCCTGGAGGCCGCACCTGCCAGCACGCCCCTGTCTCCTCCCAGCTCCCCCATCCACACACTCACAATGCATTTCCTAACTGGGTGGGCTTCTTCTTAACCTACCCTGGCCTTGCTTCATTCCTCGCCAGCCTCCCATTTCCCAGTGCTGTGGAGTCCCCACACCCTCCACCCGCCTCCTTGGTTCCTTCCCTCCGCTTGGAGATCCCCACGGGCCCTGCCCCAGCTGTGGGGCTCTCCTCCCTGTCCCTTCCTGTGACACCTGCGAGCTGAGCTCACACCGCGTCTCCTCCACCCCCTCCGCAGGTGTTGGTGGTGCTGGCCGTAGGGGGCTGGGGCCCCACTTCCCTGCAGCGGCCGCTGTTTCTGGCTGTGCGCTTGGCCTCCTGGAACCAGATCCTGGACCCTTGGGTGTACATCCTGCTGCGTCAGGCCGTGCTGCGCCAGCTGCTGCGGCTCCTGCCCCCGAGGGCTGGCGCCAAGGGCAGCCCGACGGAGCTGGGACTCGCGCGGAGCGCCTGGGAGATCAGCTCGCTGCGCAGTTCTCGGCACAGCGGTCTCAGCCACTTCTGAGAACGCGCCCAGGAGGCCCACGGCCTAAGCCGGGCGCACCTGCCAAGCAGGCCCGGGCCAGGCGTCCAGCCGGGACCGCAGTAAGCAGGCCTTGCCACGCGAGGGCGCAGACGCACCGGACGCTCGTCCGCCGGGCGGGTTCCCAGGGCTGTAGGTCTCAGGGGTCGGGGGTTCGAGGCTTCGGGGAGCAGGCGCTCCAGGCCCTGCAGCCCCAGGAGAGTCTTCAACCGTGCTGCTCATGGCAGCCCTGAGCGCCCCTTGCGCAGTCCAAGACCACTCCCAGCCTGCACCCTCATGGTCTCAGCGCCCCCTCTCATATCACAGCTTGCCCAGCCCCCCCAAGTCCACACTCCCATGATCATCTTCAGGTGACCCCCACCATAGTCCGTCCCCCTCCCCACGCCCCCTGGCCCCCCTGCCCTCTGTACCTGCTGCAGGTGCCCGGCCCTCTCCACAAAGAGCACACAAAAGAACGGGAAGGATGCATAGATGGGGCGAACGCCACCCAGTTTTTTTTTTTTTTTTTTTTTTTGTAAAAACTACGGATCTCTCTTTTTCGGGGTGAGGGCCACGGGCGGGGGTGTTGGCTAGGAGCCCCCAGCCACGAAGTCAAAGTCCTGGAAGGCTGCCTGCTCCGCAGTGGTGAGCGGCCGCGCGTCCCGGGGCGGACTCAGCGTGGGCGCCTCTCCCGTGAACTCCTCGTCGAAGTTGCTGACGTCCGTGCGGCCGGCCAGGGTGGGCACGAAGGGTGGGGGCAGGCGCCGGGCCAACAGGGCATCCCAGCCCAGCGTCTGCAGGGATGACGGAGGGGAAGACGGGTGGTGAGGGGCTGGGGCGCAGAGAAGGGCAGGGCAGGGCAGGGGAGGTGGGCAGTGAGGGGCTGGGCCCAGAGGAGGGCAGGGCAGGGGAGGTGGGCAGTGAGGGGCTGGGCCCAGAGGAGGGCAGGGGAGGTGGGCAGTGAGGGGCTGGGCCCAGAGGAGGGCTGGGGAGGGGAGAGGGCTGGGCACAAAGGAGGGCAGGGCAGGGGAGGTGGGCAGTGAGGGGCTGGGCACAGAGGAGGGCAGTGGGGGTTGACATGGTCTGGGGGGTCTAGGCCTCACCCGGAAGAAGGGCTGCTTTTTCACGTCCTCTGCATCCCGCTCACTGGACCCCAGCCTGCGCTCGGGGTTCCTTCGCAGCAGCTGGGGATGGCAGCCAGAGTGAGGGTCCTTCCTCCAGGGAGCCCCCAGGGACACCCCCACCCACCCGGGGCAGCCCAGAGGGACCCTCACCCTCCAGGGAGCCCCCAGGGACACCCTCACCCTCCGGGGCAGCCCAGAGCAGCCCTCACCCACCCAGGCAGCCCAGTGGGGCCCTCACCCTGCGCATGATGCCAATGGCCTCGGCAGACAGGAAGCGTGGGTAGCGGACCTCGTCATTGACAATGCTGTCGAACACCTCCTCTTCGTCATCTCCAGGGAACGGGGACTGGAGGCACGGGGGGAGCGGGCTGAGGGCATCCCCGGCCTGGCCTCTCCCCTTCCTGCCCCCACTGCACCAGAGCGGTGGGTGCTGGCTTACACGGAGCCCATTGCTCATATGCACAGACTGAGGCCAGCGAGGCCCCGCCCCAACACGGCCTTGGGGGTGGAGCCTAGCCCTGTCACACCCCTCTATTCCAGTGGGCGGGGCCTTACTGCGTCTTGCCCCACAGCCCTGTGGGCGGAGACTAGCCCTGGGAAGAGACCACACCCCTTACAGTCCCTGATGGGTGGGGCCTCACTCTGCCTTGCACAGGCTTGTGGGCGGGGCCTAATCCAACCACGCCCTCTCCGTCTGTGGTGGGTGGAGCCTCACCCCGTCCCGCCCGCTGTGGGCGGGGCCTTACCTCTCCCACCAGCATCTCGTAGAGCAGCACGCCCAGCCCCCACCAGTCCACAGCCCGCGTGTAGGACGTGTCCGTCAGCACCTCGGGCGCCAGGAACTCGGGGGTCCCGCAGAAAGTGGTGGTGCGGTCGCCGTAACCCATCCCTGGGGACAGAGAGGCCATGAGAGAGACGATGGGGGCCGGCGAGGGGGCATCACTCCGTCCACACCCCCACCTGCACCCCACCTGCACCCCCACCTCCAGCTCCCTTCACGCCCCTCACCTTCCTTGCAAAGGCCAAAGTCTGCGATCTTGACGTAGCCCTCGGTGTCCAGGAGTAAATTGTCCAGTTTCAGGTCCCTGGGGTACAGGGGCGGGGTGTGACTGCATGCCAGGTGCAGGGGGCAGGACGGGAGGGCCCGTGCAGGGGGCTCACCTGTAGACAATCTTGTGTTCGTGCAAAAACTGCAGCCCCAGCACGACGCAGGCCGAGTAGAAGCTGTGGAGGGAGGCTGCCATGAGGAAGAGGAAGGGGGCCCTGGCGTGAACCCCAGGAGGAAGGGGAAGGACGGGGAGGGGGCCCGGCTTACACGGCCCGGGGTTCCGAGAACACGTCGTTGTGGATATGCAACATCAGGTCTCCCCCGGCCGAGTACTCCATCACGAAGCACACGTGCTCCGGCGTCTGGAAGCAGCCGAAGAGGTTCACCAGGAACGGGTGCCCAGCGCTGGTCACTGCCGCCAGGATCCGCTTCTCACACATCAGACTGGAGCGGGCAGCGACGAGGGGGACAGGAGTCAGAACCCTGCACGCACACGCGCACACATGCACACACACACACCCACGACGCCCATCCACAACTCGCCAGAGGCCTGGGCAACTTTGGGCACGTGGCTTCATGCACGCGGGCCCGTCACCCACCCCAGGGGTGAGGGGGCCAGGTGGGTGAGCCTGCAGGTCTGGAGCAGGGACCAAGCAGACCTCACCCGAGTGCCTGGATACAGCCAGCCCCTCCCTAGCCTTCTCCTCGCCCGACTAATAAATGCCTTTACTCATGGAAGTCTCTAAGGAGTTTCCCAACATTCCCATGGGCATGGGGGAGGGGCGGGGGTGCAGAGCAGTGACCAGCCCAGACGCCTCTACCAGAACGGTTCTGGTTCAGAGGAGGTGTGGCTCTGATGAAGATGGTGACCCCCGGCTTCCCCTCAGTACCTCTGAACCCAGTCCCTGCCTCTCCAAGCACCTCTGGCCCCTGCCCCCAGCACCTCTGAACCCAGGCCCTTGCCCTGCTCCCAACAGAGGCAGTGGAGGCCCGCCATGGAGAGCAGGCTGCCCAGGGTCTGGGGGCTTCAGGGTCTGGGTTCCTGTCCCAGCTGTGTGCCTTCAGGAGCTGGGCAGTGGGGGGCAGGTTGGGAAACAGGGGTACTTTCTGAGCCAGGGACTGTCACCCATCCTGGTCATGGCTGTTTCAATAGAGAGACTTGAGTGAGTGTCCCCACCTCTCCACCTCGTCCCGGGCCACGATGTCCCCTTTCTTCAGGGCCTTGATGGCGAACAGCTCCCCGCTGGGCCGGAATTCAGACAGCAGCACCTGTGACCACAGGGGTGGCACTGGGTGGCCTGTTGCAGGGACAGGAAGTGGGGGGGCTCCAAACTACATACACACACACATACACCACCGCCCCCTGCCTGGCCCCTTGCCTCACCTTCCCAAAGTGACCCCGGCCCAGCACCGCCAGGAACTTGAAGTCCTCGAGCCGCAGCGGCGACTTCCTCAGAGAACTGTGAAGGCAGAGAAGGTGGCAGGGGAGGGCACGGGCGGGCGTGTGGGTGGCGGGAGCGGACAGGCAGGGGCCTCACCTGCACAGCGTGGGGCCTAGGGCCTCTGGGGTCTCTGAAGGCTGCTGGGGAGTGGTCACACCTTCCTGAGATGGGGAGCTCTGAGGGGAGAGGAGGGCAGAGTCAGGGACTCACCGGAACCTCTGCCACTTTGCTGGTCCTCACCTGCTCCGGGGTCACAACCCCCCAGCATGTCCCTCTGCCCCAGGCCCTTCACTCAGTCCTCTCCTCTCTCCCCTCCAGCCTCGGGGACCTGTGGTCCTTGGCTGGACCACTCTTCCTGGACCGGCTCCAGACCCAGGCACCTGTGCGGTTCCTGCATCCTGGGGTACTCATGTCACCATTTCACATCCCCCATACATACTTTCCAAGTTTCTATTTACTTTCATTTCTACTTGAAAGTCACCAACCAACACACACACACCCCGGATGCCCACAACAGGCATGGCAGGAGCTCCATCCGGGGGTCTGAGTCTCTGATGTGGGTGCCAGGAGCCCAGGTGCTGCCATCTGCACCTGCTGCCTCTTGGGGTGCGCATGACCAGGGACCCGGGACTAGGACCAGCACCTGTGTTCCCCACCCCACCCCACTCAAATATTTTTACTCCTTATGGCGTATAAGAGCCATAACCCTTCAAAGTTCCCACCCCACGCACACACGACTCTGCCAAGGCTGGTCTGTATTTATCAAAGGAAAAAGCAGTGGCCTGGGACTCCATCACTCTCCCCACCCCGCTAACCAAAGTCTTCAGACACCATCCGAAAAACTCAACCAGGGCCAGGGCTGTGGCACAGTGAGTTAGCCATGGCTTGAGACGCCTGCATCCCATGTGGGCACTGGTTTGAGTCCCGGATGCTCCACTTCTGATCCCGCTCCCTGCTCATGCCCCTGGGAGGGGACAGGTCAATCCCTGGGTCCTTGTCAGCTATGTGGGAGGCGCGGCTGCAGGTCCTGCCTCCTGGCGTGTGGACATTTGGGGCTGGAAGATCTCTCACTCACTTGCTCCTTTCTCTCTCGGTCTCTCTTGCCTTGGCAGTAACTGTCCACCTGCAGCTGGCCACTGCTCATGACCGCCCGGCATACTCCATACCCACACAGGGAAATGCCGGTGGGGACCTGCCGCGGTTTTACTAGGTTCCCCCCAAAACTTTACCTACTAACTCCTCGCTCTCAGTGAACTCATTGGAAAGGCAGAGTGACAGGAGAGAGAGACCTTCCATACACTCACAATGGCCGAAGCAGCTGGGGCTGGCCCAGCCTGAATCCAGGAGCCCGGGACTCCAGGCTGACCTCCCAGGTGGGCCACAGGGGTCCAGGCACTGAGGCCGTTGCCCGCTGCCCTCCCATATGCATTAGCAGGGAGTGGGATCAGAAGTGGGGCAGCAGGGACAAGAGCCCACACTCTGATCCTACTTCCTGTCTTGATGGTGATGGGAGGTGGGGCCCTAGGGAGCTAATCAGATTGAATGATTCATGAGGGTGGAGACCCTCACTGGCATGAGTGACTTCATTGGTTTGTTTGAGGGGTGGAGACAGAAGGAAGTCCCACCTGTCACTGCCAAACACTGCATCGTGGGCTAGGCTGGGCTAAGGACAGATGGCCAAGGCCAAGCAAAATGGCAGGACCCTGACACCTGGAGTTGTCCCCCACTGCCTCCCAGGGGGTGTGTGAGCCGGGAGTCTGACTCAGACCCTTGATGCAGGACGCGGGGTTTCGCGGCCCATAAGCCAACACCGGGGATGCCCTGGCCAGCCAGGCTTAAGACCCAGCCTTCCCCAGAAGTCAGCACCAAGCTACTGGACAGCTCAGCTTCCGGAACTGTGAACTGCTTCCATCAGGACAGGGCGTACGTTAACCTGCCACTGGCAATGCCCCACACCCCATACCAGCGCCGGTTAGAGTTTGGGCTGTTCTACTTCCGATCCATACACCTGGGAAAGCAGCGGAGGATGGCCCAAGCCGCGGGCTCCTGCACCCATTGGGAGACACAGAGGGAGTTCCTGGCTTTGGTCTGGTCTGGTTGTGGCCACTGCAGCCACTTAGGGCATGAACTTGGAGCTGATTCTGACTGCCTGACCCTCTATGGGAACACCTGTTGACTTCTGACCTGGGTCAACTCACATCACCCCAGCACCCCTGCCCCCGCTCGCCTCGCAAACGTGCTAGCTGTACAAGGCACAGAGAGATCAGGTGGCCCGACAGGGGTCACACAGCACGAAGGGGTCCAGGACTCCCTGCCACCTGGTCCACAAGCTCTCCTTTACAGCCATGGTGTGGGGAGCAGAAAGGGAAGAGGGGGACTCAGGTCTGGCCCGAGCTGTGCTGTGGGACCCTAGGCAAGTGCCCAGGGGAGGGGTCCTCACCAGGATGGCCGGGCTGGGAGGACGCCCCGGCACTGGCAGTGCTGGGCTTTTCTGGAGGGAGAATTCGGGGTCAGCGCCAAGGTTCAGCTTCTCCATCGACACGTCTCTGTCGCACAGGGAGGGTGCACGCTGGCATTCAGTGACCACGAGAAGCTGAGGCGGGGGTGGCAGGCACCCAGGGATCCTTCCCCCCTTTACCCTGTGCTCCGAGCCTCGGATCCCGGAGGAGCCCCGGGACTGAAGGTGCCGGTGGCTGTCGCAGCGTTGGGGATGAGTCTTCGTAACAGTCGAACCCATGTGGCCACGTCGATGTTCAGCTGCCTGGCACGCTGGAAGGCCTTTCCTGGGGAGGAGGTGTGTGGGAGCCTCGAATTCAGTGCCTGTATTCATAGTCATGGCCCAGATGCTCCCTGGCCACGCCCAGACCACACCTCTAAACGCTCAGCCGCTCCCTAGTCACACCCAGATCACGCCCTAGCCACGCCTTGGCCACACCCAGACCATGCCCCAACCATAACCCTATCACGTTGAGCCACGCCCAGTCAAGCCCCACTCACATCCCTGCACTGCATGTCCACCCCCTAACCACACCCATGCCATGCCATGGCCACACCCATGCCACGCCATGGCCACACCCAGGCCACTCCCCAGCCATACCTCCGCATAAGGCCACTTGAGCCACCCTCACACCGTACTTCTGTCCTGCTGTTTAGCCATGCCCTGGCCGCATCCCAACCCTCCCGCTGTGTCCCCCCCTCACCTTGCTGCTTGGAGAAGATTTTCTTCTGTCTCCGGAGTCGAGGAATCCTCTCAATGACAGGGTTACGGAAGGTGACCTGGGCAGTGGGTGGGGGTTGCAGGTGAGGACTCTCCGTCCGGCCGGGATGGGGAAGCCCTTTGTAGCACAGGGGTGTGCACCCAAGTGTTTTTTTGGGGGCGGGGGTGCAGATGTGCTGTGCGTTCAATGTTGTTCGTTCCCCGACGCCAAGAGAAAGGTCTGTGTATTAGAGACTTGGTCTCCAGTAGGGGTTGGGGTGGGGGAACCCAGAAGAGCTGGAGCTGGCAGAAGGTTCCTGGGGACACTGCTAGGAAGGGATGGCTCGTCCCCAGCACCTCCAGGTCTGTCTCAGAGCTAACGAGTGATCTCCCATGTGAGCACCAGTTCAAATTCCGACTGCTCCTTGTTGGTGTACCTGGGAACGCAGTGTTCGATGAACCAAGTGCTTGGGCCCCTGCACCCACATGGGAGACCCGGAAGAGGCTCCTGGCTCCCGGCTTCAGATCAGTGCAGCACTGGTCGTTGCGGTCACTTGGGGAGTGAATCAACGGATGGAAGGTCTCCCTCTCTGTCTCTCCTCCTCTCTGTATGTCTGATTTTCCAATAAAAATAAATCAGGTCTTTTTTAAAAAAACAAAGGTCTTGCTGGCTAACACTATTTTCCACACCCTGGGGATTAATGCATGCTAAGCCAAGCGTTCGCTCTCGAGGCTAACATGGCGGCCAGGTCAGGCCAGGCCGAGGCTCAGCCAGCAAGGCTGCGGGGCGGGGATGAACCCCACCAGGGGACATCTGTGCCTTCACATTGGACAACCTGCACCTGGCATCCTGTGGGTGGAGGTCAGAGATTGGCAACAACATCCCAGAACACACAGGACACCCAGCGACAACGACCGACTCAGCACCCGACGTCAGCCATGCCAGTCACGGCGCCTCCCGGGCTGCCGCTTCCTTGCCTGCCTCTAGGAATCCATTTGCTCTCTCCTTTTTATTTATGTATTTATCGCTCGAGTATCTTGTGCTCGGGATAAAAAAAAAAAAAAAAAAGAAAAAAAACAGCTGTTCCATATGTCTACTGAGCTGGGAGCAAGGGCAGACAGGAAGCACTTGTTCAGGGTCAGAGGGCAGGGGTCAGGCTGTCACCTCGGCCAGCAGGCAGCCCTGGGGCTCCAGGTCCAGCTGCACCTCGTGGCGCTCGTTGTCCAGGAAATCCTCCAGCTTCAGGAATTTGAGGGCGCACAGGCCCCGCTGGTCCCTCCAGAACACGGCCAGCTCCAGCTCACGAGCCTGGAGGCAGGCAGGATGGGGGAAAGCCATCACGGGGTGTCCCCTCCCATCAGCACCCTGCCCGCACCCCCAGCTCGACTCACCCTCTCCAGCTCCAGGATGAAGCTCTGATCCCAAGCGCTGGGGCCACTCGGCTTCCAGGATGTCTGACCGACCACTGTGTTGTCCAGCTTGAGAACGGTGCTGACCTCGCCTGGGGCGTGTGGGGGACAATGAGGAGGGGCCGCAGCCCTCCTGCCCCCCACGGAGCTCTGCTAGCTGCCCAGTGCATACCTCCCCCTCGGGCATGGATGCTGGTGAACCAACCGGCTTTTTTTCACATGGTGTGAGGTGATCCAAATTCACTTTTTTTTTTTTTTAAAGGAGCAATTTGTTTTATTTGAAAGGCAGAGTTCCTGAGACAGAGAGAGATCTTCCATCTGCTGGCTCATACCCCCAGGAGGGCACAAGACAGGACTCTGAAATTCCACTCTGGTCCCCCGCAGCCGGGGCACCGGGACCCGAGGGCCTCCCAATGCAGCGTGCATGAGGAGCGAGCTGGATCAGAGGTGGCCGTATCACAGCACAGCCCCTCAAGTTCATGCTTAACCTATACAAAAGTCTTAACTATTGCCCCCTAAGTACCTCCCCCAAGCAGGAGGCGAATTCACCCAGTGCTGTTACTACGGCTACAGAACACACACATCCAACGGAATACGTTTAGACCCCAAATCTGAAACTTTTTGAACATGGACATGATGCCACAAGTGGAAAACTCCATACCATGAAGTTTTGTGTCATGCACTAAACTATTTAAAATATCATATAGGGACTGTCGTGGTGGCACGGGGGGGTTAAGCTGCTGCCTGACGCTCTGGCATCCGATATCCGAGGGCAGATTCAGGTTCCAGCCGTTTGACTTCCGATCCAGCTCCCTACTCACACACCGGAAGGCAGCAGAGATGGGCCCTTCCTCCCAAGATCTTTCTCCTTCTCTGTCTCTCTCTCTTTTTAATTGGCAAGTCAGACATTTTTATTTGGAAAGTCAGATAATTTTTATTGGAAAGTCGGTGTCAGTCTGGCCAGTTCCACTTCCCATCCAGCTCCCTGCCTGTGGCCTGGGAAAGCAGTGGAGGACGGCCCAAAGCCTTGGGACCCTGCATCCGCGTGGGAGACCCGGAAGAGGCTCCTGGTTGCTACATCGGTCCTGCGTCTGCCACTAAGACCATATGCAGAATAAACCCACAGAAGAAAGATCCCTCTCTCTCTACAATTCATTCCAGTAAAACAAATATATCTTTAAAAAAAAAAATCCTCCAACTCTTCTTTCAGTCCCAAAGTGGAACTCCAACAGAGTTACAAAGGGACAGAGCCTCCTATTTGCTACTTTAGTCCCCAGATAGTCACAGAGCTGAGCCACTTGCGTTTCTCAAGAGGGTGCAGGGGCCCAAGGCCTCGAGCCGTCACCCGTCATCTCCCAGGGTGTGGGCGAACAAGGGGCCGGGGACTGGAACTGGAGCCAGGACTTGAATGTGCCATCTCCACCAGTGTGGTTTCAATCATCCTTAGAGGGTGGACATGGCATGCCAGAGCCCACTACCTCCACACACACACGCACTTACTGGTGCTCTCAGCTTCAGACTTGAGACTGCTCCGCCCGCTGAGGCTCCCGCTGCGGCTGTACAGGCCCCGGGATGGGCGGCTCAGGAAGGGAGGGCGGCTGTCGGGGGTGCCAGGTCCTCCGGTGGAGGGGGACGGGTTCCAGGGGATGGTTTCTGGGAGGTCCCTGCAGCCCACCACGCGCACCTCGAGGGTCCCTGCAGGAGGGGTGCAGTGAGTGAGCGCAGGCATGCTGAGGGGTGCCCCAAGGTCATGCAAGGGGTTGAGGCTGGGGAGGCCCACATGGGCAGGCTTGGGGGGTGCAGAGTGAGGCAGGCTTGGGGGGGACAGCGCAGGGTGAGGCAAGCTTGGGGGGTGCAGTGCAGGGTGAGGCAGGCTTGGGGGGCAGTACAGGGTGAGGCAGGCTTGGGGGGTAGGGTGAGGCTGGCTTGGGAGGTGCAGGGTGAGGCAGGCTTGGGGGGGCAGGGTGAAGCTGGCTTGGGATGCAGGGTGAGGCAGGCTTGGGGGTGTAGGGAGAGGCAGGCTCGCCCACCTGTGAGCGGCGCTGGCTTGCACAGGGTGCTGTAGTGCGTGGTGGGGAAGGGCCCGGCCAGCAGCGCGCTGAAGGCCGCGGAGGACGCCACGGCGAGCTCCTCCCGCAGCAGCCGGCCCTTGGGGTGGTCAGCAGGCAGCTCGGCCAGCCGCCGCTCCAGCGCCTCCCGCAGCAAGGCCAGCTTCTGGTTGGACTCGGTCAGCTTCTCCTGGGCCTGCGGTGGGAGGGGCCAACCGGCTGGGGCGGAGCCATCTTGCCCCGCCCCTTGCTGGGAAGTAGGCTCCCTATTGGCCTCAACTCCCAACTTGGTCCCGCCCCTGACTGGGCACTGGCTAAGCACCACCCCTCACTGAGGTCCCGCCCCTCAGTCACTCTCTGCCCCGGCCCCGCCCCTTACCGAAACCCTACCTTCTTACTAAAGGAATGACCTACAGAAGCACCGCCAATTGCCAAGGCCCCGCCCCTTCCTCCACCTGGGCACAGCCCTCACTGAAGCCCCACCCCAAGAGGGTGGGTCTCCAGAGACCACGCCCCCGGCACAGGCCCCACCTCTCTAAGGGTGTATCTTCTTAGCTCCTCCCCTTGTCAAGGCCCCACCCCTGCCAAGGCCCCGCCCCTTGCTGCGGGCTGCCCGGAAGTCCCGCCCCTACCTCGCTGATGGCCTTGCGATCCGGGGTCTTGGCGGCACTGAGCAGGCGCAGTACGTTCTTGGCGCCCTCGGCCACAGCGTGCTCCACGCGGAAGTGGTGTCGCAGCTCTTCAATGCGCAGCTCGATGGCTCCCAGGTCGGGACCCCCTGCGGACGGGAGGGTCAGAGGGTGGTCAGGCTGCAGCTGGCCTGGTCCAACCCCCGGGAGGGGGCACACGGGGCAGGATGTGTACCAAGGGGCTTAGGGCAGCACAGTGACACCACCCCAGGCTGCCAGCCACCCCCACGCAGCCACTCCTTAATCCAGGCACAAAGACACTCACAACCCCGGCTGGGGGACACCGTCCCTGGGGACCAGCCCACAGGTGCATGGCTGTGTCCACAAGGCGCAGACGCACAGGTGCACAGGTCACCTGACGTCGGTCACAAGCCCAGAATGCCAGCATGTTTACCCCCGAGGACACACATCCCTCATACACAGAACTGTCTAGCACCAAGCAACACCCAGGGGCTATGTATGGGATTACAAAGGACAGACGGGCAGCCAGAGACAGCCACAGGGACGCAGTGAGGGACTGAAGGTGTGTGTCCATCCCCAAATCCTGGGTGCCCACCAGGCAAGGCTCAGACGATGGTCATGCCAGGGGCTAGTCGCCTGGCAGGTGTGGGGAACCTGTGTCATAGTAGTGCCAGAGCCATTTGGATGGCAAGAGCAGCTCTCACCAGCCACACACAATAACCAGCTTGAAAGCACTCCAGCTATCGAAGGATCGCGTTTCCAGTCGCGCCTGCGGTTGGTTGCCTTGGCAAGGCCAGCCCAGGCGATCTCAGCAGACAGTCTCCACCCACCTCCACAGGGGACCCTGAAGAGCCGGCGGGGGCCCTGCCCTTCCTCCTCCTCCTCCACGTGTCCTGGCACAGCTAGAAGGCAGCTTGCAGGCATATCAAGAGGAGAGCACTCAGTGGAACCCTGACTCGGAGCTCCCAGGACCGCTGGGAAATAGACTCCTGGGCGCTGAAGAAGTCACCCCGCTGTGTTGCTAAGAGAAGGACTGCCGCCCACAGGGGACACCCCAGTACTGCCACACTCGGTCCACTGCAGGCAGAGGAGCACGCTCAACCATGAGCACACAGGTAAAGTCAAAGGCCCCATCACACAAACACTGCCCCTCAGGGCTAGACTGTGGCGGGCACCAGCTGGAGCCCCGGCTGCTCCACTTCCCTTCCAGCTCCCTGCCTGTGGCCCGGGAAAGCAGGGGAGGACGGCCCAAAGCCTTGGGACCCTGCACCAGCGTGGGAGACCTGGAGGAGGCTCCTGGCTCCTGGCTTCAGATTGGGTCAGCTCCGGCCACTGCGGTCACTTGGGGAGTAGACCAACAGAACAAAGATCTTTGTCTCTCCTCTCTGTATATCTGACTTTCCAATAAAAATAAAGAAATCTTAAATGAATAAATAAATCTTTTAAAAAACACAAAAATTCATTTATTTGAAAAGCACAGGTACAGAAAGACAGAGAAAGACCTTCCATCCACTGCCTCACTCCCCAAATGGCCACATCACGTAGGGCTTGGCCAGGCCAGCGCTGGAGCCAGGAACTTCCTCCAGGTCTCCCACGCGGGTGCAGGGTCCCAAGGCTGTGGGCCGTCCTCCACTGCTTTCCCAGGCCACAGGCAGGGAGCTGGGTGGGAAGTAGGGCTTCCGAGACCTGCCTGAACCAGAGCCCCCCAACCACCCCATCCTACCTCTTGGACAGTCAGGCATTGCCTCTGCGATGCAGACGTAGGCAGGGCCGGCAAGGGGCTCACCTTGTGCGTCCTCGGCAGCCGCCTGGTTCTCCAGCTGGCCGGCCTGCAGCGCACGGCGGAGCTGCATACGGATGATGTCGATCTTGGTCTTGCTGTCCTGCAGGACCTGCTGGGCCGTCAGCAGCAGCTTCCGGTCCTGGGGGAGCCAGAGACAGGCCACCGGAAGAAGGTGGGTGTTAGGCAAGGAGGAGCAGGGGATGGTGGCTCACACCCGGGCTCTGCCTGCCACCCAACAGCTGTGTGGTGACCATACACACGAGCCCCTTCACCCACCCGGGAGCCCCTCTTGGGATCCCAGCAGCCTTGGCTGCAGGCGGGGCCACAAGCACGCTGATGCCCGCAGAGCCCCGGTACTGCTGGAGAAACTTGAGTGACAGCTGAGGGGGTGGGGCTTCCTCCTTAAGGGGATGAGAATGTTCTGGAACTAGACAGAGACCAGGGTCCTACAGCACCACCCAGGAATGGCTCTCAGGTTGCTACTGTTGTTTGGTTATTTGAAAGGCAGAGAGAGATTGGAGAGAGGGTCCAAGGGAGCTGGTCAGAAGCTGAGCAGCCCTGGGATATAGGAATGTCAACATTGCAAGTAACAGCTTAAGTTGTAAAGCTATTGTGTGAGTCCCTCAACTGTATTTTAAACAGTCAAAATGGCAACATTTAGAAGAGATATTTCCCAGGGGAGTGCAATTTAGGGGCAGGGGGAAGTGCAATGGATACAAAGTTTCCTTCGGGGATGGGGGGGATGCGAGCAAGGAACAGGTGATGTCTTCAGGCTATTCAGTTACTGCACCAGCACCTCTGACATGCAAGGCCACACAGTGTCCGTGGCGGCATGGCTTCCTGGAGGCCAAAGTCCACAACTTGCTGATGGACTGAATCACGTGACCCTCCAAGGCCCCCGGTATCTCAGATGCCTGCGTCTCCTGTGGAGGCGAGGCCCTGTTCCCCTGCCAGCTGATCCCAGCCTCTCAGCAGTGGGTGGGTAACGTGACAGGTCACATGTCTGGGTTCCCGCCCAGCTCTAGGTGCAGTTCCCATCCTGGCATCTACCTGGCCCAACCCTTGGCTACTGGGCACATCTGGGCAGCGAGCCAGCGTAATATCACTTCTCCAATGAATTAACAAGGAATGTTGGAGCCGAAAGCCCAGCAATGATGGCAACTGGATAATCCTCCACCTCCAAGTGCCAATTCCCATCCTGGCTGCTCCGCTTCCCATCCAGCTCCCTGTCCGTGGCCTGGGAAAGCAGTGGAGGACGGCCCAAAGCCTTGGGACCCTGCATCCGCGTGGGAGACCCAGAAGAGGCTCTGGGCTCCTGGCATTGGTTCGGCTCAGTTCTGGCCATTTCAGCCACTTGGAGAATGAACCAATAGACAGAAGAGCTTTCTCTTCATCTCTGCAAATCTGCCTTTCCATTAAAACAAAACAAGCAAACAAAGGATGCTGGGGCCAGCGCAATAGTTTGGCTGGCTGATCATCCTCCTGCAAGTGCCAGCATCCTATGGGGGTGCTGGTTCGAGTCCCAGCTGTTCCACTTCCCATCCAGATCCCTGTGAATGTGCGCCCTTGGAAAACACTGCAGGATGGCCTCAGTGTGGGCCCCTGCCACCCATGTTCCACCCATGGAGCTCCTGGCTTCAAAATGCCCAGCTCTGGCCATCTGCCAAGTGAAACAGTGCTTTTGCTAGCTCTCTCGCGCTCACTCTCTCTCTGTGCCTTTCAAATACATAAATGCCACCCAGGTGCCCCTGAGAGCCGATGTAAATTGTGATGGTTGCGTGCAGAGCCGGAGGACACCGCCTGGGCGAGAGGAGATGGCATCTCCGAGTGCCCACCCGCCCCCATGCCAAGCTCTGCCACCCACCCAGTCACCCTTTCCCAGAATCACCCCTTGGGATGCGCCATACAGTCCCCACCCTCCAGCAGCTATAGAGGGGGCACCCTGTTCCCACTCCTCCAACAACCCCAGGCTGTGTTCTGCTTGGGGAAGGTTCGTTGGTGTGTAAGGGAATGAGTGCATGGGTTGTACGGATGTGTGTGGAGTCTGAGAGCATGGGTATGTCAATGCATGGGCATGTGTGTGCACAGGCCTGTGTGTGGACGCACACCCTTGTGCATGGCCACTGCAGGTGCGCGGGGGTGGCTCCGTGGACCTGGGTGTGTGCTGGTGCAGGCACACAACGCAGTGTGCGGTGCGCTCTCCCACCTTGGTGCTGCCACTGCTGTACGTCTGGATCATGTTCTCGGCCCCTTGCTTCACTTTCAGCTCGATGGCCAGCTGCTTCTCCAGCCCCGCCATGAGGCTCAGGTTGGTGGCCGAGCAGGCGGGTCCTCCCGCCGCACCCGGGGACTCGGGGGCATCTGCAGGGAAAGTGGGGACGGTCACTCCTGAGGCTGCTGCTCTACCCGAGCAGGTCCACAGCCCAGCCTGGGAGAGGGGGTGATGCAGGGGAGGCGGGGACAGCAGGGGACACTCCGTTGTACCACCCTTACGCATGCAAGTGCGGGTACAGACGGATGCTGGCATGTGTGAGAGCTGGAGACACACATGGGGGCACCCCAGGGCAGGCACACAGGCACACAGGCTGGCCCTGAGCGTTCAGGCCTCTGGGCGTCAGCTGTAGCCAAAGAGACAGACACCATGAGTCTGCGTGAGTCTCTGGAGAGAGGGGTGTGAGTGTAGGGTGCATCCTGGGGGCACTGGGACCTGCCATTCCGCGTGTGGCTGGGCTGGTGTTGGTCTCCAGCCGACGCGTGGCTCAATACAAGGAGGAAGGGTCAGGGAAAGTCCATAGGGGCCTGTGCCCTTGGTATAGCAGGTTAAGCCTAAGCCTGTGGTGCTGGCTTCCCCTATGGGCACTGGTTCAAGTCCCAGCAGCTCTATTCCTCAAAATGTCGCAATGGCCAGGGCTGGGCCAGACTGAAGCCAAGAGCTCCATCCGGCTGTCCCACACGGATGGCAGGAACTCAAGGACGCAGGCCATCGTCTGTTGCCTTGCCAAGCTTTATTTGCAGGGCAGCCAGCATTCAAACAGGCACTCCCCTACAGAAGGATGCCCTCACAGGTGGCAGGAGACTCGTTGTGCCACAGCAGCAGCCCCAAAACGTTTACAATAAAACAGGATAGGCATTCAGCTGAGTAGTGTCCCTGGGCCCACGAGCCAGCGCCCGACCCAGCTCCCTGCTAGTGCCACACCCTGGGTCCTTGGCTCCCTGCCACGCACATGGGAGACCCAGAGGGAATTCCTGACTCCTCCTTCGGGCCCAGTAAGCCTGGCCATGGCAGTCATTAGGAGAGTGAAGCAACAGATGAGATGCACTTCTCTCTCTCCAAATCAATCAATTAAAATCTTAAAAACGGGGGCAGGCACAGTGGCTCAACAGACTGGCCCCCCACCTGCAGTGCCAACATCCCACATGGGCGCTGGTTGTGTCCCAGCTGCTCCACTTCCCATCCAGCGCCCTGCCCGTGGCCTGGGAAAGCAGTGGAGGACGGCCCAAAGCCTTGGAACCCTGCACCCACGTGGGAGACCTGGAAGAAGTTCCTGGCTCCTGGTTTCAGATCAGTTCAACTCCAGTAATTGTGACCATTTGGGGAGTGAACCAGTGGATGGAAGATCTCTCTCTCCTTCTTTGTGTAAATCTGCCCTTATAATAAAAATAAAATATGTAATAAAAAAAAATTCAAGACGGGAATAAACAGTGCACCTCCGCAGGTTTTCCAGGCATGGGAGAAGTTTGGTCAGGATGTCTCTGAGTATGTGGGCGTGGCTGCGTGCCCTGGTGCTTCAGTGGCACCGTGGACCCCATCTGGACCACAGGACCTGGACGCTAGAGGCCGTGCATGGGTGTGGGACGCTGGCACGTGCAAGGCACCCCCTCCACACCCCCACCCCGCCCAGGCCTGGCTCACCGCGGGCAGCAGGGTCTGGCAGCACCACATGCGCGTGCAGCTCCTGCAGCTGCTGGTGCAGCAGGTCAAGGCGGCGGGAGGAGCCACGCAGCAGCAGCTCCACCGGGCCCAGGCTGCGGCCCAGGTCGGTGGTGGCGCGGCGCAGGTTCTCGGCGCCCTCCTTCAACTTCAGCTCCTTGCGGATCTCCCGGCGCAAGCGTTCCCGCTCCAGCTCCAGCTGCTGCTGCACACCAGGGGCCGCCAGGTCGGCCCCGGCCAGGCCCAGCTGCTCCAGCAAGGACCAGCTGCGGGGCTCACTCTAAAGGGCATGGGGGGGCGGAGGGGACACGAGACACTCTGAGTCCTCCACACCGCCTGTCTGTCCTGTCCCCGACTAAGTAGGGGACCCCATAGTGTCCCAAGGGCAAACTCGAATCTCCCTTTCCACTGTACCCCAACCCAGGAGCCTGCTTACCACCGAAGCCAGGCTTTTATCTCTCCCGCCCTCCTCTCGAACCAGGGCCACAGAGGGCACAGCTCGGGGGTCCCCTGCAGCTTCTACTGCCCTCTGGGAGTCCCCAAAGGCCCCTTGCTCATCCTTCATCCGACCGAGTCCTCGGAGGTCAGCTACCGCCCTCTCCTTGGGACAGAACCCGGAGGAACCCCAGGTCAGGCCCCCTTCCAACGCACACAGCTTAGGGGGTCCCCATTTTCTGCCATCCCGCCCCTCTTCCCAGGGACCCCAGCTCCCACCTCGGGCTCTGCAGGGGGCTCGGCCTCCGCCATCCTGGGTCTTGCCTGGGGCCCCCGCCCTCTTCCTGCACCTCAGCCCTACCAGGGCCTCTCAGACCACTTCCTCTTTCCTGCCAGCTCCCAGCACGCCCTGCGCCGGGGCCAGCTCCCGGGCATTGTGGGCAACCGCCCTCAGCTCGACACCCCCTCTCCGCCCTTGCAAGAGCCGCCCTGTGCTGACAGGTTGTGCGAGCAATCCACAGCGTGCGCGTGACATGCTTATGCTTGGCACATGCCACGAGGCTCCCACGGGGGACACAGGCTGCAGGGGCGGACCTGGGTGTGCACATACTTTCCCATACTCTCAGGCCTGCCTGGGACCTACAGAGGTATACACAGGACTCAGGCACACCCCAAGGCTTGCCTGCCCACACGCCGAGATGCGACACCCACCAGGGGTCCCTCCAGAGCCCACAGGGTCCGCACCCCCTCCCGCGCCAGGACCAACAGCTCACAGACTCATGCATGCATACATGCCCCTACCCCACATACTCATGGGTCCCCCACAGCACATTCCCAAGGCCTCCAGCCACCCCATGCTCCCCTCACCCCGCCCTGTGTCCCTGACTTCCCCCTTTGGGGTCAGGACAGCCAACTCCACACAGGCCAGGCCCCTTTCCTGCAGACCAGCCCGTCCCAACTTCCTGCTTCCTGTCTGGCCGGCCGGCCAACCGACCGGCCCACCACGGCTGCTCGGCCACAACTTGGAGGCCTCAACAGGATACTAGCAGGAGACAAGCACTGGTCAGGGTGAAGGGGTGAGGGGGGCTGGGCCAAGAGTGTCCCCGAAGCAGCAGCCCACAGACCACACGTTATGCACACCCCAAAACTCAGGTTCAGCAAAGGAAGAACAGTAGCTACAAACCTCGCTCAGCAAGGTCGGCTAACACAGCTCCCTGACTGGACGTCCTTACCAGCCCACTTGTGACAGGACAGAACTGAAGTCCCCAGCAGGGATGCAACTTTTCCCCAAGGCAAGGTCCCCTACCAACAGCAGGAGGGGCAGGGCCAGGCTTGAAAACAAGGACCCTCCAGGGGCAGCCATGAGGCCAATGCAACCATGTATGTCCAGTCCAGCTCCTGCTCACACACTGGGAGCCAGCAGGTGCTAGCTGAGGAACCTGGGCCCCCACCACCCATACGGTGGGAGACCCAGATGGAGTTCCTGGCTTCAGCCTGGCCCAGCCACTGCTGTGTAAACTGACATTCTCTCTGCGATGTGTGAACCCATTTCATAGATGATGATCAAGGTTAGGCCCTGGGCCAGGGGAGGAGCCAGGGAGACACAATCCCACACATGACCCAAGTAGGCCCTTTCCGACCCTGACCATGACCCATGCAACTTTCCAGGGAGAAAAACAAACGGCTCAATGGAACGGACTTTTCACACCCACCCAGAGCCAGCCAGGAGGCAGGCAAGGCAGAGACCTTCTGGTTGCCATGACTACGAGGGGAGGGGTCCTATCAGGCTGGGGACAGCGCCCACTGATGGTACAGCCTGGACCCACAGCTGGAGCCCAGAAGCCCCAAGTTCAAGGTCATGAACTTACAATCTCAGTGGCAGGCCATGAGGTTCCAGCAACAAAGATGCTGTACCATGTTGGCGGCGGGGGGGTGGTGCCTGGTCTGTCCCCCACCCTTGCACCCCCAAACACACTGGCACACACAGAACAAGGCATTTAGCCACATGTAGCCACAGAGCAGTGCCACAATTTAAATCCACCTTTACCACAGGCTACCGGGGCCCAAGCAGGCCCCGCCTACCCCATCCCCAGCAGGCAAGGGCAGGGACACAGCCAGCTGGGAGCAAGGACTGTCCAGCCAGGGAGGAGGGACCGCCCTCCCCCAGCTCCTCCCCCAACAGCTGAGTCCCACAGCAGAGGAGGCCAGGCCTCCAGGACTCTCTCCCCTCCACCCCACCCCAGCCCTTGGAGTGACTCACTCTTACCCAGGGGTGAGAGGTCATCTGAGGGCCAGCCAAGCAAACCCAGCCAGACCATGGGGTGGAGCACCAGGCAGGCCTGGTAGCTTCCATCTCCCCACCATGCAGCACGGGACACCGCACCCCCCCCACACCACCAGAGCCATAGGGACCCACCTCCCAGCATCCCCCTCTGCCCAGAACAGCCAAAGGACTCCAGACCCCAGCCCCCCACCACGTGCATCCGGAGATTTCAATGCTTTGGGCGTTTCCGGAATCTCGACAGGACATCCGTTTGCCGGACACAGAACAGACAGGACTCTGCCGTGTCCCCGGGACAGAGGGATGGAGCAGTGGTCTCTCTCTCCATCCCAGCAGCCACGGGGAAGGGGATGACCAGGGCAGGAGAGAGAGAGAGAGAGCAAAATACGGGAGCCCCCACCTCGGCGGGGGATCAGGCATGTGTGTGGAGCTGGTCAAGCGCATGCCGGCGCCAGGGTGGGCATCCCCGAGCCTGGGAGTGCAAAGGGGACAACAGGCGGGGACCCAGGCCCGTCCCGATGGGCTGACCTTGTTTGAACGGCAACACCAGATACGCCCAGCTCCTCGGCAAGGCTGGCAGGCCATCAGCAGGACTGGGGGGGGGGGGGGGGACGGACACACAGAGATGTGGGGTGGGGGGCAGGCGCAGAGGAAAGAATGTGGTTATACAGACACACACGGACACACAAAACGACAGGACGGAATTGCACGGCCAGGACTCAGGGGTGTGTGTGTGTTCACACGGAGCTCAACAATGTCCTGGGGGTCCCCCCGCCCCCGGCCCTGCTGGTCACAGCTGAGAGCTCCAGGGAGAGGTGGCCCACACCAGGTGGCACAGGAACACAGCGGCTAGGTGGCAAGCTGGTGCCAATCATTCATGTCTGAGAGTGAGGGGTGGGCGGGGGGAGGGAGGGGATTCACTTCAGCAACCAGCCCCCCCGCCCCCACACACACTCAGGTAGAATCTAGTACCATCCTAGCATCCCCAAATGGTGTACTTGGACACTCCCCCCATTTGAACCCAACTTCCACCAGACAGTGCACAGGGCACTAGGGGCAGAGAGGTCCCCCAGGTATCCCCCGACCTAATGAGGTGACTCGGACACTTCCTCCAACAGGTGCCAATCCGGGTGGCGTCCATCCGGGAGGCGGAGGTGGCTGGCTGGAGCCCGACAGCACAGCGGGGGAAGGTCAGGGCCCCAGCCAGCAGCCTCCTGCCCTCCCGGGGCACCGAGCCAGGCACCTGCCCCAGGTGGAGCGACCTGCACCTGCCAGAAACCGAACACGCTGGGGAGAGGGATGAATGGAAAGGTCGCGGGGGTGGGGAGCGGCGGGAAGAATAGAATCACACAGCCAGCCACAGACACCCAGAGTTAGACCTCCTCTGACTCCCCCGGGCGCAGCGAGGGGCCTCTAAGACTGCCTCTCCTGCCCCTCTCCCTGGCCGCCGCCCCGACCTGCAGAGTAAGCGGGGGATGGGGGGTGCGTGCTGGCTCCACGGCCCCAGCCCAGAGAGGGGTTAGTGGGGGTCCCCAGGCGCTCGCGAGGCCCCTCGCTGTCCTCGTGACCCACAGCGTCCAGCCGGAGGGTCCCCGACTCCGTCCGATCGCCCCGCGCCCGGGGACGCAGGTGCGCCTACCTGCACGGCGTCGTTGGCCATGTCCTGCTGCCGCCCGCCCAGGGGGGACGGTGGGGGTGTGTGTTGGGGTGTGGGGGTGGTCCCCGCGCCGAGGGAGGGGCGGAGGCGCGCGTGCGTGCCGGGAGCGGGACTCCCGGCCTGCTCCGCCGCCGGCCCCGCCTGGCCCGGCCCAGGCCCCGCCGCCCGCCGCGTCCGCGCGCGCGCACCGCGCCCTCCGGGCCCAGCGGCCCCGCCGCCGTCACGTGACCCGCCGCGGTCAGCGCCCGGGGAGGGGGCGGAGCCGCTGGGCACCCCCACCCTGCGGCCCGGCCTGTGCACGGGTCCTGGGGTGCCCCCCAGGCGGGGGAGAGGGCCGGCTGGGCACCCCCACCAAGCGCCCAGGCCTTCTAGAGCGCGGTCCTGGGGTGCCCCCCAGGCAGGGGGAGAGGAGAGCAGCTGAGAGCCCCGCCACCCCACCCCAAATAAGATAAAGAATACAGCTTGCTGGGCCAAGTCAAGCGCAGCCCACCCTACCCCACCCCGTTCCAGACTGGGTCAGTCCGTGCCTGGGGCTACCCTCCTGGGCCAGCCTTCAGCCCCCTTAAGGGCGCCTCCTCCTGCCGATTTACTCACCAACCGCCGGGGTGTAAGGGAATTTAATGCAGCTGTGTGTGCATGCCAAGCCGAGCGCTGAGAAGTGTTTTAGCTGCTGTCCTGGAAATGTGGCAGGCCTTCTGGTGAGCCGAGCCAAGAGGAGTGGGGTGTTGCGATGGTGGCGGCCGCAAGGCTGCCATGCATGCAGTCCCTGGATGCCCACCCCAGGACCACCGCTTACCCAGTGACCCACTACCCTTACTCTTTACAAAACCCCACTGCTCAGAAAACACCCCAACGCCTGGGTCCTCCTGGGAGTGAGGGGGCGGTGAGGCAGGGGAGGGTTGCAGGCCCCGTGGGTGGCGCTTGCCTGCCTGGACTCCGTGGTCCTTAGAGACTTGAGTGCCCACGTGTAGCCTGCCCCGTCTGGTTTTTGGCCAACTCTGGGGAAAGAGTCGGGATTTTCAAGAAAGCATATACTACATCTGAAAGCATCCATGCATTTTTGTAGTTTTGTTTGTTTTTAAAGATTTATTTTTGTTGGAAAGACAGATTGACGGGGAGAAAGATCTTCCATCTACTGGTTCACACCTCCACCCCCAACAGCCACAATGGCCGACCCAAAGCCAGCAGCCAGGAGCCTCTTCCGGGTCTCCCACGCGGGTGCAGGGTCCCGTGGCTGTGGGCCGTCCTCCACTGCTTTCCCAGGCCACAAGCAGGGAGCTGGATGGGAAGTGGAGCAGCCGGGATTAGAACCGGCGCCCCTATGGGATGCTGACAGTACAGGTAAAGAGTTAGCCTGTTGACCACCATTTCCTCTCCTGCAGCCCCAACTCACTGGACAGGTCAGGGAGCCTGGGAGTCCTCCCTTTCCCCCGCCTCTCCCTGGAGCACTCCACATCTCCCACCTGACTCAGGGCACAGGGCCAGGAAGTCTTCCCTGCAGCCTCCAGGACTCGCCGGGCGTCAGCCCTGACCTTCTCCCAACACTCTGCTCCCTCCAGCCAGCTGGCCTCCGAAGTTGTCCAGAGGGTGTTTGTTGATTGCATCGAAGACCTCAGCAAGCTGTTGATTGGAGAAGTACGTCTTCCCGAGCTACAAGGTAGGCAGTTTTCTACTCTGACCCATGTCCTGGGCTTGTAGGGGAATGGGGCTTGTTATCTGCCTCTCACCCCCTCCCCAGGTCACCCATTTTGCAAATAGCAAAAACAAGACAGAGTGAGGTTTCCAGGAGGGACAAGGGACTGGGCCGGGGTGTAGACTGTGTGTGTGTGTGCCTGTGTGCCTGCCCACCCGCCTGATCCCAAGGCTGGCTTCCTGGGATGGATGGCACCAGCTGGGGAGAGCTGCCAAGCTTTGGCTCCAACCTTCAGGGATTCATTTATTCAGCGAGCATTGATCGCTGCCCGCTGGGGACGTTGGTGGCACTGGAAGCAGACTTTGGCGGCACCTGGGGACCACAAGGTTCCACGTGCCACATCCACAGAGTCGGAGCGCAGCCCCGCCCCAGGGCCTCCACTTGCCTTCTCCAGGCCCCGGGTTGCACCTGCCACCATAGCCAGGAGCCTGCCCTTGGGGACGATCTCTCACCGGCTTCCCAGCACACGGAAGAACATCTCAGCCTGCCTGTCCAGCTGCCCAGTGTCACAGGCCTGCTGATGTCCAACCACGGGCTTTGCATGCTTGTTCCAAGTTTGATGAGGGATTTCCCAACCAACTCCCCTGGACTGGCTTTCTGCTCATTTAGAGGTTCATTTGGGCCTCTATTGAAATATGTGTATTAGTGTTTGAATTGGAAAATGAGCAGGGACAGAGGGAGATTGTCTACCCACTGTTCACTGCCCAAAATGACCACAATGACAAGGCTGAGCCACGCTGAAGCCAGGAGCCCCTTCCGGGTCTCCCTACTGGGTACAGGGTTCCAAGGCTTTGAGCCAAACTTGACTGCTCTCCCAGGCCACAGGCAGGGAGCTGGACGGGAAGCAGGGCCCCCAGGATATGAACCAGTGCCCGATGCATGCAAGGCCAGGACTTTAGCCACTAGGCCACTGCAGTGGGCCCAGGTCACTTCCTTTGGTTGATTTTTTTCAGATTGGTCCCTTGCCCTGTCATTTCTGGCTGACAGCCCTGCTTGATTCGTGAATTGCTTGTGTATTTTTTTTAAAGTATGTATTTATTTCAAAGGCAAAGCAACAAAGAGAGAAAGAGAGATCTTCCATTGGCTGGTTCATTTCCCAAGTGGCAGTAACAGCCAGGACCAGGCCAGGGAAAAGCCAGGAGCGTGGGTCACCCTGTGGGAGACAGGGTCACATGTGATGTGGCATAGTGGGCAAAGCTCCCACTTGCGGTACTGGCATTTCATAGGGTCACTGGTTGGAGTCCTGGCTGCTCCACTTCCCATCCAGCTCCCGGATCTTGAGCCTGGGAAAGCAGTGGAGGACGGCCCAAGTGCTTGGGACCCTGTGCCAGTTTGAGAGATCTGGAAGAAACCAGGCATGGGTCCCTGGGTGCAGTGCGATCCCCGCCCTTCCGAGGTCCCTAGTGACTCTCCCAGCAATGCATATGCTATGCACCGACTGCCTTGCCTTGCCCGCCCCACCTGAAAAGCACATCCGACAATATACAGGAATTTCCTGGCGTCACCTCCAGCTCCTTAGGTCCTGGGAGACCCTGGCCTTTGGCATGAAAGTGCTCAGGGATACCCAGGGGCAGCTGTGAGCAGCCTCCCGGGACCCATGGAGCCACAAGGGAGAGTGTGCTTCAAGTCGGCTCCCCACGCAGCAACTCCCTGCTCACGTGCACCCTGGAAAGCAGCAGATAATGGCTCTCACGTCCTTGGCTCCCTGCCACCCGGATGGGAGACCTGCAGGCGATTCCGGACTCCTGGCTTCAGCCTTGCCCATGCCTGGCTGTGGTGGGCAGGTAGGGAGTGAATTAGCATATGCGGTCACACGCTCTCACTCTTTCACTCTCGCTCAAATAAAATGAAAATAATCCCATATGGGATCCTGGTGCGTTCAAGGCAAGGACTTTAGCTGCTAGGCAACCAGGCCCTAAAGGTGTTTGTTTTTTAACGTGTTGAGCCCAGCATGGTAGCCTAGTGGCTAAAGTCCTCACCTTGTACACGCTGGGATCTCATATGGACACCAGTTCCTGTCCCAGGATCCCGCTTCCCATCCAGCTCCTACTTGCAACCTGGGAAAGCAGTGGAGAACGGCCCAAACCCTATGACCTTGCACGCATGTGGGAGACCCAGAAGAAGCTCCTGGCTCCTGGCTTTGGATTGGCTCAGTTCTGGTAGTTCTTGCCACTTGGGGAATGAACCATCAGATGCAAGATCTTCCTCTCTGTCTCTCCTCCTCTCTGTATATCTGACTTTCCAATAAAAATCTATAAATCTTAAAAAAGAAAAAAAAGTGAAGCAGAAAGGAGTCAGGCACCGCTGGTTCCATGGGACGCCAGCACTGTAGACATCAGGTTCACCAGCTAGTCCTAGGCACTGCAATTTTATTGTGTCCATCACAGATCTCAAAAATTAATTTTGAATTGCGGAACACAGCCCCGAGGTATTTTTTTTATGGTAATAGCTGAGTTTTTTGGTTTCTTTTTAAATTTCTTAAAGAAATTGTCATCTATTTTTGTTGGTAAGGCAGATTTGCAGACGGAAGGAGAGACAAAGATCTTCCATCTTCTGGTTCACTTCTTTGGTTTTTAAAGATTTATTTATTTATTTAATTGCAAAGTCAGGTACACAGAGAGGAGGAGAGACAGCGAGGAAGGTCTTGCTGCTGGCTCTGTGGCCAGACACGGTCCGGTTAGTAAGTGCTGTTCCTGTTGTCCATCAGGATAGCGCCTTCCTTCTCTGGGTGGGCTTGCCTTCACTAACCTTTCCTTCTCGGGTCTCCTGGGGGAGACAGGGAAGTCCTCCAAGGTCTGCACTGGGCTGGGTGGCAAGGGCCCAGCACCCGTGTCCCTTCCCTAAACCCAAGCCAGGTGGCAGACACCTGTACCCTTCACCTTGAAGACTAAATTCTTTTTTTTTTCTTTCTGTTTTGGCAGGAGTTAAACTTCTCTGCCAACTCGGAGTCATCGAGCATGTAATTGCCCCAAGGTGGCTGACCCTGAACACATCCGAACTTCTAGGATGTTCTTGGAAATTTGTGTCAGGAAAGTTGCCAGGAATTGGAGGCCGTTTGACTCTCTCCCTGCCCCCTAGTTCCCCAAATTCCCAAAACGGCTGAGCCCAGAGTGGACCCTACTAGCTGTGAGCCAGGATCGGGGTTTTCTAGAACTTTCCAAAGTCTTCAGTTGGAATTGTGAAGCAGAGTCAACACTTCAGGAGCATGTGGGGGTCCTGAAGCAAGGAGACCCTCAGTGTTTACATAAGAAAAATGAAAAATACACACACACACACACCTTGCTGGGCAAGCATTAGTAACAACGACCAGAGCAACCGACCCCTTGATCAACGGGGAGTGGACAAAGTATGTTGACTTGTATGAGTATTATAAATAGTGTTTTTGTTTGTTTTCTGTTTAAGGAATTACAAGGTAAACCTATTCATACATATATTATATATCCACACGTAGGTTACAGCCATATAATGAGATAGTCTTCGGTAAATAAAATTGAAAAAAAAAAATGAAAGAGCTATTTCCTGCCTCACCCTCCCCCCCCATCCACTGCAAGGATCATGAGTTTAAGTAAGAAAAAAAGTTTTTTGAAGTAAAGCATTCGGTGACAAAAGCCCATTATGAAGGAATTGCATTCACCGGAGGTTCCGACAAGAGAGGAACCGAATCTCCAGTGGTCACTCGAGGCTGCACCGCGGAAGGGGTCTCCGGGGTCTTTCCAGAAGGATCCACCGTACAAGGTTCCCCAGGCAGCCTGCTGGCAGTTCGGGCGCCACCCTGACAAAGGGCGGGGCATACGCCAGGAGTCCACGGTTAGCCTTCCTTTGCCAGTACTGAGCATGGCGTCGATCACGTGATAGCGCGCGAACACATTTCGTTCGCTAAGCGGCGCGCCTCCCTTAAGCACGGACCAATGAAATGCAGGCGTACGGCACGCCCTCTTTCTTGATTCACCAATAGCGTCCCGACGCCCGCCCGGCAGTAATCCAATCAAGGCTATGTTTTCGGCTGAACGGGCCGGGCGGTTCAGTGAACCGGCCGCAGTCTCCCGGAAGAAGGCGGAAACGCGGAGCTGCGAGTCCGTGCGCGCGGGCGGACGGGCAGACGGCCGTGTGTTCGCGAGCGCGAGGAGCAGAGCGACGGACCGGGTGAGCGGCGGGTGTGCGGGGCCGTGGGGCGGGCTGGTGTGGGGGCGCCCGGCTCGCGGCCTGCGGGGCCGCACGGGGCCGAGTGCCGGGGGCGCGGGGCCGAGTGCCGGGGGCGCGGGGCCGCACGGGGCCGAGTGCTGGGAGTGTAGGGCGGCGGCCGGCCGGGGAAAGGCGCGGGGCCGAGTGCCGGGGGCGCAGGGCTGCTCGGGGCCCAGTGCTTGGGGCGCACGGTTGTTTGGGGCGCAGGGCTGCTTGGGGCCCAGTGCTTGGGGCGCACGGTTGTTTGGGGCGCAGGATTTAGGGCGCAGGGCTGCTTGGGGCCCAGTGCTTGGGGCACACGGCTGTATGGGGCGCAGGGTTTGGGGCGCAGGGCTGCTTGGGGCCCAGTGTTTGGGGCACACGGCTGTATGGGGCGCAGGGTTTGGGGCGCAGGGCTGCTTGGGGCCCAGTGTTTGGGGCGCACGGTTGTATGGAGCGCAGGGTTTGGGGCGCAGGGCTGCTTGGGGCCCAGTGTTTGGGGCGCAGGGTTTGGGGCGCAGGGCTGCACGGGGCCCAGTGTTGGGGGCGCCCGGCTCGCGGCGGGTGGCCGTTGGGCACCGGGGCGCATGCGCGCGGGGCGGCCGTTGGTTCGGGGCTCGGTGTCCGTGGATGTCCGCGGGTGTGCCCGTCGTGCTCTCCCCGCCGTTCGCTGGACCGGGACTGGGCTGGGCAGGGCAGGGGCCCCTCCGCCATGGCCGCCGCTCCTCCTCATCCCCTGTTGAGTGTCCAGTCCCTTCCACGCTCCGTGTGCGTTTTCTCACCTCCACGCCTGCCTGCTGGCGCCACATCGCTTGCATGGGGTGCACTTGCAGAAATTGTTGGAGAGGCGGACGGCCGCCCCACACACCTCCCTCCCTCACCCTGTGGCTGGCCACACCCTAGGGAGGCATCCACAGCTTGGAGATGGGTTTTGGAGATCCGGTCGCTGCTCCCACCTGTGGAGTTGAATTAGCACCTGAGTCCCTCGGGCCTGGGCAGCCCTCCCACAGCTCGTCACTCTGCGTACCCCCAGGAGGACCTGCACTTTTCCAGGGTACAGCTCTCAGTCGCCCAGGCGGGCTCTACCCCGAGACCTTGGTCCTAGGGACCTGGCGTCTGTAGAGGCGATGGGGGAGCTGTGGGGGTGTCAGGCTGTGTCCTAGAGGCAGGGCAGAGTTGAGGGGTCGGGATGGAGGATGGGGAGCAGCCCAGTGGCCAGGTGGGTTGGCTGTGGAGGGACCCCTGGGCTCTTGTCCCCACATGGCTTAGAATTGCCTGGAGTTGAACCCCTGGTCTTGGGGAATGCCTGGACTGGGAATAGGGGCGCTGTGAACCCAGCAGCTGTGAGAGATGGGGCCGGCCCAGGGCACGCGAGGGTTTGCACCCACATCCTCGGGGAGGTGCGGATATTGGGGGGGCAGCGGTGAGGAGTCTGGGGGAAGGCTTGAGGAAGACCTGAGGAAAGGGCCTCGCCCTGAGTTGAGTACTGAGAGGCCCAGAAGCTGTGGCCAGGATGCCGTCCCCCCAGACCAGCCGGAGGCCCAACGGGAGGCTGTCTCGGGATCCCCGAGCAGACCGCGACCACGCACTCCTGGGACTCCAGGGCGCACCCGGCCCCTGAGCCTCCGTGTCTCCCCATCTCAGTACGATGACCGAGCAGGACGTGGAGAATGAGCTCCTGGACTACGAGGAGGACGAGGAGCCTCAGGCGCCCACTGAGAGCACCCCGGCGCCCCCCAAGAAGGACGTCAAGGGCTCCTACGTGTCTATCCACAGCTCCGGCTTCCGGGACTTCCTGCTGAAGCCGGAGCTGCTGCGTGCCATTGTGGACTGCGGCTTCGAGCACCCCTCGGAAGGTGCGCTGCCCCAGCTCCCGGCTCGGCCCCGCGGTGGGGGGCACCCCACGCTTGGCGTCACTGACATGTCTCTCACCCCCAGTCCAGCACGAGTGCATTCCGCAGGCCATCCTGGGTATGGATGTCCTGTGTCAGGCCAAGTCTGGGATGGGCAAGACGGCGGTCTTTGTGCTGGCCACCCTGCAGCAGATCGAGCCGGTCAATGGACAGGTGGGTGGGGCTTTCTCTACAGGTAGGGTAAGGGGTGCCCAGCATGCTGTCCGCGGTGTGCCTAGGCCATGGCTTGGCAGAGCCTGGGGGAGACTGGTATGACCTGGGAGTTGGCACAATCCGGGCCGTGCTGTGGCTCTGGGGTGAAGGGGACCGAGACCGAGGGTGCCGTGGGGAGCCATTTTGTTGGGACTGTCTTCAGACGTGCTGCCCTGCCCACCGCACAGGTGACGGTCCTGGTCATGTGCCACACGCGGGAGCTGGCCTTCCAGATCAGCAAGGAGTACGAGCGCTTCTGCAAGTACATGCCCAGTGTGAAGGTTAGCCCCCTCCCGCACGGGGCCGGGGGGCTGCCGGGGCAGCTGCCGGGGCAGGGCGAGCCTGCGTGTGTCCCCAGGTGTCTGTGTTCTTCGGGGGCCTGTCCATCAAGAAGGACGAGGAGGTGCTGAAGAGGAACTGCCCGCACGTGGTGGTGGGGACGCCGGGCCGCATCCTGGCCCTGGTGCGCAGCCGCAGCCTCAACCTGCGGAACGTGAAGCACTTCGTGCTGGACGAGTGTGACAAGATGCTGGAACAGCTAGGTGAGCCCGGGGGCCCTGCCGGCGGCCAGCGGGGGGCGGGCGGCAGCTGCAGCCCTTACCCCAGCGGCTGTCTCTGCCCCAGGCGGCCCTCCCTGAAGCGGCTCGAGGCGCCCTGGCAGGCGCCCTGGCAGGCGCCCTGGCACGGCTGGCGGCGCGTAAGTGGACTGCAGCTCCTCCCGCGCGCCTCTGCGCCCGCCCCAGTCCAGCCCCTCCGGCGCCTGGGGCTCGCCAACCCGGGGGGAGGGCAGGCGGGCGCGGCCGGCGCTCAGCCCCCCTCTCCGGCTCCCGCAGACATGCGGCGTGACGTGCAGGAGATCTTCCGGCTGACGCCGCACGAGAAGCAGTGCATGATGTTCAGCGCCACGCTGAGCAAGGAGATCCGGCCCGTGTGCAGGAAGTTCATGCAGGATGTGAGTAGGGAGCAGGGCCCGAGGAGCTGCCGGGGCCGGGGTCGGCTGAGACGCCCGGACTGAGACCCGCCCCTTCCCCCACAGCCCATGGAGGTGTTTGTGGACGATGAGACCAAGCTCACCCTGCACGGGCTGCAGCAGTATTACGTCAAGCTCAAAGACAGTGAGAAGAACCGCAAGCTCTTCGACCTGTTGGACGTGTTGGAGTTCAACCAGGTGAGGGGCTCCCTGTCCCCGGCACCGGCACCCTGCCCCGGGGCTCAGACCCCGCCGGACCTGCCGCCCCCGGGGCTCCCAGCCTGACCGGCCCCTCTCCTGCCAGGTGGTCATCTTTGTCAAGTCGGTGCAGCGCTGCATGGCGCTGGCCCAGCTCCTCGTGGAGCAGAACTTCCCAGCCATTGCCATCCACCGGGGCATGGCCCAGGAAGAGCGGTGAGTGCCCGCTGCCGCCCCGCCGAGGCCAGGGAGCGCCGCCCCGCCGAGGCCAGGGAGCGCCGCCCGGAACCCACAGTGAGAGAGCCCTCTTGTCCCCGCACCAGCCTGTCACGCTACCAGCAGTTCAAGGACTTCCAGCGGCGGATCCTGGTGGCCACCAACCTGTTCGGCCGCGGCATGGACATCGAGCGCGTCAACATCGTCTTCAACTACGACATGCCCGAGGACTCGGACACCTACCTCCACCGGGTGAGCCGTGCCCTCGGCCAGGGCGGCGGGGCAGGCCGGAGCCCGCGGGCCCAGCCGCGCGCTGAGCCCGCCCCGTCTCCCTGCAGGTGGCCCGCGCAGGCCGCTTCGGCACCAAAGGCCTGGCCATCACGTTCGTGTCGGACGAGAACGACGCCAAGATCCTCAATGACGTCCAGGACCGCTTTGAAGTGAACGTGGCCGAGCTGCCCGAGGAGATCGACATCTCCACATACAGTGAGTGACGCGGGGGGCTGGGGCGGCGGGGCGCGGCGCGGGGCGGCCTGACGCCAACCTCTCCTCCCCTTGTGTCCCCACAGTTGAGCAGAGCCGATAACATCACACCCTCCGCTGCACACGGCCCCTCCCCGGCGACAAGACTGTAAACTTGTATAAGAATAAACTTTTATTAAGGAGGCCTGGCTCCTGGCTCCTTGCTCTGGTGGGCTGGTGGGCGGGTGAGTGTGCGCTCCTTGCTCTGGTGGGCGGGTGGGCGGGTGAGTGTGCACAGGCCCCACCCACCGCCACCTTGTGCAGGAATGAGGCACTTGATGAAGTGTCCACGCCCCAGACACAGCGACACCCACAAGTTCACGCCGGGGCGAGCCCCTGCCCCCGCGGGCAGCCGGGCCTCTGTACCGTGCACCCAGGTGGCCCCGCACCTCAGTCTTAGCTTGAGAGAGGAAGTGGTGGCCCCCCCTGGCCTGTCCCGGGCCAAGACAGGTAAGAACGGGCCGGCAGGGACCCCACCTCCCCCAGGACTGGCCAGGAGCTGCAGCCCCAGGGCTGGCTTCTCGCTCACTGCCTGGGGAGGGGGCATCTGCGTGGTCCAGTGCCCAGCGGGGAGCTGTGCAGTTAGTCCCCACCCCACCCTCCAGGGAGCTCCAGGGCAGCAGGGAGCTGGCAGCTTCCTCATTCAGTGCGTGCAAAAGCTGCTGTGGCCAGCGGAGCTGCTGCCGGCCCGCCAGCGCCTCGAGGTGTGGATTCACATGCCGGACTCCGAGGGCCTGGGCACCTGCGGACGCGGCAGCCCGTGAGGGCAAGTCCCTCGTTCCCCACAGCCACCCTCCGGCACCCAGCCCCGGCCGGCCCTTACCCGGCTGGTCTGATGGCTCGTGGCTGTGCTGGATGAGGCAAACTCCGAGTACTTGTTTCCTGCCATGACGCAGGCCCACTTGCGGTACTCCGCCCTCACCTGTGGGCGAGTGGGTGGTGCTGCCAGGTCAGCGAGCAGCCCCCCGAGGGCCCCCAGCCTCCCGCTCCCCCGCCCGCCGGCCGCGTCCACCTTCTTGTTGAGCAGGCAGTGCAGCACAAAGAGGAAGAGGCCCTGTAGGCAGTTGAGCGCGGTGAAGATGTAGGCCAGAACCTGGTTGTGCCAGCTCTGTGGCTGGAAGAGGAACAGGCCGAACACCCACGTGCAGCCCAGCACGACGAGCTGCGCGATGGCCGTGACGGTCAGCACCCTGCGGGGACAGGGACGCGGTGCTGGCTGCAGGCTGCCCCCTGGGCCTCCCCAGGCCCCGCCCTCTGGACCCAGGCCCCGCCCCTGGCCCTAGGTCCCGCCCCTTGCTCTAGACCCCACCCTCTGGACCTAGGCCCCACCCCTTGCTCTAGGCTCCATCCACTGACCTCAGGTCCTAGGCCCCGCCCCTTGCTCTAGGCCCCACCCTCTGGCCCTAGGCCCGCCCCTTGCTCTAGGCTCCACCCTCTGGCCCTAGGCCCCACCCCTTGCTCTAGGCCCCACCCTCTGGCCCTAGGCTCCACCTTCGCTCCAGGCCCGCCCTCTGGCCCTATGCTCCACCCTCGCTCTAGGCCCCACCCCTTGCCCTAGACCCCACCCTCTGGTCCTCGGCCCCGCCCCTTGCTCTAGGCCCCACCCTCTGGCCATAGGCTCCGCCCCTTGCTCTAGGCCCCACCCTCTGGCCATAGGCTCCGCCCCTTGCTCTAGGCCCCACCCTCTGGTCCCAGGCCCCGCCCTCTGGCCCTAGGCTCCACCCCTCTAGGCCCCGCCCCTGGCTGCACCTGGCCTTCTTGAGTTTCTTCATGTCGGGGTTGATTTCCGAAAATTTCTGCGTGAGCCGCCACACAGTGATGACAAAGACGACCGCGTTGCACTGCGTGGGAAGCAGAGGGCGCGGTCAGGGGGTCCCCGTCCTGGGGGACCCGGAGGGGCGTCAGGGGCCTGGGCTGCGGGGTCGGGCAGGTACCAGGACGATGGCGGTCACGGGTCCCACGAAGCTCCAGAGGAAGCCGCCTTCCAGGCTCAGCCAGCAGCTGCGGGAGAGTCAGCGATGACGGGGTGCCGGGAGGGGACCCCGCAACCCCCGCACGGGCCCGCAGCCCCCCAACAGGCCCATAGCCCTGCACAGGCCCCCGCACGGGCTCACAACCCCCTGCACGGGCCCGCAGCCCCCCAACAGGCCCAAAGCCCCCCAACAGGTCTGCAACCCCCCAACAGGCCTGCAACCCCCCAACAGACCCACAGCCCCCCAACAGGCCTGCAACCCCCACACGGACCCGCAGCCCCCGCGCAGCCCGCAGCCCCCACGCAGCCCGCAGCCCCCCGCGCACTCACCAGAGCTCGCGGCCGTAGCCCTGGCCGTTGGCGGCCGCCGAGATGGCCACGATGAGCAGCGGGACGCCGTAGCCGAAGAGGCAGAGCCAGCGCGTGCGGGGGCCCTGGCCCTGGAACACGCGCACCACCAGGAAGTAGAGCTGCAGGCCCTCCAGGCTCATCCAGCAGAAGGCCGCCAGGAAGCAGTAGTGCAGCAGTGCGGCCACCAGGCGGCAGCGCAGCCCCACCTGCCCGGGGAGCCCAGGGAGGGACGCCATCAGGCCCGGAGAGGGGGCCGTCGGGGGCCAGCCAGGACCCCCACCCTGGGCCAGGGCCAGCCAGGACCCCCACCCTGGGCCCTCAGGACCAGCCAGGACCCCCACCCTGGGCCAGGACCAGCCAGGACCCCACCCTGGGCCAGAATCTGTCAGGACCAGCCAGGACCCCCACCCTGGGCCAGGACCAGCCAGGGCCAGCCAGGACCCTCCACCCTGGGCCAGGGCCAGTCTGGGACCCCCATTTTGGGCCAAGCGCCTGGGTCAGGGTCAGGCTCGGACCCCCATCCCAGGCCAAGGGCGCAGCAGGGCCTCCCCACCTGGCCGCCTTCATTCTCGATGCCGGCCAGGAAGATGGCAGAGCCCACAAAGAGGCAGACACACAGGTGCAGGTGCACGGTGGTGCGGGGGCCCTGGATGGGCCGCACCAGGAGGAAGGTGAGGATACACAGCAGAAGGCAGACCAGCGATAGCGACAGGCCCACCTTCGTGACCAGGGCCAGCTTTGGGTCCTAGGGGCGGGCAGGACAAGCAGGTGTGGGTGTGCGAGGGCCTGGGGTGGTCCTCTCTGAACTCCTCTCCCGCCCCCGCTAGTCCTGGCCACAGTGCCACATGGAGAGGGCTGCCTGGGAAAGTCCTCCATGTCTGGTTGGTTCCATGTGCCCACCCCCTCTGCCAGCAGGGAGCCATCCCCTGCCAACTCCTAGGGGTGTAGGGCAAGGGGTGGGCGTCACCCACCTCAAAGTCGAAGTGAGCCATAAGCACGGCGAAGCTGCTCAGGTGGTTACACTGGCAGGTGACGCTGCCATTCTGGCTGCCCAGCTTGCGGCAGCCCGTGGTGGCCCAGTGTCCGTGGCCCTGGCTGTCATTCTTCCAGAAGGCACAGATGAGCTCCTGGCGGGGTCCAGGTGTCTGCGGCTGTGGGCAGTGCAGAGGGCGGTGGAGGCGTCTGCCAGCTTGGGGGCAGTGCAGGGGTGGTGGGGGCGTCTGCTAGCTTCGGGACAGTGCAGGGGATGGAGGGGGCGTCTGCCAGCTTGGGGGCAGTGCAGGGGGTGGTGGGGCGTCTCCCAGTTTGGGGGCAGTGCAGGGGGTGGGGGGACGTCTGCCAGCTTGGGGCAGTGCAGGGGTGGTGGGGGCGTCTGCCAGCTTGGGGGCAGTGCAGGGGTGGTGGGGGCGTCTGCCAGCTTGGGGGCAGTGCAGGGGTGGTGGGGGCGTCTGCCAGCTTGGGGGCAGTGCAGGGGTGGTGGGGGCGTGGCTAGAGGGCAGGCCCCGCACTGGGGGCGTGGTCAGAGGCCACTGGGGGACAGGTGGGCGGGGGGCTGGTTTTCACACCCCCACAAGGGCTCACCAGGTGGGAGAAGGCGAAGGTGACAGGTGAGCTGAGCCTCTGGGTTTTCCTGTTGCTCACGAAGATGGAGTTGACGGCCGACAGCAGCTGAAGCCGGGCGCCTCGTAGGGGGACCTCGTGGGCAGCTTCCAGCTCAGTTCGCTCCTCGGGTTCCAAGACCAGGGAGGCGTTGGCCAGCAGGGTCTTATCCATGCGGGGGCTGGACAGGATGCCTGCCACCTTGTTGCCTGCGGGAGGCACGCGGCGTTTGCTCGCTGCTGCCTTCTGGTCCCTCCCAGAACGGCACAACCCCATCCCTTGCAGGCCAGTGGCCGCTTTTCCCGTCCATTTATATAGAAAGAGCTGTATCTTATCCCTCCCCAGGTAACCTTTTCCCCCTCTGCCCCCCAAAAATGAATCTTTGAAAGATCAGAATCTTCCTTCCACTGGTTCACTCCCCCAAATGCCCACAAGAGCCCCAGTGTGTGTGTGTGTGCTGAATCAGAAATGGTCCAGCCATCACAGGGGATGCCAGCAGGAGCACTTAACCACTGCCCCACAGCACCCACGCAGTAAGCCCCGCCCCGCAGCCCCTGCCACGCAGTACCAGAATCCCCCTCCTCGCTGGCCACTGCCCAGTCCAGCAGCACCCGGCCGTGGCTCTGGCCGATGGTGATGTTGCCCTCCGCCTCCTTCTCGGCGACCACAAGGCTCAGCTCTGGGGAGGGAGGGATGAGTAGTGATTGGGGGGGGGGGCACCCGGCAGGGGAGAGAAGGGCTGGGGCAGGGGCGCGGGGACCCCTCACCTGTGCCCAGACGGGAGCGGTACACGAAAGGACCCACAGGCAAGGTCGTGGCCAGCATCCTCAAGCTTTGCTCCATGCCCGTGAGCACCTGGGTGGCCACGCGGTTCTGGTCAGTCTGGGCCAGCTGCTGCAGGTCTCCGGGAGCTCCGAGGAGTTCATCCGTCAACTGAATGAGGTTCTAGGGGCCAAAAAGGACGAAGTTGGTGGCTCACCTGACCACCTCTTAGCCACTCCAGGGAGTCACCAAGACCTTACAATGTGGCACAGTGTGTTAAGCCCCCGGCCTGCATTCCTGGCACCCCACAGGGACTCCAGTTCGAGTCCCAGCTGCTCTACTTCTGACTCAACTCCCTGCTTATGCACCCGGGAAAGCAGTGGAGGATGACCCTAGCGGCCTGCACCCATGTGGGTTTCAAACTGGAAACATGGGCTGTCTCGACCTGCACCGAGGGTGCCCTGGTCACCCCCATGCCACCCTGGCCTCCTCCAGCACCTGCCCTTACCTGGATGGTGTCCTTGGCTGAGGTGGTCTTGAAGTCCCTGCTCAGAGCCTGCATTCTGTCAAGGAATTGAGAGAGGGCCTGCACAGGGGAGGGACAGCAGGGTCAGAGAGCCCGTGGGGGCAGGGTGGGGGGACAGCAGGGTCAGAGAGCCTGTGGGGGCAGGGTGGGGGGGCAGCAGGGTCAGAGAGCCCGTGGGGGCAGGGTGGGGGACAGCAGGGTCAGAGAGCCCGTGGGGGCAGGGTCGGGGGGCAGCAGGAAGCCATGGCCTGGTGTGGGCAGGCAGCTCGGAGCAAGGGCTTTTCCTGCCTTGTGCAGCCGGCTCAGGGTGGGCACTCACCTGGCTGTGGACACCAGGTGGCGGGGTCCAGTTGGACAGGATGTCTGCTGGAGGACGGGACAGGGTGGGCATCAGGTGGGTGCGGTGGGGGTGGGCGGGGTTCGGGGGCAGGGCCACCAGGTACCTTGGCAGACGGTGTTGACTGGGCCGTTGGGGGACCCGGGCACCGGTTCCCAGCCTGGGCGGCAGCGGCACTTGTATGTCCCGATGGTGTTGCTGCACACAGCGGAGCTGTGACACTGATGCTGCCCGGAGCTGCATTCGTCCACGTCTGGGTACAGAATGGCGGGGTCAGGTCTGACCACCCACCCCGTTCCTGCCTCCAGAGCCTGACCCTGCCTCCTCCCTACCCACCCCTACCCGTGTGTGCCCTAGCTGCTGCAGTGCTGCCACCTGCTGACGGCGTGCCCCAGGAGTAAGCGGGAAGCCTGTAGAAGCCTGGCCCCTCCCCGCCCCAGCTCCATCCCTGGCACCCCCCGAGGGTCTCTCCACATCCAGCCTCGGTGGCAGCAGTGCCTCCCCGAGGGGTCAGTGGGCCAGACCGTGGGCAGTGACTGGCTCTGGGGCAGCAGAGCGAGCCCCGGACCTTGGCAGACGGTGTTGACTGGGCCGTTGGGGGACCCGGGCACCGGTTCCCAGCCTGGGTGGCAGCGGCACACATAGCCACCTGCCTTGTTGATGCAGTGGGTGGAGCTGTGACACTGATGCTGCCCGGAGCTGCACTCATCCACGTCTGGGTACAGAATGGCGGGGTCAGGCCGGGTCCCCTGACCCCCCTGCCCCTGCCTCCTGCCCAAGCCCCCAGCCTGCCTTTGTCCACTCTGTGCCCCAGTGGCTGCAGTGCTGCCACCTGCTGACGGCGTGCCCCGAGGGAGGAGTAAGCGGGAAGCCTGTAGAAGCCTGGCCCCTCCCCGCCCCAGCTCCATCCCTGGCACCCCCCGAGGGTCTCTCCACATCCAGCCTCGGTGGCAGCAGTGCCTCCCCGAGGGGTCAGTGGGCCAGACTGTGGGCAGTGACTGGGCAGCAGAGCGAGCCCCGGACCTTGGCAGACGGTGTTGTTGGGGCCGTTGGGGGACCCGGGCACCGGTTCCCAGCCTGGGCGGCAGAGGCACACATAGCCACCTGCCTTGTTGATGCAGTGGGTGGAGTTGTGGCACGGCCCTGGTTTCCAAGTGCATTCGTTCACGTCTGAGGACAAAGCCAGAGGGTCAGGGCCACCCTGGCCGGGCTGGCCTCCCCTCCACTCACGGCACCTGCTGCCCCCACGTCTCCATGGCCAGGTCCTGCAGCCACAATCCAGCAGTGACCTTCGGTGTCACCTTCAGACCAACTGCCCATGGGCACCGGCAGCCCATGTGGGCGCCGGTTCGAGTCCCGGGTCCCTGCTTGTGGCCTGGGAAAGCAGTCAAGGATGGCCCAAGTGCTTGGGCTCCTGTACCTGCGTGGGAGGCCTGGATGGAGCTCCTGGCTGGCCTGCCCCAGCCCCTGCCATTGTAGCTATCTGGGAACTGAACCGGGGGCCGGAAGATCTTTTTGTCTGTCACTCCACCTTTCAAACCAGTCTTGTTAAAGGAGATGTGCACATGGATCCCACATTTATGGGTATGGGGGGACAGGATCCAACAGGGAACTGAGTCAAGGAGCTGGCCTTCTGCAAAAAGAAGTTATCCCTCCTACAAGCAGAGGGTTGGAGGGTTCCCCGGCAGGCGGTAGGCTCGACCTGGCGGCCACGCCCCTGTCCAGTCCCCGCCCCTCTCTGCGGGTCTGCAGGCCAAACCCAGAGGGCACGTTGTCCAGCTCTACGATGCTGACCACGCTTGCCCTCCGGGCCCAGGGCTGGCCTGCATTCAGGGCTTCACCGGGGCGCCGTCTGGGATGGCCTTGATGGGGGCGGGGAGACACAGTGGCGAGGCCATGCCTGGTCGGGAGGAAGCTGGCCCCTGTCGTCCCCGCCGGTAGGTCGGGTCTCTGGGATTGGAAGGTGGCTAGAAGGACCCGCCATGCTCTCATGGGGCCTGCTGCCAGCTCCTCGGAGGTGGCCCAGGGGAGGCCGACTGGCAGGCACAGGGTCCCCGTGGGCTGGTGCAAGAAGTAGGCAGAAAAGCCACGGCCACACAGCTCAGCCCCAAGGACACTATGTCCCGTGTCCCCATGGCAGCCCAGTCCCCTCTGGACTGGGGTGTTGGTCCCCACCTCAGCCACTCCAGGGAGGTCTTCTGAGTTCCCAGCTGGGCCCCCAGGTTCCCCTTGGTCCAGGAAGAGGTGAGTGGAGGCCACCTCCCACCCCAGCTGGTTGATATAGACTCCGAGCTCACTGCACATGGCTGCCTGCCCACTCTCCATCCCGCACAGGTGTCTGGGTCCAGCGGGGGCCTCATCCTGGTCACCATGAAAGGGACAAGCCCAGTCCTGGAGGTGCCATCAGGGCAGTGGGCAGGTGCCTGTTCCCACCCCACCCAGGGACACATATCCGTGTCCCATCCATCCTCAGCGGCAGGGAGGAACTTGGAGCCTTGGTCAGGACTCTCCGAGATCAGTTGTAATCCTTACTACCAGCCCTGCCCTCTGCGATCCTGGTATCCATCCGTGCCCTCTCTCTGGGTGACTCCTGCCTCCAGCTGCTCCACTTCCCCTCCAGCTCCCTGCCTGTGGCCTGGGAAAGCAGTGGAGGACGGCCCACAGCCTTGGGACCCTGCACCTGCACGGAAGACCCAGAAGAAGCTCCTGGCTTCACACTGGCCCAGCTCTGTCTTTTCCTCTCCCTTCTGTAATGGTGACTTCCAGATTACATAAACAGATTCCCCCTTCCTTTTTTTTTTGTGCCCTCTCTTTTCCATCAAACCACCACACGTAGGATCCCATCTTCCCGTCCTAGCTGACTGTGCCTCCTGATCGAATCCCCACTCCAGCCCATGGCACAGGTGTCCCAGCCCATGGCACGGGTGTCCCAGCCCATGGCACAGGCGTCCTAGCCCATGGCACGGGTGTCCCAGCCTGTGGCACGGGTGTCCCAGCCCAGTCCCTGGATATGGCAGGCCAGAAGCCCCATGCCCTCTTCTGGGGGTGGGCAGGCAAGGGGTGGGAGGCTGTGGTGGGCAGGGGCGGGGGGCCTCACCCTGACACGTGTTCTGGCTCTCGGTGGAGAAGTTTCGCTCCCCGGATGTGAGCTCGTAGCCCTGGATGCACTCGCAGTAGTAGCTGCCATCCACGTTCTTACAGTCGGCGAATCTCCCGCAGGAAAGGGAGCGGGGAGGGGCGCACTCGTTGATGTCTGCCAAGGCAGCCACAGGGCCTGGGTGAATCCTTCCTCCTCCAGGCAGACTCTCTCCCCACCCGCCAACGAGGCGGCCGGACAGCACACCCCCACCAGCCTGCACGGTGCCTGGATCCCCCGCCCATGCAGGCTACTGTCTCACACTGCTGCCCATCTTAGTTCTTGGGGTAACTCCCGCCCCCCGACCCCTGCAATCCCCCTCTGGATTGGAACACAGCATCTCTATCCCAGTCCAGGGGGTAAACTGAGGCACAGACTTCCAGGAGGACCCAGGTCCTCTGTGTGTGTCTCCAGCCACGCCCCCCTGTAACCGCCCTCATCTCCCAAGTCTCCGTACCTTCACAGGTGTCTGTGGGATCTGTGAACACGTCCCCAAAGAGGGCCTTGAACCCTGGGTTGCAGCGGCAGGCTGTGGCGTTGACACACATGGAATTCCTAGGGCACCACGGGGCACAGGCTGCAGGGTGGGGTAGACGGCAATCAGAAGCTTGGAGCTGAGCCGGGGCTGTGGAGGGGAGACAGCCCCAGGTCTCCCCCACATCAGATTCCCCCCACTGTGCTGGGCTGAGGGATGCAGAGTCGGGAGCCCAGGGCTCCTGTCCCCAGGCTGTGGCCGGTGCTGCTCCTAGCGTACTCACCTTGGGGTTTCTGGGCTGCAGCTCCCAACGCAGTCAGCAGGGCCCACAGCACTGCAGGGAGACAGGGATGGGGGTCAGGGGGCCCTGGAGCCCGGAGGCCTCCAACAACCAGCAGGTGGATCTCAGTGACCTGGCCAGGGCACCGTGTCCCTCCCTGCCTTGGTTTCCCAGTCTGCCTAGCAGGACCACCGGAGCACCCCACTTCCCCAGGCCGGGACCCCCTACCTCCCAGTGCTGCATGGGAGTGGACCTCACCAGTGCCGCCTGCTGCGCGTTCCCAGGAACTCCCAGGGATTGTTGTGACAGACACCCCCTTGTCCCACTCCCGCCCGCCTCCCACAGCACAAGGAGCCGGTGCACCCTTGGCCACTGCTTGTTGCCCACCGGCCGGCCAGGCGTTCCACCGTGGCCCCAGGATCCAGCGGCCCACGCACAGGATCCAGCTTCTAGAGGCACGGACCCCCATCCTCTCCCGAGACCCCTGGCGCTCAGCTCAGCCGGAGCCCCCGCCCTGGGAAAATGGTCTGGGTGGGAGTCCCCACGTCAGCCAGGGGATCTTCTTGCTAGTCCCTGGGAGTGGGGGAGGGAGAGAAGGCCAGGGAACAGGAATGGAGAGAGCACAGTGGAATACAGATTGGGTGTCAGTGGGTGGAGGTGGCACAGCAGCAGGTACACCCCTGGGTAGAGCTCGGAGGACCAGATACTCTGGGAGTTTGGGGGCGAATCATCCAAGACTCCATGAATTGAGTGACATGTACGATGCTGGGGACAGGAGAGCTGTCAGAGGGCCAAGGAATGGAGCCCTTGGGTGGTCATGGGTCACTTCCTGGGTGGGGGGGAGCCAGGACACACCACTCTGCTATTGATCGTCCCAATGCAACCCTGGGGGGTGACTCCCACACTGTGAGCACAGCGGGGGGCCTATTCCCTCCCTGTCCAACCTTGGTGCCCCTCAGGCTGGGGGAGGGGAGAGTGGAGAGGCAGAGGGAGACACCCCCTACTTCCCTTCCCCAGCCCAGGCGCTACCCCCACTCTGGCCCAAGCTCAGCTCTTTTCCTATCTGGCCACACTGCTGGGCTACTTCCCCCCACCACACCTTCCCACTCCCGGGGCGGGGACCCAGTTCCTCTTGGCCAGACAGACCACAAAATGATGGTCCTGGGCTCTCAAATTCATCCCCCCCCCACCACCCGCCCGCCTTTCTAGTTCAAAACCACTCTAGGGCGGGGAGGGCTCAGTGGCTGGGAAGTCAGAGCTGGGATCACTGGGGACCAGGTAGGGTGGCAGAGGGGACATGGGATGATCTGGGTGAGGGGCAGTTAGCCAGCTGGGGAGGGCTGGGGACAAGGAGGCTGACCACCCTCCCTCCCATCCCCGTGCCCTCTGCCCCAGGCCCTGATCAGGGTCCTGAGTTAGGGCCGGGATTTCCCCCGGACCCCCGGCCTGGTCCTGGCTTGCTTGTAGCAGCTGCCGCCGCCGGCCTCCATCTGGGGCTTTGGACCACGACCAAACGGGAGCCAGGAGAGTAGCCGCCGCCACCGCCGCCGCCGTGTGTCTGCTCCCAGTCTCCCAGGGACAGGGGTGGGGCCACCTCGGGCCAGCATTTTCCCAGACCAGGCCAGAGAGTTCAACAACAACAACAACAACAACAACAACAACAAAACAAATACTACTTCCCGTTGATCGGGAATGCTGGCCATGTGCTCTCACTCAGGCAGCCTGATCCTATAGGGGGTCCCTGGGGAGGAAGTGGGTACCAGAGTGCCAGAGTTTCCTGGGACTTTAAAAAAAATTTTTTTTTTTTGGCAGAGGGGAGATGGCTGGGAATAACAGGCTTTTTCCACAGATGGGGGGAAAATGAAGCAGGTTTGTTGGGGTCTTGCAGGTTTGCAGACCCCAACATGTGTCTGTATCCGCCCCCCCACACACACCACACACAGGGATCCCCAAGCTCCCATGGGGGAGAGGGAAGGGCCCTGGGCTGCCACCTGCCACCCCTGGATGAGGTAAGTGAGCTGGTGGTGGGGGGAGGAACAGCTGGTGCTGTGGACTGTTTCCACTCCCCCCCAAAAAATGTCACTTCTTCCCTCTCTGTGTTAGCCTGTTGCTTAGGCAACCCACAGCCCCGATAACAGAAACCGTTACAGCAGCCACTGGGGCTGGGGCGGAAAGGGAGGCACCCCACACACACGCCCGCCGTGGGAGGCAGGGGAAGTTACCAACACAGTCAAGTTCAAAATCCCTCCAAATTTCTCATGGGTACAGGTCAGGCTGGCCAGATCCGGGGGAGCGGCTGGGAGGAGAGATTTTTGGGACTACCGGCTGCCACTGACTGGAGCCAGCCACACACACCCACACACCAGCTCTCCGACCCCTGCCCGCACAGCCCTGAAGCCCTGCCCCCACCCCACTCCCGCCAGACTCAATCTTCCCAAATTGGCCGGTGGAGAGATTTTGGGGACTGTCCTCTCGGCCAGCAGAGCAGCTGTCACGGCACCCCGAGTCTCCCGCCTGGCCCTTGTGGGTGCCTGGATCTGTCCCATGTGTTGTCTCCCAGCCCTGCCTGGCCATGTGGCTTCCTGGGCCAGTGAGCTGGTGAGTGAGTGACTGCGGCCGGTTCCCCACGCCCTTTCCCAGGAGACCCCCCAAGAACTCACCCAGGAGGACACCCATGGTTCCTGCGGCCAGGCCTGTGTGGGTGCGGGCAGGCTGGAGTGGCAGGCGAGGGGGGGACCCGGCTGTCCCGCGCGGCTCTGTCTCTCTCTCTCTCTCTCTCTCTCTCTCTCTCTCTCTCTCTGGCTGGGCAGCTGTGCGGGCCGGCCCCCGGGAGCTCAGCCTTTATGAAGGGGGGCGGGGAGGGGGACAGAGCTGGCCCAGGGCCCTCCCCGGAACTGGCGGTACAGCTGGAAGGCAACAGGAAAGTGCAGTAAAAACAGAGCCCAGGAGCGTTGCACACACACACACACACACACACACACACACACACGCACACACACGCACACACACACACTGCTGACACAGACACGCTCAGGCACACGCAAGGCATCACACACCACACACATACGTGTGAGCATAATACATAAGCACGGACACACCCACACGCGTGAACACCCACCCCATACACACACGCACATGTGTGTGCACACAGCCGCTCGTTTCTGCCGACCTGAGGTCTGCTGGCTTCTTGTCCTCAGGGACCAGGGGTGCCAGGTGCGTGTTGAGGTTGGGCGGGGGGTTACAACAGCGCCCACAGCAGAGGCGGGGTACCTCCCTGGGCTCCCAGCTTTGCCATACTGGCCATACCACGCTCCCGCAGCCGAGCTTCTCCACCCATTTGTCAGATGGTAACACAAGGTGAGGCTGGGGAGCTGGGTGTGGGAACAAACAAGCAGCCCTTTCTGCAGGGGGGTACCCACATGCCCAGCCCCCCAATGTTACAATTAAAAAAAAAAATTCAGGGGCTCTGACCACAAAGGACCACACATGTGCCATGTCAGGTGGCAGCTTCCCTTTCCGATCAATCCCGTGACCGGCCTTGTCTTCCCAGCCATCTCATCGCAAAGCTGGTTTCAAAACAGCAGTGTGGAGGGCGCAGCAGCAGCGCCCAGCCCTTCGCGCCGGTGTCCTGGGGGTGTGGGTGGGGCGAGGGGAGGGGCCAGGCTCTAGGACACACCCAGAGTGCCCGGTCCCTTCGAGGAAAAGGCCCCTGGTTGGCACAGAACCCGCCCCTGCTTTGGCTCCTCTGACATCTGTACCCAGGAGGACTGCGTCATTCGGGGTTTAGGGAACTGAGGCTACAAAGCATCAAAGACTTATCACCTGATGCCAGCCCTAAAGGGCCAACCTGTCCAGGGTGGTCCTGCATGCAAGGGTGACCCCCCCCCCACTGGAAGGTCCAGAGCAAGAATTGAGAACCAGGCAGGAACCTAGCACCGAGGCACCATTCCCCTCTGGGGGTCTGGCCTTAGCGGGGAGCTGGAGCCAGGAATGGGGGCCGGGACTCGGGCACGCCCTGTGCACCCCTCCCCCGCTCCACACCCCCCTCCTTCGCTCCGCACCCCCTCCCCCACTCCGCACCCCCCTCCCCAGGACCGCTGTTTCTGTCCCTTAGAACCCTTCATTGGTTGTATGGAAGCGTCTTGGCTCTCCGGGGGACAAAGCACGGGGTTTATTTAACAAAGAGGAAGTGAACCCTGCCTGGCTTAGAGGGGCAGAGGCAATAACTTATTGAAAACGTGAGGTTTAAGGGCGTTCAAGGAGGTGGGTGCTGGGCAGGGAGGGTCAAGGGGTGCCGATGACCGAATGTAGGCAGGGGACGGCTGAGAAGGAGCGGCCCACTTTGCAGACCCGGGCCTGGGGCGGACTGCAAGGCCTTGGAGGACGGACAGCACGCTGGCGGTTTGGCCTTTGGCCCAGAAAGCTGGAAAGTCCTGGGCTCAAGGCCCACCCGGGCCAGCCCCGTCCCCTCCATCCTGGGGCAGGGCGACCTCAGCCCAGCCCGTGCCCTGGAGGAACCTGCACGGGGCAGGCCAGGTGCTGACCACACCCCTCTGTCTGGATTGTTTGTGCTCCTGTCTCCCTTCCCCCATCCCTGGTGTGGTGGTGTGGTGATGTGTGTCTCTGCTTGCCTGTTTCCTGGGTCCTGGGAGCAGGTCCAACCTCCCTGGACCTCCGTTCTCTTGTCTGTGGAGTTTGGAGCCGAGCAGCCAGGCCTCTGCGGGGCGGCGGGGGCGGGGGGGGGGTCATTCAACAGTAGGGTGGCAGACTGAATGGGGCAAAAAGGCTTCTGGGAGCTTCCCTTCTCCGCTCCCCCTCCTCCACCTGCAAGCGCTGGCATTCTCTATGGGCACCAGTTCGAATCACAGCTTTTTCACTTCCCATCCAGCTTCCTGCCTGTGGCCTGGGAAAGCAGTGGAGGACGGCCCAGAGCCTTGGGACCCTGCACCTGCGTGGGAGACCTGGAGGAAGCTCCCTGACCATTGTGGCCACTTGGGGAGTGAACCAGAAGATGGAAGATCTCCCGCTGTGGGAGGGACAGTGAATCCCTGACAGCCTGAGACAGACAGGTGAACACCCCATAGCGTCGCTGCTGGCTTGGCGTGCACCTGGCGTCTGCAGCATTTGACCCGGATTGTAGTCATTTACTAGTTTTTTGTCGACTTGAACACTACACAGAGAGAGTGCTTCCCTCCGCTGGTTCCCTTTTCAAACGCCCGCAACAACCGCGTGAGAGCCAGGAGCTTCCTCCGGGTCTCCCACGCGGGTTCAGGGTCCCAAGGCTTTGGGCCGTCCTCTGCTGCTTTCCCAGGCCACAGGCAGGGAGCTGGATGCAAAGTGACGTGAACCGGTGCTGTACGGAGCAGCCCCTCTGCGGTTCAGCCCACTGACCAATCAGTGGCTCTGCTGTGTCACTTCCACCTGACCATGCATCCACTGAGGCACAGCGTGGGGAGTTGATCCGCTGCCAAGTGGTTACTGTGTGTGAAAGTCGCAGGCCACACCCTTCCCTTTCTGCGCTGTGTGGTCTGCGGGGGTGGCTTCTCTGGGCTTCAGTTTGTCCCTCCTGTGAAATGGGTAGCAGCTTGCTTCAGATGGAGGGTGGGTGTGTGTGTGTGGGGGGGGCGGTGGGTAGGGGATCCTTCTCTGCCAAGTGCCTGGAGGAGAAAGCAGGGACCCCCAACCCCCAACCCCCCATCCGCCTAGCCTCGCTTCTATCCAGCGCCCCACACAGTCCCAGGCAGACTGCGTGGGTCAGATGGGGTCTCCGGGCAGAGGCGGGAAGGAGGGGGTATCACAGGATACCCAGAGGCAGCTGGGAGACAATGGCAAAGGAAGGGGCCGGGCAGCCCCCGCGTGGGCGCACCCCCGCGGATGAGCCCAGCCACCCAGCCACGCCGGCTCCAGGAGGGCGGCCGGGCTATTGTGAATACAGACAACTGTCCCCAAGCCAGGAAGCCCCTGGGAGGGAGCGAGGGAAGAGGGTGGGGAGGGAGGCCGCTGGCCAGGCCTGCCTGTCCCCCGCCTCCACGCGCCAGGCTGGACACCTGCGGCTTGGGGCCGTCCCTAGCCACCTGGCCTGGGGGTCCCTGGCAGGCGCGAGCGCGCACGGGCGAAGACCCCACCCTTCCTCCCCTGCTCCCTACCGCGTCCCAGCCCGGCCCCTGGAGTAGCTTCCAGTCTGTATTTATAGTTCCCGGCGGTGGCGGCTGGATTGTGCAAGCTCAAGTTGCTAAATATAGAAGTGTAGCTACATGGAAGAGAGGGAAGAGGGGGTTCCTGGAGGGCAAAGTTGGGGTTCAGAGACAAGGAAGAGGTGGTTGAGGAGCCCCAAAGGGGTTCCGCAGGGATTGGGACCCCAGCTCCCGGCTGCTGTCCCCCTCACCATTACGGGTGTCACCATCGCCTCCCCACAGCGGGTGTGTGTGTGTGTGTGTGTGTGTGTGTGTGTGTGTGTGTGTGTGTGTGTGTGTTGAGGGGCTCTCTGCTTCTAAGAAATGAAACCCTCCAGGAAGCTGCAGGGGTTCCCCCGCCCCGAAACAAACCCCAGCACCTCGCAACCACAGCCTCCCCTGCCCCCGGGCCTCTGCGCGCTCCCGGGCAGGGGCTGGGTGAGTGACGTGCGTGGGTGCGTGTGTGTGCGCGCGTGGAGGTGGGGTTATAAATAGACCATATATAAGCAGGTGCGGAGGCTGTGGAGCGCGGGTAAGAGCTGTGGAGGAGGGATAATATGCCCACCCCCACAGTGGGGGAGAGGGCTGGGAGGGCAGACCCCCAAAATGGTCCCCTTGCGCCCCGCGGCCCAGCCACCTCGAGGATGTGGAGATGGGAGAGGCAGCTTTGGCACCCACCTTCTTCTCTGTGGATGGGGGGTGGGAAATAATAGACAGCCATGAAAAAAGGACATTTTGGTAGCTGTTAGGGGAGAACTGGCTGGCTCCCCCCTCTCCACACACATGCCTGTCTTGAAGGTGGAGGTTCACCAGCGTGTCTTCATTCATTCACTGCACTCTTTACTCGTAACGACGCACACACGCTAGCCGGTGCTCGGGCTAAACCTCCGCCTGCAGCGCCGGCATCCCCTATGGGCCCTGCCTCGGGTCCCGGCTGCTCCACTTGGGATCCAGTTTGCTGCCCACGCACCCGGGAGGGCAATGGAGGAAGGCCACGGCTGCCGGCCTGGGAGTCCCAGAAGGCTTCTTGGCTCCTGGCTTGGACTCGGCCCAGCCCAGATGTTGGCGGGCATTTGCGGGCATGAACCAAGGATGGAAAATTCGCTGTAATTCTGCCTTTCAAATTAGAGAAGTCATTCACCTTTTTTTTTTTTTTTTAAAGAAGGAACGAGACCTATAGCAACTTGTGCCTAATCTTAAAGAAAAAAAACCCTGTTGAAACTGGAGTGAGCCCCGAGTTAGAGGAAGCAGAGCAAAGATGTGGAAAATGGGGTGGGGTGGTGAGGAGGCCAGCGGCAGAACAACTGGGGGGAGGTGGCAGGAGATGGGGGGGCGGCAGCCCCAGCAGGAAGCCCTGCAGGCCCCCCCCCCAAAAAAAAAAAACTGTGACACTTGCAGGAATTTCTCTCATTTGTAGCCAAGCTGAGCTGCCTTCCCCATCTTGCAAAGGCTTCTGGGTACAGCCAGGTGGGGGAAGGACGGAGGACTCTGGGGAGAAAGTTCCAGAATCTTGGTGTGTACCCACCCCCCAGCCTCCTCCCCTGCCACCCACCACATGATGGGGGGATATCACAGGACAGAGCCATATCCTAAGGGACGCCCTCAGACAACGGTGGGAAATGGCTGGGAGCCTGCTACGAACAGGAAGTGTGCAGCCGATGGGGCGTCCTGGGGCCACTGAATTCCGGCCTCCTGAGAATGCTCGTTCCAGGCCCCTGCAGGGGATGGTGGCTCCAGGACTGGGGCTTCTGAGACGTGCATGGGAGACCCTGGCTCCTGGCTTCCACCTTGCTCAGTCCTGGCTGGCGCAGGCATTTGGGGAGGGAACCAGCAGGCAGGCAGAAAAATCTTTGCCTCCTCTCTCCACCAAAACAGAAACAAAAATAAAACATATGTAGGGACGAGCGTTGGGCTGAAGTGCACTCGTGGCAGGTGGCAGCTCAGATGCTCGGTTCCAGTCCTAGCTCTGCTTTCTGTTCGTCATTTAGTCTTGACTTTGAAAGGCAGAGATGTCACTGTTTAAATTCCTGTTGGGGGACCCAGTGAGGGGTAGCCTAGTAGCTAAAGTCCTTGCCTTGCACGCTCCAGGATCCCATTGGGCACCAGTTCATATCCAGATGCCTGCTTCCCATCCAGCTTCCTGCTTATAACCTAGGAAAGCAATCCATGACAGCCCAAAGCCTTGGGGCCCTGCATCTTTTTGTTTAAAAGATTTGTTTATTTTTATTGGAAAGGCAGATATACAAAGAGGACGAGAGACAGAAAGATCTTCCGTCCGATGATTCACTCCCCAAGTGACTGCAACGGCTGGAGCTGAGCCAATCTGAAGCCAGGAGCCAGGAGCTTCTTCCAGGTCTCCCCCACGCAGGTGCAAGGTGCAGGGTCCCAAGGCTTTGGGCCGTCCTCCACTGCTTTCCCAGGCCACAGGCAGGGAGCTGGATGCAAAGTGGAGCAGCTGGGATACGAACCAGCGCCCATGTGGGATTCCAGCGCATGCAAGGTGAGGACTTTAGCCGATGGCCACCGCACCATGCCCTAAACTTTTTTTTTTTTTTTAAGGAAAGACACTACTTGGAACATGTGGGTGCCACATCAGTGAGTCTGGGGTGTGTCCCAGCTGCTCCACTGGGGACTCCAGCTCCCTGCTGTGGCACACTTGGGGGGGCAGCAAATGGCTTCTGCCACCCACATGGGACACCCAGATGGAGAGCCAGCCTCTTGGCTTCCGCCTGGCCCAGCTCTGGCTGTTGCTGGCATTTGGGGAACAAACTGGTGGATGGCAGATCTCTCTCTCTCTCTCTCTCTGTGCCTCAAATTAAAAGAAGGAAAACAAAGACATAACTGGAAGAGCAGGAGCAGCCGCTGCTTTGATCCCGCTTTGGGTTGCTGGTTCTCAGGCTGTGGGGCGGGGAGGGGCATGTTCAGCTCCAGGGGAGGGTGGGCCACCCCGCCATCAGCCTCCCCTCCAGCTGCTGCAGCCGCAGCTTGCACGGGGTCTCTCTGCCTCTCCCCGCCTCTCCTCTTCCTGTCAAGCCCTGGGTATTTCCCGGACCCTGTCGATGGCTGGATGGCTGGAAGGGGTCGGGGTGAGGGGCAGAGCTGGGGCGAGGAGGCCCTGCAGGTGACACCCACCGGCAGGGGCTGCTCAGAGGACTGGAGGCTGCAGCTGTGGCTGCCAGAGGTGGCTCCTTGGCGGTGGCCCAAGCCAGGAATTCTTTTCCTTTTTTTTTTTTTTTTTCCTTTTCCTGACATGGTTTCCTGTAGGCGCCCTTCCCTCTTCCCAGCTGGGCCTGCTGTGGCCTAGGACACAGGGTGTCTGTAAGAAATACTGCCGGGGCAGATAATCCACCAGCCCGCCACCCTCGCCCCTGCCTGGCTGCAGGTGCCGCCCGGCCCTGGGGATCCCAGGGGCTGAAGGGCAAAGGAGATGTTTGCTTCTTTGTTGAGAGAGAAACTTATCCATTGGTTCACTCCCCTGTTGCATTCAAAGGCAGGGGCTGGGCTGAGGCCGGAGCTGGCATCCAGGAGCCTCACCTGGGTCTCCCACGTGGGTGGCAGGGGCCCAAGCCCTTGAGCCCATGAGCAAGGAGTCACAACCTGGAACCACGCTTCCCTGTGGGACATGGACTTCTGCACTGGTCACAACCACTCAGCTAGCATGATGACTTCATTCAACCCCCAGACCAGGGGCAGACCAGTGGCTGCGCCTGCAGCTGCCAGAGGTGGCCCCATGGCAGAGACCCAAGCCAGGATTTGTTTTTTCTCTTCCTGACATCGGTTTACCTAACTGACACCTCAGCACCCATGTGAGAGACCCCCAGATGAAGCTCCTGGCTCCTGGCTTCAGATTAGCTCAGCTCTGGCCATTGTGGCCACTTGGGGAGTGACCCAGCAGATGGAAGATATTTCTCTCTGTCTCTCCTTAGCTCTGTAACTTTCCATAAAAAAAAAAAAAAAGACAAAAATTAAATCTCAGAGGAGATAAACCTGGAAAGAGACACAGTGTGACCTAGTCCCTGGGGAACCGGAAACCGAAGCTGCAGGGTGGGTGTCGGCATTGGGAGCAGTGGCTGGCACCCCTGACCCCCGCCATAGCTCACATCTGAGTCCCTGGATTCATGTGCTGCCCGATTGCAGCTTCCTGTCCATCATGCACGCCCTTGGGGACACCCACACCCCTGCCGCCCACGTGGGGAGATCCGGAACGTGCTGGTGATGTTAGCCCAGGCCTGGGCATCGCGTGCGTGTCGGGGGTGAGTGGGGAGTGGCTGGCAGAGGGGAGTTCTCGCTTTCCTGCCTCTCAGATACAAACATGAATACCATGGTTAGATATGACCTGGGGGTGAGGAGGGGGCGGGAATCAAGCCACCACATTGCCACGGTGACTATCAAGCAAACACAACATGACACATGGTGGCAAAGTCACAAAAAACCCTGGCGGGGCCATGAGTGTGACATGGGCCCCCCCTTCCTCCCAGCCAACCAACCGCACCACAGCCTGGTGGGGCCGCGGTGCCAGGAGGCTGATCTAGGGTCCGGCAATCCCACTGCTGGGTATATCCCAAAAAAGAATCAGTGGTGGCATTTGAAAGGGCTGCCTGTGTCCCCTCATGCCTACTGCCCTGCTCACCACAGCTCACAGCTGGCAGGCGCTCAAATTTCCAGACTTGAATAGAAAAGGGTTGGGGGGGTCACACTCCAGACAAAGGAATATTATTTGGGCTGGAAAAAGCAGGGGATTCCTTAGAGGGGTGGGGGCTTGGCACTGGAGGGGCATAGGTCCGGGAAATCAAAGAACAAATAACCTCCCAACCCCCAACATGATCCTACTGGCAGGAGAGTCTGGGGAGTTTTTCAATGGGCAGAAATGGACTCCAGGGCCCAAGGTTTTGGGAAGGGAAGCGGGTACGCCAGTGGGGGATGAAGGTGGGGTTTCAGTTTTACAAGGTAAGAAAGTTCTGGGGACATCCAGAAGGTTGAGTGGCGCCCACGTTGACACTTGGTTGCCACGGGCAGAGTGACTGACATCTCACTGTGAAACACAGGCTGGAAATTCCGACACCTGCTCCTTGCTGCTGCCACCACCATGGTGGCCCCGTGCCATGCCTGGAGGGGGGCGCAGGCTGGCTACTCCGCACCATCGGCCCGAAGGCCAGGAGAGACAAGAACTGGGGGATCCCACAGCCCCAGACCCCAGAGACAGCCAGGAGAAGGGGCAAGGGGGAACGAGGGCTTCGTGGGGATCCGTCCGTGGGGGGATCCGTGCATGGGGGGATCCGTGCATGGGGGGACATTGTGGCTCAGATGTCAGCCCCAGGTGCTGTGGGTGCCTGGGGAGTGAGCCAGCACACAGGTATGTGTAAACAAACAAACAAACAAACGAATGAATGTCTTTATTGGAAGGCAGTTACAGAGAGAATACTCCAAATGGTTACAATAGCCAGGACTGGGGTCAGGCTGAAACCGGGAGACAGGAGCTTCTTCTGGGTCTCTCACACGGCTGCAGGGGCCCAAGCCCTTGGACCATCCTCTGCTGCTTTCCCAGACGCCCTAACAGAGAGTTGGATGGGAAACAGAGCACCCGGGACTTGAAAGAAAGGACTGACGCACGTAGGGGATGCCACTGCAGCAGGTGGAGGCTTAGCGAGCTATGCCATAGCCCTGGCCCCTACTGGAGGGCTGTTCCCCAAGTCCCCACTCCATGAACTTGCAGACACAGGGCAGGAAGGCACAGTTCCCACCACACTGGGACCACAGAACTCACTTCACTCAGGAAACCCGAGCAGGTAGCGAGGTGTCACTTCCGGTTTGCAGCTCCAAGTACAGTGTTTTCACACTATGTTTTTCATTTCCTTTTGCAAGAATGGTTGGCAGTGTGCCAGCACGGGGCTGAGAAAAAGGCAGAATGCTAATGCTTTTTTAAAAGTATTGTTTTCAAGGCCCTGCGCTGTAGCTTAGTGGCTGAAATCCTCACCTTGCATGTGCTGGGATGCCACGTAGGTGCCAGTTCTAATCCTGGAGACCCTGTTCCCCACTCAGCTTCCTGCCTGTGGCCTGGGAAAGCAGTGGAGGACGGCCCAAAGCCTTGGGACCCTGCACCCGCGTGGGAGACCCGGGAAAGGTTCCTGGCTCCTGGCTTTGGATCAGCTCAGTACCAGCCATTGTGGTCACTCGGGGAGTGAATCATTGGAGGGAAGATCTTCCTCTCTGTATATCCGAGCTGCGTCCTGTAGCTTCCCAGGGAACTGGGGTCAGAGAGAAGCAGGGATTTGAACCCAGGCCCTTGGATAGCTTCTATGCGGGCCTCCCAAGCGGTGTCTTAACCGCTGTGCTCCACGCCCACCCTGAGAAGTACGAATTGAATGCGATGCTTTGAGCAACTCAAAATGAATGCAAAAAAAAAAAAATCCATGATGAATAAAATTGCAACATTTTAAATGAAGACAGGATCGATAGTGGGACTGTGCCGAGACATTTTGGAGCCTGAGGCAAATGGAAAAATTCAATTTTCGAGTTTTATTTGCTTCGCTCTGGCCCCATCCCCAGGAAGCAGGAGTGATACCCAGCCTGCGGCCTTTTCCGGCCCTCGAGGCTGTGGGTTTCAGTTCCTATCCCCGAGCCACAGCTGGAGACACCTGTACCCCACGGGAGAGTGCCTGCATTGCAGCCTCTGTTCTTGCTACCCACACTGAGAGGTCCTTGGATTTATTTATGTGAGGGCCCGGTGTGTTAGCCTAGAGGCTAAAAGTCCTCGCCTTGAACGCGCCAGGATTCCATATGGGTACCAGTTCTAATGCCAGTGGCTCCATTTCCATTCCAGCTCCCTGCCTGTGGCCTGGGAAAGCAGTGGAGGACAGCCCAAAGCCTTGGGACCCTGCACCTGCGTGGGAGACCCGGAAGAGGCTCCTGGCTTCAGATTGGCTCAGCACCAGCTGTTGCGGTCACTTGGGGAGTGAACCAGCAGATGGAAGATCTTCCTCTCTGTCTCTCCTCCTTTCTGTATAGCTGACGCTGGGTCTCTCACGTGGGGGCAGGTGCACTTGGCCATCCTCCCCAAGCACAGGAACAGGGAACCTGATTGGAAGAACAGCCAGGACACGCCGTCTCCAAGCCCTGCCCCGCCCCGCCCCATGGGTATTTTAAAGTTCCCTTGCATGGTCACGCGTTGTCGCCAAACACCGGGACGCACTGTGAGATATATGATGCGTCACGAGGTGATTGCGTCACCGTGTGTGCACACTGCAGGCACGTTAACACAAGCCCGGAAGGTGCCTGTTAGTTAACTCGGAGTGACTTCCCTGCCGGGAACCGGAGAGAGAAAAAGGTCTTCCATCCGCTGGCTCACACCCCAATTGCCTGCCATCGCCAGGACCTGGCGCAAGCCAGGAGCTCGGAGAACATGTGGGTCCCCTCTGTAGGTGGCAGGGGCCCCAGCATGTGGCCACCGCCTGCCGCCCCCCCGGGGTGCGCATGTGCAGGGAGCAGGACCACCTCGCTTGCCCATAAAGTAGACTTAGGGGGCCCAGCATCGTTAGCCTGGAGGGTAACTTCCTCGCCATGCACGTGCTGGGATCCCCCAGGGGCAGCCATTCGTGTCCTGGTGCCCGGCTTCCCATCCAGCTCCCTGCCTGTGGCCTGGGAAAGCAGTGGAGGACGGCCCAGAGCCTTGGGACCCTGCACCGGCATGGGAGACCAGGAAGAGGCTCCTGGCTCCTGAATGGCTCCTGGCTTTGGATCGGCTCAGCTCCGGCCATTGTGGTCGCTTGGGAAGTGAATCAATGGACGGAAGATCTTCCTCTCTGTATATCTGACTTTCCCAATAAAAATAAATACATCTTTTAAAGAAGCAAACTTAGGGAAGGCGAATTCTGCAACATGGAAAAGCAGGGAGAGAGCCAGGGTGCCAGCGAGACGGATCAGCCAGGAGGCCAGCAGATGGGTTTCAGACGCCAGGGAGGGTCCAGCAGCTGCACTGTGATGCCCTTGGCTTCGACCACACACACTCTGCCAGGGCTGTTGTGGGGAGAGGGCCGGTCAGCCTACAGAGGAGAGCTGGTTGCTCTGTGGAACGCAGTGCAGAAAAAGCCTTTGAGGGAGTTGGCCGGCCAGCGAGGGAGAGGCCAGATCCCACGGTCAAAGGAGGAAATGGGGGGGGGGACGTGGGGGAGGGAGGCCCCCCGCAGCTGGAGTCTGGGCTGTGGGTGCCTGCCAGCCAGGCGGGCTCCTGCGGAAACTCATGCCCCATCTGGCCTGGCCCGGGAGGCTGTCTCCTGGATGGGGACAGAGCCGTGCACCCTCATCCCCCAGCTGGAGGCAGGAATGCGCCCCCCTCCCAGCCTAGCTTCAGGCCTCTTCCACATAAGGCTGCCGGGTGCCGGGTGCCGGCGGGCCCCGGATGAGTTCAGAACAAAGGCATCGCAAGCACAGGGCTGGAATCTCCAGGGAGAAGAAGTTCCAGAAACGAGGACAAAGGGAGAGCAATCGAATGAACGCCAGAACCCCTCGAACCACCCCAACCCCCACTGGGCGCTTCTCCCAGCTCCGGCATGGCTGGGCCCTAAGGCCCTTTCCTCTGGATCCTTAAGGGGTTTGCTGAAATGGACCCCAACCAGCCATCCTCTCTCTCTCTCTCTCTCTCTCTCTCTCTCTCTCTCTCTCTCTCTCTCACACCCTTGGCTCATGCCCTAGCCCTCCCCATACTGCAGCACTTTCACAACCACACTCCCCATCCAGCTGTCTGTGCATGCGTGCCCTGGGAAGGCAGCAGGTGACAGCTCAAGTGCTTGGGCCCCTGCCACCCACGTGGGAGACCCAGACGGGACCTCAGCCCAGGAGCCCAGCCCTGGCCATGGAAGCCATTTTGTGGACAGAACTGCCATATAGAAGATTGGGTCTGGTTATTGTGCCTGTCAAATAAATAAATGTTAAGAAAGAGAGGGGTCCAGCGTGGTTAGCCCAGTGGCTAAAGTCCTTGCCTTGCATGCACCAGGATCCCATGTGGGTGCCGGTTCATATCCCAACTGCTCTACTTCCCATCCAGCTCCCTGCCTGTGGCCTGGGAAAGCAGTGGAGGACGGCCCACAGCCTCGGGACCCTGCACCTGCGTGGGAGACCTGGAAGAAGCTCCTGGCTCCTGGCTGTAGATCGGCTCAGTTCCAGTCATTGCAGCCACTTTGGGAGTGAACCAGTGAATGGAAGATCTTTCTCTCTGTCTCTCCTTCTTTCTGTATATGTGAGTTTTCCAATAAAAATAACTAAATCTTTAAAAATAGAAAGAGAGAGATCTTCATCTGCTGCTCCACTCTCCAAATGCCCACACATGCCAGGGCTGAGCCAGCCAGGAGCCAGGATTTGCATTCTGGACTCCCATGTGGTGACAGGGGTCCAAGCACTTGGGCTGTCAGCTGCTGCCTCGCAGAGCACACATGTGCAGGGAGCTGGCCTCTGCAGCCAAGCCCGGACTCTGGTCCTGGCCACTTGGGGGTGACCTGAGGGTGTCCCAACCAAGTCTTAGCCGCTGCCCGCAGACGCACCCCTGGGGCCAGCTCAGTGTCATTAGCCCGCCAGCAGCCTGCCTACCATTGGTTGAAGGAGTTTCAGTAAGCCAGCCTGGGGGATGATGGGGGAGTGATGCAACCCCACACACAGCCCGGTGAGGTCTGAGTTACTGCGGAAACTCCCCTGGCCGCCTGCGGGCTGACCTCACTCCAGGCTGAAGCGCAGCCACTGCACTCTAGATTCTCCACACCACACCAGGGGCTTTCCAGCCTCTTTTCCCACTCAGAATACTACGGTCTTTAGCAACGACAACAAATACATGCACTTAGCGCTCAGGGTTAGGGTGCCGAGGGGAGGCCGCCATTGGTGTCTCCAATCAGAGCACCCAGCTTGAGTCGACCTCTGTGGCTTTCCCAGGCCACAAGCGGGGAGTTGGATGGGAAGTGGAGCAGGTGGGACAGGAACCAGCTCCCACAGGGGCTCTTGGTGGGTGTAACATGAACATTTAGCTGTTGAGCCATCACGCCGGGGCCCAAGTAAGTACATCTTTTAAAAACATAAGAGTTTACAATGCCACCCAGGTCTGCTTGGGACTTGACCTGCTGCCCCCTATGGTGCCCATGAACAGAGAGCCGGGCTCAGCAGTGGAGCCGGGGCTCAACCAGGCGCTGTGGTCTGGGGTGCGGGGGTACCCCACCAGCGCTTTAAACTGCACCCCATGCCCAGCGCTCATTGTCATGTTATGCTTGGGTCTGTAATCCATTTAAGAGTTACTTTTGTGGTTGATACAAAGTAGCAGCTAGGTTGTTTGTTTTTCAATGCGTCTGAGGGTTGGAGGGGACTTGGAGAATGTCATGAAAAGTGGGAGAAAAAGTACATGGGACTTTTTTTTTTTTTGGTGCGTGGAACATTTTTGCTGAAGATTTATTTGTTTGTTTGCAAGGCACAGTTATAGGCAAGGAGAAGCAGAGAGAGATCTTCCACCTGCTGGTTTACTTCCCAAGGGGCTTGCAAACAGTTTGGGCTGCGCCAGACAGAAGCCAAGAGCTTCCTCTGGGCCTGCCGCGTGGACGCAGAAGCCCAAGGACTTGGGCCATCCTGGGGAAGCATGGGGGCGGGACCTCTGCTCCCGGGCCTGTCACCTTGAGCACCAAGGACTGACTTCTGGGAACACCATGTTCTTGACACTCAACACCACTGCTCTAGTACAACCTCAAGGGTGATTCTGACGACCACCAGGCTCAGCAACCCAGCGCAAACCTCAGGAGGCCTTGGGGCGCCCCACTACCCCAGCCCCTCCGGCTAGCTCCTGCCTGGCGGGGCGGTGGGACCTCAACCCTCCCCGGCAGAGCAGAGCAAGTCCCCTGCGGCCTCTGTGTGAGCCGGTTCCCACCTCACTGCGAGCTGCACCTGTTCCCACTCCTGTCGAGAGGGTAAAGCAAGAAGGGGTCAGGCTTGCAACTTGGGACAAGACCACCCCTCCACTCCTTCTCTGCCGACCCCTCTCCCTACCTGTGAGAAAGCTCACAGGAGCCCAACTGTTTGCCCTTTGCTCCTTGTTGCTAACTGTGGTGTTTTCTGCTTGGCTGGGGGGCTGGGGTAGGGGGGCTCCGGGCCTGACAGTCTGACACCTGACAGGTCTCCTAGGCAGAACATTCCTTAGAAAGGAGGTCCCTGGTGTGGTTTTCAGATAAGATTCGCTCACTGCCCCCACAGCCCACCAGTTTGGATGATTTGAAAGTTGCTTGCAGCCTCGGAGCGTGCCCACATCGGGGACCTGGGATGGGTGGGAGGCTGGGTGGGGCTTCTCCCTTTATCTCCCCGTTTATCCCAGACACAGAAAAAGAAGAAAATGTGGCAATAATAGTCTTACCCACTTTCCTGTAGCCCTTGAACCTTTGCGCCCTAATTAACCATGTCCATTGCCAAAAATAAAGAAAAAAAAAAAGTTGCTTGCTTCAAAACCACCAACAGAAGCCTGCCAACTTGGCTCTTTTAAAGCGTTAACAGTTAATCTGACCAATCATGACTGTGGACGTGTGGAATTGGCCCGAAGTGTATAACCCCCGGCCCCCGTGCTATCCAACCTCAGGGAGGCGCACCCCCAGTCCCTCTGGGCTTGGGGACAGCTGGGAGCCCAGACAAGCCTGAATAAACCGCCCTGGTGTGTTGACATCGACTTTAGATTCGACAGTCAGGTGTGCTGTGTGGGCACAGGTGTAGGCGATTGTGGAAGCAGAGTTAGCAGCGGGCTGGGCAACCCATCGCTGGCACAGCCCCACTCCTGCCCCATTGCCCCCCACCAAAACACAAGGTCCTGAACAAGCAGAGGCCCTGGGTAGGACTCCCTCGACCCGAAACCAGCAGCTCCCGGATTCTCCAGGCCCTGGACCGGCCCGCCTGGCCTGGGTAAGCCTCTGGGTCGTTGGCTGGTGGGGCAGGGATGGTCTGTGAGTCTCCTCCCGTCCTGATTCAGCTGTCCTCACCCAGCTCCTCCTGCTAGGGAAAATTCGGGAGAGTGGGAGGCAGAGCAGGGAGGAGGGAGCTAGCTGAAATGGGTGGGGGGGGGGTCTTCTGGCAGAGGAAAATATTTTGGTTCTGGCAAAGCGCTGGAATTGCCTGATTCCCCACCGATTAGGGGTAATTAACCCTTCGCAAGGCAGTCATTAAGTCTGTGCAACCCAAGTTATAATTAGCTGCTCCAGGAAGCCCCGCCCCCTTCCCCACAGGAAGCCCCGCCCCTCCTCCCCTCCCCCAGCGCCAGGCAGGGCGCCTTCCGAGGGTGAGGGTCGTGGGGGGCTGGGGAGGCAGCAGGGGGACCCCCACGTGGGGATCGGGGGCCCCACTTCCCGCCCTCCGGAGTCAAGCTGGCCAGGGGTGGACAGGGGCAGGTCCACTACCGCCCCCCAACAGACACACACGATGTGGGGGTGCAGGGGAGGGAAGGAGAGGATGAGGGGGCGGCAGACCCCAGGCATCGGTCCCCAGGGGCTAGGCCGGCGTGGGGACCCCCCAACACGCGTCGGGGCGCAGGCAAAGGCCTCCCACGGGTGACTGGAGTGGTGGCCGTGTCTGTGAGAGCGCTGGCAAGGGAGTCGGTGGGAGGGTTAGGGGGGCTTCTCCTCGCCCGCCACGCGCCCCTGGGAAGGGGTCCCGGGGGGCTGCACCCCGCGTGGCTGCTGGGGGAGGCTGCTTTTGCCTCGGGATCAGCGCGCTTCTCCCGCCCTTGGGGTCTTTTCGCGCGTGCGCCCAGCCGGTTCCACGCCTCCTCGGGGTGGGCTTGCAGGAAATTCAGCTCCAATGTCCCCCTCCTCACGAGGCCCTCTGCCCAGCCCCACAGCCCACTCCCCTAAACCCAGAGAGAGTCCCGAGCGCATGCATCTCATCCTTTGCAGAGTCCACTGGAGATCTTCAAGCCACGCCTGCTGAGGGCCTAAGCTGGGGACCCCCCCACCCCCGGTTCTGACTGGGGGCGAAAAAGCCCGGGCGTGGAGGAGAATTTCAAAGACGGGGCGCGGAGGGAAGTTGGGGGGAGGGTGACCCAGTTTCTCGGGCGCCGCGCGCACTCCTGCTGGCGGCCGACAGGTGGCGGGCGCTGCCCGCGCTGCAGCGGTGAGGCTGGGCGAGCACGGTAGGGGGAGGCGCCCCAGCACACCCACCCACCCACCCACCCTGTGCCCCTGGGTCGGTCCTGAGTCCCTGGAGACCCTGGGAGTGAGGTCCAGGGCTCCAGGGGGTTCTAGGAGCGTTGGGGCTGATGGTGGCGGGGGGCTGTACCCACCCATGCGCTGCCAGGTTGGGGCCTGCGAGTGCAAAGCCTGTTTTTATCTTTTTTTTTTTTTTTTAAGATGTATTCATTGTTATTGGAAAGTCAGATATACAAAAGAAAGGAAAGACAGAAAAAGATCTTCCATCCTAATGGTTCATACCCCAAGTGGCCACAACAGCCAGAGCTGAGCCATTCGGGAGCCAGGAGTCTCTTCCGGGTCTCCCACGCGGGTGCAGGGTCCCAAGGCTTTGGGCCGTCCTCCACTGCTTTCCCAGGCCACAGGCAGGGAGCTGGATGGGAAGTGGAGCAGCCAGGACTTGAACTGGTGTCCATGCGGGATTCTGCCGCTTGCACGTGAAGGATTAGCCAGTTGAGTCATTGTGTCCGTCTTACAGAGGAACAAACAGCCCCAGAGAGAGGACTCTTTTCCCCACCACCTCGTAACCTCACAGGAAACCCCAGAGGCCCTCGTGGGCACATCTGGAGCTGGTAGGGCCTTTAGGGAGTTGGACCAGCAGAGGGGAGCCGGCTCTCCTGCTGTGTCCTCCCACCCCCTTGCAAATCAGGAAGTATTTAAAAATCTCATTTTGCAATCCTGTTTCCCACGAGCTTCCTTGAGTCTCTGGTGAATGCCCTTCCGGGACAGACCCACGTGGGCCCTTGCCAGTGCCAGCATCCTCCTACTCCCTGCGCCGAGACAGACAAACCCTGGCGCACGTCGTGGGAGCGGACTCCCGGTTTGCTCAGAGGTCTGTGGGAGGAGGGAGAGTCCCGCTGTAGACATAGGGGGGTTTGCTCCTTCTTGGGGAGGGGGCGTGGACTAGGCACCTGCTAGCTGGGATGTGTGCAACTCTCTTCCTTGTGGGCTGTGCTGTGTCCTTCCGTATGGGCGCCGGTTCAAGTCCTGGCTGTTCTGCTTTCCATCCAGCTCCTTGCTATTGCCCGTGGGAAGGACAACACAGCAGAGGCTGGGCCCAGTGGTTTGGGGAGAGAACCAGGGACCCAGAAGAGGCGCTGCTGTGGCCAGTGGAAGATTGTAAAGAAATAATTTTTAGGGGCCAGCGTACTGACTGAACTGGCCAGTCCTCCAGCTGTAAGCAACAGATTCTCATATGGTTGTCAGTTCTAATCCCGGCTGCTCCACTTCCCATCCAGCTCCCTGCCTGTGTCCTGGGTAAGCAGTGGAGGATGGCCCACAGCCTTGGGAACCTGTGGGAGACCTGGAAGAGGCTCCTGGCTGCTGGTTTTAGCTTGGCTCAGCTCTGGGCATTGCGGCCATTTGGATGGCAAGCGTTTCTCTGTCTCTCCATCTCTGTAAATCTGCCTTTCCAGTTGGAGATTGGAGAAGGAGCGACTGTCCCCACATTGTCTCTACCTGGGCTGAGCAGGAACCAAGCTGGGATTCAAGTCCCCTCCTGCCTCCCGGGGTGCAGGTAGGGGGAGACTCAGATGTGGGTGGGGGGCATATGACCTGCATGGCGACTGGGGGGGGGGGCTGGTGGACACCATCCCCTGGCCCGGCCTGGATCCCCATAGCCGGCTGCATGGCCATCTGCCCGGGGGGCATCACGCGGGCTCTGCATTTCACTGGCCCTAGGAGGAGTGAGATTGTATCTGCTGCTCACTGTTCACCACAGTGTGTTAGCAACTTTTTTAAAGATTTATTTATTTTTATTGGAGAGGCGATATACAGAGAGGAGGAGAGACAGAGAGGAATATCTTCTGTCCAATGGTTCACTCCCCAAGTGACCGCAATGGCCGGTGCTGTGCCGATCCAAAGCCAGAAGCCAGGAACCTCCTCCAGGTCTCCCACGCAGGTGCAGGGTCCCAAAGCCTTGGGCTGTCCTCCACTGCTTTCCCAGGCCACAGGCAGGGAGCTGGATGGGAAGCGGGGATGCTGGGATGAGAACTGGCGCCCCTATGGGATCCCAGCCCATGCCAGGGGAGGACTTTAACTGCTACGCTATCACGTCGGACCCAGGAATTGGTGAGCCCTGGAGGTGATCCAGGGGTCCCTTGGGCTGGGTAGGGGAGAGGGAGCAAGGAAGGGGAAGAGAGGGCGGCCAGTGACCACATGTGTAGGGGTCAGGGCCCACCCGGACTGCCCATGCTGCAGAGGCCAAAGGGCTTGCTTTCTGGAACTTTCCGTGTGCTGCAGTGGGAGGGCAGGGGCTAGAGGAGTGCCGGGTGGAGGTGGGGCCTGGGTGGACAGGAAGACCAGACGGGGAGTGGTGGTGAAGGTATGGCATACAATAGACACCTAATAAATGTTCCCTCTCATCCTGTAGAATGGTGGAGCGTGGAGAATGGGAAAGTGGAGTCTCCCTCCCCCACCCCGGATTCTCTGTGGGAGGTGGGAACTCATTAGAATGAAAATGTGGTTTAATGAGGGTGAAAAATGGGAATGGTGGCAGGCAGCCCTGTGGAACCCTCTCCTCCGGGGCATTTTCTGGAGAGAGGGAGAAGAATTGGGGGATGGGGAGGCAGGGCCCCGTGTGGGCCCCGGTCTCCCCTAGAGGGCTGTGCAGAAACACCTAGCTCTCCAAACACACAGCCTGTCCCACCTGGCCCAGGTAGCAGGTGTCCATGGCACTGTCCAACACCTCCAGAGAGGCCCTCACTCAAGTCATGCTTCAAGTCACCCCTTTTCAGGAATGGGCACACCTAGGCTGCGATCCCACGGGCACGGGGCTCAGGCAGGTACTGGGAGGTGCCCAGGTGCTGCTGGGGCTTGAGGGGCTGCCGGCCCTAGAGGTCAGGCTAGGATAGGGTTAGTGGGGATGCTCCCAAACTGACTCCCCCAGGCGTCCCCTGTGGCTGAAATTTCCCTTTCAAGGTCTCTGTTTGCAGGTGAGGCTGGGTGTGGCTGGTAAGACCTGGGCGTGGCTAGAGGTGAGTGGGTGTGGCCAGATAGGCAGGGTGGGCAGCTGCAGGGACCTCCTTGAACCAAGCATAGGCGGGGCAGAGCTAGAACTAAAAACCCCTACTCCCCAGCCCCCTTACACCCCACTCCCTCCCCCTCGGGGCCTGTGCTTTTTTTTTTTTTTAAGATTTATTTATTTTCATTGCAAAGTCAGATACACGGAGAGGAAGATCTTCTGCCTGATGATTCACTCCCCAAGTGACCGCAATGGCTTATGCTGTGGCAATCTGAAGCCAGGAGTCAGGAACTTCCTCCAGGTCTCCCATGCAGGTGCAGGGTCCCAAGGCTTTGCCAGGAGCCAGGAACTTCGTCCAGGTCTCCCGAACAGGTGCAAGATCCCAAGGCTTTGGGACGTCCTCCACTGCTTTCCCAGGCCACAGGCAGGGAGCTGGGTGGGAAGTGGAACAGATGGGACAAAAATTGTGTACTCACTATGCTGCAGCGTGGGTCCCAGCCTGAGCTTTCTTGGTGTTGAGAGCTTCTTCTGGGTCTCCCTCATGGGTGCAGGGTCCCAATGTCTAGCTCCTCATCTTGTAAGCACTGGGATCCCATGTGGGTGCTGGTTCATGTCCTGGATGTTCCACTTCCCATCCAGCTCCCTGCCTGAGGCCTGGGAAAGCAGTGGAGGACGGCCCAAAGCCTTGGGACCCTGCACCTGAGTGGGAGATCTGGAGGAGGTTCCTGGCTTTGGATCAGCTCAGCTCCAGCTGTTACAGCCGACTGGGGGGTGAACCAGCAGATGAAAAATCCTCCTCTCTGTCTCTCCTCTTCTGTGTATATCTGACTTTCCAATAAAAATAAACAAATCCTAAAAAATAATAATCAAGAAAAATGAAGGAGAAAAGGACAGAATGACCAAAGTGACATTGGCTCAGGACCTGTGTGGGGATTCAGGCTCAGGACCTTCGGGATGAGGGCCTAGCCAAACTCTTCTTTCCTTATCTATTTTTATTTATTTATTTGTTCGTTTTACTTGAAAGGCACAGTTACAGAGAGGAGAGACAGAGGTTTACCATCTGCTGGTTCACTCCCCAAGTGGCTGTCACGGCCAGAGCTGAGCTGACCCCCAGCCAGGAGCCAGGAGCCAGGAGCCTCTGCTGGGTCTCCCATCCTCAGGGTGGAGCCCAGGAGCTTCAGGCAGCCGAGATCCCGCAGCCTGGGAATGTGGCTTGCCTGAGAACTAGTCCATGCGTACCCAGAGCTGCCTAAGCACTCATTTCTCACGGCTCCCCTGATTGTATTGGGATAATTAAAGTATGTGGATAAAATTAATCCCATCTGTTTCCTTTCGACTCTAAATAACCTTATTTATTTATTTATTTTTAAAGTATTTGGAACGCAGAGGGACGGAAGAGACTCTCCCATCTGCCAATTCACTCCCCCTCTGCCCTACCACAAATGGCCGCCGGAAGCAAGGACGGGCAGATGTGGGGGGAGTCAGGGCCTCTGGGTCCCCCCGTGCAGGTGACAGCAGGGACCCCATATCCTTGAGCTGTCCCCTGCGGCCTGCCACGGTCCAGCCGAGCAGGGAGCTGACACTGAAAGCTGAGTAGCTGGGCCTTCAACCTCTGCACCAAATCCCCACCCTCTGTTTCCTCAAAAACAAAACAAAAACTTGGCATGTGCTGCTGGGTATGCCTGGGTCAGGACATGTGCCCACCGGCTCAGCTCCCTGCCATCAGAGATCCCGAAATGTTTCAGGCAGAAAGGCCCTGGGCTGCCCACGGCCACCAAGGCCGTCAGTGGGACCAAAAGCCAGAGCAGGGGGCCCGGCATGGTGGCTAATGCCCTCTCCTGGAACACGCTGAGATCCCATATGGGTGCTGGTTCTAGTCCTGGTGGCTCCACTTCCCATCCAGCTCCCTGTTTGTGGCCTGGGAAAGCAGTGGAAGACTGCCAATAAAAATAAATTAATAAATCTAAAAAGAAATCTGATAACCACAGGGGTTTCTGGGAGGAATCACCCCTGGACCACGCCTTTCCATGTGTGGCTCAGCCAAGGGGCCACTTAGCTGCCTAGCTTCTGTTCAGATCCCATTTTCCCACCATCTTGCCAGTGTCCCCCCGCTCCCTCCCCTAGAGCCTAGCAGTAGCCACAGGGCACGAAGACATGATTTAAAGCCCTGGTGGGGGCAAATGACGCCAACCACTCCTCCCATGCCAACACGCAATGGCATTGTTAACTTCTAGAACTTTCTATTTCCTAACTGTGGCTCACACTGTGGACCACAGTAACCAAAACCCTGGGAAGTGAAACTGTGGCTGAGCAGTGAGCCTGTGTTTGCTTCTGGCCACTGTACCTCGCGCGCAGTGGGGACAGGCCGTCCCCTTCTCCCCCCTCACACCCCCACAGGGCCCCGACCTTCATGGCTTAGCCCTTTCTGAGTCAGAGTCACTGGTTCGGGAACAACCCTGCCCGGGCCGTCACTGGTTGGTTTTGTTTTTGTTTATTTTTTGCATGGGCCTCAGCTTTTGTTGATCCCTTATCTTATCCATAGACAGTTGTCTCCTGTGGACAGTTTTTAAATCTTTATTTTCTTTGCAATTTGAATGGCAGGAGAGAAAGCTCTTGATTCCACTGGTTAACTCCCCCAAATGGCTTCAATGGCCAGAGCTGGGTACAGACTGAAGCCAGGAGTCAGGAGCTAGGGAGCCAGGAGCTTCTTCTGGGTCTTCCGAGCAGGTGCAGGGTCCCAAGGCTTTGGGCCGTCCTCCACTGCTTTCCCAGGCCACAGGCTGGGAAGTGGGGCAGCCGGGACTCGAACTGGCGCCCCTTAGGTCTGCTCCAAGGTGGAGGATTAGTGTGTGGACTCACCATTCCAGCCGCTCAAATACATTCTGTAAAGAATGAATATGAAACATCTGACACACACTAGCTTTGGTCTATTCAAGACTTAATTTCCATGCCAGTCCCCAGCAAAGCCAGCACCCTGGCGGGTGGCAGCGGGGGCAGGCGGGGAGGGGAGAGGGGACAGGCTCAATTCTTTTCATGAGTCAAACTTCCTTCCTCCATTTCTGCTGCCCGCCCCTCCCAGCTTCCCCAGTGCCCGTGTTTATTTAACTTCAGAATTCCTGGTGTCCCGCACGATGTGTCCTGCAGCTCTGTAACCAGTGCAGAACCGTACAATGGAACTTGGGGGAGGGGAAAGAAGACAGACAGAACTGCCCACAGCGGGGGACAGCTGTGTGCAGATGGGCAGTGCCCCTTCCCCTCCAGCCCTCCCAGAGTGAAGGGAGGAACAAAGGAGGGCCTGGGTCCCCCAGACTGAGTGTGGTTGAATCTCTTAAAACCTGGGGTCCCTGGAGGTTCAACATGGTAGCCTAGGGGCTAAGCTCCTTGCCTTGCATACGCCAATATCTCATGTGGGTGCCAGTTCATGTCTCAGCTGCCCCACTCCCATCCAGCTCCCTGCCTGTGGCCTGGGAAAGCAGTGGAGGACGGCCCAAAGCCTTGGGACCCTGCACCCGCGGGGGAGATCCGGAAGAAGCTCCTGGCTCCTAGCATCAGATCAGATGGGCTCAGATTTGGGGATTGTGGCTACTTGGGGACTGAACCAGAGCATGGAAGATATTTCTATCTCTGCTTCTCTCTGTATATCTGACTTTCCAATTAAAAAAAAAAAAAAAAAGCATAGGGACTCAGGGACAGAGGCGTGGTTGAGTGTAGACAGAAGAGCGCTGCCACAGATGGAGACCCCCACGACACACACCTAGGGCTCCACCCGACATGGGACAGACGGACGGACGGACGAACACACACTCAAGTGTGTGCAGTCTGGCCCCGCAGGTAAGGCTTCTCAGGACCCCGTGGAGCCTGCGTCGTGCCTGGCCTTGTCCTCTGAAGGCAGCTCCGTGCTACTGTCACCCTGGGACTCAACAGGTGTGCCCCCTGCTTTGGCCCCGGGCACCGACATGGGAGACCAGGATGGAGTCTCTGCCTCCTGGCTTTTGGGCCCTGGCCCCCACCCCTGGTTGTTGCTGCCATTTAGGGAGTGAGCCACAAGATGGACTCTCTCTGTCTCTCCCTCTAAAATAAAAATAATAAAATCAGATGCCGAGTGTTGAGGTATGTCTACCCAAATGCGTCTCTGCTGGGAATTTTTTTTAAAAAAGATTTGTTTATTTTAATTTCTTTTTTTTTTTTTAAGATTTATTTTTATTATTTTTTCATTGGAAAGGCGGATTTACAGAGAGGAGAGACAGAGAGGAAGATCTTCCGTCCGATGATTCACTCCCCAAGTGAGTACAACGGGCCGATACTATGCCGATCCGAAGCCAGGAGCCTCTTCCGGGTCTCCCACGCGGGTGCAGGTTCCCAAAGCTTTGGGCCGTCCTCGACTGCTTTCCCGGGCCACAGGCAGGGAGCTGGAAGGGAAGCGGGGCTTCCGGGATAAGAACCGGCACCCATATGGGATCCCGGGCGTGCAAGGCGAGGACTTAACCACTTGCGCCACCGCGCCGGGCCCTGTTTATTTTAATTTCAAAATCATATATATATAGAGAGGAGGAGAGACAGAGGAAGATCTTCCGCCCGATGATTCACTCCCCAAGTGGCCACAGTGGTCAGAGCTGTGCCGATCTGAAGCCAGGAACCAGGAGCTTCTTCCAAGTATTTCCAATCCCAGAATCGGCCGACCACCTAGTTCCCCATGACCCAGGAGCGCGGCTTAACAAAGACTTGGCTCATGAGTCATCTGTCCCTTTTGTGTGCGACCCTGTTCGGTACTCCGACCATACACTGGGCTCCTCCCAGGGTATCAGCCGGGAGCAGTACCGCCACCAGGCCTGGAAGGGACACTGGGATGTTGATATGTCAGTGTGACAATGCAGGCCTCTCTCTCTCTCACACACACACACATGCACGCGTGATCGTGCCCATGCACATGCATGTCCACACGCGTGTTGGCTCAGCGTCTCCCCTGGGCTCCTCACAGGTGGGAAGGTGTGCTTTGCTCACCTTTGCCCGTCGGAAGGGGGACTGCGGTTCATGAATATGCAGATTGCATGAGGCAGGACCGTCCCCGTCAGCCCCCACGTGGGGTGGGAACGGCCTCTGTGCTCCAGCAGGGAGACACACCACCGCCCCCCGAGTTGATGATCTTGGGGTGCTTCTGGTTTCCTCTAGGACCAGCTTGGTCTTGAGGCACGTGGGCACCCGCTAGTGTCAGGATCAAGGGCAGCCACAGGCGCTAGGGCTCCCTGCCCAGCCCACCCCATTCCCCCCACTCGCCCCCAGACGTGGGGCTGGCGGGTGAAGCAGCAATGACATTTACAAAGGCTTAGGGAGGCTTTGGTCAGGCGGGGAAGTGACTGCTGTTTGCACAACCGGCGTGAGTGTATGTATGTGTGTTTAAAAAAGGTTCATTGATTTCATTTTCATCTATTTGAAAGGCAGAGAGAGAGAGATCTTTCATCTGTCGGTTCACTTCCCAAGCACCTGTCACAGTCGGAGCTGAGCCAATGCAAAGCTAGGAGCCAGGAGCCTCTTCTGGGTCCCCCACACAGGTGCAAGGTCCCAAGGCTTTGGGCCGTCCTCCACTGCTTTCCCAGGCCACAGGCAGGGAGCTGGATGGGAAGTGGAGCAGCCAGGGCTTGAACCTGTTCCCTTATGGGATCCCGGCACTATAGGAGATTTAGCCCACTACACCATGGCGCTTGCTTTTTGAAATCCCTGCCTGTGTGAGGGTGTGCGGGGAGAGGGCAGTGTGAGGCTGGCATGCGGTGTGTAACTGTGGGCGAGAGCTGTGTTTCTGTGGACATCTTGGCGTGTCCTGGAGGGAGGGGTGCGCAGGGGGCTTGGTGGGGGACCGAGATGGACAGCCACCCTCCTTCCCCACCCAATCGGATGCCGATGGCCATCTGGTTCCCCTGGGGGAGAAAGAGGTGGGTGCCTCCCATTCTGTCTTCGGTGTCCTTGTCCCACTGTGATGGCAGCCTCTTCCCCAAGCCAAGAACTAGAGGCAACGGGGCAGAGGAAGACCTTAGCACGGAGCACGAGCTCTCTCTCTCTCTCTCTCTGTTGACCTTGAGGACAGAACTTTCCTGGGGGTGCCTGCTGCACCTTGAAGGAGGAACCCCAGACACTCTGCTCACAGCTGCCCTAGCCAGGTGTCCTGGGAAGCCACCTGCTCCGGGAAGCGGACTTGGTGTGGGCTGCGGGTTCAGGACCTGCAGACAGCAAAGGGTTGGATGGCAGCAAACCCCCCAGCCACCCCGCACCCTCTGGCCAGCCTCAGGCTACAGGAACGGCTTCCCAACTCTGTCAGCAGCAGCAGCCTGGCCGCAAGGCTGCTGATTCAGAATCAATTAAGAGCGGGAAGGAGGATTTAACAGAACAGGGGAGGGGGCAGGCGATGGGGTGGATGGAGTGGGAGGGGTGATTGACAGGGGTTGGGGGGTGGACCCCGAGGGACCCCCCACCTCCCCAGGCAATGAATGGGAGGCTCTTGGAGCCTGGAGCCTGGAGCCTGCCAGGCTAGAACAAACCATGCACGGTTTGTAGGTTGTTGGGGTGAGTTTTTAAATATCTATTAAGATGTATTTGAAAGGCAGAGAGAAAAGAAGCTGTTCCATCCGCAGGTTCATTGTGCAAATGCTTGTGACAGCCACAGCTGGGCAGGACTGCGGTCAGCAGCCAGGAGCCTCCAGCTCCACCGGGGCTCCTATGCGGGCGTGCGGGGCCCCAGACACTCCGACCATCCTCCATGCTGTCTTCCCAGGTGCCTTAGCAGGGAGCTAGACTGGAAGAGGAGCCCCAGTATGGGATGCCAACGTGGGATGCCAATGTGTCACGGGCAGCGGCTTCCTCAACAGTATCATTACAACTCACCCGCCCACAAGGCCACGCGTGCCGATACGATGAATTAAAATCAGGAGAACAGACGTATCTTCCTGGCCTGATGGCTCAGTGGCTAAACCCTCCCCTTACAGGCACCAGCATCCCATAGGAGCACCGGTTTGAGTCCTGGATGCTCAGCTGGGGCCATGACGGTCACATGGGGAGTAAACCAGCAGATGGAAGACCTTTCTGTCAATTTGTGTTTCCAATAAAAATAAATAAATCTAAAAAGAAAACAATCCTGGTGAGGTAGCCTAGTGGCTAAAATCCTTGCCTTTCATCTTTTTGTCCCTCTCTCTGTAAATCTGATTTGCCTTCCTGATGAAGGTGTGAAAGGAAAGCTTAAAGACAGAGATCTTCCACCTGCTGGTTCACTCCCCAGTGGCCATAACGACCAGAGCTGAGCCGATCCAAAGCCAGGAGCCAGGAGACTCCTCCGGGTCTCCCACGCGGGTGCAGGGTCCCAAGGTTTGGGCCCTTCTCTGCTGCTTTTCCAGACCACAAGCAGGGAGCTGGGTGGGAAGTGGAGCAGCTGGGACACAACTAGATGCCGACACTTGCAAGGGAAGGATTAGCCAATTGAGTCATCTCATCAGATCCAATTTTCTTTTCTTTTCTTCTCCTTTTTTTTTTTAGGAGAGAGGGGAGGATGAGAGCTACACAGAGATGTGGGTGCCTTTTGAGTAAATCAGATTTCTCTCCCTGAGGAACTGGGCTGTGTCCAATCAGCAGCAAGTGCTACGAGCCCAAAGCCTGGGTGAGAACGGGCGGGCAGGGGAGTGGCGGTGGCTGTCACCCAGGGGTGCTCCATCCACCCTCAGCCCCAGCAGGTGTCTGGGGATGCACCAGCCATCGAGCTCTTTCTTTGTGTCTCAGTCTCCTCTTTCTCCCCAGGGTCGCTCAGGGTGGGACAGCCAGTGAAGCCACTTGCTGTGAGACCTGCTTCCCCTGTGCAAGCACACGGTTCAATCCCAGCTGCTCCACTTTCCGTCCACCTCCCAGCTAACGCAAGCTGGGAGCAGTGGGTCCTGGTCCAAGTGCTCGGGCGCCCCGCCCGTCATATGAGAGACCCTGATGGAGCTCTTGGCCTTCCTCCTGGTCCAGCCCTGCCTGCCTGCTGCTGTCTGCATTTGCGGATTAGCCTAGCCATAAAATAGCAGCTCCAGTGGCTGCATCCCCTGGCAGGTCCCCCATGCCCGTCCCAGCTCCCCCAGTTGCAGCCTGGTGAAGCCCATGTGAAGCCCATGGTGAAGCTGGTCCGGGCTCCCCCAGCTCCAGTCCCTGAGTCCCCTGGTGGGGGTCCGCCATCCTGATCCCAGCGCCCCCAGTTGCAGCAGCTGCGTTTCCTGTCAGGGCCCTACACTGGTGCCAGCTTCCTGTCAGCACAAGAGAAGGGAGGCACAAGTCATTGGGAGATCCCTGCCTCCTTCGTAGGAGCCCTGGGTGGAGTTCCCAGCTGTTGGCATGGGCTTTGACCTGCTGCAGTGGGCACTGGGGAGTGAACTCGTGGATGGAAGATCTCTCTTTTCTCTCGGATAATTAAAAGTTTTAAAACCTGTGCACATGTTGGCCATCGTCCACCTCGGTCAGGAGTGGACCCCCCTTTGGGAAGCCAGCGTTTCACTCATGGTTGGCGCTACCCCCCACCTCCCGGCTCAGCACTTTAAATTTCACTTTGCACAGAAGTCTGCATGGAACCCGGGCTGAGCCATGTGATCGAGGCTCTGGGGCCTTGACTTGCCCATCTGTAAAATGGAAGTGTAAAATGGGTGTTTTTTTTAAAGATTAATTTTATTATTATTATTATTATTATTTAAGATGTATTTATTTTTATTGCAAAGTCAGATATACAGAGAGGAGGAGAGACAGAGAAGATCTTCATCTTCTGTCCGATGATTCACTCCCCGAGTGAGCGCAACAGCTGGTTGTTGTGCCGATCCAAAACCAGGAGCTAAGAACCTGTTTTGGGTCTCCCAGGGTCCCAAGGCTTTGGGCCATCCTCAATTGCTTTCCCAGGCCCCACGCACGGAGCTGGATGGGAAGCTGGGCAGCTGGGATTGCAAGCAGGACCCACATGGAATGCTGGCACTTGCAGACACAGGGCCAGCCACTGACCATCGCACCAGCCCCTGCTGTCTGGTTTCAAGGCTGACCACGGATAGGTGCCAAGGTGCCAAGCGCTGCGCCGTGGGTGCCCGCCCCCTCAGGCTAGGCGAGGTGTTAAGAGCTGTGATCTTGTCTGCCATTGCCAGTTTTTTGTCTCCTGGGTCCCCAGCGCCAACAACAGCTGGGCTTGGGGCAGGAAGGGAGGACTCCCCCCAACTCCACTGCCGTTCCCCACTGCCCCCCGCCATCCTTTGCTGGCTGTGGTCAGCCCCAGCTCAGGACTCCCCACTCCTGGCCCAGGATCTGGTCGGTGCCGTCTCCCCCACCCCTCTGCCCCCCTTGCCTGCCTGGACAGCAGTGTCCGCCCTCTTGGAAGGCGCTCGACCCGCCGTTCCTATAATAACATCCCATTAGGCAGAAATTAATGTCCTCATTAAGATAGCAATTAGGCACATTAGCGCAGCAATAAAAGGGGAGATTATGAAATAATTGCCAGCTCCAAAACGCCTTTAATTTAGTATTTTATATGACGCCGTGAGAGAACAAGAGAAATGCTTGAATTGCGTGGTGAGGCTGAAAAAAAAAATGTTTAAGGATTATCATTATTGTTTTTAAAAGGAAAGTAGCATGGAGATCTCTGGGTGTGACCATTCGTCTTCTTCCAGGTCCCTTACAGCGGTCAAGTTCATGGAGGGATGGCCTTGATGGACAGGGCAGTGGGGTGAGGCTGAACTATGGTCCCACAAAGATTGCCCAAGCCTGGTGTCCCAAGGGGGGCAGACAGGGGGAAGGCAGGGAAGCCTTTGATTCCGGAAGGAGAAACCACGACGCGATCCTGTGCCTTACCCGACACACATCTGCTGCCTTCTAACAGGCTCTGGAATTCAAAGTTTTCCAGCAGGTGGCAGCCCCGCGTTGGCAGGGCAGTGTCCAGGGCTCCCAGGTGATGGTGCGGGAGAATGGGAAGATTGACATGGCAGGAACCAATGAGGACTTAAAAAAAAAAAATGTATTTTATTTTTATTGTAAAGTTGGATATACAGAGAGGAGGAGAGACAGAGAGGAAGATCTTCCATCTGATGATTCACTCCCCAAGTGGCCGCAACGACTGGAGCTGAGCCAATCTACAGCCAGGAGCCAGGAGCTTCCTCCAGGTCTCCCCCGTGGGTGCAGGGTCCCAAGGCTTTGGGCCATCCTCCACTGCTTTCCCAGGCCACAGGCAGGGAGCCGGATGGACTAGAACCAACGCCCCTTTGGGATGCCAGCACCACAAGTGGAAGATTAGTTTCCTATGCCACTGTAGCAGCCCCCATCTGGTGGCTCTTTGTTCAAATGTCCACAGCAGCCATGGCTGGGCCAGGCCGAAGCTGGGAGCCTGGAACTCCATCTGGGTCTCGCACGTGGTGCCAGGAGCTAAGCCCTTGAGCCATCTCCCACCGCCTGCCACAGTGACCATGAGTGGGGAACTGGGGTCGGGAGTGGCACACAGGTACTCCCTTGTGGGATGGGGGACTCGTACCAGGTTAGGGAATTCACAGCCCCACATCCCGTGGCCATCGCATAGCCCCGTCTCCAGGGTCAGTGGGACAGACTGGCTGGCACGCAGGCATGGGCTCGGCTGCCTCCAGCAGACCTGTCCAGGCTTGGGGTCCAGCCCACAGGAGGGTGACTGTCCACTTGCGGAGATGCAGGACCTGTCTCTGTCTTTGAAAGGACAGAGATTTGGGGCCCGGAACAGTAGCACTAGGGCCAGTCCTCACTTCGTATGTGTTTTGATCCCATATGGGCGCTAGTTCGTGTCCCAGTAGCTCCACTTCCTACCCAGCTCCCTGCCTGTGGCCTGGGAAAGCAGTGGAGGACGGCCCAAAGCCTTGGGACCCTGCACCCGTGTGGGAGACCTGGAGGAAGCTCCTGACTCCTTCGGACTGGCTTGCCTCCAGGTTTTTGTGGCCGCTTGGGGAGTGACCCAACAGATGGAAGATCTTTTTCTCTGTCTCTCCTCCTCTCTGTGAATCTGACTTTCCAATAAATAAACAAACAAATAAATCTTCTTTAAAAAAAATCCTAATACTGGTTGGTTTGCTTGCATAGGGACAATAAAAATTATACCAAGCTGATGGGATGTGTGGCCCCAGCCCGAGGAGGCCACCAAGTGTCCTACTGGGCCAGACTGTGTAGGGCAAGGGAAGAGGCAGGGGATGGGTCAGGATGGAAGAAGCAGAGCATTCTACTCCCTGCTCACCTCCCACCCAGCACCCAGGGGAAATAAAATTAAAGTGCACCTGGGTTCCAGGTTGCCATGGTAACTGCCAGGACGCATTTGAGATGGGGGCTCGTTGGGGGAAGCGGTGGGGAGCAGCTGGACTTGAAGCAGCCGTTGGGTCTCAGCCTCGGGAGACAGCAGCAGGAGTGGCAGCCCGGCCCTCTCCTGTGACAACCCACCCCATGCCAGCCCCAATTCTGACCTCACCACCTTTCCTGCAGGGTGCCACTCCCCTGTCTTGGGGGCGCAGGGAGGCAGGAGGCAGCCGAGCCTGCATGACCACTTTTTATTTCAAAATTCATCGTTTATTTCCAGATTGGCTTTGGGGTGACCTGGCTGTTGTCCCTCGTGCCTGGAAAGTCTAGATCATTCCCCATCCTCCCCGTGCCCCCCAGGTCCAGCCCAGGCCTGGCACCCCACCCCGGGGGGGGCTACAGCCCAGTTCTCTGGGTTTTCTTCCGAGCCCCTCCACGGCGGCAGCATCGGGGCCCAGCTGCCCTAGGCTGGCTGGTTTTTTTCTTTTCTTTTTTTTTTTCTTGTTCTTCTCTCTTTTTTTTAATCTGTTAATAAAGTGCAAGTGAATCAAATCCGCTCGGAGGGAAGGGGGTGCGGGAGGCGAGGGGCCGTGCTGTTTGCAGAAGTTGGAAATTTAATAAGAAGGGAAAATAAAAATAGCCACGGAGCTGGAGAAAGAGAGAGAGACGTGGGGGCTCCGTGCTGGGGGCGCCTCTGTATGTGGGAGGGAGGGGCTGGAGAAGGCACGCCCCACCCGGTCTTAGGGGGTGGAGGACAAGGGGTGGACTCTGCGGGGGAGTCGGGGTGTCCCTGGAGTGGCTCATTTCTGAAAGCTTGCCCCCAGGGCTAGTGGTCACACAGCTGCTTCACCCCCAGGGCGAGCTGGGCACACAGCGGGCCTGTGAGTGCTTGAATGAGGCAGGGTCCCGGGGTCCAGGCCCTGCAGCATCTACCATGCCGTGTGCCACCCAGGAGGGGCAGTCCCACAGGCGGGAGGGCCCACAAAGCTGTGAGTGTAAGGGGGTGCTGGGAGGGGGGGTTGGCATGGCCTGTCATCTTGTCTTCTTCTGTGTCTGCCTAGAGGAGGGGTACTTTGCAAAAATACGCAGCCGGGATGTGAACCCATGTGGGATCCCGGCGCTTGCAAGGGGAGGATTTAGCCACTGAGCCATCCATGTACCTCCCGAACTCTCCCCCTTTGGCTTCTCCACTCTCTGCACGGAGCCCCCCACAAGATGTATGAAATCGGGCCCAGCATGGTGGCCTAGTGGCTAACATCCTCGCCTTAAAGGCACTGGGATTCCATAAGGGAACAGGTTCTAATCCTGGAGGCTCCACTTCCCATCCAGCTCCCTGCCTGTGGCCTGGGAAAGCAGTGGAGGACGGCCCACAGCCTTGGGACCCGCGTGGGAGACCCGGAAGAGCTCCTGGCTCCCAGCTTCAGATCAGTGCAGTACCGGCTGTTACGGTCACTTGGGGAGTAAATCAACGGATGGAAAATCTTTCTGTCTCTCCTTCTCTCTGTATATCTAACTTTGCAGTAAAAATAACTAAATCTTTTTTTTTTTTCTTAAATGTACAAAATCGTGCCACCTCTCTTCCACAGGTGGGGAAACCAAGGCTCTCCCAAGTGCAGCCAGGGCATGGGCAGCTGGCCTCCAGGGCCCTGTGCCACTTTGAGCGGGTCCCCCCCAGACCCCCAGCAGCCCTCTGTGGCATTGTGAGCCTCTCCCAGCTTCGCAGGACCCCTCCAGCACAGGGGTGGGACCAGGGAGCCTGCCTTGGCGGTGATTGATGGTTTAATATCTCTGCTGTGACCCGGGCCTCCCCTGGCGAGAGGGAGAGGTGGTATAATCTGGTTACAAGCAAAAGAAACAAAATTCCAGAGAGAGACAGGGACCAAGGGGTATGAGCTAGGCTGGGCGTGGAGGGGAGGAGGAGAGACCCCAGCCCCAGCCGGCGCTGTAGCTCTGAACAAGTGAGGGCACCAGGATGCAGGGTGGAGGCCCCAGCAGAGGGGAGTGGAGGGGGAGAGGTGGCCTGCTCCAGGGACAGAGAGCAGGAGGCTGGGGTGGGGAGGGAAGGACGCAGGGAACAGGAGGTGCCAGGCACCCTGGTCAACAGCCTAGGGTCTCTGCCCCACCCACCGCACTGCTACCCCCCATCCCTCGCTCACTCTCTAGACCCTTTGTCCTTGTACAGCCCCCCTCTCTCCAACGTGGGACCACTGAGTGCCAAGTTCAGGGTGTTAACAGGCAAGCCTCCCTCGGAGGGCTTCTCGCTTCTCCACTTCCTGCTCCTGGCTCCCCCGTTCCGCATGGGACCCTCGCGCTGTCCAAAAGCAGGCAGTCAAGAAAAAGCTTTTTCATGTGGCCACCACCTGCTGCACCGTCACCCCCCATGGGTCCAGGCTCCTGCTCTTCATATCCCTGGTCATGCACCAGTACCCACATGGGATATCCAGAGGAAACTCCTGGCTCTTGTCTTTTGCAGGCACTGTAGAGTGAACCAGCAGATAGAAGATCTCTCTCGGGCCCGGTGCAGTAGCCTAGTGGCTAAAGTCCTCTTCTCCAAAGCTCCAGGATCCCATATAGGCGCCGGTTCTAATCCCATTGGTCCCACTTCCCATCCAGCTCCCTGCCTGTGGCCTGGGAAAGCAGTGGAGGACGGCCCACAGCCTTGGGACCCTGCACCCGCGTGGGAGACCCAAAAGAGGCTCCTTTGGTGCAGAGCAAGCGTTTGAAGGCCATGTCCTCCGGGGATCTTGAAAGTAACTGTTTGCAGCGGGGGCATTTGCCCTGCTGGTTGGGGCACCTGTGCCCGGCATTGGAATGCACGGTTTGATCCCTCTGCAGCCGCCTGTGTGCACCCTGGGAGGCAACAGGCAATGGCTCAAGGGCACGGCCCCTGCTGCCCACATGGGAGACCCGGATGGAGTCCCCGGGCTCCTGGCTTCGGCCAGGCCCAACCTGACTGTTGTGGACCTTCCTTTAAGAAGCATCCCACCTTGGGCGGCCTTCTGGATACGCCCCCCCCCCCAGTCCCTTCTGTTGCATTCCCTACCACCAGGGTCCCCTCTGCCCAGCCAGATCCCCACCCCAGGCATCCCAGGCAAGCCCCGTCTGCACCAGTGGCTGCATGGCCGCTGTACGGTGACCATGACCACGCAGGTGAGCATCCAAGCGGGCGCCTGCCCAGGCCTCAGGTCCAGCAGCTTCTCAGGGTGGCTCAGCCCGTCTAGGGAAGAGAGCCGCGGGCTCACCCGAGGTCCTCACTGTGAGGGTGGGATGCTGGGTCAGCCAGCGGTCCCGGCTGCGGGCAGGGGTGGGGGCAGGGGTGGAGCAGTTCAGTTGTTCTTTTTCTTGCTCTTTCTCCTGCTCCCCCTCTCCCCACCTCCTCCTTCAGGGCACCCAGCTCTCCCTGCAAAGCTTGACTTTCTCTTTCCCATCCCAGCTAAAGCCAGCCCGGGGGCGGGGGAGGGAGGGTGTCCCAGCCCACAGAAGGCAGGAAACACGAATTAAGGCGGATTTACGCTGCAGCCTGCCTGCTGAGAGATTAAGATGGGATCAATGTAAGCAGGGCTGGGCTCTTGGACCCCTCCGAGGGGCTCCTCAAGGCCCGCGACCCTGAGAAGCAACGAACAGGCACAGGCGTGCTGGGGTTGAGCCAGGGGCGTGGGAGGGAGGGGGGAGGGATGGGGAGGGAATGGGAACAGCTGGCCTAGCTCCAGGATGGGGCTGCTTCCCGCTGCTCCCCAGCCCCTCCTGGCTCCTCCCGCTGGGCCTGAGTCAGGGTCCAGCATCCAGAGAGCTCCACGCACCCCACCCCACGCACCCCACCCCACGCACCCCACCCCACACACCCCACGGCTCGCCAAGAGTCTCTCGTGGGATCCTGACATGGGGTGGGCGTGACTCAGCAGTGAGACACCCACCCACCCACACGCCAGGTGCTTGGGTTCAAGCCCGGTGACTCTCTGCTCAAGGGCACCCCGGAAGGCAGCAGGTGCTTGGGGCAGTGTCACTCAAGTGGGAGACCCAGATGGAGTTCTGGGCTCCTGGCTTCAGCCTGGCCCAGCCCCAACCATTGCAGGCATATGACGCCTAAACCAGAGGGCGAGGAGATCACTTGAATTTTGTTTATTTATATAGGTCTTTTCATCAGCTGGTTTACTCCCCAAATGGTTATAACGGCCAGAGCAGCTTCTTGCGGGTCTCCCGTGGGGGTGACAGGGCCCAGCACTTGGGCCATCCTCCTCCACTACCTTCTCAGGCACGCGAGGAGGGAGCAGCAGTGACTGTGAGAACTAGAATCCGCACCCATGAGGGATGCAGAGCTGCAGGCAGATACACAGAGAGAAGGATCTTCCATCCGCTGCTTCACTCCCCAAGTGGCCGCAATAGCAGAGCTGTGCCGATCCTCAGCCAGGAGCCAGGAGCTTCTTCCAGGTCTCCCACGCGGGTGCAGGGTCCCAAGGCTTTGGGCCGTCCTCCACTGCTTTCCCAGGCCACAGGCAGGGAGCTGGGTGGGAAGTGGGGCAGCTGGGACATGAACCAGTGCCAGTATGAGATCCTGGTGGATGCAAGGGAAGGATTTAGCCACTAGACTATTGCAAAGGGCATATATATATAAATATTTTGGCCCCAGGTCGCACAGCACATGGAGCTCAGGGCAGGCTGTGGGTCCCTCTGGGCCTCACGAAGTCTGAACTTATAAATACATCAGGGTGTGCCGTGGCTCGAGAGGCCGGAAGTGGACAGGGTGTATAGTCTTGGGGTTTGCAGGGCGTCTTCCTGACCTCTCCGAGGAGGAAACCACAGAAGGGAAGTACTCCCATACAATCTCTCGGCCCAGCCCCTTCAGGGACCCCAAACCCAACACAGAACCCCGTGTCAAGCGAGGGCAATGGGGAGAGAATGGTCTTTTTTTTTTTTTTTTTTTTTAAGATTGAGAGTACCAGGCCCGGCATGGTGGCCTAGCGGCTAAAGTCTTCACCCTGAATGCGCCAGGATCCCATATGGGCACCGGTTCTAATCCCAGCAGCTCCACTTTCCACCCAGCTCCCTGCCTGTGGCCTGGGAAAGCAGTGGAGGACAGCCCAAAGCCTTGGGACCCTGCACCTGCATGGGAGACCTGGAAGAGGCTCCTGGCTCCTGGCTTTGGATCAGTGCAGCTCCAGTCATTGCGGCCACTTGGGGAGTGAGTCATCGAATAGAAGATCTTCCTCTCTGTCTCTCCTCCTCTATGTATATCTGACTTTCCAATATAATAAATTAATGTTTTTTAAAAAAGATACAGAGTACCAACCTGATTCTTTTATTTATTTATTTTAGATTTTTTTTTTTAATTGGAAAGACAGATTTACAGAGAGAAGGAGAGACAGAGAGAAAGATATCCCCATAGGCTGGCCGAGGCAGAAGATAAGCAGGCAAGGGGGTCTTGGCGAGTGAAAGGGGCCAGAAGTGATCAGTGGGGAACACCCGGGAAAATCCAAGCAGACAGAGCCCAGGGGACCCAAGGGAGATGCCCAGGGAAGAATGTTCCAGAAGAATGCCAGAAGACTCCACGGAGCTAACACGTAGGGGGCTGGTGGTAGATATAGGGCATGCCTGGGAGAGTTAAAGCACTTTGAGGCCTGGTCCCTTCTCTGTTCCGAGATTCCTGGCTGGGTGGGGGGGTGCCCCCTCCCTGCTCCGCCAGGACAGGGGGTGCAGGGGAAGCAGGGGGGAGGGCGCAGGCTGCTGGAGGGGAGGCGAGCTGGGAAGGGTGGGCGCGAGGCGGGCAGGAGCAGAGGGAGGCTGGGTAAGGGAACAGGGGTTGAGCGGGTGGGAGGGAAGCCGAGGGAGGGGCTCCCGCGCTCCTGCTAGCTTTTAGCTCAATGTCAAGGCCGAGACGGGGAGGTCTCGCCCTCAGGGACTCCGGCTGGGGGTGGGGCCGGTCTCACTCCAAGATTCTGGAGGAAAGTTTGTGTCTGCTTCTCCCCCACCCCACTCGGCCCTACCCGGGCGCAGCTGCGGGCCTCGCTACGGCTCGCTCCCCTCACCCCGGCTCCAGTGCACCTGCTGGGGTCCGGGGGCGCAGCCAGGTCCGGGGAGGGTGCTGCACAGTGGGGGGGGGACACCTGCCCTACCCCCCACCCACCTCTCTCCCACCCCGGTAGCCAGCCCCGCTCCCTCATCTCCCACCCCGCGTCTAGGGTAAGGTGGGAGAAAGGGGCGCGCCAAGAACCCCCCTCCCCACCGCGCTCCGCAGCGAAGGGAAATCAATGCCACGTTAATGTCAAATTTCCAGGCGGGCATGTCGGAGTGGCGGGCGGGGATGGAGATGGGGAGGGGGATGGGGATGGGGGGGGGTCGCTTCATGAAAGATAGATTGTTCTCATCGCCCGCACGCCGCTCCCGCCCCAGCAGGCTGCAAGATGGCGGAGACCCCGGCGGAGGGCACACGAGCCACGGAGCCCGGGAGGGAAGGGAAGGGAGGGGAGCGCAGCCCCCAACCCCCCTGCCGGGATGTGGGGAGGAAGGGGAGAGCGCGAGGAGGAGGAGGAGGAGGCTGGGGAAGGCGACGCGAGCTGCCTAGGCTGGCGGTGGGGAGCCGACTGGAGAGGGGCGCAGAGGTGAGGCGTGGGGGCTGCAGGGGCTGGGGCTGGCCGTGCTGCGCGCTCCCTGGCTGGAGGAGGCTCCCCCTGCAGCCGGCACGTCCGCTTCCGTGCACCCTTCCCGGTAGTGGCCGCCGCCAGCCCGGGAGCCCCGCACGCACCACGCAGAGGCCCTCCCTGCCTCTCCTTCCTGCCAGGCCTGGCATTGGGGACGCGCGCGCAGGGCCTCCCCAATCCCGGATCGAGACCCCCGCCGCCGACACCCGCTTCTTGCAGAAATCCACACACACGGAGGGTGGAGCAGCGGGCTCCAAGCTGGACGTGGAGGAGGAGGAGGTTTCCGGGAGGGAAACTGAGGCAGGAGCGCCCAGGACGCAGCGCCAGGCCCTCCACCTTTGGCTTTCGCCGGGTTCCCGCCTCCCCAACTCCCAGCCTCCGTGGGCACCACGAGCAGCTTCAAGCCCGCCTCCACCACCCACCCCTACACACACACACACACACACACACACACACACACACCTCATCCAACCTTCCTGCCTCGCCATGGGGGAGCTTTAAATTGGCAAAAAGAGCTAAAGCTGCCGCGCCCAGCCCTCTCTCTCCGGCACGGGCATTTGAAGACCCGACAGCGGGGGCCCGGCGCAGCCACGGGGACGGGGCCTCTGTGGCCCGGGCCCCCCGCCAGGGGCACCAGAATTAGGACAGCTCCCCTTTCATCCCCCCGGAGCTGCTGGCGCTTCTGAAGCGCTAATGAGACGGGCATTGGCTTTTGGGGAAAGTGAGGGGGCCGAGGGGGCACTGGAGGCGGGGAAGCGGCCGGTGGCGGCAGCAGCCAGGGGCAGGCGCCGGGAAATCTGTGCTTCCAAGAACCAGAGCCAGCGGCGGCAGCAGCAGCAGCACCAGCTCAGAAAACACCGAATTCTCTTGATATCTGGCCTCCTTCAGACAGCCCTCCTGTGTGCGTCTCCATGAGAGGTCATGGGGTTGGGCCGCCCCCGGGCTCTGGTGTCTTCTGGCTGGTGCGTGTTCCTGGCCAGGGCCGCAAACAAGGCTGGAGGACTCGGTTTACCCATCTGAGAAACGGGAGTCCTGGATGCTCCACTTCCCATCCAGCTCCCTGCTTGGGGCCACAGGCGGAAGATCAGCCTGTTGAGCCACCGTGCCACCCCCAAATAAATAAACAAATCTCTAAAATCATAACAACAGTAATAACAAAGATGGAATTAAATTGTTAATAAAGTTGGAAATGGAACTAGAAGAGCTGCCCCAGAGAGATGCTGGAATAAATTTAGACTTAGTCAATGAAAAACTCTAAGTCAGCCGGGCCTGCACCCTGCTACAGTGCAAAAACGAGGTATCATTTCAGGGGTCTTTCCCATGTCCTGCCACTCCCCACAGCCTGTAGGTCCCCCATACACACACTGCCAGAGGGCAGCCACCTGGCACACGGCAGATCTTGGAGCATTTGTGTCTCAATCTTTCTATCTGTGAAATGGGATATCACAGTATGCACCTCAGGGATGTTGTCAGGGGAACTTAGGCAAATGTCACTGCACTTCTTAGGCAAGTTCTTGACCCACTTCCCATCCAGCTCCCTGCCTGTGGCCTGGGAAAGCAGTGGAGGACGGCCCACAGCCTGGGGACCCTGCACCTGCGTGGGGGAGACCTTGAAGAAGTTCCTGGCTCCTGGCTTCGGATTGGCTCAGCTCTGGCTGTTGCAGCCACTCAGGGAGCGAATCATGAATCATCGGACAGAAGATCTTCCTCTCTGTCTCCCTCCTCCCTATATATCTGACTTCCCAAGAAAAATAAGTAAATATTTAAAAAAAAAATGTCCTAAGGGTGCGACCGGAGTGGCCTCAGCTGTTCTGAGATGGTGCTGGCTTTGTTGCCCAGCTGTGTCACCACTCACGGCTCCTGCCGGCTGGCTGTGTCTGGGTCGCTACGCCCACAGCCGAAGATGTTGGAGAGTTTGGCCTGTAGCGTTGTTGCACCTGCTCTTGTCTCTATCCTTGTTGTGGTGCTCAAGTCCTCTGTTGAATCGGAGAGGCCGACTGTGCAGACCCGTCCCGTCCCTGTATGCTGTCTTTCCTTACAGGGAGCCAGCGATGGGGGTGGTCCAGCCCCACAACAGGTGTTCCACTGCCAGACCTGACGTGCCCACGCTGTTCCCCGAGGTTGGGGTTCAGGTGCAGTGAAGCCCCAACTCTCTGTGTGCTTGGCCAACCTCACGTGCCCTGACAGGAGCTGCAGCCTGGTCAGGGTGACCCCCGAGAGTCCCAGCCTGGCCCACCCTGAGAGCCGACATTTACTGGTATGGGTGGGTGCTGTGGCTTGCTTAGGGCGACCCGCAAGGTGTGTACCCAGAGGCGGCCCCCACTCTTGTCAGTGGGCGCTGTAGCATGCCCCATGGCCCGCCCCCAGACCCGACCCTTACTTGAACAGGCAGGAAATCATTGGGGGGGGGTGCTATAGTGTGGGCAGTGCTGAGGAATCCGCGTCTCCCTTCATGGCCTAGTGTGCCGAATTCCATGACTAATACGAACCAATGTGCAGCCAGTCCATGGGGCAATGTCTGGCCTGGGGCCTGGAAAGGCAGATTTACAGAGAAGCAGAGACAAAGACCTTCCAGCCGTTGATTCACTCGCCAAGTGGCCACAACAGCGCTGATCGAAGGCCAGGAGCCCTGATCCTCTTCTGGGTCTCCCACGCGGGTGCAGGGTCCCAAGGCTCTGGGCCGTCCTCCACTGCTTTCCCAGGCCACAGGCAGGGAGCTGGATGGGAAGAGGAACAGCCAGGATTAGAACCGGTGCCCATATGGGATCCAAGCATGTGCAAGGTGAGGACTTTATAGCCACTGGGCTACCGTGCAAGGCCCCAGAGCAGGTCCACTCTTAACCCAGACACTCAGCTCCTTGGGTGAACAGACCCAGGGCGCAGCATTGCCCTCCTCTGCCACTAGAGGGAGCCATGGGCCACACTCCTGGTCCCTGGGAGTCAAGCAGGTGTCAGAGGGGCGACTGGGGTCTGCAAGGGCGCAGGTGGGTGAGGATGGGGTGGACGGAGGCCAGCAACTAGCCATGACCTCAAGGGCCTGGCCGGGCCGGGAGACGCCGGATGGTGACCCCCCGCCCCCAGTGTCATGGACAGGCTGACTTCAGCCCCGCCGGGCTTCTAACTCTAGACTTCTCTGAGAAGGAACTTTATGGTTTTTCTTTTAAGAATCCATTGACACTCATGAATTTTTTAAGATTTAAGATTTTTTCTTTTGGAATGCAAATCAGATTGATGGAGAGGAGGAGAGACAGAGAGGAAGATCTTCCATCCACTGGTTCTTTCCCCAAGTGGCTGCATCAGCCAGAGCTGAGCTGATCCAAAGCCAGGAGCCAGGAACCTTTCCCGGGTCTCCCACGCGGGTGCAGGGTCCCAGGGCTTTGGGCCGTCCTCCACTGCTTTCCCAGGCCACAGGCAGGGAGCTGGGTGGGAAGCGGGGCTTCTGGGATTAGAACCAGCTCCTCCATATGGGGTGTGAACACCCCAAACATCTTCACTGGCTGTCCCCACCGCCCAGCCCTGCCCAGATTTCTGAATAAATCTCTTTGTGCAGCCCTGGGGTTCTGATGAACTGAGCAGAAAGGTCTAGAATCTCCTCCCAGGAGGCAGCTCCTGCCTCACACACTGTGAGCTCCCCTCCTCCAATTATCCCTGCAATATTTCCCCCCTCAGGGCAAAAAATGAACCTTTATTAAAACAACAACACGGCTGCCACACTCACGCCCATCACCACCACCAGCAGCGACCGGAAAGACACATTTCTCTCTCTCGATGGACACCTCCCGCTCGGGGCTTGGCAGAAAAAGCTTTCTAGAAGTCAAACCAGGGGGTTGGGGCGAGGGTCTGGTGCCACAGCAAACAGATGGGAGATGTATGTCTTCCCCCGCCCCTTCTCCCCTTGCTTGGGCTGGCAGGAAGGAGGCAGTGAGGGCGGCCCCTGTTTGCTCTTTGCAAGGAGGGAGATCTTGGGGGACAATGGGAGGCCCTGGAAGCACCCCAACTTCTGTGCTCCCCCACTTGCCGACCTGCAAGCCTCTAGATGTTCTGCAGCCTCTAGATGGATTTTCTCTTTATTTATTTATTTTGTTTAAAGTCAGATGTACAGAGAGAAGGAGAGACAGAGAGGAAGATCCTTTGCCCATTGATTCACTCCCTAAATGACCGCAACTGCCTGAGCTGAGCCAGGAGCCTCTCCCGGGTCTCCCACGCAGGTCCAGGGTCCCAAAGCTTTGGGCCGTCCTCCACTGCTTTCCCAGGCCACAGGCAGGGAGCTGGATGGGAAGTGGGGCAGCCGGGATTAGAACCAGCACCCATATGGGCTCCCGGCGCGTGCCAGGTGAGGACTTTAGGCACTAAGTTGCTGTGCCAAGCACCTTACAGGAGATTTTGAGTCCTGGCTCAAGCACTTGGGCCTCTGTGCCCACATGGGAGACTCCGATGGAGGTCCAGGCTTCTGGCTTTGACCTGGCCGGGCTTACCTCCGTTTTATTGATTGATTTTTCCCTCCTGAGCACCTACTACGTGCCTGGAGCTTAGCTAGGCCCTGGTCAACCTCCCTGGGCCCAAGGAGTCACTCTCCGAGCTCACAGTCTGGTTCAAGTTGAAGAATGGTGGTGGTGGTGGTGGTGACGGGGCGGCAAGGGCAGGGAGATCGTGGCATGTGGGAGGGTGGGCAGAAGGGAGCAGAGCCACACTCAGAAGGCGGGTTCCGGGACCCCAGTGCACCCCCGTGTGCCCCCTAAAACCAGTGGCCATGGACTCCCCAGTCTCCCAGCTACCCCCTCCTCCTCGTGGCTTAAAAGAAACCAAACAAAGGAACCTTGAGGCAGAACCCTCCCAGCAGAGAACGTAGTTAATGTGGCTAACAGATGGGGCGGAGCAGGTTCTGGGGGGGCAGTCCCTTCTCCCCGCCTCCCCCGCAGGGCAGCTGCCACCCTCAGCCTCTGCTCTCATTGCACATGCCTTGTTTGGACACGGCGGAGCAAGGCAATGGCGTCACGTCTGTCCAGCGTGTGTGGCTGACATCGGCCAGGAGAGGGCGCTGTGTGGAGTTGCCACTCCGAGGCTTCATAGCTCTTACAATTTCTTTTGAAGGATTGAGTAATATTTCACGGGGGTGGCCGATCATGCGCGCTGATGGGCAGGGGGGTTGCTTGTACCTTTTCTTTCTTTCTTTCTTTCTTTCTTCTTTTTAAGGGGGCCATCCTTCTGCTTCCCCAGGTACATCAGCAGGAGGCTGAATGGGAAGTGGAGCAGCCGGGACTCGAACCAGTGCCCACATGGGATGCCGACACCGCTGGCGGCAGCTTCACCCACTCCGCCAATATACAGCAACTTTTTTTTTTTTTTTTAAGAAATAAACTTTCATGTCAAAAGAAAAAAGATAAGTGAAGGATCCGAGCCTGCGGTAGAAACACAGCCTGGATATCCTTGATGCGTCCTTTGCCATCTGGCTCCCCTGTGACGTGGTGACTGATGTCTTTATTTTTAAACTTGATATGTGGGAGTCCAAGTTGGGTGCAGTGGGTTAAGCTGCCCCCCTGCCCCCCACCTGCCCCTACATCCCATGTCTGCTATTCAAGACCTGGCTGCTCAGCTTCCAGTGCGGTTCCCTGGGAGGCAGCAGGTGAGGGCCGAAGTCCTAGGTCCCCTGCACTCACCTGGGAGCCCGGGATGAGCTCCTGGCTTCCGCCTGGCTCAGCTCTGGCTGTTGCCAGAATTTGGGGAGTGAACCAATGGGTGGAGGATCTCTCTCTTTCCTCCTCTTGACGCCATATAAGTAATCATTAAAGGGTGGGTGGGGAGGCGGGCTTTTGTGGAGTTCTTGGGAAGAAGGTAAAGGGAGACACCAGGAAATGGATCAAGGTCGCGCCAAGCCAGCTCCGGGACAAGGCAGTCTGAGGTGCCTAGCGGAGCTCCAAGAGGATGCCTCCTTCACAACTGCCCTCCAAGATTTGCCCCTGGAGTGCTGAGGGAGCGAGTCAGGGGCACCCCGGCAGGGCAGAGGGTTCAGGGCGCAAGGAATGGGGCGCCCCCGTGGCATAAGATACTCAGGGCTCCCGGGGTGAGGCGCACAGAGTCTGAGACCAAGGTTCCCAGAGTGCTGGGCGCATGGGGTGTGCAGTTCCCCCCCCCCCCCGCGCAACGCAGGGATGGGGGCGGAGTGCAAAAATCGTGGGGGGGGGGAGATTGCGTTAGGCGCGAGACATCTCCCCTTGGCATGGAAGGGGGTGCACAGAGAATGGGGGTGCACAGGCGCCTGGAATGTGTTGGTTCCACCAAGACGCCGGGGTCCCAAGGGGGCCGGGCCAGTCGGCTAGCGCGCTTGCGTGCGTGCCGCCGCGGCGCCTCTACTGCGGCTGCGTGGCCCGCCGCCCGGGCTTGGGGCGCCCTGGCTGTGGTCGCCTTGCGCGCAGGGCACCCCCATCCTCTTTCTCTCTCTCTTTCCTTTTGCAATCCTGCGCCCACACCAATCCCTTCTCGGCCTCTAGCAGGGCCGCGCCGCTGGCCCCAGGGCACTGAAGGGTCCGCTCCCACCTCCCCATCCAGGCTTTACAGAGAAGGAGGGTGGGAAGTGTGTTAGGGGTACAGTGAGGGGTCTGTGTGTGTGTGTGTGTGTGTGTGTGTGTGTGTGTGTGTTGGGGGGTGCTGCTCCGGGCTGCAGTGATGGGTGTGGAGCAAGAAGTCTGGACTTGGAAAGTTCTTGGCTTCTTAATGGCACTTCAAGTTCAGCCACTCCAAACCTTAGGGAAACTGAGGCACGCTCAGGGCGGTGGGGGCCCTCCTTCACCGCTCCTTATCCAGCAATGTCCTCATCTCGCCCCTCCTCTCGTTTCTGCTTCTCCAGGTGCCAGGTGTGCTTGGCACGCCCAGGAAGCCCTGGCCAGGATGGGGTGGAGGTGGTGCAGAATCACGGCGGTCTCATTTAGTCGTAGCCACTCTTTCCCAGGGCTCTGAAGTTTGGGGTTCATATCCCACCTGGGTCCTCAAGACTAAGAGACGCCCTTGCCAGAGAAGCCCGCTGACCGAAGGCAAAGGAAGAGGTGTCCCTCCCTGCCCTCCTCCCACACCTTGGTCAGCCAACCCCACTTCCACCTCTGCCTCTGTTCTCCTCCACTGTCCCTCAAGCACCGACCAGCCAGGGACCCCCTAGGCGGCTCCCAGAGGTGTTTTCTGCAGGTGGGCATGCTGAGTCTGTCCTCCCTGGCACCTCATGGTCCTTTCGGAGAGATTGGGACCTCCTTGTGCCAACTCCCAGGTCCCCCGCAAGTGAGGACTCAACCCTGGCTTTCGCTCCTCCTTGGGAAAGCAGACACCTCAGAGTGGTACCCACGTTTCTCGTATGCAGGAGACCATTTCTTACCTGTTATAACTCTCTGGCCTCCAGGATTCTCGCTCTGCGTCTTCCTCTCCCCCTTTCTCCCAGCCCAAACTCTGCACTGATTTATCAATTCTGCCGAAACGCCTATTTTTGGCCTGGGGCCCTGGTTTTTGGCAGCTATAGCTCAGATTGGGTGTGGGGGGGGTGGGAAGAGGAACCCTGCCAGTTCCTTAACACCCTGCCCCCTACCCCCACCCTGGGAAGAAGACATTGGGGTGCAGGCTGGAACAGCCCCCAATCTCTCCCTCCTCACACAGACTCAGGAGGTGGGGGGGGCCAACAAAGCTTGGGAACCCAGGGCTGGCCCTTGCCCTACTTAGAGGCCGAGCAGTTCTGCAGTATGTGTGTGTCTCGGGGAACTCCAAGCCGGATTTTTCCTTTTGCCACAAAACTAACATTCAATTTTTCCTCCCCTCTCTTTTCTCCTCACCCCAAAGCCAGACGTTTTCGGGATTATAACCTTCCTTGGTCACTCCTCGCTGGTCAGCTCCAAGCCCCTGTCCCAGGTGGCCAGGGACCCCCTCCCCTCCATGCTAGTTGAGGTGATGCATAGAGCCCTCTCTCTCTCTCTCTCTCTCTCTCTCTCTCTCTCTCTCTTTCCGGCCCATGCGCACTCCAGTCCTGGCTTTGAGGTCCGCCCTGGCCTCTTATTGTAGGTCTGGTCTCCTAGGGTACCAGCCTCCTCCTCCTCCTCCTCTTCCTCGCCATCCCCCACCCCCTTCCTGAAATTGCTTTCACCTGCCCGCTCCCGTGCAGCCGTCGGTGCCGGTGGCGGATCCCTGCGGCCGCGAGTCGAGCTGTCCCTGTGGTCCCTCCCCTTGGCACGTCGCTGTTTAGGCACCCCCCACCCACCCCGCGCGCGCGCGTCTCCCCAGCTCGGCGCCTCCCGCCCCCCAGCTCCGAGCCCAGGTCCGGGACACTCTGGTCCAGGTCTTTGCTGATTCCACTGCATTAGGCCTGACGCATAACTCCATCTCTCGAGGAAGAATCCGGCCTGAAATTTGCGTGCCCGGGGTGCATCTGGCCGAGTCGCAGCTTCCTTTCTCCAGGCTCTGATCCCACCCTCAACTCCGGATCGCGTGATCCTTTCCAAATCCAACTCAGGTTTTTTGCAAAGCCCACTCAGGCCCTGTGATTAAAAAGAGGAAAAAAAAATAATAATAATTCCGCTCCGGGTCTTCTCGACGCCTCGGCTCCCCCTCCCCGTCCCCAACTCCGCGCTGCACCGCCGGGAGCCTGCACGTCGCCCCCCCCCCACCCTGCTCCCCGTTTTTCCTGGGGAGGCGGCGGCGGTGCAGGGAGAGGAGATTCCAGGCCTGGTTTTTACGCCGGCTCTCGGTGCGCCCCCCCCACACCCGGCAGGTTGCAGCGCCCGTTCCCGGGCGGCTAGGGCTCCGGGCCGGGTTTTGCGCGCGTCCGCCGCCCCCCCCTCTCCATCCCGGAGCGGGGTGCGCCGGGGAGCGGGGCGAGCAGGCGCTTGTCATTGCTGGTCCCCGGCGCCGGCTCGGTCCGCGCGTCCTGCGGTGCCTACCCGGGCCCGGCCCCGCGCCCCCGCTCCGGCCGCCCCGGGGGGGGCGCGACGCCACCGCCGCGTGCGCCCCAACCCTCCACCGCACCCCACCCCCGCCCCATCCCGAGCATCCCCCTCCCCACCCCCGGCGGGGACGCGAGCAGTCGTCGGCGCGGGAGACCGAGGCTGTGGGCGCTGCGGCGCCCCCCGCCCCGCCGGCTGCCGAGGAGTGGGGAGAGGGGGTGCCCCGGCCGATGGGGCCTCGCGGACCCCGGAGCCGCGCCGCCGGGCGGTGGGGGCCTGCAGGACCGGCCCGGCGGCCGCGCTGAGCCCCGGAGACCCGGCCGCCGTCCAAGGGGGCTGGGGAGTCGCCTGGGCGCACACGTGCCGCCTCCGTCGGGGCCGCGGAGCTGCTGCGGGGGAGATGCGGGCCGCCGCCTCGCCCCAGCCCCCGGAGCTCTGACGCCGCCGCCGCCGCCCCCGCCTCCCTCGCCGGGAGGGGCGCAGCCCCGCGCGCCCCCCGCCCCAGCCCAGCCCGGAGCCTGCGCCGCCGCCGCGAGGGGGCCGCCTTTGGAGAGTGTGTGAGCCGCCTTTTAAAAAATATATATATTATTATTACATATATATATATATATTTTGGTCGGTGGCGACGGTGCCGGGGGAAGGAGGAGGAGGAGAAGGACCCGCGAAGGCTGCCCTCGCCTCGCCACCCCCAGCCCCCGCCCCGGGAGATGTGCCGGGCGGGGGGCTCGGGTTCGCGGAGCCGCAAGAGACACGCGCACGGTCGACCTCAGTGGAGTGCGGGACAGGTGAGTGTCCACGGGGCCGGGGAGCTGAGGGGGACGCCGCACCTGGGCCAGGTGTGCGGGAGCCGGGGCCTGTCTCCGCCACGGGGGAGAGGGAGGGAGGAGATGGGTGCTGGAGCCGCACCTGCGCGGGAGGGGCGTCGGCAAGGGGTGGGGAGCGACGCGTTCCCCACCCCCATCGGCCATGTCGGGGCGCTCCCCGTTCCGTGGCTGGCAACGGGGGTGGGCGAGGGGGTGCGGGCGGCGGAGTGTTGGTGGGGGGGATGGGACGACGAGTGTGCCCGCGCGTGGCTGCGTGTGCCCGCGCGCGCCAGCCTTTGTGGGGAAGCGGCGCGGTAGTGGCTGCGTGGCCCCGATGTGTGTGCGCGCCGCGCGCGGGGCCGGGGCGGTGGGTGGGGGAGGCTGCGCCCCGTGTCTGTGTGTAGGTGTCTGGGTGTGAGCTGTGAGCGGGGAGGTGGCGGGCGCGCGCGGTGCCCCCCAACCCCCACCCCGCAGGAAAGAGCCGGGTGGGGGGCTGGGGGCTGGCGCCGCAGGATGCTTGGCTGGCGCGCGGTGGCGGGAGGCGGGGAGTTGGTGTATGTGGGGGTCTGTCTAGGTGTCGAGGCGGCTGCAGCCTGGTTGGAGCGGAGGCGCGCAAGGCCGGGCGCATCCGGGGTGCATCTTGGCCGCCCCGGCCTGCACAGTGGTGCCAGGTATAGCGGGAGTGAGATGCAGTGGGCTACGCGCCATCCACGGGGCGCTGGTAGGGTGTAGGTTGGAGCTTTCAAGGCGAACCCTCCCTTTCCCCCAGATGCGCCCAAAGGTTAAGGTCCTAGGATTGGAAGGGGTAGTCTTGGAGAGTGTGTGTGTGTGTGTGTGTGTGTGTGTGTGTGTGTGTGCGCGCGCGCACGAACGCGTGTACACGCAATCCCCAGCCGCGGCCCCTCCAAAAAAATAAAAATAGTGCTCTGGCTAAGGCCTCGCTCCAGTGCGTCCCTGGTACCCAGCTGACGACGGCGCCTTGCCTGTCATTCCGGCTCCCTCTTGGTCAGCCACTTGGCTGGGCCATCCTTCTGGGCCATGGGCCCCGACCCCCCATGATCAGCAGTCGCCTGCACATCGCTCTATGCCAGTTAGAGTCTGTCCTCCATAACCCCTTTCCTCCTGGCTTCTCCAGGACCCGAAGCCGCCCCCCCCTTCCTGGGTCTGTTTGCCCACACATCCAAACATGTGGTGTGCTTGGAGGAGTAGGGGGAGGGGCTCAACATGGCTGCCAAGATGGCTGGCTGCCTGTCTTCCCCCACCTTCCTCTCTCTCCCTCTCCCCTCCTCTCTGTCTCTGTCTCTCTCTTTGCTTCGCCTTACTCCTGCAACCGCCTCAGGAGTTACCTGCAGGGAGGGGACAGGTGACCAGCGACACCAGTGTGGGATGTCTCTTGGCCAGACCTGGTGACCTCCATGCGGCCTGGGGAGAAGGCACCCCCAAGGGCTGGCTCAGCCCCCTTTCCCTTCCCCAGACCCAACAGGATCACCCCTTGCCAACAGCCTAAGGTTGGGGGGCACTCCCTGGCCTGGAATGAATCCTGGCGAATGTCAGGGTCGCCCCTCTGGGGAGTGGAGTCCTGGGCCGGGTCCCCCCTGACTTAGGGGGTGACAGCTAACTTCTTCAGATGCCAAAGGTGTGACTTAAAAGTGCCATGGAAACCAGGAGAATAAGAGAAAGGGGTCCAGGGCTCATTATCAAATGCAGAGAATGATGTGGGATTTTTCTCCACCCCAACTAAGCAATTTACGTGCCCTGCCGTTCGGAACCGACTTGCCCATTAATTACCCAGATGAAAAAATGATCTGGAAAGCGGAAAAGGGGAAAAACTCATTTCCACGGCTGGTGGGCCGCGGCACGCAGACATGGAGCCACAGCCATGCCTGTGTGTGCACGCGCCTTCCCACTGGCCTCCCCCCTCCCTCACTCCCCATCTCCTATCTTGGTGACCTTAGCCAGGGCCACCTCCACAGGGTGCCTAAACGAAGCCCCACTGGTGTACGTGTGTGTGGGTGGGTGGAGAGAGACCTTGCGGACCCCCGCGATCGCCCACCCCAGCTGATGCGTGCCCTTGTCTGTGGAGGCAGCGCCCGGGGCTGGGGGAGGGCAGGGGCACACCTGGGCCTGGGAATCTGTGGGGACGCATGGAGCTATTCCCAGCCTGCCCAGGGGACTCCCTTCCAGCAGGAGGAGGCCCCCCCTCCCGGGGCACCTGGCGGGGAGGGGGTGATGTGGGCGCCCTTGTTGGGTGCTCTGTGTGTGTGTTCATTGCCCTCAGCGCCGCTGGGCTCCTAGCTTGTGGCAGGCGGTGGTGGCAGCTCCACCTGCGTGCGCGCACGCGCACTGCCAGTGTCTGGGGGAGCGGCGGGGAGGAGACATTGGTGTCTTGGCGCGTGTTAGGAGGGCTCAGGAGGGAGGGAGACCTGCTATCTGTGCCCGCCAGCCTGCCGGGTTCCCACCGCTCTCACCTCCGCCCCAACCCCCTGCCAGCCAGACGCGTGGCCAAGGACAGGGAGTTGGGGCAGCTCTGGTTTCTGCGGCCCTTCTCCGGTTTCCAGATGCCAGACGCTGCTGCCTCCGTGGAGAGGGACTCTGGAGGAGGTTGCGGTTCCCCCTACTCCTTGTGATCCTGGCCTGTGACCCCCACCATGCTGGCTATGGGCAGAGTTAGCTGCTATTGGATGTGACGCTGAAACAGGACATTGGGGGTTCCAGGCTGGGGTGCAAGATGGAGTCTGCACCTGTGTGCAGGTGACCTGGACGCTTTGGTCAGCGGTCTGTCCCGTGGCTGGGGAGCTGGCGCTGGCGTGTGCTGGGGGGCTGCACAAGTGAGCAGCTGTCTGCATACATATGAGCGGCATGCCACACACACACACACCTCATGGTTGTCTGCCATTCATGTGCACCTGCCGCTGTGTGTGTGTGTGTGTGTGCACAGCACACATGGCACCCTGCCCCCGTGTGTCTCCCCATGCAGTCTGTCAGGGGCCACCATGCTGGGATCATATCTGCCGGAGCGGGGTGGAGTGGTGGCAGTGGGCTCTAAGCTGAGTCACCCGGAAGACACTTCAAAGGGGAGCTTGTGAGCGTCCTTGGGATGGCTGGGGTTCTCTGGGTTTCCTATACACCCCAGAGAACCTCCCAGACTGTGACACCCCGCCCCGACCCCTGCAGGAGTCCTGCCTGCTGCTTGCAGCCCCAGGAGTGGCCGTCCCACCCCACCTCCTCCTAAGCCGACCTTCGACCTCAGCCCAGGGTCTCTGCATGGACTGTCCCTGCCGCTCAGCCGTGAGGCTCCCCCTCTCTGCCCGGGACATCCCCCGTGCCCCACTGCAGCTGCTTGTACACCTCCCCCTGGCCTCGGAGACGGCTGGCATCCTGCTGCCCGGGGAACGTAGCAGGTGTAAGGCAACCTGACCAGGAAGAACGGAAGGGACTTCTCTCTAAAATACTGATTTTCTGTGTGATACTTTTAGCCCCTCCCCTTTTTGAGACACTCTGGGGGCACACAGGTGTGTGACAAGAGGTGCCCCAAAAGACCCCTGCCCCTTCTCGGCACTCTCCACAGTGCAGAGGGGCGGTGGGTGAGCCTCGTCCCCATCATTGGTTATAAACGGCAAGGAACCCCTCGCCATCTCCATCTCCTGCTCCAAACAGAGGGGAAGCTAGAAATTCAATCAATCAATAGACAGCGAAACTAAAAATAGGCCTCTGTGTGTGTCCAGTTAAAAATAAGCAGGGGGTCCCGCCCACAGAGGTTAAAAACTCTTCGCAAGTCACAAAGGGGCAGGGCAGGGTGCCGGATGGGTCCCTAAGGAGCCCCAGGCCGGCTGAGGAGTCGGGGGAACACTCTCAACTTGGGGGACAGGGCACCCCTTTCTCTGTGGAGGGCCGGTCCACCCTACCCTGTAGGCCCAGGTGTTGGGTGTCCCTGGCCTCTGCCTCTTATGTCACTGGGCCCTCCCCATGTGCCACTGGCTCCGCCCTGCACGCCATGGGCTCCTCCCCAATCGGTCATTGGCTCCGCCCTCTCCATTATAACCTGGGGCTGCCCACAGGTGGTGTGTCCACTGGAAGCCCTGTGCCAATTGCAGCAGGCCACTGTGGAGTGACTGTGGTGGGGGTATTTTCTCATCTCAGCCGCTTGGGGACAACATGGGCACCCTTTCCCAGAGTGACTGGTTCGAGTCCTGTCTCTTCAACTTCTCATCCCACTCTCCTGGCCCTGGACCTCTGCCACCCACATGGGTGACCCGGAGGACGCTCCTGGCTCCGCCCAGCCTCAGCCCAGCCCTGGCCTAAGTGTAGTGACCATGTGGGGAGTGAATCAATTGGTGGAAGATCTCTTTCCACCATTCAAATAAAATGGAAAGAAATTAAAAAGTTATTTTTATTGGAAATGCAGAGTCACAAAGGCCATTCCATGTGTTGGTTCACTCCCCAAATGGCCGCAATGTCTGTTGCTGTGCAGATCTGAAGCCAGGAGCCAGGAGCTTCTTCCGGTTCTCCCCAGGTGGGTGCAGGGTCCCATGGCTTTGGGCCGTCCTCCTCTGCTTTTCACAGACCACAAGCAGGAAGCTGGAAGGGAAGTGGAGCAGCCAGGACTCAAACCAGTGCCCATATGGGGGTGTCAGAGTCACAGGTGGCAGCTTAGCCTGATGCACCATGGCAACGGCCCCGTAAAAAAAATGTATTTTCAATACAATCTAAACACCATTCTTGGTTCATGTCTTTGGGCCCACGTGGGCAGGATAATCTCTCTTTCTGTAATTGGCCGCTTCTGCCCTCCACCGTCACCTGCCTGGCACAGGTAGCCCAATGCATCCCCCACTCCTGCTAGCCAAGGAGTGGGCTCTTACCTTCAAGCCCAGCTCTGTTGGACCGGGTCACCTCCCTTCTCTAGCCCCAGGGCCTTTGCACTGCCAGCTGCCTCCTTCCTGCTCCTATCTGCTGTCTCTTTACCTTCTGCAGGACCTTTTTGTGTTTTTCATAAACTGCATTTTTCATGAATCCCTCAAAGAACTTGTTCAGCGTGACGCTGTTTTGAGCTCTGCTTGGGGCCCCTGTGTGAGTGTGGGTGCTGGACAGCGGAGTTCCCACCAGCGGCCCGCCAAGGGCAGCTGCACACAGTTTTTGGTTGACTGGCTGATGGGTAAGTCAGAGAGAGCTTCCTGGAGAGAGGTGGAAGATGTATTTATTTGGAAAGCAGACTTACCGAGAGGAGAAACAGAGAAAGATTCTCCGTCCACTGGTTCACTCCCCAAGTGGCCGCAACAGTCGGAGCTGAGCCATCCAGAGCCAGGAGCCTCTTCTGGGTCTCCCACGCGGGTGCAGGGTCCCCAGGTTTTGGGCCATCCTCCACTGCTTTTCTAGGTTACAAAAGGGAGCTGGCTGGGAAGTGGAGCAGCTGGGACTCGAACCAGTGCCCATAGGGGATGTGGGCTCTTCAGGCTGCCCCTTTGCTTGCTGAGCCACAAGGCCAGCCTGATGGGGAGGGAGGAGGCACTGGCTCAAAAACACACAATCTGTGGCTGAGCATGGTAAGCCAGGAGAGCTGCCCGGAGCAGGAGGCTGTGCCTGCCTGGGAAGGCGCACGGTGGAGATGCCCATGGCTTCCCAGTCACCATTACGGAGGCCGTGGGGTCGGCTGGCCAGAGGATTCATGCGTGCTTGCCTGTATAGCCTCCCATCCTTCCCCCACCACTGCCTACAACCAGCTGTGGCCCCCGCTTCATTTGGAAAATCCAATCCAAGCTCCAAGGCCTTGCTGCCCTTCTTACCTTCTTGCTTGTATTTGGAAAAAGCAGGGATGTTTGTAGGAGCAACCAGGCATGCTGGGGTGCTGCTGTGTCAGCGCTTGCAGAGGTCCTGGGGAGCTATGGAGGACTATAGGCAGGGAGGAGGAGGGTGTGTGTGTGTGTGTGTGTGGTGTGTGGGGCAAAAGTGGCAGACAGATGTGGGAGGCTGGGGAGGAGACCACACATGACTGTAAGACGGGAATGGCGCATGCCAAGGCCCTGGGGTGCGGTAGGTGCAGCCGGGCACCCTCTGGTGGTATTGGTGGATGGAGGAGGGCCTGCGGCCCGTGGCCTGACTGTCATGTCAGGTGGGAGAGGAGAGACACCAGGTTTATTTGGTTCTTGGGAGCTCCGAGCCGTTCTTGAGGTCTCCAGGATGGAGTCATGCGTGGATGTTAGGAGCGTGGCCAGCCAGCGGCCACAGAGCGGAGTCGGCCCCGTTCCTGGGGGCGGGGGATGGCATGGCGGCTGCTGGGGCTGCCTGGCAGGGGTGAAGGAGGCCATTAGGGGTTCAGACGACACCCACCTCCTAACACTGTTGCTGCCATCCCCCCCATCTCCCGCCCCTGTGCACCAGGGTAGGTGCCCATGGCAACTGCAGGCTGGCAACCCCACTCTCCTCCTGTCACTTCACTCATCCCCCAGCGTAGGGCACCCAGGGACAGATGGGAGCATGGTGAGATTCACACGACGCAAGGGTGAGGAGTTGGGGGGCTGGAGCAGTGTGTGACCCTGAACTGAAGCGTTAGTGGGTCAGGTGACAAGAGCTGGGGTCATCCAGGACGCTGAGTTGAGAGGACATGGGGACAGATACGCGGGCCTGGGCACAAAGCATGCCCAGGTGCCCTTCCTTCCACCTCTGGTCCTTAGGACATGAGCCGGCCTGGGGTTCGAGGCCTTTCCCTCTTCTCGGTTGAGTGCCCCTGAGTGCATGTGTGAACTGCTCCAGATGAAATATGGGTGCTAGCACCCCCTCTCCGTGGAGCGGCCTTGGGGCTACAGTGATCCGTGTAGGCGGGCTGGGAGCCTCCCTCACACTCCCACCCAAGTCTGGGCCAGGCTGAAGCCAGGAGCTCCATCTGGGCCCACCACACGGGTGCAAGGACTCAAGCACCTGGGCCGTCCTCCGCTGCTTTCCCAGGCCACAAGCAGGGAGCTGGATGGGAAATGGAGCCGCTGGGACCTGCTGGGGTTGCACAGTCTCATGCTGCACCGTCAGACCTGGCCTAGGGGTTAAATCACCCGGGCGCATCGTGCATGGACGCATGCAGCAGTGCCTGCACTGGCCTTCCGGTTGCAGCTCCCTGCCGCTCTTGCGTGTGGCAGGTGTGTTTGGCTGCCTGCTGCCACCCACAGGAGAGACCCCCGGATGGAATTTTCGGTTCCCTCCTGGCTTCGGTCTCGCCCAGTCCCCGGCTGCTGGGAACTTTGGGAGAGCGAGCCAGCAGATGGAAGACTGAGGACTGCAAGGACCTCACTGAGTGTAGACACGGACACGCAGGACAGGGCCCCTGCCCACGGGGTCGGGGAGGGGGAGGGCAGAGGAGGGCGCCGCGGGGTTCACGTCTTGGAAGACCCACAGGAGCCCTGACTCGGGTATCCTGCGCGCACGCTCCTGCGGCTGGCTGGCTGGCTGGCTGGCTGGCCAGTGAGCTGCGTGATGGCAGCTGGCGTTTCCCAGAAACGACATCCAGGAGAGCGCCCCTCCCCCTGAACGCCCATTGTGGACTGTGTTTGGTTGTGCTTATGTTGCGTTCAAGGTAAGAGTGGGTAAACTGTCGCCTAGGCCAGCAGCATCCCACATCCACGTGTGGATCTGAGTCACGGCTGATCCAGCTCATTGCTGTTGCACCTGGGGAAACCGCCAAGGATGGTGGGAGACCCAGAAGAAGCTCCTGGCTCCTGGCTTCGGATCGGCTCAGCTCCGGCCATTGTGGAGCTTCTTCTGGGTCCACGTGAGTACAGGGACCCAGTACTTGAACTGCCACCTGCTCCGTCTTCTCAGGCCACAAGCAGGGAGCTGGGTTGGAAGTGCAACAGCCAGCATGCGAACATGTGCTCGGATGTGAGATGTTGGTGGACTTTGCAAGGGGCAGCTTAGCTGCTGCGTTAACAGTGTAAGGGCCAGAGGAATTTGGGGTCCGTGTCTAAAGCTCTAGTCCCTGGAATGTGGTGCTGGAGTCCCCTGGGGTACAGAGAGATCCAGAGGTTAGTTCTGTGCAGGGCACCTGCTGCGGTGGGCACCTGCTGGGGTGGGCTGGGGAACCTGCTGCGGTGGGCACCTGCTGGAGTGGGCTGAGGCACCTGCTGGAGTGGGCTGAGGCACCTGCTGGGGTGGGCTGGGGCACCTGCTGGGCTGGGGAACCTGCTGGGGTGGGCACCTGCTGGGGTGGGCTGGTACACCATTGACTGACTTGAGGGATTTGGGTTTGAGGTGGTCGGGGTTGCAGCCCCTCGTGCATGTGTAGATGGAGTCAGCAGGCTGTACAGTGAGCATGGACTTGCGGCGTAACCAACATCCTGATGCCTTGGGTTGGCTGGAAGGAGTGAGTTAGGGCCTTATGGGAACCGGGGCTTGACCTTGGAGGTGTTAGTTTAAAGTCAAGGTGCACACGGGTGTAGGGCAGCGCTGGGGGCTGGACCCCTGGACGTGGCATCCTCTGTGTTGTTACCAGCCTCACTCTCTTCCAGCTCCAGGAGGGTCCGTGAACCTGAGGGCATGGGGTGAGACAGTGGCAGGGAGTATTCTTGCTCCTCTGTCTGCGGAGGGCACCGTGCAGGGCTGTGCAGGTGGCTGGTGGTCTGGCTGCAGGTGGCAGTGCCAGGAGCCAGACAGCTGGACTAGGGATGGGAGGGTGTTCAGGACTGCGCCAGGTGGAAGCCAGGAGCCTGGAGCTTCTTCTGGGTTCCCCACGTGGGTTCAGGGGCATCCTCCACTGCTTTCCCAGGCCATAAGCAGGGAGCTGGATTGGAAATGGAGTAGGTGGTGTTTGAACTGGTGTCCACATGGGATGCGAACATGCACCCAATCCTAATCTTTATTAAGAGGGTGGGGGTGACCTGGTCTTCCCCAGCAGTGGTGCTGGAGGGCCAGAAGTGGGCAGCGGGCAGGCAGAAAGCCTCAAGTCTCACTGAGGGAGTTGACCCTGGAGGGAATGGGTGGAGGAGAGTTGCTACCGGTGGGTCCTGGTACGGTGCCAGGGCAGGGTGGGGTCTGCAGCTTGAGGGGCCAGGTGGGAACTTTGCTGAAGGCAGGGGGCAGGGAGGGGGGAGGAGGCGAGGCATGGGGCTGTGTGTCGGTAGGGAACAGGCTCAGGGAGAGAGTTGGGGTGCACAGAGTATGCACCCAGTCCCGGGGTAACATGCCCTGTGAGGCAGGCTGTGGTCTCCACAGGGGGAGCAAGCGTGGAGGGTGAGGAGGAACCTGGACTGCAAGGGGCTGGGGGCTCGGGGCTCGGTTGGTCATGTCCAGGAAAGAAAGAGGCAGCCCGAGGGGTGAGAGAGACAGAGGTGAGCGAGCGGCTGCAAGTGACATGATGGGGACCCAGCTCTGCCCCGCCCCAGGAGAAAAGATGACATCTATCGCCCAGGGCACCCCTCCACCAGGGCACAGCACCCCCGTCCACCCGACTACCTGGCTCCAGCTTACCCCCAGGGTCTCCCCCCCGCGAAACGGAAAGAGAGGGGACTCAGGCGTCCCTGGCTGCGGCTCCATGGCGCCAGCCCAGCCTAATTAGTGAGCAGAGCGCCAGCCAGTGACAGGAAGCAGAGAGCTGGGGGCACCCGGCGCTTGCGATCTCGCTTGAGGCCCAGGGAGGAGGCCGTGGCGGGCGCTGGCACACCTGGCGGGACCCGCCTTGGCAGGAGTGCGTGCGGGTCTCTGGTCAGTTGTAGGTGCAGTCCCCAGGGACTTCCGCTAGGCGTAGGGGTAGGAGACCCAAAAGAGAGGTCCTGGCGGGGGACAGGGGGTGACAGGTGCAAGGGCGGGGGCAGCATGACCTCTGGTCCCAGGAGGGTGGCATCCAGAAGCTTCAGGCTGGCAGAGGGAAGCAAGCAAGGGCTCCCGCACCCCCCCCTCCCCCCGCCCCGCCACCCTCACCCTGCTCCCCACCATCCTGGTTGGCCAGGGCTGGTGGGCAGCCACCGGTCACTGCCTCACTCTCCCTGCCCTGTGCCCTCCCAGGCTGGTGGGCCAGGCCGTGGTGCCCGCCTGGTGATGTGGGGCGAGGCCCCTGGCACAGGCCACTGAGAGCCCCGGACGGACGTGCCGCTGGCTGCCGCCATGGCCCGCCTGGCCGCTGTGCTGTGGAGTTTGTGTGTCACCGCCGTGCTGGTCACCTCGGCCACCCAAGGTAGGTGCTGGTTGGGGGTCCCCTGGGACAGACAGGCCAGGCCCTCCCCTCGCTTGTGTGTGATTACAACTCTGCTCTCTCCCTGGGAAGAGGGCCTAATTAAAGCAAGTCCCACTGACGGGTATTTAAAAACAACTCATTACCCGGCCTGGCGATCCTGCCCGCTCACCCTCCTCGCCTGGCCTGGCACTCCTGCCTGCCTGGCGATCCTGACGGCTCACCCTCCTCACCCCGAGGGTGGGCAGGGTGAGGACAGCAGGGGCAGCTGGCCTTGGGCTCTTGTGCCCCCCTGCCCTGCTCCTCTCAGTGCCCCTCCCGCTGGCCCTGGACCATGACCCCTCCTCCATGTTCTCTGTCCACCCCCAAGGTCCTATCCCGCAGTCCCAACTGGGCCGGGAGGGGCGACTCCCACCCCCAGACCCATGTGAAGCAGCCCTCCACCCCCAGGCCTCCCTCCCAGACCCTGGGGAAAGGCTAAAATTAGCTTGGAAGGCAGATGGTGTGACAGGAACACATATGAGACTTCTCCCAGCCGGGACTCGTGGCTCACCCCAAAAAACCCCCTGGGGGTTTAGCTGCCATGTGAGCCCCCCTCGCCTCCCTCCAGGAACCAGCCCCAGGGTGGGGAGGTCAGATATCTGTGGCCATAGCTCTCCTGGGCCTATGGCCTGAGGTGCAAACCCATCCCTGGCTCCACCTTTGGCTGGCATCCCTGACTCCGCTCCAGCGCGTCTGGCATGGCCCAGCTGGCACTTGGGGTTCATGAGGGTGGTCTGTGTGGCTAAGACATCACCATTCTAACGACAAGGGTTTAGCCTTCCCATTGCTTTTTGCCCTGTTACAAGGGGACAGCTGGAGCCAGCCCACTGGCCCTGGGTGCTGGGTTCTGTCATGGCCCCCATGTCCACGTTCTGTGGAGACTGGCTCCTACAAGGAGTGACCTGAGTTGGGCCCTACCGGTCATCTTGGTGACCCTGGAAGTGTTTCCAGCCTAGAAACAGGAGGCTTCAGGGACCCAGGGCTGTCTTGGAGGATATGGGGTACCGAGTGAGTGCCCATTTTACAGATTGGAGAACTACTCCCTTCCCCAAGGCATCCACACGCTGAGGGATCTAAACCTGAGTATGCAGCCATTTTGGCCTGCCCCAAACTCCCTCCCCACCCCAATGGCAAGCTCACGGAGCCCTGGGCATCCCTGTGGCTCACCTTCCCTACTGGTCCTAGCAAAGTCAGTCTGTGGAATGTTCTAGAAGCACATGAGCAGGAGGCTCACTTTTTCCAAGGCCACCCAGATCTCTGATACCAACTGCAGGGATGGCGACGGGGAGTACCCCCAGACCACATTCCCAGCCTGGCGACCTTGGGGTCACATGATACCCCATCCACACATGCTGTGTAAATCTTTCCCAGCAATACTGAGCAACTCCCTACACACAGGCAGGATGGGTTTAGGGGGGAACCCTGAGGCCCATGGCCGGTGGTCTCCACTGTCCCTGTCTACAGCCACAGTCTGAGTTGCCCCAGATGGGGTGGGACGTAGGGTAGAGTTGGTTGGGCTTGCAAGAGATGCATGTGGAGGAATCATAAACGCCCCCCTAAGACCACCTCACACGGCAAGGGGGGCTGTGCGGGGGTGCTCCTCGGTGACCCCGGCCGCTTCCCTCCCGGCTCCCCGCAGGCCTGAGCCGCGCGGGGCTCCCCTTCGGGCTCATGCGCCGGGAGCTGGCCTGCGAGGGTTACCCCATCGAGCTGCGTTGCCCGGGCAGTGACGTCATCATGGTGGAGAATGCCAACTACGGGCGCACGGACGACAAGATCTGTGACGCTGACCCGTTCCAGATGGAGAACGTGCAGTGCTACCTGCCCGACGCCTTCAAGATCATGTCACAGAGGTGAGCGGCCCCCAGCGCCCCGCCGCGTCACCCTCCCTCAGAGACCGCCCCACCCTAGCCGCAGCTGGGCCAGGTGCAAGTGGAGGGCTCCTGGGGCCACGCATTTCTGTCCCCCCATGGGTCAGCAGGGGCCTGGAGCCAGGGCGCTCCAGCAGGGCGTGCAGCTGTCCGCTCTGCTCTCCGTGTCTGTGTCTGACATGCACACTGGGCACTTGCTGGGTGCTGGCCACGTGTGTGTCCACCAGCGTGCCCCCCACCCCTTCCGCTGGGCCAGGGGAAGGGTTTTTTTTTTTTTTTTTTTTTCCCCACAAATGGCTGTAACAGTCAGGTCGGAACTGGGCTACATCCAGGAACCTGGAATTCCATCTGGATCTGCCACATGGCTAACAGGGACTCGGGCACTTGGGCTGTCCTCTGCTGCCTTCCCAGGTACCTTAGCAGGGAGCCGGAGGGGAAGTGGAGCAGCCGGGACTTGAACCAGCGCCCACGTAGGATGATGATGCATCAGGCAATGGCTTTACCTGCTGGGCTTCAGCACCGGTTCTTGGGGCAGCCTCTTTAGGGAAGAGGTTCAGATCAGGGAAGACCCCCTTTGGCTGTGCTAACTGCACCCTAAGATGTTGGAGAGGCTTGTCTGGGGGCAGTCCTGGTGGGGACTTCCGGTGAGGCCCTGAGACCCCTCCAGGCTTGGCCAGGAAGTGGGGGCCTCCTATTCTGTGTCCTGACCACAAGGGGCAGCTGTATCCCGTTCAGGTGCTGGTTGGAGCTCCGGGCTGCTACTGTATTTCCGGTCTAACTTCCTGCTGATGCTTCGCTGAGATGGCCATAGTGGCGACTACCCCCCAGCCCCAAGTCCTGGAGGCTTCGGCCTGGCCCTGGCGGCTGCTCGGGGAGGGAGCCAATGGCTGCACGATTCTCTGTCTCCCTTACTGTGAGCCTGCTTTTCAAATAAATATATGTTTTTTCTTAATTGGAAAGTCAGATTTACACAGAGAAGGAGACAGAGATGAAGATCTTCCATCCGCTGGTTCACTCCCCAAGCAGCCGCAACGGTCAGTGCTGAGCCGACTGAAAACCAGGACCCAGGAGCCTCTTCCGGGTCTCCCACGCGGGTGCAGGGTCCCAAGGCTTTGGGCCGTCCTCCACTGCTTTCCCAGGCCACAGGCAGGGAGCTGGATGGGGAGTGGAGCAGCCGGGATTAGAACCGGAGCCCACATGGGATCCTGGTGCCTGAAGAAGGTGGATAAACCAACTGAGCTACTAGCTCCAGCCCCGATAAATCAATAAATCTTAGGAACAAATAAGCAGTAGATCCAGGGACAGATGTCATGACGTCAGGGATGACAGCAGGCATGGGGCAGGGTAAGACCCACACGGGGTCTCCAAGTCCAAGTCTCTAGCTGCGAGGCGCCCTGGCTGGGCTCAGGGTTGTCTGTTGCCTCCTCCCCAGGTCCGGGCAGGCTTGGCTCAGCAGCCCCTTCTCTCTCCCCGGCAGGTGTAACAACCGTACCCAGTGCGTCGTGGTGGCTGGCTCCGACGCCTTCCCCGACCCCTGCCCTGGGACGTACAAGTACCTGGAGGTGCAGTACGACTGTGTCCCCTACAGTGAGTTACCTTGTTCCTCGTGGGCACGCGGGTTACCCCCTCAACCAGACAGTGCCAGGAGGAGACCCCTGGACCACCACCACCACGCATGTGTACACCCGTGTGGGGCTGGGCCCCCCCACTGCCACCTTTGCTCCCCAATCCGCACAGTGGCGGGGAGGGGCCTGTGACCCGCCCCAGCCCACTTCCTTCACTAGGTCACAGACACCTCCCACCCACTCAGCCACACTGCCACTTGGTGCTTGGCCTGCGGCCCCTTCTCCTCTCATCCCGGCTCCCTCTCGGGGCCCTCCCCCTGCACTTCCCACTGGAGCGTCAGGGGGACCCTTATGGTCCGAGACACACCCTCCCCCACCCCCAGACCTGCCAGATCCGGTGTGTGGAGGAAGGACCGGGGGTGTCTTCAGCAGATCTCACATCCTTTGCTTGCTCTCTGTCCGCTGACTGCTGCAAAGCCATCTTGGTGCCCCCACCCCGGACCCCAGCTCCTCGGGAAGCCCTAGAAAGATGAGTCTGAAGTGCCTGGCCAAGGGAAGCGGGCCAGGACAGGGCATCGCATCCCCCGCACCCCACCTTTCGCGGCCCCTCCCGTCTTTGCTACCTTCTTCCCGCCTTCCTCCCCAGTGGCCCTTCTCCCACCCGACTTGGCAAGCGAGGCCCACCTGAAGGTGGAGCCTCCAAGGCAGGAGCCTGGGGGAAGGCCAGGGCCAGGAGGGTGTCTGAGCAAGGGGACAGGGGGACAGGGGCCCCTGGAACGCCCCCTTCTCCCTGTCCACCCCCTTCACCCTTTGGTTTCTCCTCGCAGGTGGTGCTGCTGCCCGGATCCTGGGGGAGCCGGGATTGGTCATGTGTTTTTATAACCTTCTACTCTTTCATTCCTTACCCTTCACTTTCAGCACCTAAGGCCTTCAGCCGCAGCCACCAGCCGCTCCCCAGAGCCTCCGCCTCGCTGGGGGGCAGCAGGAAAGGAGGAGGGAGGCGGCCAGCCAAGCGTGCAGAGCTGGAGCTGGGACTGGGGAAGGGGTGTGGAGGAGCCAGTGGGGAAGACTCCATGAGCGGTTGGGCCTTCCTGGTGGGGTCTTCATTTTCTTGGGCCACCACAGCGGGAGGGTAGAGTCCAGGCGATCCCTGCATGAATGGCTTTTGACGCCCCCAGCCAGCCAACGAGGGGTGGGCGGCCAGGAGTTCACTCGGAGTGGTTCCAAAGGACTTGGATGTGCCTTCACCGCACCCAGCCCGCCCTGGGGTCTGGTTCAGGATGTGCTTGGTTTGGGGGTCACAGGTCCAGATGCTGGCCACCTGTGGGAGGGCGAGTCAGAAGCTTCGGTCCTTGTAAGGTGCAGCGGCCATGCGCAGACTTCCCAGCCTGTGGCCTGGCCTGGTCTCTGCCTCGATGTCACTGCATTTCCTGTCTGCACATAGGATCTTTTGCCATCAGCAGTCAGACAGAGCTGCCACCTGCTGGCGTAACTGGCAGCTGCAGGCCCGCAGTGGCCCCTGGCAGGGCTCAGAGCTGGGACGCTAGCACAGGCCCAGGGGCAGGTCGTCTCCAGGAGCAGGAAGCCAGAGTGCCCAGGCTTTCTGGGTACCAGGTCTGCCTCTCAAATAAAGACACCATGACGGCTGCCGGTGGGAGGGAAGGGGCGTGGGGAGGAGATGGGGCTGGAGCCCGCCCGGCCCCACGAGCACCCCCTGATAGCCAGGCCCTGGGTGAGGCACCGGGGAGGGGAACCCAGGCCCGGGAGGGGGTGGGGCAAGCCCCTGGCCAGAGGCGCTTGGAGGGCAGATGGCCGACAGAAAGCAGGTGGAAGATGGCTCGGTCAGGAGTGGGCAGTGGGGAGAGGAGGGTCTTGGACACTGGGTCCCCCACTTGCTGGACAGGCCCCAACTAACGCTGGATTTGCCTTGCAGCACCGTCTTAACAGCCTTTTTCTCCCCCAGGTGCAGGCAGGGGTGGGGCAGACGGGGCGGAGGCCAAGTCTCGGGCCTGCCCTATGGGGAGGAGTGGGATGGGGTGGGTCACATCCTCTGGCGGGAGCTGTCTGTGCCCCCACCTACCGTCCAGCCCAGTTTGTGTCCCTTGCCCTGATTTCCCTGCCCCCTGCCCCTGCCTCTGGCGCTCTCTCTTAAGAGGCCCCGGTGCACCTGTCCGTCCGTCCGTCCGTCCACCTCTGTCGTTCTGTGTTGGCGTTTTCTGAGGGCTTGCGGAGGGGAGGGGTTCCCGCCAGACTTTGAGTGAGGCTGGCACAAAGGGAAAGGGGTTCAGTCTCTTTCCTTGGCTGGGAAGGGGGCCCAGTCAGCCAGAGACCCAGGACCCCTTCTCCCTGGGGCCTCCAGTTCAAGCCTTGGGCGGCAGGCAGGGTGGGAGGGGAGCCAGGCCAGTTACTCTACTGCCCCCACTGACTGGCCTCCCTCCAAAGCAGAGCCTGCCTCCCAGCTGGGGCTCCTCCTCCCTGCACCCCATGCACCCAGGGGGGTCCGCCTGCCTGCCTGCCTGTCCCTCCTCCAACTCCCCTATGTCTCTTCACCCAGTCCCTGTTGTGTGTGTCCCCCTGTCCCTCCAATGGTCTCCCCTGGCACCCCTCTCGCCCCGCATCCCCCAGGAGGGTTGTGGGGGTGGGGGCGGGAGTGGGGGCTGCAGAATGGGATGGGGAAATAGGAACAAGGAAAGAAGAGGAAAAAAAAAAATAAAGAAGGGGGCGTGTGGCCAGAAAAAGACAAGAAAGCAATTTAATCTCTTTTTTTTTCTCTTTTTTTCTTGCACATTTTTTTTTCAATTTGTTTTCTCTCTCTCTCTCTCTCTTCCGATGCTTAAAGTAGAAGTGGAACAGAAAGGTAAACGGATTGTCACCACTGCTGATCCTAACTCACTCTTGGTTCTCCCCGTTCCATACTGATGTGACCCCTCCCTTCCCGGCCCCCACGGGGTCCAGTCAGTGCCCCCGCCCGCCCCGCCCCGCGGCGCGCCCCGTGAGGCTGGCCCTCCAGAGGCCTTCGGCAACCCCGCTCTCAACTCCAGCAGGATTCTCTCTCTCTCTGCTTCCCCGCCCTTCTTCTATCTTTGCCTGTCTCTCCTGCTCCCTGGCACCTGCAGGGAGCCTGGGCGCCCCCCACAGCCCTGCTTTCCCTTTTGTTTCCCTTAGGAGAAAAGTGTGTAAGACTCCAGGGCGGGTGGGGAGGGTGGGAGGGGGGTCCTTCCCGGCCCAGCAGCCCCGAGGGGCGAGCTGTGTCCCCCCCTCTTTCTCTCTCTCTCCCCTGTCACCACCACCTCCTTTGGTAACCTGTTTCCGGTTGGGGGCAGGGGGCGGGGCCACATTTGTTTTTTTTTTTTCCTGGGGTCGGGGGGAGCAGCTCCTGCTGGCTGGTCACCTTCTTTCTGGTTTGGCATTTCAAAGGCCCTGAACTGCTTTTGCACATGGAACGTCACTTTCTCTCCCTACACCCCTGACCCTGCCCCGACTCCTGACCCCACCCCACTCCCACCACCCCCTGACCAGCTGGGGATCCCAGCCACGGGTGGGGTGTCCGCTGTCCCCAGCAGCCCTGGGCTGGCGGGGCTGGGTCTCCTGGAGGGGAGGGTGGGCACACGGGTGGGGGCGGCGTGTCTTGAACTTGCAAAGCTGCAGTCAGGGTTTCTTCTGGGCTGTTGCGGTCTGAGGACCAGGGGGCAGAGCGGAGGGGGTGGGCCCTCAGCCGTGATCTGGGGACCTCCACTGGCACCATCATTTCTGGCTGAGAATGCCAAAGGCTTAGGGTGGGGCCGGGGACGGGGCTGGAGGAGGAAGCCTTTCTGGATCCCAAAATGACGGTGGCCAGTGGAGCATCCTCTGAGGGAGGTGGGGTGGGGTCCCCCTGAGCTGCTCCCCTCCCCCCACCTCGGGCCTGGCCTCAGCACCCTTCCCCCGCCCCCCCCCCCCCACCTCCTGGCCCCTGGAGCCTTCCCACTCTTCCGGCCACTCCTTCTTGCAGGCCCCATGGTCGGTCAATTGGCAGCAGCACGGATCGCTCCTCTTCCGGGGACTGGGGGAGGGGGGGAGGTGTTGAGGGTTTGGTGTTGGGGAGGGGGTTTCCTTGCCACCCAGATCCGTATCCCCTTTCCCTGGGGTTGACCTCTAACTTTATTTTTCCTTCCCCCCACCCCTCCCCTCCCGAAGCAGCCAAGGCTGTGAGGCCGCCCACCGCCCAAGCCCTTGCACCCACACAAATGCACGCCCAGACACCACAAGCCTGGCGGGGGCGGGGGACGAGGTGGGAGGGAGACCTCCTGGGCTGGACGGAGGATACAGGTCCCCCCATACCTCCCTGGGCATCGGGGACTGGGACGTGCTGGGACCCTCCATTCCCTTCCCCTGAACAAAAATCAAATTAAAAAACAAAAAAATCTTCCAAACTGGACAGGCCCTTGGCTGCTCTGTGCCCGGGAAGCCTGGGGGCCAACCCCGCCAGTAAGCATGTCCCAGCCCTTCCTGTCCCCACACCTCCCTTCCCCCACCCCCACCCGGGGCTGGCCGCTTGGGTGCCAAGCAGGAGCAGAGAATTCACTGCAGACCCACGCCCCCCTCTCACACATGCACCCCCACACACCCAGGCCCTGGCCCTGGCCTGGCAGGGAGGGAGGGACACTTGGGCATGCCATCGCTGTAGGCGGAGGAGGGGGCCTGGCCACACAACACTGAGCCCAGCACAGGAGTGAGCGAGGCCAGGAGTCCGGTGGCGCTGGGGCGTGAGGGGCGAAGGGTGGGCCGGCCGGCGGCGGCCAACGAGATGCAGTTGAGGTTCTCCTCCTTTTCAGGGAATGGGGGGGTGGGGCGGGGCCCCCCACCTTTCTGACATCAGCGCTGCCTTGGCCTCTCCTCCCGAGCCGGGGATGGTCGCAGGTAAATCGGGGTCCGGGGTAGGGGAGGTGGTGGGGGACCTGGTTGGGGCGGGCTGGGTCTTTATCCTAGCTCCTGGTTCCCCCCACCCTTGCCCCCTCCGCGCTGGACCTGGGACTTGCCCCCTCGGAGGGACCCTCAGTCGGGCCCGGGCCTTGGCGTGAATTCTCTGCTCACCCCTCTCTTCCCCCTAGCTCTAACCCTTTCTTCCCAGGTGGTCTGCAGCACCTCCCTCTCGGAGCCAGGACCTCACCGAGCACCCCCCTCCAAACCCCACACTCTCCCCCTCCCCTTGTCTCTCTTCCCTCCGTGCAGCTCGCCTCCCCCCACTCCCCAACTCTCCCAGGGAGTCCGTCCCCTCTCTCCTGTCCCCACCCACCCACCCCAACCCCTGTGCACCTGTGTCAGCTGAGCCAAACCCGGAGAGACCCTGCCGGCTGGGGGTGGGGCCAGGCGCCAGGACCAGGGCGGGCTTCGACCCTAAACTTCTAGCCTAGCCCCGAACCACCTTCTTTCTGGAAACCCCTTGCTGGGGTTAGGTTGGGGCTGGGGTGGCACAGTGAGTGGAGCAGATCGCCTCTGGAAGGCGTTCCTGATACCCACACTGGGCATTCCTTGGCCAATTTTGCAGAAGGAAGAAAGTGGAGTTTTAACCTGCCATCCCCCCCCCCAAAGAGGGGGGGAAAAAGGTCCTGGTGTGGTTAATACACAGTTGGGGAGCCCTGGACCCCAGTTCTCTCGTAGGACACAGAGAGCAGGGAGGAGGGGCCGGGTGCTAAGCCCGGACCGGCAGAGCCAGGAGCCACCGGAGCCTGCGGGGCGGCCTGCCCCACCTGCTCTTGAATCACACAGGACGCGCCTGGGCGGGGGGGCTCTCGCCAAGCCCCTCGCCCCCAGCCCGTGGGGTCTCTGGCAGCCAGGAAGGGGCGAGGGGCACTGCCTCCGCACACTAACCCTGTTCTTGATGGCTCCTAGGCTTGCCAGCTCCAGGGAGAGGGGCAGCTGGGCGGGCGGGGGGCCCGGCCTGGAAACCCCTTTCCCATCACCAGCCCTACCAAGGAACCATGACTGCAGCAGCAGGAGGGGACGGCCGGCTCCCCCCGGCCGCGTGTGACCAACTCGCCTCTCTCTTCCCCCCTCTCTCTCTCTCTCTCCTCCCTCCCTCTCTCTCGCCTGCCTCCCTGCCTGCCCACCCACCCACCTGCCCGGCCCAGTCTTCGTGTGCCCGGGGACCCTGCAAAAGGTGCTGGAACCCACGTCGACGCACGAGTCGGAGCACCAGTCGGGCGCATGGTGCAAGGACCCGCTGCAGGCAGGGGACCGTATCTACGTCATGCCCTGGGTCCCCTACCGCACGGACACGCTGACCGAGTACGCCTCGTGGGAGGACTACGTGGCCGCGCGCCACACCACCACCTACCGCCTGCCCAACCGCGTGGACGGCACGGGCTTCGTGGTCTACGACGGCGCGGTCTTCTACAACAAGGAGCGCACGCGCAACATCGTCAAGTACGACCTGCGCACCCGCATCAAGAGCGGGGAGACGGTCATCAACACGGCCAACTACCACGACACGTCGCCGTACCGCTGGGGCGGCAAGACGGACATCGACCTGGCCGTGGACGAGAACGGGCTGTGGGTCATCTACGCCACGGAGGGCAACAACGGGCGGCTGGTGGTGAGCCAGCTCAACCCCTACACGCTGCGCTTCGAGGGCACGTGGGAGACCGGCTACGACAAGCGCTCGGCCTCCAACGCCTTCATGGTGTGCGGGGTGCTCTACGTGCTGCGCTCCGTCTACGTGGACGACGACAGCGAGGCGGCCGGCAACCGCGTGGACTACGCCTTCAACACCAATGCCAACCGCGAGGAGCCGGTGAGCCTGGCTTTCCCCAACCCCTACCAGTTCGTGTCCTCCGTGGATTACAACCCGCGCGACAACCAACTCTACGTCTGGAACAACTATTTCGTCGTGCGCTACAGCCTGGAGTTTGGACCTCCCGACCCCAGCGCCGGTGAGCAGGGGCGGGGGGGGCGGCTCCATCGCAGGAGGGAGGGTCCCAGGTAGGGGAAGGGCTGGGGGCGTCCCAAAGCCACCTTCTAAGCGGGTTACGGTTTGTGAGAGGAGGTAGCCTAGTCCCTGGTGGGTCAGGATGCCACTTGCTTATTCCAGCGTTTGAACGCAGGCTTCCAGTTTCCCGAGCTCTGTGCACACACACAGGTCTCTCCTAAGGGCTTGGCTGTGGCCAGACCAGCTCTCGGCAGAGCGGCCCCTACTGACCCTATTCTCATTTCAAGCCGTCTTGCTGCCTTGGGCTGGCTCTGAGCACCTGCCTATACCGGCCTGATGTACAGACCGGGAAGGGCGTGGCCAGACAGAGTGGGGCGGCGAGGGGAAGAGGGGATGCGCTTGGCAGCCCACCCAAATGAGTTTCTGCCACCATTTGTTCCTTCACCAGAGACCATGGGCCTTCCCCTTGGAGCCCTGCGATGCTTGGACTCAGAAAGACCCTGTCTCCCTTCCCCTCTCCTTTTCCAGGTCCAGCCACTTCCCCGCCCCTCAGCACGACCACCACAGCGCGCCCCACGCCCCTCACTAGCACCGCCTCCCCGGCTGCTACCACCCCGCTCCGCCGAGCGCCCCTCACCACGCACCCGGTGGGTGCCATCAACCAGCTGGGGCCCGACCTGCCTCCGGCCACGGCCCCAGTGCCCAGCACCCGGCGGCCCCCAGCCCCCAATCTACACGTGTCCCCCGAGCTCTTCTGTGAGCCCCGAGAGGTGCGGCGGGTCCAGTGGCCGGCCACCCAGCAGGGCATGCTGGTCGAGAGGCCATGCCCTAAGGGAACGCGAGGTGAGTGCCCAGGGCCTAGTCATCTGCCGTGCGGTCGGCCAGGGGAAGCGTGGACGGTATTCCCTATCCAGGAGCGGGCTAGCCTGTTCATCCGCTGCACTGGGACCTGGATATCCCTGTCTGTCCACAGGGCCAGGCTCGCATCTCCTGCAGGCCCTGTGGGGAGCCCCTTGATACTGGGGGGGCTGTGGCAAGCGAGGTGCTTGGGCGCTGGGGATAGGGCAGGGTGCTGGGGGTGGGGGTCATGCCAGGAGAGGGGCTTTGTGAGGAGGGTGTGGCTGGGGGCAGGCCAGGGGAGGCAGAAGTGAGCCCCGAGGGACCCCTCTCGCGACTGTCAGTCCTGCTTCATGGCTGTTTCTCGCTGTCCCCCCTTCCTCCTGTCCTTTGCTCGGTCTCTGCCCTCCTCTCCTTCCCGCTGGCTCCCATGTCTGTCCCACCCTGTGTCCGCATCTCTCCCTGCAGGAATCGCCTCCTTCCAATGTCTACCTGCCCTGGGGCTTTGGAACCCCCGGGGGCCTGACCTCAGCAACTGCACCTCTCCCTGGGTCAACCAGGTGGCCCAGAAGGTACCAGCAGCTGCCACCCCCTTGCAAGCGGGCTGGCACGGTGGCTTGGGCCTTGGGCACGGGACAGCCAGGCTCAGGCCACACCCCCACTCCACCCCCACAGGGGCAGGGCGAGCAATGGGGGAGACTGACAGGGGCTGGCAAGGCTGGACGTCACAGCTGCAATGCCTTACTCCTTGGCTGGCATGGGGATGGAGGGTGCTGAGCTTCCTGGGTCCAGGGAAGCAGGGAAGGGATGACAGAAGAGGAAGGTTGGGGTGGTCCCTGACCAGTCCTGGGGGTCCCTCCTTGCCCACATCCGCAGATCAAGAGTGGGGAGAATGCAGCCAACATCGCCAGCGAGCTGGCCCGCCACACGCGGGGTTCCATCTACGCGGGAGATGTCTCCTCGTCTGTGAAGCTGATGGAGCAACTTTTAGACATCCTGGATGCGCAGCTGCAGGCGCTGCGGCCCATCGAGCGCGAGTCGGCCGGCAAGAACTACAACAAAGTGAGGCCTGGGCCTGGGGGTGGCGCTGGGGAGCGGCGGCCAGGGGCGCCCCCAGAAGGGAGGTCACTGGGGGGCCCTGGGACAGCATCAGCTCATCTCACCCCATCTTGCCCACAGATGCACAAGCGGGAGAGAACTTGCAAGGATTATATCAAGGTGAGAGCCGGAGGGGTCCCCGCCAATGCCCGTGGGCTCCAGCGGCCAGAGGGGGACCAGGGTTGAGCGGGGAGGTGGAGAGGAAGGCAGGCGGGGAGCTATCCCTACCCCAACCACCCCTTACCTGGCACAGGCTGTGGTGGAGACGGTGGACAACCTGTTGCGGCCCGAGGCCCTCGAGTCCTGGAAGGACATGAATGCCACGGAGCAGGTGCACACGGCCACCATGCTGCTGGACGTCCTGGAGGAGGGGGCCTTCCTGCTGGCCGACAACGTCAGGGAGCCTGCACGCTTCTTGGCCGCTAAGCAGAATGTGGGTGAGTGGCAAGGTTCCCTGCCCTGGGCCTTGGATCTTAAGCCTGCTGCTGCTGCTGCTGCTGCTGCTGCCGCTGCCGCTGCAGGGCCCCTGGCTGGGGGAGACAGACCCCAACGGACTGTGCCCTGCTGTGCCCCTTTCCCACAGTCCTCGAAGTCACGGTCCTGAACACAGAGGGCCAGGTGCAGGAGCTGGTGTTTCCCCAGGAGTACCCGAGCGAGAACTCGATCCAGCTGTCTGCCAACACCATCAAGCAGAACAGCCGTAACGGTGAGCAGCCTGGCAGCCCCCTGCTGTGGTCTGTCTGGTAATCCTGTGGGGAGAGCCTGGGTGCTGTCACGGCAGCTCGGCCTGGGGAGGCTGGGTGCCCCAAGCCGCTTGCCTGGCCCGTGGCCCGGACGGAGGACGGCTGGCACATGCGCTGTTCCTGTCTTCCCCCAGGAGTGGTCAAGGTTGTCTTCATTCTTTACAATAACCTGGGCCTCTTCCTGTCCACGGAGAATGCCACAGTGAAGCTGGCGGGCGAGGCGGGCACCGGTGGTGGTCCCGGCGGCGCCTCCCTAGTGGTGAACTCGCAGGTCATTGCGGCATCCATCAACAAAGAGTCCAGCCGTGTCTTCCTCATGGACCCTGTCATCTTCACCGTGGCCCACCTGGAGGTGAGCAAGGCGTCCCCCATACACACACACACCCCTCCATGCATCATTCCCCGGGGGTTGGTGAGCTCCGGAGGATGACGACTGCCTGTCTCTGACGCTCCGGCCACTGCCCACCAGGCCAAGAACCATTTCAATGCCAACTGCTCGTTCTGGAATTACTCGGAGCGATCCATGCTGGGCTACTGGTCGACCCAGGGCTGCCGCCTGGTGGAATCTAACAAGACACACACCACCTGTGCCTGCAGCCACCTCACCAACTTCGCCGTGCTCATGGCTCATCGCGAGATCGTAAGCTTGCAGCCTGAGGAAGCGGGGCTTGCCTCTGTGTGTGCGTGTGTGCACAGGCTGAGCGTGCCTGGAGCCTGCCTCTGTGCGTGTGTGCACAGGCTGAGCGTGCCTGGAGCCTGCCTCTGTGCGTGTGTGCACAGGCTGAGCGTGCCTGGAGCCTGCCTCTGTGCGTGCACAGGCTGAGCGTGCCTGGAGCCTGCCTCTGTGTGTGTGTGCACAGGCTGAGCGTGCCCGCCCCTGTCCCCACAGTATCAGGGCCGGATCAATGAGCTGCTGCTGTCGGTCATCACCTGGGTGGGCATCGTCATCTCCTTGGTGTGCCTGGCCATCTGCATCTCCACCTTCTGCTTCCTGCGGGGGCTGCAGACCGACCGGAACACCATCCACAAGAACCTGTGCATCAACCTCTTCCTGGCCGAGCTGCTCTTCCTGGTTGGGATAGACAAGACTCAGTATGAGGTGGGCGGGGCCTGGGGTGCTGGGCGGGGCTTTGGTCCAGGGGTGTGCCCAGGATTATGAGGGTAGGGCCCGGGTGAGAGGGGCGGGGCCTTGGTCCAGGGGCGGGGCCCGGTTTGGTGGGCAGGGCCTTGGTCTGGGGCGGGGCCCGGGTGTGGGGGGCGAGGCCCTGCTGTGCGGTGGGCGGGGCCCGGTGTGGGGGCGGGGCCCTGCTTGCGGTGGGCGGGGCCTGCCTGGTGCCCTGCAGAAGCCCTCACCTGCCTGTGGTCTGTGTGCGCCTCCCGCTGCTGCCCACAGATCGCCTGCCCCATCTTTGCCGGCCTCCTGCACTACTTCTTCCTGGCCGCTTTCTCTTGGCTCTGCCTGGAGGGCGTGCATCTCTACCTCCTGCTGGTGGAGGTGTTCGAGAGCGAGTACTCCCGCACCAAGTACTACTACGTGGGCGGTTACTGCTTCCCAGCCCTGGTGGTTGGCATCGCGGCGGCCATCGACTACCGCAGCTATGGCACCGAGAAGGCGTGAGTGTCCCTCCCGTGTCCCCCCTCACAGCCTGGCCAGCGCTGGCCCCCATCGGCCCACACCCTCGCTGGACTCGGGCCCCCTTTCCTTTGCAGCTGCTGGCTCCGGGTAGACAATTACTTCATCTGGAGTTTCATCGGGCCCGTCTCCTTCGTTATCGTGGTAAGCTGGAAGGCGGGCACCCCAGACTCCCTACTGTCTTGCCCAGGACCGTTTAGAGTGAGGGACCTGAGGAGGCAGGGTGCAAAGTGTGCCAGGCCTGGGGTGCCCCCAGCTCACTGAGGGAGGGTGTGTGGGGGTCGGGAGGACCCCTCAGCCCAGCTGCCCCCCTCGGCCTGCCACAGGTGAACCTCGTGTTCCTCATGGTGACCCTGCACAAGATGATCCGCAGCTCGTCTGTGCTCAAACCGGACTCCAGCCGCCTGGACAACATCAAGTGAGTGCTTGCTGCTGCCCCCCGACAGCGCAGGGCTCCCTGCTCACTCGGCCTGCCGAGCGTAGCCGTCGGGTGCCACGCGTGAGACACTCTTGGGACGCGGTGTCCCGTTCCCGAGTGCCTGGGAGGCAGTCCCGACTCCACGCCCAGGCCCGGATTGCCACTACCGCACACCCTGGCAAACAGTGGCTGGCCGCTCAAGTGCTTGACTGGTCCCAGCTGCCCACCAAGGGCTGGGCCGCTGGCTCTGAGCGTCGCAGTCCTTTGGGGTGGAATGAAGGGATGGAAGAATCTTCTTTTCTACCCTTCAGCTTTTCATTAGCATAGCAACCCTCTTGTTTTCGGGACGCACAGACCTGAGTCCCCTTCAGGATAATGCAGGCTCAGGGATCTTGGGGAGACCTCCTTCACCCCGTTCAGTCTTCAGAGCTTCAGTCCCCACCTGGTCGGCCTCCGAACAGCACAGGGTGGACCCCATGCGGGATGGGGGGAGCAGGAAGCAGACCCTGAGGGACCCTGCCGTGCGTGTCCCCCACGCCTCCCCAGGTCCTGGGCCCTCTCACAGGTGTTCTGTTCCCCTTCTCCCAGGTCCTGGGCTCTGGGTGCCATCGCACTGCTCTTCCTGCTGGGTCTTACCTGGGCCTTCGGCCTCCTCTTCATCAACAAGGAGTCGGTGGTCATGGCCTATCTCTTCACCACCTTCAATGCCTTCCAGGGCGTGTTCATCTTCGTGTTTCACTGCGCCTTACAGAAGAAGGTGAGGTGGCCGCCATCTCTTGGGGTCTGCACTGGACACTCGAAAGAGAGAGGGGCAAGGGCGAGTGGGGGACCCAGGTGCTCCACACATCGCCCCATGTGCAATGGCCTTGCGTCATAGGTGTTGGGGTGAGCAGAGTCCTGGAGAAACCAACTCACGGGCTCGGACAGCCTGGGGGAGTGCGAGGGTGACAGAGATGTGCTGGCAGGGTGCCCGCCTCGTGCTGTGGCCAATAGGCAGGGCTGCGGGAGCTCGGGGGGCACCACTCCGACAGGCAGGGCTGCTGGACGGAGCTCGGGGGCACCACGCCGACAGGCAGGGCTGCGGGAGCTCAGGGGGGCACCACGCCGACAGGCAGGGCTGCGGGAGCTCAGGGGGGCACCACGCCGACAGGCAGGGCTGCTGGACGGAGCTCAGGGGGGCACCACGCCGACAGGCAGGGCTGCGGGAGCTCGGGGGGCACCACGCCGACAGGCAGGGCTGCTGGACGGAGCTCGGGGGGCACCACGCCGACAGGCAGGGCTGCTGGACGGAGCTCGGGGGGCACCACGCCGACAGGCAGGGCTGCTGGACGGAGCTCAGGGGGCACCACCCCGACAGGCAGGTCCTTCCTCTCAGTAGTTCTGGGAACCACTGTGCTTTTGGTGGTGGGAAAAAGTTGCCTTTTCAATTGGAATCTTTTTTTTTTTTTTAATTGGCAAGGCAGATTTATAGAGTGAAGGAGAGACAGAAAGATCTTCCATCCACTGGTTCACTCCCCAAGCGGCCGCAACGGCCAGAGCTGAGCCGATCAGGAGCCAGGAGCCTCTTCCGGGTCTCCCACACAGGTGCAGGGTCCCAAGGCTTTGGGCCGTCCTCCACTGCTTTCCCAGGCCACAGGCAGGGAGCTGGATGGGAAGTAGAGCAGCCAGGACACAAACTGGTGCCTATATGGGATCCTGGCGCACGCAAGGCGAGGACTTTAGGCTACCGTGCTGGACCCCGGCTGCCTTATTTCTTATGGGTCTTGGTCAAAAATAGCCAGCTGTTTAGACTCACAAACCGTTCCCCTGCCAGCACTGCCACCCAGCACCGTGGTGAGCCCTGCTAGATGAACACGCACACACGTTCTGTTCCTGCAGCGTCCACCAACTGCAGGCCAGCAACAATGGGCTGCGTGTGAACGGCCCGCAGCTTTCTGCTAGCCGCACCTGGAATACCTGGGATTTGAACCAAGGGTGGCAGGCTGGCTCTCCTAGCACTGGCTGAACCTACTGCGCCCCCGTGGGCGGCCCTGGCACTCATGTTTGCACCCACATCTCTGCTAAAAGTGAAGCTCTGGGAGATAGGGGACTGTGCTACCACGTTCTGCAGTCTCCACCCAACGCTGAGCCTGGCTCCTTCCAGAAAGTTCTGCCGAGTGTGGGAATGGACGAGTGAATGAGTAAAGGAGAGGTGTTGGTGGGGGCAGCACTGCAGAATGGTCCCTGCAGGTGGAAGGAGGCAGGGCCCCCTGGGAGTCTGTTGGGGATCTGGTCACAGCCCTCTGCTGAGTCCTGAAACAGACAGAGGGGAGAGGGTCCATCATGTGGGCAGTGACCCCTGCTGGCTGACAATCCCATGGTGCGAGGGGGCAGGCCACCCCTGCTGGCTGACAATCCCATGGTGCCAGGGGGCAGGCCACCCCTGCGGGCTGACGGTCCCATGGTGCGAGGGGGCAGGCCACCCCTGCGGGCTGACGGTCCCATGGTGCAAGGGGGCAGGCCACCCCTGCAGGCTGACGGTCCCATGGTGTAAGGGGGCAGGCCACCCCTGCTGGCTGACGGTCCCATGGTGCGAGGGGGCAGGCCACCCCTGCAGGCTGACGGTCCCATGGTGTAAGGGGGCAGGCCACCCCTGCAGGCTGACGGTCCCATGGTGCGAGGGGGCAGGCCACCCCTGCAGGCTGATGGTCCCATGGTGTAAGGGGGCAGGCCACCCCTGCAGGCTGACGGTCCCATGGTGCAAGGAGGCAGGCCACCCCTGCGGGCTGACGGTTCCATGGTGCAAGGGGCAGGTGACGCGACCCCTGCAGGCTGACGGTTCCATGGTGCAAGGGGCAGGTGACGCGACCCCTGCAGGCTGACGGTCCCATGGTGCAAGGGGGCAGGCCACCCCTGCAGGCTGACGGTTCCATGGTGCAGGGGGGCAGGCCACCCCTGCAGGCTGACGGTCCCATGGTGTAAGGGGGCAAGCCACCCCTGCAGGCTGACGGTCCCATGGTGCAGGGGGGCAGGCCACCCCTGCAGGCTGACGATCCCATGGTGCAAGGGGGCAGGTGACGCGACCCCTGCAGGCTGACGGTCCCATGGTGCAGGGGGGCAGGTGACGCGACCCCTGCAGGCTGACGGTCCCCGTGGTCCCCAGGTGCACAAGGAGTACAGCAAGTGCCTGCGTCACTCCTACTGCTGCATCCGCTCCCCGCCCGGTGGCGCCCACGGCTCCCTCAAGACCTCAGCTATGCGGAGCAACACCCGCTACTACACAGGGACCCAGGTAGCCGGGCCGCGGGGCGGGGTGGGGGTGGGCTCTGACGGAAGGGTCCAGAACAGCGGGTCTCCCCCCCCCCAACCAACACCACACCCCACCCCCCTCACGTGGGTGCCGTCCTCAGAGCCGAATCCGGCGCATGTGGAACGACACGGTGAGGAAACAGACAGAGTCGTCCTTCATGGCTGGTGACATCAACAGCACCCCCACCCTGAACCGAGGTGAGAGGGCGTCCCGCCCGACTGTGCCTGCTCCCCTGGGACCTGTGCCTGGGGAAGGGAGGGGGCTGCCTGGTGACCTCTGATCCCTCACGCAGGTACCATGGGGAACCACCTGCTGAGCAATCCCGTGCTGCAACCCCGCGGGGGCACGAGCCCCTACAACACCCTCATCGCCGAGTCGGTGGGCTTTAACCCCTCCTCGCCCCCTGTCTTCAACTCCCCAGGTGAGCGCGCGGGGAGGGCGGGCGCAGGGAGGCGGGGCGGGCACCCTGGCAGAGAGGCGGATGCCCTCCGAGCTGACCTGGTCTCTTTCTCTCCTGTGTGGCACCTCACCTACAGGGAGCTACCGGGAGCCCAGTGAGTGTGACTTTCAACTTACTATTATTGCTGCCCAGTATTATTTTTGCATGACGTGTGACTCTCGGGCAGTAAGCGTGCTCAGGTGGGGAAGGGAATGAGGCAGATGGCGCAGAGAGGGACTGGCAGGCCAGGGGTGCTTCCCACACCCAGTGTGTCCATCAGTGGGCACCCGATCATGGCGGGGGGAACCCAAGTGATGGGCCTGGAGAGAAGGGGGACTCGGTCTTTACCCCCTACACACACGCACACCAGCCTCCTGCTGGGATGGGGTTCCCCTTCAGCCCTGGCACTGCAAGGACAGAGGGCAGGCAGGCCCAAGTCCCCAGGGCACTCACTTGGTGAGCCATGTGGGATGGGCTGCACCCTTGGGTGTGTAGACCCCTCCTCCTCCTCCTCCACCTGCTGAGCGCCCCCTCCTGCCCCGCAGAGCACCCCCTGGGCGGTCGGGACGCGTGCGGCATGGACACCCTGCCCCTTAACGGGAACTTCAACAACAGCTACTCCCTGCGCAGTGGAGACTTCGCGCCTGCGGACGGCGCGCCAGAGCCACCCCGAGGCCGGAACCTGGCGGACGCCGCGGCCTTCGAGAAGATGATCATCTCGGAGCTGGTCCACAACAACCTGCGGGGAGGCGGGGCTGGGGGTGCCAAGGGCCCCCCGCCGCCCGAGCCCCCGGTGCCACCCGGGCCACCTGGGGCCACCGCCGGTGAGGAAGAGGCGGGCGGGCCCGGGGGCGCTGACCGGGCTGAGATCGAACTTCTGTACAAGGCCCTGGAGGAGCCCCTGCTGCTGCCCCGGGCCCAGTCGGTGCTGTACCAGAGTGACCTGGACGAGTCGGAGAGCTGCACGGCGGAGGACGGCGCCACCAGCAGGCCCCTCTCCTCCCCTCCGGGCCGGGACTCCCTCTATGCCAGCGGGGCCAACCTGCGGGACTCGCCCTCGTACCCGGACAGCAGCCCCGAGGGGCCCAGCGAGGCCCTGCCCCCACCCCCACCCGCACCCCCCGGCCCCCCAGAAATCTACTACACCTCTCGCCCGCCGGCCCTGGTGGCCCGGAACCCCCTGCAGGGTTACTATCAGGTGCGGAGGCCCAGCCACGAGGGCTACCTGGCCACCCCAGGCCTCGAGGGGCCAGGGCCCGATGGGGACGGGCAGATGCAATTGGTCACCAGTCTTTGAGGGGACCTCACGGACCAGGGGCTGGCTGGGAGGGCACCCCGGGCCGGGCTCTGGTGGGAGAGGGGAGACCGAGGGAGGCGGTGGCTGGTGGGCCACTCTCTCCCAGCACCCCTCGGCCACGCGCCCTGCAGTCTCCTTGGGGGTCCCTGATGTGGGCTGCCCGAGGTGCCAGGGGTCACACACAGGGTTTCCCACCAGCCACACGCACCAGCTCTACTCGGGGTGGGGGGGGACGACGTGCAGTGAGGAGGAGCAGCCCCGGAGGTCCCTGGGGGAGCCCCTCCCCAGTCCTGCCCCAGCCTCGGGGCAGAGGTGGGGGCAGCTTCCCAAGGGAAGGGTGCCAAGTCCCCCTCTCTCAGCCCCCCACTATGGGACCTGTTGGCTGTTCCTTGGGGCAGCTGGGCCAGGAGGAAGCGGCGAGGGGGTGGGGAGGACAGGGTGGACGGACAGGCTCCTGTATTCCGGCAGTCCCGGGAGGGGCCCCCCAGGGTGAGGGGAAGGGGTCGGGGCGGGTGCCCCTGCAGCTGAACCCTTGCCCCTCGCCCGCTAGAGGGCACCCCTCCCAGACTGCACCCAGTGACCCCCTCCCTCCCTTGGGGCGACTCCTGACTGAAGCACAAGTCCCCACAGGGCCCCTTAGCCCACAGGGGTGGCCATATTCGGGGGTTCACAGTCCTGTGGGCTCAGCTACCCGAGGAGATTCCTGGGTGTGGATCTCCCTGGGGAGCGGGCTCTGGGCTTGGATCTTCCCCTAGGGGGGCCCTCTTAACCTCTTTTTCTCTCCTCCTCCTCCTCCCCGTTGCTGTAAATATTTCGACGAAATGGAAAAGGAAAAAAAAAAAAAAAAGACACACACACACACAAAAAAAAAAAAGGAAAAAAAATATCTCATCACTTGAAGCCACCGGGAGCCTGCGGCCACCGGGAGCCTGCGGCCCCCGGGCCAGCCCGGACTTTTCCCACCCCCCGGAGCGGAGCGCACCGCCAGCCAGGACTGCTACGTGTATGTGTGCATGGCGGACGGGCGGGCGTCCGGAGCAGCTTTTTACAATCCAGAGACAGACCACACAATCTCTCTCTGAAGCAACAGCGAAACAAAGAACTCATTTCCTTCCCGGCGCCCGCCCGCCCGTCTGTCACCTCCTTTCCTGCTCCGCCTGCCCGCCTCCCGGGGGCGTGTACCTCACTGCCTGCCCCAGGACCAGAGAGGCTTGTCCGCTCTCTCCCCCCAGCCCACCGGCCCATCCCCACCTCATCCCACCCCACGGGGGGTGGGGGGAGATGCCCTCACGCCCAAAGATGCTTCTGCCGAGAGCCCCTCCTCTATGGTCCACTTCTTGTATATTGCTCCTGGGGGGCCAGGAGGGGTTGCTGCGTGGTCAGGAGCCCGGGCAGAAGGGGCTGGCTGCCCATAACCATTTGCCCTCGCAGGAGGGACGAGGCAAGGTGCCAGGGCCTGGTGGTGGGGTGGTGGGTCAGGCCATCCGTGGCCTGTGGGGACCAAGTCCCGGGTCCCCGGAGTACCCTTGGGCCCCTTCCACCGCAGCCTGTCGGCCCCCTAAGCTTTGGGGTGGTGTCCCCCCCATCGCCCCGCCCACTCCGCGCCCTCTGTTGCCACCATTACCCCCACCCCGCCCCGGGGTGGCCCCTCTGCTCTGACCTCTCCCCGTCTTGTGCCCCCTTTTCTCACAAGTGCCATGAGTTTTCAAAAACATCTCTGGGTCTCAGCCTGCTGCTGCCATCAGCTTCTTTGGGTTAAGGGAGCGGGGCTCTAGGAAGGAACTGGGGGCGTGCGAGGGGTGGGGGTTGTAGAGGAAGGGGACAGGTAGGTGGCTGGAGGGACCCTTTTTGCTGCTAGAAAGCCCCCTCCCTTCTCCTGGGGAGCTGGGGTGGGCTTGTCCCCATCACCTAGGGGAGAAGGGGTCAGACCAAAGACCAAAGGTGGTTTGTCCCGCGCAGCGGAACAGGTGTAGGGAGAAGATGGGGTGGTGTACCATCTGGGGCTTTTTTCTGGTCGGAAGGCTTAATGCATTTTGCCAGAAGACTGCAGGCAAGGTCTGGACAGCAGGGGAGAGCAGGGGGCAGCCCCTAACCCCAGCCAAGGCTCTAGCTCCACCTCGTGGTGTGGGGGCGGCCAGAAGTTCCCCCGCTAAGAGCTGGCGCAGAGCAGGACAGCTGGGGGGCATCCGCCCAGCTCAGACACCAGTCAGTGGTGTCTGGGCAACCGGGCACAAAACGGGGCAGAGGCGTCTTGCTGCCTCCTCCTTCTCTGCTGCCCACCCCCTTCCATCTCTCCGATTCATTTGACAATCAAGGGGAGAGAGGCTGGGGCGGCCGGCCGCGAGCCTCGCCTGCCCAGGTGGGTTGCGAGGCCCTGGCAGCGGCGTGGCAAGGTCAAGCCAGACCTGCTGCCTTTCCCTACCATCCCCAGTGGATGACACAGAGAAGGGTCGTGGTTTTTTCTCCTTTCCCCTTTCCTGGAGCTCCTAAATTCATTTGCTCCTAATTCGTGTTAATTCTTTTCTCTCTGGATTTTGTTGTTGTTCTTTTGGGTTTCCCCTTACCACTTCTCTCTCCCCCCATGTCTTCCTCACAGTCCGTGTCCCCCCTCATCTCAAGTGCTGTCCCTTCGGGCCTCCTCCCCCTCCCCTCCCTCCTCCCCACCCCTCCCCCTTGGTCTCCTTTTCGATATGCCAAACCAATTTTGGGTCGAGTGCATTTAACGAGAACAAAACAAAAGGCTCATAACAAAAGAACGTTTCAGAAAAAAACAAAAACTAAAAAAAAAAAAAAAAAGAATTGTTGAGTCAAAAAAAAAAAGTCAATAAAGAAATTAACATTTCTTGGAGTGACCAGAGTGGTGTGCGTCCTTGGTGGCAGGGGGTGGGAGTGTGACACCGGTGTGGGGACAGGCCGGTCGGGCGTCTGACACCCAGAGGAACTTCCAGGTGAGCGCTGTGGACCCTGGCCATGAACCTGTCAGCTCTCACAAGTGTCCCAGGGAGCCAGCTGTTACAGCCGCTGGACAGACACACGCCCAGGTCTCCAGCTGGGCCGCTGTGTTCAGTTTTCTAGGTCAGAGAAGGCCTTGACCTGCCTGTCTGGGCCCAGTGCACCGGGCAGTGGCTGGAGGGGGTGGTTCCTAGCAAACTGACTGTCCCTGCCCTTCCTGGTCCCCCACGTGCTGCGGGATGAGGATGTGGGGGCCGGCTCCCCTGCAAAGATGCTCTCCAACGCCGTGCCTACGCCGCACCCTCCCATATCCACTGCCAGCCGCTGCCCTGTCTGGTTAGGGCTCTCATCTGTGTGCTGAGAGAATACACGGGGCAAAGTTAATGCCTGTATATGCCCACGTGGCCACCCTCTGCGTGCCTGGCAGGTACTCCACCTGTTCTTTCCTGGGTACCAATCGAGACCCATCAGCTACCTCCCCTGTCCTCAGCCCCTCTCGCAAGGATGTGGCCATCACTCCACTCGAGCTCATGGCGCCTGGGTCCCTCCTCTCCTTGCTTCCGACCCTCAAGCTCGCCTGATGGTAAATGTCGGTCATGAGGCCTTCAGGGCCGCACCCTGGGGTGCAGGCCAGCTGCTGTGGGTGTGGGGGTCCTCGAACCGTCCCTCTGCAGGCTTGTCTCGACTCATGAGCCAGAGGGATGCTGCAAACTGTTGGTCTCCCTCTTGCGCTCCTTGTCAAGGTCAGCATGGTGGCCCATGAGGCCCCAGAGCAAGCGTCCTCACCCACAGACCCCCAGGTCCCCCGAAGTGAGCCCCAGCATCCTCATGCTGCCTGACAGGAAGCACAGTAGCCAGGACCCCAATGTGCCATGCGGACACCCCCCCCAACAAGCAACATCAGCTTAACCCACTGTGCCACAAGACCCCCCCGACCCTGAGTGAATGACAGCCCCCAAACCTACACACACGTCCAACTGAAGACAGGGCTGGGGGTTCCCATGCTGGACCGGGTTCGATCAGTGGGCCTGTCCAAGGGTGTTGCTATACATGGTGGCACTGCACGCTGACTTGAAGTGGCCAGCTCTGCCTCGGTATCTTCACGGTACACACACACACACACAGAGAGCACACCCCAGCTCAGCACTGGCATTGCAGAGCCCTGGCCTGCCTCTGGCCTGCGTCTCGCTAGCCAGCCCTGGTCCCTGGGTGAGACTGACACGGTTACAGCGCAGCGTTGGCCTGCAATGGGACTGCCGCTTGGTACGACAGCCTGGTTGTGCCCATGCCTCCTGGGACTGCCCCGTTGAACAACCTGCGCCGGATGGGCGGCGTCTAGGAATCGTGGGCGGCACCCCACGAAGAGGGGTTCCTTCTCAGGGCCCCCCGCTTGGCGCCTGGCCCCAGGGCTGCTGCCGGGGGTGGACCTGACGCGGTCTGAGGAGGCGGCTAGCCAAATACTCCCTGCGATGCCCACCAGCCAGGCCAGCCAGCCCCACCACGAGGTAAGAGTTTGTGTCATTCTCGCCTCACGGGGACAATCCGCCCCCCACCACCCACCCCCGAAGGAAGTCTTCTCTGAGGCGAAAGGATGGAACAATATATTTGAAACACTACAGTTAACTAAAAATCTGGGCCTGGTGTAGTACAGTGGGCTGAACTAAGCCCCAGCACCCATGGGTGGGGTGTGTGTGAACACCAGATGGGATGTGGGCTGGGTGGGCTAGGCTGCAGCAGAGGCACCAAGCGCAAACACCAAGGCTGGGGGGTCCCTGTGGGAGTTATTGGGGTTCTCTAGGCTGCAGTACCGGCTGGTATGCATGAGGACCAAGTCTGCGGTGGGCTGGCAGGGCTGCGTGAGAGACGGGGCTGGGGCTGAACTGACCAAGGCAGCTGTATCCAGCAGTATGTACCCTGGCCAGTGCAGGCGACAGACCAAACCTGACCCCGCCGTGGCCGGAGCGCACAGGATTCGCGTCATCCCAGGCCGTGCTGTCGGATCGGGACTGGGCCTCCTCCATGGCTGACGCCTGTGCAGTGACCAGGAGGACATGACAGCTAGCTCCTGCCGGCCAGCAGGGGGGGCAGCTGCCCTGTCAGAGGAGGGAAAGCAGGGCAGGTGGGGACGGTGGGGGTGGCGCTCTCCTGGCCAAGCTCTGCAGGGTGGGTCTGGGTCTGGGGGTGCACTACGGTGGACGTGATCAACCAACAGATGGTCTCCCAGCAAAGGTCTCCTCAACCCTGGAGCAAGGGAACCAGTAACTTCTCACAACCATCAAAGCCATTCCAGCAGCACCCTCGCGACAGCCTTCCCCTACTGGCGTCTCCAAGGCATCGCCCGTCCTCGGCTGCTGATGGACAGCAAGGAGTGGTCCCCTCCCTTGCGGACACACACACACACACACACACACACAACAAGTGTTCCTCCCACCTCCCTCCACACCTCATGGTGGCCAGGGGATGGAGCAGCACAACAACCTGAGCGTAAACATGGTCTAAAAGCCACCCAAGGTGCAGGACAGCCAGCGCACCGTCCCCACAGGAGCCTGGGGTGTAGAAAGACAGGAGAGAGCCTGAACTAAAGTCCTTGATGCGTGACCCTGACGGCGGGGTGGCCCCGGGGAGTCCTGGTGAGAAGTTTCCAGAAGTTACGAAGCCGCCAGGAGCCCTGCTGAGCGCACTTTTCTGGGTTCCCGGTGCAGCAGCGTGAGGTTTCGTCCCCAGCCGCCAAGCCCCATTTTCCGTATCTTTCGTTAGAGTTCCTTACCGGGTCTCGATCCAACTATGGCAGGTCCGACCCCCTCTCCAAGGCCTTGGACCCCAGGGCTCCGCCCTCAATGGCCATCCTAGCCAATGAGTCTCAAGATCCTGCTTTATCCCCGCCCCACTCCCGCCCCCAGAAGCCAGCCCAGCCAATGACCCTCAAGATCTTGCTTCGGGGGGGGGGACCCCAGAGTGGAGCAGGCAGACAGGAGGAAGCTTGTATCCCAACTCTGAAGACTCCTAGATCCTCACCAAGGACTATCAGTACGAGCTCCGAGGACTACATCCCAATCGCCAAGGAGACCACGGGGAATTGGAGTGCCTTCGGAGGCCGAGAACTCTGAGGTCACACATTTCCATTTGGGTCTCACACATGGGATAGAAGAAGCCCATACCCTGCCTTGCAGGATCCAAGGTCATCGGAACGACAACCAGGAGCACTGAGTGGTCCGCAGAAACAAAACAGTAAACTTCCTTCAGGACTAGGGAGAGGAGCTTTCTCTGGTTCTTGCCTGGTTCTAATTTTGGGTCCCCACTCTCTCTCATAATGACCATCAGGATTGCTCCAGAAACCCCTCAAAATAAACAAACAAATAAACAAACAAACAAAAAACCCCCCTAGAATAGATGGAGAACAGCGAGGAAAGCTTAGAAACAGGAAACGGGCAGTGGGGATGCACTTATAACTCACTGGGTGGGACACGAAGATTGGTTGCTCCTCACTAGGGTATTGAGGATTTCTCTGCACACCCCTCCTAAAACCGTTCACCTAAACTGTTGACATATGTCTTGTTACAGTTATAGAGTTAGACTACCCGAAAAACAGCCAGGTTCTGCAAAATCAGGCTTCAACGCTATGAACTGCTAAATACTAAAATTAAAATAGACATGAGACAGCTGAATAGTAATCTATAGCCATTTTAAGGTGTATAGAACCCAGCTGTATATAAACTAATAATTGTAATGTCAATGTAGAAGTCATAGGATGTGGTTCAGAGCTTGCACTCTTTTTCCTCTCTCTCTCTTTGAACATGCTGGTTACACAATATCATTTCAACTAATTCTGGTACGTTATAAATTGTTACTGATGTAATGTCTGGGCTTTCAATTGATTGGGATGATATTCTTTCGGCTGTACCTTCAGACCAGAAACTGTCTCCCCATGAAACTGATGAACTTATCTGCACAATAAGATGCTGGACTCTATGTTTTGTAGATGCTTGCAAGGAAAAAAAATCTCAACTGAATTTGATCTGTGGTAATAAAACAAGATGGAAGAATCCACCATGGGGGGAGGAGCGGGTTTTGGGGAGGGGAGGGGGGAATCCAAGTGCCTGTAAAACTATGTCTCATGATGCAATGTAATAAAAAAAAAAAGTTAAAAAAAAAAAAAAGATCTTGCTTCATCATTTCCCCGGCCTCTGCTCCCGCCCCCAACAGTTATCTTAGCCAATGATATCTCAAGATCCTACTTTATCCCCCGCCTTAATTGCCGCCTGCCAATCACCGGCGGCGAGAGTCCCGCCTTTCCGCCCTCTTCAGCGAGCGCGGCGCGCCACCGCTCGGCCGTTGGCGGTGCTGCCCGGCTGATGGACGTGCGGAGGGGCGGGCCACGCCTGTGCGGGAAGCCTCGCGATTGGTTGAGAGCGCGCCTCGCGCCTTGACTCCGCCCACCCCGCTTTCGACCTCCCCCGAGTCGGAGACGCCTGGGATTGGTTGTAGAGACGGTCCCGCCTCCCCTCGCAACTCCGCAGAGAGAGACCCCCGCGGATTGGCTGGAGGAATCCGGGCGCGCGCCGGAGGCGCTCGAGGATTGGCTGGCTCGATTGGCTGCGGGGGTGGAGCCGGTGATTTGAAGGCGGCGCGCGGACGCGGTGCGCGTTTCCCGTCAGCCTAGAGGAGGCGGCGGCGCCGGCGACGGGAGTGACTGCCCACCTCGGGCCGCCCCCTCGCAGCCGGCCCCCACCATGGCCAAGGTGTCGGTGCTGAACGTGGCCGTGCTGGAGAACCCCAGCCCCTTCCACAGCCCCTTCCGCTTCGAGATCAGCTTCGAGTGCAACGAGGCCCTGGCGGACGGTGAGGCTGGGCGGCTGCCGGGGGTCGCCCCTTCACCCCCAACTCCCCGCCGGGTCCCGGTCAGGCGACCCCGACCCCCTCGGGCCGCTCGGATCCCAGCCCGAAACCCCCCCGACCCGCCCGCCCCAAGACCCCCATGACCGCCCTCTCTTTCCCGGCGGATCTCCTCCCGGGCATCCGCCTTCCCGTTCAAGGCCTGTTCTGCCTCCACGCTAACCGCACCCCAGGGCTTCCCTCCCCCGGCCAGACCTGCACCGTCACCCCGGCCCCTCCACGGGGACCCCAGCACCCTCACCCCTCCACGGGGCCCCCAGCACCCTCACCCCTCCACGGGGACCCCAGCACCCTCACCCCTCCTCCACGGGGTCCCCAGCACCCTCACCCCTCCACCGAGACCCCAGCACCCTCACCCCTCCTCCACGGGATCCCCAGCACCCTCACCCCTCCACCGAGACCCCAGCACCCTCACCCCTCCACCGAGACCCCAGCACCCTCACCCCTCCTCCACGGGAACCCCAGCACCCTCACCCCTCCACGGGGTCCCCAGCACCCTCACCCCTCCTCCACGGGGACCCCAGCACCCTCACCCCTCCACCAAGACCCCAGCACCCTCACCCCTCCACCGAGACCCCAGCACCCTCACCCCTCCACCAAGACCCCAGCACCCTCACCCCTCCACCGAGACCCCAGCACCCTCACCCCTCCACCAAGACCCCAGCACCCTCACCCCTCCACCGAGACCCCAGCACCCTCACCCCTCCTCCACGGGAACCCCAGCACCCTCACCCCTCCACGGGGCCCCCAGCACCCTCACCCCTCCTCCACGGGGACCCCAGGACCCTCACCCCTCCTCCACGGGGACCCCAGCACCCTCACCCCTCCACCAAGACCCCAGCACCCTCACCCCTCCTCCATGGGATCCCCAGCACCTTCACCCCTCCACGGGGACCCCAGCACCCTCACCCCTCCACGGGGACCCCAGCATCCTCACTCCTCCATGGGGTCCCCAGCACCCTCACCTCTCCATGGAGACCCCAGCAGCCTCACCCCTCCTCCATGGAGACCCCAGACCCTCTCTTCTCACCCCTCCCATGAAGACCCCAGACCCTCTCTTCTCACCCCTCCCATGAAGACTCCAGCACCCTCCCTCCTTCCCCACCCCCATGCCACCCTCCTTTCTATGTGTGAACACACCAGCGCAGCCCCCAGTAAGTGCACTCACCCCAGCACCCTCCTCATCTGCTAATATCTCAGTCGTCCCGCCCTAATCACTTGCTTCCTACCAGGGTGCAAACCCTGGCTTCCCTCTGCCCCCACCCCTCCCCACCCCACCTTGAGGTCTGCCAGGGTGGCGCTGAGCAGGGGGGTGGCCCGGTTTTCTGGGGGCTCCGCCAGTTGCCGTGGGGTCTGATGGTGGGCTTGGCTGAGCTGCGCAAGGGCCGAGGCGCGAGGCTTCCCCTGGCCGGCTCAGCCCCTCGGCCAACCACAGCCTTCCTGCTCTGTGGAGGAAGTTCTCAGGGCGGTGGCGTGTGTGCGGCCCGGAGGCCTGGGGGCAGGGGGTAGCTGTGTCTGTCCATGCCCCGTGGGTGGCCTTGGGAGAAAGGGGTAGCCGCCCACAAGTGGCGCCTGCATGGAGTGTGGGCTGCTTAGCAGCGCCCCCCGGTGGTCGGGGCAGGAGGGAGTCCTGCTGGTGACTGACTATAGAATCCCTTTCTGGAACAGGGCAGCGTGTAAATAAATAAATAAAGTGTAGCGTGACGCCGCCGGCCCGCCGCGGCCCAAGATTTAATTTAAAAGCCAGGAGGAGCTAGCAGGGGAAGGGATTCACAGGGCCCAGCTGGCCCCGGATCGGGTTTCCGGCAGCCTGTTGGCTCCTGGTGTTTAAAAATGGGTGCGTGGTCATGGGCTCGTAGTTTTGATTCCTACGGAGCCCCGGGTCCTGCTCCTTCACCAACTTTATTTATAGAATCCGAGCAGGAAATAGTGCGGGGAAGGCTGCCCGTTGTCATGCTGGCATAGAAACCCCACCACGTCTCCCAGGTCACACAGCCGCCCGGCGCGCAGCTCCTGGGCTCTGCGCCGTGCTGGCCAAGCAGGCCTTCCCCGTGTGGGGCTGGGCACCTGCACAGGTGTCAGCTGCAGAACTTTTCCTTCAGACTCCAAAGCCCCTGCCACCCCCCCCCCCTTGTGGTGCCCCGTTATTTCTTGGGACCCCCAAGCGTAGGTGCAACCCCGAAGTGCACACTGGGAATATGTGTGTGTGTGCTCTGCCCACCGCCCCTGTTCTGCTGCAGTTGAGTAAGTCAGGGATGCCAAATGGGACCCAGACAAGTGGGACCCAGAGAATGTCTGCTGTAAGATCCTTTGAATAGTGGGGGGTACGTGGTGCTGCGGGTTAGGCCGCTGCTTGGGACGCCCACAGCACCATCACAGCCAAATCCAGGCCCGGCTGTCCAGCTTCTGACCCGGCTTCCTACCGATCCAGCCTGGCCCTGCCTAAGTCCCTGCCACCACCTGGGACACCCAGGCTGTGTGCTTGGTCCGGCCTTCAGCCTGGTCCAGTCCTGGCTGTTGGCTCTTTTTTCCTTCTTTCTGTCACTCTGAATCTTTCTTTCCTCCTTCCTTCCTTAAGATCTGTTTATTTTCATTGGAAAGACAGATCCACAGAGAGGAGAGACAAAGATCTTCCATCTGCTAGTTCACTCCCCACGCGGCCACAATGGCTGGAGCTGAGTCAATCTGAAGCCAGGAGCCAGGAGCCTCTTCCAGGTCCCCCAAGTGGATGCAGAGTCCCAAGGCTCTGGGCTGTCCTCCACTGCTTTCCCAGGCCACAGGCAGGGAGCTGGGTGGGAAGTGGGGCTGCCAGGACATGAATTGCGGCTCCTGCAGGGGGAGGAGAGATGAGCCAATTGATCCGTCATACTGGCCTTTACATCTTTTCTAGGCTACTTGAAATACGTAGGCCAATGTCAGTACCACGGACATAGTTATGTTGTTAGGGAAACAGTGACATGAATAAGTGGCATTTTCCCCCCTCAACTATTTCCTCCTTGTGGTGGGCGTGATGCAGCTTGGAGGGCCGCGCTCGGGTCGTCCGCTGCCTCAGTACTCGAGCCACTTGTTCAGTGATCTGCAAGGCGGAATTCCGGAGGGAGAAGCAGAGATCTCCCCCATGCCGGTTCACTCCCGAAGTAACTGCCCCAGCCAGGAGGAAGGCTGGCACTCCGTCCAGGGCGCCCCTGTGGGTGGCAGGGACCCTAGGCCTTGAGCCATCCATTGCCAGGACTGGAACCACTCCCCTGATGGTAGTCGTCCCAAGTGGCAGATCCACCTGCTATACCACAGCACCCGGCCCTGGGGTTTGGATTTGTGCCAGGAACTCGCCGTGTCAGCTGGCTAACCCGGAATAACTGAGGTGCCCTGGGGGTTCTGATCGGATTCAGTCCATCCCGCTGCCCCCCTACGGCACATTAAAGGAAGGGACCCAGAGCTGACATACCCTCCCACCCACGCACTGGTTCTCACTCCTCCAGAAGGGGCCAGCAGGAGCCTGCAGCAGGTCCCTCGGGATGCCCGTGTCCCATCCCTGGAGTTTCTGGGTTTGAAGCCCTGAGTCCAGCTCCCTGCGACCGTGCACCATGGCACCATGACCTGGATCCCTGTCACTCACCCGGGTGGAGCTGCTAGTTCTCACAGGCATTTCAGGGGTGAACCGGAAGATGGGATTCCTCTGCCCGCCTCCTGCCCTGCCCCTCGGAGAGAGAGTGAGAGCTAGAGTAGTGTGACATTTCTGGTCTTCCTGGACGGGTGACAGAGGCGGGGGGCTGTGGCCGGTGGTCTTCCCGAGCAGCCCCTCACCCCAGCCCTGCAGGGCTTTCCCCAAGTAGCCGCACCTGTGTGAGAGGCTGAGGGAGCGGATGTGTGTACATCGAAGAAAAAGATCTCCCCTCTCCCCTCCAGGCCCAGGGTGACGCTGGACCGAGGGATGGAACGGGTGGCTTCCCGCAGGTTGACTTCCTGTAAAAATCACGGCTTGTGAAACTTGCCCAGCTGCCTGGCCCACGGGTTGTGTAATCCCAAAGAACCTAAAATAAGTGCCTCTGGGCTGGTCCCCAGCTGCCCCGGGCTAGCGTGACCTTGCCCCTGGTACACTTGGCTCTTCCTCCAGGGGCTGTAGTCGCTGGGAGTTTCCTGGGACAACGGGTGGGCTGAGCTGGTGCCCTCGCTGTCCCTCCAGCCCCCATTCCACCCCAAGGGGCTGAGATGGGGGCTCAGGGCTGGGCCCCCCCTACTGGATGAAGGTCCCTGCTGGACTCCTCCGGCCCCCTGCCCTATGGGCATCTTGAAGTGACTGGAGCTTGGTGACGGATCTCCGTGCAGCCTCGCCGTGCACCCCCCTCACCCCGCCCAAGCCTGCCACTTCTCTCCCATCTCCCCAGGCACGCCGGAATCTGCCGCCGTGCCCCAGTTGTCGAGGGATCACCTCCCCACTTGGTGGCACAGGGCCCTGTGTGTGAAAGAGGATGCTGCCAGCCAGCTCTGGGCATCAAGTGGGCAGGGCCCCGAAATGACCCGACTCCAACTCCAGGGCTGTCCCCTCCCTGGCTCTGCCAGGGCTCACGTGGCTTGACAGAGCTGCTGCCATCCGGGTCACCGCAGAGCAGGCCCCAAGGGGCCCATGCCGATTCCACAGGACACAGCCGAGGTCACCCCAGGGCAGGGCTAGGCCCCTGGGAGACAAGTCATCACACACACACACCCCGCCCATCCTCCCCTTGTGCCCAGATGTGCCCAGATCCTGGAATGTCCTGTCGGATGGGTCCTCACCCCCTGTTGTGGCCCATGTCCCCGCAGACCTGGAGTGGAAGATTATCTACGTGGGCTCAGCCGAGAGCGAGGAGTTTGACCAGATCTTGGACTCGGTACTGGTCGGTCCAGTGCCCGCCGGAAGGCACATGTTCGTTTTCCAGGTGAGCAGGAAGATGCCCGGGCCCTGGGTGGGCCAGCCGGCCGTCTGAAGTCCAGCTTCAAAGCCTCAGCGTGCTCTCGGAAGGGCTCTTACTGCTGCGAGCCGTGCTTCTCGGGGCTGCCCGGCAGTGTCATTGAGTTAGTAACACGCATGAATACTGAACCACCCAGCCTGAGTTTCTGTCAGTGCAAAAAAAGAAAAAAGTTGAGACCCAGCCCGCACGGTCCTGGCTCCCACACGGATGCTGGGCTACGGCCGGTACCCCTCGCGATGGACGCCCAGGGTGGAACACACACTGGGCCCACAGGCAGCTTAGCAGCTAAAGTCCTCACGTTGAATGCGCTGGGATTCCAAATGGACACTGGTTCGAATCCTGGAGGCTCCACTTCCCATCCAACTCCCTGCCTGTGGCTTGGGAAAGCAGTGGAGGACGGCCCAAGGCCTTGGGACCCTGCACCCGCGTGGGAGACCTGGAAGAAGCTCCTGGCTCCTGACTGTAGATCAGCTCAGCTCCAGTCGTTGCAGCCGTGTGTGGGAGACTCGGAGAAAGTTCCAGGCGCCCGGCTTCAGCTCAGGGTAGTTCAAGCCATTGCGGTCACTTGGGGAGTGAACCAGCAGATGGAAGATCTTCCTCTCTGTCTCTCCTCCTCTCTGTAGAGCTGACTCTTTTTTTTGTTTAAGATTTATTTATTTTGATTTGAAAGGCAGAGTTAGAGAGAGAGGGAGAGATATATCTTCCACGTGCTGGTTCACTCCCCAGATGGCTGCAAGAACCAGGACTGGGCCAGATCAAAGCCAGAAGCCAGGAGCCAGGAGCAGGCGCAGGGTCCCAAGGCTGTGGGCCGTCCTCCACTGCTGTCCCAGGCCGCAGGCAGGGAGCTGGGTGAGAAGTGGGGCAGCCAGGATGTGAATCGGTGTCCCTGTGGGATGCCGGGATTGAAGGCAGACGCGCACTGCGCCATAGTACCACCAAGTTGAGAGCTGTTTTTTAACATGAACTCACTGATGGAAAAAAAACAAAACACACACACACAACGTGGCCTGGTCCTCTGGAAGTCTCCTGGGAGCCAGAGGGCAGCGCCTCACGTGTTAGGCCCGAGGCCGAAGCATACGTGTCCGGCGACCACGTATTGTTTTAGCAAGTGGGCGAGTTCTTGACCCGGGCAGACGTGACCGAACAAGGGGATGGCGTCAGCAAAGCACCTGCTGGGTATCGCCCCAGCTCCGGCTGCTGACCTCCTGCAGAAACACCCTGGGGCGGCGGGCCACGAGGATGGCCCGGAGAACCAAGGGCCAGGGGACCTGGTTGGGACTCGCCAGGCCCTTGGGGCATCAGGGCAGCGTAAGAGAGCAGTTCAGGTCCCGCACGGATGCTGTGTTCGCTGATTTGCACTTTTTTTTTTTTTCATTTTTTATTATATTTTGACAATCTTAACATAGTTAATTAGGGTTAAAAGGTTCAAGGGCTGCAGGAAAGTGGGTCAGACTCTTAGTTCCATATTGTTTCCTTCATGTATCTGAGGTAAAGGGGGATATGGAGGGAGAAGCCCCACCCAGTCTCCCACCCATCCCAGGTCCCTGATGTGGGGCATGCTCCGAGGGTCCTGCTCAAGTGGTTTTGATAGTTCACCAGTCATGAATCGCTGTCAGTCTCACCACTCCAAGCACGATGAGGTCGTTGAGGAATCCACTGATTGACATAGTCCATCATAGAGTCTTCATTTGCCCAGTATTTCGCTGCCAACCTATGGCTGAGGTGGTTGGTTGACTTGTTCTGTCCTCTGTCTTCTCTTGGTGTTGATTTGCATTTTTATAAAATGCAGGTTGCAAGCTTTTCAGATGGCTAAGAGCACCCCAAGTTGTGGGGTGCTGCCATTGTCCTAATCCTAGCAGCTCCCACTCCTGGGGTCTCAGCGTTGGGGCGCGGGGCGGCCTTTGAAGAAGGGGTCCTGTGTTTTCGGGTCTCCCCACCCCCATCCACGTTCTGCCCCAGGACAGTGAGCCCGTGGCAGTGATGCTGGCGCCCAGCCCTGTGTCTTCTCTCCTCCCCACGCCCCAGGCCGACGCCCCCAACCCGTCCCTCATCCCGGAAAGCGACGCCGTGGGAGTGACCGTGCTGCTCCTCACTTGCACCTACCGGCGGCAGGAGTTCATCCGCGTGGGCTACTACGTCAACAACGAGTACCCCAGCCTGGAGCTGCGGGAGAGCCCGCCCGCCAAGCCCGACTTCTCACAGGTGGGGGCTGCCTGCCTCGACTTCCGGCTGGGGGTGGGAGCGGTGCCTTCTCCAACAGCCCCCCACACACAGACGCCGTGGGAGAGGGAGCCATTGTCGTTGGCAGCCGAGGTCACCGCAGTGAGATTGGTACCAGCAGCGCTGGACTGCGTACGGTGGCTAAGGCAGGCCCCGGGCGGGGTTAGCCGGCCAGCGGGGTGAGGACCCCCGCATCAAATGCAGGAGCACCCCAAGAGGGGGCAGAGTTCCAGCTCTGATCTCCCACTCAAGCAGAGCCGGGGGCTGCAGCAACAAGAGCTCAAGGACCTGGGCCTTTACTGCCCGCGCTCGGGGGAGACTGGGGTGAGCTGCTGCCATCATCCAGGGAGGGCTGCAGGGGCCCCAGCTCCCTCCGTGCCTGCTCTCCTTCTCCACCCCTGTCTCGCAAATAAGTGCCTTCCGAACAGGCAGGACATGGAGGCCCTCGCGTGCTCGGGGACTTCCAGTCAGCTTGGTCTGTCCTGGCGGAAAAGAGGTGGGGGCACGGAGGAGGCAAGGGGTCCTGGCTCCAAGGAAGTGGCAGTGACATGTCTCTACCCCGCCCCAGCTCCAGCGGAACATCTTAGCCGCCAACCCCCGGGTCACCCGCTTCCACATCAACTGGGACAACCACACAGACAGACTGGAGGACTCTGAGAACCAGGACCCGGCCCTGGGCTGCACCCCGGTCAAGGGCCTGGGGCTCCCTGGCTGCATTCCTGCCCTCCTGGCCGAGAACTCTATGGACTGCATCTAAGCCATGCTGGACGGGGAAGGGGGAAGCCGGGCGGTGGCCAGGCCCGCCCCGAGCGGGAGACAGGGCCAGGCCCGCCCCAGGAGCCCGCAAGGCCGGCAGGAGCCTGCAGGGACCATCACAGCATCCAGGCTGTCACTGTGGCGCTGAAGATCATCTCGCCCCCTCCGGGGGACCCCACGAGGGGCGCTGTTCTGGTCCCTGTGTGTACCACTGTCCATACCTGTGCCACTGAGCACCACATGGCCACAGGCCCCCTCTGGGCCACCACCCGTCCCCTTGTCCAGCATGGGCAGGCCGACCTCGCCAACAGCAGGGTGCCCAGGGAGAGCCACAGTCTCCCACCCTGGGGGAGATACTGGCAGGCGCGTCAGCAGGACGACCCTTCCACCACCGGCTGCCCGCACCTGGCTTCTGCCAAGACCAGCGTGCCCTCCCGGGAACCGCAGGAGCCGTGCCCTCCAAGGGCTGTGGCGACTACAGCCTGTGGGCCAGTGGCATTTTTATATTAAAGATATCTGGTTGGTTTGAAAATAAGAGCACTTCATCGAGGCGAGTGTCCAGCCCTCATGCCCCCAGGGAGTGGCCGCAGCCCTGGCTGGCGGGCACATGCCACTGTGGTCCTGCCTCGGGCATTGCTTCCTCAGGTCTGTAGGTGGGTTGGACTCTGACCCGCGGGAAGAGATCCATATCAGATCCCAGCGCACGTGGGCACACACACACACAAAGCTAATGCTCCCAGGACACAGGCTCAGCTTCCCCACACGGGAGGGGGGGGACGGACAGGGGCTGGGGGGGGTCCGGGGCAGTGGGGCTGGGGGGGGGTGGGGCTGGGGGGGTCCGGGGCAGTGGGGCTGGGGGGGGTCTCGGGCAGTGGGGCTGGGGGGGTCCGGGGCAGTGGGGCTGGTGGGGGGTCTCGGGCAGTGGGGCTGGGGGGGGTCCGGGGCATTGGGGCTGGTGGGGGGTCTCGGGCAGTGGGGCTGGGGGGGGTCCGGGGCAGTGGGGCTGGGGGGGGTCCGGGGCAGTGGGGCTGGGGGGGGTCTCGGGCAGTGGGGCTGGGGGGGGTCCGGGGCAGTGGGGCTGGGGGGGGTCTCGGGCAGTGGGGCTGGGGGGGGTCCGGGGCAGTGGGGCTGGGGGGTCCCGGTTAGAGGGCTGGGAAGGGTCTAGGGCAGGGGGGCACATAGTTCTAAGACAAGACAGCCCTTCCCCAGTCTGGGGTTGCCTCCAAAACCAGAAGCCCCTCTGACCAAGGCCGCAGCTCCGACTGTCAGCTGGGGAACTGTTGGTCATCCCCAGCTGGGTGCACTGCAGGACACCCCTCTTTTCAGGTCCGTGCCCGGGCGGAGGAGGGGGTTTAGAGGGTCGTCTGTAAAATGGGGGCGTGCCATGGCACCCACGGCACAGCTGCGACCCCTCGTCCCCGAGGTCCAGCATCGCCAGGAAGCTCGCGCCCGTGACTGCGGGAGAAAGCGGCAGCTTCCCCACCCGCCCCGCTACAAGCCGGCCAGGTCCGCGGGAGGACCACGGAGACCTCTGACCCGTCCCCCGGCGGCAGGTGGCCAGGGCGGCGGCGTCCACCCCGGCTGGCCGGCGGCCGCTGCCGCACTGGGCGCGGGCGGGGGACTGCGGCGCCCGCCGGGGCCTCGGAGCGCCGCGCGGCCGCCGGCCAGGCTCGGCTCGGCCCGGTTCGGCTCGGCTCGGCTCGGCTCGGCCCGGCTCGGCCCGGCAGGGCCTCAGACGGCTTCTCCGCCCCGCCCTCTCACCCCGGGATTGACACTGAACGTTCTACGAAGGGGGCCTGTCCAACAGTGCGCCTCGACCAATCGGCGACCCGGTAGGGCCGCCCCGGCAGACGTCCTCAGCCAATGGGAAGCGCCGTCCCGCCCAAGCTGTGTCCTCGCGAGCGCGTGAGTGGCGGGCGGCGGGGCGCGCGCGTCACGGAGCCCGAAGCCTATGGTGGCGCGGCAGACACTCGCGAAGCCAATGAGCGGCGGCACGGCGCTGTCCATCACGGCGGGCTAGGCCAATGAGCGGCGGGCTGCGGGGGCGTCACGGACAGCAGCAGCGGACTCGGGGCTGAGGTTCCCGGGCGGGCAGGCAGGCGGGCAGGCAGGCAGGCGGGCGGGCGCGGAGAGACGCGGGAAGCAGGGGCTGGGCGGGGGTCGCGGCGCCGCAGCCAGCGCAGCCAGCCCGAGGGGGGCCGCCGCTGCCGCCGCCCAGCGCGCTCCGGGGCCCCTTGGTGGCCGCCAGGCACCCGCCGCACCGCAGCTCCGGGCCCCGGCCGACGCCGCCGCCGCCGCCGCAGCCGCGATGGGCAACGCAGCCGCCGCCAAGAAGGGCAGCGAGCAGGAGAGCGGTGAGTGCCCGGGCCTCCGGGACCCCGATCTCGGCCTCGCGCTGCCAGCCTGTCCACCCCCCCCAACCCCACGGCCTGTCCATCAATGCCCGGCCCCTCCCCCGCGGCGCCCCCCCACGCCCCACACACACAGACAACCCCATCACTGTCCACCCTCGTCCAAGGCTGGGGTGCGAGGACACCCCGCCCCCCGACACACACACACACACACACACGTGCCCACTTCGGGGCCCTGTGGCCACTGACCGCCCCCCCATGGCACAGATGCGTCCCCCCACCCAGCTGTCACTGCCAACCAGGGCACGAAGCACCGCTGGGGGGGCCCTGTCACCACCCCACCCCCTTCCTGGCCTACCCGCCCCCCTCTCCCTCCTGGCTCACTCACCTGCACCCCTCCGATGGCCCTGCCCGATCCTGACCCCCTCCTCCTCCCGGTGCCTGGCAGGGCCCTGGGGGGGGGTCTGTCAGCTTCCGGCCAGCAGGGACCTTGGCCTCTTGGTGACCACACCCCTCCCCCCTCCAGCCCCCGCCATCTTTCTCCTGCCCTTCGGCTTTTCACCTTAGGGTAGCCCCCACCCGCACGCTTGGCCTGGGGAAGAGGGGGCGCCGCCGGTGCAGCCCCCCCACCCCTCCCGTTGTGTCATCCTGCCACTGTGTGCCTGTACTGGGGCTGCCTCCTCGCAGCCAGCCAGGGACCGGGCCTGTGTGTGTGTGTGTGTGTGTGTGTGTGTGCGCGCGTGTGCGTGCGCGCCTGGCCAGGGAAGCAGGCTGTTTGTGACCCTTGAAAAAACGCTTCAGGGCTGGCAAAGCCAAGTTGGAGCTGGTCTTGGCTGGCATTCATTGCGGCTGTCTCCTGGGGTGGGGGGCGGGGGCTGCACCAGAGGCCCCCCTCCTGCCCCCTGCTGTGTGCAGGGCCCCCCCTCCATCAGTGTCCCAGGGGAGGGGACACTCCTTCTGCTTGGTCTTGGCCCTGGAGAGGAAGGATTTGGAGGGATGTGGGCAGCCACCCGGGAGAATCCCGGGGTGCCATCAAGAGGGGACCCATGGCGTCTCCCAGCTGCCAGGCCTTAGCTGGAGAGCAGCCCGTTTTATAACCCCCCTACCGTCGCCGCTCACCGCCCAGACTCAGTGGGCCTGGAAACACCTTCACGAGTTGGTCTAGAGCCCCCTCCCCAGTGCTGCCCCGACCCCGGCCCCCCTGGCTATGCAAGCTGGTCCAGGCGTGAAGTTGAACCTGTAGCAGGTAGCCTCACAGACAGGCGGGGGCCACGCCAGCCCTCCACTGGCCAGCTCTGGCTTCTGCTCGCCCGCTCCTCCGCCCTCTCCCCTTGAAAGCCACAGAGGGGGTTCAACATGAGCAGCAGCGTGGCCTGGCCTGGCCTGGCCTGGCCTGAGGAAGCTTCTGGACATGGCACCGATGGGGGGGGGGGAGGCGAGCAAGTGCCTGTGGCTGAGTGTTTGATAGTGTCCCTAAAAGGTCTCCCCACGAGCTTGGAGGGGGTGCCGGGCAGAAGGGGCGGGGCCGGCGGGACCGCCCCCAGCAGGTGAGGCTGGGCCTCACACCCCCCTCCTCCCCCCAGCCAGGAAGTAGAAGATGGAGGCTGTAGGCTATATATTGCAGTGCCCTGGCTGAAAAGTTGTGCAGATGACATAGCCCTGGAAAACCTTCAAGGCGGATCAAACACTTGTGCTGGGGCCCAGGAAGGAAGGAGGGGGGGAGTCCACACTGGCTTGGGTGGGGGGTGGGCAGGGAGGAGGGAGAGCGGTCGCAGGTCCCGGAAGGACTCCTCCTGAGCGCGAGGCAGGCATGACTGATGGCGGAGAGCATAGGCCGTGCCGGCCGAGGACGTTGCACTGGACGTCTCTGCTCCCGGGACTTCTCGGGACAGGCTTAAACCTGTGCTTGCCTAACGACTGTGACAAGGAGGACGCCCAGGGAGGCAGGACCCAAATCCAGATCCGTCAACTGCCACGGGCCCCTCGCGATGTCAGAGGCCCAGAGGTGGCCGCTCGTTCACCTGCATTTTCTTTTTCAAAGATTGATTGATTTTTTTTAATTGGAAAGGCAGATTTACAGGGAGGAGAGACAGAGAACTTTCAGCCACTGGTTCACTCCCCAAAATAGCCACAACAGCCGGAGCTGAGCCGATCCAAAGGCAGGAGTCAGGAACTACTTCCGGGTCTCCCACCCGGGTGCAGGGTCCCAAGGCTTTGAGCCGTCCTCCACTGCTTTCCCAGGCCACAGGCAGGGAGCTGGATGGGAAGTGGAGCAGCCGGGACTCGAACCGGTGTCCATATGGGATCCTGGCTCTTGCAAGGCGAGGACTTTAGCTACTAGGTTACCGCACTGGGCCCCAGTATTTTCTTAAAGTAAGGAACACTGAACTCATTGCAATTCAGGGGAAAGCAATAAGCTCAATGGGATCAGCGCTCGCTGTGTCCTCCTGATGTCACTCATTCCCGTTGACATACGGTGCAGCTAGATGACTTCCGGTGGTCAACCCTGACCCTCCCCCTCTCACCCTGGAAACACCCCCACAAACTTAGATGCAAAAAGCAGCCCATGTCGCCATCCTACAGAGAAAGGGCCTCTGGTGCCCAGGCTGGGGCAGCAGCCAGAGCAGTAGGCAGCCCCGCCTGCAGGGGGCACCATCCCGACGCTGTGTCCCCAGGCGATCCATCCCTGTGCAGTGTCCAAGGGCAACGGCCACTGCGGGACCACCGTGCTGTGCAGCCAGACACTGTCTGTCTGAAAAAAGAAAAGGTTGATTTATTTTTATTTGAAAGACAGATATACAGAAAGATAGACAGAAAGATCTTCCATCCGCTGGTTCACTCCCCAAGTGGCCGCAACAGCCAGAGCTGAGCTGATCCAAAGCCAGGAGCCTCTCCCAGGTCTCCCACGCGGGTGCAGGGTCCCAAGGCTTTGGGCCGTCCTCCACTGCTTTCCCAGGCCACAGGCAGGGAGCTGGATGGGAAGTGGAGCTGCCGGGACACGAACTGGTGTCCATTTGGAATCCCGGCAGATGCAAGTGGAGGGGTTCGCCACTAGGCTGCCGCACCGGGCCTCCGAAGCATGTGTTTCTAAGCTCCCACGAACGCGCAGCAGCCAGGGGTTTCCGGTCAGCTGGGGTGGTGTGCGTCCCACATGCTCACATACACCTCCGGCCAGTCAGCCAACAAGCGCGTTGACAGAAGCCGAGAGCTCTGGGTAGCCCTGCCCGGAACGCGGCCCCTCGCCCTCTTTTCAAACATGCCATCAGCTCCTGCCCTGGAGTGCCGTCCCCGGCCACGCTCCGGCCACCGAGCCCGCGAGCCGGGGGTCTCCGTAGGACCACCAAGCCCCGGCTTGGCAGGGCCGAGCGGGGTGACAAGAGAAAGGCTGACGGCCATGGTCCCACGGCACCCACAGCCGCGTGGAACCCGGAGCGCGCCCTGCCCTGGGGAGGGGCGCACGCGGGGACGGAGCTGCACGCGGGAGCCCACCCGCCCCAGACGCCCCCTCCCCCGCCCCGCGACGCCCCCTCCCCCGCCGCCTCCGCGGTGGCAGAGCTGTTACTCCAACTCCCTACAGAAGCCCACAAGGCGCGGACGGCGCTGCGGGTTGGCAGTTGTACCCGTGCCCAGGAGGGTCCTGCCGAGGCAGCTCTGCCGTAAGCCCCGTCCAACCAAGACAGCCCAGCTCGGAGGGCTCCCCCGCAGCCCTCGCTCTGCACCTGCCGGCCTCCAACGGGCTGCCTCCTCTCCCTTCCCGCCCCGCGGCTCCGCGGCTCCCCCTGCAGGCAGGGCTTATGGGGCGGGCTGCCAGAAAGCTCGGACGGCACGTCTCCTGAGCCTTCCCGGCCACCGTAGCTCAGATGCCCTGTGAGGAAGACTGAGTGATGGCTTCCAACCCCACTGATGGTGAGGCTGAGCCCTGTTGCTATAGCAACTCCCTGGGCACTCGCTGCCCCTCCGGGCCGGGAGGTGATGCCCGGGGGGGTAGGGGAGGGAGAGAGGAAGAGGGCGAGGAAGGCAGACTGGCAGCCCCTGTTGAGACAACGGTGGGGTGGGGGGCGACTGGAGTTGGTCCACTTAGAGAAGGTGGGGGGCAGCCTGAGCGTTGGGGATCCGGGCCAGGCTGGACGAGACGGGGTTCAGCCTAGGCCGCAGAGTTCCCAGGACCAACTGCCAGGTGTCAGAGAGTAGAGGGTCTTGTGGGGCAGGAGTGACCCCAGCCCACAGCTCCAGCACCCTGTCCAGCTGGACACGTGACCATGGCCGCCCCACCTTTGCAGATGCGTTTCTAGATTTCAACCCTGGTGGTAGTGGGGGTGGGGGTAGCCCTGATTCAATACCAGAGCAGACTGCTGTGGCTGGCACCGCCACCCCCTCCCGTAGAAGATGGGGAACGGGGAGACTTCCTGTTGCCATCTGCGACCCCCCACCCAACCCTGGGCTGCGTGTTGGGTCGTGCTCTCTCTCTCCCAGAGACTGACCCCTCCCACTGCTTGATGATTTAGGATCTGGAAAAAAGGAGGGAGATGGGCCAGGCTGCCTTTCCCTCCCCGCCCCCCCAGCTGTTCGTTTCCGGTTTGGACTCTTCATGGCCGAGAGCCCAAGCCGAACGCTGGGCAAGGTTTGATAGGGCCCAAGGCCATCCGCCGCCTGTTCTCCTGTCCGTCCGCCCACCCGCCCCCGCATGGGAGCAAGACAGGGCGTCCCAGGCGTCCGTGGTGGCAGGAGGCTCCCGAGCCCGGGGCTGGGGGGAGCTTTCTCCCTGTCCCCAGGCACAGGGCCCCCTCCTGCCCAGCCTCTCCAGCTGTTGATTCAGCTAATTATTGGAGGAGGAGGAGCCAGCTCTTGGGGCCTCTGAGGGTGGGGAAGGCAGTGAGGGTCCTTGCCTGGGCCTAACTCAGTCCCCTCTGCGCCAGGGGCACTGCGGGGGGAGGGGGGTGTGGATAGGGGCTGCGATGGCGATGGCGCACTCACTTGAGGCAGGCAGAGCCCTGGGAGCTGTGGTGGGGTATCCCTGGAAGGGGAAGTGGGTGTCCAGCACCCCGCCCCATCTGCAGGCTGCTGGGTTGGGTAGCCAGGGACATCTCACCCCCACCACCACCACTCCCGAGCCTGTTCCACCACGTCCTCCTGCCAGGAGCAGGTTACCTTTAAGCGCTTCCGTGGCAACCAGCTCCTCCTCCCGAAGTCCGTCCGCCCCCCAGAGGCCTTGGCTAAGCCGGGGGAGGGAGGCCAGGGCTGCGCAGGGATGCAACTGCGGTCCAGGAGCCAGGATGGAGACCCTGAGGTCACCTTCCAGCTGTGGCTGCAGCTGCTGCTCTGGGCGCACCTGGCCGTCCGCCTGCTGAGCTACCTGCGCCACACCTTCCAACGGGGCAGGGGGCAGCGGCCTAAGCCACAGCCCGAAGGCTGAACTAAGAGCCCCCCACACCCTGCCCTGTGCCTCCCCACCCTGGCCCCACGTCACCCCATCCCACCACTCCTCCCCCATCCCCGCCCCGCCCCATTCTACCCTCTGCTAGAAGATGGAAGTGGAGGTGAGTGGGGGCAGGGGAAGGGCGTCCTGGCTGAGGTCCGCTCCCCCAAGATTCCTCCTTATCTGCCGGCACTGCCCCCAGCCCCACGCTGGGCATCTAGTCCACACCAGGGCTGGGCTCCTCCTCCTCCCGCCTCCTCCTCCTCTTGCACCTTGCAAGGCCGCAGAAGGGCTGCGTTGGGGACAGCAGGTGGAGGAGGAGCCGCCAGCTTGCATCTCTCCTCTGGGCCCCGTCGTCCTTTGCCTCGAACCCAGCTTCCGTCACATGTACACACGCACGCACGCACCCACACCTGCGGAGGGCTTTCTGTGGCTGGGGCGCTGAGGGGACAGATGGGGGACAGTAGCAGCATGATGCCTACCCAAGAACCAGCGTGGGATCCCCTGCAGGCCGGTGATGGACAAGGTCAGGGTGCGGAAGGATGCTGGTGTTGGGGTGAGTTCTGGGTGGCCATTTTCACCCACGTGCATTGGGGGCCTGAGGACAGCTCTGTCGCAGGTCACCCCAAGGCACTGTGGCCAGTGGCGAAACCAGTGGCCAAGTTGCTTATAAAGTGGCTGAACTGTGTGTGTGTGTGTGTCGGAGGTTGGGGGGGGGGGCGTTGGGCAAGTGGTCAGTCTTGTAATCTGTGCAATGGGAAGAAAAACCAGCTCCTACCTTCCCGGGTGAGAATCCAGCCTGGGCCAGTGGGATAGTGGTCCCTGAAGGTGTTACGGGGTAGGGGATGCTTCAAGCCGCCGGCGAGTGGAGAGCTGCCTTCCCCTGCCCATTGCCTATTTTCTGTCTCAACATTGATACTACGAAAGACTTACAATGAATAAGCGATGTGTAGGTCATACTGGCTACTACCCAACCTCCTTTTCCAAAGTAGGGCGTCTCCTTCAGGCCGGGTCACCTGCCCTGCTTTTAAGGGGACATCACCGCTCTCCCACACCACAGATAAGGCAAATGGAGGCCCCGAGAGGTCGCTCTCAGTAGCCCCTGATTGGTCCAAGCCAGAGCCTGGGCCTGGAGCTGCTAGGCAAGAATGACCCATGCCAGTCCCCCAGGCCAGGCCCACCAGGACAGTCTTCCGTCATCAACCGGATGGTGACACTGGCCTTGAGGTGTCCCCCTCCTGTCGCCTGGAGGGGCAGGCAGTGGGCCAGGCTTCCCTTGGAACCAGCTCCAGGGGCCAGGAGGGCCAGCTGGGGGCCAGGGCGACAGCTGAAGGCCCCCAAGGGCAGCCGAGCCTGGGAGGCCTCCATTCCGGGCCCAGCCTCCCAGAGAGGGGGGCCTGAAGGAACGGCCAGCTCCCAAGGCTATAAATACCGCGTCGGGCGTGGGCCCTGGCCCAGGAATGCCAGGCAGCACTGGGGCACACGCGGGGGCAGGCACCCGGGCTGGCCTGCCCCCTCCGGAGCCTCCCAGATCCTGCTTTCAATCCCCTTGTGTCTTTGAAGGGGCGGAAGTGGGTGTCCAGGGGCAGCGCGAAGGCAGTAGGTAGGCAGAGGGGCCGTGGCAGGACATGGAGGCAGTGGTAACACCCACTTTCCACCAGTAATAAAGGATTCTGGAGAGAGGGGTAGGGAAGTGTCCTCTTCTAACCTGGGCCCCTCTCATTTCAGTGAAAGAGTTCTTAGCCAAAGCCAAAGAAGATTTTCTTAAAAAATGGGAAAATCCCGCACAGGTAAGTCCACCTACCTGCCCAGAGGCTCAGGACCCTGCGGGGAGGGGCGGGCAGTGGAGCGGGGCCCAGGGCTAGCCACCCACGGGGCTCTTGACTGTCCACCTTTGCCAGCCTGCAAGCCGGGGCCCCTACCCTGCTTGTGCCTCCCCTCCCCACCACCCCACGCAGCTGCCAGCAGCTCCCGGGCCCCGGGCCAGGGCCAGGGCCAGATCTGGCCCCTGCCACCCGCCCGCCTGCAGAAATGCGCCCTCCACCATCTTGGTTTCCCACCCTCGTCATCCTTTGCCCTCTGCCCCTGCCCGCAAAGCCCGTGACCTGTGCGTCACCCCTTGCTCCCCAGAACACGGCCCAGTTGGATCACTTTGAACGCATCAAGACCCTTGGCACTGGCTCCTTTGGGCGCGTGATGCTCGTCAAACACAAGGAGACCGGGAACCACTATGCCATGAAGATACTTGACAAACAGAAGGTGAGCCCCCGCACTGGGGACCCCCGACGCACACAGGGAGGCTTGGCTTCCCACTGATTCCCCACCCCCATGCTTCTGAAAGAAATGTTCTAGAAAGTTCCATGAGGCCAAAGATAGCGTTGGGCACCTGTGAGGCTGGAGCTATGGGTAATGATGCAGGTCAAGATAAGACTTTGCTACAAGAGACCCAATGAGCTGCAGATTTGGCAGGAGGGGGCGCCGTCCACGGCAATGTCCTGGATCCCAAACTGGTAGGCATGCTGAGCCAGGCCCCAACACCCAAACCACTCTCATTGACCGAGGCCAAGGCTGAAGGCGAGCTGGAGCATCCCGCCCCCACCCCTCAGCTCTGTCAAGGTCTCCCACGAGGGAGGCAGGGACTCCAGCCCTTGAGCCCTGACCTGCTGCCTCCTACGGTGAGCTGGGGTCAGGAGCCGAGCTGGGAATCGAACCCAGGCTCTTGGACGTGGGGTGTGGGTGTGCCGAACTCCCACCAGCACCCATCTTGGGGGAGGGTACCGTTTCTGAGACCCCCCATTTTGTGGCAGACCCCACTATACTGCAGCTCACTGTCCCCTGGAAAGGGAAGCCGAGGCTCCCCCGTGATTCCAGACTTTCTAGCTGCCTAACGGACAGTAGGAAGAGGAGCCGGTGGCTCCTCTGAGCAGCGTGGGTCCAGCCGCCAGCACCGCTGGCTTGTGATGCCAGGGACCCAAACGAACACTTCCCTCAGCGGCTCCGCTTCCGACCCAGCTCCCCGCTGGCACACCTGGGAAGGCAGACGAGGCCCGCGTGCTGGGGTGTTTTCTGCTTCTGCCCAGCCCAGTCCAGCCCTGGCTGTTGTGATCATCTGGGGGATGAATCAGTAGATGGAGGGTCTCTCCTCGCTTCCTTCTATCGCTGCTTTTCAAATAAGAATGTGTTTGGTTTTTTTTTTTTTAGTTAAAAATAAGTTAAATTTAAAAAAATAAATTCATCTTCACATGCTTTAATCATGTCAGAAGACGACTTTAATCTTTTAAAGATGTATTTATTTTTATTGGAAAGTCAGATTTACAGAGAGGAGACAGATCTGCTGGTTTACTCCCCAACGTGACCACAACGGCCAGAGCTGAGCCGATCCAAAGCCAGGAGCCAGGAGTCTCTTCTGGGTCTCCCCCGCGGGTGCAGGGTCCCAAGGCTGTGGGCCGTCCTCCACTGCTTTCCCAGGCCACAGGCAGGGAGCTGGATGGGAAGTGGGGCAGCCGGGACTCGAACTGGCGCCCTTGTGGGATCCTGGGCATGCAAGGCGAGGACTTTTAGTCACTAAACTATTGTGCCAGGCCACCCTTGTCATTATTATTATTACTTAGAATTTCAGCTTAGCTGTTCCTTCTCCCCAGACCACAACAGGGTGCCATCTGGGGTCTCCCAGCTCCCCCACACTGCCCGCCTCCCCCGTCCCAGCTCTGCGCTGCTGGTGCTCCATCCCGAGGGCTCCCAGCTAACCAGCCCCCGCTCCGCAGGTGGTAAAGCTGAAACAGATCGAACACACCCTGAATGAGAAACGCATATTGCAGGCTGTGAACTTCCCGTTCCTCGTCAAACTCGAGTTCTCCTTCAAGGTGCGACGGGGGGCTGCGGGCCTAGGGCCAAGATTCGGGGGCGGGGGTGTCCCACAGGGAAGCAGGGAGTGGTCCTGATGGTGGCCCATGGCACAGGACAAACCAGAAGTCCCAGTAGCCCCGAGACACCCAGGATGAGCTCTCCGGCTGGTTCACTTGTAGTGGCCGCCACCCCCCACCGTGGCCTAGAGGACGCACGCACGCACGCGCGCCCCAGACAGCAGCCATGGCAGCGTCATGCACCCAGGCGGGCAAGTGGGAACCAGCCTCTGCCCCAGCCTCGCTGTTGTCCCCTGTAAGATGGGGAAATTGCTGTGGTCACCCCTCCTGGAGGCGTGAGGCCTGGCAGGGCCAGTGTCACAGCCGGGGGAGGGGTGGAGGTGTGTGACCCCGGCGGGCAATCCCAAAAGCCTGTGGCCAAGGGGCTATGCCACCGCCATCTCGGAATTTATCCTATACGTATATATGTTATTATTATTTTTTAACAAAGGGTCTTCGTATTTGTATTTGAGGTCCAGCAAATCCCACTGCCCACCCTGCTCCCATTTGGCCCTGCCCAGGGGAAGCCTTCCTCTGTGTCCCAAGACAGAAATACCCACCACAGATGGCTCACTCTGTCCTGCAGGGGCCAGCTTCCCAGCGGGCAGGGCAGCGGCTGCTCCTTTCTTGAACTGGCCCCTGTACTCGCCTGGCACCTGTGCCCACCCCCAAAGGCCCCCAGGGTCCGGGACTGGGCCCATTGGTGAGCCCATGCCTCCCCCCAACAGGACAACTCCAACTTATACATGGTCATGGAGTACGTGCCTGGCGGAGAGATGTTCTCCCACCTTCGGCGGATCGGAAGGTTCAGGTAAGCGGCTGGCCAGCATGGCGGACAGGGCGGGGAAGGGCCGCCGCGGGCTGCAGGCGGCATGCTGGGACACGCATGTGGGCGCTCCTGACACTCGTAGATTTGTTTTTTTTCTTCTCTTCCTGTTGGCAACCTAGATGTCACACAACACTCTGTAGAAATACCACATCAGTGTTTTAACAGTAACTGCCCCTGGGTCTGGAGTGGCACTCTGGTGTCTTGGGTCCTCGCCTTGCATGCGGCGGGATCCCACAGGGGCACCAGTTCATGTCCCGGCTGCTCCACTTCCCACCCAGCTCCCTGCCTGTGGCCTGGGAAAGCAGTGGAGGACGGCCCACAGCCTGGGGACCCTGCACCCGCGGGGGAGACCCAGAAGAGGCTCCTGGCTCCTGGCTTTGGATCGGCTCAGCTCTGGCCATTGCCAGCCACTTGGGTAGTGAATCAGTGGATGGAAGATCTTTCTTTCTGTCTCTCCTCCTCCTCTGTGTAAACTTAACCTCCCAATAAAAATAAATAAATAAATATTAAAAAGGATGGGAAACTTACTAAAAAGAATTTTTTTTCACTTTTAAGACTGTATTTATCCGAAAGGCAGAGTAATGCAACAGAGAGAGAAAGAAAGAATAAAAAGAGAAAGAGCTGAGCCGGTCCAGAGCCCGGAGCCAGGAGCCTCTTCCGGGTCTCCCACACGGGTGCAGGGTCCCAAGGCTTTGGGCCGTCCTCGGCTGCTTTCCCAGGCCACAGGCAGGGAGCTGGGTGGGAAGTGGGGCAGCCGGGATTCGAACCAGTTTTTCTTACAGGATGCTGATACCCGTATCACGAGTGACAGCCCTGACCCAGTGTGCTGCAATGCCAGCCAATTTTTGTTTTGTTTTGCGAGGCACAGAGAAGACTCCCATTCACTGCTACACGTCCTGAACGGGCACAGCAGGCAGGGCTGGGCAAGGCCGAAGCTGCACGCCGAGAACCCAGGCCACGGTGCCGCCCCCTTGCCTGCCATGGGTGCCAGGGACCCACGTACTTGAACCATGACGTGCTGGGCTGGACCCAAGCACTCAGACAGGAGGACGCAGCCATCTCAGCTGGCCACCCCGTGTCTGCACGTTCCTGTGTGGCTCTGCTTTTCCAATCAATAAGTAGATACATAAAATTCACCCACGAGTCAGTTTAGCCTGCGCTTGAACTTGACCCAAGACGGAATCGTGCCTGTAGGTCTCCTGTTGTCACCTCCTCCTTCTGCTGAGCGGAGTCTGCTTAGCTCCGGCTGGGTGCCAGAACCAGGCTCCTGGCTGCGGATCGGCTCAGCTCCGGTCGTTGCGGCCGTTTAGAGATTACAGCAGTAGAGGGAAGATCTTTCCTCTCTTTCTCCTTCGGCCAGGTGGAAGAACGCACTGCTGGTTTGTCCTGGCAGTGGAGAGGCCCCTCCACCCCCGTTCCATGGCCCGCTCATCTTGGTGGCAGACGCGGGACGGGCCGCACGGTGGCGCTGTCCCCAGGAGCAGCGCGGTTCGGCTTCGGCCCTCGGTTTTTACTTTTGAATCTTCCGTCCGTAAATTCACTCTCCACGCAGCCGTAAGGGCCGGTCCTGAACCGATCCAAAGCCAGGAGCCAGGAGCCTCCTCCGGGTCTCCCACCCACGCGGGTGCAGGGGCCCAATGCTTTGGACCGTCCTCCACTGCTTCCCCAGGCCACAGGCAGGGAGCTGGACTGGAAGTGGAGCAGCCGGGACACACACCAGTGCCCACATGGGAAATGCCAGGCTTCGCAGGCGCTGGTAACAAACCAGTGCCCTGCCTTTCTATGATGCATTTGGAACAGTTCACTTTGATTTTGGCGCCGGCTTTGTGGCACAGTGGCTCGAGTGGCTACCTCCGACGAGAGTCCCGGCTGCCCACCTCCGGTCCGTCTCCTGGCTGATGCGCGGGTCCCTGCACCCCGGTGGGAGAGCTGGAGGATGCTCCCGGCCCTGCGGCAGGCATTTGTGGAGATAAGCCGCAGATGATCTCTCTCCCTTTGCATCTCCCCTTCTCTCTGACTTTCAAACACAGGCAACACCTTAAGAATACAATTTTCTATTTGATTTGAAAGGCAGATTAGAAAGATTGAAAGAGATGTTTCATCTGTTCTTTGATTCCTCCAAATGGTGGCTGGAGCCTGGAACTCCATCCTGGTCTCCCATGTGGGCGACAGGGACCCAAGCCACTTGAGCGTCCACCTGCTGCCTCCCACGGGTGCGCATGCGCTGGAGCCCTGGGATGCGGGGTGTGGGTGGCCCAAGCAGCCCCAGCCCTGCTCCTTGACCGCGCCCCTGACCCCTCTGCTCGTCCTGCCAGCGAACCCCACGCTCGGTTCTACGCCGCCCAGATTGTGCTGACCTTCGAGTACCTGCACTCGCTGGATCTCATCTACCGGGACCTCAAGCCCGAGAACCTCCTCATTGATCAGCAGGGCTACATCCAGGTGCTCCCCGCACACCCCAGGGGAGGGCACGGGAGGCAGGCGGCACCCACCCAACGCACGCACACCCCAGGCGAGGGCACGGGAGGCAGGCGGCACCCACCCAATGCACGCACACCCCAGGCGAGGGCACGGGAGGCAGGCGGCACCCACCCAACGCACGCACACCCCAGGCGAGGGCACGGGAGGCAGGCGGCACCCACCCAACGCACGCACACCCCAGGCGAGGGCACGGGAGGCAGGCGGCACCCACCCAATGCACGCACACCCCAGGGGAGGGCACGGGAGGCAGGCGCCCCCCAGCCAGCAGCGCCCAACCCCCTGCCCTTACCTCCTCCCCCATCCCCGCAGGTGACAGATTTTGGTTTCGCCAAGCGTGTCAAGGGCCGCACCTGGACCCTGTGCGGGACCCCCGAATATCTGGCCCCTGAGATCATTTTGAGCAAAGTAGGTTTCCGGTGCCCACCCCTGCTGCCGCTGCGCCCTGCCCGGCAGGCCTGCGCCCTCCTCTCGCTCCTCACGCCCCCTCTCGCTGCAGGGCTACAACAAGGCCGTGGACTGGTGGGCTCTGGGCGTGCTCATCTACGAGATGGCGGCCGGCTACCCCCCGTTCTTCGCCGACCAGCCCATCCAGATCTATGAGAAAATCGTGTCCGGGAAGGTGAGGCCCCCGCCCAGCTCGCCCCTTCCCTGCTCGCCCCTTCCCAGCTCACCCCTCCCCGGCTCACCCCTCCCCCGGCTCACCCCTCCCCGGCTCGCCCCTCCCCGGCTCACCCCTTCCCCAGCTCGCCCCTCCCCGGCTCGCCCCTCCCCGGCTCATCCCTCCCCGGCTCGCCCCTCCCCGGCTCACCCCTTCCCCAGCTCGCCCCTCCCCGGCTCGCCCCTCCCCGGCTCGCCCCTCCCCGGCTCACCCCTCCCCGGCTCGCCCCTCCCCGGCTCGCCCCTCCCCGGCTCACCCCTCCCTGCTCGCCCCTCCCCGGCTCACCCCTCCCCGGCTCACCCCTTCCCCGGCTCGCCCCTCCCCGGCTCGCCCCTCCCCGGCTCGCCCCTCCCCGGCTCACCCCTCCCTGCTCGCCCCTCCCCGGCTCACCCCTCCCCGGCTCACCCCTTCCCCGGCTCACCCCTCCCCGGCTCGCCCCTTCCCCGGCTCGCCCCTTCCCCAGCTCGCCCCCTCCCCGGCTCGCCCCCTCCCCGGCTCGCCCCTTCCCTGGCTCACCCCTCCCCGGCTCACCCCCTCCCCGGCTCACCCCCTCCCCGGCTCACCCCCTCCCCGGCTCACCCCTCCCCGGCTCGCCCCCTCCCCGGCTCACCCCTCCCGGGCTCGCCCCTTCCCCGGCTCACCCCTTCCCTGGCTCGCCCCTTCCCCGGCTCACCCCTCCCCGGCTCGCCCCCTCCCCGGCTCGCCAGATGCCACTGCCTCACCCCAGCCCCAGCTCACCCCCCTCCTTGGCTCGCCCCTTCCCCAGCTCGCCAGATGCCACTGCCTCACCCCAACCCCAGCTCTGGACCCTGCCAGGCCTCTCCCCGCCCCCAGGAGACCCTCCTTGCCTTTCTGTCCCCTCGTAGCGGGAGTGTGCACCGGTCTCGTAGCAGACAGGGCGCACTTGTCTCTTAGAAAACAAACAGATGTATTTATTTATTCAAAAGACACATTTGAAAGGACACAGGTTTCTCCAGCTGCCAGCCTACGCTGGCTCACTTCCTGAGGGGGCCATGAGCAATAAGGCCGGAGCGGGGGGGGAGGTAGGCCAAAGCCACCCGCGGTCTCCCACGTGGCGGGGCAGGGGCCTGGGAGGCATGAGCAGGGAGCTGGATGGGAAGGAGAACAGCCGGACTCGAACCTGCGCCCCCAGGCAGTGCTGGTGTGGCAAAATGTGGCTAGACCCTCCACTAAGCACTGGGCCTATCCAGGCTCGTATCCTGACCCAGTCTCCCCCCGACTCAGGGCTCTTGCTCCAAGCCCCAAGCTCTCCCTGTGGGAGTGGTGTCCACAGGACAGAGGGGACTGTGTGTCAGCTCACGGCATAGGGAGTCCATGGAAGAATTGTTCCCCCACTGCCCCTCGTCCCGCCCCCTCTGAGCCTCAGCATCTCCACTTTGGAGCTGGCTTGACAGCCGGCTGCCTCTCAGGGACTGGACTGTTAGCTTGCCTTGTGCTGTGGTGCAGTGTGTTAAACCTTGGGCTACAGCGCCCTTCATCCCATAAGGATACCAGTTTGAATCCCAGCTGCTCCGGTTGCCATCCAGCCCTCTGCTGACATGTCTGGGAAAGCAGAGGAAGATGGCTCCAGGCTTGGACCCAGGACACCCACCTGGGAGACCCAGAAGCAGCTCTGGCTCCGGTTTCAGCTTGGTCCATGGAAGCCATTCCTGCTCCTGGTCATGGAAGCCATTTGGAGAATGAACCAGCCATTGGAATAGCTCCCCTCTCTCTCTCTCTCTCTCCCTTTCTCTCTCTGTCTCTCAAATTAAATAATAATAATAATAATAATAAAAGATAAGAAATTGGGGCGGGGGACCATGAGCCCGTAGAAATTGCCCCGGAGGGATGGCCCCCAGTGGGAGGAGGGAGGGGGCGGGTGGGAGGAGCCCAGCCCCCTTCTTGGTGGCATTTCCAGTTGTCACGTGGCCTCTGCAGCATGTCCCCCCCTCAGCGGACCTAAGGACATCTGCCCTTTGTCTTAGAGTGGCCGCCACAGGCCCAGAGAGGTTAAAGGCCCCAGCCAAGGTCACACAGATCGCCAGGGGCAGAGCAGGGACCCGAAGCTGGATCTTTGGGCTGTGGTGAGTCTGGGGGGAGGGAAGCTTTCCAAGGACAGAGAGAGAGAGAGAGAGAGAAAGGGAGTTCCCACAACCAGAAGATACTTGCAAAACCCCCAGCCCCCAGTGGCAGCCGCGAGGAAGCTGACCCAGGTCTGAACTGGCTCATGGAAGCCGCCGGGAGGAGCTGGTGTCTCCCTTCCCAGCCTCACGTTCCCGCTCTGTGAAATGGGATCTATAAGCCTCCCGGGGCCTCCCTCCTCCAGCGCCACCGCCCGGTCACCTGCAGAGGAGGCAGCGCTCAGCCCACCTGCCCCCTCCCCGCCCCATCCCCCCACGGGGGTCATCCCAGCAGTGTGGACTGAGGTGCCAGGACGGGTGGGGGTTGAAGAACAGAGACACGGACAGCAGGGAAGGGTCTCCCACCTGCCGGTTCACTCCGCAAACAGCCATGACCACCGCGGCTGGGCCGGGCAGGAGGCAAGGGCGCCATGGGGCCTCCCAGGTGAGCGGCAGGCCTTGGGCACCTGGGCCGTGCCCGCCCCTCCCAGGGCTGCTGGAGTGAGAGCTGGGGACCCCGGCAGTGTGGCGCGGAAGGTGGGCGTCCCGGGAGCCGTTGTTTCGGGGTGCCCGCCGGCCCAGCACGCAGCCCCCCCACCCCACCCGCTTCCGTCCAGGTCCGGTTCCCGTCGCACTTCAGCTCCGACCTGAAGGACCTGCTGCGGAACCTGCTACAGGTGGATCTCACCAAGCGCTTTGGGAACCTCAAGAACGGGGTGAGCGACATCAAGAACCACAAGTGGTTCGCTACGACCGACTGGATTGCCATCTACCAGAGGAAGGTGGGCAGCCCCCACCCCACGGAAGGTGGGCGTGTCGGGAGGGGGGAGCCACCTCGGCGACATGTGGGCAGCCCAGGAAGAAAGCTACATCAATAAACGGGGGTCCTGGAGCCCCCCGGGCCGGGCAGCGGTCCCCCTGGGGCGGCCTGGGGAATGTGAGACCCTTGGCGTTTGTTGCTGCCTGCTGAGGCCCCGTGCTTCTCCCTCCTCGTCCAGGTGGAAGCCCCCTTCGTACCGAAGTTCAAAGGCCCCGGGGACACGAGTAACTTCGACGACTACGAGGAGGAAGAAATCCGGGTGTCGGTCACCGACAAGTGCGGCAAGGAGTTCACCGAGTTCTAGGGGCGGGCCTGTGCCCCGGGTTGTTTTGTTGTTTTTTTTTTTTTCTTTTCTTTTTTCTTTTCGTTCTTTTTTTTTTTTTTTTTTTTTTTGGTGGGGGGTGGTGGAAGGATTGCACAGCCAGAGGGCCCCAGAGTTCCTCGCCTCTAACTTGACCCCCCACTCCACCCACCCTCCTGCCCCCGCCTAGCCCACCGTGGCCTGTTGTAAAGGAGTCCTTCACCAGCACGACGGGCTCTCGCTGGTGTGTCCAGGGGCAGGGTGCAGAAGCCCACCTCCCACCCCCGACTCAACCCTGGGTCCCGGCACCCACCCCACCACCCCCACAGCCTTAAGGGCGAAAGGGCGCAGGCCGGCTTCCCCTCGGAGCCATCTCCTCAAGGGAAGGTTTTTACTGACCTGTTTAGCTGAATTCTTGCTACCATTCTTTTTCTTTCTTTCTCTCTCTCTCTTTTTTTTTTTAAAGAAACGATTTAAAATCTTATTTAAGGTCCACCAGTGCCTCCCCCACCCCACCTCGCCCTCCCTGCCAGTCGGTGATCACACAGGCTGTCTGTCCGTCTGGGGTCGGCCCAGGGGCTCGGCCCCTCCAGCGAGCCCCTGCTGCCCTTCCCCGCACACCTCTCTCCCCTCGCCCCCCAAAACCTTGGGCTTCAGGACAAATCAGAACCCTCTCTCTTGTCAAAGAGGCGTCTCCCCGCTCCCACCCCAATTCCAAAAAAAAAGAAAAGAAAAGAAAGAAAGAAAACCAGCCCAGGGTCCCTCTGAATTTTATTCTCAGCTAGAATTTTGAAGTCCCAGTCTCCTTGCAAAGAAGCGGCCACGGCCTCCCCTCCCACCCGCCCCCTGGTCCGGCGTTCAAGGCCAGGGTCCCCAGTGGGAGGGGCCGCCCCTAGTACTCACCCAGCAGCTTGTGGCACAGCCCGCCACCATCCCCCTACCATATGGGGCACCCCTTCTCTAGCTTAGCTGTCGGCTGTCCATCACCCCTTCTCCCCGTCTCCCCCCAAGTCCGATCTGTGCTTTTTCTCTTCTTGAAAAAATAATAAAGTGGGGAGCAACGGGGGGGAGGGGAGGAGCCGTCCCACTCGCAGCCCCGCCACCCTGGTCCTCTCCTAACTTCTCCCCAGCCCCGGGAGGAGCGGCCAGGCCTGGGGTGGGGGGCCCCCCGGGGAGGCGATTTAACCTGTGTGCCGCGAAGGAAAAAGACTTCCTGTTGAAGAGTGTGCTGTTGTAAACATATTTGAAAACTATTACCAATAAAGTTTTGTTTAAAAAAAAAAGTGTCGCTGGCGTTCCCGACTTGTGGTCACCCACCCACACGTCCCTGGACGCGAGGCTTGGGGAGGCGGGGGGTCTTCGGGATCTTCCCCCCTCCTCCGCCCCCAGCGGTCAGGCTGATGGGGAACTGGCCGGGAATCCACGGAAAAGCGGGGTTCTCGGGAATCGCGCCCCTCCTCCTCGCCCAGCACGCGAGCCGTGCCCTTTGACCCCAGGTACGGGGTCCCCAAAAGCTGCGGGCGGCCCCCGCGCGCGCAGCCCGGGTCCGAGAGGGCGCTCTGGGCAGAGGCGGGAGCCGACGCGCCGGGCAGGCCGGGCGGCCGCGGGGGCGGAAGCGGAGGGCGGGGAGCCGGTGCGCGCCCCCTCCCCGCACCCTCGGCGTGGGGCGGGGGCGGCGGCCGAGCGCGCGGCGGCCCCGGCCGGGCGAGTTCCCGGTCAGTGCGGTCCCGAGAGCGGAGCGCGCCGGGGGAGGCGTGGAGAGGGGGGCTGGGCGCCGGGGACGTCTGGGTCCCGCGCCCAATGGCTGGAGGGCGGCCGAGCGCCGCCCGCCGCCCGCCCGCCCCCTCCCCTCCCCCTCCCCCGGCGCTCCCCGCCCCCGCCCCGGCGCCAACTCCGCGGCGCCTCCTTAAAAAGCGCGCGGGAGTTGTAAGGGGGGGCCGGAGCGAGCCGGAGTGAGCGCGAGCGCAGGGTAAAAAAAAAAAAAAAAAAAAAAAAAAATTAAAAAAAAAAAGGGGGCGGGCGGGGGGCCCCGGGCTCCACCTTAAAAGCGGGCGCGTGGGGGTGGGAGGAAGGCGGGCGGCGGGGAGGAGGAGGAGGAGGGAGGGAAGGAAGGGGGGCCGGAGTGTCCCGGGCGCAGGGCGCGCGTGCGGCGGCGGCGGCGGGGAGGGGCCGGCCGCGCCGCGCTCCCCTCCTCCCGCGCAGCCCCGGCCCCGCGCGCGCCCAGCACAAGCGGCTCTGTGTGTGCGTGCGTGCGAGCGAGCGAGTGAGTGAGTGTGTGCATATTTTTTTTCTCTCTCTTTTCTTTCTCTCTCTCTCTCTCTCTCAGTTTTTTTTTTCCTCTCTCTCTCTCTCTTTTTTTTTTGCAAAGAAACAGCAGCGCCGCCGCCGCTCCGCCGAGGCGCTGCGCCCCCCGGGGGGGGAGGCGGAGGAGGCGGGCAGCGGCGGAGGGAGGGGAGCCGGGGAGGGGGGCGCCGCGCTGGGAGGGAGGCAGCGCGCACGGTGCAGCCGGGCCGGGCGGGAGGCATGGCGGGGCCCCCGGCCCTACCCCCGCCGGAGACGGCGGCCGCCGCCACCACGGCGGCCGCCACCTCGTCGTCCGCCGCTTCCCCGCACTACCAAGAGTGGATCCTGGACACCATCGACTCGCTGCGCTCGCGCAAGGCGCGGCCGGACCTGGAGCGCATCTGCCGGATGGTGCGGCGGCGGCACGGCCCGGAGCCGGAGCGCACGCGCGCCGAGCTCGAGAAACTGATCCAGCAGCGCGCCGTGCTCCGGGTCAGCTACAAGGGGAGCATTTCCTACCGCAACGCGGCGCGCGTCCAGCCGCCCCGGCGCGGAGCCACCCCGCCGGCCCCGCCGCGCGCCCCCCGCGGGGGCCCCGCTGCCGCCGCCGCCGCGCCGCCGCCCACGCCCGCCCCGCCGCCGCCGCCGCCCGCGCCCGTCGCCGCCGCCCCGGCCCGGGCGCCCCGCGCCGCTGCCGCCGCCACAGCGCCCCCCTCGCCCGGCCCCGCGCAACCGGGCCCCCGCGCGCAGCGGGCCGCGCCCCTGGCCGCGCCGCCGCCGCCGCCGCCGCCGCCCGCGCCCGCCGCTCCCCCGCCGGTGGCCGGCCCGCGCCGCGCCCCGCCGCCCGCCGTCGCCGCCCGGGAGCCGCCGCTGCCTCCGCCGCCGCCACAGCCGCCGGCGCCGCCACAGCAGCAGCAGCAGCAGCAGCCTCCGCCGCCGCCGCCGCAGCCTCAGCCGCCGGAGGGGGGCGCGGCGCGGGCCGGCGGCCCGGCGCGGCCCGTGAGCCTGCGGGAAGTCGTGCGCTACCTCGGGGGCAGCGGCGGCGCCAGCGGTCGCCTGACCCGCGGCCGCGTGCAGGGGCTGTTGGAGGAAGAAGCGGCGGCACGGGGCCGCCTGGAGCGCACCCGCCTCGGAGCGCTTGCGCTGCCCCGCGGGGACAGGCCCGGACGAGCGCCTCCGGCCGCCAACGCCCGCGCCGCGCGGAGCAAGGTGAGCGCGCCGCGGGGAGGGGGACGCCGTGCGGTGGGGCAGGTGCGGGCCAAGTTGGTGGCGGGGGTTGGGGAGGAACGCGAGTCCCGGGAGAGCTGGAGCTTGGGTGCGCGTGGGCTGCGGGTTTGGCGCGTGGTGACCTTGGCAAGTGACTTCATGTCTGCCAGCCTCAGTTTACTCCGCCGTAACCGGCAGAGGCTTCCCGCCCACCCCCACCCCCACCCCCGGTAGCGACCCCTTGGGGTTGTTGAACGACTTTGGCGGGTGGGGGGTGGGGAGCGGCGGATCTCACTCGCGGAGGGGCCGGCCGTGCACCGCGCCTGGCACGCGATGAACGCGCCGGAAAGTTGGTCCGCGTTGTTCTTGGCTGGAGGTGGCGTCGGGCGCGCGGTCCCTGGGCCGGGCTTCTCAGGGTTTTGTTGTTTTTTTTTTTTTTTTTTTGGAAGTCCCGGATTAGGGTGGGGAGAAGTATCGCTGAAACTGCGGCGCACGCTTACCCCCTACCCCACCCCACCCCACCCCGCGACCCTCAGAGAGGTGGAGACGAGCGAGGGCTTGAGAAAGATGAGGAAGAGGAGGAGGACGACGAAGACGATGAGGATGAAGACGACGACGCCTCCGAGGGCTCCGAAGTGCCCGAGATGGACCGTCCCGCGGGCGCGCAGCATCAGCAGCTGAATGGCGAGCGCGGCCCTCAGAGCGCCAAAGACCGCGCCAAGGAATGGTCCCCCTGCGGTCCACACCCGGGCCAGGAGGAAGGGCGGGCGCCGGCCGCGGGCACCGGTACCCGCCAGGTGTTCTCCATGGCAGCCCTGAGCAAGGAGGGGGGATCAGGTGAGCGTGCCCCCACCTCGCCTGCGCGCGGCCCCCTCCCCAACCACGCACACAGGGCATGCCTGTGTCAACCCCATGTTGGGTCTTGTTCTTTGCTCTCTGCAGCCTCTGTGGCCACCGGGCCCGATTCCCCGTCTCCCGTGCCTTTACCCCCTGGGAAGCCAGCCCTCCCTGGGGCCGAGGGGACCCCTTTCGGCTGCCCGTAAGTGACGGAGGAGTGATGGAGGTGAGGGGGCTCGTGGTGCAGGGCGCAGCTGTACGGGCTCACGGTGACCCCTGTTGGCACGCAGAGTCGGGCGCAAGGAGAAGCCAGCCGACCCGGTGGAGTGGACCGTCATGGATGTCGTGGAGTACTTCACCGAGGCGGGATTCCCGGAGCAGGCCACGGCTTTCCAAGAGCAGGTTCGTGCTGCACCCCCACCCCCCCCAACTCCCCTCGGCTTTGCACACTGACCCTGGGGCTTCTGTGCGGGGGGCGCGAGGCGCAGGTGCCCAGGGCGTCCACACAGGTGGCCTCTAGCCTCCGCTGAGCTGGTGGTTTGTTTTTCTTTTCTCCCCCTCTGTGCCTCTCCAACTCCTCCCTCCACCCCCTCTGGCCTCAGGAAATCGACGGCAAGTCTCTGCTACTCATGCAGCGCACCGACGTGCTCACAGGCCTGTCCATCCGCCTGGGACCCGCCCTGAAAATCTATGAGCACCACATCAAGGTGCTACAGCAGGGCCACTTTGAGGACGACGACCCCGACGGCTTCTTAGGCTGAGCTGCACACACGAGCCCCCTCCACTGCCACCACCCCCTGGGACCCATTCCAACCCTCCAGGACTTTTCCCAGCCCCCCACGCCCACCCCTACCGCCCCGGAGTCCAGGAACTGGACCCCAAGGGGGCTGTTGGGGAGCTGGACGGACATAACCCAGAGCTCTTCTGGCAGATTCTAATGATCAGAGGGGGTGCAGCACCCCCGCTCCCGGCTCGAGTCAGCATTGCTCCCCTCTGGACCTGCCCCACTCTGCGTGTGGATGTGGACTGAGACTGGCGCCCCTTTCTCTCCCCGTCCCCCAGAAACCATCATCTCCCGCTCCATGCAAGGAGGTCATCACTCCTCTTTCCCATCCCAGGACATTTTTAAAAAGAAAAAAGAAAAAAATTGGGATGCAGGAACCGCCCTGCATTTCCCAACTCTTCAGCCCAGCGGGTGTTTTATATATATATATGTGTGTGTATGTATGTTTTGTTTTTCTGGTTTTGGGGGGTGGGGGCGTGGCCTTCCCCTCACCTCCGCCACGCTTCCCAGCCCCCTGGATGGAGTTTTGGGGGGGACAGGTGGGATTGTGGGGTGCGGAGGGTGAGGGTTCTGTGTCTTTCCCCCGGCCTTCCTTTTCGTTTTTCTATTGGTTTGTTGTTTGCTCCAGCTGGCTGTGTCGCTTTTTAATATTGCACCAAGGGTTTTTTTAAATAAAATTTTAAAAAAAGAAAAAGGAAGAAAAAAAAAAGCAAAACCTCAGCCATGGAGTCCCCCATGTTTTTATGAATGGGGTGGAGGAAGGGGACACGTGGCGAGTGACAGGGCTCCCTCCATGGTCTGGGATCAAGCTGGGAGAAGGTCCCCCCTGCCTTGGGGGGACATGGGCTGGGCTGGGCTTGGCAGCGTCCTGGCACCCCAGGCAGGATGTGGGGTGTCCCTTGATGAGTTTACCCCCAGCAGGTAACTGGCAACTTCTACAAGGCGCTGTGTCCGTGGCAGCTGCGCGAGGTCAAAAAGTGGGCTCCTAAAATCCCACCGGACTGACCAGGCACCTGGCCCAGCACGGCCAAGGGCTGGCGGCGTCCCACAGCGGTGTTGAGCTCCTTAGACGGCAGCTTCGCGCTGCCAACCAAGCTACTGGGGTGGGGGCGTGGTGCTGCTCTGGGACCACCTTGCTATGGGATCTGCAAGACTTCCGATCCCATAGGAGCTTTGCGCTACCGGATGAGATCGCCGCGTAGGCGAAGGCTTCCGCTCCCCTTCCCCACTTGACGTACGGATAGCAGCTAGGTCCGGCACCAAGTCCTATTAACCACAACCACGAGGCCTCAAGTGCACCCATTCCAGCGTGGAGGGAGGGAAGGGGTGCCTTCACCTGGGCCACCGAGACAGAGAAGGCTGTGGGTGCACACCCTTGGCTCCACTGGCACCCCAAGACGCGAGCTTCCCAGGCGGCACCCCCCCCCCCAGCGAGCATGGGCTAAGCCAGCACACGCGCCCCGCGCGCACGCTGCGACCCCCGCCGGCTGAGATTTAAACAAGGCAAACCTGTCAGAGCGCACGGGGCTGTAGGGCGGCGCGGTTGAGGAGAAGGGCTGGGCTTCACTCCCTAGGGCGGGTCCCATATTTAAGAGAGGTCGAAGCCCCCACTACCACTCAAACCCACCCACCATGGCTACGGCAGAGTGGTTCCTGGAGTCCCTGCCCATGGAGTCTGACGAAACGCCCATCTCCAACGCCAGAGAGGAAGACCAGGAGGACCGGAAGGCCACGCCGCAGCCCTGCAAGGACCCCCAGTGGCTCCCATCCCCCGACCAGGTGCCCAAAGACAGCCCCCTGCTCTTGGAGCCGCCCACCTGCACTCCTTCCCCGGAGGAGGCTCTGACCTCCGGCCCTGGCCCAGCTGTCCCTTGCCTGCCCCTGGATACCTTGTTCAGCCCCATCATCGAACAACTGCGCTATCTACTGAAGAAAGCGGACGAGTTTCAAAGCTACTTACTGTACAGGTAATGGCCCGGGGGGCCAGTCCCCCATCCCTGACGGTGGGGACTTGTGGGGTGAGAGGAGCGGCAGGCAGCTCACACACCACCCAGGTCCTGAATCCCCAAAGTGACACCTCAGAGAATCGCTGTGGGACTGATGGGTAGGGGGTAGGTAGGGACAGGTACCCGGCCTAGCGTGTCGCCAAGATGGACGCTGTTGGTTTCAAAGCCTTAGCTTCAGACTTTTAGGGTTGTTTTGGTTTGTTTTTTTTCAATGTATAGTAGGGGGAGAAATGAAAAATAAAAAGATCTTCCACCCTTTGGTTCACTTTTCTCCAAATGGCCAGGCCGGAGCCAGGAGCCAGGAACTTCCCGGCCTTCCATGCTGGGGTTAGGGGATGCTGGCCGCACAGGCCCAAGCTCTTGGGCCATTGTCGGCTGTTTCCCTAGCTGTGTTAGCAAGTAAAGCATCCGGGGACTCGGATATCCTGGCATGACGGGTGGTGGTTTTAACCTGGCGACACCATGAAAGGCTCGGGCAATTTTTCCACCCCCTCTCGGCCCCCCTCAAAAAAAACCAACGGGGGGGGCGCCTGGAGGAAGCTGTGATTCCCTAATGTCTCCGGTTTCTTGGCCAGCGCCCAGCAGGCGGCTGAGGGAGCCAAGCTGGAGGGCGCAGGTGCTGGCACTTTCACACCTGTTCCAGGCCAAGGGGATGTGGCGCTGTGGGCCGGCCAGGGCGACGGGTGTGTCTTTGCGAATGGGTGAGAGCACCCACCAGCCACCTATGTCTCTTCTCCGTAGCAGGGACCGAGTGCAAAAGGGACAGCTGGCCAAGGCCATGCCCACCTTCCTGCAGATGTGTCAGCCTTACTTCCTGTACCTGGAGGCCTCAGCCAGGAGCTTTCCTCCCATCTTCGGGGGCCTGCAGGAGCTGGTCCGAAAGAAGGTGTGTTGTAGCGTGTACGCTTTGCCTAAACTCCCCATCCCGTCCCACGTCCCACAATCCGCCCCGGGGATGGTGGGGGGCGGGAGGGAAAGGGGTGGTGTGGGTCGCTCCTGCGGGTGTACCCTCACCCTACAACACACCCTCTTGCTGGCAGTTTCTGGAAATCTCGCAGCAGCTGACCCTGCGCCTGGAGCAGCTGATCCTTCTGTATGCTTCCTTTGGCTTCGTGAGCCTGGAGCAAACAGATCCTTTAAGGTCACTGGGCGAAGGGGTGGGCGGGAGGGGAGGGAGGGCCACTGCCCCCCACCTCACGCCACCCACCCTCGTTCTCTGCCCCTCTCCTGGCCTGCAGTATTTCTTGCTTCTTCTGCGGGCGCTTCTCCATCAGCCCCTTTCATGAAGTGGCCATCTTCCGGTACTGCGCCCCGGCCGCCTACACAGCCAGCCGTTTCCCCAGATTCCTCTACAAGAAGATGCGATGGAACCTGGAGACCTTTCTACAGCCCAGGGGCCAGCGGCAAGAACCCCATGTGGATTAGTGAGTGCGAGAGAGGGCTGGCGGCGGTCAGTGAGGGCACCCAAGACTCAGAAAAGCCACCCACCCATCAAAATCAAAATTCTAGTATCGTAGCAGATAGAAAATGCCTTGCTATTAGGTCACAGCTCTGCCTCACAAATTTTAGCCCCAACTCTGAAATATGGGTGTTTTAAAGATTTATATGTGCGAAAGGGTTACAGAGAGAGAGAGACAGAGCAAGCTTCCCCCCAAATGGCCACATCACTCAGGGGCTAGGCCAGGCTGCAGCCAGGAGCCAGCCAGGAGCCATTCCTCCAGGTCTCCCCTGTGTGGGCAGCAGGACCCCCAAGCTCTCAAGCCATGGCCTGCTGTCTTTCTGGGGTTCCGAGCAAGAATAGAGAGCTGGATGGGAAGTGGAGTACCCAGGATTCGAACCAGCAGCCATACGCAGACCTATGCCACCAAGCGCTGCCCGTTCCCCCACCCCCAAGTGGCTGGGTGGGACCGACCCCTGAGGCACGCCTGCCTGCCTGCCTGTCTGCCTTTCCAGCTACTTTCTCTGCTACCGAGACACGTGGGAAGAGTCCGGCAAAAGTCTGGCCAGCTCGTGCCCGCAGATCCAGAAGCTGTGGTCCATCGGCCGCTGGGTGCACCTGGGACCGCCCGATGACGACCTGTGCTCCTGGTAGGGCAGGATAAACTGGGGCGCTGGCAGGGAGGGGGCCTCCCTTCTCCCAGGTGGTCTATTAGGGTGCCCCCTGCTCCCAGCACACCCCACCTCTGGAGTCTGGACGTTCTTTGGGCTCCCAGAGAGCGGTGAGGCACCTGCTCCAGGACCCACACAGCCAGCAGGGTGACTGGCAAAAAGTAAAGTTGGACACCAACTAGGAAAAGTTCTCTCCCCAGGGAGGCTGGCCACGCCCCACCTCCCCAAGCTGAGGAAGCGCTCTTGGGGTGTGTGTGTGTGTGTGTGGAGGGTGCCCCGCCTGTCTTCCCTTCTTCCTGTCCCTCCAGGATCCTGTGCCCACAGCCACTTGGAGACTACCAGCAGCTGCTGACCATCGGCTTCCAGGAGCCTTCGCACACGCTGGCCACCGACCTCCTGGTGCAGATCCTCACGGGACAGGCCAGCCCGCTCGGGCCTCCCGGCGCAGGAGGCCGCGCGGGGGCCTTGAGCCTTTGGGGTTGCCATTGGGGTTGTTGTGGGGGGTTAGGGAGGGAAACAGCCCAGACACCCGCCAACTCCCCGGACTGTGTGTGTGGGGGTGCTGGGGGGACGGGGGAGGCCACGCCCACCGCCTCAGCGCGCGGCCTTCTGGGAGATGTAGTCGGAGGGGAAGCGGTCGCAGCCGGAGAGCCCGAGGAAGGCACTGCGCATGCGTCGAGGCGCTTGTGAGAGGCATTTAAAAAATATATTCAGAAAAAAAAAAAGGAAGTGTCGCGGCCGTCTTGTCGACAACCGGAACCCAGCAAGCCCCGCTTTTAGGGTCGCGGGGAAATCCGACGCGCGCTAGAGAGGAAGAGGCTGGGGCCCCATCCACGCCCTTTCCCGGCCGTGACCCGGAAGTGCGTGGTGCTCACCAGGAGACTACATTTCCCAACATGCTCCAGGATGAGCGACCCGTTGCCGACGGAGCCCAGGCTTGACTTCCTGGTTTGGAGTTTCGGGGCGGGGGGCTGGGGCGCAGACAGGTGGTGCTCCTTAGGGGGTCGGGGGGGATCCCCAGGTTAAAGTTCCTAAGCAGCATCCTACTTTGGCTTGGGGCGGGGACTGCGGAAGCTGCGGGGCGAGCTGGACCCCTTGGGCGCGTCGCCATGTCTCCTGGTTTTGGATCTCCCATCCACAAGTTCATTCTCCCCACAGCGGGCTTGGACCAGGGTGCTGTAGGGTCCCCAGCACTTGGGGTGCCATGTTCTGTGACTTTCCAGGCACATCAGCAGGGCGTGGGGCAGCTGGGGTGTGTGTGTGGGCAACCGGTGTGTCTGTGCCCTGGTGACCTGGATGCAGCGCCCAGCTTTTCCTGCTGGGCCCCTGGCGTCAGTGGACGCGCAGTGGACTTGCAGTCCAGTAGAGCGAGTCACCAGGGAAGAACTCTGCGCCCGCCCGCCCGCCCGCAGCGCCAGGAGGCTGGAGGACCTGCAGGGCCTGGCGGGCGGGCCGACGATAAGGGCGCATTCCACATTCCGCCGGGCGGGCGCCTCCTGCCGCCCCGGGCACTGGCCTTTCCCCATCCCGCCGTGCGCGCGCACTCCCCTACCCCCAGCACAACCACCTGCAGAGAACCCCTCACCCCCCCCAAAAAAAAAACCACACAGGCTGCGCCTTCCCAGAGAGGAGGGGCTTTATGGGGGGGTGGGACACAGGCAGGGGGCCAAGGCAGTGACCCCTGGCCAGCTGCATTGGGTGTATGTAGACAGCAAGTGGTTAAGTTTGCGCCCCCCAGGAGGGGCTGGAATGGCTGGGGCAGTTCCCACGGTGGTGCGTCAGGGCTGCTGGCCTCTTTGTCCTGGAGTGGACATCAAGAACTCTGGTGAAGTTCTTCTTTCCTACACGGGCACACAGGACTGGAGCCCTCTGGACGCTGCCCAGGTCCTGTCCTGCAACGCGTCTGTTGCTTCCGGCGGAGGGTTAAGCCTCAGGGTTTGCGCTCTTCCTGGAGGCAGGGGTGGGGGTGGACAGAGCAGGCGGCTGCTGGATGCTCAGTGAAGTGGAGGTGTAGGTCCCAGGACCACACCACCGCTGCCTCTGTCGCTTCTCTGGCCCTCTGTCCCCACTTCCAGGCCCCCAGCCCCGTGTAACGTTTCAGTCCTGGCAGGCAGTGCAGTGGTTTTTTTTGAGTGGGGAGGAGAGAGGTGGCCGCCGCGATGCGCACCTGGCCGCGATGCGCACCTGGTTTCCTGGTGCTGCGGTGAGGCGGGTACATGGTAGGGGAAGAGGGAAGGACTGGAAAAGGGGATGCTTACCTGCTCCAAGCCATTCTCCGAGGCCTTTCTTCGGGGTGGCCAGATCACCGCCAACTTGCCGTCGCCCCTGCTCGCTGCGGGGCGGGAAGGGTCGCTTAGCGAGGCCCAGCCCCAACTCTCTACCCCCACCAGCTAGAGGCGGCCGGAACGAAAAGAAGCCGGCCGCGCCCCTAGAACACACACAGGTGTTCACCACCTCCACCCCGCGGACGCCTCCGCCCAGCCTTGGGAACCCGCAGTGGACAGGCAAATCAAAGTGCACAGAGCAGTTACGGGGAGGGGGCTGAACCCCGCCAGGGCTAGCATCCCCCATCCCTTCCGTGGTGCCAATCTGGAAGCCCGAGGTCCCAGGCAGGAAGTTAGTGGGCAAGAGACTCAGAGTTGAGAGGAGGAGGGGAGCCTGACCAATGGACCGCCTCCTCTCCCCCCCCCCCAAAGGAAAAGACGGAGGAGGCAAGAGGAAGCCTCGCTGGAGTCAGGCAGTCGGTGCCCAAGGCCGGAGTCCCCCGGCTTACCGGTGAGGCTGGGCGAGGGCTCCTGGAAGTCGGCGGTGCCATAGATGCTGCGCCGCTGGCGCTGCAGTTCCTGCTCGCGCGCGTGCACCTCGCGCACCTCCAGCTCCAGCAGCGACGGCGCCATCGGCGGCGGAGCGCGGGCCAGCACGGGCGCCCGGCCCTGCACAGCCGATCGCGGCTGGCCTCCGGGCTCCGCAGCCGGGGTACCGCCAGCCACCCCTTCGAAGAAGCGCTTGAGCTGGCCCAGCGGAGGCGGCGGCGGCGGAGGGGGTAGTGGGGCGCACGGTTCTGGGGTGGCGGGACGCGCCAGCGCCGCCTGCCGATGAGCCTCGCGCTCGATGTCGCGCTGCATCTGCGCGCCGGCCCGCGCGCGCTCCAGGGCACGCGGGATCGTGGGGCCTGGGCCAGGCAAGCTGAGCACTGGCCGCACGCGCAGCTCCACCAGTTCCTGGCCGGCGCGGTTCGAGCTCAGGCCCCGGCTGCGGCGCAGGCTTTCCTCGCGTTCACAGCTCCTGCGGATTTCGCGCTCGATGGGGGTCTCCATGAGCAGTTGCCCGGGACACCGGGGGTTAGCCTCCGCAAGCACCTGGGGGGCTGCCAGCCCAGGCCCAGGGGAGCACGAGTCGGGGGCCAGAGGTGGACACTGCCTCGCGAACTCTGCACCCGGCTCCTCGGGTAGCCCAGGACTGTCCAAGGCCGCAGGTGCACCCGGCGCCGGACACTCGGCGTCCGGCTCCGCTGATGGCCGCAGGCCTTCGCCCTCTGGTTCTGGGGTCTCCACGGCGCCCTGTTCTGCGGAGAGGACCTCGCAATCCAACCTGGGGACCTCGCTGTCCTGCTGTAGTGCAGGCTCCCAGGAAACTTCGTTGTCCAGCCCGGGGGGCTCGTGGCCCTGCGCTTCTGACGACCCCAGGGCTCCGCTCTCCGGCCCGGAGGCCTCGATGTCCAGGGTCAAGAACAGCTTAGAAGAAACCCTCCGCGGCCAGCGCCGGGGGGGCGGGCGGGCACGGGTATATGTGTGTGTGAGAAAAGGGGTGCCCCGAGCTAGGGCGCCGCACCTGTGGCTGCCGCCGCCGCCCACGGTTCCAAGGCGTCGCCCGCACCGGCCGCTTCTTTGACCCGCCTCTGGCCCCTGAGAATGCCCACCCCTCCTCCATGGAGGTGGAGTGGCCAGGGCTGGGCACCGCCCCTCGCCCTCCACCTGCCCACAGATGCTGGCCACGCCCTGGCCACGCCTTCGGGGCGGGGGTGATTGGCGGGTCCCCCAGGTCGCCTCAGGCCGCAGGACTTCCTGGAAGAGGGCCCGCTAGCTGAGGGTGAGGGGACACGGATGGGGGCCCCCCCGCGCTGCGAGCCGTATCCTCCCAGTGGCCTGGCCAGCCTTTTAGGCAGAACTGTGTCCCCCAGCACTGGCCAAGAAACGACCGCGCCCACCCAACAAGAACTTCAGCAGGGACCCTCTCCACCCACCGCCCCGGGGCCCAGCTGCCACCTGGCGGTCAGCGACAACCCCTCCAGGACCCGGGCGACAGGAGCCGCCTCCATGCTGCCCCCACGACTCCCACGAGCCTGCCGGGGCGACCGAGCGTAGGCAGCCCGGAGGCGCGCAGCTGGGTGGGTGGTTACGGTTACCAGGCGGGTCACCTTGGGCCCAGGCGGCCTGGGAGGCCCAGAGCTGGGGACAGAAGGAGTCCAGGCTTGCTTGCACCAAGGGAGCGGCTCCCTGTGACCAGGGCCTCGCCTGACGTTCCAGGGCAGGACGGCCACCTCCAGGGACCCATCCTGACTGCTGGCTGGGTGCCACCGGGATAACACAGAAGTACAGTGACTGAGATAGACTGGGGGAGAGGGGCTGTGGGGCTCAGAAGCCCCCCGACAACCCAGTTGTGTGGCCACCCTGCCCCATGGTCCCCCGTGACAAATGCTCTGCCTTCTTCCATCCTCTCAACTCTCCCCTCTCTGGGATCCCAGCCGGAAGACATACCCTCCTCCCTCTGACTCCGTAGGTCCCATCGGAAATCTGTCTCTCTCCTGCCCACAACCTGAGCATTGAGGCCCAGGTGGCGAAGTTACAACTCAGGCTTCTAGCATCCCATATGGACTTGTCGGGGTTCGAGTCCCGGCTGCTCCATTTCCCACCTGGCTCTCACTGCTAATGCTCCCGAGATGTTAAAGATGGCCCAAGTCCTTGGGTCTCCGCTGCCGATGATGCATCGAGCACCTGTCTCCTGGCTTTGAACCTGCCCAGCTGTCTCCGGCTGTTACAAACAGCGGACAGAAAGGCTGTCTTTCCCTCGCTCTATAAATCTGCCTTTCAAATAAAAATAAACCAAAAACATAATAATAAAGGGGAGGGGGAAGGCTGGTAACATACAAGAATCGAGGGGCAGATGCTGGGGCAGTGGTGACGAGATGGGAGCGCCCCTGCATCCCACGCTGCAGCGCTGGCCACTGCCCCCAGCTCCCAGTAAAGGCGCTGGCCAGCAAGCAGGGGCACCAGCTCAGGTTCTGGGGCTTCTGTCAACCATCGGGGAGACCCGGATGGAGTTCCTGCATCGTGCCTTCAGCCCGGGCCAGCCGACTGTTGAGTGCTTTCAGAGAAAACCGCTGAGGAGCACATTTCTCTCAGTCTCTCTGGCTTTTTTTGTTTTTGTTTTTCTTAAGCTTTGCTTATTTTTATTGGAAAGGCAGCTTTATAGAGAGGAAAGACAAGTTTTTTTTAATTGCAAGATCAGATGTACAGAGAGGAGGAGAGACAGAGAGGAAGATCCTCCATCCAATGATTCACTCCCCAAGTGACTGTAACAGCCGGAGCTGAGCTGATCCGGAGCCAGGAGCCAGGAGCTCCTCCGGGTCTCCCACATGGGTGCAGGGTCCCAAGGCTTTGGGCCGTCCTCCACTGTTTTCCCAGACCACAGGCAGGGAGCTGGATGGAATGGGAGGCAGTCGGAACTAGAACCTGTGCTCTGGTAAGGAATATGGGCATGCAAGCATCAGCGGCTCTCCTGGGCCCAATACAGCAGCCTAACGGCTAAAGTCCACATCTTGCATGCACCAGGATCCCATATGGGCACCAGTTCCTATTCTGACTGCTCTATTTCCCATCCAGCTCCCTGCCTGTGGCCTGGGAAAGCAGTGGAGGACGGCCCACAGCCTTCGGACCCTGCACCAGTGTCGGAGACCAGGAGGAGCTCCTGGCTCCTGGCTTCAGATCGGCTCAGCTCTGGCTGTCATTGCATGTATCTGTAGACTAAACCAGCAGGTGCAAGATCTTTCTGTCTCGGTAAATTTTGGCTGCCTTTCCAATAAAAATAAATAAATCTTTTAAGAAGTGAACGAGACTGAACAGACCAGGCCACAATAAAAAACCAGAGAAGTTGTCTAATCTATTCTAGAACCTCCCAGTAACTGTTACACCATCTAAGGAGGGTCTGGGACCCCCAAGGGCCTTTGATCAGACTCTCCCATTCCACAGATGGGGAAGTGACCCCCAGGACCAGGCCATCCCCTGGGGCCTGCGCCTCCTGGTTCCCACAATCCTGGCTTTCTGGGCTCAGTTGTCCCTCAGTCCCCTAAGAGAGGCTGAAGAGAGAGGGCAGCCAGCCTGTCGGAGTGTCCACAAGCAGGTGACCCTGCAGGGCCCCGAGGGGTCTGAGTGACCACTCATGGCGCACACACCCCAGCACCACACACTGGCTGGCGTGTTCCTGCTCCTGTTAACGCCGAGTGCGGCAAAGAGGCCAGAGGTTGGTAAATAATTTATCAGGATAGCTGATAGTGCCTCCCCAGAAACTGCCAGCCAGCCCCCAGCCCCCCTGGCCACCACCACCCTGTCCACTGCCTGCCTCCACCACCGCCTCCTTCTCCCAGTGGCCCAAATCAAACCAGCCAGACCAGCTCTCCCAGTGCCTACCCTCGGTACCCCCACCCCTGTCGGTGAGGCCACTGCTGCAGGTGCTACTTCAGCCCGGCAGGTAAAGGGAATTGAACTTGGCGGACCCCAAGGTGGGTCTACCTGCAGAGATGACGCTGCAGAGCCAGCTGTGGTCCCCAGCCATGTGCGTGTAAGTGCCTGGGGTTCCTGGGCAGCAGGTGGGGGTGAAGGCTGGGCAGTGGGAGCAGGGCCTAGGAGGGGGGCTTGTGGCTTCGCCCAGGAAGCCAAGAGCTCCAGCTGGTTTGCCCTGAGTGGCAGGGAAATGGAGGGGTGGCCAGCCAGCCCCAGAGGATCCTCCACATTGTTGCTTGCCCCGTGGGAGCCTTAGCCTGCCCCCGCCCCCTTTTTCTTCTTCTTTGAGCATTTTCCACTGGCCAGTAGCTGGACGCCCAAAGTCCATCCGGGAGGGGCAGCAGGAGGGAGAAGTGGGGGTGGGGCTACTAGGAGATGGAGGTGGGGGCTGGGGCAAATGTTGGGGGGGTCCCTCTTGTCCGTCTGCTCCTCTGAACTCCGCCAACCCCCTTTAGGGCCCGGGGTTGGGGACAGGAGCCATGCCTGAGGTTGGCCCACAACCTCCAAGGGGCGAAAGATGGTGACCTGGCTGGTGACCCAGCCACAGGCAGCTGCTAAGGACGGCCGGGCCGGGTCCGGGAGTTCATATTGGCCCCGGGGTGCATGTGTGCCCATCGGCTCTTGCCCACGGCACATACAAGGATGTTTGCTGTGAAGCTAACGGGATGAGGCAGGTTGCAGAGGTCTCTTGAGAGTGCCCTCCGCCTCCACATATACCAGGGACCCCAATTCCATACCCTCACCTTTCTGGGTCCCCCCCCTTGCATTATTCACCAAGGACAAAGATGGTTGCCTAGCAACGGGAACCCAATCCCCACCCCAGCGCCCGCCCCCAAGCAAGAGGCTGAGAAGGATTACATCTGGGGGGGGTACAGCCCAGGGTTGGGGGGGCAGTGAGGGAACCTCAGCGTGTCCCCAGGGCGCAAAATCTATGGTCAGGGACATTCCGTAAGCTATGGCTTTGGTCCCAGCCCCAACCAGACTCCCAGAGCTGGCCTCTGCACCCTGGGCACCCTGGCTGCCCGCACCCCACCCCATTTCCCGGGGTGCAGGGTCTGAGGGGTCTTGAAGAATCAGGTTGGAATTTGAGTCCACGACCTGGCAACCTGGGGCAGACGGGTTGTTTCTTTTGTGTGTGTGTGTGTTTTGTTGTTATCACCTATTCCCCTGCCTGTCCGATGGGGACAGGAATCCCCCCCATTGGAAAGAGCAGCTGGTTGACCGCGAGGCGCTGGCAGATTTTTGTCCTGCGTGTCCCGGCAGAGTCCATTCCGGGGCAGGGACATGGTGTCGGTTGGTTGGTTAGGAAGGGGGGAGGCAGGGTTGCCGCGGCGGCTGCGGGCAGCCAGCGGAAGCCCCACGAGGCACTTAGAACCCTATAGATAGCAAGTGCATTACGCATCCGTGCTGCGGCCAGGCCTCAGAGGGGCACGGAGAAAGCTCACCCAGCAGGAGCAGGGGCCCAGCGGGCAGTGTGTGGGAGGGGGAGCAGGTGAAACACCACGGGCACGCGTGGCTGGCGGGTAGGGAACAGCCTGGCTGGACACCTTACAGGGGCAGCCAGAAAAGCGTCCAGCCCACGAGGCATGGGTGGGGGACGGAAAATCGGAATGCTGGAGAAGGAGGAGGGGAGACAGGGTGACATGTTTAAGATCCTGCTTACTCCAGCTTGCAGTTCCCTGGCTCTCAGCAGAGACACCCGATGACCCTTGTCCCCTAGGGAGAGCTGTGTTGACCAGTACAGAAGGTGGACTGGGGTTGCCATGGCAATGGTAGGGTTTGGCGGCCCCCTTCTTCCTCCTCAGGGCCGCCGGGGCCAGACAAGGTATGGAATTACCTAGAGACACACAGCAATGGCCGACAGACCTGCGGGAGGAGGTGGGGTGGGGTGGGGTGGGGTGGGCAGGGCTGTTGCTTCAGCACCCATGGGAGACAGAGGCAGGACCTGGGCTTTGCCTGGTTGGACAAGATAGGGGCGCTCTCCCGAGGTAGCCGGAGGAGGAAAGGGAGCCCCAAAGACCCTTCCTCAGCCCCTCTCCCACCCCCACCCCGCCCCAACAGACCCATGGCTGAGAGCTCCCTCTACCGGCAACGGCTGGAAGTCATCGCCGTAAGTGACACCCCACAACCCTCGGGGGGCTCTCGGCCCTGCCCCCCGGGAACCCCCAAACTGGCAGCTACCCCTGTCTCCAACTACCCCCCGCCGCCCCAGCCCTGGACTCAGACCCAGCTCTGCGAAGCGGGGAACCGCGCCCTCTGCTGCAGGTCCTGCTCGAGGCGCGCCCTCCACCCTGCACCCCTAAATTCCTCTCCCGGTTCACTGGTACCCACAGAATAGCAAGGTCTGCTCTTCTTGCCCTCCTGGTGGAACAGGCGTCACCCAGAGTCCCCGTTCCCAACCCCGGACTTTTGCAAACACCCCCATTCTCCCTCTTGTGGACCCCACCCTTTGGGGGGGTCAGCTTTCCCTGGGGACCTGAGCCTCTGGGACTCTTTCTCCCTGAACCTTGTCTCTCCCATTCTGACCCCTGATCCTGGGGCCCAGGATAGGTTCCACCTGTGCACTCCAGTTTTCCACACCCCATCTTTCCGCACTTCCACTTGCACCCCATCTTTCTAACCACTTGTGCAATTCTCCACTGCCACCCTACCTGTATGCCATCTTCTGCCTCTACCTGTGCACCCCAATTTTCCCACACCTCATCTCTGCACCCCCTTTCTCTGAACCCAGCTGTGCGCCCCAATTTCTGCAGCATCCCGCTCTTGCACCCCATCTCGACGCATCCACACCTCCGCAACCCCCTCTCTGACCTCATCGCGGCCCCTCCCATCTCTGCACACCCCGCGGTTTTTTTTTTTTTTTTTTTTGGATCCCCACGGTTGTACCCCCACATCTCAGATCCCCGTCTCTCCGTCTCGCTAGCACCTCCAGCTCGACCACCGCGTCTCTGCAGCACAGCTCCCGGCCCGCCCACCCACCCCCGACCCCCAGACCCCCAGACCTCTCTCTCCTCTCCAGGGCGCAGGCGAGGCCTCCGCAGCATCCCGGCCCCGCCCCCGCCACGCCCTGCCCCCCAAACCCTGGGCGCGCTGCTGAGTCAGCGCCTCCGCAGCGCCCCCGTCCCCGGGGAGCCCCCCGCGGCGGCGGGTGCGGCGGGGAGGGGAGGCCCGGCCCCGCCCCGCTCGGCCCGGGGCTCCCGGTCCAGCTCGGCGCCGCCGTCTGTGTGCGCAGGAGAAGCGACGCCTGCAGGAGCAGATCAGCACAGCGCGCCGGGAGCTGGACGAGGAGAGACTCCGCGTGGAGCGGCTCAAGGTTGGGGGCGCGGCGGCCTTGGCCTTGGGCTAGCTGACCTGGGGTCGGGTGGAGCGGGGAGGGAGACGGCTTGGGTCTGTGCAAGCAGCTGCCCGGGATGAGGCAAGGTAGGGACGACACGCTTTGTTCTTCTGCGTGGGGCAGGGGCTGGCACCTGGAGGCGTTGGTCTCCGGCATGTTGTGGGGTGCGGTTTTGGCCAACTGGGAGGTCTGATCAGGCTAGGGTAGGGTTTGGAGGGCTGGGGTGGTGGTGGTGGTGGTGAGGCTCTTGCGTTGGAACCACCTTGAGAACAGGATGGGACAGGACAAGTGTTGGTCTTCGCCCTGGGGAGGTGCCCGGGGAGCCTGGGTCCTGCTTTAAGGCAAGGCAGCGGAGACACAGTGATGTCACTTTGGGAGTGTCCACGCACCCCCACCTGAAGGATGGCCAAGGCAGGGCTGTCCCCAGGGGTAGGGGGTGGGGGACAGAGGGTGCCTGCCCCGGCCTGCTGGGAATGGGTGGGGGCTGTGGACTGCTCATGTTGGGGTGTGTCCCACTTGGGGGACAATGACGTGGACCCCCATCTGGGGTGTGGGGGGGATTGGGTGCAAATGGGTGCATTAAAGAGTCTGCCCCTAGCCATGGGGTCTCCAGCACGGGGTGGGGGAGCAGTGAAGGAGGGAGAGTCCGCATGCCCAGCCTGGTCCCCTCTCCCGTGTCCAGAGGAAGTCTGTCCGTGAACGCTGGCTCATGGATGGCACGGCCACCCAGGACCCCGCCCCCCAAGACCCCCAGTCGCCAGAGGGTCAGGCTCAGGCTCGCATCCAGACGCTGGAAGACAGCTTGTTCACGTGAGTGGGACCCTGCCCCAGCCCTCGGGGTGGGAGCGGGGCAGCCGGGCAGGGGAAGCTCAGGGTTCCCAGCCAGCCCCGTTCTCTCTGCCAGGCTCCATTCGCAGCTGCAGCTGTTACAGAGTGCTTCTACAGGTGCCCAGCACAAGCCCTGGGGGAGACCCACCTGGCGCCGGCAGGTGAGGGGGTGTGGCGGGGGGGCAGCGGCACTGTGATGTTAGGGACCTTGGCTCAGCTGCTAGATCTGTGTGAGAATTCATCTGTGGCCTTTTTTTGAGACTTGATTTGAAATGCAGAATGAAAGAGACTGAGAGAAAGAGGAAGACCTTCTCTATTCGCCAGTCTTCTCTCTGATAGCCGTAATGACTGGGGCTGGACCAGGCGCAAGCTGGTGGGAGCTGGGGGCTCCATCCAGACTCCCACGTGGGTGGCAGGGACCCCAGGGCCGGAGCCGTCCCCTGCCCCCTCCCAGGGTGCACACAGGAAGCTGAAATGGGCAGCAGAGTGGGGACTCAGGCAGTCCCTTAGGGGACAGACCACCGTGGGGTGGGGCTGCTGTGATGGGCACAGTGGGAAGGGCGCCGAGACATGGGCAGGTGGCCCTGTGATTTGACCTTGAAGGTCACAAGGTGCTCTTGTGAGCAGACACACCCCTAAGGACTGGTTCTTATACTTGTGTGGTTTTAACGATGGGTTGACTGGTTGATTTAAATGGCAGAGTTACGTGGAGAGAGAGATCTTCAGCTATTCATTCATTCCCCAAATGGCCACAACAGGCAGGCAGAAGCCAAAAGCCCGAAACCCCAGCTGGGTCTCCCACGTGGGTGCAGGGGCCCAAACACCCGGGCCTTCCAATGCTGCTTCCTCAGGCACTCTGGCGGGGAACAGGATAGGAAGCGGAGTCACCAGGACTCGAACCTGCGTGCATGTGGAATGCCAGCACTACAGGCGGCAGCTTCACCTGCTGTCCCTGGTGTCTCGCCTTAGTTCCAAGAGCCTGTTGGAGATGTGGGGGGCAGGGATAGACACCTGTGTCGTGTGGGCGGCCCCTGTTGGGGTTCTGAGGCATGCTGGGTGATCTTAGCTCAAAATGAGCAAGCTCACTCTTTGGAGGAGAAGTTGGGTGTCTTTCGAGGGTCCATGAGGGCATGGCAGTGTGTGTCGGCGGTGGGGGGCGGGAGCACACAGCAAAGGTGTCTGAAATGGAGGCATTCAAGGAAGACTTCCTGGAGGCAGGGCCCTGCATGTCAGCTGCATCCAGGAAGAAACAGCCTGTTAAGGCTTTGGCATGGATAGGATCAGCCCCTTGGCACTCGCTGGCCCTTCGCACCAGGGTGGGTTTCATGCCACCTTCTCCAACACACCTTCTCTGAGGGAGGCGGGCAGGGGAGGGCAGGGGCAGGTGTCTGTGTGCCCCTTGCTGCCCTGGGGCTCATGCCCATTGTGGGAGGCAGTAAGTGGTGGTGCCAGTTCTGGACCCCTGCCCTCCCTCCCCCACCCCCTGCCGCCCCATGTGGGAGAGCCGGATGGAGCTCCTGGCTCCTGGCTTTGGACCAGCCCTGCCCTGGCTGAAGTGGTCATTTTGGGAGTGAACCAGCAGATGGAAGATCTCTCTTTCGGTTATGCAACTCAGCATTCAAGGAGGGGCCCCAGCTTCCACCCCCTTCATCCATGCATCTTCTGCCTCCCCCTCACTCGCTCATGCTCTGTGTGGCCACGCAGCCACGGGTGCCTTCACCACACACTGCTGCTCCTCCTTGTGTCCCTGTCACCCTGGTGGCTGGCAGAGTGGGCTGTGCTGCAAGAACTCAGCACTGCTTAGGCACCTCCTGTATACAGGGAGCAGCGGGGGAGGGGGCATTTAGCCTTCCAGGTCAAGGAGAGCTGTGGAGGTCTATGGGGGGGGGGCAGGTGGCATGCTACTGGGCACCAGGCCGGCCCTGAGCATGTCTTTGCCCAATCACACCCCTCCCACCCCACCTTCTGCCCCTACAGGGTCCGCGCCCTCTCTCCCAGCCAGCGATGGAGATGGAAACAGGCCTGGCAGGTGGGTGTCAGGGACCTGGCCCCCAGGCACGTGGCAGCCCAAGTGAGGTTGGGGTTCCGGCAGTTCCTGCTCACTCCATCTCATCTTTCCTCTCTCTTCTCCCCTGCCTCCCCCACCACGACCTCCGCAGGCCAAGCGACCGCGGACAGGAGGGCCTCCTTACCCCTGGAGCCTCTGGCCTCCCCACAGGCCGTCGTGGCTGAGCCCAGGGAGGAGGCAACTGAGGTTCAACCAGCGCCCACGCAGGTCCCAGAAGCCAACGGTCCCTGCCAGGCAGCCAGCCTTGCACCGGAGACAGAGCCCAGCCCGGCCAGGGCAGGGGTGGTGAGGGTGGTGTGGGAGGGACTGAGAGCCACGGAGGACAGTGCCACGGAGGCCACAGGCGCCGAGCTGGAGGCGCAGGTGGAGCAGGTGGTGCGGGAGGCCGTGGCCGAGCGGAGGGAGCCCCGCAGCCCCGAGCCGCCGGCCTGGGTGCGGCAGGACCAGGGCGCTGTGGAGGTGGTGTGGGAGGGCGTGGGGGGCGAGGGGTCGGGTGCGGCGCCCCAGGCAGGAGCCCCCCGGGGCGGCTCGGTGGGAGAGGACGGGTCCTTCATCTGGGTGGACAGGGTGACGCTGAGTGAGGACTGGGAGGAGCTGCTGATGGAGGGGCTGGAGGGGCCCGGGGGCGGCGGGGCGGGGGAGGCCTGGGAGGAGGAGCGCAGGCGCGCGGGGGCTGGACCCGAGGGGACCCCCCTGCACCCCGAGGAGCCAGCCCTGGGGGGCGGCGGGGCGGGGGAGGCCTGGGAGGAGGAGCGCAGGCGCGCGGGGGCTGGACCCGAGGGGACCCCCCTGCACCCCGAGGAGCCAGCCCTGGGGGGCGGCACGGGGGAGGCCTGGGAGGCGGGGACCCCCCTGCACCCCGAGGAGCCAGCCCTGGGGGGCGGCACGGGGGAGGCCTGGGAGGCGGGGACCCCCCTGCACCCCGAGGAGCCAGCCCTGGGGGGCGGCGGGGCGGGGGAGGCCTGGGAGGCGGGGACCCCCCTGCACCCCGAGGAGCCAGCCCTGGGGGGCGGCAGGGCGGGGTGGGGCGGCTCCGAGGCCACGCCCTCGGAGGAGGAGCCGAGGGGCGGGGCGGGGCCGAGAGGAGGGGCGGAACCATTGGAGGCGGGGTCGATAGAGGGGGCGGGGCAGCTGGAGGAGGAGCCTATTGTAGGAGCGGGGCCATTGGAGAAGGAACTAGGAGGAGGGGCGGAGCAGCTGGAGGAGGAGCCGGGTGGAAGGGCGGAGCCACTGGGAGAGGAGCCAGGCAGAGAGGAGGAGCTAAAGGGGGCGGAGTCACATGAAGAGGCGGAGCAACTGGGGGCGGGAACAACCGGAGGAGAGGGCCCACTGGGGGAGGAGACAGGAGGGGAGGATAAGGGAGGAGAGGAGGGGCCAAGGGGAGGGGCGGAGCCGCCGGGGGAGGAGACAGGCAGAGGGGCGGGGCCACCGAGGGAGGAGCCTGCAGGGGAGGGGGCCGGTCTGGGGGAGGAGACCCTGGCGGAGGAGGGGAAAGGAAGCGAGGAGGGTCTGCAGGGGCTGGGGGAGGAAGCACCGCAAGGGGCTGCAGCGGATCTGAAGGATTCCAGGGGAGGAAGTCCGCCCCAGGCTGAGGAAGTGAGCAAGGCTGAGCCGCCCCTGCAGGTGCAGCCCCCGGAGGAGCAGGAGAAGCAAAAGGAGCAGGTGGAGCCCCAGGAGGAGCAGGTGGAGCCCCAGGAGGAGCAGGTGGAGCAGCTGCAGCCCCAGGAGGAGCAGGTGGAGCAGCTGCAGCCCCAGGAGGAGCAGGTGGAGCAGCTGCAGCCCCAGGAGGAGCAGGAGAAGCAAGAGGAGCAGGTGCAACCCCAGGAGGAGCAGGTGGAGCAGCTGCAGCCCCAGGAGGAGCAGGTGGAGCAGCTGCAGCCCCAGGAGGAGCAGGTGGAGCAGCTGCAGCCCCAGGAGGAGCAGGCGGCAAGGCAGACTGGCCGCCTTGCCCAGGCAGCCCCAGAGCAGCCCTCGGAGCGCCAGCCATTGCTGCAGCAGGAAAGGCCTGGGGCCCACCCAGTGCCCACCTACGCACCTGCCAGGCAGCCAGAGCCACCTGCCCCCCGCGAGGGCCAAGGGGCGGCCGGCCCGAAACAGAAGACGTGCCAGTGTTGTGCAGTGATGTGAGCCCGCGTCCCCCGCCCCATGCCAGCTCCTCTCTCAGCTACCTCGGCCTCTTGGCACCCAGCAGAGGGTCCCGGGCCCAGCCAGGGCAGCGCGGGACTGGCCCGCACGTCGGCCCACGCCTGGCCTCCCAGCTCCCTCATGCACTGCCTGTGGCTCCCTGGCTCCCTTCCGTGACAAAACCTTCATACTTGAAAAACCTGAAAGCACTGAGGCAGAACTTGAATGTGTGCGTCTTATGGGTCTGGGAACCCCCCTCAGCCCTTCCTGGTGGGAGCTGGAGGGGCCGATGCTTCTGGAATGAACAGATGGTGAATCAGAAAGATGTAGAAACAGCTGTTACAACACGGAGACCTCGGTGACAGTAGCTACAAAAATAGAAACGTTTATTTCTTTGACTTTGACTCAGGAAGTCACTTGGCGTCCCTGTCCCCAAACCAGGCGGTCACTCGGAGACCCAGGCGGTCACTCGGGGACCCAGGCAGTCAGGTGGGAACCCAGGCTCCAACCTGGGCAGTCACTCAGCAACCCGGGTTCCGACCTGGGCAGTCATCCGGAGATCCAGTCTCTGACCCAGGAGGACGGGGATCCAGGTTCCATTTCTTTTCCTTTAGCTTCGGCCAGCACCAGGTCACAGGTACCCAGCTCCCAGGTAAGAGCAGAGAACCCCCAAACCCAGGCTGTTAAGACCCATTCAGGCCCAAGGTTGACAGGTACCATTTCTGGAACTCTGTCCAGGCTGCAGCTTGCTTAGCTGCAAGGGAGGCGGGCTCTGTGTCCAGCCGTAGCTCTCTCGCACTGACCGTGGGCGTGGGAGGCACACAGGGCCACTCCTGACTCCAACTCATTCTTCTGGCCCCTTGTGCCAACGCGTTTCCTCCCCAGGTCTGGTCCCTTCTCGGTGGGGACCCTTCCAACCCAGCACCCCCGGGGCTGGGTGTCTTCACTTCGTCACATTTCTGCAGCAGCCTGGGGACAGGTTCAACCCCCAACACATCGTCCCAGGAAATCTAGGACCTTGGGGTGTTCAGCAGGCCCAGCTCCTCGGGGGTGGGTAAGAAGTGCTTCTCATATCCACAGTCCTGCGTGGCTGGCAGCTGGGGTGGTGCCACAATCGTAGGCTCTGGGGTTGGGATCTCCTCCACTTCCAGGACGGGCAGGTCCCCGGGTGACTGCACCTGAGGCACCTCCTGGGAAGAGGAGAGGTGATGGCTGGGGAACCCCACCCCACCTTCCCTGCCCGCCCCCCCCAAGCCGAGCCAGTCCTCCTGCTCACCTCCATGTGGGGCTGGCCACACTGACTGTTGGCAGGGTCCGGAACATTCTCCCAGACCCAGCGAGGCAGCACCTTGTGGTGCAGGTGGGGACACCTAGCAAGCGGTTTCAGGCAGTCAGGATGGAGGCAGGGTGGCTGGCAGGGAGCAGGGCCGAGGCACATCCCTGCCATCCCTCCTGCTGGACGCTCAGCCCCACCCCACCCCATAGCCGGGCAGACCCACACCTTCCTGTAACCTCACCTTCCAGACAAGGTCAGCGTGAGGCCACAGGCCAGGAGCAGCAGCCCCCATAGGGACAGGACACCGGGCAGGATGGCCCAGTTGAAGCTGTTATCTGCAGGGGCGGGAAGGAGAGAGCATGGCTATGGATGCCTGGGACTTGGAGTGGGAGAGAAACCGAGGTGGGCGGGGTGTGTGGAGGGGCGTGGCTTCGGAAGCTGTGGGGGCAGAGGGCGGGGCTTGTCTGGGACATGTGACCCACTACCAGGGACACACAACTGTCCCCCGTCTCCGGCAATCACCTTCTGCCCACCCCTCATTTCTTTCTACTCCTTGTAGCCTCAGGGAGGAACACCCACACGTCGCCCACCTCCCTCCCTTCCTCCAGCCCCCTGCTCCCCACCTGGCAGATAAAGCCAGAGGCTGGGACCGGGAGGCCCCTGTCCCGCGACGGTGGACGCCGTCACCCACAGCTCGCACGGTCCCCTCTGCAGGTGGGGCAGCTTGACATTCTGAGTAGTGCCGCTCACTGCAGTAGACAAGCAGGGGTTGGGGTAGGAGGTAGTTGTTGCCTCCTCCAGGAAGCCTCCTTGGGTCTTACCACTTAAAAGCAACCAAACTACACCCCCCCACAGCCCCCATTCTTGTTCAGCTCCTGGCTCCTTGGGAAGATCTCTCTCACCTTGGTGCCTCTCTAGCTGTGCCTTTCAAATGAAAAGTCAGGCCTGGCACAATGGCTCAGTGGGTTAATCCTCCACCATGCAAGCACAGGGATCCCATATGAACGCCGGTTCATATCCCAGCTGCTCCGCCTCCCATCCAGCTCCCTACTTGTGGACTGGGAAGGCAGTCGAGGACGGCCCAAAGCCTTGGGACCCTGCACCCAGACCTGGAGGAAACTCCTGGCTCCTGGCTTTGGATCAGCTCAGCTCTGGCCACTGCAGCCACTTGGGAAATGAATCAGTGGACGGAAGATCTTCTCCGTCTCTCCTTCTCTGTAATTCTGACTTCCAAGTAAAATAAATGAACCACGTGGAAGTCTGTGTTCCATGTCACTGCCCCTGCTTCGCTCAATCCCAGGTTTAGCATGCCCCACAGGGAGTCACACCACAGTGTCCCATAAAGTCTCTTTAAGGGAAGGTGGCAGGCAACCTCCTGTGTGAATCAAAGCCGCCTTTGCTGGCCTTTTCCCGGGAGCTGGGAGCTGATGGTGTCACGCCCCCCGGGGGAGAGGCTTGGAAGGGGGCTGTCAGAGGAGGCTGTCCTTGGAGGGGGTGGTCCTTGGAAGGGCGGGTGGGAGACTCACCGTTCATGCAGGAAGCTGGCCCTGCCCCGCTCCGGGAACACACAGTGTAGTGGGTGAGATGACCTCGGAGCTGGCGCCTGGGAACTTGGGCCCAGGCCACGGAGGGGGTCCCGGGAGAGTCATCCTGGAGTCGCCAAAGCGTTGGCCCCATTACGGGTGCTGAGGGTGGAGGGGAGTCAGTGAGTGGAGTGGCTAGGGGTCTGGCCGGAAGTGCCAGGACCCTACCCCACCCCCAATCTTACCAAGCTCCTCGATGAAGCCCCAGGCTGGGAGGGCCGGGGCTAGACCCCAAGGCCAGACCCCGGTCACTGTCACGCGGTACGGGACCCCTTTTGTGAAATTCCCTGGGTGGAGAAAAGGAAGTGAAGGGGTTAGGTCTGTTCCCTGCCTTCCATCAACCCATCTCATTTATGTCAGAGGTGCCCAGTTCAAGTCCTGGCTGCTCCACTTCCCTGGTAATGAAACTGAGAAAGAAGTGGAGGATGGCCCGAGTGCCTGGAACCCTGTATGCGTGTAGCAGACAAGAAAACTCCTGGATCCTGGCTTCCACCTGACTCAGCTCTGGGAGACTGAACCAATAGATGGAAAAGCTTTCTCTCTGTCCCTCCCCCTAACTCTACCTTTCAAATACAGAAACAGAATGGAAGACCACAGCGGCCCTCACCTGCCAACATGGCACTGTGCCGCCCAGCGGGAAGCCGCAGCCAGGTCAGAGCCTCCTCCGGGGGTTCTGTATCCCCAGCCCAGTCCACCACGTACTCCTCGGGCTCCGTGGATCCCGGCCACCAGCTCACTCGCAGCTGACCGCTTGCTGAGCCGCTGTGGACCACCACGCTGCGGGGGGCGGAGTCTGCAGGGCCAGGGGTGGGCGACACAGCTGGCATCTCAGCCGCCCCACCCCCTGAAAGGATGTCCCACCTACCACGCATTCCTCCCCCTCCAGCGGCCAAGTCTCTTACCCAGACAGACCAAGGAGAGATTGGTGGGCAGTTCCCAGCGGGTGCCGTTGGTGGCGGACACCGCGGCCCAGTGGGCACCGGCGGGCACGCGGATACTGCAGCAGGACACGCCTTCAGCAAAGGGCTCCTGCTCGCCAGCCACCCACACTCTGTAGCTGATTGGCATGCAAGACCCTGGGGACTGAAGCAGGGAGGGGAGAGAGGGGTCAAGGTCTCCCCACGCCAGAGCCCACTTCAGGTGGTTTTTTTTCTTTTTTTAAAGATTTATTCCTTTTTCTTGGAATGAAAGATTGATAAAGAGGAAGAGGAGAAAGAGAGAAAGACCTCCCATCTACTGGTTCACTCCCCAAGTGGCCGCAACAGCCGGAGTTGAGCCAATCAGGAACCAGGAGGCTCTTCCGGGTCTTCCACGCGGGTGCAGGGTCCCGAGGCTGTGGGCCGTCCTCTACTGCTTTCCCAGGCCACAGGCAGGGAGCTGGGTGGGAAGTGGAGCAGCCGGGATTAGAATCGGCGCCCATATGGGATTCCCAGTGATGCAAGGCGAGGATTTAACCACTAGGCTATTGCACTGTGCTTTTTTCAAAAAGATGTATTTATGTATTTGAAAGGCACAATTTAAGAGAAAGGCACAGAGAGTTTGAAAGAACAAAGAAAAAAAACTTTCCCATCCACTAATTCATTCCCCAAATGACTACAGCAGATGGGGCTGAGGGCCAGGTTGCAGCTCCATCCAGGTCCCCCACATGGTCGGCAGGAGCCCCAAGCACTAGGTCCATCCTCTGCTGTTTTCCCAGGTGCACTAGCATGGAGCTGGATCAGAAGTGGAACAGCTAGGACTTGAACTGGTGCCAGTATGGGATACCAAGGTGGCAGATGGCAGCCTTACGGCTACACTACGATGCTGACCCACACTGCAGCTTTGAACAATTTCAAAACTTCCCCTGCTGGGCTTGCTGCAGTAGCCTAGTGGCTAAAGTTCTCGCTTTACATGTGCTGGGATCCATCCCATGTGGGCGCTGGTTTATGTCCCCGTTGCCCCACTTCCCACCCAGCTCCCTGCCTGTGGCCTGGGAAAGCAGTGGAGGACGGCCCAAAGCCTTGGGACCCTGCACCCGCGGGGGAGACCCGGAAGAGGCTCCTGGCTCCTGGCTTTGGATTAGCTCAGCTCTGGCTGTTGCGGCCACTTGGGGAGTGAACCAGCGGATGGGAGATCTTTCTGTTTCTCCTCTCTCTAAATCTGACCTACTTTTCCAATAAAAGTAAATACACCTTAAAAAAAAAATGAGCCTGGATCCCAGGATGATCCACATTCTGGGGTCTGTGGCTTTCAAATGCCAGCCCCCGGAGGCGCGGGTAGGTGAGTCAGAAATGAATAATTTTAACTGGTACCACAGCCAAACTTCCTTTCTAATGAATTAAAAGACACACACACACACACTTCTGGTGGCCTAATTTTAGCAGCAACTGAATTTTTCGATATTCTGAACACATGTGGGCTTTCGAGGCACTTTTGATAATCAGCTCTCAGCACAATATGTGCTGTCATATCTTGGAAAGTCAGACATGTAGAGAGAGGAGCAGAGACAGAGAGGAAGATCTTCCGTCCACTGATTTACTCTCCAAGTGGCCACAATGGCAGAGAGCTAATTGGAAAGTGGGGCCATCGGGATTAGAACTGGTGCCCATATGAGATCCCTGCGTTTGCAAGGCAAGAACTTTAGCCACCAGGCTACTGTGCTGGGCCCCAGAAGATATTTCTCTGTGCCTCGCATGACCTTGGAAATCTCTGGAAACTGGCTATAGGGAGCCAATATGGGGACACGAAAAGTTAATTTTCCACTTGTGGCACCAGCATCCCATGTGGGCACTGGTTTAAGTCCTATCTGCTCCACTTCCCATCCAGCTCCCTGCCTGTGGCCTGGGAAAGCAGTGGAGGACGGCCCAAAGCCTTGGGACCCTGCACCTGCGTGGGAGACCCGGAAGAAGCTCCTGGCTCCTGGCATCAGCTCAGCTCAGTTCCTGCCGTGGCAGTCAACAAACTGTGCCTTTTTCCTGCATGTCCGTTTATACAAGCGTGTGAGCAGCCTAGGGCCAACACACATCATGCACGGCTAAGATTCATGCAGAAGGGGCAACATGGTGACCCACCAGGTGAGGCCAGCACCTGCAGATGCTGGCAACCCTCTAAGGGCATGCAGTTCAAATCCTGGCTGCTCTGCTTCCAATTCATGCTCCGCTGTCCCGTGCCAGGAAGCCCTGCCCGCACCCTCACCATGTCCTGGATGTCTCAGGGACAGCTGCTGCAAGTGAGAGCTCTCCTGCCACTGACCCTCCCTCTTTGAATCCTTCCCCCACACCCAGTCCTCGAAGCAGCCTCCAGTGGGCGCCAGTGAGCAGCGTGTCACACCGTGTCACGCCGTGGCACCCGGGGGCTTCTCCCTCTGAGCCCTGACTTGGTCCCTGCCACTCACCTTCCAGAGCAACAGAACTTCCTGGTTGCTGCAGAAGTTCCCAGACACCCACACATCCCTTGGAGCTAGAAAGAAGGAAATCAGGGGTGTATTGTGGAGGAGGGCATGTGTGGAGAATGAAGTGAAATGACACCATACCTCAGTATATTCCTAGCAAAGCCTTGGCTAAAGCCTTGCGGGGTAACCGCCCGCATACCACCCCCGGCCCAGGGCATGGAGGTGTGCTCACCAAAGGGCGGGGTCTGGAAAGACACACTGGGGCTCCACTCGCTCCACAAATCCTCCTCATCCTGCACCCGGCAGCGGCCGGCCACTCTGTAGCTGGTGGCCAGCTCCAGGTCCAGGAGCTCGACAGGGCTCAGCGGGATGGTTTTCACCTCCGATTCCAGCTGGGGAGAGACAGGAAAAACGGTGTGGGTATGTGTGTCCGTGTGGTGGGGTGCACGTAGGCCTGGCTTACACGGACTAAGTCCAATCCTGGACTCCCTATGTTCCTCATTTGTGTATGTTTTAATTATGTATTTAATTAGTATTCTGAAAGAGAGAGAGGTGTCTCCTCCGTTGGCTCCTCCCCGAATGGCCGTGACAAGCCAGGCTGAAGCCGGGAGCTCCATCCAGGTCTCCCGTATCGGCGCAGGGACCTAAGTGGTTGAGCCATCCTCTGGTTGCCGTCATAGGTGTGTTAGCAGGGAGCTTGGACAACTGTTCAGTGGAGCCAGGAAGCAGATCTGGGCCCTGGCCATGTCTCAACTCGTACGCTAAACACCTTGCTCTCGTATTTTGGGAGGGAATGTCTGGAGGGGGCCTGATGGCCAAGCAGGCCACTGCGTGAGCGCCTGTAGCTGCAGGTGCACTGTGACACAGGCCCGGGGGCTCCGGGGCTCTGACGTGGGACTCGACCGCAGGGATGGTCAGGGTGGGAGGCAAAGGGCCCGTGCCACTCACCGGGACCCAGTCCTCTTCCAAGCATGACTGGTACCGGAACTGGCAAATGAGGACTTTATGGGACGGCCATGACGGTGGTGTCCACTCAATAGATGCTTCCAGGGGCTCATCCTCCGAGAAGTCCACAACGGGGGACAACTGGGGGACACTCGGTTTCACTGGGGGTGGCGAGAGGTCGGGGTGAGGGGAGGGGAGACTTCGACCACACCATCCCCTCCCTTCGGGCAACCTCTCCCCTCCCCCAGCACGCTACCTCGGGTTTCCAGGTTCACAGAGATTGGGGATCCCAAGGGCTGGTCCGCCTGGGACATCCAAACCAAGAGTTTATCCAAGGTGGTCAGCTGCTCCCGAGGGATGGTCACCCAGCTCTGCCCAGCGGCCACTCTCACGGTGTGCGTCCTGTTGGGGTGACTGGGAGGAGATATGAGTGTGTGTATGTGTGCGCGTGTGGCGGGGAGAAGGGGTCTGATTGGATATTGGGGCCACTGGGTGACAGCCCTGGGGATCGGCAGGCGGCCACTGCCCGTGGTTTGGATCCCAGAGCTGTGAGACCTTGAGCGAACCATGTGACCTCCTGTGTGGCTGTGGGCGTGAACAGCAGCTGCAGAGTCATGCAGGGGCAGCGGGGAAGAGATGAGAAGATGAGAAAGTGAAGGAAATGCATGTCATACATGACTGGGACCATAACAGGGTGTGGTGGATTCAACCACTGCATGAGACTCCAGCATCGGAGCACTGGTTCAAGTCCCAGCTGCTCCACTTCCCATCCAGCTCCCTGCATGTGCCTGGGAAAGCAGTGGAGGACGGCCCACAGCCTTGGGACCTTGCACCCGTGTGTGGGAGACCCAGATGGAGCTCCTGGCTCCTGGCTTGGGGTCGGCTCAGCTCTGGCCATTGCGGCCACTTGGGGAGTGAACCAGCAGAAGGAAGATCTTTTTCTCTGTCTCTCCTCCTCTCTGTATATCTGACTTTCCAACAACAACAACAAAAAATTAATAAATCTGAAAAAAAAAAAGCTTCACATTGTGAAGGTTTTTCTCCTTGTTTCTAGAACGCTTAACTCACTAAAATTCTCACCAGCAAAGCCATCACCGCTGATACCTCTTAGCGGAAGAAGCACAGAGACAATAAGTAACCAAACTCTCACACACACACACACACACACACACACACACACACACACACACACACAGACACACACACACACACACACACACACACAGGAAACCGCAAAGTGAGGGAGAGGGTGGCCTCCCCAGCCCGCTTCCCCGGGCGCCCGGGCCGGCCGTGCAGACTACTCACTACTTCTGGCTCTGCAGGTGCAGCAGGAGCGGAGCTGCTGGGTCCCCACGCGCCTCCCACGAGCAGTTCAGGTCGCCCAGGGGCGCGATCCTGTGGCACTGCCGTACCGCCGCGCTGCCTGCAGGGGAAGCCACAGAGACTCGGGGTGGATGCTGCGGCCAGACCCCACCTCCCTCCGCACCCTGATGAACCTGACCGAGTCCTGGGGGCAGGGGGCGAGCTCGAGACCCTCGCGGAGGATGATCCCCGGCAGGAAAGGGGGCAGGAAAGGGGGCTCTGGGCACCCCCACCCCCACACGCGCACACACACACACACACACACACACACACACACACACACAGGCCCGGGCCTGTCAGCCACATCCTCCCCCCCCACCGTCCTCCCATGCGCTCGGCACCGCGTCCCCCAGCTGGAGTGCAGGGGAGAGACAGCTGCGCATCCCCAGCACCCCGGCTGCTCACGATTCCCACCCACCCCGTCGCTCACCTCGCGGGCGGCTCGTTTGGAGCAGCAGCAGTAATCCCAGTGCTTGTGTCCACAGCCCCCAGGAGCGGGTGACCCAGGACGCCCGCATGGCGCCCCGCGGCGCCCCGGGACCCGGCGGCGCAGCCGGAAAGCCAGCGCTGCAGGCCGCCGCCTCCGCACCTTGCGCTCCTCCCCGCCCGGCCCGCGGCGGGAAGTTCCCGGCAGAGGTGGGGGGGACGGGGCGGGGCTTGGCTGGGGTTTGGGGGAGGCGGAACCCCTCTTCCTCCTCCCCCATCCCGCGTTCCCCAACCCTAGCGACGACACAAAACCCTCGGAACCCTTTGAAGCACTTTTTATTTTGTTTTGTTTTTTGTTTCATGGTGCACCCAAAGGGGTTATGCAGGAGGCCAACCTGGAGGGCGTGGGGTCCATCCTAAGTCCCTGGGGTGGGGCTGGGGGGTCCAAGGATCTAGGCAGGCAGGGCTGGGACCCTGGGGACATCGCTCCGAGTTGGGAGGAGTGTCAGGTAGGGGTCTCCCCCACCGCAATGGCCAGTTCAGGGCGCAGCTTAGGCTCCCAGCAGCACAAGGTCAGGGGTGCAGCTCAAGGTCGCGGCCTTGGGGGGGGGGGCGATGTTGGACAGGGGATGATGCCTGAGCTCAGAGGGCAAGTCTGGGATCCCCAGGTGACGGAACATCGGATGTAGGATGGCGCGGAGGAGGGCAGGGCGCGGCAGGGGGCAGGAGAGGGCTGCCTGCCAGTGCGGGACCCCTGGGGCGGCCGGGGGTCTCAGGCTGGGACTCAGCATAGCACGCTGATCTCACTCTTGGTGCAGCCCCACTTGCAGCAACTGCTGGAGAGGCCTGACAGGACATCCCGGCCACCTCGGATGGCTCCCTGCCAGGCCGGCCGGCTGCCAGCGCTGTAGAAGGCCTGGGGGGGCTTGGTCAGTGCCAGCCATTCGCTGGAGCTCACAGTGGCCTCCAGCTCTCCTGCGACCAGGCTGTCTGGGTCTGCCACCACCTCGGGGAAGGCTTCACCTGCTGTGAAGACAGAAGGAGAAAGGTGAGTTCTCCAAGGTTTTGGTTCTTGTGTGGCCTGGAGCCCCAGCCTCACTCTGGCTGCCAATCCTGGGGTTCTGTTTCCCGTCGTGACTTTTCCCTTCTGGTCATTGAATCCCCCTGCTCTTTATTTATGGAGGACAGACTGCCGGTCGATCCCAGCCTCTGCACGTTACAGTCCTCCGTGTGTGGAATCTCCCTGCAGCTTGCACGCGCCCTGGGAAGGAAAGCGGGGTTTGGAGGACAGCTGATTCTCATCAGGCTCCTCGTTGAATGCCAGGTTGTTTCTATTCATCAAAAAGGCTTCCAGCCACATCTGCTGTGTGAGCCACGAGCTCAGGAACCTGCCTTGTGACCCATCTGTGTGCCAGATGCTGGCGGGAAGTTTGTGAGATCTGCCCTCTCTAAGCCTCGTGGTGCCAACGGTGGGCCCATTTACCAGAGGCGACCACTGAGGCAGAGCCAGGTAGCAAACGGGCACACAGCTATTAAGGTGGTGCACACCCTGGGCCCTTGAACCCAAGAGGTCAGAGGGCATTTCATTGTCACAGTTTTGAGTGGCAGCTGCTCGGCTGGCTCAGGTTGGGGCTTGGAGCGCGACCCTGGCTTGCTGTCCCCTGTTCCTCCCTTCGGCCCCTCCAACCACGGCGTCCCGGTCCCCAAGCCAGGCTGAGGGTCTCCTCAGATGCGTGCAACGAGGCAGGGGAGGGTCTTGTGTCCCCCTGACTTTCCTCCTCTCCTCTGGCCAACACACACACACACACACACACACACACACACACACACACACACCCTCCACCTGCACCACACACACACACACACACACACACACACACACACACCCCTGACTTTCCTCCTCTCCTCTGGCCAACACACACACACACACACACACACACACACACACACACACCTGCACACACACACCTGCACACACCCCGCCCAGCCTGCGCACCTGTGCCCAGACTCTGGGATCGCCTCCAGCGGGAGCCACCGCAGGTGAAGATGACAGCCCGGATGAACTCCCGGCCACAGAGCTTCACCCCGTAGGGCGCTGCCCGGGCCTGCGCCCCTGGCCATCGTTCCCCAACCAGCAGCAGCAGCAGCAGCAGCAGCAGAGAGAGCCTGGCCATGCCGGACACAGCACTGGGGCGGCACACACAGCTCCGGTCCACGTCTGCCCTGCCTCCAGGTAGCCCCCGAGGATTTATACCTTGTGCGGCCCGCACCCCGCCCGATGGAGGCCGTCACCTCCCTTATCTCCCTCGACTCGGGGGGACTCATTGCCCCCTCCCCTCTCCGCGCGGTGACCCGACCTTTCCCTTCGCCAGCAACGAGTGGTGATAACCTTTAGCCGGGGGACAGGCAAGACAGCTCAGCTTGCTGTCATCTTGCGTGGGGTGGGCGAGAGGACCTTGACTGAGCACAGACGGGAGGGAAGGGGAGGGTGGAAGACTCAACCAGACCCCCACAGGGTTGGGATCACTCGTGACCGTCTCAGTAACAATAAAGACGGAGCGAATTCTACAACCCTGTGGCGCTCAGAGATAGCTGTCAATACTTTCTTAGCTATGTAATTTTTTTTTTTAATTTTTAAGCTTTTTCTTCTTAAGATTTATTTATTTTTTTTTTATTGGAAAGACAGATTTACAGAGAGAAGAGAGAGAAACATCTTCCATGCAATGGTTCACTCCCCAAGTGACCGCAACAGCTGGAGCTGAGCTGATCAGGAGCCAGAAGCCAGGAGCCTTTTCCGGGTCTCCCCCATGGGGTGCAGGGTCCCAAGGCTTTGGGCCGTCCTCCACTGCTTTCCCAGGCCACAGGCAGGGAGCTGGATGGGAAATGGAGCAGCCAGGACAGGAATGGTAGGGGTTTGTAGGGGTCACCCAGGCTAGGCTGCAACACCTGCTGGTGAGCACAAGAACTGGGGTGGGCTTAGCAGGGGTTTTTCAGGATTGTCCAGACTGGTCCAGGTCCACAACATCCACCAGCGTGTGCAAGAGCCAGGGCTGGAGATGAGGCTGGTCAGGCAACTGCACCCACTGGTTCAGGGGTTGGCTGGTACAGGGGCAGACTGAACCCAACCCTGCACCCACTGGTTCAGGGGTTGACTGGTACAGGGCAGACTGAACCTGACCCAGCGACCCAGCGTGTACCAGCTAGCACACATGAGGGCAAAGTGTAAAGATGCCCTCCCTCCCCCCAGGGGTTTTAGGAATTCCTCATCTAAACTGCTGCACTTGCACCTGACTTCAGCAAAAATCACTCAGACGTATGATCTCAGCCTGGACACGTCAGAATGGAGAGTCCACCCGGATGAGCAAGAAACACAAGACAGCCAGCTCATCTACACCCAAAGAAAGCTTGGAATCCCTCAACCAAGGATGTGGAGGACAGGCCGCCTGGATCTGTGAGCGCACTGAAGCAGAGGGGACAGCCAACAGCCCTCCGTGCAGCTCCTCAGAAGACTCAACATCACACAAGGAACCCCCTCAGGGCAGTCTCCCCGCGTTGGGGCCACGGCCATCTCCATTCCCGGGTGCTGACATGGTCTGACAGCGAGGAGCAACAGGCTGTCTGCCCTCTCCCCCAGGCCCCTGCCCTCCCACCTCCAGCAGACTTGTTGGGCCCAGATTTTGCGGATCTCCCGAAAATCATCAGGAGTCTGAATTTGATGCAAATGTGTAAGGGCCGTCTGGTCGGACGAAGGGGGCCCCCAGCCCCCAGCCCCCAGCCCAGCCCAGCAGGAGCAGTAGCCACGGCCGAAGCAGGAAAAGCCGCAGCAGAAGGGGCAGGAAAAAGGAGAGAGCGAGGTTGGACAGCACAGGGTTGTTCATGCATTTCAGGCTGATTCCACACAATTCTACAGTCATGACTGGTCAGTTTAACTTTTACAAGAGCAAGTTGGCAGGCTTCTATCGGTGAGTTGGAAACAAGCAACTTTCAAAGAGTGAAAACTGGTGGTTTATAGGGCAATGAGCGAGTCTCCTTCCTGAGGCGTGCTCTGCCTATGCAACCTGCCGGGTGTCCTGCCAGTGTCCTCCCGGTGTCCTGTCCTGTCACCTAGGCTGCCAGGCCTGGAGGTCACACAGCCCCCAGCCAAGCAAGCGAGGCAGAAAGCACAAAAGCAGAAAACACTTAGCTTCTTCAGACACAGGAGGAAAAATGGAAATATTTGTTTGTTTCTTATTTTTCTTTTCTTTTTCAAAGATGTCTTTACTTATATTGGAAAGTCAGATATACAGAGAAGAGAAGAGAGACAGAGAGGAAGATCTTCCGTCTGATGATTCACTCGCCAAGTGGCTGTAATGGAGTTGAGCCGATCTGAAGCCAGGAGCTTCTTTCGGGTCTCCCACGCGGGTGCAGGGTCCCAAGGCTTTGGGCCGTCCTCCACTGCTTTTCCAGGTGCGTGGGCAGGGAGCTGGGTGGGAAGTGGAGCAGCTGAGACTCGAACTGGTGCCCATATGGGATGTCAGGCCCAAGAAGGGGGAGGATTAGCCAGTTGAACCATCACACCAGGCCCCCAAATAATACATCTTTTAAAAATAAATACATTTTATAGTGTTTAAGAAAATTAAAACTGAAAGAGGGTTGTTCAAGGATCGATTTGTTTATTTGGAAAGCAGAGTTAGAGAGAGGGACAGAGAGGGAACGTCCCATTGGCTGCGTCCGCTTCATATTAGCGCTTTGCGCTGCTGCCCTTTGTAAGCCACAAGCTCCCGGCCCCGGCTTGCCCCCCGTGGGTGTCGGGGCTGAGGGCCGAGACTCTGCGAGGCAGAGGTCCCCTCGGATGGCTGCTTGGAAAAGGGCGGATGGATAATATCTCCCGGATGACGCCTGTGAGAGCGCGGGACTCGCCCCCCCTGCCCTTTCCTGCTAGTTCATCCGGTGGCCCCGCTGCCTGCTCCCTCCCTCGGGGCTGCTGAGAGCCGAACAGCACAGGCAACTTGGGGCTGCCTAAGTGCTCTGCCAGAGCCAGCTGCTTCAATTCTTAATTAATTGCCCTTGATGGGAGAACTTCTGTCTATTGCTTCACTCTCCAAATGACCACAATAGCCAGAGCTGAGCTGATCCAAAGACAAGAGCCAGGAGCTTCTTCCGGGTCTCCCACACAGGTGCAGGGTCCCAAGGCTTTGGACCGTCCTCCACTGTTTTCCCAGGCCACAGGCAGGGAGCTGAAATTGGAGCAGCTGAATATAAACTGTGCCCACATGGGATCCTGGAGTATGCAAGGCGAGGACTTCAGCTACTATGCTACCATGCCGGGCCCATGTTCCTAGTTATTAATTATATCATGCACTTGATGAGGAACGCAGAGAGAGGGAGAGAGAGAGAGAGAGAGAATGTTCCCACGTACTGCTCTGTTCCCCCAAGTGCTCGCCTGGGTCAAGCCAGATCCTGTAGCCCAGCACCCCATCCATGTCCCCTGCATAGATGGCACACAGCTAGCCGCTCGGGCCACCCCCGCTGTTTTCTGTTAGCAGAGAGCTTGGGTTTAGCAGTGGGACAGTCAGGACTTGAAGCGTGCTGCGTACCCACCTCCAGAAGCCCCTCTCTGCGTCATCAGGCATCCGTGTGTTGGGGCTCCTGATGTTGCGATGTGGCGTGTTCAGCCACTGCTTGTGTCACTAGCATCCTCTATGGCAGCACGGGTCAGACTCCTCTGCTTCTCATCCAGCCCCCTGCTTGCACACACACACACACACACACACACACACCAGCAGCTGGTGGCCTCAGGGCTTGCATCCCTGTCACCCCGGCTGGGAGACCCCAGTGGATTTCCAGGCTCGTGGCTTCAGCCTGGCCCTGCCCCTTCTGGTGTGAGTGCTTGGGGGAGTGAGCCAGCAGATGGAAGATCTCTCTGTTGTTCTTTCAAATATATAGTTTCAAAAAAGGAGAAAGAGATCAGAGGCCCACATGAAGACGGAGGCAGGAACAAGGTGTGTGATGCGGCCATAGGACCCACGGGGACACCTGGCGCTAGGGCAAATCAGCAGAGACGGAGGAGGCGTCCCTGCCCAGCTTCTACGGACCACTGGAGTCTCCCCATTTGTGATCTTTGCTACAACCACACAGGAAATGAAAACCCAGGCTCAACTCTCACGCTAAGAACATCCACATTGCCCCCTACCATCAGGGGGAGCCCCGGTTAGAGTCCTGGCTGTTAGTGTGGTGCCCGGCAAGCTAATCTACCTGCCAGCATCAGCATCCCATAGGGGTGCAGTGTGTGTCCCGGCAGCTCCACTTCCCATTCTGCTCTCTGTCTGTGGCCTGGGAAAGCAGTGGAGGACGGCCCAGAGCCTTGGGACCCTGCACCCGCGTGGGAGACCCGGAAGAACTCCTGGCTCCTGGCTTCGGATTGGCTCAGCTCCAGCTGTTGCAGCAGCTTGGGGAGTGAACCAGCGGACAGAAGATCTTCCCCTCTGTCTCTCCAACTCTCTGTATATCTGCCTTTCCAATACAAATAAACCTTTTAAAGGTTTTAAAAATGGAAGATCCAGCTCCCTGTGAAGCATGGGCGGGGGGAGCAGTTATAGAACTCCAGGCCTTGGGCTGCTGATGTGGGCAACTCGGAAGCTCCTGCCTGGCCCGGAAGCTAGGGAGTGAGCCAGGGGGTGGAAGATCTCAGTGTGTTGCTCACTCTGCATTTTCATAAAAATAGATTTATTTATTCATTTTCTTTCTTTTTTTCTAAGATTTATTTACCTTTATGGGAACGTCAGCTATACAAACAGGAGGAGAGACAGAGTTCCTCCACCTGACGATTCACTCCCAAAGTGGCTGCAACGGCCGGCACTGTGCTGATCTGAAGCCAAGAGCCAGGAGCCTCTTCCCGGTCTCCCAGGTGGGTGCAGGGTCTTTGGGGTTCTGTCTTCTTGCTCCGCCTCCATGTTCACCGCTACCACAGGCTGCATGAAGGAGGCGCTGTCACTTCCCTTCAGTCTGTGGCTACTCTGGGTGGGTATGAGTTGAAGCCCACCCCCAGCCCCCACCAGGTGCAGCTGCTGTCTGCCACACACCAGCAGAACTGGCAGCTGGGGGTTCAGCGCGCGGGAAGGGTGGGCTCTGAGCATGTGTCTCATTTTACTTCCCTCCTGCCAGGTGCCTAAGCCAGGGGGAGGCTCCGGGAGGGACGACCAGACAACATGTAACGAGGGAGTGTGAGAAGGTCAACCCTCATCCACCACAATAACGAATATTTATTTAGATTTACCAAAAAAGGCAAACACTAAAACAGACCAATGTCCCCCAACTTTCTTTTTTTAACATGTATTTTCTTTTTTTTAAGATTTATTTTTATTATTTTTTCATTGGAAAGGCGGATATACAGAGAGAGGAGAGAGAGAGAGGAAGATCTTCCATCCGATGCCGATACTATGCCGATCCGAAGCCAGGAGCCTCTTCCGGGTCTCCCGCACGGGTGCAGGTTCCCAAAGCTTTGGGCCGTCCTCCACTGCTTTCCCAGGCCACAAGCAGGGAGCTGGAAGGGAAGCGGGGCTGCCGGGATTAGAACCGGCGCCCATATGGGATCCCGGGGTTGCAAGGCGAGGACTTAACCACTTGCGCCACCGCGCCGGGCCCTTTAACATGTATTTTCAAGATCAATGCTAAAGCATACATCTCCTTTGCAAAGTACTTTGGGTGTGTCTTTGGGACAAAGCATCTCACGCCCTCAGCTGCCCCGACCCCAGGGCGCTGGAATAGGGACCACAGACTCAGGTGGTCAAACTGCGGCATCCCACCTCCTTAACCCACCCCAGTTGCATCTTTACCATTTAAGATATTTTGCTGCTACCCCCCGCCCCCGTCTCCCTCCCCAATCATTTTACTGTAGAGAAGAAAAAAGAAAAAAAGCCATCCAGATTTGGCATTGCAATTCTGCCCTCGGAGGCCGGTGCACGGGGCAGGGCAGGTGGACGCGCGGCGAGGCGGGGATGCATGGCCCCTGCGGGCGGCCAGGGCTCTGACCTTTAAGCTTATCGCCCGCCGGACACGCCACGCCGCCTGCCGAGCCCAGATAGCGGCGGCCGCCCGGCCAGCGCTGACCTTTCCCGGCGCGATGGAGCAGACGGAGGCGGGGAGGACTGGACCACCGCTCCCCGCAAAACAACACCTCCGCCAGCTCGGGGCGGTGACGTCACCGAGCCCGCGTCACCGCATTCCTCCCGTGACGTCAGCGCCCAGGGGCCGCAGCCCCCGCCCCGACCCCGGCTCCCCCAGGGAGGAAGACGTCGGAAGGCTGGTCTCCCTCCATCCCTCCCTCTCTCCCTTCCTGGCTCGCCATTTGAAATTGGGTAAGTCACAGCGAGAAGCGGACTACAAGTCCCGAGAGGCCCCGCGCGCGCGGAGAGGGAGGCGCGCAGCCGCACAAGGTCCAACCACACAGCGCGGTAAACCTTTCCTCCCCATGCCCGCCTGCCCCGCCCCGGGGCTGGATGGACGTCCCTCTCGTCGAATCAGAAAGCAGCTTTTATTGCCGCTGGCCAATCCGCGGCCCCCGCAGATCCCACCCCCCCTCTATTCTTAGCCCTGCGGGGAGCGACGGACTCCCCGGCCTTCGAGTGTTCCGTTTCCTTTTTTGACGGACATTCCCGCGGCCGAGTCAGAACGCCAGGAAGTGCAGAGGGCGTTGACAAGCGTGCCTAACGACCAATCGCTGAGCGGCACGGTCCGGCGCCGTCCAATGACTTCCCCGGGCGCCGCCAATCACCCGGGGCCCCGCCCCCGGCGCGTGACGCCAGTAGGGTGGGTAGCAACAGTTGCCCCGGTGAGGGAAACGGAGGCGCCATAGCCACGGTAGTCGTGGCGACCAAGCAACCCGGCAACGCGAATCAACAACAACAACCAGCGCCCTGCCGACCCCCGCCCCCGCCCCCCCAAGCGCGGCCCGGGCACCCCGGCAGAGGGGCTCCCCTGCCCACACCCCGCCGCGACCCCCTGCCGCGGACAAGCTGAGGTAAAGGCGGGCCGGACCCCCCCCACACACCACCCCACCCTACCCCACCCCGGGGCGGGCGGGCCATGGCGGCGGCGGCGCGGGCGGCGCTGGGAACCCCGGGGCCGGGACAGGGCGGTCAAGATGGCGGCGGCGGCGGCGGCGGCGGCCCGTGGGGGAGGGGGCCCGGCCGGGGCGGACACCCCCCTTCGCCCCGGCCCCGCGAGGGGGCGGAGCTCGGGCCGCGCAGGGGGCGGGGCCGGGCGCGGCCGGGCCAATGGCGGGCGCGTCCAGGGGGCGGGGCGGGGCCGGGCGGGAAGGTGTGGGCGGGGCCGGCGGTGGTGATGGTGGGGGGGTCCGGGTGGGGCGAAGCCCGAGGATGCTGAGCTGACCCCAGGTGGCCTCTGCGCGTGTGCAGCCTCAGTGTTGCTCTCCGTGAAATGGGGCGAATGGTGGACCGCTGCCTCCTCGCGCATCCCAAGGAGTTACCCGCTTTTTTTTTTTTTTTTTTTTGCATCATTCCTGCCTCCGGGGCTGGTCTTTAAACTTATGTGGCCCCCTCCCTGTGTGCGGTTTGACAGAGTCGTTATCAGCTTCCGCCCTGCCCGTCCACTGCTCTGTCTGCATTAGCTGTCTTGCTTCTGCCAGGAGCCGAAAGGGCCCGTCTTCTTTCGCAAGCAGCTGTGCGCTGGGGGCAGAGGGGGGCGGCGTGCGAGCCCCTGACTGGGTGGAGGAGCGAGTTAGGAGGAAGTGAGAGTGGCTTGGTGTTGCTGCTTCACCCGCGCACCCAGTGGGTGTCCCCCCCTCCGCTGGCTGGCATGTCACATGTTCCTGAGAGAGACTCGGTCCATCCTTCTGCCCCAGCGGGGTCTCCCCCTCCCAGGAACGTGAGAGGGAGGGGAAGGGGGCTTGAGGAACTTGTGTGTGTGTGCACCTGTGTGGAAACACTTCTAGTCGCTTCGCCAGGCCGGGCACATGTTTTGGTGTCAAATGGGTGGCAGTCAAATATTGCCCAACGAGGTGGCCGCCGGCTTCCAGGGCACCACGTGGCCGGGATGGAATGGCTGCCCGATGGCAGGGTCCCCCCGAGGATGCTGAGGGAAGGGTCCAAAGCAAGCCTTGGTTGCTTCACAGCAGCGTGGAGAGAGAGACACACACACAGTGAGTCTGCGTGTAGGGAGAAAGTGTTTGCCGAGTTGCCAGCCAAACCTGGACCCGTCTGGCTTTGGAGCTTGCTGGTGCCAATCAGGCACACCTTTTAAATCAATCAAATGAACTCCCAGTGGAAATGTTCCGGTTCTCTCCTCTCCCCACCCCGCCCCCGAATTTGAGATTGGGTTTAGAAGTGGAGGTTAGGGTGGGGGTGGGGCTGGCGGGAAGGGGCAGCCTCATTTCTGCAGGAATCCCCCTATGAGACTGGAGTGAGGGTGCTGGGCCTGTGTGCGTGCGCGCGTGCGTGTGTGGTGGGGGATGGGGCCACCGCAGGTGCAGAAATGCTAAATTTCTAGAAAGAGTAAGAGCCGGCAGGTTGCTGTCCCGGGCTTGTCACTGGTCTCGGGCCGGTGCAGGGCAGGGCCAGGGGAGGGGATGGCCGCCAGCAGGCCAGCCCCATGGCTGGCTAGGCCGTTCTTGGCAGCCACTTCCCCACTTCCCCTTCCCCAAATCTCCCTGGGACAGGCATTCCCTGGGGGATGTGTGTTAGTCTCCTGTGACCCCTGCTGGGCACCGTCTGCATCCGAAGGAGCTGTGCTTCCCCCACCCCACCCCCCAGTGGAGTTGCTTGCGCTTAACCTGGAGGGCGTATCCCTGAGCCGGTGACTTCCTGCTAGGCCGTCTGCTGGCGTGTTTATTTTTGTCATTTGGAGCTGAGCAGACAGCCCAGTGGCTGTCAAGATGGACATGATCCCTGGGCTGTGGGAATCGGGGTGTCAGGGACCCCCTGGCCGGGGGAAGGCTGGCAGGGGCGGGGACTCTGCCCTGGCTGCTGAACGGCTCCGGGCTGTGGCTTTTTGGAAGAAAATACCCAGAAAGGAAAAAGCCTTTCCTTCAAGGGCCAGGGCCTGGGGGACACATGGGCGAGCCAAGGCAGTGCCACACTGTGGGTGATCCCCAGCAGGCACCCTTCCCGGGGGGGGGGGGAACGGCGGGTGGGAGCTCAGAGGAAGTGACGCCAGAGGCGGCCATGGCAGAGCAGGAGTGGGGTGGGGACAGGCTGGAGGAAACCCTGGTCAAAGGCCGGGAGCGGGGAGGGGAGGGATCTGCTGGTTTGGCTTGAAAGACAGGAATGATGATGGGCCTGGAGCCTATGGCTCCCTCCAGCTCTCCAGCCCTCCCCAGGGTAGGGACCCACAGCCGACAGCCACACCTGTTGCCTCCCCAGGGTGCACAGGAAGCTGGGTGGCAGGTGGAGTAGCTGGGACTAAGCAGCAACTCTCCAGTGTGCGGTGCCCGGGAAGTCCTAGTGGCACCTTTTCCCCCTGGCGTGCCACCACACCTGCCCAGCTCCGGGCCTTGGAACCGCTTCTGGCGAGACACAGTGTGTTTCCTGTAGGGTCCCCTGGACTGGCAGGCCAGAGGGAAGCGGGCGGGCCCTGGCATGGGATGTGGGCCCTGACACTGACCCCTGAGCAGCCTGCCCGCCCTCAGGGCATGTTTAGGAAGCCTTGTGGACAGGTTGATAATTGATTGGAGGAACAGCCATCTTTTCTTTCTTTTTTTTTTCTTTTAAGATTTATTTGTATTGGAAAGTCAGATATACAAAAAGGAGGAGGGACAGAGAAAAACATCTTCTGTCTGCTGGTTCACTCCCCAAGTGGCCACAACGGTCAAAGCTGCACTAATCCGAAGCCAGGAGCCTCTTCCGGATCTCCCACGTGGGTGCAGGATCCCAAGGCTTTGGGCCGTCCTCCACTGCTTTCCCAGGCCACAGGCAGCACAAGCAGGGAGCTGGAAGGGAAGTGGAGCAGCCAGAACTTGAACCATCATCCATATGGGATCCCAGCGAGTACAAGGCCAAGACTTTAGCCACTAGGCTACTGTGCCGGGCCCAGAAAGGGACCTTTCCATGTAGTTCTGCCAGTCCATCACAGAGCCTACTTTATAGGTGGGCACACTTGACTGCTTATTTATTTGTTTGTTTGTTACAGGTTTTTTAAATGACCTGGGGTTGGGGAAGTGTAGGAGAAAAATTCAAGGGCGGCTGTTTTATGGCATGACACAAAACACAAACCCTAGCGCCGAGCCCGCGCTGTGCCCACTTGCGTCCGTATTGTCTCTGACTGCTTTCGCCCGGCTGGGTAGCAGCTGAGCAATGCTTGTGCCGTGCCAGCCCGTGCCAGCCACCTACCAGAATCCCCGAGCCACCTCCGGCCACAGCCGAGGGCCAGGAAGGCAGGTGCAGCCACAAGTGCTTTGTGTGGCAGAATCATTGCCGCCGACTGGGGTTGTTTGGCAGTCTCCCTTTGCTTGATATTGTATGCGCCACGAAGGCTAGGTACCACGTGGATAGATGGGGAGGAGGGTCCCTTGTCCCTTGTTTCCCCGGGGGACACACCAAGTATCTGATTGACAGATGGGACAGAGATCTCCCCAGGGAAGCAGTCCGAGGGGGGCAGTCACATGGGTGCGAGTTCAGGAATCCATGCCACAGGTCACGTCCAGGTGGCCGACACCAGGAGGATGGACGGTCCAATGAGGCCACGTTGGGGGCCACGTTGGGGGCCACGTTGGGGACCCCGCTGGCTCCCCCCTCCCCTCTGATGCCAATAGAGGGCAGTGTGGGCGGGGCGGGCAAGGATAGGAGGCCGGTGTCTGCTCCCTGCTTCCTGTCAGCACCTCCTGAGGCCTGGCACAGACAGCTCTGTCCAGGCCATCCAGCAGTAGCAGGCAGACACCCCCTCTCTGTCCCTCCAACTCCAGAGGCAGTAGTCAGGAAGTGCCTTGGTCTCTCCCAGAGCCTTGGTGGAGGTCCCCCAGGGCAGTGCCCAGAGCCAGGGACAACTCCTAGGCACTTTTGCCTGATGCCTGGCTCAGCTCCTGCCCAGGGGGTTAGCTCCAGCCCCCCAGACCTGCCCGCATCTCCAGGGCAAGTGAAGGGAGGAGTCAGCCGGAGTGGAGAACCTCAAGCTGAACTTAACCATGAACCTGGCTTTCCTCTGCTTGTTCATTAATTCTTGGTTTTCTTTCTTTTGTTTTTCTTTTTTTCTCTCTCCCCCACCCTTCTTTCATCCCAAAGAAGAGAAAAAGAAAAAAAAAAGCCTTATCTATTCCCATTTTCCCCACTGTTGGCATGGCAACCCAGGCATACAGTACTGAGCTGCAGGCCGTCCCACAGGCATCCCAGCCGGCGCAGGCCCCGCCTCAGGCCCCGCCTCAGCCACCACCTCCTTCAGCCGCAGCACCCCAGCCCCCACAGCCCCCCGCCGCCGCCACCCCTCAGCCCCAGTATGTCTCGGAGCTGCAGACCCCCCAGCCGCAGGCACAGCCACCAGGCAGCCAGAAGCAGTACATGACTGAGCTCCCAGCTGCCCCGGCGTCCTCGCAGGCTGCAGGTGCACCCGCCCCGGCGACTGCATCCCAGCAGTACATCGTGGTCACTGTGTCCGGTAAGTGCACCTGGGCGGGGCGGGGGCGGGCTCCAGGAGGGGTTTCCAGCCCAGCAGTCCCAGGTGGTGTGGAGCAGCCAAATCGGCCGACTGCTCTAGGAGGGCCTGCCTGCCTCAGTTTACTCACCTGTAAAGGGGGTCACTGTATCCTGCATGGGGCAGGCCAGGAGGGGACCCTCCTCTGCTTCCGGTCCAGGAACCACTTGGGGGCACTGTGGATGTGGGGGTTTGGGTTTGTGGGCGAGTCTGTGTGTCGCCTCGCATCCTAGCCACCCTTTCTGGCCATGGAGGAAGTGACCAGGTGTCCATAAGGTGGGTGAGCAGAGGGTTACGGCAGGCCACGGCTCCCCGGGGTCCTGAAGGCATGGGGCGCTGGTGCCTCTCGCAAGTGTGTGCACGGGAGCCACTCCTCTGTGTGTAAGCAGGCAGTAGGTGTTCAGGTGCCCTGGAGTGGGGAGGCTGGGAAAGGGGGTGGGTCCAGGTTGGCATGGTGGCGGCGGGGGCAGGACCCTGAACAGTGCTTCAAAAGCTTGGGACAGTGCCTGCAGGGGGAGCGGGCGGATGGCCACCTGTGGCTGCAGCCCGCGCGTCCCACTGTCCTGGCTGAGGCCGGGGCTGTGCGCGTGGCCTGGTCATCAGCACCACCGAGCCATCCTCTGCCCCTCTCCGCCCTCCCTCAGTCTCACTGCCATCCCGCCCCCGGGGTCCATCTGCACCCACAGTTCTGCCTTCTCGGTGCCCCTCCAGAACTGGTGCGCTCTGTGCCCCCCCCCCCCCCCCCGCTTGCACTCTGCTGCTTTGCTCATGGGGTCCTTGTCTATCCGGCCCCACCCCTCCCCAGGATCCCCCAGCTCCCGCCTCCCGCAGCGGCACCTGCTGGATTCTCTGGCTTCGCTCATCCTGGCTCCCTCATCCTGCATGGGTATGCTCCCCTCTGCGCCCTGCGCCCCGCCTCGCCATCCGCTGTGTTCCGGGGTCCCCCTCATCCTCACCGCCTGCACCCTGTTGCTTTCTGCATCTGGCGCCCCTGGCTTCACGGTCGTCTGTCCATCTCGCATCCTCCCTCATCCTCCTCATCCCCCCGGCTCTGCCCCCCGAGGCCAGCCAGGACCCACCACCTCTTCTGCCTGCTACGACCTGCTGTGCTGGTCCAGCCTCACTTTCTCCACCCGCTGCCCCCCAGTCCTCTCAAAGCCAGGGGCCAGGGGCCTCTTCCGGGTCTCCCCCATGGGTGCAGGGTCCCAAGGCTGTGGGCCGTCCTCCACTGCTTTCCCAGGCCACAGGCAGGAAGCTGGATGGGAAGCGGGACTGCTGGGATTAGAACCGGTGCCCATATGGGATCCCAGGCACGTGCCAGGCGAGGACTTCAGCTGCTAGGCTACCACGCTGGGTCCTCATTGTACAGTCTTAACACAACACGTGCTAACTGAAGCACCTGGGCTGATAATGTCACAACATGAAGTGTCATACACGATGATATCACACATACGCGTGGTGATGTCACACACGATGAGGTCACATACACATGATGTCACACCACAAAACGTAACACCTGACATCATACATGTATATACAGTGATGCCATGTCACATGCGTGACACGTAATGTCATACCGTGTCACTGATGTCACACATGTAATATGTAGAATGATGTCACGCATGATAATGCCACACACTGTGTCTCATGATGATGTCACACACACACACACACCTCCAGTTTCCCAGGAGGGCTCTGAGTCTGTGGAGTGACAGCCTCGAGGGCAACAGCTCACAGCCATCCCATGCCAGCAGCGCCACCCTGGGGGTTGCTGGTTCACGCCCCAGGATCCTCAGAGGGAAGGTCTGGAGCAGACCCCCAGCTCTCATCCCACTAGGAAGACCACCTGGTCTGGTGCTTGGGTCACTTGAACTCAAGCCAGACACTGCCTAGCCATGGGGCCCTGCGAGGAGGCCTCTGCCCCCACTAGGGGCTGCCGTGCGCCAGCCATCACAGAGCTCTCCCAGCTTCCTCTCTGCCTGCCAGCAGCATAGCCGTCCCAGTGGTCCTAGAATCATATTTTTCCTGCCACTCCTGGCCTGTGCCAGGAGCATGTCCGTCCCCCAAAGGGCCACTGCCCAGGGCCTGCCCGATCTGTCCGGAAGGGGACAATGAGGTTGGCTGGTGTCCTGCTGGCCAGGCCCTGCCCTGCCCCTGCTCCCCGCCCGCCTGCCACCGTGGGTAGCGCCCTGATGTCAGGGCTGGCCCGGGCCACGTGGGTGAGCCTGTGCTGGGGAGAGGGGGAAGGGCAGGCTAACTGACACCGGCTGAGGCCCAGGGAGGCCAGGCAGGGGAGGGGCCCTGGGGCCAGACCTGGAGCAGGTCCCTTACAGCCTCCTGCCTTCTGGCGGGCTCCGCCCTGATTACAACCACCGCAAGACCCTGGGAAGCAGGTGCAATCCCCATCCCACAGTGGAAAGGGGGTACCCTGGCACCCCCATCCCTCCCTCCCTGGGGAACGCTGCATGTCCCCCCCCCCCCCACCTCCTGCTTCCCTGCCCCTTGGGGTGAGTTCTGGATTGGGCCTCTCCCTGCAAGCAAGTCCTCCAGGACTGAGCAGTAGAGGGCGCTGTGGGCAGCCCGAGGTGCACAGACTGGAGCTGGCACCTGCGCCCCGAGGAGGGCGGACCCCGGCCCTGCACAGCATCAGCCTAGAGAGGGAGCGGGCCCCCGGCAGCAGGGGCAGCGGCCCAGCGGCCCAGCCAGGCCTGCCCCCGTGGAAACGCACCTCCTGGAGCGGCGCCGCTGGCTCACCCCCACGCACGGGCCGGGAATGGAGAGCACAGGCAGGCAGGCAGCCAGAAGGACAGACTCGCTGACCTGCAGCGGGGCCTCTCCTCCCTGCGCGGGCCGCGCGCACCTGCCAGCAGCAGACGGGGGCTCCCAGAGACTTTCCTTCTCCTCCTGGCACGTGACCCGTGCTGTGTGTCTGCCCAGCCTGGCAGGTGCAGGGGTGAGGGAGACGGGAAGGCGGCAGGTAGCTGAGGCCAGCCCAGCCGCTTCCTCCTGCTCAGACGCTCAAGTGAGCAGCGCCCCTCTGGCGATTCAGGGTCACTGTGTGTGGGGGCTATCTCCCTGGAGAGGAGAGGGCCCCTTCCTCCCAGCCCCAGAGCAGCCTGAAGCAGATGTGAGGGAGAAAGCTTCCAGCAAAACTGAGGGGTCGGCGCCACCTGTGTGTGGGCAGCTGGCCAGGCAGGTCCAGGGCCCCCCGGCACAGCAGCCTCCCCAGCACACACACACACCTGTGGGCTCAGCCCTGTGGGCCTGGGGGTAGTCATGTCCACCCAGGGCAGCCCTCCCGCTCTGTCCCCTACTCACCCAAACCCTGCTCCACAACATTTGACAGCCCCGGGAACCTGCATGAGGAACCCCATCTTCCTGTGGGCCTCACTGCCCCTCCTTGGCCCCATCCCCTGTGGACCATCAGCCCCAGCCCTGGCCCTGCTGTGCTGTGTGTGTGCTGGGTCCTGGCTGCCAGGGCCCCGGTCACATGACTTGGGACAGGTACCTATTCCCATTGCTGTATCAGAAAAGGGGGTGATGGAAGCTGTGGAGTGGAAGCGTCAGGGCTGGCACAGGGTTCCCAGGACCCGGCCCCTGGCCCCAGCCAGCACCACCGGGGCCCTGGGCGGCCCCACCCCTGCTCATCGCACAGGAAAGATGTGCATGAAATCTGACCTGCCGGGATTTGATAGCATCTCCCACCTGCCGCTGCCCCAGGCTGCTGCCACTGGCAGGGCTGCCGGGAGGAGGCTTAGCTCCCAAAGGCTGTGGGTATAAAGGCACCCATGCCCTGTTCCTACAGAGATTGGGGGGGCAGTGGCCGCCGGGTGCCATGTTCTGTGGCCCATCGGCGTGAGTACCCCCGCCTCCCAATGTCAGCCCTCTGGCTGTCGCCCCACCCCCACCGCGCTGACTGGTGCTGGTGGGTGGAGGGGGGTACCCTTGGCAACCCCTCCAAGGCCGCCCCGCGCCATCCCACCCCTGTGTTCACCACCAGTTGCTTTCCTGACCCAGCAACAGTAGCCCCGGCGCCAGTAGGCAAAGGAAGGGTCTGACCTCTGTCTGCCAGGCTGGCCCGCTCCCTCTACCATGTGGGCCTCCTGGTCGTGTCGTCAGGGCTGCCCCCTTCCCCGCTGCTCCAGCCCTGCCCCCTGTCTCCTGTGCTGGCAGGGTTCCACCATCCCAGGCTGGCTCAGGATGGAGGGGCGCAGGCAGAGCTGACTCGGCGTCTCCTCCCCCCCCCCCACAGAAGGTGCCATGCGGGCCAGCGAGACGGTGTCGGAGGCCAGCCCAGGCTCCACGGCCAGCCAGACAGGCGTCCCCACCCAGGTGGTGCAGCAGGGGCAGGGCGCCCAGCAGGTAAGCCAGGGTGGTGGCTGCAAGGGCCCACACGGGGGCGCTGTGTGGGCCTTCCTGCGAGGGCCATCTGCTTATTTATCAAGATGCTCCATCTGAGCCCACAGGGGCCAGGGCCCGGGCCTCCCCCTCCCCTGGGGAAGCCAGTCTGGCTCAGGTCCCCCTCCCTCTCCCCCTGCAGCGGCTGCTGGTGCAGACCAAGCCAGGCCACGTGTCGCCTCTGCAGCTGACCAGCATCCAGGTGCCCCAGCAGGTAAGGGCCCCGAGCCGGGATCTAGGACATGAACCTGCTGTGGGCTCGGAGGGACCCGTGGGGCAGGGAGAAGTGACCGTGGCGGGATCCCCCAGCCAGGACGGGCGGAGGGCGTGTCTCCCGTGCCCCAGAAGGCCACAGATGAGATCCAGGCTCATGCCCACATCCCGTACATCTAACCGGCTGCCCAGACCCCAGGTGGCAAGCACTGCCTCCATCCTGAGCCTCGGGGGGGGCGGGGAGCTTCTACAGGCTGATCAGCTTGGGCGGGGGCCCTGGCACTGCCCAGGTGCACGGCCTGCTGCCCCTGCGTGAAGGAGCTGTCCTGTGTGTCCCTCCACCCCCGGCCCTAGGCCCTGCCCACGCAGCGGCTGGTGGTGCAGAGTGCAGCGTCGGCCAGTAAAGCTGGCCAGGTCTCCTTGGCGGCCCACGGCACGCAGCAGGTGCACTCGCCTCCGGAGGTAGGGGCGGCCCCGGTTGCCCTTTCCTTCCATCGTCCCCCCGGGGCTCCTGTCCCAGTACCTGCCCCAGAGCCCTCCCTTCCCTTCCCACTAATTCCCCCCCAGGAACTCCCCTTCCCTCCCGCCAGGCTTCCGCTGACCAGACATGCCCCTCCCCCCAGCAAGGATCTCTACCCCAGCCAGCACCCCACTAATTCCCCCCAGGGTGGACAGAGCCTGGGCACCTCATACCACAGGGGGACTCTGGGGATCCTAGCAGTGGAAGGCTGGCTGGCAGGTGCAGCTGGTCCTGGGGCAGGGCACTGGCCGTGGGCTCAGCACCTGGGCAGCCATCCCGTGGGGCTCCAGCCCCAGGACAGCTGCAGAGATGCCGAGGAGGTATGGGGGAGGATGAGGCACGACCACCCCTCTACAGCACTCCCAGGCTGCAGGCTGAGCCCCCGCCTTGTCCAGGGGAGTCCGGATTTGCACATGGGAACTGCATATGCTTGGGGAGCGGGATGGGTCCTTGCTGGCCCGTGCCTGCCCCCCATCCACCAGCAAGCGCTCCCGTGCCCCCCTCTCCCCACAGAGGACAGCAGTTCAGGCCAACAGCTCCTCTGGCAAGGCAGCGGGGCCCCCCGCGGGCACGGTGCCCCAACAGCTGCAGGTGCACGGCGTCCAGCAGAGCGTCCCCGTCGCCCCCGAGGTGCCTGGCTGGGGCACACAGCAGCTGGGGGGGGAGGGTCCCGGGCGAGGTGCCGGGGCGGTGGGGCTGTGCAGGGTCTGAGCCCGGTGCAGGGTGTTGGGAGGCGAGGACTGTCTGAGGATAACTGCACATGGCGGAGGAAGCAGATGCGGCCCTGATCTGTCCTCGGAGAATAGGAGCTCCAGCTCGGGGTTGGGGGTGCTTGCCCAGCGCAGGAGTCCCTCACCTCAGCAGTGGAGCCCCCCGGAAGTCCAGGGGATCCAGGGTGTGACAGCCGAAACATAGCCCTTGGCATGGTCTGCTGCGCCTTGGCACGCCTGTGGGAGCATGGAGGCGAGGCCTCGTCTAGGTTCTGGTGGCAGAGGGACAAGTAACACAGTCATGCAGTTGGAAGGTGCCCGGTGTAGTCCTGGGCCATGCTGAGAGATGCCCACTGCCCACAGAGGCGTCTGTGCGCCAAGGGCATGACCCGCGCGTGGGCACCGCTACCCCCATCACCACTCGCTTTTCCCTCGGCAGAGATCCGCCGTCGTCCAGGCTACTCCGCAGGCGCCCAAAGCGGCCCCCGTACAGCAGCTGACGGTGCAGGGGCTGCAGCCGGTCCACGTGGCGCAGGAGGTGTGTGCAGCGGGGTCCCCAGCGGGGGGCTGGGGGCAGCGGGAGGGAGAGGAACCGGAGAGCTTGGGAGTTGAATCTCCAGGGCCCCCTCCCCGTTCTCACCTTACCCTGGGGGAGAAGCAGTTCCCCCTGCCCTTCCCCGAGGAGCCACCTGCAGGGCGGGGCGGGGCCGGCTGCCAGGTGTCTCTGTCGCCCAGCGTTCAGGCAGTTTCCTGCTAGGAACTTAGAGCAGTGAGAGGCCCGGCCCCACTCCAAGCTGGGCACCGGGCACTGAGCAGTGGGTAGAGCTGGTGGGCGTGCTGCCCCTCTCCTGCTCCCAAAGCCGGTGGTCTTGGAGCCACCGTCTGGCCTCCCGGCCCAGCTCAGCCCCAACCAAAGGGTCAGCATACCCGAGAGACCCTCAGGTGCCACCACGGGCTTCAAAATAGGATGGCGGACGAGAGGGGGAGGGTGGGAGAAGGGGTGGGGCACCAGGCCCCCCAGACCCATGGAACCGCCCCTCCCTCTGCCTGGCCCATGGGTCTGGGGGTCCTGGCTCTGACTACCAACCCCTGTGCCAGGCCGTTTTCACCCTGCAGACGGGGGATTGAGTGGTGGGAATAGGGCCCCCCTTCCCGCCCCAGAGGTCCTGTCAGTGGCTTGAGGCTGTGCCCCTATATGCCCCCCACCCCATTCCCAGGCCCTGTCCTTAGGGCCCTAGCATTCATTTGAGGCCCCACCCTTGCCAACCCAGACTCCACCCCTGTCACCTTGTGCAACCTTCACGCCCACTGTGGGACTCTGGGGACCCGCTGCGTTCCCAGGCTCCTTTGCAGAGTGCCTGCTGACCCCGCATACACCCAGCCCAGGGCAGGGCATGTGACTCAGAGCCGGGCGGGCGCTGGCAGCCACCAGATGGGGAGGACTTGAACAGCTGCCAGCCTTGCCAAGCAGGTGGAGGAGCCGGCCAGCTGCTGACGCTGTCACCCGCCCTCTCCTGCCCCAGGTGCAGCCACTGCAGCAGGTCCCTGTACCGCACGTGTACCCCAGCCAGGTGCAATATGTGGAGGGCGGCGATGCCAGCTACACGGCCAGTGCCATGTGAGTGGGCCTGCTGGGAGGGGGAGAGGGCTGTGGCGAGGGCCCGTATGGGACCTCCTTGGTCCCCTGGAGAGCAAGCTAAGCAGGTAGGACGCTCCCCCAGGGTCAGCTGGCCATCCCCGGGAAAGGAACAAAACTCAGGAAGGGCACTCTGGCATCACTTAGGACTGTGGGCCTGGTACAGGAAGGATGTCCCAGCAGTGGTTAGGACTGTGGGCCTGCTACATGTTTTTTTTAAAGATTTATTTTTATTATTTTTTCATTGGAAAGGCGGATATACAGAGAGGAGAGACAGAGAGGAAGATCTTCCGTCCGATGATTCACTCCCCAAGTGAGCGCAACGGGCCGATACTATGCTGATCCGAAGCCAGGAGCCTCTTCCAGGTCTCCCACGCGGGTGCAGGGTCCCAAGGCTTTGGGCCGTCCTCCACTGCTTTCCCAGGCCACAGGCAGGGAGCTGGATGGGAAGTGGAGCTGCCGGAATTAGAACCGGCGCCCATATGGGATCCCGGGCGTGCAAGGCGAGCAGTGGAGGGAAAGCAGTGGAGGACGGCCCAAAGCCTTGGGGCCCTGCACCCATGTGGGAGACCTGGAGGAGGCTCCTGGTTCCTGGCTTCAGATTGGCTCAACTCCAGCCATTGCGGCCACTTGGGGAGTGAATCAGTGGATGGAAGATCTTTCTCTCTGCAAATCTGCCTTTCCAATAAAAAAATAAATTATAAGAGAAAGAAAGCAACAGGGAGTGGTAGATGTGGAGGGACGATCTCTCTGCCGTCGTGGCCTGATGGTTCAGCAGCCCGGAGGCACCCGGGCAGTTAGAGACGCCACATCCCTCGCTCTGTCCACAAACCGTCCTGCGCCCAGCCGGTTCTCTCAGCGCATCCCCCCGGCTGGCCAGGTCACCACGGGGGTATCAAGGGGTTCACGTCCTTGGGCTATCTCCCAAGCCCTGACTCCCCCAAGGAGTTTTAGTGGGGAGCGCCTCCAGCAGGTGCTGGAACTGGGAGCATCCCCACGGGTCTGCAGCGTGTGATATGCCAGCACGCGTGGGGGCGTGCCAGCTTCTTCAGCGAGGCCACGCAACCTGTCCCTAAATTCCCATGCCCTCAAACCTCACTTCCACCCCCACGAGCACCTAGGGTGCGCCCCGGCTCCAAGGAGGTGCACCCTCGCAGAGTGCTCCCTGCTCCCCACCCCCTCACCCCACAGTTCTCACTCTGCACCCGTACCCACCCGACCCCTCTGTTTCTCTTCCCAGCCGCTCCAGCACCTACCCGTACCCCGAGGCGCCGCTCTACACGCAGACGCCGGGCACCGGCTACTACGAGGCGGCCGGCCCGGCCGCCCAGGTCAGCACCCCCGCCACCTCGCAGGCCGTGGCCCCCAGCAGTTCCGTGCCCATGTATGTCTCTGGCAGCCAGGTGGTTGCCAGTTCCACCAGCAGCGGCGGCGTTGCCAGCAGTGGCAGTGGCGGTGGCGGCGTCGCCAGCAGTGGCAGCAGCGGCGGTGGCGGCGGCGCGGGAGGAGGAGGTGGTGGGGGTGGCAGCGGCGGGGGCAGCGGCAGCAGCGGAGCGGGCACCTACGTGATCCAAGGCGGCTACATGCTGGGCAACGCCAGCCAGTCTTACTCCCACACCACCCGTGCCTCGCCAGCCACGGTGAGTGTGCGTGGGGGGCGGGGCAGAAAGGGCGCAGGAGGGGGTCCACTGTGTGGCCTCTGATACGGCTACCTGGCTGGGCAAGCAGGGGCCCCGGCTGGCCTTGCCCAGGGGGGTGTGGCCTCCATTGTGGGGGTCACCAACGGGCAGCAGGGGTCGGGAGGCTGCCCATAAAGCAGGCACCATCGCTGTGCCTGCAGGAAGCCACAGGGAAGACCCCTGGGCTGGGGACAGGCAAGCTGGTGCCGTGGGTCAAGCCACTCCTCCCACATTGGAGCATGGGTTCCAGTGCCGGCTGCTCCACTTCCCACGCGTCTGGCTCCCTGCTGAGTCGTTGGAAAGGAAGAGGAGGGTGGCAGAAGTGTTTGTGTTCTTGCGCCCCTGTGGGAGACCCTTCCTGGCTTCGGCCCGGCCATCTGGGGGATGAGGGGAAGGAATCCGGCAATGAAAGCTCTGTATCTCCCTCTCCCTCTCAGATAAACAGATCTTGGAAAAAAAAAAGTTTAAAAAGCCAGGTTCTGAAGGTGACATGGTGGATGAGCACCGTGTGTAGAACATTCTGGAAATGATGACATGGCGTAGATGGAGAACAGATGTGCGGCTGCTGGGAGGGGGCTGAGGAAGCAGGTGTCTCGCTGTCCGGGGACCCTTCTGGTGGATGGCGCTGCTTTGCGTTGTTTTAGTAGGAGAGAGGGGGCAGAGCGCCCACCCACTGATTCACTCCGCCCTGCCCACGGGGCCACTGCAGAACCGGCACGCCATCCGGGTCCCCCGTGGGGGTAGCCAGGCCCCAGGAGAGGGGCGTCGGCACAGCCTGTGTGTTCTCTTGCCCACTGTCACATGTGTGGGCTGCGGGAAGACGTGGGACTCTTCATTCCCAGGATGTTAACCTGCCTGCCAAGAGGCAGGGAAAGAGGCTTGCTCCCAGGATGGCCAGGTCAAAGCCAGGAGCCAGGAGCCTCCTCCGGGTCTCATATGTGGATCCAGGGCTTAAGGCCGTCCTCCACTGCTTTCCCAGGCCACAGGCAGGGCGCTGGGTGGGAAGTGGAGCAGCCGGGACACTGCCAAGCAGAGCTCTCCTAAGAGAAGTGGGTGTGGCAGTAATGCATGAACTTGGCTTGTCGTGTTGATAGCCGCACAGGGGGAGTGGCACCTGGATGGGGCAGTGCTGGGTTCTCGAAAGTCAGGGGGGATGGAGATGCCACGCTGCTTCTGACGGGTTCTCGTCCTGCCTGGAGGAGGATGGGCAGAGCCGGGGCATGCCCAAGGAAGCGGGATTCGCTCTGAGCGGCTCGCTCTCTCCTCTCCCCGGCCCAGGTTCAGTGGCTCTTGGACAACTACGAGACGGCCGAGGGCGTGAGTCTGCCGCGCAGCACGCTCTACTGCCACTACCTGCTCCACTGCCAGGAGCAGAAACTCGAGCCGGTCAACGCCGCCTCCTTTGGCAAGCTCATCCGCTCCGTGTTCATGGGCCTGCGGACCCGGCGGCTGGGCACTAGGTGGGGCACCCCTGCCCCGCTCCTGCCCCGGGCCTGTGGCCCTGGCTGTGCCCGCCCTGCCCTGGCCTGGCTAGCGCCCTTCAGCGTGCCTCTTTGGGGATGTTGTTTCACTTTTGTATGTGTTTTTCTGTGGCTTCATTTGTCTCCCATCTGCCCTGACTGTGCAGGGCTGCCCCCCACACACAGCAGGTGCTTCGGTGACTAGGACTTGGCCCCGCACCCTGCCCTTGTCCTCCCCCAGGCCCTGTGCCTCCTCGAGGCTCAGCCCGCCCATCCTCCAGGTGCCAGCTTAGGTGCCACCTGGTTCATTCCCCGCCTCCAGCAGAGTTCCTCATCTCCCTCAGGGCTGTTAGGAATCCTCCCTGTCCCTTGTGATTGTTGAGGGAGGCAGACTGCCCCTGCCCTTCCTATCACGGAGGGAGACCCCCGTGTATGTGTGTGTGGGGGGCTCTCCTGGCACCCTTCAGGCCTCCCTCCCCACCTCCAGCTAGGTAGAATAGGCTGCCCCTTGTCACTTACCCTGCATCTCCCTCCCAGGGGCAACTCCAAGTACCACTACTACGGCCTGCGCATCAAGGCCAGCTCCCCACTGCTGCGGCTCATGGAAGACCAACAGCACATGGCCATGCGCGGCCAGCCCTTCTCCCAGAAGCAGAGGTGAGAGAGGGGTGAGGGCCGCAGCCCCGGGCCCCCCCAGCCTAGCCCCGCCCCCAGCCAACACCGCATCCTCACCGCCACCACCCCGCGCCCCTCCTGCAGGCTCAAGCCCATCCAGAAGATGGAGGGCATGACCAATGGCGTGGCCGCGGGCCAGCAGCAGGCCCCGGGGCTGGCGGACATCAGTGCGCAGGTGCAACAGTACCAGCAGTTCCTGGGTGAGCGCCGCTGGGGCAGGGGCATGCGCAGTGTGGCAGGCGCGGTGTATGGCGAGGGAAGGGGTGACCCAGACCCTTGCCTCATTGTCTTGAAGTCCAAGGCTTCCGTGAGTTGGGCCTCCCGTGCCCCTCCCACTCGGCAGGACCACGCCGCCCCTCGCTGCCGTCCCACCACCTCGAGGGGTCCCCCCTCCCTGAGCAGGATCCCCTGGCAAGGCGCGGGGGGCAGGCCCTCATGCTGCTCCCCGCACCTCTAGATGCGTCGAGGACCCTCCCTGACTTCGCAGAGCTGGAGCTGCAGGGCAAAGCGCTCCCCGAGGGTGTGGGGCCAGGCGACGTGAAGGCCTTCCAGCTCCTGTACCGGGAGCACTGCGAGGTAGGACGGCTCGGGCCAGCTGGTGGGTGCGGGGCTGGACGCGCAGGAGGGGCCACGCCCTGAGTGTCTGGCCTCCCCTAAGGCCATCGTGGACGTCATGGTGAACCTGCAGTTCACACTGGTCGAGACCCTGTGGAAGACCTTTTGGAGGTACAACCTCAGCCAGCCCAGCGAGGCGCCTCCGCTGGCCGTGTGAGTCCCGCGTCGGACTGGAGGGAGGACGGGGCTAGGCCCCTGCGCACGCACGGCCTCCCAGGCGCCTGCCCCGCATCTGTCCATTGTGCATCTCTGCATCCACCTCTTGCTGGCCCTGAGGCTGGTGGTCCGCGCCCCTTGTGTCCTCCTGGCATCCTGGGTGGAGGATACTACCCTGTGCGTGTAGGGGGTGCCAGCCCACATGCTCCCCGGGCCTGTGGCCCCATGTGACCCCTGGGCCGGGGGTGGGGGGGCGCCTGCAGGCACGACGAAGCTGAGAAGCGGCTGCCCAAAGCCAGCCTGGTGCTGCTGTCCAAGTTCGAGCCCGTGCTGCAGTGGACCAAGCGCTGTGACAACGTGCTCTACCAGGGCCTGGTGGAGATCCTCATCCCCGACGTGCTGCGGCCCATCCCCAGTGAGTGGCACCCGCGCGCTGCCCGGCCCTGCTCGCCCCTCGGCCAGCCCCTACACTCAGTGTGCCCCCCCCCGTCCCCGCCCGCAGGTGCCTTGACCCAAGCCATCCGCAACTTCGCCAAGAGCCTGGAGAGCTGGCTCACCCACGCCATGGTCAACATCCCCGAGGAGATGCTGCGGGTGAAGGTGAGGGCTGGTCTGAGCAGTGCGCCCACCCCGCACCCCGGGCTGGCACAGCGGTGGCTTGTCTACCCAAACGCCTTACCCCTGCGGGATGGGGGTGCTGGCTGGGGAGGGGGTGTCCAGGAGCCAGAGTCTTAATTCCTGCCACGTGGGTGGTAGGGACCCTGATCCCTGAGCCAACATCACCCGCCACCTCCCAGGGCACCCCTATGTGGGATGCTGTATCCCCTGCGGAGTGGGCTGGACCCTCCTGCCCTGCTGCCAGCAAAACCTCTCAGAGAAGGAGGCAGAGTTCCTGAGCAGGGGCGGGGGGTGTGGACACAGACACTGGAGGGCCCGCAGCACGTAGGCTGCGTGGAAGCCGCCAGCCGTGTCCGCACACCCCCGCACCCAGGTGGCAGCCGCCGGTGCCTTCGCGCAGACCCTGCGGCGCTACACGTCCCTCAACCACCTGGCGCAGGCGGCGCGCGCTGTGCTGCAGAACACGGCGCAGATCAACCAGATGCTCAGCGACCTCAACCGCGTGGACTTCGCCAACGTGCAGGTGCGCGGCTCAGGGCGGGGGTCCGGGAGCCCCCGGGACGGGTTTGTGGCAGCGCAGCCGGAGTCCCTGGGGTCGCAGGGCGCTGTGGAGCCCCCCCGCCCACCGCCACGCCTGCCCCCTGCGCCCCCAGGAGCAGGCGTCGTGGGTATGTCGCTGCGAGGACCGCGTGGTGCAGCGGCTGGAGCAGGACTTCAAGCTGACGCTGCAGCAGCAGAACTCCCTGGAGCAGTGGGCCGCCTGGCTGGACGGCGTGGTCACGCAGGTGCTCAGGCCGTACCAGGGCAGCGCCGGCTTCCCCAAGGCCGCCAAGCTCTTCCTCCTCAAGTGGTCCTTCTACAGGTGCGCGGCGGCGGCAGGAAGGGGGGCCGAGCCGGAGGACAGCCCCTCCCCGGGCCGGGGGCTCCGCGCCCCGTCCCCTGGCGCCTCTGACGGCCGCCCCGCCTCCTCCGGCCCCCAGCTCCATGGTGATCCGGGACCTGACCCTGCGCAGCGCTGCCAGCTTCGGCTCCTTCCACCTCATCCGGCTGCTCTACGACGAATACATGTACTACCTGATCGAGCACCGCGTGGCGCAGGCCAAGGGCGAGACGCCCATCGCCGTCATGGGCGAGGTGCGCGCGGTGGGGCCGGGGCGGCGGGGCCGCGGCGGGCGGGGGGCGGCGGAGCCCCTCATCTCCCGGCCTCTCCCCAACCCCCTTGCAGTTCGCCAACCTGACCACGTCGCTGAACCCGCTGGACCCCGACAAAGGTGGGCGGGTGCGGGGAGCTGGGGGTGCGGGGAGCTGGGGGTGCGGGGCGCTGGGGCTGTGGGGAGCCGGGGGTGCGGGGAGCTGGGGGTGCGGGGCGCCCTCCCCGCACTCAGCCGCGGTTGCTCCCTGTGCCCCAGACGAGGAGGAGGAGGAGGAGGAGGACAGCGAGGACGACCTGCCGCAGGACATGGCGCTGGCAGCCGGCGGCCAGTCGCCCGCGCTGGGCCCCGAGAGCCTGCAGCCGCCGGCCAAGCTGGCGCGGACTGACGCGCGGGGGCTCTTCGTGCCCGCGCTGCCCACCAGCTAAGCCGCACCCCGGCACCGACCCTGCCGCCCCTCCGTCGCCGCGCACCCCCCACCCCAGGGCTGGGGCGGGGCCGCAGCTGCGAACTGACACAGAGTGCCTTAAGGAACCGCCGCCGTGCCCAGTGCCCTGCGCCCCATGGGGGGCCAGCCCGGGGGGGCAGGCAGGCCCCCTCCCCTGCGGACCCCATTAACTTATTCTGCTCGCTGGCTTTGCACACCCTGTCCCGGGCCGGGCCCTAGCCCCTGCGGGGGCGAGTGTAGGTGGGCATCTTGGAGACCCCCGCCAGGAGCAGCAGCAGCCGCCCCCGCACCCCCTTCCCACTGCTTCCCCCTCTGGCATAAGTGCAATTAAAGCTTATTTTTTCTCCTTTACCCCATTTCCTTTCCCTTCCATATTTAATTTTACATCTTATTCATTTTACCTTTATTCCCCCCCATTACCCCTTTTCTTCCAAATAATTTTCCTTAGTTCCATTCTTTTACATATCTTTACCCTCCCCCCCCTCCCTTCTTCCTCATCATAACCCCAACCCATCCCAACCTTTTTTTATTACATCACCCCCTCCCACCCTCTCCCCTCTCCCCACCGTTTATTTTTTTATTTTTTTCTACCCCCCCACTCTCACCCAACCCATCTTTCCTTTTCCTTCCCTCCCCCCATATCATTTCCCCACCCCAATACACCCCTCCCTTCTTTTTGACTCCACCCTTCCCATACCATCTCCCCACCCCACCCAATCTATACATTATCTCAAATATATATCCTCCACCTCTTTTTATTTTCACAACATAAATATAAAAAAATATAACCACCAAACATTTCCCCAACTCCTAACCCTTAACTTATAATCATCCCATATCTAATCCCCCCACTTCTATCCACCCCACTTATCTCTCCCATCATCTTATTTCCTATTCCCCTCTATAATACTAACTATATCCTCTCCTTAAAAACCAAAATAATACAAACAAACACACCCAACATACTATCCCAATTAAATTTTCAATCCTTTCTTTTTCCCTTCCATTATCTATTTCTCCAAGGAACGCATTTATTACGGGGGGCGGCTGAGGGGCAGTGCGCCGAGCTCCGGGAGGCAGGCTGGGGTGTCCCTCCCCGACTTAAATAGGCATAAATAAGAAAGGTCCAGACGCGGCCCCCAGGGGCTGGGGGTCTGCCCCGCCGGCCCTGCCCGCGGGCTCGCACTGGTGCCGGGCAGTGGCGGCCTGTGGCCGGCCGGGAGGAGGCGACCCGGCCGCGGAGGTAGTTGGCGGCAGTGTCCCAGGCTGGTGGCCCTCACAGCACGATCCACGTGTAGCGCTCGCTGTCCGCCAGCACCTTGAGGGAGCAGCCTGCGGGGCAGGGGACGATGACCGCACCTGCCCGCCGGTCGGCCCGCACCCTGTGCCCGCACCCGCCCTGCCCACCTCGGTGCAGCGCCTCGTTGGTCATCCGGTTCACGTAGCGGCCGCTGCTTTCCGGCACCAGCCACTTCATGACCATGTCCACGCAGCTCTTGCGGTAGGAGCTCCACACGCTGCCACTGCGGGATGGATGACGCGGGGCGGGAGTGACCGCGGGTCCCCTGGGGGGACCAGCCTCCACCAGCCCTCCCCCAGGCCCGGCCGGCCTCACCTGGTCTGCCCTTTGACCTCCGTGAGGTCGCCCACGCTCACGGTCTCGAAGATGCCCGTGTTGAGGTCCCAGGCCACCTTGAGGCTGGTGTGGTAGGTCTTTGGTCTGCAGTGTGACAGACGGAGGGGTGGTGGGTGGGGGTCCAGGCGAGCCCTGGGGGCTTCCGGTCTTGGGGGCGCCTGCTGGCCCGGCCCTGTACACTCACCGGAGCTGGCCCTCCTCGGTGGGCGAGGGGAAGGCCAGGAGCAGCAGGCCGATGTTAATGAGTACCTGGCTCGTCTCCGGGCAGACCTGGGGGACAGGGGCAGGGTTCCGGATGCGGAGGGCGCCCCTGGGGGCGGCTGTGGCTGCCCATCTGCCCCGGGGGGCTCACCTCTAGGATAACTATGTCATAGTCGCTGAAGGAGCAGAACTGGTGACCCCAGGTGGCGTCATGACGGATGACCTCATTGATGACGTACTCGAAGTCCAGTGTGAGTTGTTCCACCGTCAGGTACTGACCCTGGTCACAGCGAAGGGGCCCCGCTCACAGTGCAGCCCACCTGGACCACTGTCCACGCAGGCCCCGGCCACCTGGACCACTGTCCGCACAGAAGCCCCCCTGCAGCCCACCTGGACCGCTGTCCTCTCCCGCATGGGCCGCAGGTTGCGGCCTCGCAAGTCCGTGACCACAAACGGCAGGGAGATCTTGTCATCTTCAAACTCTGGGGAGGAAGGCAGAGGGGGCATGGGGGGGGGCCCGGCCACCGCCCCCACAATGCCCCCCACCGGCATGTGGCCCCAGACCCCCCATGCCTCACCATCCTCCGGCTCTGACCCCTCGCTGGAGCCCAGCACGTAGTACAGCTTGGTGTAGTTGACGTAGCCCGGCTCCGGGGCCTCCGTGGGAGCGGCAGTGGTGGCAGCAACGGGGCTGTCCTGGGGTGCCACCTCCCCACCTCCACACGGGGTCAGGGGCTCGGAGGGGGTTCGGCCTTGGCTGCTAGAGGGTTCCGGACAGGCAGGCGGCCGGGCCTCCTCAGGGGGGGCCCCCTTGGCCTCCCGGGCCCTGCGGAAGATGTCGGCCACGAACTCCTTGGCCATGGCCATGGCCGGCGAGGACTCGGGGAGCCCGGGGGACTGGGCTGGGGATGCCAAGGCCGCCTCGGGGCAGAGGCCGGGGAGGGTCGGGGGTGCCTCTGGGCTCTGGGGTCCCGGGGGGCTGGGTGGGGCTGGGGGGCAGGCTGTGTGGTCGTAGAGGATTTGGCAGAAGTTGCTGTCACCTAGAGCGGGAAGAGCCAGAGGGAAGGCAGGGTCAGGAGACAGGGGCAGGGTAGACAGTGAAAGGACCAGCGGACATGACCCGGGCCTCCCAGAGAAGGAACTCCTCCAGGGTCACACCCTGGGAGAGGATGCTGGTGCCCACGGGGCGGGGCGTGGCCGTGGCACTGCCCTGCCTCCCCATGCCAGTGAACGGGAGCTGAGGCCCTGTCCCTGTGAACCCGGAGGGGCACTGTGGGTCAGGCGCTGAAGCGAGGGGCAGTGCATTGGTGTTGCAGGGCTCAGAGACAACCCGAGGCCTCCAGCCCGAGGGCAGGTCCCTGTCACACTGGCTAACTCTGTCTTCATTCACATCCAAGGCCTCCATGGTCACAAGCGTCCACCCTTTGCCACCAACCGAGACCATGGGGCAATGTGCTAAGTACCCTGCAGGCCTCCCACCAGCACCACCAACGGGCATCTCCAGGAGCCAGTCCTGTTAGGTGCTGCCCCATCACCTCTCCTTTCAGGTCCAGCACTGTGGCACAGTAGGTTAAGCCTTCGCCTGCAGTGCCAGCACCCCCCCCATGGGTACCGTCTCAAGTCCTGCGGCTCCACTCCCTACTGACGTGCCTGGGAAAACAGCGAAGGATGGCCCAAGTGCTTGAGGCCCTGCCACCCACATGGGAGACCCAGCGGAAACTCCTGCCTTAGGCCTGGCTCCAGCCCTGTGGCCGCTGGGGAGTGAACCAGGACAGCTAAGTGCCTTTCAAGTAAATAAATCAGTACTTAGAGAAAAAGAAAAAACTATAATGCAGAGCTCGCTCCCTGGGCCCAGAGATTCCTGTAGCTACGACGGAGGCCTGGCTCCATCCTGTCCCGGGTGCGTGGTGGGGGCAGTGCGGGGCCTGCTAGCCTCTGTGGCCTCGGACAAGCATCATCCCACGCAGGCACCTGCCCAGTCGGCTGTACGTGGGGCGGGGCGGGGCGGGCCTACCCGGCGCGTGCACGGAGACGGCGCAGGCCACCAGGGAGTAGCTGGTGTTTAGCAGCACCACGTCGTCCTTCTTGAGCTGGAAGGCCGGCTGGAAGGTGGGGAAGGGGTACACCACCTGGTACTTGGTGTGCAGCATGAAGCCGTGCCGCAGGCACTGCGCGCTCGGGTCACCTGCCAACACACACGCCGGGCGTGGTGAGAGGCAGAGCGGAGCGGCCGAGTGGGCGCCAGGGTGCCCACAGGAGGCGCCCTCACCTGGGTGTGCCCGGCTGGCGTCCTGGCAGGCGGCGCAGCGGCCAGGCGGCGGCACGGCCACCGTGCTGATATAGATGTCGCGATGATTCTCGTCGCTCATCATCATCATGTTCATGAGCATCCCGTTGGCAGAGCGCGTGCTGGGGGCGGGGCCACAGCTCAGCCGCGTGCCCCCTGCCCAGGCCCCACTGCCCCTCTTACCCCACCCCTACCCCCTAGACTCACTTGAAGCCGAAGACAATGACCTTGGAGGCATCACTGGGCCACTCGCACACGGTGAGATACAGGTCGCTGTAGATCTCTTCATCCTGGAATAGCCGCACCTGCCGGACCTGAGTGATGGGGGGTGGACAGGCAAGGCCAGGGCTCAGGGCAGCCGGCACCCTGCAGCGGGGGTGCACCCAGCTCCCCCCAGGTGCCTGTGTACGCTCAAGGGACTGCACCCAGCGCCAGGGAGGCGGGGAGGGAAGGCCCACCAGCTGTGTCCACTAGGAACACGCAGCCGGGCCCGGGTGGGGGCATGGCAGCGGGGCCCGGGTGGGGGCATGGCAGCGGGGCCCAGGCGGGGGCATGGCAGGCGGGGGCATGGCAGCGGGGCCCGGGCGGGGGCATGGCAGGCGGGGCAGGCCCTACCAGCTTGAGTTTGCTGTGCACGTTGAACTCCCACCAGTACAGGTGGTAGATATAGAAGGAGAAGTCGTCGCCGCTGCTGCTGGTGTAGGACAGCACGTAGCGGCCGCACTTGGAGAAGCCCAGGAAGATGTGCCTGCGGTCGGCGGGAGGGCAGGAGTAGAGGGGTGAGCGCCAGCCCCGCTCCCCGGCCCCGCACGCGTGCCACCCACTGCCAGCTCACCCGGCATAGAGGAAATCTTCGTCCACGATGTTCTTGAGGGACACGCACACCCTGGGCGGCAGCTTCCGGAAGAGGCGAGGGGAGAGCTGCCCGCTGATCTAGGGGGCGGCAGGGGCTCCTCAGGCACCGGCTTGGCCCCGCCCCTCCAGACCACCCACTCCCGGAAAGGCCAGCCCAGGGTAGGTGCCAGGCTCTGGCAGGTGCCAACGTCTGGTCCCCTGGCCATGCCAACCTGGCTGCTTCACTGCCTGCCCGGGGCCCCCTTTTTCCATGCCCCTGGGGACAGCCCTGGCACACAGAAGGCAGAACCCCTCATCCCCAAAACGTCACCAAGGAAGGGCATGGGGAGAGCAGAGCTGTGGGGGCCTGGGCTCAGCTGGCCAGGGTGTCCTGCTGCCCAGTCCCATGGCCTGCCACCGGGAGATCCCAAGCTGCTGGCACTCATGTCAAGGCGGACGGCTGGGACGGCCAGCTCTGCCCTCAAGGAGACCGCAGCCTGACGGGAGAGGCCGAGGACCAGGGCACTTACAAGCCAAAGGTGAGGTCCCAGCAGGCCAGAGTGGGGTGGGGGTAGGGACCATCCCCCATGCACCCCAGGAAGCGCAGTGTCAAGTGGGACGGGGTGGGGGAGCAGCAGCTCAGGGTGGGGTGTGGTGGTAGGGAACACCCCCCCAAGCACCCCGGGAGTCTCAGAGTCCTACGGAGTGGGGTTGGAGAGCAGCAGCTCAGGGTGGGGTGTGGGGTCGGGGCGTCATCCCGGCCGGGGTGTCCAGAGCTTGCTAAGAGGCTGACCCCAGCCGCAGGCCCCGTGGCCAGGACACTCCCAGCTCTGCCCTCCCCGGGGAGCGGCGAGGAAACGCCCCCCGCCCCGCAGCCTCTTCAGAAAGGTCAAGGCCAAGGTGCGCCGGCTGCCACTCGGGTCCCGGAAGGATTGCTTCCGGAGCCATCGCCTCAGGGGGCTGCCTCCTGACGCCCCGAGCCCCGGCCCCAGCCTCCATCCGCTCGCCCGCCGCGGCCGCGGCCGGCCCCTTCCCCCGGGAGACCCCGGCCCGGCTTCCTCCTTCAGCCCCCCCACGTCGGGGCCGGGGTCCCCGGCCGCCCCCACGCGCATGCTCACAGCACGCCCTCGCAGGCCCGGAGCCCCACCCCGGCCGCACCCCAAGTCCCCTGCCGCCCTCGGCACCCCATCCCCGCGCGCCCCCTCCTCGGGGCCCCGCCCCCAGCCCTCAGCCCCGCGAGCGCCCTCCCTCCCCTCCGCCGCCCTCGTCGGCCCCTTGGCGTCCGCCTCCCGGGGCTGCGGGCCTCACCTTGACCCGCTCCAGCTGCTTGAGGACGTGCTCCCGCCGTCGCCCCGCCGCCCGCTTGCCCCCGGCTGCCCCAGGGCCGCCGCCGCCGCCGCTCCCGGCCCCGCTGTTCCGCTCCGATTTCGAGCTGGGCGCCATTTTCACCCCCTCCCTCCACTTCCGGAGCAACCGGTCCCTTCGCCCCACCCCTGCCGCCTCCGGATTGGCCTGCGCTCCGGACGGCGGCCCGACGATTGGGTGAAAGGCCACACTCAGGGCCTCTTCCCGCTACGCCTGTCCGTCAAAGCTGTTTCGGCTCCCGATTGGAAGCGATGGTAACAGCCCCCGCGGCGCCGTTCCCTAGTCCCGCCCTCCCGGTAGGATGCCCCAGTCACAAGCTCCGTCTGCTCGCCCCGCCCAGAAGGCCTGATCCGGATAGGAGAAGGCACTTGTCCGTCTGGGCGGCGTCACGCCCTGCTGTGGCCGGTGGGTTTCCATGGAGACCATAGACCTCCAGGCTGGGTGATGACAGCCTCTGTGGTCCAGAAGCGTCTGAATCCCAGAACCCAAGGCTGTTTGCGTCCAACCCGCGTGAGCAGCGACTGGCGCGCATCCATCCCTGCGCCGCCGGCCTGGGTCAAGGGCAAGGATTTGCAAAACAAACAAAAATTAAAAGATCTGTGACGGATCTGGCGCCTTGGTTCAACAGGTCAATCCTCCACCTGCAAACGCTGGCATCCTATATGGGCGGCCCCACTTCCCACCCAACTCCCTGCTTGTGGCCTGGGAAAGCAGTGGAGGACGGCCCCAAGCCTTGGGACCCTGCACCCACGTGGGAGACCCGGAAGAAGCTCCTGGCTCCTGGCTTAGGATCAGCTAAGCTCCCACTGCTATGGTCATTTGGGGAGTGACCCAACGGCTGGAAGATCTTTTTTTTTCTACCCTTCTCCTCCAGAAATCTGCCATTCGAATAGAAACAAACTTTTTTTTTTTTAGAAGAAAAGGATAATAAAGAAGCACTAGTTTGATTGGGTGATGTTGGTGACAAATAGGGGTTCACACAGAATTGTGACCTCACAGTTACCCCCAAGTAATTGGGTCAATGTTGTGCCCATTATGCAGAGGGGGAATTTCTGCCTCAAGCGTTGTCTTCTTCCTCTGATGATCTGGAATATTCCGCAAGGTGATCCCCGAGGCTCTGTGTTAAAGGGGTGGCCCAGGGACAGGATTGAACTTAACATTTAAGATGCTATTTGTGTGACCTGAGTCCTTCTGAGTCCCTAGGTCCCTGCTACCCACGTGGGACCTGTCCCGACTTCGGCTATTGCGACCGCATGGTGAGTGAACTCGAGATAGAAGAGATCTTTTTTTTTTTTTTAATATATTTTGTTTTGGTAACCTTTACATAGCTGGTTAGGGCAAAAAGGTCAAGGGTTACAGGAAAGTGGGTAAGACCATTGTTTTCACGTTGATTTTTTTTCTTTTTCCTGTATGGGGAAGATAGAAGCGATCTTTATCTCTATGCTTGTGACACTGCCTTGCAAAGAAATCCGTCTTAGAGGCTCGGCTACACTGCAACTACCTTCGCCAGAAAGAGTCTAGGGGGATATGTAGGTCCCATAGGGCTGGTTTGTTGGTTCATTCATTCTTTCTTTCTTAGATTTATTTATTTTTATTAGAAAGGCAGATTTATACAGAGGAGAGACAGAAAGATCTTGTATTCGCTGGTTCACCCCCCAAATGGCCACATTGGCCAGAGCAAAGTTGATTCAAAGTCAAAAGCCATGTGGCTTCTTCCAGGTCTCCCATGCGGGTGCAGGTCCCAAGGTTTTAGGCCGTCCTCCACTGCTTTCCCAGGCCACAGGCAGGGAGCTGGATGGCCACGCCGCCGCGTCCAGACTAGGGTCTTCTTTTTCACTTTTCCTTCTGCCACTATGGCTGGGGGTAAGGGTCCTTCCTATCTCAGAGGCCCCTCCCATTGCTAGGACGGGAGCCTCTCTTCTCAACTTTACTAGTAAATCTTGTTTTAAAACTAAACTGTGTCCGCATGAAAATTCTTCTTTCCTGCGAGACAAGAATTGAGGATGCTGGGCCCGTCGGCGTGGCCTAGAAGCTAAAATCCTTGCCTTGAACGCGTCGGGATCCCATATGGATGCCGGTTCTAATCCTGGCAGCTCCACTTCCCATCCAGCTCCCTGTAGTTGTAGTCAATTGTGGGGAGGGGGATGAGCCAACGGATGAAGGAGCTCTCTCTGTTTTACAAATAAAACAACATAAATCAGAGAAAAAGAGGAGATTCTGTTTATGTGGAAAAATGGGGACTCCCTGATGGTTGCCAAAGTTGCCGGAGGAGAGTGGAGTTTGCATTGAGCCCGGTGCCTCACTGTAAGCACCAGTGATGGACATGACCCGGTGTCACCCACCAAATAAAGGCAAAACAACCCCCCTTCCAGCTTTCATGTCAAGGGCAGTTTAAAACTCGCTTGCATACCTGCTCCTGGCTTGTCTCACTTCTGTAGCTCCCTGCTTCTCCTCTGCCTTGCTGCCGTGCAGGGGAGTGTTGAGTTGAAACCAAAACAGTAAATACGGCTCATGGCTGGCTGCAATACTTCTGCTTTACTTGTTTAGCTAAGAGACTGTGAGCTTGCAGGCCTCATGGCCTGTGCAACCTTTATTTTAGTGTCAATGGCCCCCCCAATCTCCACGAATCAAATCCCCGGCCTAATTAATCCAGAGATAACTCCACCTCTTAGACAGGCTGCCAGCTGGTGGACAGAATGTGCCCCTGGATCCAGCGATGCCTGAAGGCTCCATCCTCCCCGTCTTTTTCCCCTCCCATTTTCTAATCCCTGACTTTGTTTGCATGAACTGGGGCGGTTAAGGCCCTTGGATCTCTCATTGGAAATTGTCCTGTCTGGGCCAGCATGGTGGCCTAGCCAGCTAAGCCCCTCTCTGGGGTATGCGCGTCCCCTATGGGTGGCTGCCAGCAGGAGACGCAGCTGCTCTGCTTCCACTCCAGCTCCCTGCTAAAGCACGTGGGAAAGCAGCAGGACACGGCCAGGTGTTTGGGCCCCTGCACCCCTGGCTTCAACCTGGCCCAGCCCTGGTTGCTGTGGCCATCTGGGGGCTGAATCAGCAAAAGGAGAAGGTTGGGCTTCGAGAGGGTTCTCTGTGGCCGAGGCTGAGGGGAACCTGACCTTGAACCCATGCAAAGAAACTCAGGCCAGCTTCCCTGTGGAGGGAGGGTCTGCCGTGCCAGCTGCAGTAGCGTGGACATTTTTGTCTGTCATCTTAAAACTTTGATCCCACCTACTAGATTAGTTGGGGCCCTAGGTTTGTTTGGGGGGGCACCCATCTCATGCTTACTCTATAGGACCAGGGCTCTGGGGACACATGTCATCATATCATTTCTGTCCAGGACACCTGTGCCCATGTGGGGAGGGATGTCAGCTGGCAGGCTGGCTGGCTGGCTGGCTGTTGAGAAGGCCGAGGGCAGAGGGACCATGATACAGAGCAGAAATCAGGGTTCCCAGTGTGGCCCTTGGGTCTCCGGGGAACCCCTGGCTGCCACTGCTGGGCACTGTCTTATGCCGTGCCGCCTCCCCCCCCCCCCAAGCTTCTTCCTGTTCCGCGGCCCCACCCCTACTTGCTGTGGTTGGCCCAAATACCAGACCAGGCAAATCTCAGCTTTTTTTTTCCCCCAAGCATTCCTGGTTCCTTTGGCCCAGCCCAGGCTGGCTGAGGTTATAACAGTCCCAGTGGTTGAGACAGAGGTGGGGAGTGAATTGGGGGGGTGGACAGAGAAGGGGGAACAGTTCTCTTACCAGCTCATCCCGCCTCCTCCTCCAGACAGACCTTCCCCAAGGGCGGAGAAGGGGATGGGCCAGCTTCCCCTCCCACCCCACAGCCCCTGGGAGGAAACTGGTGTGTGTGTGTTGGGGGGGCGAGGGGGGGTTGCGGCTGTGTTTTGTTCTTTGAGATGGGGATGGGAGGGTGGCCCCAGCAGTCTCACCAGGAGGTGGCCGCCTGGATTTTATTAGGGAGCCCCTGAACGGCTGGCAGTGCTGGCGAGAGACTGACTATGGTGAGGTGGGGCAGGGGAGGGCTGAGGATGTGGCCGCCCCCTCTCTCTCACACACACATGGGCTCTGGTCACTGGCTGCTGGGTCCATGCCTGCCGCCCACCCCCATCTAGGCCCTCCCTAATGAGGGGCTGTTTTGGTTCTCATTGATGACTCTGTCTCCCCTCCCAGCCTGGGAGCCGCCTGCTGCTGCTGCTGCTGCTGCTGTCGGGGCTCCGGCCCATCCCCGCCATGGAGGAGGACCCCACTTTTCCCCACCTGGGGGAGAGCTCACAGCCCCCGCCCCGGGCCTGTCCCTCGCGCTGTTCCTGTCCCCGTGCGGACACAGTGGACTGCGCTGGCCTGGACCTACGGGTGTTCCCAGACAATATCACCAGGGCCACTCAGCACCTCTCCCTGCAGGTGCATGGGGAGGAGGGAGGGGAGGCCCAGGGTCTCTCAGGGGTGTGGAGTGGGCAGATGTAGGACAGAGGAGCTGGCAGGGACAGGAGCCACGGTAACAGTGTCCGGGTGGACACTGCACTGTGCAGGGCTGAGATCCAGGGTTATCTGGGGGGCACGATGATGGGGGTGATTATGGGGTAATGGGCCATGGGGGTCTCTGAGATTTAGGGGTTGCTGGAGGTCAAAGGGGTGGAGCTTTGGGGGGCCATGGAGGTATAAGGTCCCGGCAATGGCTGCTCATGTGGGGATGCCTTGGTTTGGGGGTCAGCATGGAGAGAGCTCCGGCTGCACTGTGGGTTTATGGGGTTGGAAGGATGCCCCTCGGGGTCACTGTGGCAATGGTGATGTATCCTGGGATATTGAGAGTCAGGCCTTAGGGTCACCCTCACTCTGCATGCCCCCTGGCACCCCCCTCTGCCCCCCAGAACAACCAGCTCCAGGAACTCCCCTACAATGAGCTGTCTCGTCTCCGGGGCCTGCGGACCCTGAACCTCCACCACAATGTGCTGTCCTCGGAGGGTGAGTCTCCCCTGGTGTGTGCCCTCCGCCCCCTTCCTGCCCTGTGGGGCGGCTGTGGGCAGCGCCTGTGGTTGTTCCTGGAAATGTTTGCTGAGCCTGGTGGAAATTCAGGGGGTTGGGGGGGAGGAAAGGTAATGTGTGTGTGTGGGGGGGCGTTTGTGGCTTTTGAGGAGGGACTAGTGGTAGGGCATGGGGTGGGAGGCCCCAAGGACAGGGTTGTGTGTTTTTTTGGGGGGTGGGGGCAGTGTAACGGGGAACAGAGGTGCACCGCCAAGCCAGGCCTGGGATCCCCTCCCTACCCAGGCCTCCCGGATGAAGCCTTCGAGTCCCTCACTGAACTGGAACATTTTTATGTGGCCAATAACAAGGTAAGGCCCCTTCTCGAACCCTCGCTCCTCTGGCCCAGCCCTTGCCCCCTTAGAGGGTCAGGGTGCCTGTCCGTCCCCTTACACGCACACACACACCACACACCTCCCACAGCTGTCGGTGGCGCCGCAGTTCCTGCCCCGCTCCATCCGCGTCGTGGACCTGGCAGCCAATCAAGTGATGGAGATCTTCCCACTTACTTTTGGGGAGAAGCCGGCACTCAGGTAGCCCCACCCTCACCCCCGTCCGGCCATGGACCCCTCCTTCCCAGGCCTCGGATTGGGGGAGCTGAGGGGGACTGCGCGCACGCTGGTGTATGTGTGTGTGTGAGAAAGGGACAGGAGATAACCATGCCCAGGATTCTGGGTCCGACCGGTGGTGGCACGCACGCGCCCCCTGCATACATGCGCCCCGCTGGTCCAGGGTTCCTGGCATGGGTGGGCGCTGGGGGCGGCGCGCTGGTGGCCGGAGCCTGGCTCCCCCTCAGGTCTGTGTACCTCCACAACAACCAGCTGGCCAACACCGGCCTGCCCCTGGACGCCTTCCGCGGCTCCGAGGCTGTGGCCACGCTCAGCCTCTCCAGCAACCGCCTGCGCTATCTGCCGCCTAGCCTGCCGCCCTCGCTGGAGCGCCTGCACCTGCAGGTGCGCGCCGTCCTGTCCCACCCCTCCTTCCACCAAACCTCCCAATCTCGCTGCTGAACCCCATTCCAAACCCCCTCCCGCCAGAGCCTTTCCTGGCTCCCTCCCTGCCCAGTCTCTCATTTTCTTCTTCCAGAACAACTTCATCTCCAAGGTGCCGCGGGGGGCCCTGGGCCGTCACAGACACCTCCGCGAGCTCTACCTGCAGCACAACAAGCTGACAGACAGCGGCGTGGACAACAGCACCTTTAGGTGCTGGCCTGTGGCAGCCGGGCCTTGCGGGGTGGGGGCAGTCAAGGCGCCTCGGGCTTCCTAGCTTTTCAGTCCATCCCTTCTGACTCCTCACTTATTAAGCGCCTGTTGCATGCCAGTCTCCACAGAACACCTACCAGGACAGGGGGCTTGTTGATCTGCTGTTGGGGGAGGCACGGGTGCTTTATCTGTGAACTTGGGTCTGGCCACTCATCTGTGACTAACATCTGTGCTAGGCCCTCCCACCCAGACCTCCCCAAGGTGCATGCAATGTGTAACTTTAAATCCATCCCGGGCTCTGAGCGCCCATTCACTGTCTCTCTCCAGCAAACTGCACAGCTTGGAGTACCTGGATCTGTCGCACAATCAGCTGGGCTCGGTGCCCGCGGGCTTGCCTGGGAACCTGGCTGTCCTACACCTGGGGAGGAACCGCATCCGTCAGGTGGAGGGGGCGCGGCTGCGGGGCGCCCGGGGCCTGCGCTACCTGCTGTTGCAGCACAATGAGCTGGGGCCTTCGGGGCTGCCGGCAGGGGCGCTGCGGCCGCTGCGGGGCCTGCACACGCTGCACCTGTACGGCAACGGGCTGGACCGCGTGCCGCAGGCGCTGCCCCGCCGTCTGCGGGCACTGGTACTGCCTCACAACCGCGTGGCCGCGCTGGGCGCCCGAGACCTGGCTGCCACGCCGCGCCTCCTGGAGCTCAATCTGGCCTACAATCTCTTAACCAGCGCCCGCGTGCATCGCCGCGCCTTCCGGCGCCTGCGGGCCCTGCGCAGCCTGGATCTAGCCGGCAACCAGCTGACCCAGCTGCCCAGTGGTCTGCCTGTCACTCTGCACAGTCTGCGGCTGCAGCGGAACCGGCTGCGGGCCCTGGAGCCTGAGCCGCTGGCCGGCCTGGTCCAGCTGCGGGAGTTCAGCGTGGCGCACAACGGACTCCGCGTAGGCGACATCGGGCCCGGCACGTGGCATGAGCTGCAGGCGCTCCAGGTCAGGGAGAGCTGTTTTAGCCTCGGTCCACTGTCCCCTTCCCACACCCCCGCGCCCCTGTTCCCTCTGGAGAGCCTGAGAACGGAGCCTGCGCACGGAGAGGGGGCGGGTCTGCCACCTGCGCTGTGCTGCATCTGCTCAGGTGTTGGACCTCAGCCACAACCAGCTGTCCTTCGTGCCCCCTGACCTGCCCGAGACCTTGGAGGAACTGCACCTGCAGGGCAACCGCATTGGCCACATAGGTTCCGAGGCCTTCCTCAGCACGCCCCGCCTGCGCGCCCTCTTCCTCAGGTGTGCGCCGCGGGTCGGGGCATGGTGTATGGTGGCGGGGTGGGCGCTCTCTGCCAGCTGCCCTCACGCACGCGCGCCCTTTCCCCCTACGTGCAGGGCCAACAGGTTGCATCTGACCAGCATCTCGGCCGAGGCCTTCCTGGGCCTCCCACACCTGCGCGTGGTGGACACGGCGGGCAATCCCGAGCAGGTGCTGGTCCGACTGCCGCCCAAGACTACACGCGCCCCGAGGGCTGGGGGCTCCTGAGATGGGCAGGCCAAGACCAACCCCCTCCTCTGGCCTGGGGCGAGGTGTCGGGTTGCTGTGCTGGCTGTGGCTGGGTCGGGGTGGTTGTGGGGCACAGGGGAGTGTCCACGCAGGGACGTGCAGGGGAGGGAGGGACCAGGGAGCAGGCCTCCTCCAAGGCGGAACAATAAAGTCTGACCAAGCACCAGCCTGCCTTCTGGGCGCTCCCAGGGTCCCTAAGTCCAGCTGGGGGAGCCGAGGCTCAGGGTCCCTTGGTCGGTAAAGGGTTGGGTATTCTCCCCAAAGTCCTGACACACACAGGTCCCCTCTCATGACACCTACCGCCTTCCCCGCCGGGTCACACCCACAGCCTACAACCGCCAAGGGCACGCGAGGGTTCCCAAGCAGCAAGCGTGAGTCAAGGGCACTCTTGCCCGGCTCGCTGCCCACCCCTCCCTAGCTTGCTGCCCTGGTAGGTACCTTGCCACGTGCCCTGCGCCCCCATCTCACTCTAATGAGGCCCCAGCCTGGCTGCCGAGAGCCACAGCAAGAAAGAGACTGGAGAGCTGAGTTCGGTGGGTGGGCCCAGGCCTGTTTATTCTGTGTAGGGTTGCCTGGATCAGGGCAACCCGGCAACTCCCAAGCCCCGCAGCCTCTGTGTGTGTGTGTGTGTGTGTGTGTGTGTGTGTGTGTGTGTGTGTGTGTTGGGGGGGACCCAGCCATCCTCCAGCAGCTTCTTTGGGTATCCGGGAGGGCTGGGAGAGGCGCCCGGGCAGGGATAGGGAATAAAGTGCTTGCTGGGGCCTTTGGGGCTTTGGTGCCAGGTGCCCTCCTGGCTTCGGGGACAGGCCAGAGCCCCGGCCACCACCTGGGGCTGTGCAAACTGAGGGGTCGGAGGGGGAGTGTTGGATGGGGCGGGAGGTACTCGCTCCAGGAGTACAGCCAGCCGGGCTTGGGTCCAACGCCTCCTGGGTCTCTGCTGCGGGCAGCAGCCCAAGGGACCCAGCTGGGTGCTGGGGGCCTGCGTGGTGGTGGTGGTGGTGGTGGTGGTAGGGTTGGGGCGGGAGGAGTCCAGAAGCGATTGTCAGATGATTGTCTGCTGTCTGGGCACTGCGGGGCCCTCACCTCCGGAGCCGCTGCAGCTGTGCGGGGTAAGGACAAGAGGTGGGGGAGTCAGGGGAGGGCAGGCCTGGAGACCCAGCGCGGCCTGCACCCAGCACAGCCCTGCACCCAGCACGGCCTGCACCCAGCGCGGCCTGCACCCAGCACGGCCCTGCACCCAGCGCAGCCCTGGCCCCAGCACGGCCCTGCACCCAGCACAGCCCTACACTCAGCACTGCCTGCACCCAGCGCGGCCTGCACCCAGCACGGCCCTGCACCCAGCACGGCCTGCACCCCACTCACCTCGTTCTCCACCAGGTTCCGCCGGTACAGCGCCTCCTTGGCCGCCTCCTGCAGGGGGCGGAGCATCAGGGACACGCCCACAGAGACACGGCCACACCCCGCCCCGCGGCCAGCACGGCCCCGCCCCATAACCAACCAAGCCCGCCCACTCCCTGCGAGGCCCCGCCCACTCCCTGCGTGCCCCCCCGCCGCCGCGCACGCGCACTCACCCTGTTGCCCTCGTTGCCCAGGCGCCGGGCGGCTTCGGTGTAGAACTGCAGCTGGCGCTCCAGCTGGGCCGCGTACTCTGCGGGCGGACGGGCATCAGGCCTCGGCCTGCCCTCCCCTGCCTCCCGGTCTCCCCAGCCCCGAGCCCCGAGCCCCGAGCCCCGAGGAGCCCCTCACCCCGCCGGAGGCTGGTGCCGCCCTGCTCCAGCTGCGCCCTCTGCCACTGGCTGCGCTGCACGATGTCCTGGTACTGCTGGGCCACGTCGGGCGGCACGGGGCGCCGTGCCTGCCTGAGGGCCAACATCTGGGGAGCGGGGAGGAGCCAGGAGGGCCTTACAGACACGGCCATCGCCCACACCGCCTCCTGCCCGCACCCCCAGGCCCTGGGGACCCCCGAGGGTGGGACAGGGTGCGGGGAGGAGCGGGGTGCTGGCCGCTCACCTTCCTCTCCAGGCGCTCCTGGTCGAAGGCCAGCACGCTGAGACTGTGCATGGGCCGGGCTGACCTGCTGCAAGGGGACAGGGCGGAGGGAGTTGAGCAGGGACGGGAGGGACACACGGCGAGCGGAGATGATGGGTGAGGGGGATCAGACGCTGCAGGTGGGCACTGGCAGGTGGTGGCTGTGGACCCGCAAGCAGCAGGTGGCCACTCCTGAGGAGGGGTGCGTGTGCAGGGGGAGAGAGGAGAGGACCCACCTGTTGGCTGGCTCCCGCGTCGGTCCCGGAGGGGCCTTGCCTTTGGTTGCAGTCACCTGGTGCTGCAGGGCGACAGAGGACGGGGTCGGCCTGTGAGTCCCGGCCCTCCGGGGCTATGTCCCCACCCCTTCCCCTGGACACACCCCACCCTGCTCACCGTGGGCACGGGGTCGATGACCAGCCACCTCTCTGTCGTGGTCTCCAACTGCTGGGAGGTCAGCGGTTCCCGGATGCGGACCATCACCTCCAGCCGTCCCCCTGTGGGTCGCCGCCCGTCCAGCACCTGGATGGGAAGCCCCGGGGTCAGTGACAGAGAGCAAGCAGGGGACAGGAGGCAGGGGGCAGGGGATGAGGGGCAGGGGACGGGGACGAGGGGCAGGGGGCAGGGGCGGACGCAGCTCTAGCTCACCTCCAGCACGTCCCGGACCTCGCACGCTGTCTCCAGGGCGTCCAGCTTGAGCTGCGCCGTCCCCAGCACCCGGTCAGTCTTGAAGAGTCCCCTGGGTGGGAGTGGGTGCGGCTTGGGTCGAGGCCCCGCCCCCATCGCCCCCATCCCTCCCTGCCCTGGCGATGCCCCCCACCCTGCTCACCCCTTGTGGACCACTTCGAACTTGATGCCCTTGGTCTGGACGGCCCTCCGGAAGCCGCGGTGGCTGCGGTTGATGCACAGTTTGAACTGCTCCTTGAACTCTGCCGGGGGGGAGGGCAAGGCCGAGGGGGAGGAAGGGGGCAGGGTCTGGCTCTCCTTCCTTCCTTCTGCTGGGGCTGGGGGCATTTTGGGGGTATTGGGGGGAGACACTGGGCAGGGGCGCAGGCGGCTTGGACTCGGCCTTACCAGGGGAGTCGGTGTTCCTGGCCACGGAGGTCTTGTCTTTCTGGGCCTCCTCCTGGGATGGGACAGGAGAGGGGACGGGAGGCGGGGCCGGTCAGGGGACCTGGGGATATCCCCCCTCACCACCCCATTGCAAGGTCCCCCCTGCCCACTGCCCTGCTCCCCACCTACCACATTGGGGTAAGGGAAATCGAAGCGGACGAAGACGTCCAGGTCGCCGGGGGACAGCCCTGCGGGCGCGGGGGAATGGCATGCCGAATGAGGCTCCTCAGGGCTGGAGCCTGCTCCCGGCCACCCCTCCGCCCTCCCCCCAGACCATGGCCTTGACCTCTGCCAGGCCCCGGGGGGCTCACCTGGGGGCGTGGGCAGGCTGCTGGCCTTCACAATGAACAGCAGCATGTCGTTCCCGCTGAGTTCTGGGAAGATCCTGGTGTGGGGGTGGGAGGGGAAGCCAGGGCGGTCAGGCCGTGTGTCCCCCTGCCTGCAGCCTGTCCCTGTCCGCGGGGGACGTACCAGGGGCCAGCCGGGGCCTCCCTTTCTCATGGGGGGCATTTCTGCCTGGCTGGGAGTGGGGGTCGATGGGCAAGGGGACTTGGTTTTCCTCTAGCTTAAGTGAGCAGCTGCTACCTGCCAGCCCGTAACCTAGCTGCTGGTGGGGTGGGCTGGGGCCCCCCTCTGCTCGCACAGTCCTGTGTTTCTGGGGTCCCTGCTATGACCGCCCTAGGTGGCCCCTTGTTTGTCGCAGGCCCTTGACTTTCATTCATGCATCCTTCAGCTGACCCTGGCTGCTGCTCCTCGTGCCAGCCGATGCCCTTAGGGGCCCCGGAAGCTTCCTTTGGCTCAAGCCCCAAGTCCTGCAGAGGACCGGCCGCTGCCAAGGGTTGGGGGGGCGTTCTCATGTAGCGGCATTTGTTTAGCATCTGCAGTGCCTGTCAGCGGTGACCTCCCCAGGCCCCATGGGTTTCTCCTTTTCGCTACTGCTTTGGGGGTCCTACTGTGTGCCAGCAAGTGCCCTGGCTGCTGGGGATGGAGGTCAAAACAAACAGAGTGTCCTGGCAGGGTGGGGGGGCTTGTGGGCCAGGCCCAGGGACTTGTAGAGCAGAGGCTTTTCTGGGGGTGGGGCAGTGTGCTGATCTGGGAGGACCTATCGGGGAGGGGACACTGTGGGTGTGGGAGGAGCTGCCACACGAAGACCTAGGGTACGCGCCAGCCCCGGGTGTGAGACTTGCTTTCAAATGCAGTGCGCACGCCGCCGGTCACGACTGCCCCAGGACCTTTGCACACACTTGTCCGCCCCCTGCTGCGCTCCCATCCCCGGGCCAAAGGTTCCTCCGAGAAGGTCAGTCCTGTGCTAGCTTCTTGGGGGGAGTGGGGGACCTCACTTGATGACACTAAAGGTCCTCTGCTCAAAGCGGGCTCCGGGTGTGGGCAGGCCGCGGGCGAAGGCCTGCTTGAGCGTCTCCATGCTCCGTTTACAGTCTTCCGCCAGCTTCTCGAACCTGCGGCCACAGGGCCCGACTCAGGACGCCGGGCCGGGGGTTGGCGGGACCGCTCCGCACATGCAGGGGCCACAGCCACCCCCCCGCCCAGGACGCTGTGCAGTGCAGGGTTGGGGGGGGGGACGCGTTCAAACGCCTGTGGGCATTGCCCTGGGACCTGAGGCCACTTACTTGGTGGTTTCCACGATGTTGCCCAGCTGGGTGAATTGGTTGGAATGGTTCAGGCACATCTGGGGGAGGGGGACAGACAAGGGGGGATGGCGCGGAGCAGACACAAGTTAGCGAGGTTGTGACCGTCGGGGGTGCTGGCCTGGGTCCTGGGGAGCTGTCGGGGAGGGGTGGACCCCTCACCTCGTGCTGCTGCCGTATCAGCTTGGTGAGCTCGCCGTAGCGCCGGGCGGCCTCCTGTGACAGGCCCGGGCCAGGCCGCTGGACCAGGGCAAAGTCGTCCTTGTTGAGGGGGGCAGGTGGCACCTGGGGGGGGTGAGGAGGAAGGGGAGGCTGCTGGGGGCCCTGGCACCTGCCCCTGGCCTTTCCTCTTGGTCCCTGGTGCCCTGTGTCATCTGAGACACCCCTCCAGCCCCCTTCACACACACACCGGTTCCTGGAGCTCCTAGTGTAAGTCAGGTGTCTGTCCCTGGAGCTGGGGATGCTGCAGTGAATACATGACCCAAAGTTCCTGCCCTGCAACTGTGGCGCTGTGGGTCAAACCATGGCTTGAGACACTATCAGTGTCTGGAGCAGAGAAATGCAGATCGAGAGACGTGGCTTTCCAGGTCCCGTGGGGCACACTCCAGTCACTGTCTTCCCCAGGGGGAATCCCTCTTCCTTCTAGCTGAGAAATACAGTGGTCCGTGGAAAGACAAGTCCCAGGGGCCTTTGCAGCAAGGAGGTGGCCGCATGACTCATGCTGGCCAATAGGCGGCCAGAAGGGGTGATGTCCCCTCTTCCAGTGCCCAGCTGCAAACAGGGACCACTGATGCACCTGCATCCCATGGGTAAGGATGCCCTCCCCTCGCCCCAGGGTCCCATGCAGCCTGTCTGGTGTTGCAGTGTGTTTCTCGCTGGAGCTGCTGTGTGTGTGTGTGTGTGTGTGTGTGTGTGTGCACGCAGAGGTGCTCTGGAGCCGATCGACGGGCGCTTCACCTTGGCAATGTCCACGGGCAGCCCGTTGCGCGAGGCCTCCAGCATGGGCTCCAGCCCCTTGGCCTGGCGCAGGTGCATCTTGGCACCTTCCACGTCGTTCTTCTGCTTGGCTCGCAGCGCGGCCTGCAGGAGCTGCTTCTTGCGACCCTCCAGGAAGGCCAGCTGCTGCTGGGCTGAGGGGGCACGGAGAGGCCTCAGCTGGGGGGTGCTGGGCCTGGGACCACCCACCCCCAGCCAGGCAGAGGCGGGGAGGAGAGAGAAGGGGCTGCCTACCTCTGGCGGATGTGCCTTTCGTGGCTGCTTTGGGGGCTGGGGCCGATCCTGGCTGTGGGGCTCGGGGCTGGGGGGCGGTGGGGGCCGCGGAGCTGTTTTGCTGTGAAGAGAGAGGCAGGAGGGAGGACAGAAGTGAGCTGCTCCGAGGGTCAGGGCCACCAGGCTGGGGACGCCGGCCACCGCAGCTCCCCCTGGAAGACGCTGTGGGTCTGGTTTGCTGGTTTGAGTGACCCCTTTACCACTACAGGCCCAGGACTGCTCCCACGGCCCACTAGACAGACAGGGACCAGGGAAGCAGGGTGGACACTAAGCCAGGATGGGGCTGGGCGGGTTGCAGCTCCAAGAGGCAGCTCCTTACTGCACTTGACCCTGAAGTCTGGCCTCAGGCCCTGCCCACCCCCGTCCCGCCCCCACACCTTCCTGGGCACCACCTCCTCCTTCTCATCGTCCTCCTCCTCTGGGCCCTCTTCCTGGCTGGCCAGCTTCATGGCGGTCTCCAGTACCCCCACCAGGCTCTGTGTGGCAGGTTCGGTGGCCTCCAGGCCCTGGATAGGGGGGAACCCTGTGGTGGCCGGTTGGGGGAAGAGAGAGGTCTGGTCAGGAGGGGACCCAACTCTCACCCCTTCACCCCAACCAGTCCAGGGCCTACCTGGGGGTACAGGCAGCTCAGCCACATCCACGGCTCGGCCGGCCTTGTGGGCTCGGATGGCCTCCTGGTATTGCTACGGGGAGACATATGCACTGGGGTGAGCCCCGGGTTTAGGAGGACAGGCCGCCCAGCACTCTCTCCAGCTTCCGGCAGCTGCTTACCTTGACGATCCGCTCATGCATGCGAGCCTTCCGCTGATCGCCCTTGGCCTTGGCCTGGGCCGCAGCCACTTGATACCGTTCCATCCGCTGCTCTAGAGCCTCCAGCAGGGTCCGAGGGGGCGGGGGCAATTCTGGCCAGTATGGGGGCGCAGGGGAAAAGCACAGGCAGGGTTAGGAGTCCAGGGCAGCTGGCAGGGGGCCAGGGTTAGACCGTGTTGCCACTGCCTGCCCAGCCTACCTGGGGAGGTAGGGGCTGCCGGCGCAGGGGGTTGGGCCTGAGGTGGCGGCGATGGTGGCTCTGCAGGCAGCTGGTCTGGGGACAGAGGGGGGACAGTACAGTGAGGCCAAGTGCCCCGCTGCACCCCCGACCAACAGTCCAGTCCAGGCTACTGTTGCCTGAATGGGGCCAGGGGTTGGGGGGTCCTGAATCTGATCAAAAGGAAGTGGAGGGACCCTTACCAGGTGGAGGGGGCAGGCGGGACAGGTCCACCGGCTCCCCCTGGCTCAGGGCTTCCAGGACGGCGTCAAAGCTCTAGGAGAAGGAAGAAGATTGGGGGACGGGCTGCAGGTGGGGGCTGACCTCCTGTGGGCGGGAGAATTCCCCCGCACCCTGATGACCCACAGGCTCCCTGGCTCTGTCCCTTGTTCAATTTCTCTTTGTGCCCCTTACACAGAGGGGCTCCGCCGAGCTGCCAAGAGGTGAGGGTGAATGACAGAGCTAGCAGGTTGCCTGGCGACCATGGCCCATGGGATTCAGGTTTGAGACTGCTGGGTAGGCTCGGGGCAGGTGGGAGGTCCCTTGCCCGTGCCACCCTGGCACCCCCTCTGGCTGAGGGTCCAATTGACACGCACCTTGGCCACGCGGAAGTATCTGGTGGCGGCGGCCAGGTCGCCTTGCTGCTTGGCGTGAAGGGCGGCCACCTTATACTCACGCTGGCGGCTCTGTAACTGGCCCAGGGGGCTGGGGCTGCAGGGACCTGGAATGCAAAGGGGGGGTGCGAACAATGCCTGGGAAAGCCTCCTGCACATCACCTCTGCTACAACTGGGCTGTTTCTTCAGGTCCATTGCATGGATGGAAAGACTGAGGCCCAGAGGGGGACGGGGAGGCAGGTGGGAGAGAAGAACGCTGGTTCCACAGCATGGCAGAGGGGCCTGAAGCCGGTGATGATGTGCACGCAGGCCCCAGGGGCCCTGCAGAACGTGGGAGACTCTGGCGAATTCTTGCCTTGTTCGTTTTTACAAATGGCCATGGTGGCCGGGCTGGATCAGGGTGATGCCAGGAGCCTAGAACGCCATCCGGGTCTCCCAGGAGATTGGCAGGGATCTGGATCACAAATGGGGCAGGGGCCAGCATGGTGGCATGTCAGATTCATTCCGAAGTCTGTAGCACCAGCATTTTGTATGGGTGCTGCTTCGTGTCCCTGCTGCCCCACTTCCCATCCAGCTCCCTGCCTGTGGCCTGGGAAAGCAGTGGAGGACGGCCCAAGTGCTTGGGTCCCTGTATCCGCGTGGGAGACCAGCAGAGGGTCCTGGTTCCTGGCTCAGGACCAGCCCAGCTCTGGCTGTTACAACAATTTGGGGAGTGAACCAGCGGCTGCTAGATCTCCTTTTTCTCCCTCACTGTGGCTTCCCAATAAACACATCAATGTTGGTTTTTTTTTTTAAAGTGCTGTTTTAACTTTCAAGGTGTTTGGACATGCACTCCCTAGTCCCTGGCTCATGTGTGCGCACACACACACACACTTTTTATCTACTGAGCAAGCTGCTCGGACCGCGTCAGCCTACCTGGGGGGAGTTGAGGCTTGGCTGAGCTGCCGCTGGAGGAGGTGGCTGGAGCAGTCGGGGGTAGTACCTCTAGGGTGAGCCTGGGCTCTGCCTGGGTGGGCACAGGGGTGTGGCTAGGGGCCACTGCTGGGCCTCTGCCAATGGCCACCGGCGGCGGGATGTCCCCTTCGTCGATGGCCTCGCCTTTCCGGAAGGAGGCCAGCAAGTTTTCCAGGGTCTGCAGTGCAGACGAGAGAGAGAGAGAGAGAGAGAGAGAAGGTTTTGGGGGGAACTGGGAGGCTGGGGATGCAGGTGTTTGAGGTCGGTGGAGTCCCCATGTCCTGACCTCTGCCTTACTGGCTCACCTTAAGGCCTCGGTCGTAGCGTCGCATCTTGGCACTGTCCCCCGCCTGTCTGGCGCTTTCCAGGGCTGCCTGGTAGAGTCGTAGTCTCTCGTGCAAGGTGGTGCCCACACCTGGGCTGAGGGCTGCGGGCTTGGGCTGTGGGAAGTGTCCCCGGGTGGGGTGAGGTGGGGGGCGAAGGACACAGATCTGAGTTGACAATACAGTCACCCCCATGTCAGCCTGGGCCTGCCCCTCCCCCGGCACTAACGCCTGCCACACCCTTGGCCGCCACGGTCCCTGGGCTGAGAGGGCCAGGGCAGCCCTTGACCACCAAGGCCGTCGGTGGGGCGTGATTGCCTGTACCTGGGCTGCAGACGGCGGGGGCTGCGAAGCCTTCTGGTCCTCTCCCAGGACCTCATTCAGTTCCGCCTGCAGTAGGTGCACAGCCATGGGCGGGGCGTGAGGGCAGCCGGGGGCGGGCACCGGCAGGAGAGCCGGCTGCCCTGCCCCATCTCCCCTGGCCTTTGGGCTCTCACCAGCAGCTCATCGTCCTCCTCTACGTCCTTCTCATCCGTCCCCTCCTCTTCGTCCTCATCCGGGTCCCTCATGCACAGTCTGGCCATCTTCTCGATGGTTTCCATGGGTAAGGGACCTGGCAGCAAAGAGAGGCTCCAGCTAAGGACAGGAATCTGCCAAGAGCCCCGAGCTTCCTGACTCACGTATTCACAGCCCCAAGGAACAGGGCGGTGGACAGCCGGCCGCCCAGGCCCTCAGGCCCTCCCCAGGAGCCCAGCGCCTTGGCTGTTCTGTAGCCTGAGGCCCGGTCAAGGTCCCTGGCGCTCCAGCCCCATGGCTGTGTGCCTGTGGGCACCTGGGCCAGCCTCCTCATCGTTCTGGGTGGCGGTATCTGCAAGTGTCCCATGGGCCAGAGGTAGGCTGGCTGAGGGGGCTGACAGTGAACATGGCACACAGAACACATACTGACACATGTACACAGAGACATACATGCACACACGGAGACACAGACACGGACATACACAGACCTGGCACGGTAGCCTAGTGACTGAAGTCCTTTCCTTATATGCATTGGGATTCCATATGGGCACCGGTTCTAATCCCGGCGGCCCCGCTTCCCATCCAGCTCCCTGCCTGTGGCCTGGGAAAGCAGTGGAGGACAGCCCAAGGCCTTGGGACCCTGCACCCACGAGGGAGACCAGAAGATGCTCCTGGCTCCTGGCTTGGGATTGGCTAAGCTCTGGCCATTGTGGCCATTAAGAGAGTGAACCAGTGGATGGAAGATTCTCTCCCTGTCCCTTTCAATCAGGGACTTTATGAAGAAGAGGAGTAAAGAAGGCAGCTAGGGGATTATTGCCCAGTGGCGACCATTAGCAGGGTGCTGACCCTCCCTTCTGGCTCCCAGCCTGTACTCAGCATACTCAGCATCTCACCTTGGCCTTTCAGCTTTTCCAGGGCCGGGGGCTGACCTCCCACCAAGGCCAAGAACTCGGCCTCCAGCTCCTCGTCATTCACTCCGTCCTGGGGGATCACCAGGCCGTCCGGGGAGAGATCGACCAGCAGGCCCATCTGCAGGGAGAGCAACAGCCTGGTCAGACTTCGGGGTGCACATGGGGGTGGCCAGAGGGAGCCGGGATGGACTCTGAGGAAGAGACCAAGGCCTCCTGGCGAAACAAGGCAACAACAGGTGGAACCAGATGGGCCTGGCTCTCTGGGGGCAAAGGGCAGCCAGCTCCTGGCCCGGGATGGGCAGCTAGCCAGGTCCAAGGCTCGAGGGTGAAGGCATCCTGTCCTTGGCAAAGCCGCTCAGGCAGGAAAGTGGAGGCATCCACTGGGAGCTCTGCCAGCGGGGCCTGGCACTGTGGCACAGCAGGTTCAGCTGAGGCCTGTTGCACCGGCATCCCAGACTTTTGCTGGTTCGAGTCCCAGCTGTTCCCCTTGCGATCCAGTCCTCTGCTCATGCACCTAGGAGCACAGGAGAGAAAGGCCCAAGGCCTTGGGCCCCTTCACCCATGTGGGAGACTCAGGTTAAGCTCCTGGCTTCGGCCTGGCTCCGGTCCTGACCACTGCCGCCAATTGGAGAGCGAAAGATCTGTCACTCTTTGAAAACAAGAAGCCACTCACACATTTTGCCCCCTGTCACTGAGGTTCGCAAATGCCATAAACCATCCTCCGTACAATCTCGACATCTGTGATCAGAGGGACTCTTGGGGTGTGCGTGTGTGTGTCCATTTCAGGAACGAGAAAACTGAGGGTCTTCCAGCCATGAAGTCCTGGGCCGATCGGCAGAGGCGTGGAGAGTCGGTCTGATGCTAGCACCTGACAACTGGGCTCCAGCCGGCTCCCGCCCCCCGAGCACCCGCGGCAGCGGTGTGTGGTGGAGGAGGAGAGACGCTGGCACAGGTGCACCCATGGATGGCAGTAAGTGTGGGTGTGTACTCCAGTCATCCCTGTGACCTTGGCTGGCTGCCTTCACCTGTCTGGGCCTCAGTAGGGGTACATCTCTCTGCCACGGGAATCTACAGAGCCCAGGGGGTGGTCCTAAGGGTCGGAGGGTGCCAGGCCCGGGGTCTGCCCTTCCCCAGCTGGAGCTAATGCAGCAACAGGTGGCGCCTTCCGAGTCCAGGGCGGGGCGCCAGGAGCTGGGGAGCTAATGCCAACAGGCCGCATTTCGGGGATACGGGCAGGATGAGGGTGAGGGAGCGTGGAGCCTCACCTGGAGGGCGGGGAGCAGCGACTCACCTAAGGGCAGCAGGCTTCCGCAGAGGGAAGGCAGGGCGCTCAACGAGGCGAGCGACAGGGCAGGGCTGAGGAGGGATCCCCCGGCGAGATCCCCCAGACTCACCTGGCGAGCAGCTGCAGCGCCTCGGCCCGGGGGTCCCTTCCTCTTGTGCATCGTCCAGACTGGGTGCCCGGACCACCGAGTCTCCCTGCGCCCGGCCTTGCCCGGCCTCCTCCCCAGGGGCCTGTCGCCGTGCACGCCCCCTTGGCGAGTATCGCAGTTCTCGTCGGTGGCCCGCCCCCGCCTCGCGATCGCCAACCCCGCGTCCTCGTCTCCCCCAACTCTGCCCACCGCCAGGTAGCTGCCCTACTTCCGCCTCGGCCCTTGGGCGCCGCGGCACCGGAGCGTGGCCACTGGATTAAACCGGGCCAGCTTCACGGAAACTACAACTCCCGGCAGGCAGTGCGCAGAGGCGCATGCGCCTGGAGGCAGGAGAGCGGGAGCGCCGGAGGACGCTACGCGCGGAGAAGGGGCGGAGCAAGCGCGGCGGGTCTCGTGTCGCGCATGCGCGGAGGCGGGGCCCGGCCGTACGCGGGAAAAAGGCGGCGTTCGAGAAAGTGTGAGGGACACGGCGAGGGCCGTGCGGGTTCGAGGCGTCTGTGGTGTCCTGTCCCGGGCTCCAGCCTCTCCTGGGGTCTGGGACTGGGGCGGCCTGGCTTTCGCGGAACCTGCTTGGCGTTCGTGCGTGTCGGGGAGGTGGTCGCCGTGAGGCGGGGCAGGCAGCGGCCGGCCGTGGCTGAGGGGCCGCTTGGCCTGTTTGCTTTCTCAGGAGACGAGAAAACGCAGATAACTCTGATTTGTCGGGCCCCGGAGCCGGGCAGGCCTCGTTCCTGCCGGGACCTCGTTGGCTTCCGTGGCCCAGGTCGGTTGCGGCTGGTCCCCCGCTCCCTGGGCCTGGGAGAACCCCAGCAGTCGCCCCAGTGACTGGAAGTGGCCGCTCAGAAAGCATCCTGTGTCCCTGGGAGGGCTGCGTGTCCCTGGGAGGGCTGCGTGTCCCTGCGGGAGTCGTCAGCTGCCCGCCCCCCGGAAGTGCCCCGAGCCCCCGACCTGGATGGGGACCCCTGCGAGTGAGACCCCCGTCCCCACCAGGCGGCCCTGGGCAGACAAGGGGAGCCCCCTGTGAGCGCAGGGTCCACTCCATGGCCTGCGGGGGCCCGGGCTGGCGGGGCGCTGTCCCCTTGGGGTGGACCCCGCACCTGCTAAAAATGAGTTGTTCTCAAATTTCCCAGGGGAGACATAAAATGACGAAGAGGAAGCAATCACCAACTTCAGGTATCTCATCTGTTCAGTTGAACCGTTTATTACTCTTTTTTGAAAGACTTATTATTATTAGAAAGATTTACAGAGACAAGAAGGAACGGAGAGAAATGTTTTCTGTGTGCTGGTTCACTCCCCAAATGGCCACAACAGCCGGAGCTGAGCCCATCCCAAGCCAGGAGCCAGGAGCCTCTTCCGGGTCTCCCCCGCGGGTGCAGGGTCCCAAGGCTGTGGGCCGTCCTCCACTGCTTTCCCAGGCCGCAGGCAGGGAGCTGGGTGGGAAGTGGAGCAGCTGGGACATGAAGCAGTGCCCATAAGGGATCTAGAGGCATGCAAGGCAAGGGTTTAACCGCTAGGCTACTGTGCTAGGCCCCAAATTATTATTATTTTTTAAATAGCAGAAAATAGGCAGAAAGACAGAGAGGAATCTTCCTTTTGCTGGCTCATACCCCGAATGCCGGCCACTGCCAGCGCTGGCCGAGTCCAAGGCAGGAGGCGCCCCATCTGGGTCTCTCCCAAGCATTTGGGTCATCATCGCCACTTTCCCAGGATGCTTTGCCGGGTTGGACCAGAAGCAGAGCGGTGGGGGTGGGGACTCACGCTGGGACTCTGGCGGGCCCTGTGGGCGTGGGCAGCAGCGGCTTAACCGGCTCTGCCAGCTGGCTCGCCTGCTTCGGCGCTGCTGGGAGGAGTGGGGTGGACTTACCGCAGAGTTGCTGACACGTGACACATCTTAGTCTCCTTGGAAGGAATCCAGCGTCGGACAGCAGGGCGCGTCCCAGCCCTCATGGACAATGAGTGTTTGACACAACTGTGGGCAAAGTTGCAAAATGTTTTGCAGCAAATCAATTTTTTTTGAGGTTTATTTGTTTTATTTCAGAAGGAAGAATCACAGGGAATGATTTTTTCCATTCCTGGTTCAGTGCCCCATGTGGTTGCTGTGACTGCAGCTGGGCCAGCCTGGTGCCAGGAGCCGGGAGCGTGGCCAGGCCTCTCACGTGGCTGGCAGGAACCCAGCGAGCGCCCCAAGGCCTAATGACGCTGGGTCAGAACAGTGCACAGATGGCACGTGGCAGCTTAACCTACCGTGCCACTATGCCATCCCACACATTGTTTGAACTTTATTATTATTTTTAAATTTTTCTGTTAAAAAACATTTACTTACTTTTATTTGAAAGGCAAATTTACAGAGACAAGGAGGAATGGAAAGAAAGATTTTCCATCCTCAGGTTCACTCCCCAAATGCCCCAACAGCCAGAGCTGAGCCGATTTGATGGCCTAAAGTCTTGGGACCCTGCACCTGCGTGGGGGATCCGGAAGAGGCTCCTGGCTCCTGGTCTCAGATTGGCGCAGCTCCTGCTGTTAGGGCCTTGGAAGAGTGAATCTGTGAACAAAAGATCTTTTTCTCTTCTCTCTCTTTACATCTGCTTTTTTTCTTTTTTCTTTTTTTTTTTTTCATTTTTATTTTTGATGATGATTTCATGATTGACCAGAGAGGGAAGGATTGAGGTTTAGGGAAAAGTGGATGGAGTCATTGCTGCTAAATTCTCTATTCTAGTCTCTGGGGGAAGGGGAGAGATAAAGGGAAAGCCACACCCAGCCTCCCAAGTGTCCCAGTACCCAGGGATGGGGCACTGCCACCTGATGGCAGCCCAGGGTCCCGATGACCACGTGGTTTGGAGAGTTCTGAAATGCTGTCGATTTTGCCCATCCAAGGGTGAGGCAACCTTCCCAATGTCGGTTGGCTGACATACATCTGCTTTTTTGATAACAAAATTAATAAATCTTGAATTGGAAAACCAGATATACAGAGAGAGAAGGAGAGACGAAGATCTTCCATCCGTTGGTTCATTCTGCGAATGCCAGCCCTACTCCCAGGCCAGGTCCCGAAGCTGGGAGCCAGTGACTCTATCTGGGAGAGTGCGGTGGGTGGCAGCGGGACCCCAGTCTCCTGTTGACCCCCGTGTCTGCAGGGAGCTGGCTTCCTCCGAAGCAAAGCTGGGGACTCCCACCCCACTTAGTCCAAACCGAACCCTCAGAAGTGACTTCTTGGCAGAACCGAACTGGTGAACACATGCCAGGCGGCGTTAGCGGGATTGCTCTCACTGGCTGTGGCAGCTCATTTGGGGACGTCTCCTGGCTGCTGATCCCCCTGCCCCACTCCACCAGCTCCATCTGTCTGCCCGGCCACACACAGGGAGAAGGAGGGCTGAGGAGGAAAGTTCTGGCAGGTTCTGGCACCACACATGGCGGTTTCTGCCCCCTGGTGTTGTCTTTGGTGAAGTCCCCCGTGGGAGTGGGGTGGGGACAGAGCACAGGAAGCAAACGGGAGGCTCTTTGTACCCGAGCATTTGTTGTTTTAAACTTTACAAAGAGCCCATTGAGTCAGCCTGGCGGCCTGGGATTTGGGGATTGCGAGAAACCGGATGCACCAAGCCGCCGTGAGGAGCCCAAGGGTGGGGGTGGGTTTGTTGAGGGACACCCAGCAGGGGGCTCTCCGGAGGGGGCATCTACGGGGCTGGGGCTGGGGGGCAGCACCCCGACGTGGGGTAGTCTTGACTCTTTCCCCATGGGGTACTTGATGAGGCTTGGGGCCAGCTCACAGCTGCTGCTTGCTTTGTGAGGGTGCTGGCTCCCGGCAACAGCAGAGGCGGATAAGAACCTCACCTCTCCTGGGCACCCCCCCCCCCATGTGGTGGCACAGCCGGGCAAGGTGCTGTCCAGGACACTGGCATCCCACGGTGGAGTGCCCGTCCGAGTCCCGGCTGCCCCACTTCCCATCGGGCTTCCTGTGGATGCACCTGGGAAGGCAGCCGATGGTGCTCGGGCCCCTGCTGCCACAAGGGAGCCCCAGGAAGCTCCTGGCCCCTGACTTTGACCTTTGCGGCCGTTTGGGGAGTGAGCCAGCAAATGGAAGGCCTTTCTCTAATTCCCTCTCTTCTTGTCTCTCTGACTGCCTTTCTAAAAGGTGGAAATAATATGTATATTTTTAAGTGTGTATTGAAAGGGGTACAGCGAGAGAAGTAGACACAGAAATGTGTCTCTTAGCTGCTGGTTCACTTCCCAGTCACCCACAGCTGCCAGCCGGGCCTGGCTGAAGCCAGGAGCCACGGGCTTCTTCAGGTCTCCCTGCGGCTGCACCTCAGCACCTGGCCATCCTGGACTGCTCTCCCAAGGAGAATTAGCTGGGAGTTGGATGGGAAAAGGAAGAGCCGGGACACACACCCCGGTGCCCATATGGACGGCAGCTGCTGCCTGTCACACCACCACACAGGCTTCTCTTTGGTTATTTATTTTTGAAAGCTCTGGACTCCCGTGGTGTGGGAGCGTGTGGGCACCCACATTTTGATGGGGCCCGTGCCCACCTCTCACTCACCAGGGCAGGAGTCCATGAGCCGGCATGCTCTGCTAATGGGCCAAGGCGGGGTGTGCCGCCACCATCTCTGTCTCTAACCAGGTGAAGGCGTCTGTCCTCCTAAAGCCCCCAAGACCCCGAGGCTGGGGGACTCCGCTGGGGGCTCTCGGAGCCCCACGCCGCCTGGTTTGCATCACCTGGAAGAGGCGGAGTGCAGACCCGCTCCAGCCGCAGCGCAGAGCCAGGAGCAGCCAGGACCAGGCAGGTAGGTGATGGCTCCAGGGGCATCCTGCTGGCGGGGCCTCAGCAGCCAGGGGACGTGGCACTGCGAGAGGGGCCCGAGGCTGGCCCCCTGCTCTGCCTCCCACACCTTCGCCCAGGGCCCTGACTGCTTCGTTGTGCGTGAGAACTCTCCCTGTCACATCCACGGACAGCGAGGGTCACTCAGTGTGACTCAGTGCTGCTCAAACTCGAATTTCTTGCGACCTGGACCAAAAGACCAGTGCAGTGGCTCAGTAGGCTGAATCCTCACCTTGCAAGCGCCAACATCCCATATGGACACTGGTTCGTGTCCTGGCTGCTCCACTTCCCATCCAGCTCCCTGCCTGTGGCCTGGGAAAGCAGTGGAGGACGGCCCAGAGCCTGGGGACCCTGCACCCGCGTGGGAGACCCGGAACAGGCTCCTGGCTCCTGCCTTCAGATTGGCTCAGCTCCAGCCACTGTAGCCAGAGTGAGTTAGAAAGATCTTTCTCTCTGTCTCTTCTCTTCATAAATCTACCTTTCCAAAAATAATAAATAAATAACTCTTAAAAAAAAAAAAGAAAAAGAAGAAAACGGACCAAAGAAGTTGCTTCTCTGGGAAATAAGACATAAGCCAAACAAGAAAACCGACTTGGGGATCTAGACAGACTTCCCTCTGCAAGTGGCTGCAGCTCCCGCCGCTGGGCCAGATGGAAATCAGGAGCCAGGAGCTTCATGTGGGCCTTCCCCCTGGCTGCCGGGCCCCAAGCCCCTGGGCCAGCCTTCACTGCCTTCCCTGGAGGGCAAGTGGAGCGGCCGGGACTTGAACCCACAGCCATGTGGGTCGTGGGTGTTCCTCAGGTCTGCCTGCATCAACGATGCTCGATGCCACGCATGTCAACGAGAGCCCCCCTCCCACACACTCATTTCCCACCCTCTGACGTGGAAGATGGCCGGGCAGTGGGGGTCCCTGGCCAGAGAGGGCCTTGCTCTCCTTCTGGGCCGCAAACCAGCTCCTTGCAGCGACGGCCCTTTCCGGCTCGGTCCTTGGAGCCCGCTGGGCCCAGCTCTGGGAACAGCACACCTGCGACCACCTATCAGAGACCCTCCTGCACTGGGGGTGTCATCTCCCCCAGTTTGTCTCAATCCCCGTGCAGAAGGCTCCAGCGGATGTCATCTTTGATTTTGTCCCCTCAGCTTCCTGGTTGGGGACAGAGCAGCTACCTCCAGGGGCCACCAGGGGCCAGCGGACCAGGAGCACGCACCAGCATCTTGTCCCCTATCTCAGGTGAGCCTGTGGAGGGTGGGGGGACCCCAGCCTCTGCCAGCACCCCCCAGCTCAAGGTCTAGGCTTGGGGGAGGCTACAAGGAATGGAACTCTGATTGCAGGCTGTCGCCGTCCGAGACCAGAAGGGAGCTGGGAGGTTCGTCCCCCAGTTTGCCAAGTCCAGGAAGACTGGGACAGCAGCGGCCATGGCGCCGAGAAGGCCGGAGGGCGAGTTGGAGGCCCCGGGGGACAGCTCGACACTCAGCCCTGTAAGGCACACACAGGGCGGCCTCCTGGAGCCAGCCTTCTATCTCGGGGGGGAATGGGGGCGGCTCGGTGGGACCTGCGCTTGCGCCCTGATAGTGGAGGCCAGCGCCACAAGGGCAGCCCCTCTGTCCCTCGGGGACCCCCAGCCCCTCTGTCCCTCGGGGGCCCCATGTGCGTCAGGGTGGGGTGGGAGTCTCTTGCATCCCTCTTGTTCTTATCTTACCACGGTTGAGTTCTCGGGTGGTCACTATGTCTGTGGCCACCCCAATGTGGCTGGAGGGGGTGGGTGGAGCCGGACGACAGACTCTGCCAGGAAGGGGAACCACACTCGCTGCTTCACTGGATACGGAACCTAGGGCCTGGTGCCTGGCACCATCCCAGCCAGCCTGGTGCGTGCCGGCCGCTCACCCTCCCTGGGGCGCAGGTCTGCCTGGCGGGGGTCAGCTCTTTGGGACTCCAGGGTCAAGGGCCACGCGTGTCCACGTTATTACAGAGCAGGGATGGGAGACAGGGTGGGCAGGCACCGAAGGGGTGGGGAGAAGCTGCTGGGGGGGGGGCTTCCTGTGACGTCATCGGCATTCGGGGGTCCGCAGGTCGTCTGTGGGTCAGAGAGCCGCCCACACCCCAGCACGTTTGGCTTAAGTTCCTGCCTGTCCGCTGGCGGAGTCAGCATGTGCGTGTGTGTGTGCGTGCGTGCTGCTGGCCACGCTGGGCTTCAGTCACACTCCAGGCGGGACCTGGGTAGAAAGCAGAGATATTTCTAGATTTAAATAGGCTGGGAGGGGTGGTTCGCTCCCCAGATGGCCACACAGCCAGGGCTGGGCCTGGCTGAGCCGAGAGCGGGAGCTCCACCCGGGTCTCCCGCCAGTGCTTTTACCCCGAGCTTGCCCGGTGAAGTGGCAGGGAACTGGATTGGAAGCGTGGAGTCGCCGGGCCTCCAGCCAGCACTGCTGTGTGGGCTTCGGGGGTCCCAGCCACACCTCCACCTGCTGGCCCTTGGGGCCCGCCCCTTGCAGTATTGCTTTATTTTTCAAATTCATATTTATGTATTTTTAAAAGAGATTTATTTAGTTTTATTGCAAAGTCAGAGAGAAAAAAAAAAAAGAGATCTTGCATCTTCTAGCTCACTCCCCAAGTGGCCCACATAGTTGAGCTGGTCTGAAGCCGGGAGTCTGAAGCTTCTTCCGGGTCTCCCACGCGGGTGCAGGGTCCCAAGGCTTTGGGCCGTCCTCCACTGCTTTCCCATGCCACAGGCAGGGAGCTGGATGGGAGGTGGAGCAGCCGGGATTAGAACCAGTGCCCCTGTGGGAACCTGGGTGAGAACTTCAGCCACTAGGCTACTGCACCGGGCCTGTAATAAAAAAATTAATATATATATATATATATATATTTTAAATGTGTATTTACCTGAGAGGCTAGCGTCCATCGATTCAGTCCCAAAATGCCTGTTTTGGGCAAGACAAGTGCTCCGTCTGGGTCTCCCACGTGGGTGGCAGGGGTTTATGTAGCACCACCCGCTGCTCCCAGGGTACACGCGTGCAGGGGGATGGCGGGAGGTTTGGAGTGAGACTGACATCCCAGGAGTTCTCTGCCCCTGCCTGGCCCGCGTTCCCAGTGCTGGCCAGCAGCCACGTGTAGTGCCTAGAGCTCTGCCCTGCCCGGCCCTTGTGCCTGGTGCTGGCCAGGAGAAGGAGCTGGGAGAGGAGCTACTGCCATGTTCCCCGGTACGCATCCAGAGATGTGGCCCTCTGACCAGCATGCCGGATGATGGGGAAGGTCCAGCGCCAGTGCCTATCTGTCTGCCTGGGAGGCTGGCGATGCCTGGCACCGATGCCCAGTCCTTTCTCCACAGGAGAAGCCAGCAGAGCCCAGCGCACAGCAGGCGGGGAGCCAGCAACTGGCCGTGTCTGGACAGGAATCGCAGGGAGAGGAGACGCAGCCAGATGGCACCAGCCCTGAACAGAGTGACCAGGACCCCGTGCCCAGCAGCGAGGATGCCCAGCCCGTGATTTCCCTGGGGCCTGGCCAGGACCCCGTGCCCAGCAGCGAGGATGCCCAGCCCGTGATTTCCCTGGGGCCTGGCCAGGACCCCATGCCCAGCAGCGAGGAGGCCCAGCCCACGGTCAACCCACAAGAGGAGCCATGGCCCTTGATCTCCCAGGGGCCTGCCCAGGACCCCATGCCCAGCAGCGAGGATGCCCAGCCCGCGGTCAACCCACAAGAGGAGCCATGGCCCTTGATCTCCCAGGGGCCTGGCCAGGACCCCATGCCCAGCAGCGAGGATGCCCAGCCTGTGATTTCCCTGGGGCCTGCCCAGGACCCTGTGCCTAGCAGCGAGGATGCCCAGGCTGTGTTCTCCCCGGGGCCTGCCCAGGACCCCATGCCCAGCATGCCAGGTAGCAGGGAAGGCCTGGAGAGGAGCAGGCCTGACCCTGAGGGGGCTCAGCTCCTGGGAGACAGTCACAACCAGCTCCTGGGAGACAGTCACAACCAGCCAGGGTCCCCGCCGAGCAGTGAGGCTGAGGGAGGAGCCGCTCCTGAGGGAGGCACCCAAGGGCCTGCGGCAGGGGCTGCGCTGCCCCAGAGGCCTCAAGAGGAAGAAGACGGTGTCCCTAGCACCCTAACATCAGCTTCTGTCTCAGGCCCCACCAGTCCGCAGGAGACGCCCAGTGGGGCAGGTGGGGAGGCCGAGAGGGGCCTTGGCAGCCCCGGGTGCTCTTCGCAGGCTGCTGCTGTCACTGCAGATGCTCCCAATGTGACGCCCCCCGTGCCAGAGCACAGGGCTCTGTGGGTGGCTGGAGCTGCCACCAGGTCACCCGCCTCCCCCAGCAGCGAGGCCCCTGCCGCAGGCCTCAGCCAGGCCCTGCTGAGGGACACGCTAGGAGGTGCAGGGGAGGCAGGGCAGGAAGATAACCATGACGGAATCCTTGTGGGGCCCCACAGTGTTGACCCCCTGATAGGTCAGGCAGATTCTGGCCATGTGGCCTCAGGTGTGACTCTGACACAAGGGCTAGGCTCCTACCTCCTAGGGGCAGAGTTCAGTGGCCAGGGCGGCCAGCAAGACCCCGAGGGGCTCAGCTTAGTCCTTGGCACCTCCACTGTATCTGGGGGCAGCGTTGTAGTAGCCGATGGCCCCCAGGAAAGGAGCCAGTCCTGCCCAGACAGCCCAGTCCCAGCCTTGACCCCGGCCACTGTAGCCCTAGCTCCAACCCTAGACCCTGCTCTAACTCTGGGGCCAGCCCCAGCCCCAGCCCTTGCCCCTGCCCTGGCCCAGGCTCCAACTCCAGCCCTGGCCCTGGCTCTAGCACCAGCTTCGGCTCCGGCCCCAGCTCCGGCCCCTGCTCCAGCCCCTGCCCCGGCCCCTGCTCCAGCCCCTGCCCCGGCCCAGGCTCCAACTCCAGCCCCTGCCCCAGCTTCATCCCCTGCCCCGGCTCTGGCTCCAGCCCTGGCCCCAGCCCTAGCCCCAGTTCTGGCTCCAGCCCCGGCCCTGGCTCCAGCCCCGGCCCTGGCTCCAGCCCCGGCCCTGGCCCCAGCTGCTGGGCCCAAGCGCCTACCCCATGCTGCTGATGCTGCTGCGGTCCAGGCGGCTGCCGCGTGGGAGGCATCTTCAGCAGGTGAACTCGACTTCCTGCCCGACAGCCTGATCCAGGATGCCTTGGACAGCCCTGACTTGCAAGCCCCGCCTGAACAGGTGAGAGAGGTCACAGGCTGGCCTTCAGGGGCAGGGGCCCAGCAGCCCGCAGGGACGGGAAGACAAGGAGCCCTGGGACTGTGCGGGGACGCAGATGGCAGCTCCAGGGCAGGATGGGAAGTGGAGCAGCTGGGATTAGAACCAGTGCCCATATGGGATCCCAGCACATGCAAGGCAAGGACTTTAGCCACTAGGCTACCACTCCAGGTCCTTAGGTATTTGTTAGAGAGGCAGAGCACGCACGTCAGCTGGCTCACCCGCAAGTGGCCACATGCCTAGAACAGGGCTGGAGCCAGCGGAGCCAGAAACCTGGAACTCCACCTCTGCCCCCTTCGTGGCCCGCAAGAGCCCAATGAGCCAAGCCGCGGCTCGCTTCCCGGCTGCTGGAATCGGGGCAGGGGACAGATGCCCGCTCCTACCTCCACGAGCGTTGTGAAGCTCCCCTTACGTGCAGAGATGAAAAACCCAACACTGTGGAGCTGCCTCCTGTGACACTGGCATTCACAGGAGCACCAGTTCGAGTCCCGTCTCCTCCACTTACCATCTAGCTCCCTCCTGCTGCTCCTGGGAAAAGCAACAGAGGTTGGTCTAGGCTCTTGGGTGCAAACAACCAGGGTCGTCAGACCTGCCTGGCAGCCTGGCAAGGCTGGCAGTGCCTGCCCGGACATTCCCCAACAAGTCAGGGCAACCCCGCCAGCAGCCGGGTTCCCGTGGGAAGGTCCCTGAGGCCTGGAGGCCGGGAAGGCGAGGGGCACCGGGGAACGGGGCAAAGGCCAGCTCACCATGGCAGGATCGGGGCTCCTCCCTGTGGACTTCACCCCTTCCCCTGATCCGCCAAGGGGTGCACCTCGGGGTCCCCACGGGACTGGCCGCTGACCACCAGCCTGTGTAGCCCCCAGGGTCCCCGCAGGTCAGGACAGGCCGGCAGGCAGTGTGACACGGAGCTGCAGCTAACTTCTCAACTTTCATTTTTATTTATTTAGAGTAAAGATTTTATTTATTTTGATTAGGAGGGCTAACTTAAAAACAGAGACACAAAGAGCTTCCATGTGCTGGTTCACTTCCCAAACGGCCAGCACAACCAGACAGAGCTGGGTCCATCCGAAGCCAGGAGCCGCCTCCAGGTCTCCCACGCGGGAGCAGGGCCCCAAGCGCCTTTCATTGCCTTTGCGGCATGAGGACGGGGAGACGCCTGGGCTGGTGGCCTTAGGTCTGCCCGTCTTGGACTTCCTTTCCCGCTGACCCTGGCCCGCTCACTCGGGGTCCCCCGTGTGACTTCTTCCTGTCAGGGCCGGGCCATCCATCCACTGACCTCTCTCTCCCTCTCTCTCTCCTTAGGGGTGCCCTGCAGTGAACAGGCCAAGTCCGTGCTGGCCTAACCCCAGCTCCTGTGCCCCTGGAGACGCTGTCACAGCGGCCAAGCCACCGCAGAGGTGGGTATGCGGTGGGCAGAGGCAACCCAGGACCCCCTCTCTGCCCACAGGCTTCAGGTTCCCATCTTAACCAGGAGGGCCAGGGCGCGCCTCAGCACCCGCTCTCTGGTCGCCGCCGTCCCCCGGCTCGTAACGGAGCCAAGCCCTGGCTCTGCAAGGAGCCCCACACCTGTGGGGGTGCCGGGGCAGGGACCCCGCAGGGCTCGGGACTGCGGAACCGTGCCCACTCCCAGCCCTGGCCCTGGGCTCCCCCGGGGTGCCAGTGGATTTGACCTGCCCTCCCCAGCTGACCGCACCCCAGGTAGGTGCCTGCCAGCTCCTTCAGTGTGCAAGTGTGTGTGTGTGTGTATGTGTGTGTGTGAGTGAGAGAGAGAGAGAGAGAAACGGCCTGGGAGTGTGGGGGCTGTGGGAGTGTGGTCTGTGAGACTGTGTGTGGCTGAGTGGGGGAGCTGAGTGGGGGAGCTGAGTGTGGCAGCCGTGTGAGCGCATGGGGGCTGCTGTGTGGGAGTGTGACGTGTGAGTGGAGGTGTGACAGCCAACATGAGAACGGTGTGCGTATATGGCAATGCACTCACGAGAGTGTGTGATGGTACGTGTGGGTGCGGGTGTGTGTGACTCTTGCCTCCTCCTGGGGTCCCCAGGCAGCAGTTCCCTGGTTCCAGTTCTGGCCTGACTCCCTGTCCCGGTCCCACAGTGATGGGGGCATCCCATCTGGGACAAAGCCTGTGCCACCCCCTCCGCACCCCACGGGGGCGTGGGGCCTGGGTGTCCGTCACAGCAGAGGGGCTGCGGGCTGAGCCTGCCCCGTCCTGGGGCTGCCCTGAGCTGCGGGGCCGGGTGGGTGTGTGCCGGGTGGCTGAGTGGGGTTAAAATGTCTCCCTGGTGGTCAGGGATGCACCCCCACCACCTTGGAGCAGAAGACATTGGGCAAAGAACTTTCTAGAATCCTGTGTGGGTTAGGGAGGCACCCTGTGCCCGCGGTGCTGCCCGACCCAGCTGCAGGGCTACCCGGACCTCTCCCCCAGGCCCCACAGGCCCCCCGAGGCCTCCCCGCTGCAGGACGCCAGCCACACGGTCCAGGGCCTGGTGCTGGAGCTCTCCAATCTCAAGTGAGTGAGGGTCCTGCGGGCGGGGGCTTTGTGTGCGTGCTTGTTGCCTGTGCGCACCGTGCCTGGCCCCGCACGTCCCTGTGTGCACCCGTACCTGACCAAGCATGTCCCTGTGTGTGTCCCCGCATGCACACCCACGCCTGGCCCCACGTGTCCCCCCACCTGACCCCGGGTGTCCCCACACAGCCGCCTGATCATGAGCGCCCACCGTGACCTGGATGCCTTCAGGCGCGGGCAGCACCGGAAGCCAAAAGCCCCGGCGACAGGGGAAGCTGGGCGAGGCCCTGCGCCCTCCGCCCGCCAGAGGGCCGGGGCGCCCCCGCAGCAGCCCCGCAAAGACCTGTAGGCCCGCCCCTTCCCAAAGCAGCAGCAGGGGGTGTGGCCTTGTGGCCTGCAGGGGGCCCTTTCCCACGCCCCACATGCCACCCCTGGATCCAGGGCTGGCGGGGGTGGTGGGAGGGACCCCTACTGTCACCCCCCAGCTCACTGGGATCACCTCCACCGCCCTGCACCCCCAGCATTTGTTCAGGTTTGCCGATTGAATCCCAAGGTTCTGGAAACTTCCATTTGATAAAGGACTGTGGAGAGGCCCAGTGATTTCTGTGTGCACCCCCTGTCCCCTCCTCCAGCCCTTCTGGGCTTCCTGCCTGGCTGAGGCCACTCACAGGGGGTCCCCACTCACAGGGGGTCCCCACTCACAGGGGGTCCCCACTCACAGGGGGTCCCCACTCACAGGGGGTCCCCACTCACAGGGGGTCCCCACGGCAGGGTGTGTATGTGTGTGAGGGGCGTATGTGTGTGAGGGGCGTGAGGGGCGTATTCAGAGCGTGCACCACGTGTGTAAGTACGCGTGTGTGTGCACCCACATGGGAGGGTACAGCAAGCACACACCCTCCCGGATGGAGGCGGGGGCGCTGACCCACAGGCTGGCTCCAGGCTGCTCCCACTGGTGCCCCAGCCCTGCCCAGGACCCGCCTTGTTCTCTGCCACCCCCACCCCGGGGTGACTGGGCACCCAGAGGGGCCATCACTGTCTCCCCCGCCTCCCTGGCAGGAAGCAAGCCACGTCAGTGTGGTGACCCGGACTCAGAGCGTGTTCAGAGAGGCACCTCGGGGTGGCCAGGGGTCACCCCAGCGAGGCTTCCCGCGGCAGGGCCTCGACTGGCTGAGCCATTCATAAGCATTTATTGCACCCCGAGGGTTTGCCCAGCTCCTGGGCAGGTCCCTGTGGGGAAGAGGGGTGTGGGGGTGCAGGATGCTGTGGCCCAGCTCTGGCCCTGGGCAGCCCCAAGCAGCTCCCCGCTCTCCCCCACCACAGGGCACCAGCTGCAGTCCGGGTGCCCGCAGGGGAGGGTTGGGCAGGGCAGAGCGGGCGTGGGGCTGAAGCCTTGCAGCCCATCGTCTCCCAGGAGCGCAGCCAGGTCGGCGAAGCCGGTGCGGGCGCGGCGCTGTCCTCCGTGTCTGGGCTAGGCCGAAGGTCCCTGCTTGCTGGCACCCCTGGAGCCTGCGTGTGGAAGGGAACCCTCAGCGGGGGCAGCTTGGACTGCAGTCCGCGGGGCTGCCAGGGCTCGGGCGGCACCTAGTGGCCACCCCGGCCAGAGAGCCACCCCACAAACACCCCAGCATCGTCCTGGGGGCACCTCGGGCTGGCAGTGAGGGCTCCTCCTTGACCCAAAGGCCTGGGAAACCCTACCGGGGGGCGGGGGCAATGCTCCTGTGACCCTAACTCTGTCCCTTAGGCCTCCGCACACCCACATCCTGCATGGTCCCAAGTTCAAACCCTGCTCCCAGTCCCAGCCTCTCGCACACCCCGGGAAGGCAGTGGGGGGTGACCCGGGTGCATGGGGTCCCTGCACCCACACGGGTGGCATGCCAGGCTCCTGGCTTCAGCCTGGCCCAGTCCCCAGCCATCTGCAGCCAACTGGGGATCCCCAAACCTGGATACCTCCCCCTGCTCCCGCCACCCTGCACCCCCTAAAACCATCCCAATGCCTGGGCCTTGCTTCCCACCCGCCCTCAACACCTTGTTCCGGAAACTACCCCAACACGGGTGTCCAACTGGCATCTCCCTGCCACTCCAAGGAGAGCGGGTCAGTGACTGACCCAAGGCCACACAGCGAAGTCCTGCCCCAACCAAAGGCCGATGGAAGCCATCCCTCCTGCGGGCCAAACTCCCCCCACGCCCCCTGGGTCGCGCCAGGCACCTGCAGCCGCTCCCCCGCCGCCCCGGCGGTGGCGGTGATGGTGATGGCCGCCGCCATCCTGCGTCTTGGCCTTGTCGGGCCGGAAGAGCTTCCTGCCGGCCGAGTTGCGCGTGGTGTAGCTGTACACGGAGGTGTAGCCCTGGCCGGTGAGTGGGCAGAAGCGGCGGGTGTGGGCGCGCTCCCGCGTGGCACCGCACTGCGGGCACACGTAGTCACGCAGGATGGGGCACAGCACGCGGCCCTCCTCGTCCTTGAGCATGTGCGACTGGTAGATGGCCCGCGACTCGCCGTTGTGCTTACAGAAGGAGCAGAGGCGTTCGGGGGCCCCTGGCAGGGGCTCGGGGGGTTCCGGGGTGTCCATGAGGGCAGCGGCGGCCTGCTCAGCGTCCTCCTCCTCCACCTCCTGGGCTGCGGGCCTGGGCGTGGGCGTGGACGCCTGCGGCTGGGGTTCCAGGGTGGCCCCGGGGTCCCCCTCCTCATCGCGCAGCGCCCCTACCAGGCGCGCCAGCCCTAGGTAATCGGTCCACAAGTTGAAGGTCCCCATGGTGGCTGGGCCAGGCCCAGGCCTGCCTCTCTCCCGCCTGTGTCTTTCTCTCTTTGCTCTTGGCCTCTCCCTGGAGTTGGGCAGTTTGCATTCAATCCTGAGCTTTATAACCTCCAAGGGGTGAGTGTGTGGGGAGGGGGCTGAGGGCAGAGCAGACAGGAGGTTCCTGGTAGGTGGGCAAGTGGGGGGTCCTGACTGAGGGGGGTGGCTGTGGTGGGGGGCCCTCCCCAGCCTCTAGGGAGGGCCTGGCCTTCCTACCCCCTCTGGCATCTACCAGCAGGTGGCTTGGAAACTCTGCCTTTAGAGTGACCCCTGAAACTTAGTAACCCTTCCTTCTCCCCCTTGGGCTGCGGAAGGAGCAGGTGCCTGCCCCTGGGGTACATTCATTGTCTCTGACAGGAAGGTGGCCCCGGGCTCTCTCCTGGGGAGGGGGGGAGTCTGCTGGGGGCAGGAAGAGTAAGGACAAGGCCCTCCCTGCATGGGGGGAGTTTTCACAGGCACACTCCAGCTGCCAATTGAGAAGTCTGAAGTCTAGACCAGGACCCGAAAGGTAGAGGCTGGGAGGGCAGAGCAGCCCTGGCTGGAGGGGGAAGCTGAGGGAGACACCTCCAGGGCAACGTGACCCGGGTGGCAGCATAACACTCCTCAGATAGATAGATATTTTAAGATTTATTTATTTTTAGGGCCTGGTGTGGTGGCCTAGCGGCTAAAGTCCTCGCCTTGAACACACCGGGATCCCATATGGACGCTGGTTCTAATCCCAGCAGCCTCGCTTCCCATCCAGCTCCCTGCCTGTGGCCCGGGAAAGCAGTGGAGGACGGCCCAAAGCCTTGGGACCCTGCACCCGCGGGGGAGACCGGAAGAGGCTTTGTGCTCCTCCTGGCTTTGCATCAGTGCAGTTCCAGCCATTGCAGCCACCTGGAAAGTGAATCAATGGGTGGAAGATCTTCCTCTCTGTCTCTCCTCCTCTCTGTGTATATTACTTTCCAATAAAAATAGAATAAATCTTAAAAAACAAAAAAACTGGACCAATCTGGTCTCCCACTTGGGGCAGGGCCCCAAGCACGTGGCACATCTGCTTTCCCAGCGAGCTGGGTCGGAAGTGAAGCAGCCAGGCCTTAAACCCACATGGCATGCCAGCAGGACCCGGGCCGTCCCAGCCTTGCCCCCCATCTCAGGCCCCGGGCTCAGCCCCACCCTCCCCTTCCCCCCAGGCTGTGTGGCCCAGCCACAGTGGCATCCATCTGCCGGTGGGTCTGGCCTGTGTCCTCACAACCCACCAACAACAATGAATGTTGACTGTGAACTTGGGCGGGGTGTGTGCACCCCCAGATGTGGGAATTGGGCTTCCCCAGAATTTGATGAGGACGATGGCATTCCAGGCCTCAGGGTCCACTCAACTGCCGATGGTTTGCCTGAGGCCTCCAAACTCACCGACTGGTTGAATGTTCCCCCAGACCCTTGGCACGATCTCAGGGACCTCCCCCACCAGTACCCCAGGACAGGCAGGGTCGCAGCAATGCTGCCTTGGGGGGTCTGTCAACACTAGGTGCCAACTGTGTGCTCAGAAAGCTGGGAGCAGCAGTGTAACTATTTCAACTTGAGTGCCCTACATCTGCTTCACCACAGCCCCCCCCCCCATCCTCCAGCTGGAGCCCCCATCCCCATCCAGATCAGCAGTGGGGGCCGGGAGAGCAGGTCAGGGGTAGGGGGTGGTGCCAGAACCAAGCTGAATGGCAGCATGTGAAGGTGATAAGCAGTGAATACAAGGACGAATACAATATATTGCCTCTGGTTACAGCTGCTGGGGCTCCCAGATACCTTCAGAAGAGCTTGCTATGCAAGCTTAGCTCCCGGGGGTCTGGGAGGTGTAACATTCCGGCCCCATGCTGGGGGGATCCTCCCCTCCCCCTGTTATCAAACCACTCCCTCCCTGAAGGTGGGCGGCAGAGCGGGTCAGCCAGTGCAGGCAGGGCTTAACCCTGTCCCCCAGGAAAGCCAGGCAGCCGGCGCAGATCTGGGGGTCGGAGGCCAGAAGACAGAAAGGAGATGGGAAGCCACAGCCCAGCATCTAGTTCAAAACCAAGGGGGGTGGGGTTGGGGGAGAGGTGGGGAGATGGAACTGGCAACCTGTGTGAGTGGGCACGGCCTGGCAGCCAGGGCCTTGCACTGACAGATTTCCATTCCTCGCGGGGAGGGGGGGAAGAAGGTCCCCCTGAAGTCCCTGTGTGGCTGGGACTTCCTCCTCCCCCCCTGCCCAACCGGCCTGGTGGGGCAAAGCCATTCAGGACCTAGATCAAGTTAGGCAGCGCCTGTGGGTGTGCCCCCTTCTCACTTGTCCCAGGCGTGTTGGTGAGGCTCACCCCAGAGCCAGCATGTGTGGATAGCTGGTGTCTGTGGGTGTCTTCTGGGATACGTGTGAGAAGTTACTGAGAAAAGAAGGCAATTAAATGACAAATTAAAAAAAAAAAACATGCATAGGTCAGGGCCTGGCACGGTAGCCTAGCATCTAAAGTCTTTGCCTTGCACACTGGGATGCCACATGGGCACTGGTTCACATCCTGGCTGCCCCACTTCCCACCCAGCTCCCTGCCTGTGGCCCGGGAAAGCAGTGGAGGACGGCCCAAAGCCTTGGGACCCTGTACCCGCGTGGGAGACCCGGAAGAGGCTCCTGGCTCTTAGCTTAGGATCGGCTCAGCTCCGGCCATTGCGGCCACTTGGGGAGTGAGCCAGCAGATGGAAGATCTCTGTTTCTCCATCTGCCTTTGCAATATAAACACATTTTTTTCTTAAAAAGTTGATCAAAATTCATATGTTAGAAAAATGATGCCTAAATCCCTCCTTTTTGCACCAAAACACCCTTCTCTCTCTGGTGCATTGAGGTTCACTCCCCAAATCCCCCCACCAACAGCTGAGGCTGGGCCAGGAAACACTGGTGACTCAATCCCACATGGCTGGCAGGGGCCATCACCTGCAGCCTGCCAGGGTGCCCGGGCACTCCACGATGGGCTGTGGCTGCGTTAAGCTCAGGCACCAACCCCCTGCCCACAAGCCTGTCAGTACAACTTTTCACCAACTTTCTTGAAGGCCCCTGGTACTCTGGGATCTTGGTGTGGCCAAGGTCTGCTTACTTCCGGCCTGTGGGTGTGAGTGCCCAGGGAAGCTCTACCCAGGTGCCACGCTCTGGCTTCCAGTGGTGGGGGTGCTTACATTTTCTCCAGGAGTCCCCCCCCCCTGTGAGCCATGCACAGGCCCGGGTATGTTCCGTGACTGTCACGTATGCGCGCGTGCGCTCCGGACACGTGGGTGTGTTCTAGCCAAGGCTTTGGGGAGGTGGGAGGGGGTCTTCTTTTTGGGGAAGGTGGAGTGACCAAAGAGGGGATCTTTACCGTCCCCCCAAGTCCTGCCCTCCATTAGCCAAATCAGGGCGGTGGGGGAAGCGCCTTTCTCCTTAGCTCTGGGATTTGGGGCGCGAGGGGACCCACATGATTTGCCTTTTTTTACAGGCAGATTTTGGTGCGAGGATTCTTGGTCTCCAACCTCGTGGTCCCAGGGGGGCGCCGCTGTCCCCTCCCCAAGCCTGTGGCCACAGCCAGCCCCGGGAGCTGTGGCGGCCGTGGAGGGAGTGGGGAATCGCTGGGAGAAGTAGTCCCCGCTGAGCTCGGGCACCCGTGAACTTGGCCTTCTCGACAGCGCGCGCGCACGCTGAAGGCCGGCACGTCCTCCCGGGCCTAGCTTTCCGAGGGTCCCATGCGCTCTGCGTCCCCAAGAACAAAGCTCGCGGCCGCTGCCCTCCGTGCGCGGTCAGATGCGGGGCGCCCCGGACACCGGTGGCCTCCCCTCATGCGTCACCACCCTGACTCCCAGTCACCCCCCCCCCCGACCCCCTCCACGGCTGGAAGCTCCCGCTCGCGAGCGACTCCGGTATGGGGATGGGAAAAGACCCGGCTTCCCAAGCCCTCCCGATCGGCCGCCCAGATGCCCTTTCCCGGCCCAGGCGAGGGTGGCGGGAGCTGCCGCCGGGCCTCCCCGCCCCCTTCGCCGGCTGCCGCCAACAATGGAGGGCCGGGCCCTCGGAGGCCAGGGCGTCCCCGCGGGGGCCGCGAGCAGGTGCGGCGCGCGGGGGTGGGGGCTGCAGCCGCGTCCCGCCCCGCCGCGCCCCCGGCCCGCCCGGCGCCCGCGCTCACCTCGTTGGGTGGGGTGGGAGGAGGGGGGGTCTGCCGCCGCTCGCTTTCTCTCTCTCTCTCTCCCCACCCCCCTTCTTTCTCTTCTTTTCCAACACCCGCCCGGAAAGCCACCCCCCTCCAGCCCGACCCCCGCCCCCGGGAGCCGAGGCGCCAGCACGGGAAATTGCATTTCGTGCGGCTCCTGGTTCGGGGAGGGGGGCTGCGGGGTAACGGAGGTGTGTGTGTGTGTGGAGGGGGGTGCTCCGGCGCCGGCTCGAACCCGCGGCCGCCGCCTCCCTCCCCGCCCGCCCGTCTGTCTGCCTTGGTGACGCGCCCGCCCGCGCTCCCCGCCGCCCCCTCCCTCCGTGCCGCGCCGCGCGGGGCGCTGGGTCCGAGCCCGTGGCCCTGAACGCCCCAGATGGCTTCCTTTCGGGGGGCCGGGCGCCCAGGGGGAGGAAGGGGACTCCGGACCAGGAAGGGGACACCCCCACCTCGCCGTCTCGCGGCGGGATGCGTGCGCACGGGCCACGAGGAGACACACGCGGAAACCCCAGACGCTGAGCACAGACAGGGAGGGGAGAAGAGGGGACTCGGCCGCCGTGGGAGGGGGAGGGACGCAGGCAGCTCCCGCCAGGAGATCCACGCAGGCTGGCGACAGCAGGAGAAGCCACGGCAGCCCCTCCCCGGGGTGGGCACCGTTAGGAGCTCAGGCCCCACGCAGGCGGCAGCCACACACGGATCCACGCGGCCGTGCTAGGGGCGGAGGCGCGGTGCAATTCTTAGGTTGGTCCATGCTCCTGTCCCAGGCCTCGGTAAGCCCCCCACCACCGGAACACACGTGTCCACATGGAGGCGCACATGCGCGCGCACACAGGCATTTGTGTACCTGGAAGTCAGGTGCACCCCGCCACCACGAGATCCCCGGATTATGGCCCAAGGTGGCCTGACACGGACCGTTAGCCATGGCCACATGTCACAGGCCAGGGCAGGTGGCTGGAAGTCCTAGCATTGACACCCCCCTCCACACACATGCTCCCGGCCTTTGCTGTGTTCCTGCCTCAGTTTCCCCATCCTGGCATGCTCCCTGGGCAGCCAGCAGCCTTCCTCAGGAAGCCATGGTAGTAGATGGGCGTGGGGAGGGGGCTCCCCCCAGAGCACGGGGAATGGAGTGGCCTTGTGACTCAGGCCGGCCTTGGAAACCCGCCCTGGCCAAGTGTCCATCCCGCCGAGCTTCCGCGCGGCCACCAGCAGGGGGAAGCAGACTCCAGAGCCCGGCGCTCTGCTGCCTGGGTAGCTCCGGACTCACTCGTGCTGGGGTGCTGGGGTGCTGGGGTCCCCATCGCCTCCCCTTCCCTTGCACTCAAACCCCCAATGTCCCCCCACCAAGAAGGAAGCAGTCTGCCGACCTCCCCCCCCCCCGCTAGTACCACCAATGCTTTTCTGCCCCTGTAGTCCTTCTGACAGTCTAGCTTGCAGTCCTTCTTGCTGCAACGCCTGTGTTGACTGGGCCCCATGGGGCCAGGCAGCTTTGGGCAGTTTCTGAGCAGGGTCAGGTCAGGAGAGAAGATTCTGTCTCTTTCCCTCCCACTACCCTAGGGTCCCTGGGGCATGAGAAATGCCCTCCTTCCCCTCCTCATGAGCTCCTGAGGCCTGGCCACTGCTGGCTGACTCACCCGGGGATTCCTGGTCAGTGACTCAGTCACGGCTCTTCCTGCACCTCCCTGGCCCCCAGCCTCCGCTCGGGAGACCACTCTGCCCCCCCAACTTCGTGGCCCCCTCCTTAGAGTGTCTCCTAGGGACCCCGGATGTGATGGACAAGGATGAGGAGGTGGGCCTGGAATCTCCGCCCTCTGGGCCATCCGTAAACTCCCCAGGCTTGGAGGCTGTGGCTCCCAGGCATCCGCATGGACGCCGCTGACCTTGGGCGGAATGGGGTGCTAGTCCCTCGTATTGTCAGGGAGCTGCCGCAGGGATGCAGTGTAGACGGTGATCTCCTGTGCAGGGCGCAGTCCCCTGGCCAGATCCCCGGCCATCTTCCCCATCTGTGTCCTTCCAGGGGCCACCTCCTCATGTCCCTGTCCCTTCTAGAAGCATCCAAGACCGCTCTCCACCCCAGTGAGTTCCAGCCACCTTCGTTCTCAGCTCCTGCTGGAGGCCACTCATCTGCCCTGTCCACCTCCAAGGTCCCCTCTTACCACGGCAGCCAAGGTGACCCTCCCCCCACACACACACCCATCCTGGCCAGGGGGTGCTTGTGAACACAACCCCCAGGGCAACACATCTACTTCCTCTGCATAGAACATTCCATGGCTTCCATCTTCCCCTCAGGGGGCCAAAGCCAGAGGAACCCTGGAGCTGCGCCCTCTGCATGCGCCCTGCCTGCCTGCCACTCTCTCTCCCTCCGCTCTCCTCTTGCTAGCGGTCAGCCGGCCAGGTGTGTCCAGCTCCAGAGCACCCTCCTCCCCCATTTCTCTCTAATACTGGCTAAAATGCCGCCTCCTCCGAGAAGCCACCAAGCCTCCATCACAGTATGTCACATACTGTGAACCAGCAGACACAAGATCTTTCTGTCTCTCCTTTCTGTAGATCTGACTTTCTAGTTCAAAAAAAAAACCTGTTGAGAAGTTCAGAGAGTGCTCCCACTGGCTGGTTCACTTCCCAAAATCCATAGCCAGGGAGGGGTCAGTGCGCGGCCGGTGCGTCCCATACAGGCAGGGTCAGGAGCCAGAATCCTCCACCTCCCAGGCAGGTTGGGAACAGGCAGCTGGACCCACCACTGGAACTCGGGCACCCCACTGTGGAGCAGGCCTCCTTCTGGGAACTTAAAAAAAATAACTTTGGGGGCCACTGCCGTGGTGCAGCAGGCTATGGTGCCCATCTTATATGGGTGCCGGTTTGATTCCTGACTGCCCCACTTCCCATCCAGCTCCCTGCCTGTGGCCTGGGAAAGCAGTGGAGGACGGCCAAAGCCTTGGGACCCTGCACCCACGTGGGAGACCAGGAAGAAGGTCCTGGCTCCTGGCTTCAGGTCAGCTCAGCTCTGGCCATTGTGATCATATGGGGAGTGAACCAGTAGATCTTTGTGTCTCTGTCTAATTTTGCCTTTCAAATAAGCAAATATTTTTTAAAAATTAGTTTATGAAATATATGATGAAAAATTCATAGATTCCAAAATTATTTTGCCTCCAAATAAATTTCTCTCCATGTTTATTTATGATTTTTAAAAATATTTATTTTTATTTGAAAGTCAGATACATAGAGAAAAGACAGAAAGATCTTCCACCCACTGGTTCACTCCCCAGGTGGCCACAATGGCCAGAGTTGAGCTGATCCAAAGCCAGGAGCCAGGAGCTGCTTCTGGGTCCCCCACACCAGTGCAGGGTCCCAAGGCTTTGGGCCGTCCTCCACTGCTTTCCCAGGCCACAGGCAGGGAGCTGGATGGGAAGTGGGGCTGCCGGGACTCGAACTGGTGCCCATATGGGATCCTAGAGGGCATGCAAGGCGAGGAGTTTAGCTCAGCTCTGGCCTTTGCGGTCACTTGGAGAGTGAATCATCGGACGGAAGATCTTCCTGTCTCTCCTCCTCTCTGACTTTGCAATAAAAAAGAAATCTTAAAAAAGAAAAGATCTTCTGTCTGCTGGTTTACTCCCCAAGTGGCTGTAATGGAGTTGAGCTGATCTGAAGCCAGGAGCCAGGAGCTTCTTCCTGCAGGGTTCCAAGGCTTTGGGCCGTCCTCCACTGCTTTTCCAGGCCACAGGCAGGGAGCTGGGTGGGCAGCGGGGCTGCTGGGACACCAGTAGGAACCCACAGGGGATCCTGGCACTTGCAAGGGGGAGGATTTAGGCGGAGGCCACCCTGCTGTTTCCACCAGCCCCTCAAATTAGAATTTTGATTACACTGTGCACCCCCGGGGCCTGTGGCTCTAAGGCTTCCATCCTCTCTGCCTTCACTGAGTTGGGGCTGATGGGGAGGCCCAGGCGGCCCAGCGCCCTTGACCTTCCTTTGCTATTAATGCATCCCAGGCCTGGCCTAGGACCAGGCAGCCCTCCCAGCAGTCTTGGACAACCCAGCTCCCGGCGGCCACGCTGGCCACTGACTGGCTGGCCTGCTCGGCCATCTCCTACCAGGCATGCTGACTCAATTTGCCCACTCGCCTGCGTGCCCACCACAAGCACCCCCTGTGTGTGGGGGTGACCCCTCTGTGGTCTCCTCTGCCGACCCCCTCCTCCAGCTCTTCTTCCTTTGTGCTTACAGACTCCCAGTTCTGGGCCACGCCCCTGGCTCCCCCAGCGCACCCCTGGGGGCTGGCGGCAGAGGGGGAGGAGGAGGGTGCGGGGAGGGACATTTTAGTTCTCAAAGAACCTTTGTAGGAGCGGCTGCAGGGGGGGCGGTGGGGGACCCCACCCTGTATGACTCATGCCTCATGGCTGGACTCGCACAGCAGGTGGCTGATGCCGCTACGGGGCCCCAGCACCCAGCCTTGGGAACCCCTGGGGAACCCTAAGGAGCCTTTTTTTTTAGGGCTCTGGACTAGCACCCACTTAGGGGGCATGTGGGGTGGGGATGGGGAGCAGCCCGGATCGGCTGCTCACATTCCCAGGACCAGATCTCTTTATGGGGCAGCAGACCGGAGTGGGGTGACGCGATGTGCTGCGCCAGGCCCAGTCTCACCATGTCAGGGTGGGAATTCTGGAGCCCCTTCCTGCCCCCCACTCCAGCCCCGCCTCCATGGGGTGCTTGTTCCTAAGGCACAAATAGGGAAACTGAGACTCAAAAGCTTCAGGTTGGTCCCACCAGGGCAGTTCCCAAAGCACGGCTGAGTTAGGGTTCCTGCTCTCCCGCAGGGTCGCGGCGCCCCCATTTCACGCAGAGGTACACTGAGGCCAGGAAGTCTGACATCCCCGTTCCAAGACACGCGCGCGCGCGCGCGCATACAGCGTGGAGAGCGTCTGGCTGGGGACGGACGGGCTTGGGGTTCGCACTGCGCAGCCCTGGGCGCCGGTGCGCGCGCCCCCGCCGTCTCCCCGCGGGGCTGCGGCGCCCCCACACTCCCCTGGCCTTCCCGCCGCCGCCGGCCCGGGCTGCCCGCCAGCCTGCCGGCGCCGCGCCCGCCCGGCCCCATCACGCCGCGATGAGTCACGGCCCCGGTCCCGCCTCCCGCGCCAACAAACAGCGCGTTGCCCGGCAACGGCGGCTGGCGAGGCGCGCACGGGCTTGGGGACCCGGGTTCGAGGCTCCTGGCGGGGCGAGGGCGCGAGCGCTTCAGAGTTGCTATCTATTTGGGATGAGAAGCTGAGCCAAAGGGTCATAGAGTTGTTTGTGCAACTTGAGGGCTGAGGTTTACAGAAGAATGTGGGGGCTGGGGTGGGGTGGGGTCTTCTGACTTTTGGGCACACAGAGTTAGTAGCAATGTGCCCGGGGAGGGGTCGCGCAAGCACTTGGGGTGCACATTGGCAGGGAGCTGGATTCGAAGCAGAGCAGTCAGGATTCAAACTCAGGTACTCAAAGAGAATGCGTGTATCCCAAAGGACCGCTTGACTCCCAACACCGCATCGCAGGACCCATTTTTAGGATGCACTGCTACACACTGAGCGTCCCCAACACCAGCCAGAGTGACCGGAAACCCTGAAACTTTTTGAAGTCACCAGGGAAAAATGCTACAACAGGAAAACTGCTTCCCCCATCAAGCTTTTTCAGGGTGTAGCCCATCAGCTGAGGTCCAGGCATTGCCCGCAAGCTGAAGGCCAGATGAATGACCTTAGCTCATCACGCACATGCAAATATTCCAAATTATGTGTGTGTGTGTGTGGTGGGAGAAAGGAGGACAGTGCTGTGGTGTGGTGCACTAAGCCTCTGTCTGCAGTGCCTGCATCCCATGTGGGCACTGGTTCCTGTCCCGGCTGCCCCACTTCCCATCCAGCTCCCTGCCTTTGGCCTGGGACAGAAGCGGAGGACGGTCCAAAGCCTTGGGTGTGTCAGGGGTCCCTGGAGGTTGGGAGGGACACACACTATCCCAGAAGGCGTCACTGCCACGCGGGTCCTGTAGGTTCCACTTTACAGATAAATTGATGCCCGGAGCTTTCATTTTGGGGGGGGTATGTTGTCTATAGTGTTAGAAAGTGAGTCATGGTTGGATGGGGGATAGCCCCCCCCACGGTTACAGCTTGATTCCCCCCCAAACTCGCTCAAGGCATGAGGCTGCAGACTTGGACACCAAGCCCGCGCTCCAGGCCCGGTTCCCCAGGGGTGCGTCTGGTCGCAGGCCTCCTGGGCACCCCCTCCTTCCACGTGGCCACGTGGAGAGGACCCGGCCTCGCCCCCTCCACGTGGGGAGGCCCCGGAGTCCACGCCACCGCCCGGGGGCAGGGGGAGGGACCGGTTATTTTGTTTTATTATTATTTTTTGCCGCCTGCCTGGTCCAAGCCGCCGCCCGGGCGACCGGAAACGAGCACGCGGCCGCCCAGTGTGGGAGCCGCGGCTGCTGGAGGGCGGCCGGGCCTGGGGGAGCGCGCGCACCCCCGGGCCTTCGGGTCCCCTTGGATCCGTGGTGCCTCCCACCCCTTCTCTGCCCCCCACCCACCTCGGGGCTTCTGGAGGGCTTGGGGTCCCTGGGGAGGGGGCAACAGGACGGGGACCCCCCCCCACAGACACACGCTTTTCCTCCCCCGGTGGGCGCTCACGCAGTGTTGCGGGATGGGGAACGGGGAGAGGCCCCCTCGCCGGCCCCGCCCGCCGCCACCATTGTTTACCCACCGGGCGGCCTCCTTAGAAACTTAACCCGTCCGCGGTCATTTTTATTTGGGAACTTCGGCCAGTTGCCATAGCAACCCTCCCGTGACGTCAGAGGGGCTGAGGCCCGAAATCCCCGAGAAAGTGTGTGTGTGTCTGTGTGTGTGTGTGTGCGTGCGCGCGCGCGTGCGTCGGCATGGGGGCGGGGAGGCAGGGCAGGACGCCGTGTTGGGGGTCCAGGGGAAGGGGGAGAAGAGGGAGACCCCCCACCCTGCACGTGTCAGCCGCCAGACCGCAAAGTGGAGGTGACCCCGAGGGCGCCGCTCTTGTCCTGCGGGGTCTCGATGGGGTGGCCTCCATGCCCTCCACGGGGAGCCCTGAGCTACCCCGGCCTGGGCAGCTGATCCCAGCCGGCTCCCCCTTACTCCTGACAACCTGGACCCTTCCCTGGGGAGGGGATTTGGGGTGCCCGCAGATTCCACTGCCCCCCACCCCACCAAGCCCTGAAGGGGGCGGTCAGAGTGGCCCCTGCTGCGGCTCCGGGTCCGGCTGGACGGAAGGGCTGGTGGTGTCCTTCCCCGGATGTGGGCAGTGACGCCGTCGGCCTCCCGGAGGGGGTGGGTGGGTGATGCTGACTGGGATGTGCGCTGGGATCCCTGCCCCCCAAGCCCCGTCCCATAACACAGCCGGTTGCCAGGACGACGGGAGGCGGGGCCCTGAGTGGCAGGGGCGAGGAGGGCTCCCCGTCCCGCTAACGGTGGGCGGGGAGTGGGCGGGGCAGGTCTAACCTCAGTGACGTAGCACTTCCTCCCCAGGCCCTGTTTGATGTCTCTGTGTGTGTGGTTGCCATGGGGCCCGGCGGCTGGCAGCCCTGCCCGGGAGCCCACTCCCCGCTCCAGCACACACACCCTGGGTGACCCTGTGAGGGGTGCAGGCCCAGCCCACTCCCCGCTCCAGCACACACACCCTGGGTGACCCTGTGAGGGGTGCAGGCCCAGCCCACTCCCCGCTCCAGCACACACACACACACACCCTGGGTGACCCTGTGAGGGGTGCAGGGCAGACCCAGCCCACTCCCGGCTCCAGCACACACACCCTGGGTGACCCTGTGAGGGGTGCAGGGCAGACCCAGCCCACTCCCCGCTCCAGCACACACACCCTGGGTGACCCTGTGAGGGGTGCAGGGCAGACCCAGCCCACTCCCGGCTCCAGCACACACACCCTGGGTGACCCTGTGAGGGGTGCAGGGCAGACCCAGCCCACTCCCCGCTCCAGCACACACACACACACACACACACACACACCCTGGGTGACCCTGTGAGGGGTGCAGGGCAGGGCCTGGGTGCACCCGTATCCCCCTACCTGCCCAATGTTTTGGAGCTTGGCCTCGTGGCCACTGCCAGGGGTGGTGGTTCTCCCACCCCCACTCTGGGTGAGCTGGTCAAGTTCAGAGCTGTGGATGTGTGTGGGATGTGGTCATTTGGCCAAAGACGTCCACCTAGAAAGTCCAGCACCGAGTCTGCCCCTCCACCTCACCTCCCACACCCTGCCAGGCTGACCTGGTGCTGTGGATAAAGAAGCCATATGCGTACCAAATGGGTGCCAGTTCATGTCCTGGCTGCCCCACTTCCCATCCAGCTCCCTGCTTGTGGCCTGGGAAAGCAGTGGAGGACGGCCCAAAGCCTTGGGACCCTGCACCCGCGTGGGAGAGCCGGAGGAGGCTCCTGGCTTTGGATCGGCTCAGCTCCATTGTGGACATCTGGGGAGTGACACGGTGGATGGAAGATCTCTCTGTAACTCAGCCTTTCAAATAAATCCTAGCCCCCTACTCCCACAAGGCTTTGCTCAGACCTCACGGAGATGCATCCCCACCCTGGCCACCATCCCACCCCAGGCCTGCTGACCCCAATACACACACAGCCGTCTTGACGCCTGTCCGCCCGTGTAGGGGCAGCTGTAAGCAAGTGGTGACCAGTGGCAGGGATCTTGCCGCCTGCCTAGTTCTGTATTCACTCAATAAATGCTGAGTGAATACACAGGGTGTGTGTGTGTGTGTGTGTGTGCGCGCACGCCCTCTGCCTCTTGACCTGTCTTCACCCCAAGTTCTATCATCTCCTCACCTTCTTGGCCGTGACCTGCTTGGGGGAAGGGGAGAAAGAGGATCAAGAAGGAAGGAAGGAAATGGTGAGAACCATTTACAAGGGAACTTCCAACCAGGGCAGCCCAGGCGGCCGGCATGGAGGAGGCAGCATGATCCCTCCCCCTCCAGCCACTCATCCCTACCGTGTGCCCGAGTGCAGTAATGAGTGGGCCACGAGTGTGTGCGTGTGTGTGCGCGCGTAGGGGTGCCCCACCCTGAGTTGGGGAATTCTGTGCCATCCCCAATCCTCCCCCAGGGCCCCAGCGGGCAGGAGGCTCTGCCCCCTCCTGCCCCAACCTGCCACGTCCTGTAGCCCCGACTAGCCTGCCCCTTGGGGCTCCACCGTGGCAGCGCTGGATGAAGTAAGATCCAGGAGCCCTCCACCCCACCCCGACCGACCAGGCTAGACCCCTCTTCTCTGTGTCACCCCAACCAACCCAAGTCCCATCTAGGCTGAAGGTACCTATAGACCACCCCAAGAACAGGGACCCTGTGTGTATCGGGGGAATCTGGGGTTCCAGGTGACAAAGGAGTCCAACCAGTCACTCCAGTGTCAGGCCTGGGCATGCTGGGGTAACCCCCTCCCCTGGGGTGCTTCAAAAGGGGAGATTACTTCTTCCCACCAAGGAGGAGCTGAGAACCCCAATTATTGCAGTTTTGGGGGGACCCTGGTGGGAGTGGAGGATCACCTGAGGTGCCAGCGGTCCACTACCCTTTGTCTTGGCTTGAGGAACCAAGCCCCCCTTAATTGAATCTTGTCCCAGGACCACCCCCCACCCCTGCCCCGCCCTTGCCCGCACCCCCTCCACACACACACCTGGGCACGGGGCCAGGCCACAAGGCAGGCCCGTCAGTCCCTTCCTTCCTTAGGAAACAGTGTGGCCCTGTTCCTCCCTGCTGGAGAGAGGATGAGGAGGGAGACACGGTGTGGGCTCAGGGGGGCTGGGGGGCAGAGTTCTCCAGGATGTATGGCAGAGGATCAGACTTGGGGACCCTCGTGTGAGAGCTCCAAAGTATTCGGAAAGCAGCACGCACGGTTTTGAGTGGGATAACAGGAAGGACTTCCAGGATGGTGTGTGTGGGGGGGGCTCTAGAGCCTGGGTCTGACTCCCTCCCTCACCGCTGCTCCCCAACATCTCCAATGGTGCTCACTTTCAGAAGCAGGAAATAGCCACTCAAAAGGGGTTCCAGGAATGGGAGGAGAAAGAGAGATGGTTGGGACCCCAGGAGCCCGCGACCCCCTCTGCTCCACACCCCAGCCACGCGCAGCGTGGTCCTCAAACAGCAAGTTCAAGGATCTCTGGGGAGTCGGGGTGGGGGGCTGGGGAGGACGGGGGTCCGAGTCGATCTGGGATGGATGGGTAGGGGGCGCGCACGTGTGCCGGAGTTGGGGTGTGAGAGCGCAGGGACCAGGTCCCGAGGTGGGGGGCGGGCCGGCTGCTCCAGGGCGCCCGACGGCGGCAGCAGCGACGGGCCCGCCCCGGGCCGGGCAGGGGGCGGGCACGGGGCGGGGAAGGAGAGACAGGGAGGTTTTAAAGGCGCTCGGGGGGCCCAGCGGCGGGCCGGCCAGGGAGTGGGGCGGAGCGCGGGCCGCTCCCGTACCGGACTCGGGGTCCCCCCCAACGCCTTCTCCGCCGCCGCCTTCGCCTGCATCTCGGAGACAGGCCGAGCGCCGAGTACCCCGAAAGTGCCCAGCGAGTAAGTTGGGGTGCAGCGGGCGCGGAGGAGGGTTCGGGAGGGTGGCAAGGACGGGAACAAGCGAGCAAAGGCGGCCACGGCGGCGCCAACTTTCCCGCGCCCGCCGGGGGCCCGCGGGGCGGGTGAGCGGGGTGCGCGCCTTGGCTTCTGGCAAAGAAGGGGGCGCCGCTCGTGCGCCCTGGCGTTGGCGGCGCAGGGTTCCTGGGAGGCCCGGCCTCAGCCTTCCTTTCCTGGCCCTGTTTGAGGGTGGCCTCCTCTGCCCTCCTGCCTCCTTCGCTGTGTCCCCACCGGACACGACGACCCTCCTTACCCCTACCCCGGAGCGGCTGGGAGGAGACCCCCGCCACCGTGTCCCGGGCCAGGTTCAGGTAGACAAAGTGGAGACGGTTCGGATCTGGCTGGGGCTTGCACTGGGGGCACTGGTTGTGCTGGGAGGGAAGGGTCCTCAGCTGTGTGCACCACCTGAACCTGTGGGATAGAAGAATGAATTCGGGGGATGGGGAAGAGATTTCCCAGAGGTTTTTTTTTTTGGGGGGGGGCAAGAGTGGCGTAAGTTCTTGCCTGGAGTAGCGACGTCTCCATAGCCTTGTAGCCCAGTCAAGGTTGCCTATGAAGGGGGGCCTGGCTTTGGGGGTGGCGAATGTTTCTGGAGGGGCTAATGGCCCAAGCCTGTGCCTCGCTTAGGGTCGCCCTGCCGTGCCCTCTCGAATAAGCTGCTCCCAGCTCAGCCCAGCCACCTCCTCAGAGCCTTACAATGTCCTCGTGTCACCTGGCACCACCACCAGCCACCCCCCCACACACTCCATGCTTGTCCCAACTGTGACAAGAGGGGGTGGGCGTTGCTGGAGGAAGGTGAAGCTGGGGGACTCTGGCCACCACCCCCCAGCGTCCCGTGGCACGCCAGCCCAAGCTGGACAGGCAGTAGCGACAGGTGCCCCGGCTTTAAGGTGAGCTGGTGAGACACACCCTGGCCCTGGCACATGCGTTCACACGCTTGCTGTGGCTGTTGTCCTGACGGCTCTGTCCTGGCCTCTGCCAGAGGGTGCCCCCCTTACACCTCAAGACCCTGCCCTCTCTGTCTGCCCCCCTCCCCACTGGAGGCCCTAAAATAGCTGTGGGCCCGGCCAGAGCCTGGCTGGCACGGGGAATACATGCGTGACAGGGCGTGTCCGGGGAGGGAGAAGGCCGGGCCTGTCTGTGCTGGCCCCGGGCTGCTAAGGCTCCCACATTTTTCTCACTTTGCTGGAGAAAGACAGCAAAGAAGAAGCAAGATTTCAACCCCCCCTAACTTCCCAGCCAGAGAGAGGGGACCCCATACCCGCTGTGCCCACCTGAGCGGACTTAAGAATGGTTGGCCACTATCTGAGTGACCCGCTGGTCTCTTCCTTGAAATTTTTTTTGTTCTTGTTTTATTTTCCTGGTTGGGAAGGTAGGGTGCAAGGATTTGGGGTGTCTGTCCTGTAGCAACTCCCTCAAAGCTGGCTTTCCTTGTCACAGACTTCCCGGCCTCAACTTTTCCATCTGTCAAAGGGGCCCGTTGGGAAATGGGCTGGAGGTGGAGGCTAGGACGTGCGCCTTCCCCCTTGCACAGGTCCCCTCCTCACCTCCACCTGCCGTTCATTGGTGGCTGTCCAGGGTGGACAGGGAGGAGGGAGGCCCCTGGGGTGCTGGCATGAGGGGAGTGGGCGTGGGTAGGAGAGGACGCTGGGCACAGCTGAATCATACAGAGGCGCCTTGCCCCCAGGGTGCCAGCAGCTGGCGCCACCCTGGGTGTGGCCGCCGTTTGAGCTGTGGCTGGGCTGGGTGGTCTGGGATGGTGGGGTGCAGTGGGGCTGGGGGAGGCGGGGAGGATTCTTAAATGTCAAGGTCCCTTGGTGGTCTCCCCGCTGGCCTGGCTTGGTGTCACCTGGCTGTACATGCCTACCGACTGTTGAGTTCCTGGGGGGAAGCCAGGATGCTCCCCAAACCAGTCCCAGGCTTGGGGAAAAGTGCACATCAGAGGGGTCCCCCACCCTAGGGATATTATGGAGCCCCCTGGAAATTCTGGCCTTTTTTTTTTTTTTTTTTTGGAAGGGGCGCAAGGAGTGAAGGCCAAGGTGGCAGGGGGAGGTTGGGATGGAGTGAAGGCCAAGGTCAAGGGGGTTGGGATGTGACTTCCAGGTTCCCCTATTTAGAAGGAGTGATTCAGCGCTCTCTACTCGCCCCTTCCTGAGGGCCCCTCCCCCTCACACCACACCCCAGCAGCCGCCTGCGCCTATTCTGGGTGGGGGTCCCCCTGCCAGAGTCTCCCAGTGCCTCCCTCCGGGGTGCCAGCGTCTCAGGACCCTCCCGAAATCGTCATCATCATCTTCGTCATTGTGGGCTTGGGGGTAGGGGCCGGGCTGCCCGGGTTGCAGCGGCTGGCTGGCTCGGGGCCCAGCCCCGCGTGGAAGCTTCTGCTAAGAGTCCCGGCCCATTAGGCCAAGCGTTGGTGACAGGCTGCGGCGGGCAGGGCGGGGCCTCGGCCCCTGGTATTTTCCGATCCCAGCTGCTCTGGGACGGCGGCGGCGGTGGAAAGTATTTGGGGACCAGGCTTGGGGGCGGCGGCAGCGGTGGCTGTGGAGGTGGTGCCCCTCACCTCCCCCCTTGCATCTATTTTGGAGCTGCTGCGGGGGTCTTGGCTGGTGCTGTGGCCTGAGAAGAGGGGGAGAAGACGCTGGACAGGGGGTGGGGCCTGTCCCCCCTTTTCTCCCACCCACCGTGCTTGGGTGCCAGGCGTCTTGGTTGGAGGGGGACTCCCAGCATTCACCTTGTCCAGGCCTCCCAAGTTGCCCATCCTTGGCCCTGTCTGGACACCGGCTCTCCCACCTCCACCCCCAATGCACACACCTTGAACTTGAAAAATCCCACTTCAAGGCCAGCTGGGGAGAGAGGAGGGGTCCCCTGCTGCCCGCGCACCTGCGTGGCACAGCCTCTCCCCTCCACGTGCAGGGGGAGCCCCGAGTCTTTCGTGCCTGCTGGATGGGGCTGGGGTGGGGTGTGTGGGTTGGAGGGGAGTGGGGAGTGGCCTTGGCTCGCGCCCTGGGCCCTGCGCGGGGGCAGCCCCACAGGAAACGGGCCCGGCCAAATGGCTGCCCTCCTGCTTTGTCCTCCCTGGGACACGATTGCGCTGTGTCACTTCCGGAGGCGGCCTCTGGGGAGGCTGGGCGCCGCCCGTGGGGGTCTGCTTGCGTCTGGTCCCTCACTTGGGCGCCCCCGCCTCGAACCCTGAGGAAGGGGGACAGGGCTAGGCTGAGGGGGGTGTGTGCGCGTCCTAGCAGGGGTGACGATGTCGCCCCAGGAAGCAGGGGTGAGAACGGCTCTAGAGTTGGGGTGTCCTCCCTGCCGGAATCCCTGTCACCCCTCACTATGACACCCCCCACACACACACACCTCTGGAAGGCGCTGGAAGAGCCAGGTCTTCAGAAATGCCCACCCCATTTCTCTGTGTTGCCAGGCACTGGCTGGGGGACGCGGTCCCCTACACATGGGATCACTCTTGGGAGTGACATGGTGCCCCCTCGGGTGGGAGTGGGGTGGGCAGTGATGTTGGCTAGGGCTGCGTGGGTGGACGGCCGGGGGGCCGCGGGTAGTGTGTGTCCTGCAGGGACCGAGGAAGACCGTGGGGTGCAGGCATGGGATCTGGAGGGGGCGCTCATTGGTTAAGCTATCTGCCTCCCCACCAATCGCCCCCTCCCACACACACATTGGGGAGACAGGGTCTGCGCCAGAGTTGGGGTGGCGGCTGCTGTGGGTTGGGGAGGGGGCGGTCTGGTGGTTTCCTCCTATCTTTTAGGCTGCTAGGAAGTGGCGCCAGCTGAGGTGAGGTCACTTCCTCGCCCGCCTGCCCGTCGCTCCCCCCGGCTTCCTCTCCCCATGGCCCCATTTGGCCTGGCCAGGGCTCTGCTGTATGGAGGGAGGGAGGCGGGGTAGGGACTGGCCAGAGGCAGTTCTGGGACTGTATCGGGGGTGCTGGGGTCCCCCCCATGGCTGTGTGCTGCCAGGCCCCTCTCCCCGACCCCTACCTCGGACTGAGTTGTCTCCAACGCCCCCCCCCCCCATCAATTGTGTCTCTTTTTGTCTCCCCTGCAGGTGCCAGGCTGGGGTCACCCCCGCCTCCTCTTACCCCTACACCCCGCCTGGATCTCCCTGCCTGCCCGGGCCGGTTGGGGTTCCTGGGGATGGGATTTGCTTGTGTGGTACAAATCACATTGCCAGGGAATTCCAACCGACCCGGGGCCCTGCCAACGTCGCCATCGCTGCCTCGCTGCCTGCCCGCCCGCCTGCCCGCTGCTGCCGCTGCCCGGCCCGAGGAGCAGGGCTTAGCCGCTTGTGAACAGGGTCCCCTCTCTGTTCGTGTTCACAGTGGCTAAGTTCTGCCCCCCTGACCCCTGACCTCGGCCGCTGCTGCCTGCCCACCTGCCCGTCTGCCCGCCCGTCCTCCGGGCACCCTGGGCTCCGCCTCCAGTACCTACTGAGCTGAAACAGTCTTTCACTCACACTGGCTCAGTTCAGCAGGAACTGGAGTCGAGCCCCCTCTTGGAAGCTACGAACGCCCTGCCACTGCCCTGCCTGCCCATGGCGGGGCCCAGGCAGAGAGAGAAGGTGGCCGGGAGGGACAAGCTGCTTTGCGGGGAGGGTTCTTCGGTCTGGCCCTGGAGGAGAGAGAGGCCAGCATGTCACAGGTGGCTTGAACCGGTGGCTCTCCGCTTGTGTGGAGTTGGGAACAGCCCAGACTCCTGTCTGCTGTCCCCGGGTCGGCTGGGCTGGGTGGGCTGGCCGAGGCAGGCCCCCCAGGCCCCCATTCTCCGCCCTGGGTGGGGGCCCGACAGGGGTGAGGGAGGGTCTGTCTCTGTCCTGTTGTCCGATGGAATAAAAAGAGATCTCAGCTGTGCGCTGCAAGGCTTGCTGTTGTGTGATTCTTCGCCCCACTGCCCGATTTTTGTTTTTTAAAGAATCCCCGTGGGCCTGGTGCTCCCTCGGCTAATCCTCCCCCCTCAAGCGCCAGAATCCCATATGGGCGCTGGTGGTTCGTGTCCCGGTGGCCCCACTTCCCATCCAGCTCCCTGCCTGTGGCCTGGGAAAGCAGTGGAGGACGGCCCACAGCCTTGGGACCCTGCACCCGCGTGGGAGACCCGGAAGAGGCTCCTGGCTCCTGGCTTTGGATTGGCTCAGCTCCAGCCATTGCGGTCACTTGGGGAGTGAATCAGCGGATGGAAGATCTTCCTCTCTCTCCTCTCTGTATATCGAACTTCCCAATAAAAATAAATCTTAAAAAAACACAGGATCTGGTAGATGATGAGCTGGGTGCTATTTTGGGGGGAGGGGGGATGGCTGTAGGATTACTCAGGCTTGCAAGGAAGAAGCGGGGTGCCCGGTGCGGAACTGGAGCCTTAGGGTGTGTCCCATCAGAGGAACCCCTGGCCACAGAGTGGGGTGTGCCTGGGTGGGACCTGCAGGGCCCCAGGTTTGCACGGGAACACTGCGTGTGACTGGGTGGAGGGTGCAGAGCGGCGCCTCAGGCCCAGGGGTGACACACTGGGGGGAAGATGTGGCAGAAGTCTCCTGGCTGGTGGATCCCCCAAAACTGCCCTTTGGGGGGGGGTGTCCGGCCACTTATACTTCCCAGAAGGGGGCGGGGCAGGAGGTAGGGACGCTTCCGATTGGCCCGCCGGTGTGGCAGGCGTGGCTCCGAGCCAATCGCGGGGCGCAGCGCTGTCGGAGCCACGCCCAGTCGGCGTCCGGCTGCAGCCCGTCGGATCTCGGCCGCCTGGCGCCGTCTGGTGGCCGCTGCCTGAAGCGCAGCCTGGGGCGGCCAGGATCCGCTTGGCTTTCTCACTTCCCAACTTTGGGCGCCTCAGTCTTCTCAGCTGAGAAATGAGACTACTCCTGACCCCCAGGCTGCACCCCGCAGCCTCTCCGCCTTCCAGTCTCGCTTAGCAATGAACCAGGTTGGCAAAAACAAAGTGAAAAAAAAAACTGTTAAAAAAAACTTTAAAAAGACAGGAAAAGGGCTTGGCGTGGTGGCCTAGCAGCTAAATTCCTGGCCTTGAAAGCGCTGGGATCCCATATAGGCCCCAGTTCTAATCCCAGCAGCCTCGCTTCCCACCCAGCTCCCTGCCTGTGGCCTGGGAAAGCAGTGGAGGACGGCCCAAAGCCTTGGCACCCTGCACCTGCATGGGAGACCCGGAAGAGCTCCTGGCTCCTAGTTTCAGATCGACTCAGCTCCGGCCGTTGCGCTCGCTTGGGGAGTGAATCATCAGACAGAAGATCTTCCTCTCTGTCTCTTCCTCTCTCTATATTTGACTTTGCAATAAAAATAAATAAATCTTTTTTTTAAAAGAGGAAAAAGAAGACAGAAGGCAATATATGTTTCAATAATTTTTAAAAAGTTATAAAACACTTTAGTCTTTTCCCCTCATGTACAAGGGGGCGGGGGCACAGGAGAAGTCAGTGAGGGTTGAGCTGGGTGGGGGTGACAAGGCAGGAGGATTGGGGCAACACAGGAGATTCAAGGTCAAGGGAGGGCCCGTGAGGCAAGGAGACGGTAAGCAGGCCGCACTGTCCTTCCCTGGGCATGTCACGGGTCATACACAGTCAGTGTGTGTGTGGGGGTGCAGGTGATGGGGCCTGCGGTGGAGTGCTGCAGGCTGCGGCCGCTGGAGGGAGTTGCCTTATTACAGTGGGCGCACGTCTGGCTTGTCCCAGGTGCTCCAGCCGCAGCCAGCAGCCCTGCACCTGGACTTTGCAACGGGGGAGCTCAGCACGACACACACCCATCGGGTCCCTGAAGACCACAGTGCCCTGGTATACAGAAGGCGCCCACTGAGGGTACAGCCAAGACATGCGGGGCCGGCATGCCAGGCTCACCCTGTTCCCCTCACAGCTGCCAGCACAGGGCCGGGCGCACGTGCCCCGGAACTGCAACATGCACACCTTCCTGTCTTCTTTCCTTCCTTCATTTATTTTTATCGGAAAAGCCGATTTGCAGAGCCCAAGGGGCTGCAACAACCTGAGCTGAGCTGATCTGAGGCCAGGAGCCAGGAGCTCCTTCCAGGTCTCCTACGTGGGTGCAGGGTCCCAGGGATTTGGGCCGTCCTTCACTGCTTTCCCAGGCCACAAGCCTGGGATGGGAAGTGGAACAGTCGGGACTTGAACCTGTGTCCATATGGGATCATGATGCTTGCAAGTCAAGGATTCAGCCACTAAGCCATCGCACCAGACTGATAGCAACTGCTTCACCTGCTGCTCGGCCAGGTGCCAAATGTTGGTGTCCTCGATGCACCCCATGCCAGTTGTGGGTCCAGAGTGCCTGCACCGGAGAAGGGAGGGAAAACTGAAGCTGAGGCTGGACCTGGGAGAGAGGCTATCTCCACTCAACCATCCACCCTTCCATCCATCCACCCACCCATCCACCCATCCACTCATCCATCCACCCTCCCGTCCATCCACCCTCCTGTCCATCCACCCACCCATCCATCCTGTCCTCTGTCCTTCTCCCTTCCTCCTTCTTCCCATCCCTCCCACCTACTCATCTGTCCATTTCCCTGTCCTTTCTCCCCCCTCCCTCCGCTCAGCCCCCATGCCACCAGCTCCATCATGATCCACTCACTCGGTCACCCCATCTGTTTATTTCACTGAATCCTCTCACCATCTCACCCCATGCACCTGTCCCTCATCTGTTTGTCCCTCTCAAAACGCTTCCAGCCCCTGAGCTCCTCTTCCGGCCCCCATGCCACTTGACCACACACACACACACTTGTGCTTCCCACAGGCCATCAACACCCTTCCACACCCAAGCCCCGATCCTGCCCATGGGTCCTTCCCCCCAACCTCATCTACACTGGCAACTACCGGGGAACCCCTCAACCCTTTGCTCAAAGTCCTCCTCTTGAGTGTGGATCATGCCTACACCTGCTTCTCAGCCGTGCACCCTTCACTCCCTGCTCGGCCCACTCTAGAGAGCCCCTTTCTCCAACCCTACTGGTGTCTGATAGCGTGAGCCAGTCACAGGGTCGGGCCTGTGAGCCCAGCACGGCCACGTGCTGATGGAGTCTGTGGCCAGGCGAGCGGGTGGGCGGAAGGGTCCCCTGCTCCCGGTGCACCAGGTGGGTGTAGTCTGCTAGGCGCTGCGCCCCCGGGGTCCTGCACCGACTTCCGCAGCAGCAGCTCGCGGCTCCGGCTTCAACGGGGCGGCGGGGCGCTTGCGGTGCGGAGACGGCGCCACCCCGTGGGCGCAGCAGCAGAGGACGCACGGATGCAGCCGCCGCCGAGGGCCGCACGGGAGAGGTGCTGCACCTCCACAGACTGGCCACCTCAGGACCCAGGCTGCTCAGCTCAAGTCTGCAGGCTGGTGGGCACGGGATGAGGCTGTATCCCCTCCAGCAAGGCCCAGCTGGGGCGCCTGGCAGGGACCCCCACCCACCAATCACCTGTTCTATCCGGATGGGGGTGGAAATTAAATGGATGAATTTTGGAGGGAAAGAGGTGAAGGGGTGTGGCACAGCAGGGTCATGGAGCACCTACCTGCATTCCCTACCCAGCGCAGGTTCAAGTCCCGGCTGCATCGCATCCCATCCAGCTCCCTGCTAATGCACCTGCAAAAGCGGTGGAGGGTGGTTCAAGTGCTTGCCCCTCTGCACGCACACGAGAGATCCAGAACACGCCCCTGACTCCTGGCTACATCGTGGGTCATGGCTACGTCAGGGTCCCACGTCTGAGCTCCTTACACACGCTGGGCAGCCTGGCAATCCTCTTATGCTTCTGGTTTTTTTTTTTTTTTTAAGATCTGCTGGTTCACTCCCCCAAGCAGCTGCAATGACCAGAGCTGAGCCAGTCCAAAGCCAGCAGCCAGGAACCTCCTCTGGGTCTCCCACACAGGTGCAGGGTCCCAAGGCTGTGGGCCGTCCTCCACTGCTTTCCCAGGCCACAGGCAGGGAGCTGGATGGGAAGTGGAGCAGCCAGGAATAGAACCAGCGCCCATATGGGATCCTGGCACATGCAGGGCGAGGAATTTAACCACTACGCTATCGCGCCAGGCTCATGTTTTTGTTTTAAAGAATATCCAACGAGTGTGTGCCAATTGGTCTACCCTCTAAGATGCCCACATCCCAGCCGCATCAGCGTGCCTGGGTTCGAGTCCTGGCCCTGGGGCCCTGCTCCTGCATGCCCTGGGGGGTAGCAGGTGATGGCTTGGGCTCTGGCCTCCCACGTGCACAACCACATGGTGTTTCCAGGGCTGCTAATTTTATTGGAAAGGCAGATGTTACAGAGAGGAGAGACAAAGATCTTCCACCTGCTGGTTCACTCCCCAAGTGGCTACAACAGGAGGAGGGCGAGCAGAGCAGGTTGGCTCGCTCTCCTGGAGGCCAAGCTTTGCAGCACGCGCTGGGTCTGTGGATGCACGGAGGTGGACTTGGTCAACACACAGACCTCACACAGATCTCAACTCCGGAGCTACCAAAACGACTGCCCCAACCACTCAGGTAGCACCCTGGGGACACTCTCCCCCACGTCGGGGTCTCTAAGGCGTCCTCACACGCCCGTCCCCCATCCCTGGGTGTGGATGTGGTTTTGACAGCAACGAGTGGTCCCCTCTCCCTCCAGGAGAATAAGACTGAAACGTGGGTCCCCCCCGCCTTCCTCCACTCCTGATCAGCTCACCGTGATCAGAGCCCCACATGGCTGTGTATCCCTCCCGACGATGTAAACAGTATTACAAATAATAATAATGATGTTAGTCCCGGGGTGTCCTGGCAGGGCCCCTAAAAGCAGCAGGCGCGTCTGTGTGGGCACCCAGGGCCAGGCGTGCGATGGCTGAAGGGGCCAGGCGGACATGGGGTGTCCTGGGGGGCGGACTGTTTGTAGGGTGTAAGGCAGGGGCCCCAGGGGCGGGAATGGGCTGCGCGAGGCCTGGGAGATGGGGTGCGCCCCGCGGGGGCGGCGGGAGCACGGCGTTGGGAGGTCACGGGGTTGCAGGGGGTCGTGGGGCTGCACCCCAGGGCTCGCGGGACAGGGGTGAGGCGAGGAGGGCGTGTTTGGGGTCGGCCTCCTCCGTTCGTCGCCTCCGTCTCCACCCGGGCATCTGCTCCAAGGCCCAGCAGCGCCTCGAGCCCGTCAGGTGGCCGCTCTGCCTCCGCCCGCGCCCGGGATCCTGGATGGTCGCTCCGTCGCCCCGGGACCCCCGCCGCACCCCAACTCCATCCTCGGCCGGCCGGGTGATGCGGCCCCTTTAAGACTCTTCACAACAATGAAGCCGCTTGGGTCATCCCGCCCCCGTCGCCCGTCCCCATTGGCGACTTCTGCAACCTCCTCCTGCTATTGGCTGCGCCTCCAGCCCTCCCCGTCGCGGCCAGCGTCCTGCTCACTCATTCGCTGACTTTGAAGTCAGTCTTCCCGAGCTCACCCAGTCGAAAGGCTGAGCGAGAGACGCTGTGTGGCCAATCAGAGCGGGAGAGCTCCGCATCCGGGGCGGGCCCTAGGTTCATTCAGAACATTCCTGCTGTCGCCGCACGCTGCGGCCTGCGCACCCTGAGACCTGCTGCACCTCACCACGTGCTGCACCCCGAGACCTGCTGCACCCCAGACCTGCTGCACCTCATCACGTGATGACCCCGAGACCTGCTGCACCCCGAGACCTGCTGCACCTCACCACGTGCTGCACCCCGAGACCTGCACCTCACCACGTGCTGCACCCCGAGACCTGCACCTCATCACGTGCTGCACCCTGAGACCTGCTGCACCTCACCACGTGCTGCACCCCGAGACCTGCTGCACCTCACCACGTGCTGCACCCCACCACCTGCCGCACCCCGACACCTTCCACACCCTGACACCTGCCTCTCCGGAGGTGGTTCTGCGTGTAGGGGTTCAGCGGCCAGTGCCCCGCTGCCTCAGCCCCACACGCCGGCTCCCCCACTTCTCCTGTGACTCAGCCCGGGTTGGACCACCCACCCCGTGTCCTCAGGAAACCCCGTGCCGCCTGCCTGCCCGTCTGCCTTTTTTTTTTCTATTTATTTTGCCGGCTATGGCGGATGTTTAATTTCTGTCTCTCTCTCCCTGGGGACCATGTCTGGCCAGGACGGGGGTATACAGCAGGTGTCCAGTCGGTTCCTCAGAGGGACGGGCTGGCTCATGTCCTGTTCATTTCCATCCCCATGACCCGGGGTGCAGCAGGGCAGCCCCAGGCCGGTGACCCAGGGTGGGGCGCAGCAGGGCAGCCCCAGGCTTTTGCTTCCATGACCTCTAAGTTATTGTCATGGCTCCCCTGACCTGTACACTGGCCCGGTGAGCCCCCCATGCTCACAGCCCACCCCCCAGCTCCCTGGGAAAGCAGTCAAGGACGGCCCAAAGCTTTGGGACCCTGCACCCACGTGGGAGACCCAGAAGAGGCTCCTGGCTTCAGATTGACTCAGCTCCGGCTTGGGGAGTGAACCAGCAGATGGAAAATCTTTGTTATTCCACCTTACAAATAAGTGAATGACAGGAGATTCGGGTGGAGCCCCCCTTCTGCCCGCCCGCTGGCTCTGTCCCCACCCGTCGCAAGGATGCAGATGGAAGATATGACAATGTGCACCCATGGCTCGGGCTGGTGCAGGGTGCTGTGTGAGCCTCGGGGACAGTGTCACCCCCATTTCTCAGACATGGAAGTGGAGGTCTGGAGAGGCCCAGGCCGCCCAGTAGGCAGAATGGACAGGACTGGGTGCTGGGTGTCCTGTGCCTCCTGCCAGAGGGGCTGGGGTCCCCAGGGCCAGTGGAGGGGAGAGCCCTGGGACTGGCTTTTCACAGCTGCTGTCATCACGCCCATCTCACAGTTGGGGAAAGTGAGGCAGGTGGTGTCCTGGGACCACAGAGCGAAAGGGGCGTGCCTGTGTGTGTGGGGAACCTTCTCCCAGTGCCTTGGAAATGAGGCCCTAGTGGCCTGGCCGCAAGGCAGGCCTCCCACTCCCTCTGGGGGCAGGGCAGGGGGTGGGGCCCTGCCAGCTCCCTCCCCCACTGAGTCACAGGGCCTCTATGGTGAGCTCAACGTCTGGGAATTTGTGGGCTTCTGACCCCCCCAGCCCTGTGGGAAACGCTGCCGCCAAGTGTGTGTGTGTGTGTGTGTGTGTGTGTGTGTGTGCGCGTGCGCACAGCTATGCATGCTGGGGTGGGGTCACCATCCTTCCCTCCTGGGGTGTCCTGTCCTGCTACGGTTTGGGGCGGGGGCAGCTGAGTGCCTCTGGCCTTTACCGTGCTGAGGGTCTGTGGTCAGTTAGCAGATGAGGCCAGGGAAGGCTGGCACGGGCTGCCTGGGGTGGCTGGGTCTGGGGGCAGGGTGATGAGGGGCTCGTCCGTGGAAGGTCATGGGGATGTGGATGAAGGAGACCCCCGCAAAGCCTTTCCTGGCCTCTGGCTGCCCCTGGGAAAGGCTGGCACTGAGCAGGCACCAGGCTCAGGGCTCTGGGCGCCGCCCAGTGGCCAGTGGGACCACAGCCTGGTCTGATCTATCTTTCTCCCTTCCTTCCTGTCTCTCTCTCTTTCTCTCCTGCCACCTTCCAGGTAGGTCAGTAGAGGCAGCCGGGACAGGCGACCTGTTAAGGGGTGCCAGGGGCAGCAGGTGGCTCATTTCTGTCTCCTGCCCTTCACATACAAGTTGCCCAAGCCCCCGCTGGGCACAGCAATGAACATGCTGGCACTCCGTGTCTGCAGGTCCAGGGATTCGGGAGACCTGGATGGAGGCCCTGGCTCCCAGGCTGGCATGATGGGCGCTCAGCGGAGTGGACCAGCTGACAGCAGATCTCTGCACCTCCCCAATAAAACATGAACACGGCCCCCTGCGCCTCGGGGTTGGCCAGGGTGTGGGGTGGCAGAGAGAGGTCGGGTCTGGGTGGCCCTTGCGTTGTTCCCTCAGCTGTGTGCTGGGTCTGGAGTTGTGTTATTCTGCCTGCCCCAAACTCAGGCCTGCTGAAAGGGCTCCATTGGAGAGTCCTCCCCTGCAAGCGCCGAGATCCCACGTGGGTGCCAGTTTGTGGCCTGGGAAAGCAGTGGAGGACGGCCCAGAGCCTTGGGACCTGCACCCGCGTGGGAGACCCAGAAGAGGCTCCTGGCTCAACAGCTCTGGGGGTGAAGTGCACCCGTTACTCCTGTGTCTGTCTTTCCTTTCATCCCAGGAGGGCAAGCCAGCCCCACCTCAGCCCTGGGGTGTGGAGGGGGGACTGTACCCCGAGTGCTCCAGGGGTGGCCTCTGACCCACAGGGGTCCATTTGCAGACACAGTCCTCTGACCCCTCAGGGATGGGAGCGGTTGCCTTGGCTGGGCGGCCGCAGCCTTCCTGGGCGCAGGTGGAGACCATGCAGGCAGATCTACGTAGGGGTTAAGATCCTCCATGACTGCAAGGCCCGGCGGCGTGGTCTAGCGGCTAAAGCCTGCGCCGGGATCCCAAAGGGTGCCGGTTCGTATCCTGGCTGCTCCACTTCCCATCAAGCTCCCTTCCTGTGGCCTGGGAAAGCAGTGGAGGACGGACCAGGTCCTTGGGACCCTGCACCTGCGTGGAAGACCCGGAAGAGGCTCCTGGCCAGCTCAGCTCCCACTCCTCTGTGTATCTGCCTTTGCAATAAAAATAAAACTTGGGCCCGGCGCGGTTGCGTAGTGGTCCTCGCGCGCCCGGGATCCCATCCGCTTCCCTTCCATCTCTTCCTACCTGCCTTCTGGGAAAGACATCGGAAGTTCCTCTCTGTATATACTATATATGCCTTATTAAAAATAAATCTTTTTTAAAGTCCATGTGTCCCCAGCCCCCTCCACTCACAAATTGGAATCAGAGAATCAGCATGGACTCACACACACCTTACTAGTCAGGACACGGGCATTAAGTACTCCTCACCAAGGTACGGAAGATTTCTCTGCACACCCCTCCTAAAACTGTTTTGCTCCTTGATTGTTGAATTGTCATTGAAATAGTCCCACAAAGTTGATAAGGCCTTGCATCCAATTTTGACATATCGGTTGCTCCATACTGTGTCAGTTTATCTCTTACTGTTATAGATTGTTGCTGATGTCATGTTGGGGCTTTTACTTGACTGGGATTTTGCTTTGTTGGCTTTGCCTTTGGACCGGGGAGGGTCTCCCTAAGAAGCCACTGAACTTGACCAGACAGTAATATGCTGGACTCTGTGCTTGGTGTATGCTTGCAATGAAGGGATCTCAACTAAACTTGAACTGTGGTTACGGAACGGGGGGGTTTGGGGGAGGAACCCACCATGGGGGGAGGGTTAGGGGGAGTCCCTGTGCTTATAGAACTGTGTCACATAATATAATGTAATTAACAAAAAGTCCAGGGGCCCCCCACCCTGGTGGCGCCCCAGTTCACAGCTCCCCCAGACCGCGGGGCGGAACAGCCTGGTTTATTGTTGGGGTGCAGGTACAGACAGGACGGCCCCATCCAGAGCGGACCGGGCATGTCCACCATAGTGGGCGTGTCCATCAAGGCGGGCGGTCACTCCAGAGCTATGGGCGTGTCCAATCAGCCCTGTGGGCGGGGCCCAGGGCGTGTCCAACCGGCCCTGTGGGCGGGGCCCAGGGCGTGTCCAACCAGCACTGTGGGCGGGGCCCAGGGCGTGTCCAATCAGCCCTGTGGGCGGGGCCCAGGGCGTGTCCAACCAGCACTGTGGGCGGGGCCCGGGGCGTGTCCCATCAGCGCTGTGGGCGTGTCCCACCTGCGGCCGGGGCGGGGCTGTGGCTTGACCAGCATAGTGGGCGTGTCCATAGATGTGGGCGGTCACAGCAGCGCTGGGGGCCGTGGGCGGGGCGCAGGGGCGTGGCTGCCGCAGTGGGCGTGTCCCGGTAGCGTTGGGCGTGTCCACCAGCGCGGGGGGCGTTCCCCGGCGTCGCCCCGCCCCTCAGGAGCCCGCCTTGCTCGCGCCCTTGCCAGCCCCGGCCCCCTTCTTGGCCCCCTTCTTGTCGGCCGGCGCCTGCAGCAGCGCCAGCCTCTTGGGGAGGCTGCTGCTGGCCTTCAGCACCACGTCGTGCTCGATCTTCTTCCGGATCCCCACCTCGAGGTCCTGCGGGGACAAGCACGGGGCGACGGGTGGGCGGGCGTGCGGGCAGGCCCAGCCTCGGCACCCCCAGCCCCGCAGCACCTGCAGTCCCGGCTCACGCCGCCGCCATGCTCCTGTCTGCCACCCGCCCGGGACCTCCACCCTGCACCCGCGTGGGGGACCCGGAAGAGGCTCCTGGCTCCTGGTCGGGTCAGCCGCTGCAGGTGCTGCCGCTTGCAGAGCACGCCGGCGGACGGAGCAGCTGGCCCTCTGTGTCCTGCTCCTCCCGCACTCACCTTCCGCAGCTTCTGCTGCTGCACGATGCGCGCTTTCTTGGGGGCGATGATCCGGCCTGCAGGGAAGGCAGGGCGTGTGAAGCCGGGAGGCCCCAGGACGCTCTCCCCCCGCCGCCCGCGGCGTCCCCAGCCCCCGGCCCGCGCCTCACCGCCTTTCCTCGGGCCCCGGCTGCGATCCGCCGCCGCCGACGCCGCCTTGCTCTTGGCCGGCCGCTGCGCCTGGAACTTACGCTGCCCCTGCGCCATGATGGGGCTCGCGCCGGAAGAGGCAGGGCTTCTGCCGGAAAGGCGGGCACGCGCCGGAAGAGGCGGGGTACGCGCCGGAAGAGTGGCTCCTGACGCAATCCAGCCGGGCGGCGCGGCCGCGAAGACTCACGGGATAGAGCGTGGCATAGCGTTAAAGGGACAGGCACCCTCCTGGGTGCTCGTGTAGTTTTCTGTGCTTTATGCATGAACTCAAACCAGGGGTAGGCCCAGACGAGGCAGAGCCTGACCTCTGGCTGCAACATTTTATAAAAAATACGTTTAAACAGCCTTGTTCCAGGTGCTTGGACCCTGCAACCACATGGGAGACCCGGAAGGAGAACCGGCCACTGGGGCCAGTTAGGGAGTGACCAGCGCAAGGATGAGCTCCCTCGCTCGCCCTCCCTCTGAAATAAACACATCTTACAAGACAGAAAATAATAATTTATTCTCATAAAATATATTATAAAACCTGTGAGAAACAGCCAGGTCGGAGGACAGGGGGCTGCTACCCCTGGGCTCCCAGGGACAGGGCAGCCGGGTCAGGAGGCTGTGGGGGGCTGGCCACCCCTGGTTCCTGGGTAGGGGGACGGGACTGGCCACCCCTGGTTCCTGGGTAGGGGACGGGGCTGGCCACCCCTGGTTCCTGGGTAGGGGGACGGGGCTGGCCACCCCTGGTTCCCGGGTAGGGGACGGAGCTGGCCACCCCTGGTTCCTGGGCAGGGGACGGGGCTGGCCACCCCTGGTTCCTGGGCGGGGGACGGGGCTGGCCACCCCTGGTTCCTGGGCGGGGGACGGGGCTGGCTACCCCTGGGCTCCCGGGGACAGGGCAGCGCGGAGCTGGTCGGGGGTGAAGACGCCCAGTTCTGTGATGATTCCCCCGGTGATGAGCTCGTGGGGGGTGACATCGAAGGCGGGGTTCCAGACCCCAATGCCTGGAGGGGAGAGAGGCAGGGCTGGCTGTACTGGGTCTGTTTGCACCCGGGGGGCTGTGGGGCTGGCTTGGGGGGGCCTTCCCTGACCGTCCACCCAATGTGGAGCGAGACAAGGCCTCCTGGCGGGGAGGTCCTGGTTATGGGGGCACACCCCCATGCCTGCCCCGGGTGGGCAGCTCACCGGGCGCCGCGATGCGGACGCCGTTCACGTCCGTCAGCTCCTGGCCGGGGCGCTCCTCGATGGTGATGTCGGCGCCCGTCTGCAGCCGCAGGTCGCAGGAGGAGCTGGGCGCCGCCACGTAGAAGGGGATCCCGTGGTGCTTGGCGGCGATGGCCAGCTGGTAGGTGCCCACCTTGTTAGCCGTGTCCCCGTTGGCCACCACGCGGTCGGCGCCTACCACCACGGCTGCGAGGGAGCAGGGTCAGGGGGTGAGCGGGCGGGGCGTCGACACCTGGACCCTGGCTGGCCAAGCCTCGTCCACCCAGGCCAGGCCACCTCCAGGGAAGAGGTCGTGCCCACCTGACACGCCCTTGTGTGCCATGGCCGCCGCCGCCATGCTGTCCGTGATGAGGGTGGCGGGGATGTGCTCGTAGACCAGCTCGAAGGCCGTGAGCCGGGCTCCCTGGTTGTAAGGCCGGGTCTCCGTGCAGAAGGCGTGCTCCAGGCGGCCCAGGCTGTGCAGGGAGCGGATCACGCCTGCGCCACGGCGGGGTGGTGGTTAGGGGAAGGGGTGTGCCAGGGTCCCCAGCGTGTTCACAGTCCCAGCCCCGGGTGTCCTGTGCCGGCTCTGCTTCCCATCCGCTGGTTCACTCCCAAATGGCCCTTAATGGCTGGGCCAGGCTGAAGCCAGGAGCTTCCTCTGGGTCTCCCACCCGGGTGCAGGATCCTAAGACCTTGGGGGCACAAGCAGGGAGCTGGATGGCAAGTGGGACGGCTGGGACTTGAACCCGTGCCAACTGACACACCATGGCTCCCACTCACCCAGGGCCGTGCCGTAGCCAGCGGTGGCCAGCGCCCCGGTGTTGCAGTGGGTCAGCACGGTCACCTTGCCGCCCCCCGGGGCTGCCTTGGCTAGCAGGTCTTGCGCTCCCAGGTCCCCGATGCGCCTGTTGTCCTTGAGGTCCTGTTCCAGCATGGCCTCGGCGAAGCGGATCACTCTGGGGCCGAGGAGAAGGGGGCCTGAGCGTCTGCGGAGCGGCCTGCGCTAGCCCGGCGCGGGTGTCCGTTCCGGGGAGGCCCCGGTACCTCTCCCGCACCGCCTCCTCCGTGGCGCCCTCCTGCTCGGCCTCACGGGCCGCGGCGTCGGCCAGGTCCCGGGCGGCGCGGGCCATGTTGACCGCCGTGGGCCGGGCGGTGACCAGGAAGCTCAGGCGATCGCGGACAAAATGCATGAGGGCGGCGAGTCCTGGGCCCCCGGCGCCCGCCTGCAGCTCCACGGCCAGGCTGAGGCAACCCACCAGGGCGATGGCTGGGGCGCCGCGCACCTGCCGGGGCCCACAGAGATGCGGTGGGCTTGCGCGTCGGGCCCTTCTCCTCCCCGCCGCCGCCACCGTGCGCGCCCAGGCCGCGCCGCTCCCACCTTCATGGCGCGGATGACCTCCCAGGCCTGCTGCACCGACTCCACCGCCTCGTAGCGGCTCTGCCCCGGCAGCAGCAGCTGGTCCAGGATGTGCAGCGAGCCCCGGGAGTAGCGGATGGCTTCCAGCGCCATGGCCTCGGTAGCCGCCGTGCGCGCTCAGCCGCCTTCCGCAGCGCGTGCGCCCGGGACGCACGGGAACGGGGCGGGACCAGGTCTCTGGGCGGGGAAAGCTCCGGAGCCGGACGCACAGGCGCGCAGCAGCCCTAGAACTGGGTGTGTGGGAATCACACAGCCTGCTTCTCCCAAATCCCAGGAGGCCAGCCTGAAGGCGCTGGCGCAGGGAACCTCCGGCCGCTGCATCCCGTGGCTGGCAGAGGGGCCTGCGCCAGCTTCCACCTGCCAGAGGGTCTTGGCAAACTCGAGCACCGTCTGACTCCGGGGGCAGGGGGTACTCTCCGTTGTCCCCCCTCTGTATTTTTAAATGCCCACTCCTGCCCCAGGGCTGAGACAGGCATACTACGGGGTGGTTCTCAGCCTGGGGTGGCATCCGAGTGCCGCTGTGGGAGATGTGGGGGTCCCGGGGGGCGGCCTGCTCCCCTCCATCAGCATTTAGAGCATGGCCCTTCACTTGACACAGGACCAAGTCTGCTGTAGCAGCCTGGCATGTGTAAGTCACCCTAGGATGCTCCCCCAGGGGTGACGCCACCCCAGGGTGTGACAGGACGCTGGGGGAACATGTCTCCATCAGGGCTTACAGGACTGTGCTGGGGCTCCCTGGGGACACTGGGGCCCCGGCCGGTGGGCGGAGGGACAGCGTGAAGGGGGTGGGATGACTCGGGGCTGGTGGCTGTGGGAGCGTCAGTGGGGGTCTCCCCGTGAGTGAGGGAACAGCTTCGGGGTGGTGGGCACAGCGTGTGCCCTGAGCCCATCACGGAGAGACACCTGCCGGGTTGGGAGTGGTGTGGGCGAGGGTGGCAGGGCCAAGGGGGCAGCCCGCTGACCACGGCTCACAGCCGCCCTCTGCTGGCCATTCCCGGGAACTGCTGATGCCAAGATGCATCACCGACCATGGCTGACCATGGCTCACAGCCGCCCTCTGCTGGCCATTCCCAGGAACTGCTGATGCCGAGATGCATCACTGACCAGGGCTGACCAGCGCTGACCACGGCTCACAGCCGCCCTCTGCTGGCCATTCCCAGGAACTGCTGATGCCGAGATGCATCACTGACCAGGGCTGACCAGCGCTGACCACGGCTCACAGCCGCCCTCTGCTGGACATTCCCAGGAACTGCTGATGCCGAGATGCATCACTGACCATGGCTGACCATGGCTCACAGCCGCCCTCTGCTGGCCATTCCCAGGAACTGCTGATGCCGAGATGCATCACTGACCATGGCTGACCAGCGCTGACCACAGCTCACAGCCGCCCTCTGCTGGACATTCCCAGGAACTGCTGATGCCGAGATGCATCACTGACCATGGCTGACCATGGCTCACAGCCGCCCTCTGCTGGACATTCCCAGGAACTGCTGATGCCGAGATGCAGCCCAGGCCCAGCAGGAGAGAAGATGCTGAGATGGACTTGGCGGTGTGGTGGCAGGAGGCAGGCGTGGGGCCAGCTGGGGCGCAGCAGGACGGCTGCAGGGTTGAGGGCAGAGCTCCAGGAACTTGAACATGGCCGTGCCAGTCCCTGAGCTGGGGCATTCTGGATGGCTATGGGAACACCCCCAGGTGCTCCACTGCCACCCAGCTCCCTGCCTGTGGCCTGGGAAAGCAGTGGAGGACGGCCCAAAGCCCTGGGACCCTGCACCTGCGTGGGAGACCCGGAAGAAGCTCCTGGCCAGCTCAGCTCCCACTGTGGACACTTGGGGGGGAACCAGCGTGTGGAAGATCTTCCTCTCTGTGTATCTGACTTTGCAATAAAAATAAAACTTGGGCCTGGCGCAGTGGTGCACGGATGGATCTTTCTCTCTGTCTCTCCTCTCTGTATATCTGCCTTTCCAATAAAATAAAACTTTTAAAAAAATAAAACTTAAAAATTCCAGTGGTCCCCCAGCCCCCTCAACACACACTCACTCACACATGCACACTCCCAAATTGGAATGGATAGGCAGAGAATCAGCATGGACTCACACACACCTTACTAGTCAGGACACGGGCATTAAGTACTCCTCACCAAGGCATGCAAGATTTCTCTGCACACCCCTCCTAAAACTGTTTCGCTCCTTGATTGTTGAATTGTCATTGAAATAGTCCCACAAAGTTGATAAGGCCTTGCATCCAATTTTGACATATCGGTTGCTCCATACTGTGTCAATTTATCTCTTAATGTTATAGATTGTTGCTGATGTCATGTTGGGGCTTTTAATTGACTGGGATTTTGCTTTGTTGGCTTTGGCTTTGGACCGGGGAGGGTCTCCCTAAGAAGCCACTGAACTTGACCAGACAGTAATATGCTGGACTCTATGCTTGGTGTATGCCTGCAATGAAGGGATCTCAACTAAACTTGTGTGGTTACTCAACGGGGAGCTGAGGTGGGGTGGGAGGAACCCACCATGGGGGGAGGGTTAGGGGGAATCCCAGTGCTATAGAACTGTGTCACATAATATAATGTAATTTAAAAAAAAGTCCAGGGGCCGCACGACCCTGGTGCCCCCCCTGTGCACAGCACCCCCTCCTCAGTGGCCCCCCACCCTGGTGGCGCCCCAGACCGCGGGGCGGAACAGCCTGGATTATTGTTGGGGTGCAGGTACAGGCAGGACGGCCGCCTGCAGCTCCACGGCCAGGCTGAGGCAACCCACCAGGGCGATGGCTGGGGCGCCGCGCACCTGCCGGGGCCCACAGAGATGCGGTGGGCTTGCGCGTCGGTCCCTTCTCCTCCCCGCCGCCGCCACCGTGCGCGCCTAGGCCGCGCCGCTCCCACCTTCATGGCGCGGATGACGTCCCAGGCCTGCTGCACCGACTCCACCGCCTCGTAGCGGCTCTGCCCCGGCAGCAGCAGCTGGTCCAGGATGTGCAGCGAGCCCCGGGAGTAGCGGATGGCTTCCAGCGCCATGGCCTCGGTAGCCGCCGTGCGCGCTCAGCCGCCTTCCGCAGCGCGTGCGCCCGGGACGCACGGGAACGGGGCGGGACCAGGTCTCTGGGCGGGGAAAGCTCCGGAGCCGGACGCACAGGCGCGCAGCAGCCCTAGAACTGGGTGTGTGGGAATCACACAGCCTGCTTCTCCCAAATCCCAGGAGGCCAGCCTGAAGGCGCTGGCGCAGGGAACCTCCGGCCGCTGCATCCCGTGGCTGGCAGAGGGGCCTGCGCCAGCTTCCACCTGCTAGAGGGTCTTGGCAAACTCGAGCACCGTCTGACTCCGGGGGAAGGGGGCAGGGGGTACCCTCCGTTGTCCCCCCTCTGTATTTTTAAATGCCCACTCCCGCCCCAGGGCTGAGACAGGCATACTACGGGGTGGTTCTCACCCGTGTTTTTATTTTCTGCAAAGGCAGCGACGACGCCCTTGCAGAGTCCACTCCCCTCGGACTTGGGGGACTCAGGAGAGGTCCACACCAGCGCCTTGAGGGCAGGTCCCATCCCGCGGCCCTTCATCCCCACCCCTCCCTGCTCAGCCTGTGCAGCTCACCCCGGATCCCAGGCCAAACCCCAGAAACCCACGGCACTCCGACCACTGGGGAGGGGGAGCTTGGTGGGGTGCAGCAGGGCAGGCTCTGGGCCATGGAGGAAGGGCAAAGTGACAGTGCTTGTGTGTGTGTGTGCAGGGGGGACTGGTGTCCCAAGGCACACGCCCCCGGGGTGTGGCAGGCAGGAAGGCGGGGCGGGGGTCTGCAGTCCTAGTCCCTTGGCGCCCCGCCCTCACTCGCTCTCTGAGGAGTCTGAGTAGTCAGCTACCAGGGAGGAACCCAGGCTTTGGGGGGGTGGGGTGGGGTGGGCCGTCTCGCGGGGGGCTCCAGGCGGTGGCAGTGCTGGACAAGGGGCCAGGGCCGGGGTCGGGGCGGGGGCTGGCTCCCGGCAGCTCCCCTCCTGGCTCCTGGGTGTTGGGGCCTTGGGCTCCTTAGTCTCCACGTGCTGCTGAGAACAATCTTGGGGTGCCGAGGCTGGCTCCTGTGGCTTGGCAGCCTTGGGGGTCTCAGCTGCAGGTGGGGGGCTGTCGCCAGAGTCTTCCCGTGACGCCCTGGGCAGCCGCACGATGCCCAGGTCCTGGGCGGTGATGGTGGGGCCGGCGGGCGCGGGCCTGCGGCTCTGGGCTAGCTTCTTGAGCACGCTGTTGGCCTTGCTGCTGCAGCCGGGGCTGGGACCTGGACCGGGGCCTGTGGCCGCTGCTGGCGCGAACCAGGAGCGGCTGTTGATCTCCGAGCGCTTCAGCTTCTGCTTGTCCTCATAGGCTGTGGAGGAGGGGGTGGCAGGGTGGGGTGGGGGGGGTGTCAAGGCAGCGTGGGGCCACCCCGCCCCTCCCTCCCCGCCAGCACCCCTCTGCACTCACAGTCCAGCGTTTGGAACTTGAGCAGCCCAGCCAGCTTGCGGTCATGCTCGGTCTCGGGCAGCAGCGGGATGGTCAGGCTGGCCTTGGCCTGCAGCGCCTGGTCCCGCTCCTCCTCCTCCTGCAGGGCCTTCTTCTTCTCCTGCATGGGGGGGCGTGCATCACAGCTCCGCCTCTCCCCTCCCACGGGGGGTCACCCCGGCTTCCTGGGGAGCAGGTGTGGCCACCAATTGCTCCTTGAACCTCACACATGCCTGGGACAGGGGCAGGTGGGAGCCTCCAGGCGCCTGCACCACTCTCATTCATTCATTCATTCATTCATTCCACCAAGACAGCACATGAACCTGTCAGGCAGCGGATATTTGCTATTGCCGTGTGACACTGGGACTTTTGAAAACCTTTATGGGATAGGCAGTGACGAGAGAGAGAGAGAGAGAGAGAGAGAGAGAGAGAGAGATCGATCCTCCGTGTGCTGGCTCACATCCCAAATGCCCACAGCAGCCAAGGCTGGGCCAGGCTGGGCCAGGAGCTCCATCGGGTCTCCCACGTAGGTGCAGGGACCAAGTATTTGTGCCAGGAATGGCCGCCTTCCCCAAGGGCATCAGCGGGGAGCTGGATGGGACACGGAATAGCCTGGGGTGGCATCCGAGTGCCGCTGTGGGAGATGTGGGGGTCCCGGGGGGCGGCCTGCTCCCCTCCATCAGCATTTAGAGCATGGCCCTTCACTTGACACAGGACCAAGTCTGCTGTACCAGCCTGGCATGTGTAAGTCACCCTAGGATGCTCCCCCAGTGGTGACGCCACCCCAGGGTGTGACAGGACGCTGGGGGAACATGTCTCCATCAGGGCTTACAGGACTGTGCTGGGGCTCCCTGGGGACACTGGGGCCCCGGCCGGTGGGCAGAGGGACAGCGTGAAGGGGGTGGCATGACTCGGGGCTGGTGGCTGTGGGAGCGTCAGTGGGGGTCTCCCCGTGAGTGAGGGAACAGCTTCGGGGTGGTGGGCACAGCGTGTGCCCTGAGCCCACCACGGAGAGACACCTGCCGGGTTGGGAGTGGTGTGGGCGAGGGTGGCAGGCAGGGCCAAGGGGGCAGCCCGCTGACCATGGCTCACAGCCGCCCTCTGCTGGACATTCCCGGGAACTGCTGATGCCGAGATGCAGCCCAGGCCCAGCAGGAGAGAAGATGCTGAGATGGACTTGGCGGTGGGGTGGCAGGAGGCAGGTGTGGGGCCAGCTGGGGCGCAGCAGGACGGCTGCAGGGTTGAGGGCAGAGCTCCAGGAACTTGAACATGGCCGTGCCAGTCCCTGAGCTGGGGCATTCTGGATGGCTATGGGAACACCCCCAGGTGCTCCACTGCCACCCAGCTCCCTGCCTGTGGCCTGGGAAAGCAGTGAGGACGGCCCAAGGCCTTGGGACCCTGCACCTGAGTGGGAGACCCGGAAGAGGCTCCTGGCTCCTGGCTTTGGACTGGCTCAGCTGTGGCTGTTGCTGCCACTTGGGGAGTGAACCAGTGGATGGAAGATCTGTTTGTGTCTCCTTCTCTTTGTAGATCTGACTTTCCAACAAACCAATAGAAAAAAATCTTAAAATGAATAAGTAATTGAAAGAGGATCTGACTTTGGGTCCTGACTCCAGCCCCGGAGAGGCTGCTCAAGGACATGAGGCCCTGCTGTCTGCGTGGAGACCCGGATGGAGGCCCTGGAGGCCTGGCTTCTGTGGGCACTGCCGGGCATGGACAGAGCAGTGCATGGAAGTCCCCTTCTCTCTGCTGCCCTCCACTGCCCCGCTCACCCGGAACTTGCGGCGCAGCAGGCTGTTGAGTGCGAAGTCGTCCTTCCAGGCGTTCTGGGCCTCCTGGATGTCGCTGAGGGTCGGCATGGCCTTCCTGAGCACCGAGCGGTCGGCCTCCCCGTGCTCCAGGCGGAACATGGCGTCCGTCTCCAGCTTCTGCTTCTTCTCGTGTTCTGGGGGAGATGTGGGTCTCAGCCGGGCCTGGGTGCGGCTGGCGGCAGGTGATCCGAAGAGGGCCTGGCACAGGGCCTGTACTCACCCGTGGTCAGCACCTGCTCGTTGTCCTCCATGTCCCAGCGCTCCTCCTTGCGCTGGGCACCGCTCACGATCACGTAGTCGCAGTTGGCGGGATCTGTCTGTATCTCGATGTAGTTGACGCACAGGTGACATTTCATCCGGAACCTGGCGGGGGGAGAGTCAGGATGGCCATCACACCTGCCCGTGGGTAATACGCATGGGGCAGTCCACCTCCTGACTTCCGCTTCCTGCTCCTGCATGGCCCCGGGAGGCAGCAGGGAAGGTGTGGGGATGCCTGGGTCGTGCCCTGGCCCAGTCCCGGCTGTCGTAGGCCTTTAGGAAGTAAATCAGGAATTGGGATTGCTCTTCATACCTGTGGGGTGCAGGGATCTGTTCCTGGGGGGAAGCTGGATGGGGCATGTGGGGGCACAGACACGCTAAGCCTGATCTTCCCTCCCTCAGCGAGGCTGAAGTTGGCTCGTTTGTTCATCTCCCTGTTTGTCTACTCAGCTACCCCTTTCACTCATTCCTTCAGCTGTCCACACGTCTCTTCATTTATTCAACCCTCCACGTAGCAACTCCTTGTCCCTTTGGTCACGTCTGCATGTCTCCACCTGCCTCTTCACTCATTCACTCACTCAGGGGAGGCTCATCCACTCACACATTCAGGCATTCTCGGTGTCCACATCCCACAGTGTGGTCCATGAGAGAGAGGCTGTGCCAGGCCCCTTGCCCTGCCGGGGCCTCCTCTGGGTGCCAGGGGGAGCCCAGCACGGCATCAGGTAGGGGATGGGCGGCCACGCAGTGTCAGATGGCGAGTGTTCCTTCAGAGGAGGCCTTTGGGCAGGGGGACTGGAGTGCCAAGGCTAAGCAGTGAATCTCAGAGGCTTTATGGGGGGTGTCTGCAGGAGAGCAGGGGCCCCCAGGGTGGCAGCAGGATGGGGTGCACGTGGGAGCAGGAGCCCAAAGGGTCAGGCATGTTCACAGGGCACCAGCAGCCCTGGATGGCTCTGGGCGGCAAGGCATGGCCTCGGGGGCAGGAGGGGAGGCAGACAGTCCAAGGCACCTTCCAGAACAATCCTTAGGCACTGGCGGACTCACTCCCTCACGCCCTGCCCACCCCCGGGCTGCCCTACCTGTAGATGGGGGTCGTGTAGTAGTTGCCCACCTTCTTCTTCTCTGCATTGTAACGAACACCTGGTGGGGAGGGGGTGCAGGGTCAGCCTGGGACCCCCTCCACCTTGCCCTGGGTGGGAGAGGGCAGGCCAGGGCAGTATTTCACCAGGGGGAGGGGTACCAGGCACAGCAAATGAGTCTGAGATGGACCTGCCACCTGCTGGTCACTCTCCGGGTGCTACAATGGCCGAGTATGGGCCAGGCATGAGTCAGGAGCCAGGGGCACCGTCCGGGTCTCCCGCCCAAGCACCTGCCGTCTTCCCAGGTGCCCTAGGGCCAGATTCCTAACCACGTGGCACCTTGGGTGACCCTCCCATGCCTGGTGGGAGTGGCAGTCCCCAGAGCCCTGCCTCCTTAGGGGGCTCAATGTTTGAGACGCTGCGTGGGCAGGGCCTGCTACCGTAGGCACAGCAGGTAGCACACCAGCGGGGCTGGCATCCCCTGCAGGAGTGCCAAGGTTCCACGGCTGCGCAGCTCCCTGCGAGCGTGCTGGGCATGCAGCAGGACAGCCCGAGTGCCTGGCTCCTGCCACCCACAAGGGGGACCCGGCTGGAGCTGCGGGCAGGGCTGGGGAGGCCATCCGGGAGGTGAGCCAGCAGATGGACGTGTTCCGTGCCCTCCCTCCCTGCCTCCCGCCCCCGCGGGGCTCACCCATGCCGATGTGGTTCTTACAGCCGTCGCACCAGATGTTGTACGGCATCTCAAACCTGTACGAGAGGACACGCGCATGGGCAGCTGGTGGCTCCCGCACCCGCCCTCGGCCTGCGACCCCAGCGTGGGCAGGGCAGCAGACACCCCCTTGGGCAGAAGCCTAGAACCGCTGTGGCTCCCACACTTCCCCGTCAGCCAGCTGCTCCCATCGGCTGACCGAGATCTTGCGGGCTGGGGGGTCTCTCTCTCTCTCTTTCTGTCTGTCTCTCTCTCTCGGCTATAGGTCTGTCTTTCATGTGCCTTGCTCCCGACCCCACGCCACCCCCACGCGGTGCAGACACACTTCCGAGCAGTGGCAATGGACTGTGAGGAGCAGGTGACTGCTGGGTCGCTGCTAGCCACGTGCGACACCCGGATGGAGCTCCTGGCTCCCGGCTCCAGCCTGGGTGGGACCCAGCCCTGGCTGCCGCTGGCACTTGGGGGAGTGACCCAGCATGTGGCAGACCTCGAGGGAGGTTTGACCCTCCGATGAGCGAAGCTGGGAAGGAATAGAATAAGAGTCATGGAGGTTGGGAGGTGTGGATGGTGTATGGGAGCTGCCTTCCTCTGTCCACCCTGGAGGACGCTGGGGCGCTGGCCAGGATACGGGGGCAAGGTGGGGGATGGTGAGGAGGGGCACTCCAAGGGAAGCAGGAAAGGGGAAGCCGTCTGTCCTGGCTCCTGGCACCTCATGGCAGAGCCTTGGCAGCTCCCCCTCCCGCAGTGGGAATGCGGCCTGCTGTCCCTCAGCCCCGGATCCTGGAGAGGGGATGATGGAGCCAGGGCCTCCTGTTCCCTGCCTGACAGTCCAGGGGGAGCCAGCATGGGCTGCCTGGCCACAGGAGAATCCAGTACACAGTAAAGCCTGCTGCTGGAGGTAAGGGTCCTTCAGGCCAGCTGGTCCCCAGCCGAGCGAGACAGGGAGAGAGAACCTTCCCTGGCCCGGGGATGCCCAGGCCAGGCCAACTCTGTTTGGTCCGATTTCCCTGGGCCATGGCAGCACCTGCCACTTTTGTTATGTGACGGCAGTTGACAGCTGCATCATGGCTGGATCACACACATCCCCTGCTCCCACAGGGGGTGCCGAGCTTCCCTGGTACCCCTGCGAGGTGGCATGCACGTGCGTGCGGGGCCGGGTGGGGGGCGACCCCAGGCCGCCCCTGAGCCTTACCGAATGATGAGAATGCCTTGTGACAGCTTGCGGGCCCGCTCCCGGAGCGGGTGGCTCTTGTGGTAGCGGTTGAGGGAGCCATGCTGTGCGGAGAGGAGGAAGAGGGAGGGGCGGGCGGGTCAGCACGGCCGAGGTGGGAGGCCCACCCTATCTAGATGCGCCCCCTGAGACTCCAAGACGTGTGGCATCCACCAGCGCCACTCCCCTGCCCCTGCCCGCCCCCGGCCCAGAGCCCTCACGGAGGGTCCCGGCCAGGCAGGTATGTGTGTGTGTGTGTGTGTGTGTGTGTCCCGAGGTACTGATGCCTGCCGTGTGTGTGTGTGTGTGTGTGTGTGTGTGTGTCCCGAGGTACTGATGCCCGCCGTGTGTGTGTGTGTGTGTGTGTGTGTGTGTGTCCCGAGGTACTGATGCCCGCCGTGTGTGTGTGTGTGTGTGTGTGTGTGTGTGTCCCGAGGTACTGATGCCTGCCGTGTGTGTGTGTGTGTGTGTGTGTCCCGAGGTACTGATGCCTGCTGTGTGTGTGTGTGTGTGTGTGTGTGTGTCCCGAGGTACTGATGCCTGCCGTGTGTGTGTGTGTGTGTGTGTGTGTGTGTGTGTGTGTGTCCCGAGGTACTGATGCCCGGGGCTGGGAGGGGGAGGCTGCGGCCACTCGCTTACCTTTTCGGGGTCGAAATCCGGGGGGTAGTACTTGTTCACGCCTTTCCTCTCCCCCTGGAGGGTGCGAGAGAGAAGGGGGTGACTCAGGGAAGGCCATGGGGGACAGCACCTGCCCTGCGCCAGCACAGGAGTAACGGCTTCCCTCCCCCACAGCCCCCCAATCTCTCCACCCTGCGGCGGGCCCAGGTCATGGCCATGGACACAGAGGAAGCTGGGTTTGGGGGGGTGTCTGTGGTCTGAACAGGAAGCCAAGTAGCTCTGTCTGGAGGTTTGGAAAAGAAAAAAAACATCACTATTCCAGCTAGTGGGACACCCCAAGAGGAGACCCCAATTCTGCTCAAGGGCGTCTACTGACACGCTGGCATGAAAAGGAACATGGACAGGGCTGGCCCAGCCATGGGCAGGGTACCCTGCATTCGGTGTGGGCACCAGTTCTAATCCCGGCAGCCCCACTTCCCATCCAGCTCCCTGCCTGTGGCCTGGGAAAGCAGTGGAGGACGGCCCAAAGCCTTGGGACCCTGCACCTGCGTGGGAGACCCGGAAGAGGCTCCTGGCTCCTGGCTGTTACAGCCATTTGGGGAGTGAGTCGGCAGATGCAAGATCTTTCTCTCTCCTTTTCTCCAGAAATCCGCCTTTCCAGTAGAAACGAATACATCTCTATTTGCACACTACGGAACGCTTCACACACTCACACAGCCTTCTGGCGCAGTGGCCAGTGCTAATCTCTGCATCCTCCCAATTGTAGTAGGGAACACAACATGAATAAAATCTTGTAAAAATAGTAGAGACAAAAATTTAAAAAAAATAGAAAAAGAATATACCTGTACTTTTTTTTTTTTGAAAGACAGAGAGAGAGAGAAAGCGCTCACGCACTGGTTCACTGTAAAATGCCCACAGTGGGCTGTGCGGGGTCAGAAGGAGCCGGACTTGAGGCACGTCTCCTACGTTGGTAGTTTGAGCCCTCGCTGTGGCCTGCGCTGTCCCCAAGGGCCTGCATCAGCAGGATGCAGGGTAACTGAACCCGGACGGTTCCTGTAGGCGACATTCCAGCCTGGTCCCACTCCCCGACGTCATCCAGCACCACCGTCGTGGGGGCAGCATAGCCCGGGAGGACGGGGCTCACCCTCCACTCACCATCTTGGCTGCTGCTCACGGGTCTCAGCCCTCGAGGGGGCCAAGCTGTGACGGCCCCTCTTGACCTGCTGCTGCTGCCCGGGCAGGAGGTCTCTGGCTTGGTGGTGCAGTCAGCTCAGATGAGGCTGGCACTGGGTGGGAGAGCCTTCTGAGTAATCCTCCTGGAGGGAAGAAGGGAGGGAGAGAAAGAGAGAGAGAGAGAGAGGCTAGTTAACTCCTTAACCAGCACACATGAGGAAACACGCATCAATTTATCAGATACGTGTTTATTTTGGAGCTGGATTGGAAGTGGAGCAGCCGGGACTTGAACGGCACCCATAAAGGGACACCAAGTGCTGCAGGCTACAGCTTTCAAGTTCCTGGGACCCCGGTCTGTCTTGCCAAGCCCTTCCTCTGCCCCACTCCCTCATACTGGTCTCATGGCCAAGTACAAGGCCTGGTACTGTGGTGTAGCAAGCACAGCCTCTACTGCTAGCGCCGGCATCCTGTACAGGCGCCGGTTCGTGTCCTGGTTGCTCCACTTCCGATCCGGCTTCCTGCTAAGGTGCCTGGGAAGGCGATGGGAAGGTGACCTGAGCATTTGGGCCCCTGTCACCTAAAGGGGAGACCTGCACGGCCAGGTTGGAACCTGCTGATGGCCTCATGGGGCGAACGTTAACTGGCTCAACTGTTTGCTGTTTGGGACCTGGCGCATGGGACCGATCAATAATCATACATGTGGAATAGTGACTGGTGGTGACTAACCAGTTATGGGCGTTCCGGTGGGCCGGCCTGCAGACTCTAACAATCTGTTTTGCCCTACAGATATCCAACCAGCTGATGCACCAGGGAAAAGCAGAAGAACATGATTCAAGTCATGGGGGCCCTGCACCGGCATGGCAGACCTGGAGAAAACCCCTGTCTCCTGGCATTGACCTGCCCCAGCCTCAGGCCACTGTGGCCAATAAGTACTGAGACTGGCACCTCCAGGGAATGGCACGTCACACCAAAAGGGGTGCACAAGTGAAATTCGAGCAACGAGCAAACCCACGAACCTCTGCACTCCTCACCCCAAATTATTCGGTTTCATACTGCCCAAGGCAACTCCAAATTCAACATCTCTACACGCAGCGTACCCGTTAAGCTGACAGTTTTGTCTTGGAGGGCCAGGGAGAGATGTTATAGACGTCACAGTAGCCCTGGCTGGGGGTAGGGTCCCAGCTGGGGTCACCCCTGAGCTGGGCCAGCTCTGGGTCTGTCGCATTGAGGCACGCTGGCAGGACCCAGTGGGTTGCCCAACGTGGGTAATAAGGGTTACTTCTCATGAGGTTTCATGGGTGCAAGGCCCAGCGGAGGTGGGTGCAGGCCCCCCAGGAGGAGGCTGAGAAGGCCACACCGGGAGTGGCCAGCCCCCCCTCAGTCCAGCAATGAGTTGTGCAGTCGGAAGGAACCTACAGCACTCCGTAGCACCAGGCGCCCTCCATGGCCACCCCCAAACCCCACCTTTACAGCTCCCTCTTGGTCCCCACAGACGACTTCCCTGGCCTGCTGTCTGTATGGGACCAGTGACCCTCGCCCGGGGGCGTGCCCTTTAATAAAGCCGGTTTATTCTGTGTGGCTCTCCGGTTCTGAACGCCAGCGGGGCCTGATGGTGGGGTTCACCTCCCAGGGCAGAGGAAGAAGCCAAGAGCCCGCTGGGTTAGGAGAGGGATCGCACCAGGGGTCCTGGGCAGTGTGGGGACAGGAGTCCTGGACTGGAGGGACAGGGGCTGTGGTGGGGTCTCAGGACTTGGGGGGACAGGGGCTGCGGCGGGGGTCTCAGGACTTGAGGGGACAGGGGCTGCAGTGGGGTGTGGGGGTGCAGGGGCTGGGGGATAGTGGCCGCAGTGGCGTGTGAGGTATAGGGACTCGGGGGACAGGGGCTGCAATGGGGTGTGGGGGTGCAGGGACTGGGGGATAGTGGCAGTAGTGGCGTGTGGGGTGTAGGGACTCGGGGGACAGGGGCTGCAGTGGTGTGTGGGGGTGCAGGGATGGTGGGACAGGGGCTGCAGTGGGGTGTGGGGGTGCAGGGACTCGGGGGACAGGGGCTGCAGTGGGGTGTGGGGGTGCAGGGATGGTGGACAGGGGCTGCAGTGGTGTGTGGGGGTGCAAGGATGGTGGACAGGGGCTGCAGTGGTGTGTGGGGGTGCAGGGATGGTGGGACAGGGGCTGCAGTGGTGTGTGGGGGTGCAGGGACTGGGGGACAGGGGCTGCAGTGGGGTGTGGGGGTGCAGGGACTCGGGGGACAGGGGCTGCAGTGGGGTGTGGGGGTGCAGGGATGGTGGGACGGGGCTGCAGCGGGGTGTGGGGGTGCAGGGATGGTGGGACAGGGGCTGCAGCGGGGTGTGGGGGTGCAGGGACTGGGGGACAGGGGCTGCAGTGGGGTGTGGGGGTGCAGGGACTGGGGGATAGTGGCAGTAGTGGCGTGTGGGGTTTAGGGACTTGGCGGATACGAGCTGCAGTGAGGTGTGGGGTTTAGGGACTTGGGTCGGAGGTCACTGCTGGGGACGTCCCGTTTCAGGGCTCCGGACTCCCGGATCAATCCGCACAGCCCACCGGCACCCAGACCAGCAGGCCGAGGCGGCTCCCCGGCAGCCCCAGAGCCCCTACTTACCCGCCCGCCTGCTGACGCCACACCGCCGCGACGCTGCCCGGAAGCGCGCCCTGGCTGGGGCGGGGCGAGGAGCTGAGCGGCGCGGGGCGGGGCAACAGCGAAGCCAGCGTTGATTGGCTGAGCGCCCGCCACGACCACGTGCGCCCAGCCACTGTCGTAGACCAGTTCGGCTCCTGCCCGCCCAGTCCCGCCCCTCCACCGCGCCTCCGTCACTGGGTCCCACTCCTCCCCTTTCTCCGCCCACTCCTTGCCAGGTCCAATGGGGGGCGGGCTTTCTGACCCCGCCTCCCGAAAGCGCTGCGCCTCCCCGGAAGCGAGCTGAGGTGCTGTCGGTGCAGCAGTGGAAAGGTTCCCCAAAGATCGGTGTGACTAAAGGGGCCGACGCAATCGCTCAACAGCCTAATCCTTCCCCCGATGGCGCTAACTTCCCGTATGGGCGCCGGTTCGAGTCCCGGCTGCTCCACCTCCCACCCAGCTCCCTGCCTGTGGCCTGGGAAAGCAGGGGAGGACGGCCCAAAGCCTTGGGACCCTGTACCCGCGTGGGAGACCTGGACGAGGCTCCTGGCTCCTGACTCTGTATCCGTTTATTGTTAGGATCCCCATAGTGGGTGTAATCGCTCCAAGCTACCGGCTCGGCTCCGGTGGCAGCTCGCCCGCCGCGAAAGCGCATGCGCCCGCCCTCACGCACGCGCGCACACGCGGAGTGAAGCTTGTAGGAGTCCGGGCACAGGTCTGAGATCCTGTCCCAGACGCCCGTTCGGTTGTCAAGACAACAGGGGGCGGGACGATAGCGCCGCCGCCGCGTCTTCATCTTGATCGGTTGCCCATGGAGACCGGTGGGCGGAGCTTTTTGGACTTGCTGTGGATTGGTTGGTTCAGGCTGCAGTGCGAGCCCAACTTTTCTCCGAAGTTGGCAGACAGCGGGAAGGGATGACTAATTCCGTTCTTTCCGAAAGGGGTCATCGCAGGATCTCTTAAAATAGACCACTTCCTCAGTGGCCTGGAAATGATGCGCTTTCTGTCCAGAACCCATTCAGGCTCCGAATCTTCCTCCTTTCTCTACTGTTTTTCTCCCCAACAGACGGAGCCTTGCAGGCTAGGCGTCCTGGAGTGGGTTGGATGCAGCCTGGCTCTGGGGATCCCTCCCTTAACTCATCAGTGAGAACCAGAATTTTACTCTCTTTGCATGAAAGTTGTTTGTGTCCCAGCTGCTGGTTGTGCACACAATCTTTTTTTTTTTTTTAAAGAAAGATTTATTATTATTTTTATTGGAAAGGCAGATACACAGAGAGGAGGACAGAGAGGAAAGATCTGTCTGCCAATTCACTTTCTAAGTGGCTGCAAGAAACCGGAGCTGAGCCAATCCGAAGCCAGGAGCCAGGAGCTTCTTCCGGGTTTCCCACGCGGGTGCAGGGTCCCAAGGCTTTGGGCTGTCCTCCACTGCTTTCCCAGGCCACAGGCAGGGAGCTGGGTGGGAAGTGGAGCAGCTGGGACAGAAACTGGCGGCCAAATGGGATACTAGAGTGTTCAAGGGGAAGACTTTAGCTGCTAGGCTGCAGCACTGGAGCTGAAAAAGAGGTTTTTATGACATGGATATCTGGCTCAAGAAAAGAGACACATAGCAGAGGTTCCTGGATAAAACCCTGAGGCCCTGCGAGAGCTTCTCTTGCGGTTTCTGACATGCGTGGGTATTCTCGGCTCTCTCCATGCCTCTGCCTGACCTGCTGTTGAGCGCCAACTTGGGCCCTCCATGGAGATATGAGTGGGCCCTTGTGCTCACAGCACCCCTCGGCCTCCCAGGGCCCCCATCTTGTATACCCCCATGCATAGGTCAGGAATGGACTCTGGGTCACGGCAGGGGCTGCGCCTCTGCCCAGTCCAGCCTAGCCCAGCCAGGCTGCCGCTCCAGGATCCTGAGGCTAGAAATAGCTCTACACAGCCCCGGCAGCTCCCGGCAGAAGCCTATTTTTAGGACAGGAGACAAGGAGACAGGAAAATGTGACCAAGAGTCACCTCTAAGGGGCAGCCAATCCCTTCAGCTGGCTCAGAGAGGGACGCAAAGACTCAAACTCAGGATGCCCACAGTCATGCTTGTGGGGGTCCAGGGAGACCCCCGGCGCTGCAAGGTAGGCGCACGGAGGCCACAGACCTGCTGTGCAGCCTGCACACCTGGGTTCCTGGGTAAGTCTGCCCCCAGCATCCCAGTGACTGTCAGCAGCTATAACTCCGCCCCAGTAGCATCAGGCCTTACCTAGTGGCGGACCGGACCTGGGGGGGTTAAATACGCTATTCTAAAGATGACATTAATTTACCTGTGTCTCATTGATACCCACTGGACCTGAAGGCAATGTCATGCCACGCGTCTTCCATCCACTGATTCCCAAACACTCAAGTGGTCAGGCCTGTCTCAGGCCAACGCCAGGGACCAGGTGCCCCAGCCAGATCTCCCAGGTGGGTGCCAGCAGAGGAAGACCCCAGACCTTGCACCGGTTCAAGTTCCAGCTGCTCGACTTCCAACCCGGCTTCCTACTGGCGCATTGAAAGGGCGGTGCCTCGAGTGCTCGGGTCCCTGTCACGGACGTGGGTGACTCAGATGGAGTTCCAGGTTCCTACCTTCAGCCTGGCCCAGCCAGGAATGAACCAAGGGATGGGAGTTCTCTCTGTCGCTCCATACTTTTTTTTTCTTAAAGATTTATTTATTTATGTTTATTGCAAAGTCAGATATATAGAGAGGAGGAGAGACAGAGAGGAAGATCTTCCATCCAAGGATTCACTCCCCAAGCGACTGCAACATGTAGAGCTGAGGCGATCTGAAGCCAGGAGCCAGGAGATTCTTCTGGCTCTCCCACACAGGTGCAGGGTCCCAAGGCTTTGGGCCGTCCTCCACTGCTTTCCCAGGTCACAAACAGGGAGCTGGATGGGAAGTGGGGCTGCTGGGATTAGAACCAGTGCTCATATGGGATCCTGACATGTTGTAGGCGAGGGCTTTAGCTGCTAGGCCACCACGCCAGGCCCTAAATAAATAGATATACATTTTAAATGCACAATAATAGTGCAGGGGGTGGATCCATATCGTTTGCAGGTTTGGTATTTGCCAGCTGGCCTGATCACAAATACTATTTGTTGGGAGGAAGGAGACGGGGCATGGTGGGAGTGTGAGAGGGAGGCAGGCGACGTGGGAGGCATCACCATGCTCTTAAACGTGTGTACATGAAATACATGATACACACTCCCTTATATGCAAATTCTTTAACAAAAATCATTTTTGCCCGCACATCATCACGGGGGCCCCGTGGGACGTCACATTCACAAAGGTGGGTGCCACAGGGCGGAAAGCTCACGTCCAGCTTTGAGGTCAACCCAGGCCACGCCCTGCGGCTTCCATCTGGGTTGTGCGGGGACACAGACAGAGCCTGCAGGCGGGCGGCAGGCGGCAGGCTCGGGCGAAGGGACCAGTTGGACCGGGTTGGTGAATCCCGAGTCTGCCATCTGTTCGTGCGTGCGGAGGCCTCGGGCAAGGCGCCTCACGTGGTCAGGCTTTCTGTTGTTCTCTTCAGAAAAGGAAGTAGGACCCATCCGATGAGCTGAGTTTAGGATCTGTGAATCCGGCTGAGAGGGAGCGTGGATTTGCAGGTGGATTCGTGGCAGATCCATAGCTCACGGAGAGACGGATGCGTGACAACTTCCAGCTACACGGAGAGTACGTAGGCAGAAAGAAACTCCGAGAATGCATACAGATGGGTGAGATATACATGACAGGAGGAAGAAGCGAGAAAAATGTGAGGCCAGCGCGGTGACAGAGCAGGCTAATCCTCTCTCTGTGGCACTGATATCCCAAACGGGTGCCAGTTCATATCCCGGCTGCTCCGCTTCCCATCCCGCTCCCTGCCTGTGGCCTGGGAAAGCAGAGGAGAACAACCCCAGGCTGTGGGTCCCTGCACCCGCGTGGGAGACCCGCAGGAAGCGCCTGGCTTCATTCAGCATGCTGTTGTCACCAACTGGGGAGTGCACTGGGAGATGGAAGGTCTCTCTCTGGTTTTGTAACTGATTCCTATAAGTACAAACCTGCATCTTTCTCTTTGAAGACATGGAGATGCCAGTTCAGGCGTCCATGTCCACACGAGTCCCCCGAGTTTGAGATCCAGCCCTGGCTGTGGACTCCAGCTCCCTGGTCACGCACAGTCTGGGAGCAGCAGGTGGTGGCTCGGTCCCTGCCACTCACACACATGAAGACATGGGTCAAACTCCTGGCTCTTGCATCTTCATTGTGGCTCCAGACACAACGGCTGCGGGCGTCTGGGGTTCTCTCTCACGGTCTGTGATATGCGTGTCTCTCAAATAAAACGTGCAAAGATAAAACACACGCAGACATGTTCATGTCCAGATTCGATAGGGTTCTCGAGGGAATCAGAGCCGGTAAGACATGCAGGCTTGACTGGATTGGTTTCTCAATGGAGGAAGAGTGTGATGATGAGGTATTGGGGTTCGAGTCCCCGTTCCCCTTCTGACGGGGCTGATGTACTCCCTGGTGATGGGCAAGGACTTGGGTCCTGCACCCACATGGGAGGTTTTGACAAACTTGGCCCTCACCTGCTGCCTCCCGGGGTGTATTAGCAGAAAACTGAGTGGGAACCACAACAGCTGGGACTTGACCCAGGGTTCCTGAGTGATGCTGGCATCCCAGGCGGCCTTTTAACCCACTGCACCACAGTGCCGGCTCCTGGGCCGGAGGGCTTTTGGAGGAACCAGCGCGGACGCTGGTCTCTAAGCTGGACACTTGTGCTCTTGATTCTCAATGCGTGTGATGCTGAGATGCCCCACGGGGGCTGTGCCTGGCCCGCCACCGTGAGCTGGTCCCCAGGCAGCAGGTGACACTCAGGCTGGACCATGAACAGGAGACTGTCCTGATGGGTGCAGGGGAGCGTGAAGGACAGTGGAAGGGGGCTGACGTTCAGGGAATTCCCCCAGGGACTCGAATCGTCCAAGATCCCAGCCCAGAAGGAGCTGTCAGAATTGCTGTATTTCATTTCACTTCATTAAAAATAGTCGTGTTTAGCTCAGTACCTTTTCCCCACCCCAGATTTATTTATTTTTATTTGAAAGCAAAGCTACAGAGAGAAGAAGAGACAGAGAAAGATCTTCCATCTGCTGGTTTACTCTCCGAGTGACCACAATGACCAGAGCTGAGCCGGTCCGAAGCCAGGAGCCAAGAGCCTCTTCTGGATCGCCCACACAGGTGCAAGGCTAAAGTCTTGCCTGAATATCTCCCATGCTGCGAGTCATGCGCGTGTCCTATGTGAGTGGCAGGCACCTCCACTTCTTGAGCCATCAGCCGCCCCCTACCTCCTGTGCCCTGCCTGAGAGCGATGCTGGCCTCAGCGATTGGAAGCTAGGAATCGAAGCCTGCTTGTCTGATGGAGTCCTAGACCAAATGCTTGCTGCACGCCCATGACGCAGTGACTGCTATGCCGTACAGACTTGCTGGCAGTGGAGCTGGGACTGGAAAGCAAGCCAGTGTCCCCTGGAGCTGGTCTTCCAGGGGGAAAGAGCTAAACAATAAATGCAACATCCTCCAATTCCAGAAGGTGGTGCAATCGAGTAGCCAGTGTCGATTAAAAAAAAAAAAAAGGAAAATAACGGAATGTGACTGGTGTGGTCCTTTCTGAATGAGCTGCAGCCATGGTGGCCTTTGAGGAGTGAATCAGCTGGCAAAAGATGGCTCTTTCTTCCTCTGTAACGTTGCCTTCCAAAGAAAAATAAATCAATGTTAAAAAAAAGAAAGAAAAATCATCCCCAAAGGAGGAGGATGGGGCAGTGCAAGGGATCCGTTGAGCTCCACTCAGATCAACCCAACTGGGAGATTATTATTCAGTAATTCATTCATTAATGTATTTATCCCAAGGGGACACCTTGGCTTCTGTGTCAGGCACCTGCCGTGTCTCCTCTTTGCAGTGCGTGTCCGCATCCGAGCTAAGGGCAACGGCTTCCTGCTGATGGCATGGCACTTTGGGAATTCGGAGTCTACTAGCTCTCCTGAGGAGGGGTCAGGGTTGGGTGGGGCGGAGTCTGCGTGGGGTTGAGGGGTGGGTACCTGCGGGGAGCTCTTTCCGCAAGGCACCCTGCAGACCCCAGGGCTGGGTGAACAGCTGTCCTCTGAGCTGCTGCTCGTTTCCCTGCAGCGTGAATAATTGAGCTTGCAATCAAGCGGCTGCTGGAGAGTTAGTCACAAACTCCTGGCAAGGAGCAAGCTAGTGACAGAAAGAGAATCTTTGCCTTATCCCACCTCCTTCCCTTCCTCCCTCGCTCCCATTTACTCCCGCTTCTCTGCTCCTTAAGGGAAGCTGGACAGCGGCTGGGAAAGGGGACGCTATAGACTAAGTCAATCTCTTTTTTGAAACTCCAGCCCAGGGCCCCTGGAGGAGACAATGAGTTTTCTTTCCTCACCCTACACAAGGTGTGGGGAGGGGGAAGGAGGGGGTGTGCTCTGAGGGGCTCTGCCTGTACCAGGGATCACCATGAAGGGCTTGACTGGAAATGATCAGGCATGGAAGGAACAGGAGATGGGTCCTCCTCCTCCTCCCCTTCCTCCTCTCCCTTCTCTCTCTCTTCCTCCCCTCCTCCCCTTTCTGACCCTCCTTCCCCTCCTCCTCCCCTTCTTCCTCCTCTTTAATTTGTTTGGCTGTTGGTAACCCAGCCCAGTGGAGCTCCTATCCCCCAGTCTGCCCCAGTGGAAGTCACCAGTTCGCAGCTTCCCTTTCTCTCTCCTCCATGCCGTTCTAAGTGAGCCGTGGCCTGGGGGCAATCGCCTTTGCCTCGGGTGTCCCGGACGCGTGCAGGGCTGGCTGGGCTGCCCAGTAGCCGGGTGAGTGCATCTCCCAGGGGCCAGGACTTTTCCTGGGGGAAGGTGGTGGTGGGCAGGTTGGTAGAGGTGGTGCACTCCCCAAATTTCACTTCTTTCCCTTAATTCTTCTTCGTTTATCTCCCTTTTTTTGGGGTGCCACCCCCTCCACCGTCCCTCCTCCCTACCTGGAGGACAGTCCGTCTCATTGTTCGCCCGGGGTCACCCCACAGCCTCAGAGGGTCGAGCAGGGGAGGGGTGTGGTGTATATGTGTGGAGGGCTGTGGACAGACGCCTGCACTGCGACCCCTCCCCACCTGCCCAGAGCTCACCAGAGCCCAGGGAGAACTGGGCACCCTGTGCGAGTCAGGACGGGTTGGGGAGGAGGGGCAGGCGTTGTTCAGATTGCAAGGGCAGCTGTGGGGGGCAAAGTTTCATGACCCGCTCCTCATTCCCACATCCCCAACTCCACCACCCACCGAGTTCCTGCTTGCCAGGCCCCCTCTTAGGGTTGGCTGGGACCGCCCCATCCTCCTCTGCCCCTTTATGCTGGTGGCACCTGCTGGGGCACCTGAGAGGGGCGGCTGGAAGTTGCATCAACAACCAAAAGGGGACGTGGGGGTCGGGGAGGCAGCAGGGCGCCCCTGGTGTCTCTCTCCACGACCCCTCCTTGACTCCAAGCCCAAAGCCTCCCAGGTGGCCCCAAGGACAAGGCCAGGGGCGCCTTTGCCACCTGTATGTACGTGCCATGTCACCTGAGGGCTACAGCAGGCACTCCCATTTGCTTGCAGCTGCCTCTTTCTTTACCAGGCGGCTTCTTGGCCCGCCCCGCCCTTCTGAGCCCCAGCACCCCAATGGGGGCTGTAAGAATCAGTCCAGTCCCATCACTCCCTGTCCCGACTGGCTGTCTTGACCCTGGGTGTGTTTCTCCTGGATGAGGCGGGACAAGTGCAGGCATCCACCCAGGTAAACTTCAGCCCTAACAGGAAGCGCTCTGAGAGCTCCTGCTTTCCCGTCACCCCTGGTGCAGGTCCTGGGGCTCAGGGTGGGTTTAAATGTGCGGGGTGCACTGCATTCTATTCTAAGATCTTGCTGCCAGCGCTGTGTTCTTCATCACTGCGAGGATTTTCCAGGCCATCCCTTAGGCAAGGCCAAGTTTAATCCAGCAAGAGAGGGAGGAGGGTTGGTAGAATGACTTGGGCAGGTGGAAGGAGCCACCCTGAGGCTTGCCCTCCAAGTGCCCAGCCTGTGTGGGTGGAGCCTGTTGTGGAAGCCTCGTGTCCTTGGGCCTCAGGACCCTGGTGCTCCTGCATTTGATCCTGAGTCTGAACTTGACCCTGACACTGATTCTGAGACTTCAGGTTTGCCCTGCACGTCCCGTGGTGGGTGGAGGTTGTCACTCAGCCCTCTTTGTGACTCAGTGGTCCTGGGGACGCTGAGGGACCTCCTTCCCCCAGGCCAGGGGGATGCGCAGTGCTGGGTGTGTAAATTGCTGACAAGTTTTAAATTATTCAGGGGTGTGTGTGATGCGGGGGAGAGGGGGCGGGAAACAAAGGTCTGTCTTTTTTTTTTTTTTATTTTGGCTTGTTTTTTTTTTAAAGATTTATTTATTTACTGGAAAGTCAGATATACAGAGAGGAGGAGAGACAGAGAGGAAGATCTTCTGTCCGATGATTCACTCCCCAAGTGAGCGCAACGGCCGAAGCTATGCTGATCTGAAGCCAGGATCCAGGAACCCCCTCTGGGTCTCTCACACGGGTACAGGGTCCCAAAGCTTTGGGCCGTCCTCGACTGCTTTCCCAGGCCACAAGCAGGGAGCTGGACAGGAAGTGGAGCTGCCGGGATTAGAACTGGCGCCCATTGGGATCCTGGTGTGTGTAAGACGAGGGCTTTAGCCACTAGGCTAACTGCACCAGGGCCTAGTCTGTATCTATGTATAAATCCACCCCAGAGAAGAGGATCTTGATGGTACAAAGAAGTGGGATTTGAAAGGCTGTTACAGCTGGGAATTTAAATGCATGTATGTACGTGTTTGGGAAAAACCTGTTAATGAGAGATTTAAAAAAAATACACATAGGGCCTGGTGCAATGGCTCGGTCAGATAATATTCTGCCTCTGAGAATTGGCATCCCATACAGCCGTTAGTTTGTGTCCCAGATGCTTCACTTCCCATCCAGCTCCCTGCCTGTGACCTGGGAAAGCAGCAGAGGACGGCCCAAAGCCTTGGGACCCTGCACCTGCATGGGAGACGCAGAAGAGGCTCCTGGTTTCAGATCGGCTCAGCTCTAGCTGTTGCGGCTGCTTGGGGGAGTGAACCAGTGGGTAGAAGATTTTTCCTTATGCTTCTCCTTCTCTCTACAAATCTGCCTTTCCAATAAAGATAAAGAAATCTTTTTTAAAAATGCATACAAATAACTTCGGGGGATCGTTTTACCCCTTGGAAACTTCGTGGTTTTACAATGTGTAAGCTGTGAGATGGAAAGTTCCCAACTCATACAGCTGGGCACGTGTGCCGTCCCTCCCCCACTCCCTGTGGGCCCCCCCCCCGACTTCCTGTCACAGGTGGCAGCCTTACCGGCTACACCACAGCACCGGATCCTAGTGATGGGTTTTTAATGCCAGGTGAGTTGTTAAACCCTTGCCTGGTGCCTGGCTCCCAGAGGCATGGTTTGTTTGTCTAGGGCCCGGAACTCATTGGTTCTGTCCCTCCAAGGGAAGCGGCCACCGGAAAGCGACAGATGCATTTGAAGGTCGAGGAAAAGTGGCATTTGGATGATCTGCCCCCAGGCAGCTCCTTGGAGCTGCGAGATGCCAGGCTTGGTGTGTGCTCCACACGCCCCAGCCCAGGATGTGGGCGAATGAAACCGTTTTCAGGGATGTTAACGACACCTGTCTTTCGGTCTGGCACTGGCTGAAGAGGCTGTCTATCTGAAGTCTAAGCACTGAGCAGGTGGAAGAAGACAGAATCAAATGACAGGTGAAAGAAAAAGAATAAAGAATGGAGAGAGAGAGACACACAGAGAGAGAGAGAGAGAGTTAGTTCATGCATAGGTGTGTTCCTTGTAGCTTCCACCCACTGATTCCCTCCCAGAAATGTCCACAGCAGCCAGGGCTTGACCAGATTGAAGCCAGGAGGCAGGGACTCCATCTGAGTCTCCTATGTGTGAGGCAGGGGCCCAAGCACTCGAGCCAGCCCCTGCTGCCTCCCCCGGCATGCATGAGCAGGGAGCTGGGGTGAGAGGCAGAGCTGGTTTTGAAGCCCAGGTGCTCGGACGTGGGTGGGCAGCTGTATTCCTGTTGGCATCTTAACCGCTATGCCAGGCACCTGCCCCTGGGGCTGCCTTGTGACAAAGGCTTTTACACTCGGAACAGAACTCCACACCTGTGGGTGTGACACTTCAGCTCAAAACATTCCGAGGATGAAGAAGACCTCCAGAAAGACAACCAGTGTCACATGTATGAAGTGTAGGCACCTTCAAAGAAAACTAATTTTTAAAACTAGGCCTGTGGGACCTGGTGCAGTAACCTAGTGGCTGAAGTCCTCGCCTTGCATTTGCCAGGATCCCATATGGGTGCTGGTTCTAATCCTGGCTGCTCCACTTCCTGCCCAGCTCCCGGCCTGTAGCCTGGGAAAGCAGTCAAAGCCTTGGGACCCTGTGCCCATGTGGGAGACCTGGAGGAAGCTCCTGGCTCCTGACTTCGGATCGGCTCAGTTCTGCAGCCGCTTGGGGGAGTGAATCAATGGGTGGAAGATCTTCCTTTCTGTCTCTCAACCTCTTTGTATATCTGACTTCCCAATAAAAAAAAAAATAATAAAATACCCGTGAAGATGCCCAGCTCTCACACACAACACAGTGCCTTGGGTTCGAATCCCAGGTCTGCTCCCTGCTAGTGCACACCTTGGGAGACAGCTCAAGGATGTGACCCTTGCCACCTGCCACCTGCTCCTCTACCCTGGCCACTGGTGGCAGGGACAGCGGTGGCTGGTGGGGGCAGGGGCGGGTCCAGGGAGGGACCTGTCCGGCTGTATTTGTATTAGCTGTGAATCTTTGCACCTGCTCTTGTGGTGGCAGTGGTTTGGGGTGCTTAGAAGCCCCCCTCGCCACGCTCTCAGTCTTCCCTGGGTCCCTCCCTCCCCGCTTCTCCCTCTCCGTCTATATCTTCCAGCTGTAGGCTGGTCCAGCCTTGGCAAGGGGGGGCTCAGCCTCTCTCTCTTTCTCTCTAGTGAGGCGGGTCCACGCTGGGTTTCCATGCCCTCAGACCACCACTACGTGCTTGTTCTGTTTGATTTCCTCTCCTCCATTGTCTGTAGCAGGTGGGTTTGCCTGTTTTATCCCACTCTCCGCCCTTCAGCTGCTGTCGAGCAAACAAACGGAGGGCTCAGGAGGGGGTGGTTCACTGGTGACCCCACTCCCCAACACACACACACAGGTGCCTGGGACACAGCACACCTGCCTGGGGAGTGTCTCTCATCTTGCTCTGCCAGGCTCTGGATGCGATTATGTTTCCTTGTGTACTCTGTGGTTGAAGCTGTCTGTGGTGCTGAAGTCCCTGCCCTACCACTGGTCACAGATCAGCCTGGCAGTTGAAGTGTTGGGGTGCGCTGGGGAGCTGGGCCTCCCCCCCAGCCCCCGCCGTGGCCTTCCCTGATGGCTATCTGGGATCTGTGTTATTGGGAAAGCTGGAATGGGATGCCAGAACTGGCACTGGGACCTAGAAAGTGGGCGCCATAGTTGCTGAGTTGAGTGCTGGAGCCGAGCCAATCTGAAGCCAGGAGCCAGAGGCTGCTTGCAGGTCTCTCAGATAGGTGCAGGCGCCCAAGCCCTTGGGCCATCCTTCACTGCTTTGCCAAGTGCATGGGCAAGGAGCTGGGTGGGAAGCAGAGCAGCTGGGACTTGAACTGGCACCCACATTGGAATGTCACTGTCAGAGGTGGTGGCTTTCCTCACCATGCCATGGCACCGGTACCTGGACTAAATGATGTGGCTGCATATCCCCCACCGCTAGCAAAGGAAGCAAGGAAGCTGTGAGGGCACAAAGGGGGAAGAGAATTAGAGACACAGAGAAAGGCTACAACACAAAGCTGATCGTGGACTTAAACTTGAGCCACTCCTGCTTGGGCACAATGGGCCCTTCTGGGCGGTGGGGAGTCCCTCTAGTGGGGACCGGGACTCGAGGTGTGACAATCACGGCAGGAAGAATCAGGACACAGGGGATGCAAGGCAAGATGAATGAACACACACTTCATGGAGCTTTACCGGACAACTTACACCACGATATCTGCAGGGCAAGCAGGCTGATGGAAGTTACTAGTTAACTAAACAACCGCATACACGCTGCTCTAGCGATAGAGCACACGGGATTTGCGGAACAATCCCCAGGCTCCAAGCGACAGGATAAGCAAACATGAGTTACAGGAACCAATACCGGAAAACAAACAGATCTAACTAGAAAAGGGATCTAACAGAACTTTGCATTCAGACACGTTTAGGCCACAATCAATAAAAGGAGAGATGGTGAGGATTCCTCACTCCTCTCCGGGCTCGCTTTGCCTGGTTCGCCTCCTGCAGAATTCTCAGACTGCCAAGAACATTTGAGATTCAGGATCCTCGGGTCTCGTGGTCTGGTTTTTAGGGCGCAAGCGTTCAACAAACCCTCGATATCCACGGTCTTGAAATCCATGCAGTAGATCAAGTGAAAGAGAATTTAGGAGCAAGGCAGTTTGTACCGAACATCTGCAGACTGACGGAACTAGAACACAAGTTCATTTTCAAGCTGAAGTGGTTTTTTTTTTTTTAGATTTATTTATTCATTTATTTATTACTGGAAAGATTTACAGAGAGAAGGAGATATATCTTCCGTGTACTGGTTCATTCCCCAAGCGGCAGAAAAGGCTGGAGCAGAGATGATCGCACTGCCATTGAAGGGTCCCCCGGCAGTGTCGGCATGGACAGTGTCGGAGAGTCCAGCATCCTCCTGCCAGGGCATCTTCAGCCATTTCGCTGGGAGCCCATCCTTGTTCTGTAGGCATAGAGACACGCTGCTCTCTCTCCACCTCTGAACACATCTGTTCCTGCTGCACTTTAAATACAGAGCCAGTGTACCCAGTCCACAATGGGGAGACAAATAGTCAACTTTCATCAACATGAAGTTAACGAACACGCAACAAAAATATCAATGCGTCACTAGAGTGGGGAAAAAGAATATCAAGAACCTTCAGGTAGGAATAGATGCCAGCATGTGACCCATATGGAGCTAAAAAAAAATTACAAAAAGATACAACTTGTAAGAAAAGAGTAACAATGAAACCATACAGATGTGAGCGAGACTCCCGAGACATCCCAGTGAGTGAGTTCAAGTCCCAGCTGTGCTTCCAGATGAAGCTTCTGGCTCAGGCACACCCACGGAGAGAACAGGTAATGGTTCAAGTCCTTGGGTCCTTGGGTCTGTACAAGAGACCCGCCAGCGAGTTTCCAGCGCTTAATTTGGACCTAACTCTGTCCTGGCCACTGTGGTCATTTGTGAGGTAAACCAGGGGATGGGAGCTTCCTCTGAAATACATAAATAAATAGACTAAACACACACACACACACACACACACAAATCTGAAACAAACTGCCTCAATGGATGAGAAACCAGGATGCCCAGATGGACAGCCACAGGCACAAGTGCAATTTCAGTGCTCTTGAACTTGAACCTGGAGCTCCCAGGACACAGCAGGACTGGAGGTGTAGAAGGTGTGAGCAGGTGCAACCCATTTTATGGAGAATAATACTGAGAGCAGCCTTGCTCTATGGCTGGCACCCTCGGGGACAGGGCAGGTATCCTGTGGTGGTGACAACAGTGACACGGTTGGTCTCTCTCTGTCCTGTTGCCGAGCAGCTCCTAAGATGTGACTTTCCAGGGCCCCCAAGTTGCTAAGGAACAGCTAAGCTCTGGCCTCGGCAGGTGTGGTACGGATTCTGCCTTCATGGGAAGGAGGGGGGAGTGGCCTCTCTCTTACTCTGCCTCTCTCTTTCTCTCCCTCTTTCTCTCTCTGTCTCTCTAGCTTCAACTCCCCAGGGCTGGAGACGGAAGACTCCCCTGCCCTCCTAATCTTTCTGAGAGAAGCCCATGGATGTGGCGGTTCCCCTGGATTCCCAACCCCATGCACTCCCCTCCCGGTTACTATGATGCCCTGCTCAGCTGTGACAGTGGCAGCTCGGGGTCCCCACATCTGGACCGTGGCCCGCAGGATTCGTGGACACCCGGGATGAGTGACAGCTGCGAGGGGCGCCCCCTGAAACGTCGGGGTGGCGTGGTTGACCACCACAGGGATGTCATCCTGGCCCACCAGGCCCATAAAATCCACAGCACGCCTCGGGCAAGAAGGAAAGAATGGGAGTGAGTACCCTGGGGCAGGGCAGGAGGCTGGGCTGGCTGAACTTTCTCTGTTGAGAAAGCATTGAGCATCTCTGCCTGAGGGCCTGACCTTTCTCCCTCCACTTCCTCCCAAAAAAAAACCTCCCCAGGGCAACCCTTCATTCACAGTGCAGCAACCAAGGGGTTAATTGTGATTCCACTAGCCTGAGTAATGTCCCTTTCTGGGCGACTCATCCCCCAAGTTGTGCGAGTTTAAATCTGCGGGAGGTTTTGCAGGTTGGTGTGTGTTGGTGGCGGGAGTGGCGGCTGCGGACAGAAGTTCTAGGGAGGGGTGGGGTATGGGGTGGCCCCGGGAGAATGTGAGTGCTTCGTTGAATCTTGTCTCCCCAAAGTGACAGACACAGTGGGGTGGAAGGGTGGTTTGTGTCATTGGCCTGCAGCTCCGTGGCTTTTGGGGGCGACCTGTTTCTGCGTACTCTGGTCAGAAGCTGGGTGAGTACTGAGTGTGTGTGTGTGTGTGTGTGTGGGGGGGGGGGACAACGGGACCCCATTAAGGTATCTCTGTGGCCTTCCCTTCCTGCCAGTGGGAAAACTGTTTATTTTGTTTGTTGCTTGGCTTTCTCTCTCACGCGTGGAGCTGGACACCCGGGAGCAGAATGTGTGGGTACTAAAGGGCCCCCCAAGATCTCTTGCGTCTGCTTCAGGCTTCTGCCCTGACCGCGTCCATCCTCCTGGCCCGTCCTCCGTGTTTCCCCAGACCCCCGAGGGTGCGGGATGGGTGCGGAGCGCGATGGGGAGGTGCGATCTTCTCAGGAGAGGGGGACCCTCTGACCGCGCCCCCACAGGCTGGACAGCTGCTGCTGCCGCCGGGAGCGCGTCCTCCGGGCGCTTTCCTGAAGTCACAGTGCCACCTGGTGGCGCGTGTGGGAACCGCTGAGGGGGCAAAGTGGCGACCCGCATTCCCGCTTCCTCCGTACTGTGTTCCTGTTAACTGTTTTTTTCTCTCCAGCCTCTAACACCCGCTGACTCACTCATCCATCCATCCACCCACTTACCCATCCATCCATTCATCCATCCACCCACCCACCCATCCATCCACTCACCCATCCACCCATCCATTCATTCATCCATCCATCCATCCATCCCCCACCATCCATGCATCCACATACCTGCTATCCAGAGCACTCACCTATGGCCTTTAGCTTCCACGCTGACCATTGCTTCTTCATTATCCCTTCCCTAGAATTCACCTTTGCTCTTCTCTCTCCTTCCTCATCAGTGTCTGTTTATTGCCACTCTCCTTTCGCTCTGTTTTTATTTTTTAAAGATTTATTTTTATTGCAAATTCAGATATGCAGAGAGGAGACAGAGAGGAAGATCTTTCATCTGATGATTCACTCCCCAAGTGGTCTGAGTGGCTGGAGCTGAGCTGATCCTAAGCCAAAAGCCAGGAGCCAGGAGCCTCTTCCAGGTCTCCCCGGTGGATGCAGGGTCCCAAGGCTTTAGGCTGTCCTCCACTGCTTCCTCAGGCCACAGGCAGAGCTGGATGGGAAGTGGAGCAACTGGGACAGCAACCCAAACCCATATAAGATGCCAGCACCACAGGGCGGAAGATTAGCCAGTTGAACTGTTGCTTTGCCTTGAAGATATTTTCATAGAGAAGGGAAACTGCCAGTGAACCAAAAAATTTCAAAAAAAAAATTCTACCCTGCAAGAAAAAGGCCATGAGTTACATCAATAAAGAGAGGCAGCGTTTTAATCAGATCATTATGGGATACTGTGCCGGGTGCTGGACATGTTGCAAGTTTGTTGCAGTTGTGCCATGCATCAGCTTTGAAACTGTGCTGTGTTCCCATCCTGGGTGGGACCGAGGCTGGGAGAGCGGGGAGTGAGCTGGGTCGCTGGGTCGTGATTGGCATTTGAACCAAACGCTGTCGGAATCCGAAACCCAAGCTCTTAACCATTTGGTCAAAGACTTGGTACAACAGAATGTGGCAGGGATTTCCTTAAAAAAAAAAAAGTTTATTATTTTTTTATTTACTAGAAGGGTAGAGTTACAGGAAGAGAGAGAGAGCGCGGGATCTGCTGTGGTTCATGCCTCAAATGGGCACAGAGGCCAGAGCGGGGCCAGTGGCAGCCAGGAGCTCCATCCGGGTCTCCTTCTTGGGCTGTCTTCTGCTGCTTTTCCAAGCACAGGTGGAATGGCTGGGACTGGAAATGGCGGTGGGCGACAAGGTACTGACATGGGATACACGATGCTGAGGCCTAAGTAGGGGGTTAGCCTGGTGCTGGAGCCGGCTGCCGCCCAGATCGGCCATTTAGCACAGCAATGATGACACTCTGGAATGACTGCCTTCCTCCCTGGAGTGCCTTGGCTGCGGTCCCAGCCTCTCTGTTCTCTGCTCCCTGCTCATGGGCACCCTGGGATACAGCAGGTGATGGCCCCCAGTGCTGGGGTCCCTGCTGCCTCCCATTTGGGCCCCGGAGTGAAGCCCCCAGCTCCTGGCTTCAGGCTGACTGAGCCCTCACTGTTGATGGGCATTTGCAGCGGTGGGGGGTGGGGATTGGAGCTGTGAGATGGATAAACCTCTTTGTGTCTCTCTGCCTTGCAAAAAAAAGTGAAAATAAAGAATGAAAAAAACGTAAATTGGAAGCAGCATTTAGTGATGAAGGATTGGAATTGTATCCTGAGATGTCCCATTAGAAGAAGAGGGTCTGGTGCGCTAAAGTCCTCGCCTTGCACACACAGGATTCCCATATGGGCGCTGGTTCTAATCTAAGGTCTCAGTTCCTTGTTGGTGACCTGGGAAAGCAGTCGAAGACGGCCTAAAGCCTTGGGACCTTGCACCCGTGTGGGAGATCTGAAAGCTCCTGGCTCCTGGCTTCGGATCGGCGCAGCACCGACCATTGCGGTCACTTGGGGGGTGAATCATTGGATGGAAGATCTTCCTCTCTGTCTCTCCTCCTCTCTGTCTGACTCTCCAATAAAAAAAGAAATAAAGCTTTTTTTTTTCTCGCTTGGTCTGAGGCTTCCAGGCTCCTTCCCTGTTCCCCCTTCTGGCCACAGGCACGGGAGGGCTTTTCCTGCTGCTGCTCCAGCCCACCAGGGCAGGCCAGGAAAAACAAACACATCCTTAAGAAAGAACCCAGACCTCGCACACTTCCGTGTCCCCTGCGTTAACTTCGTCACTGATAACAATTCCTAGCTTTGCCTTTTGCTGATAGTCTGTGTTTTTCCTGCTCTCTCCACTCACACAGGCGTTTTGTTTTTTTTTGGGGGGGGGGGTCCTGGCTTACTCTCTGCGGGGTTCGGAGCTTCCCCAGCAGGGGCCCAGCCAAGGCACCCATCCCAGGCCCAGCCCCTCTGCCCAGCGCACCTGCTGCCACCTGCAGCTTCCATGGCCGCCCACTAGGTGCTGCTGTGGCTCCCCGAACTCACAGGGTGAGGTTTGATACACTATTTTCCAGTGATTGGGCAAAACCAAGAAATTCTTTCTTCTTCCTTTCTCTCTTTCTCTCTCTCTCTTTCTCTCAAAGGTCTCAAGACCTTTCAAAGAGAAGAGAGAGAGAGAGAGGTCCTCCACGCGTTGATTCACTCCCCAAGTGACTTCAACACCCTGGGCTGGGCTAGGGGGAAGCCAGGAGTCAGGAGCTTCCTCCGGGTCCCCCTCATGAGTGCAGGAGCCCAAGGACTTGGCCCATCATCTGCTGTTTTCTCAGGCTATAAGTAGGGAGCTGGGTGGGAAGTGGAGCAGCCAGAACACCACATAGGATGTTCCATATGGAATACAGCATCGCCATTGCTTGAGGCCCCGATGCCCGTCTGGCCGTCTTTCATCACTGGATTTCCTCTTGGTGTTCCTGTTGTTTCCATTTGCCTATTGGTCTGCTATGTTTTAGGAACAATCATATATTTTAACTTCTTTTAAAATTATTATTGTCATTTTATGTGTATCAGGCATTTATTGATCACTCTATATACCGATTAAAGATTGATTTTTTTGAAAGGCAGTTTTACAGAGAGACAGAGGTATCCTCCATCCTCTGGTTCACTCCCCCAAGTGGCTGCACCAGCTTGAGCTGAGCCGATCGGGAGTCAGGAGCCTGGAGCTTCCTCCAGCTCTCCCATGTGGGTGCCCAAGTACTGGGACCATCTTCTCCACTGCTTTTCCAGGCCATAAGCAGGGGGCTAGATCAGAAGTGGAGCAGTCAGGACACGAACTGGCGCCCATACGGCTCTTGCCGGCACTTGCAAGTGGAGGATACGTTTGTTGAGCCACCGCGCTGTCCACCCCCCTCCTTCCACCCCATCTTTCATCTGCCTGCCAACCATCTCTGGATGCATAAGCTGCTGTCTTCCGACTCATGCAGAATCTACAAAAGCAAGGAGCTTTAGACCCTACCTGGCCAGCTCAGGTGAGGCAGGTGGCACCTTCTTGGCCCAGCGCATCGAGGACGATACTCTACAATAACTCTGCGCTAATTAGGAACGGCATAGCCGTCAAGCCATCAGAGCGCGTGGGGACGACAGTTTGGCAGCAGGGGCCGAGGTGCTTGGAGCACCCCCTTTGCTGGCAGGGTGGCAAGGACACGGACGGCAGATGGAGCTGTGGGTGTCCGTGGTCACATCCAGGCCCAGCGTGTCCTTGTATCTGTTCTATGTGCATGGGTCTGCAGGTGGCACTGTGCGGCTGGGCAGAGCCCTCTGTGGGCGGGGCCGCCGTGGGCAGGGCCAAGCTGCATGAGCATGTCCATCCATCCCAGAGACACCCCGCAGTCAGGTGCAAGTCAGACACCTGGACGTCCCTGGGCTGGGCCCGTCAACACGCCAGAATTACCTTCCGGGCCCTGGACCAGCTGGTGTGGCGTCTTTTGACAAGGTCCCTGGGCCCGGCTGGCTGGCTGGCCGAGGGTGGTAGTCCACCCTGCACTCCCATCCCTTGTTGCTCTGCCCTGTCTTCCTGGGTACACTCGCTTCCCAGCTGAGACCCTAAGCCATGGGAGCACCGAGTCCTGGAACCCAGGGCCCACGTGGTACCCGGAGTTGGGATGCCCTGGGTGCTTGCTGAGTGTTGGCCGAGTTGAAATCGAGGGTCTGGAACAGCTGTGAGGTTTGGGGAGAGAGAGGGCAACTGGTTTGGGCTACAGCACACTGGCATGGAGAGGGCAGAGAGCCAGGGGTCCGGCTATGGGGGGGGTCTCGGCCTTTCTAAGCTTCCTGGGTAGCTGCGGGTCACCTGAGGCGGGAGAGTTCGTTAGCACAGTCGGTTGCTCCAGCAGACAGTTCTGGAAGCTCAAGGCTGAGGCAGACCGTGGTGAGGACTCGTGGACAGCTATCGTCAAAATGGCAGATGACGTCACAGTGGTGGGTGATGTCACAGTGGCAGGTGACATCACCATGGTGGGAGCATGAATATGAATGCACAGCACGTATGCTTGCTTTTAGCAACCTATTCTCCCCTCGCTGGGCGACCTGGCCGGATCAGTTCATTTCTGGACACAGACTCCAAGACGCGAGGACCCACCACTAAGCTCCCCCCTCGCCTCTTAAAGGCTCCACAGCTCCAGCCACCAGCCCTCTGGGAGCCCCCTCCTCTCGCCTGCTTGCACCCTTGCCCCTTAAAGTCCCATTCTGAAAGAAGTCAGCCCTGAGTGTTTTGCTTGGGGGCTGGGGGGTGGTTTCTGCTAGCCATGTGATTACCCTGAATTGCCAGGGCTGCTGGGATATGTAGTCCACCCCATCCATACACCCACACCCAAGGAGTTGTGTGATGGACACAGCCAGGATGAGGCTTGGCCAGCGGGGGTTTGCCTAGCGTCTAACGGCTTGCAGACAACGCCAAGTTCACAGTCATCCAGGTCTGTGTCCCCCAAAGCTCCCTCCACCCCATTTTTTTTTTTTTTTTACAACAAAACCAGTTTTTCCAGACCTGGCATCTTGGTGTTGTAGCTCTGGAGCTGCAAAAAAATTACCTTGAACCCCCCCATCCCCCAGCAAGCGAATAGCTCCCCATCCCCCTCCCCAGCCTGCTGACCACACAGTCACGGAGCCCAAAAATATTCCTGTGTTGACCTAGAATTTGTACCCAGTTTTCTTGGGAACACTTTCTGGCTTAACTATTCTTTAGAGGATTTAAAAAAAAAATCTTTTTTTTTTTTTAACAGAGCTCTATTTCTACCCGAGGGAGAGGCTGTGGGTGAGGCTGCTGTCACAGCCCATTTCTGCAGCTCTGTCCCGGAGTAGCAGCGGGGCGGGAGCCGGCCCAGCTTCCCTGGCGATGGCTGCAGAGCCCGTAAGAGCGGGTGTGTTGAATCCTGGAGCTTTTTTCTTGCCTGGGAAGCAGTTTTTTTCCACCACCCCAGCATCTTGCTAGCCAGTTTCTTTTCTTTCTCTCCTTCCTTGGAGGTTTTTTTTTTTTTTTTTTTTCCCAGCTCTCAGACCAGAAACTGCTGAGGAGTCTCTTTCTGGGAGTTTGGGGGTCCTTCCTCGCTGGCATGGGCAGGGTGCCGCTGGCTGGCATGGGCAGGGTGCTGACTCCTTCCCCCGCCAGGGCTGTGGTGGTGAGCTGTGGCTGGGGGCCACACTGGGATTTAAGACCCCACTTTATTGCCTCCCATAGCAAGCCCATCCTGTTGCTTTACATTACAAAGATTTATTTAGAGAGAGATCTGATTTACTCCCCACCATCTTTGCAACGGCATGGGTCCAGTGGAAGCCAGGAGCTTCTTCTGGGTCTCCCATATGGGTGGCAGGGGCCCAAACACTTGGGCCATCCTCTACTGCTTTCCTAAAGTGCATGAATAGGAGGGAGCTGGTTGGGAAGTGGAGCAGTTGGGACTTGAACCAGCTCCCATACGGGCTGCCAGCATTGCAGGCGGAGGATTAGCCAATTGGGCCCCATCATGTTTGCATTTGAGAAGTTTGTAAAGATGAGGTATTTAGCCTGGTGGGCAGGAGAACCACGTCCCATGTGGGAACGGCTGGCTTCATTTCTCGCTCCTGCTGAATTGGCCCGTAGGAGGCGACAGTCGCAGCCCGAGCCCATCCCCGCCCTGAACACCGAGTGGGGACGACCAGGTCCCGCACCTGTCCTCCTAGCTAGCCCCCCCAACCCGCCGGAGTGGGGGAGGCCAGGCCCTACACTGGGTGAATGCCCTGGGACCGGCCAGCTCTGACCATTGTGCAGTGTGAGCCTGCTGTTGGGATCTCTCTCTGCCTGTTACATAAAAATCTACCATGTCTGTCGGAAGCTTTGCTATCTGTACTGACCAGTAAACCCCAGCTCCTCCAGCTGACCGCAGGCCGAGCTGCCTTGCCCTTCTTGGCTACCACGACCCCACACCCAGCCTGCCAGTGTGCCCCACTCTCCCATGCCAGCCTCTCTCACGAGCTTTCACGCCTGCATTTCATTGTGGCTTGCATCCCAGGCCGTCTGTGTGTCTCCTAGGCGCTCAGCTGGGGCTGGAACACGTCCCCCACCTTCTCCTTTTCTGCCTGTCTTCTCCCCTCCCCTGGCCCTTTTCTTGGGGAGACAGCTGGACTGAATCCAGGGTTGATGGCCATGGCCATGATTGTGGCTGTGGGGGCTGGCACAGGGGCGTGGGGGAGCTGGGGCCAGCTGGGATGAGATGGATGTGGCTTCCTCTCTGGTCCCCGTCCCATTTCCTGCCTCTAGACAGATTCGTTCTGAGGATCCACCAGCGTTCCTGCTGGCAGGTGGACACTGGGGCCAGGAAGGGGCAGGGCTTGGCCTCAGGGCAGAAGGTAACAGCTCCTGCACCTGCTCGCTTCTGCACACCTTGTCGCTGTTTTAGGGGAGGACTGAGCACCACCAGGAGCCCTGGAGCCCTCTGCCACACAGCCTTTTGTCTCTCTTGTCTTCCTTCCAAACAAATCCATTGTCAGCCACAGGTGATGGTTTTGTTTTCCGTCAGCCAACCTGGCATGCTCATTTCATGTGACAGCAGGTGGCCAGGGGTGTCAGGTGTGGCAGGAACTGGGACCCAGGAACATAAAGGGTCCCATGATGCAGACATGGCAGGGAGGGGGACACGTCAGGATAGCAGGGCGAAAGGCTTCCCGATGGAGGTGGCCCTCAGCCCAGGTGCAGTGGCCAGCGGCCTTCTAGCTGTGAGAGACAGAAAAGTGATTCCAGTAGATGCAAGGACATGTTGGTGCAAGTCACTCAAATTGTGGGTTTTGGGCCCAGCATCGTAGCCTAGTGGCTGAAGACCTCACCTTGTACTCGGGATCCCATATGGGCACCGGCTCTAATCTCATCAGCCCTCCTTCCCATCCAGCTCCCTGCCTGTGGCCTGGGAAAGCAATGGAGGACGGCCCAAAGCCTTGGGACCCTGCACCCGCGTGGGAGACCTGGAGGAAGTTCCTGGCTCCTGGTTTTGGATTGATCAGCTCTGACCATTGCAGCCACTTGGGGAATGAACCAATTTATGGAGGCAATATCTCCTCTCCGTCTCTCTTCTCTCTGTATATCTGACTTTTCAATAAAAATAAATAAATAAAATTTATTTATTTATGTATAGATTTATTTATTTTTATTGGAAAGTCAGATATATAGAGAGGAGGAGAGACGGAGAGGAAGATCTTCCATCCGATGATTCACTCCCCAAGCAGCCACGACGGCCAGAGCTGAACCAATCCGAAGTCAGGAGCCAGGAGCCTCTTCCGGGTCTCCCACGCAGGTGCAGGGTCCCAAGGCTTTGGGCTGTCCTCCACTGCTCTCCCAGGCCACAGGCAGGGAGCTGGATGGGAAGTGAAGCAGGGCTGATGGGATTAGAACTGGTGCCCATAAGGGATCCCGGCAAGTGCATTCAAGGTGAGGACTTTAACTGCTACACTACTGCGCCAGGCCCAAATATATCTTTTTAAATACAATGTAGGTTTCAGGAATGGCTGTATCCAGAAGTTAGGAACTCATTTGTGCTTGGGGTATAATTAAAAAAATAATAATACTTGGTTGGACCTCTTTTTAAAAAGTTTTATTTTTTATTTGAAAGGCAGAGTTTTAGAAAGAGAGGAGAGAGAGAAAGCTAGCTTGTCCTTTCGCTGATTAACTATCCAACTTATAACAAAGATATGAGCTGGGCCAGTTGGAAGCCAGGGACCTGGAATTTCTTCTGGGTCTACCCTGTGGGTACAAATTTAATTGCGTTCCTCTTATTGAGAGTGGAAATGGGCCTCTTGTCATCGGCCTGAGTGCAGTTCTTATTGCCTCAGACAGCCGAGGCGAGGGATGGCTGAAGCATAGCAGCTCCATGAGGCTGTTTTTAAACCCTGCCTCTGTCATCAACACCTTCTGATCACGTTAGACTGGAGTTGAGGTAGGGAGTCCGCGTGCCCGAGTGGCTCATTTTTAATGTCCGTGTCTGATGACTTAGAGCTACCCTCTTGGAAAAATATGTCTTGCATCATCTTCTGGTCCCATCTGGTTTATTCGTATGCTGTCTGTTGTCTTAGCCCCCTTGCTGTTGGAGCCCCAGAAAGCAAAGATGAGTGAGAGCAAGAGTTGTCAGGATCATGGGCACCTCTGGTTTTCCTTGGACTCACAAATTCACACTTAAAATATTGAGGGGAAAACCCACACATCTGGCTTTTTTCCCATCATTCGTTCACCCACCCATCCACCCGCCCACCCATCCACCCGCCCATCCATCCATCCATCCATCCATCCATCCATCCATCCATCCATCCATCCATCCACCCGCCCATCCATCCATCCATCCATCCATCCATTCACCCGCCCATCCATTCATCCATCCATCCATCCATCCATCCGCCCATCCATTCATCCATCCATCCATCCATCCATCCATCCATCCATCTATCCATCCATTCACCCACCCACCCATCCTCTCACCCCCTCAACCCCCCATCTCCCTCTTACATCCCATCACCTGTAAGCCAAGCCATCCATCCACCCAGTCATCCAATCATCCCCCAACCAATCATCCATCCTTCTGTCCCACCGGCCACCTATCTCATCCCACCTTCTCCTCCATCTGATCACCCGTCTAGCAGTCATCCAGATAACCATCTGCCCGTCTACCCGTTCACCCACCTCTCCATTCATTCAGTGATTCCAAGCCCTTGTTGTGTATCCTGCCCCCTGCCTGCCCTTGCAAACACAGCAAAAGTGCCATGGGAATGGGGGCCCTTGCTGGCAACCCTCATGTCTATCAGGCAAGCAGAGGGCTCTGGAGAGCAGACATGGTCATGGCCCTGATGGGAAGTGGGTGTACTTTCTGTGTGTCCTCTATGACCTACGTGTACTATAGGCTTTAGGTCCGTGTGTGGATAAGCGATGACATTTGCACGATGACCATGCAGAATCCACATAAGTGAATGTCAACAATTTTGTTTGGTTATGTATCAAAGAAAAGGTTACCATAGCTAAAAGGATATTCTGGCTAGGTGCAACATGGCTGCTGTGGCTCCAGAGATCACATTTGTGTTCCAGGTAGGAACAGGTGGATAGCAAGGCATCCCAGCAAGTCCCCTTTGCAGTGTCTCGTGTGGGGCTTGGGACACAGAGGGTATGTGACTCTTGTGGGTGAAAAGGGAATTTGTGAGGTGTGGAAGAGCGGGATGGCAGAGTGCGTCCTTCTCTGGGGACGCTCCCAGCTGGCGTCGGCCTTCGGAGCCTTGCGGTCCCAGTGTCAGAATTTTCTTTCTTTCTTTTTTTTTCCTCCCCTGGCAACGTTCCCAGAGAGCAGGGGTTCATCAAGGCTGGCTCATCTGTAGCATTTTGCAGATAATGATTAATAGCTGTTTTGGCGTCTTGCTGCTGGAGGGAGCATGCCCTGGGATGGGCGAGGGCCACGCTGCAGCCCGCTGTCTCCCCTCCAGATGCATGCCACACACCCCCAACCCCCACCCGGGCTTCCCCACGCTCCGTGAGCAGCAGGCGCTGCGATTCTGGCTTGCTCTGCCTCCCCTCACATGCATCCCAGCTTTGCCCTGCCCATGCCAGGGTGGTAGCCTCCTCCTGGTCTCCCCACCACTGGTCACATATCTGCCAGGGACAGCTGAGAGAGGCGGGCCGTCCCCCCTGGGGACACTGTGCTCAGGAGGCAGCTGGGAATTTGTGCTGACGGTGGGTGTGAGCTCCGCTCTTGCTGAATGCCCTGGGCAACACACACACACACACTTCTGCCTCAGGGCCTTGGAACACACTGTTCTTGCAGTTTGTTTTAAAGATTTTATTGATTTTTATTGGAGAGGCAGATATACAGAGTGGAGGAGAGACAGAGAGGAAGATCTTCCATCCGATGGTTCACTCCTTAAGCAGCCGCAACAGCTGGAGCTGAGCCAATCCAAAGCCAGGAGTCAGGAGCCTCTTCCTGGTCTCCCACGTGGGTGCAGGGAACCAAGACTTTGGGCACGCGTCCTCCACTGCTTTCCCGGGCCACAGGCAGGGAGCTGAATGGGAAGTGGGACCGCCAGGATTAGAACCAGTGCTCATATGGGATCCTGGTGCATTCAAGATGAGGACTTTAGCTGCTAGGCTATTGCGACAGCCCCCTTTTATTTTAAATAAGATTTATTGGGCCCTATGTGATGCCTCAATGGCTAAATCCTCACCTTAAAAATAATAATAATAAATAAATCCTCACCTTGCACTGCTCTTGGTCAAGGTCATTGTCTGGTCTTGTGACGCACGCTCTGCCCTAGGGGAGCAGCTATTTGTAAGGGTCTCATGCTGCATTATACTCCTGGGCGTGGGGTGGGAACTAAGACGACAGGTGCCAGCCTGCAGTGGTTGTGCCATCAACACAGGCCGTGGAGGAGGGGCAGAATGACCCGGACCCCGGGCAGTCCTTGGGGGAAAATCTTGGAGATCCCGAGGGAGTTCCCAGCTATTGTAACTCTTTGGGGGAGTGAGTCAGCACATGGCAGATCTCTCTGTCTCTCTCTCTCTCCTTCTGTCTCTCTCTCTCTGCCTTTCAAATACATAAATACCTTTTTTTTTTTCCCCTAAAGCATCCACTTGGGAACTGTTTTAACATGAAAAGCCCACCAGAGAGGAATAGGAAGGATAGAAATGTAGCCATCACAGATGCTGGTTACAAGATAATACTAAGCCAGGAAGTTAGAACAGCCGCTGATGCAGTTGAATGTGGCTTAGCGCAAGGTGACGTTCAAGGCCTCGGGTCCCTGCTCTCCAACGTGGGAGACCCGGATGGAGTTCCAGGCCCCGGCACGGGACTTGGTGAGCATTTGGGGGAGCGAAGGAACAGATGGGGGCTCATCCTGGCCGCCTGTTTCTCTCCCTCTCTCTGTGCCTCACGTGACGAAGAAGTAGAAGGCGGCTCCGTAGCAGTAGCCAAAGCTGCTTGGAGTGAATTCACTGAAAAAGGGAGCTAGGGCGGGGAGCGGCGGGGCTGGAGTCGGGGTGAGAGACTGGGAGAAGAAACAGTGACAAAGTTTTATTGGACACAATTTGAGTCACAACTTGCCATCAGCAGGCTATGTCCAAATTTCGTGGGAGAGCGCAATTCAAAGATATGTTGAGTTTAGTTGAAAAAACAAAACAAATAAACAAACACAAAAAGCCCCTCAAAACTTGGAAATGCATGTGTAATTTTTGGGTTTAGGGAGAAGATCTACTGATTTTAAAAAGGCAGATAGAGAGAATCTTCTATCTGCCTGTTCACTCCCCAAGTGGCAGAAATGGCCAAGGGATGGACCAAGAGCCAGCCAGGAGCCTCCTTTGGGGTCTCCCACGTGGGTGCTGGGAGAATGAAGGATTCCCAGCTCACCCTCCCACACCACTGCCTGGGGAACCCGAGGCTCCTGCGCCAAGAGCCCTGCAAGAGCTGTTCCCAATCTCGCTCCCTCGGACTCCTGGACAACCCGCAGCGACACCGTGTTCAGTGGTCGCGCTTTACCTGCTAAGGATGAGGCAGCTGGGGGCTGTTTCTCTAACCACATCTCTCTGCCCCCACCCCCATGGCAGGATGTCCCCAGGAGACACTCAGCACCCAGCACCCTGGCCTGCAGCGGGGGGCCCCTTGGCACCCAGGCAGGCATGCTCTGCCTGTTTGCAGAGCTGGCAGGATTTCCCTGTTTTTTTTTTTTTTTTCCCCCACACCAGTCCCTCGTGAACTTTAAGTCCGTTCACAGTGTGGCAGGCTGGCTGCCTTCTGGTCCTGGCATGACTTAGCTGTTGTCTTCGCGCTGAGGGAAAGGGCAGCCGAACAGGCGGGGCGGATGGTACATACTGAAGTGTGAGCTTGGGGACACGCACGTGTGTGTGTGTGTGTGTGTGTGTGTGTGTGTGTGTGCGTGCTGCCACCAAGCCTGGGACGCTCACTTTCCCTGGTCTGTTGATTTTTGTCATGCCACTTATTTCTCCTAAAAAAATGGAGGCACACACTTTATATTTTCTTTCTTGCTTCTTTTTTTTTTTCCCCATAGAGTTCACCATCTATGCATTTTGACCAACATCATCCTTTGATATATCCAAGTGTGGAGTTGATAGGGTTTTGTGTTGTTGTAACTTATATGTATTAGAGAGAGATCTCTTTGTTCATTGTTAAAAAACACACAAAGATTTATTTTATTTTTATTGGAAAGTCAGATCCACAGAGAAGAGGAGAGACAGAGAGGAAGAACTTCCATCTGTTGACTTATACCCCAAGCGGCTGCAATGGCCAGAGCTGCACCAATCTAAAGCCAGAGGCCAGGAGCTTCCTCCAGGTCTCCCACGCAGGTGCAGGGTTCCAAGGCTTTGGACTGTCCTCAATTGCTCTCCCAAATCACAGGCAGGGAGCTGGATGGGAAGCGGAGCCACAGGACCAGACCTGGTGCCCATATGGGATCCTGGTGTGCAAGGCGAGGACCTTAGCCACTAGGCTACTGTGCTGGGCCCTGTTGGCTCATTCTTTAAAAGCTCCCAAGGGCTGAGGCTGGAGTCAGGACCAAGAGCTCCATCCGGGTCTTCCATGTGGGTGGCAGGGACCCACGCACCCGAGCATCCTCTCTCTGCTGTCTCGCAGGTGCATCCACAGGGAGCCGGATTGGCAGCTAGCACTTGAACAACTACTCATTATTGGATGGCAGTGTTGCAAGCAGTTGAGACATTTATTTCTGGAAGCATTTTTTTCCCATTTATTTTAAAGTTTATCTGTGTTTAATGTTTTGCCATACTCACTTCCTTCATTGATATCACACACACACAGATACTATTTTTTTTCCCGGAAAACAGTCATACTAATCAGAGAGGAGGGGAGACAGAGAGGAAGATCTTCCATCCGATGGTTCACTCCCCAAGTGGCCCCAGTGGCTGGAGCTGAGCTGATCCGAAGCCAAGAGCCTGGAGCCTCTTCCGGGTCTCCCATGCAGGTGCAGGGAACCAAGGCTGTGGGCCGTCCTCGACTGCTTTCCCAGGCCACAGGCAGGGAGCTGGATGGGAAGCAGGGCAGCCGGGTCTTGAGCCCACACAGCGCTGTGGCTTAGTGGCTGGGACTAGGCTCCACTCCCTTCTTCTCCTCCGCCCCGCCCTCCTCTCCCAGGCTTTTGGCTCTTTCTGTCGCACAGGCTTCACGCTTCCTGCCGAGGTGTGCGGGGAGTGCGAAGGATCCGTGTCCTTTTACCGAGCGCCTCCAAACTTGACATTTTCCCAGCCAGACTCCCTCCCCGATGCTGTGTGGACTTGATGCTCCGTTAGCCCTGAACGCGTCAGTGTGTTTCCGCAAACACAGCCGCTGCTGCAGAATAACAGCCCGGGGAAAGCTCGGCGCTCACAGCCACGCAGCCACCACTGTTCCTGTACCCGCCCTGGTACACATCCGTGCGCCCAGCGAAGACAGGGATTCCCTAAAGGGCTCAGCGGCTATTTTCCTTCAAAAAAAAAAAAAAAAAAGGAAGAATCTTATTTATATACTTCTTTTAGGTCTCCCACGTGGGTGCATGGGCCCAAAGTCTTAATCCATCCTCCATTGCTTTCCCACGCGGGTGCAGGGTCCCAAGGCTTTGGGCCGTCCTCCACTGCTTTCCCAGGCCACAAGCAGGGAGCTGGATGGGAAGCGGAGCTGCCGGGATTAGAACCAGAACTCTTATGGGATCTTGGCGTGTGCAAGGGAAGTAACTTTACATGCTAGGCTACCGTGCCGTGCCTGTGACCATTTTTTTTTTTTTTTTAAACAGAGCCGGCATGGTCTGGAATAGCTGCTCGGACATTATGTAAGCGTCCTACTCTTCAAACTTTCCCCCAGGGTTTCTGGGCTCTCCTACAGGTGCTTGTGTGTCTGTCTATATTACTTCAGTGCAAGCAAACACTAACAAAGCACTATTACCCCCCAGTCTCAATTCCGTGGTCTTTGCAGTAGTACCCTCCAGCGGAAGGAACCAGGGCTCCTTGGAGATGCAGCCAACACCAGAGCTGGGCAGCCATGATGCTTCCAGAACATCTTGCGCTGACAGGAAGTGATAAAAATACACAAGTTCATGGACACATCCAGGGGACACGGGCAGTGGGAGCGCCTCAGCAGCTAAGTCAGGAACATGGCTCCCAGTGCACATTCCAAGGAATTTGCAGAGGTTACAGCTAAATTAGAATGAAAGAGATGCTTATTTTGGTGCACAAAGCTTTGATGTTGATGCATAGCTTTTTCTGTAATATGCATTTTATTGACTTTCAACAAAATACTTTTTATTGCGAAGGCAGATATACAGAGAGGAGAGACAGAGAGAAACATCTTCCGTATGCTGGCCCATTCCTCATGAGCACAGCAACTGGAGATGAGCCGATGCAAAGACAGGAGCCTCTTCTGGGTCTGCCTAAGCACTTGGGTCATTCTCTACCTTTTTTTCGAGGAACGTTAGCAGGGAGCTGGATGGGAAGTGGAGCAGATGGGACTCGAACCAGTGCTGCGATATGGGATGCTGGTGTCCCAGACATCAATTTAACCTGCTGTGTCACCATACTGGTCTTCTCCTGGTCTGGTGTCACAGGTAGTGGCTTAATCCACTGTGCCACAATGCCAGCCCCTGTAGCAAGGGTTTCCTCTGCTGAATCCCATCTCATCCTTAAGGCAACCCACAGAGTAAGGAGTTCTCCATGTCACACGAGGAAGGTTGAGGTTTAGAGAGGCTAAACCGAAAGGCACGTGGCTAGGAAGTATTGGAGCTGCAGGTGGCACCCAGGTCTCTGTCTGACATGGTCGGGCTCTGTCTTCTTTGCTCTCAGAAGTTCCCAGGGACCCTCTCGCCATTCAACGTTGCGCCAGGATTGACAGCCACTTGTCCTGTCTGGGTTGGCACTTGGGTACTTCACAGTATCAAGCTGAGATGTCTGGGGACGACTGGGCAGAGAAAATGAGAGACAGAGAGAGAGAGGGAGAGAGAGATTGAGCTTCCATCTGCTGGGCCAGGTGGAAGCTAAGAGGGAGTAATTCCAGATGGGTCCGTGAAACACTTTCCAGGGTGCAGGAGCAGGGACCTGGACCGGGAGTGGAGCAGCTCAGCTGGGAGTTGAAATCAACGCTCTTATAACAGGTGCAGGTGGCACCAGCGGTGGCTCTACCTGCCACACGACAGCCCCGGCCTGCTCTGCCTAAGCTCTTGTTAGTTTTTCTTACTGGATCTCTGCGGATCTTCTGGCTGAGCCGTTATTTATTCGTTTATTTATTTATTTTTTGCCAGTGCGCACGACTGTATGAGCTGGTAATTGTTTTAAGAATCAAATGACTGTGAATTGTAATCACTAATTGGGGGCATTTATTTTCAAAGAGGCCAGCTCTGTTCAATTGAATCACAGTTGCCACGCCAGTCCCCGTCACGATGCTGGTAATTGATAAATTAAACCCCCAGCTGGCAGATGTGGGAAAGATCGCAACCAGCCGCTGGAGCTGGCGGCTGGCAGCCTGCAGTTAGAAACTGCCTCTGTGGGCCGCGCCGCTGAGATTCTATGAATTTCTGCACGATCAACACGAGGCATCTTTATTGGGCATCTTTAATAGGGCTTCAGGGAACCTATGGAGGAGATCCATTGCCTAGCCATGTCTGTTAAGTGACGGGTAGATTCCACTGTTAGAAATACATTCCTTAGGACCCGGCACAGGCCTTGAATGTGCTGGGATTAGATATGGACGCCGGTTCTAATCCTAGCAGCTCCACTTCCCATCCAGCTCCCTGCCTGTGGCCTGGGAAAGCAGTGGAGGACGGCCCAAAGCCTTGGGACCCTGCACCCACGTGGGAGACCTGGAAGAGGCTCCTGGCTCCTGGCTTTGGTGGCCATTGCGGTCACTTGGGGAGTGAACCATCAGACGGAAGATCTTTCTGTCTCTCCTCCTCTCTGTATATCTGACTTTACAATAAAAACAAATCTTTTTAAAAAGAAATATATTCATTGGGTTACAGCAATTTCTCACTCTCCACAGCGAATCCCTAAGAGTTGTACACCTGCAAGTTGTACTCTTTTGCTGGTTTCTGGGAAAGTAGAGGGCAAGGTGGGGGTGGGGTGCTTGGAGGACTTGGGAAAATGTGTGGAAGAACGGGACCTTCTGGGAATGCCCGTGGGTGGACTTAGACCTTGCTGCCTCATGGGTGGTGTCTGCTGTTAGATGATTGCCGGACGGCCCTATTGGCATTGGACTGGGGGCAGCCCTCAGTACCAGGGACAGCTCCAGACCGGAGAGCCGTTCCACTAGCCTGGCCAACAGCGTCCCCATTGGCTAACCCAGAGAAACCGAGGGAAGACAGTAGGTGCACTCCACCCTACCCTGGAGCTGCAGGATGCTGCCTCTCTCTCGGCCCCACCCCTCCCCAGAAGTCTCTGCTCTCCCCCAAAAGTCCCCCAAATCCGCCTTTTTTTGGACTTTCAAAGAAGAATCTTCAAGTGGAAATTCATTTTATGGGAGAAAAAAAAGTGTGCATGGATTTCTTGGTCTTTAAGGTATTTCTTTTTTTTAAGATTTATTTTTATTGCAGAATCAGATACACAGAGAGGAGGAGATACAGAGATTTTGCATCCACTGATTCACTCCCCAAGTGGAGCTGAGCCAGTCCGAAGCCAGGAGCCTGGAGCTTCTTCTGGGTCTCCCATGCGGGTGCAGGGGCCCAAGGCTTTGGGTCGTCCTCTACTGCTTTCCCAGGCCACAGGCAGGGAGCTGGATGGGAAGCGGGGCCGCCGGGATTAGAACCAGAACCCATATGGGATCCCGGGCGTGCAAGGCGAGGACCTTAACCACTGCGCCATCGCGACAGGTCCTTAAAGCATTTTCTTTTTTCATCTACTTGGAAGGGAGAGAGAGAGAGAGAGAGACAAAAAGCCAAGAGAGGAGCCAGGAACTCCATGAGGGTCTCCCACCCAAATGGGTGAAGGAGGAAGGTGGTGATGGGGACCCTAGTACTTGGGCCTTCCCCTGGTGTCTCCTGGGGTGTGCGTGAGTAGGAGCTGGGGTTAGGAGCCAGAGGAGTTGAGACTTGAACCCAAGGTCCTCTGGGGATGTTGGCGTTCCGAACAGAAGGTTAACCTCCCTTGCCACTTTGCCTGCTTGCCAATAGGTGAATCTTAGAGACACAGCATGGAAACCTTGAGGCCAGATGCTACGGACTACACACTACTCAATGCCAGGCATGTGCACACACAAGTCAGCATGGAGCCAAGTGACCTGGGAGTGCCCAGAATGGTGTGCCTTGGGGGGGGGTGGTGAGATGATGAAACAGGTCAGGCATTGGGGTGTACCAAATTGGGATGCCCATGACGCGTGTCTGAGTCCAGTTGCTTCGCTTCCTATCCAGCTCCCTGCTTGTGCAACCTGCGAGGGACCAGTGCAAGTTGGCCCATGTGCCTGGGCACCTGCCACCCACGTGGGAGACTCTGATGAAACTTCTGGCTGCATTCCTGGGCCAGGCCTGGCTATTGTTAGCATCTGGGGTGGCAAGAGTGAACCAGTGGATAGAAGCTCTCTCTCTGTCTTTTCTACCACTCTGCCTTCCAAATAAAAACTAGCTAAAAAAAAAAGAGAGAGAACATCTTTCAGGCTGTGCATCGATGCCTTCTGCATCTATTCTGTCCGTCTGCAGAATGTCATCATTCAAAAACGCAGAATCAAATTAGAAGGAGATGTCAGAAATTCGTGGAAAACCGAATGTAAAAGTTGGCTGGGATGGACATTGTGGTGCGGGGGATGAGGGTTAAGCCGCTACTTGGAACACCTGAACCATGTTTTACGGTTTTGGTTCCTTTTTTCTGCCCACCTACCTTCTTGCTCTTGTGCCTGGTCAAAGGCAGGGAATGCTTCAAGTACTTGGTCCCTCACTACCCACTTGGGAGACCCAGATGGAGCTCCTGGCTTGCACCTGCCCAGCTCTGAATGAACCAGCAGATGGAAGATGACTCTCTCTCAAAATGAGGAGAAAAAAAAAAAGTTTAAAAGTTTTTGTTACACCACAAGGGTGTCTTTACAAAGTTCATGGAAAATACTTACGATGAAAAAAAAAAAAAAACATACACACATGGATCCAAAGACATGGTCCCACACCGAGATAAACTTTCTTATAACTGTTTTTCCCACAGCGCTTTTTGGGAATCTTTGCCAGCCAGAATTCTCCTCCCATCCAGCCACCCATGGGGACCCTGTTGGAGGAGCAAGTTTTTTTTTTTTTTTTTTTAAATGGGGGTATATTAAAAAAAAATGGGGGGTGTCTCTGGACTCCCTGTGTGGCAGGTGCAAGGTGCAGTGGGAGAGATGGCTCCCGCCGGCGAGCCAGGGCCCCTTGCCCGCAGGGCCGGGCGCAGGTCCTCACGACTCTGCCATTGGTCCCTGCATCCTCTCCATGCCAGTCTTATTTTAGCAAAACCTAGAGGAGCAGGAGGAGGAGGAAGAAGAGGCGCAGGGGGAGGAGGAGGAGGAGGAGGCCTTGGGTGGGGGGTGGGGGGGAGAGACCTGGAAATGCGGTATCCAGAGGCACATACGGAGAGTGGCTCAGCCAACGGCATCGCTCCTCTCCTCTGAGCGTTTCATTCCTGCCATTGAACTCCAGGAGGAGGCTGGCAGGAACTGAAACGGCTCAAGATACACTCCTCCCGCGATCGCTGGTGATTCAGGAAGAAAAAAAAATTTTTTTTTTTTGTAAATAAAAATCTCCCTGTTGGGGTCTTGCGCTTGGCAGGCACCCTAAGAACCCCGGTGACCTCTCCCTACCCCACCCCCACCTCCTGGGGTTCGTATTGGATTTCTGCAGACTGCCCGTGCTCCAGCGCTTAAAAAAAAAAAAAAAATCAGGTCTTAGCAATTGGAGCTAAACAGAAGGAAGAGGGATTTTTTTTTGGTTTTAATTATTATTTTTTTGGTGTGTGTTGGGGGTGTAAGGGGGGGAAGACAGCTAAGTGGTGGTGGTGGTGGTGGCGGTGGGGGCTTCTCGACCTGGTCTTGAATTTTTTAAATCTTGTTTTTGGAAACGGAGTCCAGCGCCCCAGTCGGGCCCCGGGGTGGGGGTGGGCGGGCAGGGAAGCTGTTAAAAAGCTTGCGCGAGCGAGCTGGCCACCCAGCGCGGCCCCGGGGCGGCAGGCAGGCGCGTCCTTTGCAAAAAACCATCAGCGTGTGTTTTTAAAAATTTATTTTATTTTTTTTTCAAGAAGGGAGGGGAAACCCTTGTGTATTGATGTCTTAGCTTTTCTTCCTATTTTTTAATTGCTTTTTTTTTTTTTTTTAAATCCTCTTCCTGGGAGTGTGCGTAAAGCACAAAGCACTCGGAGGAATTACCTCGATTCGGTCTTTGGGTGATTTTTTTTTTTTTTAAATTTGATTTTTTTTTTCTTAAAAAAAAATTTTTTTTTTTGAGCCTCGTTTCCCTCCCCCTGAGCCCTCCCTCTCCCCTTTCTCCTCCTCCTCCTCCTCCTCCTCCTCCTTCTCCTCCTGCGCGCCCCGCCCCTGCCACCCTCCCTCCCTCCCTTCGGGGTCAGCAGCCGAGATGTCCCGAGCCGCGATCCCCGACGCGGACCGGGCAGCAGCCCCGTGAGCGAGCGAGGACCCCCGGATCGCCGCCGCCCGATGGGCTGGGCCGGGGAGCGGCCCCGCAGTCGCAGCTCCGGCCGCCGAGCGCACAACCCCGGCGGCGGCGTCTTACGCATCCCTCGCCGCCGCCGCCGCAGCGTAACCCGGAGCCCTTTGCTGTTTGCAGAATGGCCCGCTTCGGAGACGAGATGCCGGCCCGTTACGGGGGAGGAGGAGGAGGTGGTGGTGGAGGAGGAGGAGGAGGAGGAGGATCCGGGGCCGGGGCCGCCGCTGCCGCCGCTGCCGGGATGGTGGTGGGCGCCGCGGGCGGGCGAGGAGCGGCGGTGGCCGGAGGAGGCGGCCGGCCGGGCGGGCAGCCTGGGGCTCAAAGGATGTACAAGCAGTCCATGGCGCAGAGAGCGCGGACCATGGCCCTCTACAACCCCATCCCGGTCCGGCAGAACTGCCTCACCGTCAACCGTTCGCTCTTCCTTTTCAGCGAAGACAATGTAGTGAGAAAATACGCCAAGAAGATCACCGAATGGCCATATCCTTTTTGCTGGACCCGGGGGCCTGGTTGGAGGTGTGTGTGTGTGTGTGTGTTGGGGGGGTGGATAGCAGTGGATAGCAGGTGCACCTGGCCCTTCCTGATCCTTCCCCTGGTGGTGCTAGGGTTGGGGGGTTGGGGGAGGGCAGGACCAGCCTTGGATGCTAAGGGAGGCAGGTGCAGCAGCAGCACCTGCTGGTTGGTTAGGAGTTCAGGGGGGACCCCCCCAGTGCACCCCAACTCCCACCCAACCTGGGGCCAGGCAGGAAGGGCCTTGGGCTCAGCTGCTGTATAGTGGTTGGGAAGTGGGCCTGGCCAGCCATTTGGACACCGGGCAAGTGTGTGTGTGTGTGTGTGTGTGTGTGTGTGTGTGTGTGTGGTGGGGACTTGAGGGGGTTAACACCGGCCTCTTGTCTTCCTCTGAGTCTTGGTAGGGGTCCGTTTCCCCTAACCCTTCTGTGCCTGCCTGAGGTTGGGCAACCCGCCCAACTACAGCAGGATGCCTGCCTCGGCCTTGGGCAACCTACAGCGGAGCCCCTAGCCGGGGGTGGGTGGCCTGGCCTCCAGCGTGGTCTCCAAGAGAGGTCTTGTCCGGTTAAGGGGTTCCCCCCTCCCTCCTCCCCACCTTCCCTCACCACAAGGGGCTACAGGGCACCCCCACTTTGTTTCCGGGGAATCTAGGCATTGGAAGAAAAACACTTTCCCAGGCTGACCTCAGTGTCCATGGGGGTTATTTGCATAAGAAAAGACAGGCCAGAGGTGGTGGTGGTGGTGGTGGTGGTGGTGGTGGTGGTGGTGGTGATGGGTGTGTGTGTGTGTGTGTGTGTTGGGGGCGGTGAGCTTGTTCCCCCCCAAGGCCTGGCCTGGCCTGTCCTGGGCCCAGCCCAGACCCCCGCCCCTTGGCCTCAGGTGCTTTTCCACCCTGAAGGAAGAAGGATCAGCATGTAGGAGGACACCTCAGGCAGGTAAAGGCCTTTTATCCTTTCTTTTCTGGTCAGCATGGAAACTCAGCAAGCTTTGCACTTGTTACTGGAATGCTGGGGCCTCTGGCTGACCTGAGGCCTGATGGAAAGCTGGATGTCTCCCAGGAGGAATGGTGTGTGGGGAGGGCCAAGGCAGAGGAGTGGGTCATCCGCCCGTCCGGGCTTATCTGAACATTGACCTAGATTTCAAGTCAGGGGGACACACCCTACACCCCAAACTGCCCGGCCACCATACTGTGTACTGATTCCGACCAGCTGCCTCCAACTCCTCACCCCGCACTCTGCCGCCTTCCCCTGCTGCAAAGCCCACCATGCTAGCTGAGCTTCTGGGGACTCCATGCTGAGCGTCCCCCAAAACCCACAATCTCTTATTTATGATGGCAACTGCTGCAGCAGGCCCAGGAGGCCCTGAGTGGTTCCACGGTTGCTCCATCTGATGGTGGACTTCACTTCTTGGGGTGTATGTGGAGGGGAGAACTGTTGGTTTTTGGGGTGTTGGCATGGCCACAGGGTTTGCTTCAGATTTGTACACCCAGCTACTTGGAAAAGAACAAATTGAGCCCCAGCTCTTGTGTGCTCTGGGATCGCCATACGTGGTCCGAGTCTGGAGCCAGGTCTTTCTTAAATCCCAACACCCCCCAAGAGGGGTTGTTGCTTAGGCAGAAGGCAGGTGCACCCCCAAGACCAAGCATGCTTGCTCACTCACTCAGGGAATCCTGCGTGCCATGTCTCTGTCCATTGACTGGGGTGATGTGGTGGTGGGATTCTGGGGACTTGGAGGATGCTGAGGAACCTGTTTGTGCCACAGGGGTGTCCGGGGGAGCTGTGTCATGGTGAGGGGCTGGGATAGGGAAGGAGCTGATAGGTTTTGTGGTGAAATGGCTGGAACCTGGATTTGGGTCTTCGAGAGAGAGAGAGGTGGGGACTCCTGTTGTATCCTCAGCTCACCTCTCTCCAGCCCGGGGTGTTGCAGATTAGAGAGAGCCAGAGAGAAAAGAGAGAGAATGACAGTGGCTTCTTAGCACTGTGGCAGGGCGGGGGTGGTGAGGGAAGGCAGGTGGTCTTACTTGGTGCCTCAGCCCATCTGCTTTGGCCCGAGACTTTCTTGTTCTCAATAGATTCCTGATGCTGTGCCTTTTTTTTTTTTTTTCCTTTGCTTCTCTGCAGTTTTTATTCTGTCTCTGGCCCGAGGTGGCACGCGCATTATCCGGTCCCATTCTACAAAGGAGACCTGGGCTTGCCCTCTTGTGTATCTGTCCGCTGAGTGAGGTCATGCAAGAGAGAGTTCTCTGGGTGAGGGGGCGGAAAGGAGTCAGAGCGGGGGTGTGGGGACAGGCTGGAGACCTGAGTGGGGAGAGAGAATTGAGACCAACGCTAGGAAGGGAGCTGGTATGGGCATCCAACCAGGAGCGAATCTCTCCACCTTGCTCTCCCAACGCCAGCTGGCATCGCAGAAACCCGTGCCTGGGATTTGGTAGAAGAGAATCAAATCCACGTTCAGGAACAAGTTCAGCTTCCTAGGTCTGTGACAGAGGCCACCAGGAGAGCCATGCCACCCAGCACTGAAGCCAGGAAACCTCCAATGAATGTCCAGGGAGCCCCACCCCTCATGTCCTGTCCCCTCCCCGCCATTTCCCCCCAGCCCCCTTAGTCATGTCTGCCCACTGCTGACATCTGGCCCCCGTAGGTGTGTGTTGCCTCTTGGAACTTGACGTCCATCTGTCTGATTCCCTGGGGTATTCTGCAGCTGCTTCTCTTACTGCAGTAGTTGCCTGGCCTGCACTCTTCACTGCCACCGCCTACCCTTCCTCGTTCTGACCTGGAAGGGTGAGTGGGCAGGTTCCCAGCCTGGCCCTTAGGGGCAGTTGCCTCTGTGGTGCAAAGTTTTGCTGGGGTCACCACCTGCAAGGGAACATGTGTCCTTACCGCTCTGCCGCACCCACGTGCATGGGCACACGCATGTGTGTGTGTGGCATTTGATTTAGGGCTTCGGGAGGGTCACTCTGGGCATCTGCCTATACCCTCCTAGGACCTGAGAAAGCTCATGCCAAGCGCAAGTGCCAACTCGGCTGGCTGTCGGGAGGGTATACCTTGCACTGCCCCTGCTCGGGGGCCTCAAACTTGGAGCGTGCTGGCAGCGAGCTGTCTCCCCCACGGCCCTGGCTTCCATACACAGCGCTGGGTGGGAAACTGAACAACATCCCCGGTGGGCAGTCAGGTGCACCTGCCAGGTGTCTGAGGGCACCTCCCCTTGCATGCCTTCCCAGATGCACACTGGGCCCCTTGGCTGGTGCGAAGGCAGCTTTCCCTAGCTCCCTTGCAGCCAAGCCTAAAGGTCTCCCCGCCAGCGTGGGCTGAGACATGGGTCCAGGGGCATCATCACCGTGGGTGGGTGGTGTCTGTGTTTGGGAAGCACCCAGAGGGAGGCAGGAGACCCCCAGTCATTCATGAACCTGGAGTCTCCTCCCATTGGGGAAAGGCTTGTTGAAGATAAGCAACCTGCTCTCAGACACCAGTCCATCTTGTAACGTAGAATGATCTAGAAGGAACGGTAATGTTCTGGAAGCGTGGCTTGATCCTAAACTAAGGGCTGATCTTTCCGGAAAGAGCTGGATTCTAGAAATGGGGGTTCTGTAGTTATGGTACTGCTTGGGACTCCTGCATCTTCTAGGGGAGTGTCTGGGTTCAAGGCTGGAGTCCCTGTCCGTGCACATCCTGGGAGAAAGCAGGTGATGGTTCACGCACATGGGGACCTGCCGTCACCTGCACTGGAGACCCAGATGGCATTCCCGGCTCCTTCTGGCTTCAGCCTGAGCCCAACCCTGGCTGTGGTGAACATTTGGGCAAGTGAACAGGCCCATGGGAACTCCGTGTCTCTACCTTCTAAACACTATAAAAGCTAGATATCTGATCTAGGAAGCAGGCATTGCCCAGCCCTTCCTTTGGGGATTACTTTAACACAAGAACCATCCCACATTCCCAACTCCCCGGAGTCCCTGAAGACCTCAGACAAGCCCACTGGGGTTCCATCACCTCAACCTGCTGTTTTAGACCAATCTCACTCAGTGTGTGTTTTGGTATTATGGGATGCCCCAGTCACTTGCCTCCCCAGCCCCACCCATCTCCAACTCCTGGAAGCCCAACAGGGAATAAGGTAGTGCGTATACAGGTGGGGCCAACTTAGGGCAGGTTAGCAGATTATTTTTTTCACCTCAGGATGGTGTGAGAAGGGTAAATATTCTACGGAAAGCATACTACAGATCTTGAATGTTCAGAGAGGGCCCATCCTCTCTCTGGCTGTGGAGTCTATCCTGCACTTCGCTCTGTTGTTCTGTAGGCTGAAATGTGGGGTTGGGCAGGTGATTTTTTTTTTTTGTCATATAAAGATTTATTTTATTTATTAGAAAGGTAGAGTTAGAGAGAGAGAGATTTTTCCATCTACTGGTTCATTCCCCAAATGGTCATGATGGATGGGGCTGGACCAAGCTGAAGCCAGGAGCCACGAGCTTCTTCTGAGTCTCCCATGAGGGTGTAGGGGGTTCAAGCCCTGGAGCCATCACCGCTGCTTTTCCAGGTGCAGTAACAAGGAGCTAGATAGGAAGAGAGGTTGCCGGGATCCGAACAGATGTTCCTATGGGATGCCGCAGGCAGCCGCTTGGTATGCGGTGCCACTGTGCTGGCCCCAATCTTGTATTTTTTTTTTCTTTTATTATCAATGAGGATTGAGGTGGAGTTGCTGGGGAACAGCACATACCCTTTTCTTGTACTGTTCCTGATTGGGGGAACCAGCACCCCCCAATCACGGTGGGGACCAGGGAGTGAGCATCTCAGCCGGCATTTGCCTGCTGGGTGAGTTTCATCTGTCCTGTACTGTGGTGCCTGAGAGGCGGTGAGGATGGCTTGGGTGGCCGGGTCCCTGCTATCCACATTCCCAGCTTTTGACCTCCAACCTGGCCCTTAACTGTTGGGGCATTTGGGAAGTATCCAGTGGATCAGATCTCTCTCTCTCTCTCCCCTTCTCTTTCTCAAACTGATATTTAAGCAAAGAAGAAATAGGACCCATTGCATCATTTCCAGTGTCCCCTTCTTGACACCTGGAGTCTCCCAACTCCTAGGCTGCTCTGGGTCTGGATGGTTCGGTTCTTGGCAGGAGGTTCTGGGAAAGGAATCACGCTGCAGATCTTACTCTTGCTTCCTGTACACACACAGCCCTCCCCTGCTTGCGTATGTTGCTGAAAAATCTCCAGGGTTGTGCGTGGCTTCGAGCTTGCTCACCTGTGTGTCCCCCAGCCAGGTGGCACTGGGGAGATTTGGCTCTGGGTGATTGTGGCTAGTGCTGTCACGGACACTGTGGTCTGAGCTTTGGTGCGAACTTGGCTCTCTTTTTGGGGGAGGGCGGGGGAGGGCCAAAGAGATACCCTGGGTGGGATTGCTGGGTTTTATATCTTGTGCATTTTTCTCTTTATTTATTTATTTATTGGAAAGAGAGAGAGAGAAAGAGAGAGAGAGAGAAAGAGAGAGAGAGAGAGAAAGAGAGATTACTGGTCTACTCCTCAAATGATCGCAGTGGTTGGGCTCGGCCAAGTTGAAGCCACCTGGACCATCACCTGTTACCTTCCTGGGTGCATCCGCAGAAGTGCCGGATTAGAAGTGGAGCGATTCAAGCAACAGCCCCAGAAGAGGTTCTCCTCTATGGGATGCCAGTGTCACGAGGCACTGGCTTCACCCACTGCGCCACAATGGCAGCTGTAGCTGTGTGAAGTTTAGAGTTCGAGCCTCCTGGTGGCTCCCTGTGAAACATAGGAGAGGATGTTTACATGGTTGCTATATTTTTTTTAAAAAAAGATAATTTCTCCAGTTTTAAATGTACTTATTTTTATTTTATTTGAGTAAAAGGCAAAGAAACACAGAAAGACCTTGCACCCACTGGTTCCCTTCCCAACTGCCCGCCATGGTTGGGATTGAGCCAAGCTGTAGCCAGGAGCCAAGAATTCCATCTGGGCCACCCATGTGGGTGGCAGGACCCCAAACACTTGAACCCTTACCTGCTCTCTCCCGGGGCTGCTGTTAGCAGGGAGCTGGAATTGGAAGCAGAGCTGGGGCTTGAACCCAGGCCCTCCGACAGGGCAGGCGGGGTCCTAGGTGGTGTCTTCTTGTCTATGGATGGAGGCCCTGGCGCCATTGAATCATTGCACTGGGCTGTGGCTGTGTAAAGTTAGCCGATTTATAAGATGGTTAAGTCAGTTCCTGGGGGCTTGCGGTGGGGATGTGAATGCCAAGGGTGCAAGCAGGTAGGAGAGAGGGAGAGATGGGGTGCCCTGGGTTAGCTCCGCCCACCTGGGTTGGGTCCAGTCCCCCACCCGTGTCACTCTGCCTGTGCTGAAGGTCTCTTGGGCAATCACGAGGGGCGCGTGTGGAAATGGCCGGCTCAGTCTTGGAGGAGGCGTGGTATGAGACCACCATGGTACCTCACAATGCTCCCCTGGGAAGCCGTGGGAGCCGCAGGCGCCTCTGGGGTTTGCTCCGCCCCACACACCCTCATCCCCTAAGCGTGGGTCTCTCACACATGCACTGGATGGACTGGACTGCTCTCTCCTCTCTAGAAGCTTTCCGAGGGAAAGAACAATGCATACCCACTTGACCCATTTTACTGTGCCTTTCGGCCTAAGAGAAAATGAATTATCTCCCCCTTTCAGGCCACCTCTCTCTGTGGGTACCGAGGGGTGTGTGTGGGAGAGAGAGTTCAAGTGTGTCTTTGGCGTCCCTTTTCCTGTCCCCCGCCTTGCCTGTGCAGGGGAGTCCAGCCAAATGGCAAAACCTCAGCCCTGAATTCCTGCTGCTCACTGACGTCCATTTCAGACTCCTAAAGAAAGCTTCGCTTAGGCATGGAGTTGGAATTTCAAGTTTCTGCCTCCTTCTCTCCCTCCCTCCTCTCATATTCCCTGGGAAACCCAGAGAAGGCGAAGAACTATTCCTGGATGGGAGAAGCACGGGGGTGGGCTCAGGAAGTTCCTTCTTTGAAATTTCTACATTTAGTTGCCAAGTCGAGAAAGAGAGAGAGATAGAGAGAGAGGCTTGTCTGCTGGTTCGCTCCCCAGAATGCCCACAATGACCAGGGCAGGTAGCCTGAAGCCATGAACTCCATCCAGGCTCCCAGGTGGGCGGTGGGGACTCAAGAGCTCAAGTCCTCATCACCTGTTGCCTTCCTAGGTGTGCATGAGCAGGGAGCTGGGTGTGGAAGCACGTGGTTGAACCTGTGTCTTGACCCCAAGCTCACTGTGTGTTTTGGAAATTCATGCCATGGAGATGGGCTATGTGTAATAGCACGTTCTGGGATGACACAGGGATTTTGTTTTTTCTAACATCTCTTTTTCTGAATGATCGGTATGTGTGTTGTTTCCATTTGGGCTTTCTGTCTTAGTTGTCTTGCTATGATGAACAGAGCCGCTGTAGTCAGTGCAGTCACTTTTGACTGAAGGAGTGCAAGGTGTCCGTGTGAGCCATGGTATGCTTTGGAGTCCAGCTTTGGCCAGACCCAGCTGAGAGTTAGCTGTGTTTATAAGGGTAGGTGTTGTCAGGCAGGCACTGGCCTGGCTGCTTCCATCTGTATCTGGTTCTCACCCAAGGGCTGGGTCAACCAGAGAGCATCATTCTTGCTTGTCTTCCCATAGTCCTCGGCACCCATCACTGCTTGGACCTTGGCAGTGGCCATGGTTGTAGAAAAAGCCGCATGGCTGACCTGAGAACAAGTTCAAATACCAGCTCTGCCAAGTCACCAGACATGTGATCTTGTAGAGAGAGGGTGGTTCTTGAGTCCTTTGTGGTCCAGCTTCTGCTGTGGTCTGAAAGTAGCCCCAAGAGTTGAGGGGTTGGACACATAATGCTCAATGCATTGGTGTTGCAAAATTAGACATTATAAGTGGATTTTATAGATTTTATAAGTCGAGTTTATAAGCAGATGAATGCTGTTATAGTGGTGATGGGCTCATGACAGAAGGATGAGTTTGGCCCCCACCCTTTTCCTGTCTTGCATGTTCCCTTGCCCTTACACCTTCTGCCTTTGGGATACTAATGCAAAAAGGTGCCTGCTAGGTGTCAACACTTTGATGTCAGACTTTAGAACTGGAGAAATACTCTTTTCTTCATGAGCTCCTCAGTTGGAGATGGTGTTATAGTGATATGAGAAAGACTAAAGCTTTTCCCAGAGTGTTCATGCAGGCTTCTCAAGGTGCTTATGCTGGAATGGCAAATGAGTTCCTGTGTGTGATGTTTCATGGGGTGCTTAGTAAGCACCAGATGTGTTTATATACGGAAGGATGGATAGATGAATGAGTGGATGGATGCATGGTGGGTGGGTGGATGTATGGGGAGATGGATGGATGGATAGATGAATGAGTGGATGGATGCATGGTGGGTGAGTGGATATATGAATGGTTGATGGATAATGGTTGCTATTAATAGATGGGTGGATGGATGAGGGATGGGTAAACAAGTGGACCGATGGATGGGTGAGGTGAATGAAGCAATGATGGACAGATGAAGGATGAGTGGATGGCTGATGGACAGACTCATCTGAGTGGCTTTTTTGAGCCTCTCTGACCCAATACTTGACATAGCATATGACATCCCAAATATGTACGTGATAACATTCTGCCTTGCCTTATCCTGGCTCTCAATTTGTTTGGTCTCCATTGCTCTTTGGCTTCTATGAAGGTCCCTCAAAAAGTGCATGAAACATGGAACTAAAAGAGGAATTTAATTTTGATGCCAAACATTTGAAAGCCCCAGTGAGGGTTCTTTTTTTTTTTTCATAATATGCGTTTTATTTTTCCAGGAGTCTTTTGAAGACTTCTCCGGCATTAGCTCGTTGTTCTGAGCTCGGCCACTCTCGCGCCAAGGTGGAAGCCAGGAGACAAAATTCAGGGGCTTGTTCATTGTTGATGCTGGAATTCTTTGATTCCAAAGAGGAATTTTCCCACCTCTTAACAGACTTTTTTTTCCCCTGTGTTCCTAACTGACTTTCTCTCCCCATGCCAACCTCTCTCCTGGCTCCCCTTATGTAATCACATTCTCTCCTTGGCCTAGCTGTCTCTCTAAGGAGTGCCATCTTTAAAGATATCCAATGTTTCAAAGCAACGAAAGGAATTGACTTTCTTGAGGGTCTTGCAAATGTTTGGTCTTGAACAAATTTGCAATAGTTGGAAATGTCTGTGGAACTACCTTATCTGTGGGAAGGCTTGTAATAATGTTTTTTCCCCCTATTTGTTCTGTTCCAAGTATCAATGTAGTATTTATTTATTTTTAAAAGATTTATTTTTATTGGAAAGGCAGATATTCAGAGAGGAGGAGAGACAGAGAGGAAGATCTTCCGTCCAATGGTTTACTTCCCAAATGACCACAACGGCTGGAGCTGAGCCAATCTGGAGCAGGAGCCAGGAGCCTCTTTTAGGTCTCCCATGTGGGTGCAGAATCCCAAGCCTTTGGGCTGTACTCGACTGCTTTCCCAGGCCACAGGCAGGGAGCTGTATGGGAAGCAGGGCTGCCAGGATTAGAATCAGTGCCCGTATGGGATCCTGATGTGTGCAAGGCAAGGACTTTAACTGCTACACTATCGCACCAGACCCAATCAGTGCAGTATTTAAAGCTAACTGGTCACAGACCATGGACATCTCATGCAGATGGTATTGGATGAATGAGCAGACAAGATGGGTAGTTGGTTGGGCTGATGGATGGATGGGCATATGGTGGACTAGTAAATTGAGGTGAGCAGATGAATTGATAGGTAGATGACCGGATCAGTGGATGGACAGATGGATGGAGGGATGGATGGATGACTGGATAAATGGATGGTTGGATGGATGGTTGGATGGATGGATGGTTGGTTGGATGGATGAAGAGTGACTCGATGAATGGATGTGTGAATGAATGCATGGATGGACAGATGGATGGGTGGATAGATGACTGGACATTGGATGGGTGGATGTCTGGATGGACAGGTGGATGGATGGATGGGTGGATGGTGGATAGATGAATGGCTGAGTAGTTATATGGGTGAATGTTGGATATAAAGGTGTATCAAAGGGTGTTTGTTTGAGTCTCCCTGATAGCTGGTCCCTCATGAGCTTGGGAATGATCCAGTTTCTCTGTTCACCACCACAGCTGTGCCTTTTCCAGTGTCCAGTGAGGCCTGTACACATGCCATTGTGGAAATCATTAAGACTGTACGTTGGAGTCTTTCCTCTAATGAGAAAGCTCCCTGTGAGTTAGGAAGAGGAGTCTGACTTCCTCAACTCTCCTTCCTCCCAGCATTACAGCTTGTCTGTGTACTGAGCAATGTTGGGGAAAATAAGCAGTGTTGTCAAGAAGGGTGCTCAACATCCTGGGAATACGTGGTTGTATTTGTTTTACCACCCACAGGTACTGAATATGGGACCCATGGAGTTTTGCTCCATCAGTGTGTCGAGGAATACACACTGGTGGGCTGGTGGCCCATCTCCCTTCCAGGTTGGGTTCATACCCTTGGATTCTGACCTAGAAGTCAGGGGGAACAGATGGCGGATATGACAGGGTCCCCGAGGGCCTCGTGGGATCTGGTCATTGAGTCATCTTCTTTCTTCTCTGTCTCAGAGAAGCCCCTAGCATTTGTTTTGCCTTTTCTTGTACATCTCCACACCTAGCTCCTTCGTTTGACTTAGGGCATAGCCCCAAAGTCACCTCCTCCAAGCCCATCCTCTTCATTTACTAAGCATCTGAAGTAAAAGAAGACAATGATGGCTGGAGAAATATCTGAAGATATATGTTTTTAAAGACTTATGTATTTTTATTGCTAAGTCAGATATATAGAGAGAAGGAGAGAGACAGAGAAAAATATTTTCCGTCCGATGATTCACTTCCCAAGTGACCGCAAAGGATGATGCTACTCCAATCCAAAGCCAGGAGCCAGGAGTTCTTCCAAGTCTCCCACATGGGTGCAGGATCCCAAGGCTTTGGGCCATCCTCGACTGCTTTCCCAGGCCACAGGCAGGGAGCTGGATGGGAAGTGGAGCTGGTGGGAATAGAACCGGCACCCATATGGGATCCCAGTGCATTCAAGGTGATGACTTTAGCTGATAGAAAACGGCGCCGGGCCCTTGAAGATATTTTTATGTGTCACAGACCACTTTTTTTTTTTTGCCACACACTTTGGGGGGTACATTTCCATTCCACTGGGGATCGCTAGCAAACAGCAGGGACCACTATAGAGGAGTACAGCTGCCCATATTGTACACTGCACAGAGAGATCATATTGCATATCCCAGATGCTATAGTGATCTAGATATAGGGCTTTGGTATCCGGCTGTTGGAAGCTTACATATCTGGCTGTTAAGAAAATGAAGATATTTTGACAGTGTTTGACAGATGGACGTAACAACTAGAGAGAGGAGTGTTTTGTTTGAATTCGCGCCGTGCAAAAAGCCTGTCGTTTATGTCTGTGGGTATTCTCATTTCTGGGTGTGTTGTGTTTCGTGTCCGTGGGCTTCTTTTGCTGTTGTAATAGTTTGAGAGAACAGGTCTTGGGCATGTCTCTGTCCAGGGTCCTGATAGTTCTCCCTGGACAAGCCTGCTAAGCTTGCTGTGGACATTCTGAGGCTGTCACCTTCTTTCAGTTGGAGGAAAGCAGTTTGGGACCCGGTATTTGTTATCTTTAGGGTGTCAGTGAGGCCTCCCCTACCCAAGGTTACATGAAAAAGCGTGCTTTTAAACTGGGGGATGACTTTGCCCACTTCCACCTCCCCTGTAAGGAAACTTTTTGGCACTGCCTGGAGAAGCTCCTGGTTTTGTCACGCAGGCAGGGGTGGGGTGCTGCTAGCATCTGTGGGCGGGAGCCAGGGATGCTGTTAGGTACACTGGCAGGTGCATGCAGGGCAGCAGCCATCCCAATAAAGAATGATTCAATGCCAAGATGCCAGCGATGCCCAAGCTGGGATGATGTTCCTGAACGGACAGATGTTGTGGGCTCCCTGGAGGAGTGTGTGTGTGTGTGTGGCGGGGGTGGGGGAAGCTCAGAGTTTGAAAGTGACTTAAATTGGATGTCCAGTTTCTCTTCCCTGCTGGGCATCTAGCCGGCATTCTGTGAGTGATCGCTCCTACACCACCAGCCACAGGCTCGCTGCCGACTCAGCCGTTGGTGTGAGTACATAGAAGGAAATCCTAGCTCGAAGTGGCAAGAAGGTTGGAAGGGAAGCTGTGGCAGCCCCCGCTCCCCTCTCACTTCTTCTCCTGTGGCTGCCCTGTGGTTCAGTCGTGCGTCGCTTTCTCCTGATCTTCCTCAACGAATGTTTCCAAGACAGACTTTGGTTCTGGCTGCTTTGGGTCACAGCCAGGGCTGGTCTCGGATGCCTGGGGCAGAGTAATCTGGAGATGTGTGTGTGTATAGTTGGGGAGCAGTGGGGGCATTCATTTAATCATTCATTCATGTGTTTATTGGGCACTGAGGGTGTGCTGGGTGAAGGAGGGCAAACGAGGGTAAGGTGAGAACTATGTGTTTTCTGTAACACAAATGAGGTTGTTCTGGTTATATCTTATTTTTTAAAAGATTGGTTTATGGATTTGATAGGAAGAGTAACACACACACACACACACACACACACAGAGGTATCTTCCATCTGCTGGCTTACTCCCCAATGGTTGCAACAACCATGGCTATGCCAAGTTAAGCAAAGGAGCCCAGAGCTTCTTCCAGATCTCCCGTGTGGGCATAGGGGCCCACGTGTTGAAGCCATCCTCTTCTATTTTCCCAGGCACATGATCAGAGAGCTGGGTTGGAAGTGGAACAGCCATATAGGATGTAGGCACCGCAGGTGGAAGCTTAAACCCCACACCACAGTGCTAGTCCCTGGGTCTATCTATCAAGACTGAATTGTTTCCCACCCTTGCTGGGGGACATCCTGATAAGGCCATTAGACAAGGTCCTGAAAAAGTGGCTTGACTGGGTCTGAAGGTAGCCTTCTAGATTCTGAGATCTCCTTCTCCCACCATGTGGCCTGGCCACCTGGTCCTTGATTCAGGCACATCTGTCAGATGACTGGCAGGTGGAATCCATTGTGATTCAAGGTGCATGGATGACTGACACAGTCCAGCTTCTAGCTTCCAGAGCGGGGATTCTAGTTGGCTTTTCTTCATTTTGCCTTTTTTGTTATTGTTCTTGTTGGGGTGGAGGGTTCTTCTGTACACATGTCTAGGAGAGCCTTGGCCCACGCTCTGTAGAATCCAAGAATTTCTGAGTTGAGGGTGCGGTGGCCCAGTATCGTGGAACAGAGGGAAGGTTGCAGTGCCAGGTCCCTGGGTTCAAATCCCAGCTCGGCTTTCCTGCACACGCCTCAGTTTCCTCTGTAAGATGGGTACGATGTGGGTACCTGCTTTGTGGGATCTGTCGTATGAATGCAAGAAGCACTGGGAACAGTGGCTGGGGCACAGCGGGCGCTCGGTCAGTGTTCATGGGCGTCACTGTGGTTGGGGAACCCTATGTCCCTGGTGCAGTGGAGGGCCTGCGTTTGTGTGTGTGGCTGCTGTGTGGCCCATCTACTTTGCAAAGGTGTAATACATTTGAAAGAAAGAGCAGCAGGAGAGAGGGGGAGGAGGAAGAGGAGAGAGAGAGAGAAGTGGGAAGAAAAAGACGGAAAGAGAGGTGGGGAGAGAGAAAAATGAGAGGGAGCTTTCCTTCTGCTGGTTCATTTCCCCAAAATTCCTGTGACAGCTGGCGCGGGGTCAGGGCACAGGCAGGAACCTGGAACTCCATCCAGCTCTTCCATTTGGGTGGCGCTTGGACCGTCCTCTGCTGCTCTCCCAGGCAACATGAGCGGAGAGCTGGCTTGGCAGTGGAATTAGCCGGGACTTGAGCTGAGGTGGGGATGTGGGTCCCAAACTGTGGTGTAACCTGCCTCCATCTGCCCACTTTCGGGTTCAGAGCTGTGTGTGTCTGTGTGTGTTTCTGTCTTCGTGGAACCTTCACCCACTAATGCTGCTACCTTTCAGGCCCTGGCCACCCCTCATCTTCCACCTGCCCCCTCTGGGGTTTGCCTGCTGCCCCCTGTGGGGCTGTGAGGCTGAGCAGCTCCTGTCCCTTTTGGGGACACCTGCTGGCCTCCTGCACCTGTCCCCTACCACCCCCCAGCCCCGGGTTCCTGGTCCTCCCTGCCAGCCGCCTCTGCAGGTGCCATGTTCTGTTCTCCCGCGGCTGTCATCTCAGCTGGGTGCTGCCTGGTTAAATATTTCATAAATATGACCGACCACGCGGGATGCTGGGAGTGTTTGATAGTGAAATTAATGAGGGGGAGTGCATGGCAGGCGACTCCTTGGCTCCCTCCCTGCCCTGGCTGAGGCGCCCTGGTGGGCGAGAGCCTGGGTGGGTGTCCCCATGTGCTGCTGGGAACACTGGGGGACCGTGATGGGTCATGCTATCTGTCCCAGGTGTCCCCTGTCTGTATTTGGCTCTGGATCTTGCCTCACTAGAGGCCACACTTCATAAAATGGGTATTATAGGTTTGTGTGCAAGGGAAGGGGAGGGAGGAGGGAAGAGGGGAAGGAAGGAGACAGAGAGAAGAGGAGGAGAGAGAAAGAGGGAGATGGAGAGAGATAAGAAAGAGAGAAGGACGGGGAGATGGAGGGAGCTGAGGCAAAGAGGAGGAGGCAATGAGGGGAGGGGGAAGTGGCGTGGGCTGGACAGGGTGAGGAGGGAGGGAGAAGCAAAGAGAGAACTTGGCTGGTGCCCTCCTCTGCCCCCTCACTCCTGTTCCCTGGCCATCTCTCCTCTCCAACTCAGGTTTCTCATTTCCTTCCCTGTGCTGTCTCCTGCCCTTTCATTTCCTGTGTCTGTGTGTTGGTTTCCTGCACATTGTGTTACGGTGTCTGTCTTGCTGCTGGCATCTTTTTATAAGCTGTGTCCCCCACCACCCCCTCACCCCGTGTGTGTGTTTGTGTGAAGACCCAGAGAGGCTGATGGGGTTGGGGGTGGGCAGCACTGTGGCACAGTGGGTTAAACCCTCCACCTGCAGTACCAGCATCCCACATGGGCTGCTCCACTTCTCATCCAGCTGCCTGTGAATGAGCCTGGGAAAGCAGCTTGAGTGTTTGGGCTGCTGCACCCACCTGGGTGACCTGGATGGAGCTCTTGGCTTCGGGCTTTGCTCTGGCTCAGTGTTGGGGATTGGGGTCATTTGGGAAGTGAACTCATGGATGGAAGATGTCTCTCTTACTCTGTGTTTCAAATAAATCCGTCCTCGAGAGGCAGACGGAGGAGAGAGGGGAGAGAGAACAAGTCAGTGAGTAAATGGGTTCAAGACTGAACATGCCCCCCACTCCCATTCCAGAGCTTCCAAACTACCCTCCCAGATTCTCCCACATCTCCATTCCCAACCTTAACTCCTTCCAAAGCCAAAACCAAGCTGCCTGCTGGCCTTTATCCCTTAACCTGTGTCCCCCCGGCCTCACCCCTTGCCCCAGCCCAACACAGACCCATGCAGGTCAGGATCTGGCTTTGAACTTGGGTACGTGACACGATGGGACAGGCTTGAGAGGGAGGCTTTGCCATAGTGGGTCCCAACGGCTTGGGGGGAGCTTGCAGCCTGGTGCTAGCTGCACTTGCTTCATGGCCACAGCTGTCCAAAGATGATGATGTGTGCAGGTTCCTTGTGTGCCAGGAGCAGACTTGATGGAGCGGGTGCAGGGTCCCAAGGCTTTGGGCCATCCTTGACTGCTTTCTCAGGCCACACGCAGGGAACTGGATGGGAAGTAGAGGAGCTGGGACTTGAACTGGTGCCCATGTGGGATGCTGGTGTTGCAAATTGTAGCTTTCCCTGCTGTTTCACAGAGCCATTGCATGAAGTAAACGTTTCTGTTTGGGGTCAGGTACGGGACCACTTCCCTTCTGAATCCTTCCAACCCTGCTTACTGAAAAGCTGTGGTTGCTGCTGTAAGACACTAGACAACCTCTTTGTTGAATGTTTTTCCCTCTTTTCCTCTGGTCTGCTTTTTTTTTTTTTTTTGGTGCCAAGCCTGGGAAATCACAAGAATTTACTGAGCGCTAACTGTGTCCCAGGCAGTGGGTGATGGAAATGATCCAGCCGAGGCCATCGTGGAGCTTGGAGTTGGGCAGGGTGGAGGGGATGGTTGGAGAGCTGCCATGGCTTCAGGGGACAGTGTGTGCTAAGGGCTTGTGGCATTCCGTGTACCTTGGACCTCGGTGGAGATGGCTGTGGGGTTGGAATTGCTGGATCCGATTGAGAGCTGTTGTGTTTTGCTCTCAACATACAAACAAATCACGAAGAGGCTTTCGTTTGAGAAGCTAGTTCTGTGACTGAAAGACTTTGATTCCCAGTTTGTTAAGGGATTTGGGAAGTTGTTTTTTTAATTTCCTGGCCATGTGGACATTGGCCGTCTTGGTTGGCTCTGGCGTGACGCTCTAACATGTAGATAAATAGTGCAGTGGTCAGCTTGACGCCATTAACGTTTCCATTAGCTCTGCTTGGGAAACATTCAAGGTCCTCTTAGTTGGAGCAAGGTGTGCGCCATTGGTGTAAAGTTTGAGTCATGTGACCATGTCAAGTTGTAGAGGGCGGAGCCAACTTCTCAGGTTCTGGATGGGTGAATGCGCCCACTGAGGGCACAGTGGTGGAGTGTGTTAGCTGAAGGTAGCTTTCCCTCATCTCCAGGGAAATCAAGAGCGTGGGATGAGAGTGTGGAGTCTCCTACCATTGCATCTAAAAGAGACAGAGAGAGAAAGAGACTGCTTGTTCAGTCCTCCAAACATTGACAATCTCCATGACTGGGCCAGGCTACAGCCAGGAGCCTAGAACTTCATCTGGTCTCCCACATGGGTGGCAAGGGACCCAAACACTTGGACTGTCATCTTCTGTCTCCCAGCGTGCACCTCAGCAGGGAGCTGGGTCAGAGTGAAGGATCTAGGATGTGAAATAGACACTCGGGTGTAGGGGGTTGTGGGTATCCCACGCGGTGGCTTTAACTGCTGCAGCCAGTGTCCACCCCCACGCGCAACCACATTGCTGAAGATGAATCCTGGCCAAGGTCTCTGATGCTCATGGAGGTGGCCTTGGTTCAGGGGGTGGGGGTTGGGAGAAGGAAGGAAGGAAGCAGATCCCACACCTGCCACCTGCACTTGCCTCTCTTTGGAGCCTGCCTTGGCAGCCATAAGTAGAGGGGATCAGATTGGGGCGGGGCGGAAGAGGAGGAGCATGGCAGCGTGAGTGTGTTGACAATGGCCTGAGCCCTTCACCCCATCCGGTGCACCTGCAGCTTCCAGATCTGGCAACAGTTAGCATGAATGGCCTCACCTCCTTCCTTGAAGCCCTGTGGGGACGAGGCTGTCACCACCTCAGCTGCCTCCATTCATGCTCGCCCAGCCCTCCCTGCCCACCCGGGGAGAGCGGAAGAGCTGCCCCTCCTGGGTCCTGGCAGCTGACCAGCCAGACAAGCAGGCACCCAGGGTTGGTATCCCCAGGTCCCTGAGCTGGGTACCTGCCTATTAGGAGCTTTGGGGGGTCTCTGCTTTCCCTTGCTCCCGTCCCATCTCTATTCAGACAGCCCCCCCTTCACACACACACACACACATACGCACACACACTTCCTGAAGTCCTGGAGCAGGAATCACATTCTGGCTTACTGGTGCCTCAGATCTGTTGTCTCTTAGGAAGCTCAGACATGGGCCCTGTTTGCCACATTCTTGTTGCACAAAGAGAAAACCAGGATAGGGTAAATGTGTTTCTGCCTACAGCGCGATGGCTCCTCCCTCCTGAAAACACTGGGATCCCATATGGGTGCTGGTTTGTGTCCCAGCTACTCCACTTCCCATCCAGCTCCCTGCCTGTGGCCTGGGAAAGCAGTGGAGGAAGGCCCAAAGCCTTGGGACCCTGTACCTGCGTGGGAGACCCAGAAGAAGCTCCTGGCTCCTGGCTTCAGATTGGCTCAGCTCCAGCCATTGTGGCCATTCCTTTTATCTCTCTTACTCTCTGCAAATATGCCTTCCCAATGAAAATGAGTAAATGTTTAAAAAACAACCCAGTGCCGTGAGGGCCAGGAGCAGATTATGGCAGGCATTCAATATACTGGGATACACACAGCTCGTGTCAGAGTGGCTGGGTTTGAATCCCAGCTTTGCTCATGACCCCCAGCTCCCTACTTGTGCCCACTCTGGGAAAGCAGTAGGTGATGGCCCAGGAGCTCAGGCCGCTGCCACCTACATGGTAGTTCCAGTTGAAGGTCTTGGCTTCTGGCTCCAGCCTGATCCAAAGCTGGCGGTTGTGGGAAAGAACCAGGGGGCGGAAAAAATCTCCCTCTTAAAAAAAATTGTTATGAAGCCATATTACCTACATTAGCATATAAACATATGCTGTAAATATTTAGTGTATGAATACAGCTCCCCCATCTGTGGTTTTGCTTTCTTTGGCTTCATGGTCAACCACCGTCTGAAAATACTAAATGGAAAATTCGAGAAGTAAGCAATTCATACTGGAGCTCCATCCTGGTCTCCCGCATGGGTGGGAGGAACCCAAGCCCTTGGGCTACCTTCTGCTGCCTTCCCAGATGTGTAAGCGGGATGATGGATCAGAAGTGGAACAGCCGGGACTTGAACCAGTGTCCCTATGGGATTGCTGGGGTTGCAGGTGGCGCCATAGTACTGGTTCCCACTGGGGGAATCTTGCTGTGGATTAGAAGGGACTGGTCACCTACTACTGTCGTGCTGGAGGTCAGCCAGCTCCTGCAGAGTCAAGGCCCTGGCAGGCCGGATGTCCGTGTTGGGACCACTCAGCTCTCCTCTTGTAGCCAAGACAACCCATCCAATATGCAAATGATGGGCTGTGGCTATGTGCCAATAAAACTTTATTGACGCAAGCAAGCTGAGGGCCCAGGCCTGATTCAGTATATATTTTTATGAATCAGCATTCCCCACATCCATTTACATTCCTTCTTTAATTAAAAAAAATGTATGAACAATTTCTATCTTTCTGCTTGCTGGCTGGTTTTGCTGGAAGGCATGCCGGGATGTGGTGGCCCCGGCTCTAGGCTGGTTTATCCGATAAGATGTGGGGACTGGGAGCACAGGGGTCTGAGCTCAGGGCTGTCCTCTTCTTCCTCCTCTTCCTTCCTTGCACTCTTTTATTTTTCCATTTTTATGTATTTGAGAGGCACAAATGGTTCATTCCCCCATCCAAATCCCTGCTGCAGCTTGGGCTACACCAGGACTGTAGGAGGGGGGAGGCGGGGTGCAGCCGGGTCCCTTGGGTGGGTGGCAGGACCTGCATTAGGAAAAAAGAGGAGCCAGAGGCTTTGTGGTGCAGCCGACAAAGCCTCAGCCTGTGTTGCCAACATGTCACATGGGCCCTGGTTCTAATCCCGGCAGCCCCACTTCCCATCCAGCTCCCTGCTTGCTGCCTGGGAAAGCAGTGGAGGACGGCCCAAAGCCTTGGGACCCTGCACCCGCGTGGGAGACCTGGAGGAAGCTCCTGGCTCCTGGCTTCCGATCGGCTCAGCTCTGATTGTTGCGGCCACCTGGGGAATGAATCAGCAGATTCACTTTCTGTATCTCTTCTTTCTGTATCTCTTCTCTGTAAGTATGGCTTACCAATAAAAATAAAATCTTAAAATATATTTATTTTTATTGGATAATCAGATATACAAAGAGGAGGAGAGACAGAGAGGAAGATCTTCCATCTGTTGATTCACTCCCTAAGCGGCAGCAATGGCTGGAGCTGAGCCCATCCGAAGCCAGGAGCCCAGAGCCTCTTTCGGATCGCCAACGTGGGTGCAGTGTCCCAAGGCTTTGGGCTGTCCTCGACTGCTTTCCCAGGCCACAAGCAGGGAGCTGGACGGGAAGCAGGACTGCCGAGGTACAAACCAGCGCCCGTATGGGATCCCAGTGCGTGTGAGGCGAGGACATTAGCTGCTAGGCTACCATGCCGGGCCCTAATTGTAAAAGAAATTCCTTAGGACAGAGTCCATCACAGAACCTTTCTTAACCCGGTCTGACTCATCCTCTGTCACCTGCAGCACAGGATACAACTGCATGCTTATCCTCTGCATAGCATTCTGGGAACGGCGTACTTGCATATTGCAGAACAGGGGCAGGTGTGGGGCCAGGGTTCACACACCACCTTTGTTCCACGCTAAGACTGCTGTGGTTTCCTGAGAGGATCAGCATTGAGGATCCAACACGAACCTGCAGGATGCAACCACGTGGCGTCTAATAGATGCCCAAAGCTGAATCGGCTGCCTTGCCTGGCACTGTTCTCAGCTCTTCTGACCGTGTGGGAGGAAGGTGCACACATCCATAGAATCTGTTCCTTCGCCCAGTCGTGCTCCCGGTTGGCAGTAGAGGAGCGATGGACAGTGGAACGGCACTGCCTCAGCCCTGTGCACCCCAGAACAACTCCCCTGACGTGTGCAGGTTTCCCAGAGCTGGGCAGTGAAAGGTTGAAGCAGGGGCAGTGCGGTGGATGGACGCACTTCCTCCAGCTGCTGGTCATCCTGCCTGCGTGTTGCACCTGCAGTGTGAGTCAGGACATGACTGGTTGTGGCACTTCCTTTCTCTCTCTCTCTCTCTCTCTCTCTCTCTCTCTCTCTCTCTCCTCTGGAAGGAGCTCAGAGCCCCCCGCCCCCATGCCTTTCCTCTAGTTTTCACTTCCGAGCCTGCAAAGCCTTGTTTTTATGCGCTGGCTGTTTTCTGTCCTCCACCTTCATCCGCTCCTCCCCTGGGGTGTAACTGTGCCCCGGACGTCTCCCCTTACCTCATTCGCTGTCACTCCTGGTTGTTCTATCAGTTTCGTTCTGGATTCCCAGCACACGCTGAATGCCACCCGTGGAAGCAATGAGGACTCTGTAGCCTTGAGTTCAGATCCCGTGTCTGCCACCTCAAAAGCTGCTTCCCTTTGGGTAGCTCACACCATCTTCTAGAGCGGCTGTTTCTTCATTCTCTCTCCTTTTCAAATGCACAGAAGGAGAGAGGAAGAGACACAGAATCACAACTAGTTCCCATCTGCTGGTTCCCCAAATGTCTGCAATAGGTAGAGCTGGACCAGGGCTGGAACTCCTGGGTCACCCTCCCTGGGTGGCAGTGGGACCGAATGACTCGAGTCTCCACCTGCTGCCTGCCAGGGTGTGCTTTAGAACAGGAAGCAAGCTCAGATACCCTGGTCTGGGGTGTGGGTGTCTTCTTCTTCTTCTTTTTTAAAAGATTTATTTATTTTTATCAGTAAGTCAGTTATACAGAGAGGAGAGACAAAGATGAAGATCTTCCGTCCACTGGTTCACTCCCCAAGCTGCCTCAGTGGCCAGAGCTGAACTGATCCAAAACCAGGAGCCAGGAATCTCTTGTAGGTCTCCCACATAGGTGCAGGGTCCCAAGGCTTTGGGCCGTTCTCTGCTGCTTTCCCAGGCCACAGGCAGGGAGCTGGATGGGAAGTGGAGCTGCGGGGATTAGAACCGGCACCTATATGGGATCTCGATGTGTGCAAGGTGAGGACATTAGCCACTAAGCTATAGCACTGGGGCTGGATGTGGGTGTGTTTACTACTAAGCTGAGTGTCTTTTTCCTTTTTAAAGAATTTATTTATTTTAAAGGGAGAGTTAGAGAGAGAGAGAGAAAGAGAGAGAGAGATCATCCATGTGCTAGTTTACTTCCCAAGTGGCTGCAGCAGTCAGAACTGGGTCAGGCGGAAGCCAGGAGCTCCGTCAGGGTCTCCCATGTGAGTGCAAGGGCCTAAGCCCTTGAGCCATCCTCATTGGCTTTCCCAGATGGTTAAATAGGGAGCTGGGTGGGAAATGGAGCTACCGGGATTTGAACTGATGCTCCTAGGGGATGCCCGTGCTGACCCAACTCACTGCGTTTTAATTACGATTTATTTTTTATTCTCCATCTGCCCTTGCTATCTCACCACACCAGAGAGTGCATTCTGCAGCCGCTCCCCACGCCCCACTCCAGGTTCTAGAATCTTCCATGTCTAATTCTGGCCTGGAGAGCTCCCCTGGGACTCCACTGCAGCAACCCTGAACTTGAAGGCTTTTTCTGTCTGCTTCTGGAGATCTTGCGAGCGCCCCCCTCCCCAGCTCCCCTTCTCTCCGGGGGTGTAGGGGTGTGAGGGGGAGGCAGTGGGCAGGTGGAGTGAGGTTCTGGGAGGAAACCACCTGGTGTTGCCATGTTGCTGAAGCTCCTGGGAGCTGGGCCAGCAGCTCTGGGGAGTAAATCAATAGAGTTTACCCAAGTCGGGGCTTCTTTTTTGGGGGGGGGGTTCCTTTGTTAATGAAGGAGATCTAGGGAGACTTGAGAGAGGGTGGACCAAGAAAAGGAATAAAGGAACTTGTATTCACTGATTTGAAAGTCAGAACAAGAGAGACTCATTCCCTTTTCAGATGAGCGCCAAAACCAGGAGCCAAACATTTCCTCCAGGTGTTCCAGGTGGGTGCAGGGGCCCAAGCACAGGGGTCCCAGGCTGGTTCGCAGGGAGCTGAGTGGGGAAGTAGAGCAGCCGGGACTCCAGTTCAACATCTGAGTTAGTGGTTTTACCTGCTGCACTGAAATTCTGGCCCCGTGCTGGAACCTTTCATCGGGGGCTTGGAACTTTCTAGAAGAATGAATTGCAAGTGTGTCGCTAAAACACCTACCAGGAATGAGTGGAGAAGGTGCATGTCGGCCACGGAGATAGAAGGGGACATGGGGGATGAGGCGGCTGTGGGTTTGTTTGCTGGTTCATCAAGGATTTTTTTTTAAAGATTTATTTTATGTTTATTGGAAACACAGATATTCAGAGAGGAGGAGTGACAGAGAAGAAGAGCTTTCATCCGATGATTCACTCCCCAAGCGGCTGCAATGGCTGGAGCTGAGCCGATCTGAAGCCAGGAGCCCAGAGCCTCTTCCGGGTCCCCCATGTGGGTGCAGGGTCGCGAGGTGGGAGCAGTGAAGTGGGAAGCCTGAATCCCATGTTAGGATAGGTTCCATTCCTGACCGCAGCTCCGTGCTCAGGCACAGCCTGGGAGGCAGCAGGCGATGTCTCCAGGGCTTGGGTCTGGTGCGTGCAGGTGGGAAACCTGGAATGAATTCCTGGTTCTTGGTTCCAGTTGTTGCAAGGTCCTAGAATGTTTGAGGTGACAAGCATGCGCCATAAAACCAGGCTCCTGACGTGTGTGACTCAGTGACACTGGTTGCATAACCACTCCAACCTTGATCCAACTCTGAATCACTTTCCCTAAAATAAAACTTGGTGCTCATCTTTCGGTCACCCATCTTTCTCCCCCCGTTCCTGGTCTCTCCCATGTGTTGTCTCTGGAGAGTTCACACATGTGAATTTGGTAGTGGTGTCTGACTCGCACTTGGCCTCACATTCTGGCTTGCGTTTGGAGCAGGCCAACAAGAAGGACACTTGCAGAGGCCCACTGAAATTCTGGCTGTTGGGGGTAGAGGGGTCGAGGACTTGGCCTGGTGCTGTTGAGAGCTTGTCAGCTGATATTGTAGGCAGCATTGTGGGGCCTGGTGGTGCACCTACTGCGAGGCGAGGAAGATGGGAGAACCGAGAGGGTCTCTTAGAGTAACCTTAAAGCCGCCGATGACACAAGCGCACTCACAGACGTGGCTCTTGTGTGTCTGTATCACTAAAAAAAAAAAAAATACTGTAATAGTTAAAGAAGCAAATGAAGCAAGGGGCTGGCGTTTTTCCTAGGGCTGGGAGTTTTACATGTGGCAGCTTCCTGGGAAGGTCATGTGTGAGTAGAAGCTACAGGGAGCAAGGCCACATGTGAACCCTCGCATCTCAGCCGTAGTTTGGTGGAACCAGAAGGGCCGAGGCAAGGAGGAGCCCGAGATAAACATCAGTCTGCTGGTGGATGGAGGTTATCCCAGGTGGAGGGGACAAGGTGGGATAAGAATTTTCTATTCCCAATGATACAAATGATATCCAAACAGACAAGGTTATTTTAAAAAGTTGATTGAACAATGGGCCCAAGATTTACTTCTGTTAGTACAAAAAAAAAATAGTTGAAATCTGCATGTGGTTTGTCAAGCAGGTGCCTTTCCATGAAGTTGCTAAAGGCTTCTCATATTCCTTAAAGAACTAAGGCATGTATTAATAATAATAATAATAATAATAATAATAATAATAATGATTAGTAGTAGTTCTTGCAAGTGTCCAGTCTGCAAAGACAGAGTCAGAGCCGGGGAAAAAAAAATCAATGAGTCTAGTCTCATGCTGGGAACCGAAAGAGGCAAGTGGAGGGGAAGAAGGGACTAAACAGCAAAGCCAGTGGATTTTTTTTTCATTGGTGACAGTCACATAGCAAAAATTAATAGCCAATTAAAGGAAATCATTTATCTGAGAGACAGAGACAGACTTCTGTCATCAGAGTCACTTCCTGGTGCCCTCAGCAGATGGGGAAGGCCCAGAGCTGCAGCTGGGGTGGGTCCCTGGGTCCAGGATGGTGGCTGGGGCAGTCCCAGGGCCGCAGCTGGGGTGGGTCTCCGGGGCCAAGGCCATGGCTGAGGTGAGCCCAGGGCCATGGTGGTGAGTTAGCACCTCAAACCAGGTCCCCCACCCTTTTGGAGGAACCCAGCTACTTGAACCGTTACAGTTATCTCCCAGGGTTGGTGTTAACAGGAAGCTGGAGTTGGTAGCTGGGTTCAAATCCAGGCATCATCATCACCTCTCTCTCTTTCTTTTGAAGATTTTTAAAATTTTTACTTAAAGAAGAGTTAACCAGTGAACCAGTGGAGTGAACCAGCGGATGAAAGATCTTTGTAGCTCTCTCCTTCTCTCTCTCTGCAAATTTATTTTTTCCAATAAAAATAATCTTTAAAAAGTATATAAAATAAAAAACCTGGTGGAATCCTATCATAACAGTAGTAGCAACTATGGTGATAAAAATAAACATATGTTGCGTGTTTGTTGTCAGAAGCACCCCATTATATGTTCTCATAAACAATGTTGTATTTTTAAAGTTTATTTAAAAGATACACTGCAGACAGAGTTCTCCCGTCTGCTGACTCACTCTCCGAATGCTCACAACAGCTGGGGCTGGCCTGGGGGGCAGAAGCCTCCAGGACTCCCATAGGGCTGGAAGGGACCCAAGGACTTGAGCTGTCCCCTGCCACCACCCCGAATGATTATCATGAGGAAGCTGGAGTGAGGAGCAGACGCCAGGGCTGCAACCCCTGTGCTCCAGTAGGGGTTTCCAACTTCCCAAATGGTGTCTTAAAAAAAACACCCGTCCCCCCAATCCTCAGAGGAACAGGCATAAAAAAATACCAAGGGTCCCGCGCTATTGGACATTTTGTGCCGCCCTACAAGGGCAGGTGCGATTTTTTTTTCTCACTTTATAGACAAAGAAACAAAAATCCAGAGAGGAAAACTGCCTTTGCCAAGGTCAAAGCCAACTGTGACTGAGTCTCCCTCAATTCTTCCAACCTCTCTCTCCCTGCTGTGTCTCAGGTGGATATTTGCAATTCCCACAGGGGGAGATGTCTCACTCCATAACCCAAGTGTTGGAAGTTGGTGAAGTGTATGAAACATAGTTCACTCAAGCCGATTGGGTATTGGGTGTTTCCGTTTTCCCTCTGTCCGATTTTTCCGGACCCCTTCTTGGAAGGATCAGCCCTCAAGCTCTAGCCAGGTGGACTTGAACGCCAGACTCCTGGTGCTAGCCATAGTGCTGAAAACAGAGTTGGCCATGGTGCTGAAAACAACGCTGGCCAGAGCCCCAAGCACGTAGCTGCTGTCCGGCTCTGCTGACTTGCTTTTGGCTGATGTTGTGTGGTGCAGGGTTGGAAGTCCTGGCCTCAGAATGGGGGACTCTGTTGGAAGCTGAAATTGTCATGCGTGGGATCCAGTTGAGATGGGGGTTAACAGGCAATGGTCGATGACGACAGATGTGGCAGCTGGTGGGAACTTGGGGCAGGTGCCATGTGTGAGGTCTGATTTAGGTGGTAAAGGTCCCCAGGGCACTCTCACTCCAGTTTTTACATAAAAGCAACAGCTTGTACTTCCTGTGAGTTATTGAGTGGTCTTCGGGGACCACCAGCTGCCAGGCTGTGTTTGATCTTGAACCATTTACTGTCTTAGCCTGAGCTCTCCTTTCCTTATCTGGAAAGCTCGCAGCAGAACCCACCCATGAGGAATGAACAGACATCCCCACCGTGGGTGGTGTCTGCGCTCTGAATCCATCCACGGAGAGCCTGGGTCCTCACTTCCTCCTCCTCCTCCGCTCCTGGCTGCTGCCGAACATAGTATCCACGGGGCTGAGAGGCGAGAGGGGTTCAGGGCAGCTTTCCCCCACAATTTGGGGGCTGCTTGGTGGACTCCTTCAAGGGCGTCGCCTCCCGTCCATACTCTAGTGTAGAAACAGGGTTGGGAAGAGTAGGACAGCCCTGGCTTGGTTTTCCCAGCAGTCTCTGGAGATTGGCTGTAAGGGGCTGGGAGCACGATTTGGTAGTTGGGAAAACAGCAGGAACCAGCAGCCCTGTCACTTCACCCACGTAGACAGATAGATAGAAGATTCTCTTGATTTGGTCCCAAGAACAAGACAGCAATTACAGGTGCAGCTCTGCTTGTCATCCCATCCTCCGGGGTGGGGATGGGGCAGTTGTCTCTGCAGGTCTCTGTTCGTCTGGTGGTGGGTAGCCTTCGCCTGGGCGTGGAGGGGGCAGGGCCTTCGTGTGTCTGCATAGGCACCCGCCACCCCCTACATTCCCGCAGACCTTTCTCCTCTCTGGGGCTCTCCTGATTTCCTGCCTTCTCTCCCACCCGGAGGAGGAAGGCATCTCTGCTTTCAGTCCTCCCCGCCTCCCTCGGGCCTCCTAAGCGGCCAGCCCCAGGCTTTTGGAATCTGCTGACACAGGTACTTCGTCTTCCAACCAATCAGGGCGCTCGACGGTTCGGCTCGGCTCACCGAGGCGCTGTTGGTCGGTTGGTCGCTGCTGCTGCTGCTGCTGCTCATGCAAGATTCCAGTTTTTCTAAATTGGGAAGATCAAGCAAGGACTGAAAAGAACCTCGCCTCCTCCCCCCACCTCCACCCCAGCCGGTACCGAAACCAGGGCAACCTTTAACTCATGCTTGGGGGGCAGCATGCCTCCCTGCTCCAGTACCCATCCTGAGTTTTCCAGGGGCTGAATGTAGCCGAGGGGGAGAGACCCAGAAGGCAAGATCCACTACAATCCCTCCCTCCCTTGCTCCTTCCTTGAGCACCTTCCAAAGAGTGGACACCCTCTTGCGGGTGGAGGACAAAGCAACCCACGGAATAAGCCTGTGCAAACCCAAAACTTAGGGGGAGGTGCTGAGCATCAAGAAAAAAATAAAAATGGTAGTGGCCGATTGACGAAGGCCGAAAGAGAAAAAAAGTAAGATGTGGAGAAAGGCGGTGGATGGAAGTGCACTTTGAAAAGACCATGAGGACAGCAAGTAGGGAAGGAAGGGTGGGGATTGAGTGACAGGTGCAGAGGTCCTAGGGCAAACATGTGGCTTGGGTCAGGGTGGACCAAGCCTTGTGGGCGCTGAAGACTCAATTTTTCCTCAAAGAGGACCCCCTGAGGGCTCCCGTGTGCATGTAGCGGGCATGTTTTGTTTTGTTTTGATTCCTGTTTATACATTCCAAGATCAGCTTGGGTTCATCGAGATTTGGCGGTGTCCTTCTCAGCCCCCCGCACTTCGGCTTGTCTGCCACCTTCTGCTTGGTGGCAGAGGGAGGCTTTGTGGGTAAGGGGAAGAGAAAGAGGTGTACCCCACCTCTGTACAGATGTGTCATTCTCTCAGCTCTAAACCCTGAAATAGACCTAAGCCAGGACTTTCCGCTGTGCATCCCGTGGAAGCTGGCCTTGTCCTTGTAGTTAGTAACAGTCTAAAGAGATTGGCTGGTGGGGAGGGGGTTGCTATTCAGGACCCATCTGTGGTGGGTGTCTGCAGGGCTGGGGGAGTGATATGGAACGGAAAGATGAGGGGAGAAGGAGAAGGGGTGTGTGGTTTGGCCCCTGGCCTTGCTTGTCCAAGCTTCCCGGATATAGCTGGAGGATGCAGCACCTGGGGCGGATGAGATCCTGACAGGTGCTTGGTACAGCCTGTCAGGGTGCTGTGTGCCACGGTTGTTGCCACCGGCCTGCTGAGACACTTCCTGGAAGCTTGAACTGATGTACAAAGGCAGGCGTGTATTCCAGCCTGTGCTCCATGGAGGTGGAGGGTGGGAGGAGGGAGGGTGAGGCAGGAGGCCAGGGCAGCAGAGGAGGGAGATGGCCACAGTTTTTGCTGCAGCAACAAGCCAAAGATGCTGAGCTGGCAGCGAGGCGGCCTAGCCAAGTTGAATTCCAATCAGGCCAGCACAGGGTTTGGCCTAAGCTCTGCTGTGTACAAATATTTGTCTCTCATTTTCCAGGCTGTGGGGCGAAGTGGCACACCCAGTTAGCTTTGTTCTCTGGCGCCCCTGATGACCGGCAAGCTTGGAGGCAGCAAGCCAATCAGAGATGGGCGGGTGGCAGGGTTGGCTTGGTTGGCTGCCTGCGTTGCACCCGCTGCTGGAGTTGTGCTTTTCAGAGTGTGTGTGTGTGTAGTGCTGGGGACCCAAGGAGGCCTGGATTTCCTGGCTTTGGTGGGGACTTCAACCCCTGGGGAATCAGTCTTTCCACCTGGCCAGTGGGTTTTGTTTTGTTTTATTATTAATTTATTGCTTTGACACACCTCCTCCAGTCTGCACTAGGAAAAAAAAAATGGAAGACCGAAATTTTAAAAAGCATTTGTTTATTTGAAAGAAAGTATGACAGGAGCCAAGCATGTTGGCTCTGCTGGCTTAACCCTCCACCTCCAAGTGTGGCAACCCATATGGGCATTGGTTCGTGTCCTGGCTGCTCCACGTCCCATCCAGCTCCCTGCTTGTGGCCTGGGAAAGCAGTAGTGGACGGCCCAAAGCCTTGGGACCCTGCACTCACGTGGGAGACCCAGAAGAGGCTCCAGGTTCCTGGCTTTGGATTGGCTCAACTCTGGCTATTGCAGCCACTTGGGGAGTCAACCAGCAGATGGAAGATCTTTCTGTCTCTCCTTCTCTCTGTAAATCTGCCTTTCCAATTAAAAAAAAAAAGTAAAAGAAAGTGAGAGCAAGAAACAGAGGTCTTCCACCCACTGGTCATTTCCCAAATGGCTGCAGTGGCTGGTGCTGGGCCAGGCTGAATCTGGGAGCCAGGAGCTCCGTCTGGGTCTCCCCGCATGAGTGGCCAGGACCCAAGCCCTGGAACTGTCACCTGCCATTTTCCTGGGTGCATGAACAGGAGAGCTGTCTGGGAAACCCTGAGCAGCTACGACTTTTTGCCAGACCCTCGACTATAGTGTGGTCAAATGGTAGCTTAACTCACTGTGCCATAGTTGATTTAATATCCCAAAAGAGAAAAGCCAGATTCCCCCAAAAAATGTTACATGAAAAGAATGTGGAAAGTTAGATCAAAACATGAGGGAAAATAACAAGTAAGTTTATCTGGGTGCAGAAGAGGTTTTTTTGTTTTGGTTTGGTTTTGTTGTTTTTTTAAGGGGAGTGGAAACTAGGTTTTCAGAGGGTTCATGGAAAATGAACAAATTATTGCAAGTTAAAATTTGGGGTTTTAGAGGCATCAGGATAAATGCCATTTTTTCATGCTGGGCAGCCAGGATGGTGACTGTACCAGCCACAGAACACACAGGTAGTTTCTGGAGATGCAGTTGGGTTGGTCTCAGCAAGGAGGAGCACGTGGCTGGGGACCACAGGTACTGCCCGGTACTTTACAATGGCCAGGACAGGCTGGGATGGCCTGGCCCTAGGGGTCAGTTTTCTTCTCAGAGGTTTGCGGGGTGGTGACATATGGTGCATTTCCTCCACCTCTCCCCCTACCCCGGCCCACTGGAGTGGGGTGTGTGGGTGGGGGAGGCCGGCAGTGTCATGAACATGAACTGTGTCAAGTGGATCTTCTCCAAAAGAAGTTCTTCCGGGGGGCGCTGTGGAGGCATACCAGTGGAGGTTGACCTCTGCCCCCACTACCTTGGGGTACACTGAGGATGGCTTCTAGGCAGAGTCATGTGGCCCCCCTCAGGTCTTAAAAACTAAGGATCCAAGACCTGTGCTCTGGCCATAGTGTGTGTGTGTGTGTGTGCGTGTGTGTGTGTGTGTTACCCATATCGTACCTGCTCTCCTCCAAGAGTGGCTGAAGCTGTACTCTCTGTGCCCTGAACAGGGACTGTTGGAGTGAGATGGTGCAATGGGTATCCACATTTTCTTCTTAGTTTAAAATTTGTGGAGATAACCTTCGTGAATTTACCTTACAGTCAAAGCCTTACTCTTCCACTAAACCATGAGTTTGGCCAGCTCAAAAGGACCTGCCCCAAGGACCTATGGGGACAGCAGAAAGAGCGGTTGCACCTGTTAAATGGAGCGAGGAGGGGGGAGTCATTTTCTTTAAAGATTTATTTATTTATTATTGGAAAGTCAGATTTACAGAAAGGAGGAGAAACAGAGAGGGAAGATTTTTACCATCTGCTGACTCACTCACTCCCCAAGTGGCCGCAGTGGTAGGAGCTGAGCTGATCTGAAGCTAGGAGCCAGGAGCTTCTTGCAGTATCCCCCCAACCCCCGGCCCCTTGTTTAAGAGCCAGCTGGGAAGGTTTCCTTAACTCCCACCACTCCTTTTGAATATATGATTTTAGCCACTATCATAGCAAACTGTATTGTCCTCGCCCTGGAGCAGCACCTGCCGGATGATGACAAGACCCCCATGTCGGAACGGCTGGTGAGTGATGGCCCCCTGCGGACTCGCTGCTTTGTTTTAAGGGGTACATTGGTTGGGGATTTGGGGTGGGGGTAGAGTTTGCTGTTAGTCCTGGAGCCAATAGCCAGATCAGTTTTGTTTTAAGAATTGTTTTACTTGAAAGGATTGGCTGGAAAGAGAGAGAACGCTTCCATCTGCTGGTTCACTCCCCCACATGGTACAACAGCCAGATCTGAGCCAAGCTGAAGCCCGGAGCCAGGAAAGCAGCAGCTCCATCCAGGTCTCCCACATGGATACAGGAGCCCTAAGCCTTTGAACCATCCTCCATTGCCTTCCCAGGTGCATTAGCAGGGAGCTGGATTGGAAGCAGAAGTCCTGGCACTTGAATCGATGCTGCAATGTGGGAGACAGGTAGCCTAGGCAGTGGATTAACCCACTGCGCTACAGCACCTGCTCCAACAGCCAAGTCTCTCCTGAGCTCCAGTAACCTGCAAGGAGGGACGCTGTCACTGCCCTCCCCACCCTGGAAGCTCAGCAGACCCTGTGTCCATTAGGGACAAGGCAGGCCAATGGCAAGGGCCTGACCATCCATGAAAGCATCACTTCCTACAAACTCTTTGAAGTGCCTGTGTCCCCTGAGCCATCCATCAACTCACCTCCCAGCTTGAATAGCGGTTATGGAACTGCTGTCACATGCTTTGCCCTCACCTTGTCTTTAAAAAAATCTTCCTGGTTTGCCTTTCTCGGTGGGTGTGGCCACCCCGGGGGGGCAGGGAGAACATATGGGCTGCTGAAGACGCAGAAGGTCATGACCACACCCAACACAGTTCAAAGTGGTTTCTGCAGCATCATTGAAGTCCTGGTCAGTGTTTGTATTTCCCCAAAGGTCCCGGAAATGCCATTTACCAAGATTCCCATGTGGACTGGGTTTTATACCACCTAGAATCTTTCTTTGAAAGCCTGGTTGGTCCTGAGCCATTGATGTGGGCTACAAACCAAGTCCCCCTGCTGGCTTCTGGCTGGTCATCCCTTTGTGATGTCACCCAGTTCACTCCACTATGACATCACTCTGTTGGAGCCTCCGTGATGCCATTCAGCTTATTTACCCCCATTCGCTGTGTTCCCTGTGTGTGGACACCCCTTCTCAGAGGACATTCAGAATGTTAACAACTCCTAAGCCGCACGCCGGCACCCAAGCCCTGCCATAGCCCACAGGCCTCCGGTTCTTTTGCTTCTGGCATCTTCTCATCCAGGGAGGGGCCTTGCCCTGCAACTATGGTACTGTATTTCTTAATCATTGTGGCATGCTGGGTTAAGCCACAGCCCACAATGCCGCCAGTATCTCGTAGGAGTGTCAGTTGGAGTCCAGGCTGCTCCACTTTGCCTCCAGCTCCCTGCTAATCCACCTGGGAAAGCAGCAGAAGATGGCCTAAATGCTTGGGTCCTTGTACCCATGTGGAGAGACCCAGATGGAATTCCTGGCTTTAGCCTGGTCCAAGCCCCAGTCTGTGAGGCCATTTAAGGAATGAATCATTAGATAGAAAATCTCCTTCCCCCTTATTAAAAAAACATCAAATGTCTTACATTTAAGTTAATTTTGATGGGATTGGCCAAGAAGAAAGGGACATTCGCTGAGCTTCTTGCAAAAGCTGTGGGACCAGAGAGTTTTGGCAGGTGGTTGTGGCGGGGCTGGGAGGTGGGAGGCAGGTGAGATGGCTTGGGGCGGGACTTGGCACCCTGTGCTCCACAGGAAATGCTGACCTTGACTTTTCTCCTCCACCCCCTGGCAGGATGACACAGAACCATACTTCATTGGGATTTTTTGTTTCGAGGCTGGAATTAAAATCATCGCCCTGGGATTTGCCTTCCACAAAGGATCCTATCTGAGGAACGGTTGGAACGTGATGGACTTTGTGGTGGTGCTAACCGGGTAAGGAAGCCGGTGGGACCTTCAGGCGGATCTCACTGAAGACTTGTTTGGTGGTATCATGGAGGGTGGTGGCCCAGGCCGGGCTCTGGAAGGCCGCCGGGTCACCTGTGTACTTACTTGTATTGTCTCTCCCCATCTCCCACCTCAGTCTCTCAATAGCTGGCGCCTTGTGTCACAATTCCAGGAATGGCAGTGTTACAGTTGACTGCAAAGTGCTTCTTGGGCATTTGTTCCTTTCACTTTCAAAACACCCCTCATGATTTGGGAAATAGTAATATTCCCATCTGCCCCTCCCCTCTCCCCCAAGGACTCAAAAACACGGAGCAGGAATGGCTCCTGTGAATTCTCGTTTTGTTTGAGGTTTGTTTATGCTTCATCGTGGTAGAAGGATCACAGGGTAGGACAGGAAGTCAGTGGGGAGGGGGAAGGAAGGTCATGGGGCAGGACAGGAAGTCAGTGAGAGAAGGCGGGATCACAGGGTAGGTCAGGAAGTCAGTGGGGGAGGGAGGGTCACAGGGTGGGACAGGAAGTCAGCAGGGGAGGGGGGAGAGGTCACAGGGTAGGACAGGAAGTCAGAGAGGGAGGGTCATGGGGTAGGACAGGATCAACTAGGGAGGGAGGGGTTACAGGGTGGGACAGGAAGTCAGCAGGGGAGGGAGGGGTCACAGGGTGGAACAGGAAGTCAGCGAGAGTGGGAGTGATCACAGGACAGGAAGTCAGCAGGAGAGGGAGGGGTCTCAGAGTGGGACGGAAGTTAGTTAGGGAAGGGGACCCAGCATGGCTGCCCCTTCTGGGGTTTCTTGGCTGCTCCTGGTTGTGATGGGGTCTACGCTGCCGCGATTCAGATGTTAACATGTCTGTCTTTGGAGAGGGGGCGTGGCTTTGACTCACGTGGGCTTGTCTGCCGAGGGGCGTGGCTGTGACTCACGTGGGCGTGGCTGTCTGCCTAGGGCCGTGGTTGTGGCTCTCGTGGGCGTGGCTACCTGCCGAGGGACGTGGTTGTGGGGTCGCAGGGGTGCGGCTGTCCTCTGAGGGCTGGGTTCTCCATCCTTGGCCTGTGGTACATCACAGGGATGCCGCCTGGCATTGGACAGTTTTCTGTAACCTTGTCGGTGAACTTGCTATGAAAACAGTCCTATGGTTGACTTCTTGTTGAAAAATATTTCATATTCAAGGTCAGATTGAGGCTTGCTATTAAAACACTTGCATTGCACGTTGGAGTGCCCGGCTGTGCCTCCCGGCTCCTGATCCAGCTTCCTGCTCATGGAGGTGGCAGTGATGGCTCAAGTGCCTGGGCCCTGCCACCCACGTGGGAGACCTGCATAGTTTGGGTAAATGAATCTCTCCCAACCAAGTGTTTCTTGAGTTTTGTGCTGATCATTTCCACTTACAGATTCATGTTTGGATCACCTGAGTGTATAGGAAACAATTGGATGAGGCCAGCACTGTGACTCAGCCGTTTAAGGGGTCACCCGCATGCGGCATTGGCATCCAATAGGACCCCAGGGCTGAGTCCTGGCTGCTCCGCTTCCCATCCAGCTCCCCGCTGATGTGCCTGGGAAGGCGACAGAAGACGGCCCAAGTGCTTAGGCCCCTGTCACCTGCATGGGAGACCCTGCTGATGGAGCTCCTGGCTCCCAGCTTTGGGTTGGCTCTTTGCGACACAACCCGTGGATGGAAAATCAGCCTCTCTCGCTGCATTCTGTCTTTTAAATAGAATAAATCTCCCCCAAATAAATAAATTTTTGAAAAACCTTAAAAAATATAAATTAAAAAAAATTTAAAGGTTATTTTTATTGGAAAGTCAGATTTGCAGAAAAAGAAACAGACAGATCCTCCACCTGCTGGTTCACTTTCCAAGTGGCCGCAATGGCCAGAGCTGAGCCCATTGGAAGCCAGGAGTCAGGAACTTCTTCCGAGTCTCCCACGCAGGGGCAGGGTCCCAAGGTTTTGGGCCATCCCTGATTGCGTTCCAAGGCCACTAGCAGGGAGCTGGAGGAAAAGTGGAGCAGCTGGGACACAAATAGGCACTCAATGGGATTCCAGTACATGCAAGGTGAGGACTCTAGCCACTAGGCTAGTATTCCAGGAGCATAAAAGAAGTCTTTTAAATAATACCTACTTATTCAAAAAGCGAGAGAATCTTCTTTTTGCTGCCTCTCTCCTAAAATGGCTGCAATGGCTTGAGCTGGACTAGACCCGAACCTGGAACTCCATCCTGACCTCCCATGTGGGTGCAGGGGTCCCAGCACTTGGACGATCACCTATTGCTTTCCCAGGTGTATCAGCAGGGAGCTGGACTGGAAGTGGAGTGGCCGGGACTCGAACCGGAGCCCATAGAGGATGCTGGCACTGCAGGCAGCAGAATAACTTGCAGCACCATGGCACGGGCCCCCAGTATCAGCAGTATCTTCTACAATCTGTCTCTTGCATTCGTCTGAGACTCCTCAAAGAAGAAACCCTCTGCCTCACCCATTTTCATGGCTGTATAGTGCGCAGTGGGCTGGCTGCTGTAGCCAGCGTTTATCCTCATTGCAGTTCGGCTTCTTCCTCTGGGGCTGTTTGAAAGAGAGCCGTCCCCTCTTTCTTGCAAATGAGCCTGTCTAGGCCATGTACGCAGGAATGGAACTGCTGAGTCGTGCACTCCATGCAGCTTTGGCCTCGCTAGATGTTGCCAAATTGCCCCCGGGAAAATGGTTGCGCTAATATCCGTTCCCAGGGGCTGGCTGTGCTGGCAGGCAAAAGCTTTGAAAACCTCTGGCTCTGGAAAGACCTGAAGGAGCTCCTGTGCTGTGACTTAAAGATATATTTTTGGGGGGCCTGGCGCGTTAGCCTAGCGGCTGAAGTCTGCACCTTGCACACACCAGGATCCCATATGGGCACTGGTTCTTATCCCAGTGGCCCTGCTTCCCATCCAGCTCCCGGCTTGTGGCCTGGGGAAACAGCCGAGGAGAACCCAAAGCCTTGGGACCCTGCGCCCGTGTGGGAGACCTGGAAGAGGCTCTGGGCTCTTGGTCTTGAACCAGCACAGTTTTGGTTGTTGCAGCCGCTTGGAGAGTGAATCATCGGATGGAAGATCTTGCTCTCTGTCTCTCCCCCTCTCTGTGTATCTGACTTTCTAATAAAAATAAATCTTTTTTTTTTAAAGATACATTTCTTTATTTGAAAGGCAGAGTTACAGAGGGATGGGAATAGAAATTTTCCATCCAGAATCTGCCCCCAGTCCCAGCACTTGCCCATTGATGCCGTGGCAAAGCAAGACCAGTGGTTCAAATGGCTGCAACAGCCAGAGTCGGGCCAGGCTAAAGCCATCTAGTCTCCCACGTGGGTCCAGGAGCCCGAGCACTTGGACCATCTTCCACTGCTTTCCCAGGAGCATCAGCAGGGAGCTGGATGCAAAGTGGAGCAGCTGGGATTCGAACTGGTGCCCCACGGGATGCCGGCACCGCAGGCTGTGGCTTAGTGCACTGTGCCGCCATGCTGGCTCCTCCTGTACCATTTAACATGCAGTAAGTGTCAAGGTGTGATCTTGAAGGTCCAGTGTTATCGGGGTGACTGGTGATGCTGACATTTGGGTGTTTATATTTGGCCCCTCCATACAGGGTGGCTTGTTCTTGCTTCCTGACACGATATCAGCACCCGCAGCAGAAATCCTTTCTTCGAGTTGGAAAGATGCTGAGGGGAGAGCCCGCTGTGGGAATGAATGAACCCACTGACATTGAATCCACTGTACAGTGGGCTAGATTTGTGGTGCAGTGAGCCAAGATGCTACTTGCAGCAGTGGCCCTATCAGAGCCCCTGGTTCAGCTCCTGGGCTGCTCTGCTTCCAGTCCAGCTCCCTGCTGATACACCTGGGAAAGCAGCAGAGGAAGGCCCAAGTGATGGGCCCTGACTAGGCCCGCCCCCAGCCCTGGTTCCTGTGCTTGACAGTATGTACAGCAGACTGGTCCAGTCTGTCCCACATCCCATTCAGCTCTTGTACACATCAATGGGCGGTGAAGCCTAGCTCAACCCAACCAGCCCCATTAACCAGCCCACACGTGTCCAGCCAGGCCCGCACCCAGCCCTGGTTCCAATGCTCATTAGTGAGAGCTGCAGCTCATCAGAGAGGTACTCACACTTTGCCTACTGGATCCACTCCCTACTCTGGGTCTTGCACTCTCCAGGTGGTTCTGCAGTCTGGCTTGACAAAATCTGCCCCCAGTCCCAGCACTTGCCCATTGATGCCGTGGCAAAGCAAGACCAGCCTTCGCATCCTCTGGCTCATGCCTGCACCAGTGGGTACAGTTGGTTAGCACAACCAGGCTCTCCCCTTAACCCAGTACTCATGTTCACCAATGGGAGCAGTGTCCCAGCAGGGGAGCCTCCCAACCCCTCCCCTCGGGGCCTCCCTTCTTAGCTCACACTCTCTTGCTGGTCCACGTGTACTGGTGGGTGCTGTGGCCCACTATGGCATGGCCCTTCTCCCCTCAGCATTTGCTGGTGGGTGCTGTAGCCTGGCACAGCCCAGCCTGCCCCAAGTTCCAGATCATGCTTGTGGGTGCTACAGCCTTGCCCATTCCCGGCCCTAATGTGTATTGGCTGGTGTTGTAGCCCAACCTGGCTTGTCCTGCATACTGTCTTGGTTCTCAGATCTGCCAGTGGGTATCACGAACTAGCCCAGCTGAGCCTGCCCTCAGGCCTGACCCACATGTATGCCAGTGGGTGATATGAACTGCTCAGCCTGGCTCACCCCACACCTGAACCAAATGTATGTCAGTGGGCACCGTAACCTGGCCTGGGCTGGTCTTGCCTTGGTTCTTGTGCTCACCTGCAGGGACTGTGTCCTGAAAGAGAAGTTCCCCAAGCTCCTCCATCAGGTCTCCTCCCAGTGGCAGATCTCGCACACACTGGTGGGTCCTTGGCACAGCCTGACTTAGTCCACCTCCTGTCGTGGCAGGAACAGTGTCCATGCATGTCCACTGATATGCATGACATTCCAAAAAGTTGCATGCAAATAAACTTATCTTTTACTTTTGCTCTTCCAGGAGCTTTTGACATTTGAAGGGGAGGAGAAGTCAGGGGTCTTAATTGGGTGTGGAGTTAGCTAGACTGCTAATGAGCATTTAAAAAATATATTTGTTTGTTTGAAAGGCTACAGTACAGAGAAAGAGAGAGAGGGAGAGGGGGAGGGCATGAGAAGAGAGAAAGGGAGAGAGAGAGGAAAGGGAAAAGAGGGAGGGAGAGAGAGGGAAGGAGAGAGAGAGGAAAAGAGGGAGGGAGAGAGAGGGGAAGGGAGAGGGAAAGAGAGGGAGAGAAGGAGAGAAAGAGAGGGAGAGAGAGGAGGAGGAAGAGGGGAAGAGAGGGAGGGAGGGAGGAAGAGAGAGAAGGAGAGAGAGAGAAACGCGGGGGGGCATCTTTCACCCTCTGGTTCATCTCCAGATGTTTGCAGTGGTCGGCGTTGGGCCAAGCTGAAGACAGTAGTCAGGTGCTTTCTCTGGGTCTCCCATGTGGGTGGAGAGGTCCTAGTGCTTGAGATATCCTCCACTGACTTCCCAAGCGCATTGCCAGGGAGCTGGATCCGAAGTGAAGCAGCATGCATGGGATTTGAACTGACACCCGCACGGGGTGCTAGCTTCACAGGCAGTGGCTTAACCCGCGATGCCGTAACTCCAGTTCCTAGTGGACACATTTTGATGCATTCACCGTCTTCTCCAATTTCCTAAGCAAACCGTGGCGGTGAAAATCTTGCTCGATTTTTTCCGCCTTCTTGCACGAAGCTTGGCGGAAAAGCTCTCCCCTGTGGGTTTTTATTTGTTCTTCAAAGCCTCAGCGGAAGTTGAACTTTGTCATCTGATCAAACTCCTTGACTATGTATTTGCATTGCATTTCAAGTTCTTTTTGAAAGATTTATTTAAATTTATTGGAAAGATATAGAGAGAAGGAAAGAGAGTTTTTATATGTTGGTTCATTCCTCAAATGGCTACAATAGCAAGAGGTGAGCTGATTTGAAGCCAGAAGCTTCTTCTGGGTCTCCCACACAGCTGCAGGGTCCTAAGGCTTTGGGCCATCCTTGACTGCTTTCCCAGGCCACAGGCAGGGAGCTGGATGGGAAGTGAAGCAGCTGGGACATGAACCGGTGCCTATGTGATATCCCGGCACTTGCAAGAGGGAGGATTAGCCAGTTGAGCCATCACGGCGATCCCTGTAAAGTTTTGATCTGCAAAGGTCTTGGGGGGGAAGGGTTCTTGGTGATCACACTGTGTGTAAGCAGAGGTCTGACTGTGATCCCCAAGGGTAGAGCTGCCCGTGAACCCCAGGGCTCTGATCACACAGCAGTGCCCATCAGCAGCCCCGCTTGCTCCACACCACAGGAGGGACAGCCAGAGTCATGTCTGCCAGCCTGTGGTGCCAGCACATGGTTGCTGCTCAGGACAGCAAATTGAACTGGGAAGCAAAAGTTCTTAGGCTTGCCATGGGTTGCAAAATTGACTCACCAAGTTGTAAAATGAGGACCAGGGTTGGCACTGTCACACAGTGGGTTAAGCTGCCACCTGCCATGGCAGCATCCCATAGGGGTGCTAGTTCAAGTCCTACTTGCTCCACTTCCAATCCAGCTTTCTGCTGATGTGGCCTGGGAAAAGCAACAGAGGATGGCCCAAGTGCTTGGGCTCCTTGTCACCCATGTGGAAGACCTGGATGGAACTCAAAACTCTTGGTTTCAGACTGGCTCAGCCCTGGCTTTTGCAGCCATTTGGGGAGTGAACCAGCAGATGGAAGATCTCTCTCTCTAACTCTGCCTTCTAAATAAATAAATAGTTCTTTTAACAAAAAGAAGAGGGGGGCCATTTGTGGATGGTCCGAGAGACCATGGAAACAACACTTGGAGGTAGGTGAGTTTTGAGTCTGCCAGCTGTACCACATGGGATCTTGTAAACCCAAAGGCTCCCTTTGGGAAGGTTGCCCTGGGTGATCCGAAGTGAGCAGAAGTGCTTGGAGACCGTGGGGGAACGATGCTGACTTTGAATCCTTGTCACATTGCCAAGCTGTAGGATTCGTGGACTGTACAGACTCCAACCCCTTGACCTTGCTCACGGGGGAGTCTGGGTCTCTTCCCATTCGTGCACCGATGGACGCGCTTTGTTTCTGCATTTGTTGGGGACTGTGGTTAGCTGTGCTCATCTGCTGTGCTGTCGCCTCTCCATGTCCACGTTCAAGACCTGGTGGGTCTGTACTTCGAAGTGGAATGATTGAGGCTTGACATGGTGGCCTAGTGACTACAGTCCTTGCCTTGCACATGCCAGAATTCCAAATGGGTGCCAGTTCATGCTCAGTGACCCCACTTTCCACTCAGCCTGTGGCCTGGGAAAGCAGTCAAGGACCACCCCAAGCCTTGGGACCCTGCACCCGCGTGGGAGACCCAGAGGAAGCTTTTGACTCCTGGCTTCAAATCAGCTCAGCTCCAGCGATTGCAGCCACTCTGTATATCTGACTTTCCGACACAAACAAATACATCTTTTTTTTTTTAAGAATTGGAATTGTTGGTTCATGGGGTAGTTCTCCATGTCATATTTGTTCATTACATCGGCTGCCTTCTGCACCTGATTTCCGTTGTCAGCCTCCCAGCTCATTGGATAGAAGCTCAGAGAACTTCATCGGCTTGTCCGGGGGTGCCCAGAGCTGGCAGGCGGTGCATCTTATGCATTCATTTATTTTTATTAGAGAGCGAGAGATCATGCATGCTTCCATTCTGTAGTTTGCTTCCCAAATGCCCACAAGAGCCGGGAGCTGGGGAGTCAGTCTAGCTCCCCGATGTGACTTGAGGGAGAGAACCAGTTAACTGAGCCACCATCGCCGGCTGCCTCCCAGCTGTGACTCATGTCAGCAGGGAGCTGGAGTCGGGAGCCGCCCCAGGTACTCCGATGTCTGTGTTAACATTTACTTCCCATTGACTATACACAGATCTCTTCGAAAACGCGAACATTCATCCAAACTGACACACAAACAGACCACACATGGTGACATTTGCAGTCGAGAGCAATGAAAACAAACATGTAGATGCAGCATGAAGTCATAGCAGCTTCCTAAAATTAGCTCGAGCGTGTGCTGGAGCGCCGCACGGATCCCACAGCCACCTCCTGGAGCTGTGGACAGAAGTCAGAAGTTACACGCAGGGCGCTGGCCTTGCGATGCAGTGAGAAAGTGAGCTACCAGCTTGCCACAGTAGAGTGGCAGTTCCAGTCCTGGCTGCTGCCACCCACCCCTCCTGCTTCCCATCCAGACCCCTTGGGAAAGCAGCAGAGGACATCCCTGCTACAGACATGGGAGACCAGGATGGAGATCCTGGCTTCTCCAGGCTTCAACCGGCATGACCCAGCTCTGGCTATTGTGGCATTTGGGGAATGAATCACAAATGAAAAGATCCCTTCACTCTCTCTCTCTCTCTCTGCCTTCTGAGTTAATTAAGTGAATCTTTTTGAAAAGAAGTTATCTGTAGCTTGTTACCTGTTCAGGGATTTGCTGGTCCTTGACCCTATGTTTACAGTGTGTGTGTGTGATCTTTCATGCTTACCTTCCTCTAAGTCGAATACCACCACCACCATCCTCATTTTACAAATGAAGAAACAGTCTCAGAGAGGTTCCATCACTCACCCAACATCACCCGCCTTGTAAGTGCTGGGTCCTGGATTTGAACTCCTATGTCAAGCTTGCCAGGCTCACACTCTTGAGAGCTTGGAGTTCTGCAGGATAGAAACTTAGGGAAATGTTTCTTTTTTATTTAAAGCTTTAAAAATTTTTATTGGTAAGGCAGATTTACAGAGAGAAGAAGAAACAGAAAGATCTTCCATCTCTGGTTTACTCCCCAAGTGGCTGCAATGGAAAGAGCTGAGCTGATTTGAAGTCAGGGACCAAGAGCTTCTTCCAGGTCTCCCTCGTGGGTGCAGGGTCCCAAGGCTTTGGGCCGTCCTCCACTGCTTTCCCAGACAGGGAGCTGGATGGGAAGTGGAGCAGCCGGGACCTGGCACTTGAAGGTGAGGGTTTAGCCACTCACGCAGGGTGCCTTTGGACCTTGTGGTGCTCATCTGGATGATGAGGGGTGGTTAGAGGAGGCAGTGGTGGGGCCTCACTCTATGAACTGAGCTTCTGGATCTTTCTGGGTGCATTCCAAGGGAGGGTTGCTGAGTCGAAGCTGTTAAAGTCAGTTCTCCTGAAGGGGAGCGTGCGGCCTACGGAAGATGCTGCGAATCTAGCTTGCTCTTTCAGCTCTCGTATCTGACTCTCCATCAGAGGGCTTGCTCTGGCATCACGGGGTCTGCTTAGCCTGGACACCCACCCAGGAGCACCCCGCAACCTCTGAGCTCCACAGTCAGTTACCCGTCATTGCCCCGTGTCCTCAGGGAGACTGAATTCCAGTTTTTCCCATTGAAGCCCACTCCTTCATGTCCCTCCAGCCCTTCCCTTCCTTCCAGGCTCCTCAGTTGGTTGTGCCTTGGACCATCTCCCAAATCGTCCACCTGCCTCCAATTCTTCATCTTTAGATTCTGTTTTCCCAGGATCCCAAAACCGACTCAATGAGCTCCCAGCACCCTGGACAGCACTCCCTAAGGCGGTTCCTGTCCTCCTTCCTTCCCTTCACCCCACGCTGGCTGGTGTAAGGAGGGCCCGAGTCACAGCCAGATGGCCAGGTGACCTTGTCCCGTTGCCAAGCTTCCTGGACATTTTCTCCATGGTGTTGGAAAGAAGTCTACCATCCGTGTATCTCCAGGTCTGCGGGGCTGATGGAGAGCTTGTCCTTCCATATTGCTGGGACAGATGCCAGCCTGCCGTCCCAGGGGTATCTGGCCGCTGCCTCCACAGTTTCGCAGAGCTAATAATGCATCTCTCTCTGGGGCAGGGAGTGGAAACCTCAGCAGAGCGGGAAGCCAGTGAGAGCCTGGGGCCAAGGGTACAGCACCATCCCTTCTGTGTGGGAAGGACCTTGTTTGACCCGGAGGTGAAGATGAACACTCCTTCCCCAATGCTAGCATTGTCCAGGATGAGGGGCTCTTATAGCCAATACATACCATGAAAAAAAAAAAAGAAAGCAGATGTAGATTTCAATTGTTTTTTTCTTGCACCAGGGTAAACTTTTGATTCCATTTTTCCTTGAGCTTTTAGAAACACTCTGGTCAAGCAATGAAACTGAGATAAAACCGAGGTTGGGTTGTGTTGAGAAGAGGAGCCCACACACACACACACACACACACACACACACACACACACATACTTTTTCATGATGTCTCTTGGTGCTTGGCCTGGATGAAGTTCCAGGCTTCAGAGTGGTTATTGGGACTATTTGGGGAGTGAACCCATGGATGGAAGATCTTTGTCTCTCTGTGATTGATTCACATCAATCAATCAAATATATGTATGTTGTGTAACTTTTTTAAAATGGGAATTGTATCCCTACCCAGACAGGTAGAACTCGGTGAGACGATGCATTGGAGCTCTTAAAACAGGCTGCTGCTGAAGTCACACTGAGTGCTATTAGTTGCTATTAAGACTAATCGCTATAATTATGGTAATGGTAATAATAGTAATAATAATTGCTCCAGGTCCAATTCCATAGACTGGTTATTTAACTGCACAGAACATTCTCAACTGTGAGTCAGGGGACCCACACCCAGCCTCGCCTGCTCTTAGATCCCAGACCCCCACCCCCTCCAACAGCTGCTTTCAAGTTGAAGGCGAGAGGGGTCCTCCTTGTGTAAGATTTCAACTCAACCAGTCTGGGCCCAACATCGTTCAGTGCTTGCAACATCAGCACCCGATCCCAGTTCCAGCTGTTCCACTTCTGCTCCAGCTCCCTGCTGATGTACCTGGGAAAGCAGTGGAGGACGGCCCAAGTGATGAGGTACCTGCACCCACATGGGAGAGACAAATGGAGTTCTTGGTTCCTGGCTTTGAACTGGTCCGGTTCTGGCTGTTATGAGATTTTGGGAAGTGAACCCGCAGATGGAAAAATAAATGCTAGATCTATCTCTCTCTTTCTCTCCTGGCCAAATAAAAGAATTAAAACAAAGAAGAAGAAATCTTAGCCAGTTGCATGCAGTTCCATGCAGCACATTGAAAACAAAATGAGGGCTTTAGCCGTGGAGGGCTAGCCCTTGAGCCTGGGTCCCTGTCACACTGCGTGGGAGACCTGAACATGGCTTTGGTCTGGCCCAGCCCCAGCGGTCAACAAGTGTTTCGCGGAACGGACCAGTGAGAAGGACCATCTCGGTCCATCTTTTTCTCCCTTGGGTGTGTCCGTCTGCCTTTCAAATGAACTTTTTTTAAAAAAAGATATATTTGTTATTTGGAGGATAGTAACTGAGGGGAGACATCTTTCACTCACTGATTCACTTCCCTCTAAATGGCCACCATATCTGAGCTCATCTGAGGCCAAGAGCTTCTTCCAGGTCTCCCATGCAGGTGCCAGGGGCCCAAGGATTTGGGCCTTCCCCTGCTGCTTTTCCCAGGTGCGCTAGCAGGGAGCTGGATTGGAAGTGGAGCAGCTGGGACTTGAACCGGAGCCCATGTAAGATGCCAGCATTACAGGCAGAGGATTGGCTCAGCATTTGTTTTTGTTTTTTTTAATGTATGCTTCCACAGTGGCAAAGCACAGAAAGCTCTGGACGGTTGTGTTAAGTCTTTCTTTGTGTTGGGGGTCATTGGAAAAGCTCAAAATGCTCCACCCCCTTCTGCAGCTCAGCAGAAAGCCTGGTGTGTGCATGCCTGCTGCTGGCAAAGGCAGACTCCGCGTGGGTCCACTGCCAGGAGACCCCGCCGCAGCGTGTCTCTAAGCTCAGGCTCTGTGTGTGGAATCCCACGGCCACTCTGAGCTCCTGGGAGACTCTGCTGCTGTCGCTGCAGCCGCTGGGCACTCTGAGTCCCAGCCAACAGCCCTCTCTCTTCGTCCCTGCCCAGTGGAATGGAAAACCCCGCGGGGTTTGGGCAGCAAGTGCAGGTACCACACAGCCTGGCTGCAGCATCAGCACCCCACTTTGGCAGCTCGGACAGCTGGTCGACCGCCCTGGGGGAGGCAGGGGCGGGCAGGCAGGCAGCGGGTTCCTGGCAGATGCTCAGAGATCCCGGCCAGCCTCACCAGCACCGCCTGGCACATCCAGCAGGCCTCCTTGGGGAGGAGACTGGTGGTCTGCTTGGAGAGATTCAGTCCAGAACAGTGCTGTCACCCATTGGTCCCTGAAGTAGCAGGTGGACACTCATTTCTGCTTTTATTTTTCACTGTAATCTATTTGATTACCCAAAGTTTTTTTTTTTTTTAATCATTTGAACCACTTCTTAATGTGCAGTTCCCTGGCCTTGGCTGTGATTCTATCACCGCCCACTTCCAGAATTTTTAAAACTTTATTCGAAAGACAGAAAGAGCTGTCATCTGCTTCTTCGTATCCCAAATGCTCCTGAACTGCTAGAGACAAGCCAGGTCACAGAGAGGGGGCTGGGAACGCCCTCGGGGGTCTCCCACGTAGGAGGCAGCAGGGATCCTGTGTCCCAGGATGTGCCCGAGCCGGGATGCTCGAGCCAGGAGCTGGACTGGGCATCGAAGGAGGTGCCGGAACTGGGGTCACAGCGGTGTGGGCAGATGACTGCAGCTCTGTGCCACGCCACGCCCACTCCCGGGTCACACCCACTGCACGCCACGCCCACTCCCGGGCAACGCCCACTCCCGGGCAACGCCCGCTCCTGGGTCACGCCCCTCCCGGGCAACGCCTGCTCCCGGGTCACACCCACTGCAACGCCACGCCCACTCCCGGGCCACGCCCACTCCCAGGCATTCCACCAACTTCAGCACCGCCCGCAGGTGGAATCCTGCTGTCTGTGGGTCCTGAAGGTCCCTCCTCTTCAAGGCTGACACGACAGCCCGTGGCACAGAAGGCCCCCCTGTCTGCCGTGGGTTCTCCTTTCATGGGGTCATGGGAGGGGCCTCCACCCTTTGGCTGTTATGCATAATGTTTCCCAGGCACGGGTCAGAGGTTGAACAATTGGGACTCAAACTGGTGTCCATAGAAGATGCCAGCACCGCATGCAGAGGCTTAGCTCGCTACACCCTGGCACCCCCTAGTAAAACATTTTTTTTAAAGATTTATTTTTATTGCAAAGTCAGATACACAGAGAGGAAGAGAGACAGAGAGAAAGATCCATCCTCTGGTTCACTCCCCAAGTGGCTGCAACAGCTGGAGCTGAGCTGATCCGAAGCCAGGAGCTTCTTCTGCGTCTCTCACGCAGCTGCAGGGAAGGCTTTGGACCGTCCTCAGCTATCTTCCCAAGCCACATGCAAGGAGCTGGAGGGGAAGTGGGGCTGCCGGGATTAGAACTGATGACCATATGGGATCCTGACGCGTGCAAGGTGAGGACTTTAGCCACTAGGCTACTGTGCTGGGCCCCGTATGTTTTATTTATTCAAAAGACATAGCTACAGAAAGAGTCAAGAGAACTATTCTATCTGCTGGTTCATTCCATAAATGGCGGCAACATCCAGGGCTGGGCTAGGCTGAAGCTTGGAGGCTGGAACTCCATCTGGGTCTCCCACATGGGTGGAAAGGTCCCAGGTCCTTGATTGCTACCTGCTTCTTTCCCGTGCGCGTTATCTGGGAGCCAGATGGCAAGTGCAGCAGCCAGAATGTGAATGGGTTTGCTCAGCTTTTTGTTCCTTTTTTTGGAAGATGAAAGAGCTAAGGGCAGGTTCCATGGCCCTCGAAGGAGAGAGCTGGGGGCGGAGAAGCTGTGAGGACACCCAAGACAGAAGGTAGAGCGATCGGGAGGAGGACGTTGGATGTGGACAGGGGCCTTGGTCAACTTTATATTGCTATAGTAAAATTCCAGAGTTTACATCTTAAATACAGAGAGGTTTGTTTAAGGCACGTTTATTTGTTTGAAAGTCAGTTATCCAGAAAGACAGAGAGAGAAAATTTCCCTCTATGGATGCACCCACACCCCGCCATCGGTGGCAGCAACAGTCAGGGCTGGATCCAGCCAGAACTAGGAGCCAGGAGCCTCTTCTGGGTCTCCCACGCGGGTGCAGGGTCCTAAGGCTTTGGGCCGTCCTCCACTGCTTTCCCAGGCCACAGGCAGGGAGCTGAATGGAAAACGGAGCAGCCAGGAAACGAGCTGGCACCCTTGTGGGATGCTGGTGCTTGCAGGGGGGAGCACGACTGAGAGCTTGCACCGAGCCCTCTCACTTCCACTTCTTAGGAAACAAACAGCAAAGGATGTCACTCTGTGTGTGTGTGGTGGCCGGGGGGGTGGGGGTGGCATCCTCTTGATCTCAGCGACTCCTAGTCACCCCCAAAGGCCCTGCTTCCAGGTCGCGTTGAAACATGAACGTGGGGGCCTGGTGCTGTGCAATAGCCTAGTGGCTAAATCCTCACCTAGCATGTACCAGGATCCCGTATGGGTGCTGGTTTGTATCCCACACATACTCAAATACATAGCCAGATACACAGAGATACAGACACACACAAAAAAAACACACGCAGACACACACAGAGACACACACACGCAGACACATGTGCAGCGACAGATGCATGTTCATATACACGCACACCTGTAGACCTGCACATACAGCGTCACACACGTGTGCATGCACACACAGTGTACACACCTCATCTTCCTCTTGCTTTAAGCCTTTAGCCCCACAATGACCCCCCAGTGCCCCCTTCCAGTCTCTCCTCCCCACAAGCCCATCCCCACCCCATCAGCAACGCCCCATCACCCAAAGAAAACCCATGACCCAAACAGTCAAGAGTGCATCCGTGGACCGGTCTCCATGGCAACAGCCGTGAATGAGCCAAGCAAAGTAACCTTGGCGATGGCGTGAATGAAGAGTGGCCCGTTGCCATGGCGATGGGTTGAATGGAAAACCCCTCCCTGCCCTCCTGCTCCCTCACCACCCTCCCCTTCGCCCTGCGCCAGCACGGCACACGACGTCACGGAGCTGGAACAGTCAGCGTGAAGTCGGTGTGTCTATTTTCAACCCCAAGTTACAAAAATACACTTCCACAAAGCTCACGCTCCAGCTTGTCCCTCCCCTGCCTCCCACCCTATTCTCTTGTGTTTCTTCCTAGGACTCCCCTCTCAAGGATACCTGGGGAAGGGGAGGGCAGACAGCTCCCAAAGCAGCAAAGGGGGAGGTTTCCCTTTGGGGACCAGCACTGTCCTCCAAAACTACCAGTTAATGAGAGGAACCAACTTACGGCAGAAACGGGGGCACCGATACAGCTTGCATCTATAAGAGGCCAGCTCCTGAGGTTGACCAGTTCTCCATCAAAGAGCCGCCCTCCCACCCTGCTCTGCCCATAGCTGGAACATATACCATGGTACCATGTGCTCTCTGCAGCTGATGGACAAGGACATGCGGACACGCTTAGAAACCCAAGCGAGGAAGTCTGGATCTGGAATTCAGTGCCTTGGAAGGGTTCTGAGGGGAATCCCAAGTTTCTCAAACTCAAAGTCTGCTCATGGTATTCACACCTTCATTGCTTGATCCACTTTCTCATTCGACTCGCTCAAGCGTCGCTGTAGCCAAGAGCTAGGACTCGCGCAGGCGTCTGTCCGTGGAAGCTGTCGAGGGAGGGCACTGTGACCTGGCAAAGGGATGCTCTGACTTGGCAAGAAAGAGAACATCTCGGGGTGTTGAGAAGGGCCCGCTCTTACAAGGCACTGTTGAAAACACTGAAATTGTTACAGTCTCGTTTAATCCCCCCAGCAAGCCTGTGAGGAGAGGGCTCTGCCGTGTGCCCATTTTATGGGTAAAAATATCAGAGTTGTGGCCGATTCACGTTGTTGTCACGTGACAAGGGAGTTTTGGAATTGCCAGTGAGTAAGACGGAGACAGGCAGACTAACTCCTGGAAGATTCCTTAGGAAATTAATGCCCTTTGCCACAGCAGCACCGTCACAGGCTTAGGGATGGGTATAGAAGTGGAGACAGACTTTCTGTGGCCAGTGGGGTGTGTGGTATGTGGTGTGTATGGAAGAGCTCTCAATTCTTTCAATCCATTAACGTTTAAAGACCGCTGAACTGAAACTGTCCTACTGTGGGGGCCCCCTCAATGCTTGTTGATAGAGAGGGGAGCGGGAAGGGTCCTTCTGGATCATTCCAAAGTCAGCATTGCTGGTGTGTGTGTGTGGAGGGGTTTGGGGTTGGGGGGAGAGAGTGACCCAGGCAGGGGCAGCACAGATGACCCTGGCCTCACCTCTCCCATCTGTGAAATGGGACCAGCCACCGCCGACTTCAGCAAGTCATTGCTATAGTAAAGTTGACGGGAAGTCCTCCCCTCACTCCACCCCCACCCCTTTTTTGTGCAAAAGTTGTGTGACTTGGGGCAGGCTCCCTAACGTGTCTGGCTTCCGCGCAGCGGGGAGTCGCGGTCTCTTGCGGGCAGCCTGACCCCTTGCTTGTCCTTGTGACAGGTGTTTGGCATCTTCTAGTCGCTGTCACCGCCACTAGGGGTGTCTCACTCCCGGCCCTGCAGCAGCGGCTGTTTGCCAAGGAGCAGCCTGACCTGTCCCTGGGGATTGCTTAGCTTCATTTCCGGAAAGCTTTTGGGGTTGGCGTTGCTGGTCTCTAACGGTGGTGGCCCTGCAGTCAATCCGTGCTGGAGTGCCTGGGTATGAGTGCCGGCTCGTCTTCCGATTGCAGCTCCCTGTTCACGTGTACCCCCGGGAAGCAGCAGTGCATGGCTGTCAAGCGCTTAGGTCCCCGCCACCTGTGTGGGAGACCCAGATGGAATTCCTGACCCTTGCTTAGTTTTGGCCTGGCCCGGCCTAGGCGATGGCAGACATGTGGAAATGAAACCAGCAGATGGAACGGTTGGCTCTCTCTTATTCTCTCTCTCTCTCTCTTCTTTCCAATGAGCAAAAATAAATAACAGGGACCCGAGTTGTGGTACAGTGAGTGAAGTCGCCCCTGTCGGAGTCCCAGCTGCTCTTCTCATAATCAAACTGCGTGTTGTTGCCCCCGGGAAAGCAAGAGATGATTCTCTCGGGACTTGGGGTCCTGCCATCCACTTGGGGGACCCGGATGGAGCCTGAGTTCATCCCAGCCCTGGATGTGGGGGCCATTTCAGAAACAAGCAAGCAGATGGAGGATCTCTCTCTGCCTTTCCAATAAATACATCTTTTTAAAAAATTTTTAAGCATATTCAAAGTTCATAGACCACGAAACAGAAAGATGTGTTTATCTAAAATTATTTGAAATTATCTATCCAAAATTATTTGAAATGCTTACCTGTGAGGAATCTTCCAAGAGTTCATGGAAACACGTATCATTGGGGAAAAAAAACAAAACCTATGCTTGGATTTCAAAATTTGGGGATGCCAAAATTAACTTCTCCTTTAAGTCCATTTTCCACGAACTCCAAGTTCCCTCTCGGATCCGCCCTTAAGGAAAGCTGAAACCTGGCCCTTGTGTCAGCACACCGGGGGGCGGGGGGAGAGGCGGGGGTGTCCTTGAAATGAGCTTGCACCACGGGGAGACCCCTGCTGGCGCTGGACCCCAGCCTGCTGTCCCTGAGGTGCCGTGTGCCTGAGTCCAGGGCAGGGCCCTGCTTCCGGCTTCCTGCTTTCCTGTGCAGCTTGGATATACAGCCAGGAACCAGGAGCTTCTTCCCATGTGGATGCAGGGGCCTGAGTAGTTGTGCCATCCTTTTCCAGGCATTTTAGCGAGGAGCTGGATGGCAAGTGGAGCAGCTGGGATTTGAACTGCATCCATATGGGATGTTGGCACAAAAGGCAGGGGTTAGCATGATACACCATGATGCCAGCCCCAACTATACCATTTTTTAAAACGTTTGTTTTTAGTGCAAAGTCAGATGTACAGATCTTCCATCCACTGGTTTGCTCCCCAAGAGACTGCAATGACCGGAGCTGAGCCAATCCGAAGCCAGCAGTTTGGAGCTTCTTCTGGGTCTCCCATGCAGGTGCAGGGGCCCAAGGCTTTGAGCCATCCTTGACTGCTTTCCCAGGCCACAGGCAGGGAGCTGGGTGGGAAGTGAAGCAGCTGGGACACAAACCGGCGCCCCCACGGGATCCCAGCAGATGCAAGGCGAGAACTTTAGACTTAGAAGAAGATCCTGGCTCCTGGCTGTGGATCGACATCTCCAGCTGATGTGTCCATTTGTGCTTCTTCTCCTCTCTTCTCTTCTCTTCTCTTCTCTCCGCTGGCTTTGCTCATTTTCTTCCTCGCTGATTCTCACACAGCAACTCTGCGTGTCGGGGTAGGTACAGCGTGACCCTGCCATGGCTGCATGCAGTGACTCAATGATGACAGCATGGCAATAAGTGTCCCGGGGGCTTCAGACACGATCCTTATTATGTGTCAGAGACACTCAACACCCCTGCCTGCTAGCTCTTTTAAAACAACGTATCTTTTTTTTAAAGATTTATTTTTATTATTTTTTTATTGGAAAAGCGGATATACAGAGAGGAGAGACAGAGAGGAAGATCTTCCGTCCGATGATTCACTCCCCAAGTGAGCGCAACGGCCGATACTTTGCCGATCCGAAGCCAGGAGCCTCCTCCAGCTCTCCCACCCGGGTGCAGGGTCCCAAAGCTTTGGGCCGTCCTTGACTGCTTTCCCAGGCCACAGGCAGGGAGCTGGAAGGGAAGCGGGGCTGCCGGGATAGAACCGGCGCCCATATGGGATCCCGGGCGTGCAAGGCGAGGACCTTAACCACTTGCGCCACGTGCTAGGCCCTAAAACAATGTATCTTTTACTCTCCTATTCTTACAGAAGTGGAGAAAGACCACCCCACCCCACCCCACCCCATGCTCCACAAGAGACAAGACTTTACTCCCGAGACGTCACAATGGGGCCACCTTCCTGAACTCCCCCTCCCCCACTTCTAGAATCTTCTACGCTGGCCCTCAGAATCAAGGGGCACTATGGCTTTCCCCACACTCCTGTCACCTTGGGAATTCAGTGTGGCCGTAGTGAGCCTGCCGTTGCTCGGAGGACACAGGAGAGAAGATGGTTGAGGCTTAGCTGAAAGGTTTGTAAAGCAGACTTGGGTGAAGAATTTTAGGCAAGGCAGAACGTGCTGAGTTCTGCTTTGCTTTCCCAAGCTCTTGCCTGCCCGCTGAGAATGTTGTTTTTTTTTTTTTTTTTTTTGCCCTGTCATTGTTGGATGCTGATTTCTGCTGACTCATCTCTCTGAGCCAGGCAGGAGGGAGGAAGACAGAATTTCTCATTGATCTTTCCGGGCCCCCTCCCCGTTTTGGGAGTGACTCAGCTGTGATTCACATTTTAATTAATGAAAGGGAAAAACCTGATCGAGTCCTAAGGCAGGCGTCCAAGAACGCCTCACTCCAGGCTGATTATAATAATAGTAATAAGACCCGGAAAAGAGAGAGAGAAGTGGGTGCCCTGAATTCAGCCCCAGCTCAGCTCGCTCCCTCACTCCCGGGGCAGACAGTCCAAATCCGGAGCACCGTTTTGCTGCAGAGTTAAGCTGAGGTCAGGACGGGACACGGAGGGACAAACCTCCAGGGAGAATGAGAGAATCACGGCAGCTTCACGTCCAGGCAGCAGCACTCACCCCGTCTCCTGCCCGCCCTGGAGTGAGTTGTCCTCAGAGCCACTGATGCTGGCAGGTGCTCGACTGTTTGGGGCCACAAAACAAGATAGATTTGACACATCGGGACAACGCTGGGCTTGTGGCGTTGAGCGCTTCATGAAGGATCCCATGATCGCTAAGGGCTGACATCCAGCACAAGAAAGACCCTTAACGCCCAGCAGCACAGAGCAGTGCACTGAGCCTCCGCTTGCAGTGCCGGCATCCCCTATGGGTGCTGGTTCAAGTCCCGGCTGCTCCACTTCCCATCCAACTCCCTGCTTGTGGCCTGGGAAAGCAGCGGGCGATGGCCCAAGTCCTGCACCCACAAAGAAGACCCAGAAGAAGCTCCTGGCTCCTGGCGTTGGATCAGTTCAGCCAGCCTATGTAGCTATCTGGGAAAGGAGCCAATGAGTAGAAGATCTCTCTCCTCTCTCTCTGTAAATCCGCCTTTCCAATAAAAATAGATCAGTCTTAAAAAAAAAAAAAAAAAGACCTTTGAGGAAGAAGTCTCCAGGGTCGCCATGGGGAAACTGAGGCACGGCAGACTGCTCCCCTTGATCCACACAGAGGCTTTCGAGAGATGAGCCCTCGTGGCAGAGGTGCAGCAGCCCCTTCTGCGTGTCTTCCATCCCGCTGGCTGGAGGGGTGGACGGGGGAAGTGCTGCTGACAGCTCACTCAGGAGCCTTCCGTGGGATCCTGTTTAAAAGACTGGAAATCTCTCCGTGGACCCCAGAGAAGACTGCGGAAGCTGACGCTGCGGCTGCCGGAGCGCATTCACGGCTTTATGGAGTGGGTTCCTTTGAGGGACTAGGCGTACTTGCTTCCCCGAGTCAGACAAAGTGGCAAGGGTCAGCAGAGAGTTCACGAAAATTGGGAGGTTTGAAAAAAAATGATGCGTGGTTTCAAATAATTTTTTTAACACTAAAAAAGTCCAGTTTTCAATTAACTTTTTTTAAAATTGATTTTTGATGGCTCAATGCTTAAATTCTCTCTTTGTATCCCGCGCCAGGATCCCATATGGGTGCCAGCTCGTGTCCCAGCTGCTCCACTTGCCACCCAGCTCCCTGCCTGTGGCCTGGGAAAGCAGTGGAGGACGGCCCACAGCCTTGGGGCCCTGCACCCGCGTGGGAGACCTGGAGGAAGCTCCTGGCTATCGTGCCAGGTCTTCAATCCCTCTTTTAAATGAATAAATGATTGTTTCAAAGCTTTGAAACAAGCAAAGAAGGGGAACTGGCAGATGAGGAACTTAAAGTGTGAAACCTGAGTCAGTGTGCGACGTGGCACCCAAAAAAAGGGAAATTAGAAAGCTGAAGAAACAGGGAGGGCTCCTGTATGCACTTTAAAAAATAACAAGATTTTTTATTTTTATTTGAAAAACAGAGTTATATAAAGAAAAAGAGAGAAAAAGATCTTGTGTCCACTGGTTCACTCCCCAAGTGGCCGCAATGGCTGGAGATGAGCCAATCCAAAGCCAGGAGCCAGGAGCTCCATCTGGGTCTCCCACACGGGTGCAGGGTCCCAAGGCTTTGGGCCGTCCTCCACTGCTTTCCCAGGCCACAGGCAGGGAGCTGGATGGGAAGTGGAACAACCAGGACTTGAACCAGCGCCCATAGAGGATGCCAACACTGCAAGCAGAGGCTTAATGGGCTACACCACTTTTCCACAATCCCTTCACTGACATGGTATCATGTTTGGCTAAAACCTACACACAGCCTCCCATAGACTTCTCACTCCTACGACACATGTATTGTTTTGGGAAAAAATAACAGCCAGGGGAAAAAAAAAAAAAAAGCCTGCCTCCCTCTCCGCCCCTCACCCTGCCTGTGTCTGAGCTCAAGGAAGACCTGTGGTGCTGCAGTGGGGAGGCCACTGCTCAGCATGCCCGCAGCCTGGGATCTGAGCCTGAGCTCTGCTTCCTGCTGGGGTGGACACTGTGGAGAGAAGCAACCGGACTGGGCCACGGCCTAGTTGCTGATGGGTCATTGGCTCACGTGTCAAGGTCCAGAGCCCTAGACACAACGGTCCCTTTTGCCCCAGCCACTCAAGCATTCCGTATTGACCTATCCAGGAAACAGGTGGAAAGAGGGGGCCCCTGGACTCTCCTGCGGCTCCCTGAGGTCTCTGAATGAGAATGGGGAAGTGTGTCACCCGCCCCGTGATCCCCACCCACTCACATAGACAAGGAGGGGTGACATTGTGTGACCTCCAGGGCTGACACCACCGGCCACTCTGCACTCTTGTTATTTTTCTGTTTTTTTTTTTTTTTTTTACTACCTTCATAGTAGTGGTGTTGGATGAGCCAAGCGACAAGCCTGGAATCAAGTAATCCTCCCAGCCACTTGAACCGTGTTGGCACGGCTGGGGCCGCCGTGGGGATTGGAACCCCACACGACGCAGGGCAGTGAGGAGCGGATACAGCTTATCACCCTGAAGAGCTGTTAAGCAGCAGAAGCCCCACCCTCTGCCCTGCCCCCTATGGGCCGCTCCCCCAGGCGCCCCTCTCCCAGGCACCTGCCACCTGTTCTAAGGTTCCACCCATCATCTCTCACCTGAAGCCCCTCAGCTCTTACCTCAATCTCCCATTCCGCCTTCTCCCTTACAGCATCTTGGCGACAGTTGGGACGGAGTTTGACCTTCGGACGCTGAGAGCGGTACGGGTGCTGCGGCCACTCAAACTGGTGTCTGGAATCCCAAGTACGTAAGTTGCCCATCCCCTGCACAAGGCACGGGGGAGGGGCGTCTGGGTAATTTCTTGCTTCTTTCTCCTAAATTTCTCCCTTCACCCCCCCCCCCACACACACATACTCATGCCACCCGTGAGCACCCATTTCACAGATGGAAAACGAGGCTCACACCACTAAGCCTGGATTCTCCCGGCTTGCACGGCCCTCTTATCTTCTGCTCTTCTTATTTCCCCAAAGCAGGAATACACAGGGTTGGGATGACCCGGGAAATGCCTGCCAAGGTCCATAGAATACAAAGGCCACTTTTATTTTTTTAACGCATGTAAAGATTTTTTTGTGTTTTTTTTTTTTTCTCATCATCCACTTGTTCCTGGAACTCTCAAGATCCTTGGGATAGATTCAAGCGCGAAGAGAAAAATAGCGCTAAATACCTCTGCCCTTGTCAGTGACCACGGTTTGGCCCGTCCGCCTGTCCTCGCTCGCAGCCTGCCAGGGTAGAAGCTGTTATTCATGTCACCTGGGATGCTCCAGCTTCAAAGACTTACCACTTCCCAGAGCGCAGCCGGCAGGGTGGCTTCCCCCGCCCCCACCCCCGTAGGAACGGGGCGTTCGTACCAGCAAACGCCACCTATTCCCAAGCGCATTAGGGGCCACCCCAAAAGCAAGTGGCAAGCGAAGGTCCCTGGGTTGCAGCCACCTGGGGCAGTGCGCTAGCGACGTGGTTGGGTGTGGATTCCTTTGGTTAATCTGCTGGGAACCCGCCACTTTACAGATGCAGAAACTAAAACTTTTTCTAATGTCCCTACTTCCTACTGGCTGGGTCAGGTCCCCCCAGCAGCCGTGATGGGGAGGGAGGAGCCTGGCGCACCTGCTCCCTAAGGGAAGGAAGGGCTTATGGGGATCGGAGGGAATGAAGGACAGCACGATGGAGAAGGCGGAACACAGCATGCAGCACATGGCTTTGGCCTTGAGTCCCTCCCGGGGCTGGCTGCTGCACTGAGAGAGGTGAGGAGGCAGCCGTGCCCACCCACGGACGGCAGCTCTTGACGATATAGCGCAAGTCTGCCAGGAAGAGGTGGGGTGCCAGTTCTACAAAGAACAAGATCCAGGGGAGACACCAGCAGGGCTCTGACCACTGAGCCACACCACCACTTCTGGTAGTACAGACCATCCGCTGTAGGGAGATCCTGGGTGCTAATCCCTTGGGGAAACTGAGGCATGACTGTGTCTACATATACATCGCAGAGCTTGCCACAGAACTTGGGATGAGTTGGAACCCCGAGTTAGACTTCCTCATTCGCTCGCCCTCCCGTGCAGCCCTGGAAAGCTAGCCTTACCACAAGAAATGCCTGGAGCCTTAGCATCCCGAGACTTTCAGAGGGTGTCAGCTTCACCCCTGCCCCTTCCAACTTCACCCCTTCGTCTCCCAAGTGAAGATGGATGCTCAGACCCTTCTCTCTCGGACGCAACATCTGGCCCCGTGAGAGGATCAAAGGGGTTTTGGCCTGAGATTCTGGAACCTGGTTACGAGTGGCACATCAGCCACCCCCCCATTGCCTCGCCCATCTGCCACCCTTTCCCACAATTGCCCCCTTCTCTGGCTCTAATTCCCCACCCTCTGTCTCCATTGGGTGGCTGAGGACAGAGACAGCGGCATCAACCCAGCCGGGGGGGAAAGCGAGCTTGGAGTCTGAGAGACTTGGGTTCAAATCCCAGTTCTGCCATTGCATAGGCTCTGATGGAGGTTGAGGGGTGTTTGGACCCGCAGTGTCCACCCACTCCCGGGGAGGCCGAGGAAGAACTGGGACACCACCTGACATCTGGGGGGAAGATGCCACCTTGTGGTGGGGTGATGGAACAGCATTCAGAAACACCCCCCCCAAAAAAAAAAAAATTAAAAAGGCACCTGCTGGCTGGGAACCGCCCCACATCCAGAAACTTGGCTCGGGAACACGTGAATTTCTCACCCAAAAGGTCACCAACCGGAACAGATGCCAGATCAAGTCTAGGCAGGGCTGTGGCTGAACGCAGCATCCTCCCGCCCTGCCCCCTGACCCGAGGCAGGGGTTCGGGTTGCCACCTCACGGGCCCCTGTGGGGCTTCTCTCTCTTTCTGTCTCCTCCCAGGTTTACAAGTCGTCTTGAAGTCAATCATGAAAGCAATGATTCCTCTCCTACAAATCGGCCTCCTCCTTTTTTTTGCAATACTTATTTTTGCAATCATAGGGTTAGAATTTTATATGGGGAAATTTCATACCACCTGCTTTGAAGAGGGGACAGGTAAGGCGATAAAATCCTCGGCGGGCTGTTGGTTCTTTCTTAGTGACAAGTTCCTGGAAACATTCTCCTGGCTGCGGCTAAGGACCTTCTCTCAAATACACACACACACACACACACACACACACACACACACACACACACACACAGACTTGGCAGAAAAAGTACTGAGTAAACTAGTCTGTCCTCCTTGCTCCCCCAGCTTCCTCGAGATCTGGGTGGACGCTCCAGCTGTGGGCTGAGGCCTCTGTAAAGTGACCTGGGGCGGGGCAGGGGAGGGCAAGTGTGAGCTGGACCAAAGAAGTAAGCCAGCGTGGGGTCCCACTAGGAAGCAGTGTATATGGCACACCTCAGCAGGAGTTTGTGCCCCTGCAGAGCTGGGAACAGGTGTTTTCAGATAGGGGGCACACCTGCGGGGGAGTGGGGATGAGAGGAGGACGGGGTGCAGGGGAGTGACCCTGTTACCTCCAGGACCTGACCTGCTGACCTCCTCCTGGACATCAGCCAATCAGAGTCCAGCACCCCAGCAGGGTCCCAGCTCCTCCCTCTCCAGTGTCCAGCTAACCTTCATTGCTTATAAGGGAAGAATGGGTCTGGGGCCAGCAGAGGGACACTCGTCCCTCAGTAGTGGACGCCGGGAGTGGGGGGCGTGGAGAGGGCTCAGCAGTGAGCCTGACGCAGAACAGAAGGTCAGGTGGTGTCCCCTGCCCCCTCTGCTAGGGACATGGGGGCCAGGAATGTCTTCGGTTTGTTTAGAGAACAATCCCTAAAATAGAACCCTTGAGCGGTAAAGCGGACCCCCCCCCCCCCGCCCCACCCAGGAAGGTTTGTGTGGAGCAGAGCCCCAGCCAGGGGGCAACCTCTGTCTCCTGTAGGGGCTTCTGCCCACTTTCTCCCAGTGATACCCAAGTACGTCGGCAGGCCAGCTGTAGGGACGGGCGCTCTCCCAGCGGGTGGGGGGATGGCAGGGACGCCAGTGAGGAAGGCTTATGGGAGATGACTGCTTTCGCTGGTTTTTTTTTTTTTTTTTTTTTATCCCCTCTCTCCTCTTCTTCCTCTCTCCTCCTGTGTCTCCTGGGCTCGTGAAGTTTGCTCAATATGGAATGTCCTAATTATTTCTTTCCCCCATGAGGAAGGTGTTGATTGAGGAAGAGCTATTTTGGTGCCTCCCTCCCCACCCCCCCAACTCAGGCGGAAATAGAGAGAGAGAGAGAGAGGCAGCCCTCCTGGGTCCCATCTGTGGGATTCTGTTTTGCAGGTTTCCCAGGGCCGTCTGGGGTCTGGGTGAGGTCAGGAGGGGACGCAGGTGGATAAGGAGCCTGGATTTAGGAAGATGGCTGAAAAGCTCACAATTAAAAATATAAGATGTGTGAGTAAGACACAGAAATATGCAGACACCCAGGCAGCTGGTTAATTTTAAAATGTATTTATAACCAAATTCCTCAGACTCTCCACATGGAATTTTTTTTTTTTTAGAAGCAAACCTCAAAATGTTTCATGTCGGTGGGGCTGTCGTAGTTCATGCTAGCTAAAGGTGGCATCTGGCCCTGTGCCCTAGGGGAAGCTCCAGGGATTGAACCCCAGCTCTTCTTCCGACTCCTGTGTCCTGTCCTGGAAGGTGGCAGGTGGTGGTCCAAGCACTTGTCTCCTGCTGCCCCTGTGGGAGACCTGGATGGAGTTCCTGGCTCCTGGGTTCACGAAGCAAACAAGTGGGCATAGATGCTGGGTGGACACACAGAGAAGCTTCCAGAAGAAAGAAAAAAAAGGGGGGGGGCACCTTGCCAAGGACACAGTGGATTTTTAGGAACTCATGAGTTTATTTTTTTTCCCCCTGCCCCGAGCCTTATGTTGGGAACAGGCTGCCTTCCAAACTGTGCCTGTGGATACAAAGGCGTTTTCTGGCACCAAGGATGGAACTGGGCAGTACGGGCTTTGAGAGGGAGGAGGTCCTCCATTCATCCAGGGCTCCAAGGGTTAAAGGCCCAAGTGGGTGTGCTCTGTCCTGGCTCCTGGCTTGCGTTTTGGGGAGGTGCTTTGGGGTTTTGTTTTGGTCTCAGGGTGAAAGCTGAGGGGTGTCACCCTCTCCACCAGCGCCTTGGGATTGGAACCACGGCCTGGAGCCACCTCGACCTCCTCGCTGACCCCACCTGCCCCTTCCCCAGGGAATGCCCATTGTCAACTCATTTCCCTCCTTGTAGCATTCGAACAATCTGCCTCCTGCTGCCTGGGGAGGAAGGCTTGGCTTCTGGTGCCTAACACCGCCCCCCACCCACCACCACCAGGCAAGGGTAGGGACTACGTGTACTGGTGTCCTCGCCCCCGGCACATCTGAGCCCTGATCTTCTGGAGAAGGAAGAAAGTCAACCAGGCTATAGAGTGCCACTAGGCGAGTGACACGTTAGCCATCCAGACAGGCACAGCCGTGTGACCCCTTCACACACACCACCACCACCACCACCACCACCACCCTGACCCCGCCACCCAGGTCACCAAGGAGTGACCGTCCATTCCAAGACGGCACTAAAAGTGCTTGGAAAAGAGGGAGCTTGCGTTTCATTGGCGGGTGAAGGGACGGACTTGACCTATGTTCCCAGCGGGAAGGCACAGTGCGCGGAGGGCAGGATAGATCAGAGGGAAGATTGGCCCAGTGTGTGGAGATGCAGTGTGCTTGCTGGTCTCTCAGATGGGTAATGACAGCTAGGTGGCTAAATGATGGCTACATTCCTGCGTGGGTGACTAGGAGTGTGGATAAATGCCGATTGATGGGTGGATAGGTAGATAGGTGAATAGGGTGGGTGGGTGGATAGCTCATGATGATGGATGGATGGGTATCTGATAAGCTGGATAGATAAGATGCAAAGACGGAGATGAGGGGGCTGGTGGATAGATGGATAGAGAGTCAGGGAGATAAATGATAGATGACAAATTTTTTTTTTTTTTTACTATCCATGGAAATTGGAAAAGATATTGCTTGGACAATGATGATAATAAATAGCAGAATGTATGAGATAGAATTCATGAGATACAGCTAGTGCTGTAACTTAAAGGATCATAAATAGCCGTGGAGAAAGTTAAGCTCTCTCAAGATTTTAGGAAAAGAACGGCATGACAAATCCCTAAGACGCAGGAGGGGCAAGTCCAAAAGCAAGAGTAGCAGAAGGCAGCTATAGTGAAATGACAGCTTAACAAAGCCAAGGGGAAAAAGAAAAATCTTAGAAAACAGACTCCAAAGTACAGCCCGAGCAGCCGTGGTCTCCAGCCACGCCTTCCCGCTGACTCCTCCTCTTGCTTCCATAGATGACATTCAGGGTGAGTCTCCAGCTCCCTGTGGGACAGAGGAACCCGCCCGCACCTGCCCTAACGGGACCAAATGTCAACCCTACTGGGAAGGACCCAACAACGGGATCACTCAGTTCGACAACATCCTGTTTGCTGTGCTGACCGTCTTCCAGTGCATCACCATGGAAGGTTGGACAGACCTCCTCTACAATGTGAGTGAGGGACCCCGGGGACTCCAGGAGGCGGGGGGCTGGGGAAGCAGAAGCAGCTCCCCCTCAGCCAGGGCAGCAGCCCAGAGAGATACAGCTCTCAGGAAAAGCAGCCAGAAGTCCAGGGGTTCGGATCTTAGGAATACACACAAAAATGGGGTAGTGTAAAACCCAAGACCTGGAGTCTGCCCCCAAGCTGGTCTTCCTCCGGCCATGCTCTTCCCCGTGGAATGGGACACACCAGGATATTGCTTCCAAGTACGGAATTCTCTGTCCAAGCCAGCTTCCATGGAATTCCATGGGATGTCTCTGGGTGCCTGTTTATACTTGTGTCTGAAGGACAGCTATGGCTGTCAGAACCATGAAGAGGAAGAGAAGGGGGCAGGCCGTGACCAAGGGAACCCAGGTCCCAACCACCACAGTCCGTGCCATGACCCCCTCCTGCGATGGCAAGTCCCTAAATTCGACTCTGAGCCACTAGGTGAAGTACAAGCCTAAGATGACAGATGGACAAGGGAGCATGTGGACCACTGTCCTAGGTCTTAAAATTCAGACGTCTGCTCCCATTTCCTATCACCCGTCTTCCTGTGCACAGCCTCTCCTGCCCCTCCACACATGTGTGTCCATCAGTGCCCAGTTGAGCGTTCTAGGAGTCCAACCATAACCACCCCATTGCCATCAAAAAAGGCCACTCGAGTCTGAGGTCTGACACAGGACAGCCTTGGTGTAGGTCCCCACCTCTGGATGACTTGTCACCCTCAGACAGGGTGTCTGGGCTGTGTAGAGTTGTCACTGCGATTAATTGGTGACAAAGGGAAACCACTGAGGTGTGCTCAGAGCTGACATACTTCCTCAAGATTCCTGCTGCGGGTGGCTGAAGCCGAGGTTGTGGGGACCACAGGTGCTCGGGACCAACCCTTTGAGCTCCTCCCATCCCGAAGGGGTGGCATCCTGCCCATGCCACTGCCTTCTCAGATTGCTTTTCTCGTATGGCAAAGCATTCTAGAAATATTGTTAACGGGCTTCTCTTGAGCATGGCTGTGTCACACTTCTCTTTTTTTGTGGCTGTCCCCTTGAAAGGGTGAGGTTTTTTTGGTCCTTTTTTGTATTTATTGATTGAAAGGCAAAATGACAGAAAGAGGAGAGACAGAGAAAGAGGAGAGAGACCTCTTACCCACTGGTTCACTTCCCCAACGCCAGTATCAACCGGGACTCATCAGCCTGAAGCCAAGAGCCAAGAACTCCATCTAAGACTCCCACCGGGATGCGGCCAACTGCCCGGGCCATCTTCCACTCCTTTGCTCAGGCCCATCAGCAAGGAACAGCCCATATGTCATGCTGGCACCACAGGATGTGGCTTAACCCTCTATGCCACAGCACCAGCCACTCTCCCCCACTACCCTTTCTGGTTCTTCTCTTCTGTAATGTGTCCAGGGAGAACCTGAAATAAATTAATGATGGATGGATGGATGGATGGATCCATAACAAACGATCCCTTTCATCATTTTATCATGAGACACGCAAGCTACAAGGGCCACCACACCCACGGAAGTTGGCTTGAGACAGGAGCTGGTGGCTGTGTAGCTCGCTGCCTGGAGACAGGTGGCATTGGCTCACAAGGTCCCCCTCACCATATGCGGCCTGCAGAGAAGAAAGTCCGTCCGCCCTCTTGGCCAGCCGGGCTGGGGCAGGTGGGGGTGGGGGTGGGGTGTGTGGGTGTCAGGACCTCCCAGGGAGGGGCGGGGGGAGGGGCCCTGTGGCAGCCAGGATCTATCGAGTTGATTTTTTCTTTTTTTTCTTTTTTTCTTTCTTTTTTGGCTGCCCAGGAGCTGAGAGCTTACTGGGCTAAGTGCCTTACCTGCTGCTACTAATCCACCAAACAACCTTAGGAGGGGCAGGGCGTGTTTTTCTTTGTTTTAGCTTCAGCTCCCAGATGGGGGCAGGAGGAGTGAGCCATCTTGGGCTACAGGCTTTGTCGGGATTTGAACCGACACTTGCTTGCTCTCTTTTTCGCTTTTATTCTGCCTCTCTCCCTCTGCTCTTCCTCCTCTCTCTCCTCCACCCCGTTCCTCATACCGTGGTTTCTCTCACTCCTGATTTCTCTCGACTCTTGGTTCGTGCCACTGCGGAGGGAGCCAAAGTTAGTTTAACTGACCACCATAAATGCCTGCCCATCATGGACATGCAGCCCCTTGGGACTAAAGCCCGTCTTTGATCAAAGCCTTGCTTTGCCCGTGTGTGTGTGTGTGTGTGTGTGTGTGTGTGTGTGTGTGTGTGTGTTTCTTGGGCAGTGGGCAGCTGGCGGACTTCAGGGAAGGATCAGTCACTTAGTCATTCAACAACCGTTCCTTGAGTGCCTTCGGGTTGCAGGTACACTGTTGGTGCTGGTCGCAGGCTGTGTCTCTGGTCTAGGCACCAGAGGGGCTGGCACGTGGGTGGGGTACGCCGGAGACTAATGGGTACAAAAGGCAGAGACCAAACATGGACTGTTTGTGGCCTCTGGCTCGTGGGGGAAGGGCGTACAGTCTCTGGGGTGACTTTGGGGACACCAAGGGAGCTGCCAGGACAAATGCATGAGTGAGTGAGTGGGCATGACTGTGTGCCCCTCAGACTTAATAAATTCAGCAGGATCGGGGGGAGGGGCTGCAGATAGAGCAAATAAGGAGAGGGGGCCAGGTTCTGGTCCTGCAGACTCAGCGAGTTATAAGATGTGGTCAGTCAGTTCCCTAGGGTCAAGGTTAAGGCCGCACAGGTGCGTGGTTGGTCTGTCTGCCCTCTGACCCCGCTCCGTCTTGCCACAAAGCCACCAGGGCAGACAGGACCTAGTGCCCACAGGCGTAAATTGGGATGTGGTGGCCTCCCTCCCAGCCACTGCCACCCGTGGCTCCATCCTGGTCAGATCCACCCCAGATTTTTTTTCTGTCGCTTAACCTGGGAAACTGGGCACATCCGGTCTGCTTAGGCTGAGGAAGCTGGGCTCACAGAACTAGACCCCAAAGGAGCCATGGAATAGGAGGCGGGTAGGGGCTTGGCCAGGCCTCAGTCATTTATATCTTGGGTGAGTATTTATCGGGTGCTTGCTAAGAGCTGGACGCCACCAATGAGACTCTTTTCTTTCTGGTCCTGGACGAGTATGGTGACAGAGTGAAGCCAGGAAGAAGCAGTCAGTGGTGATGGCAGAGTAGACACACTGAGCCGAGTTGCAGAGTCTTTTGAGTTCCATTTACTGCATTGGCTTGGGACTCAGAAAGAGAGGGGTGGGAGGGTTGTTTTGCTTTGTAACAAATATTTATTTGGAAGATAGAATGACAGAAAGCGAGAGAGAGAGCTCTTCCATCTGTTGGTCCATTCCCCCAGATACCTGCTACAAACAGGGCCGGGCAGGCCACAGCCAGGAGCCAAGAATTCCATCTGGTTCTCCACCCCCCATGGGTATGGCAGGGGCCCAAGCACTTGAGTCATTCTCTGCTGCATTTTCCAGGCACCTTAGCAAGGAGCTAGGTGGGAAGTAGGGCACCCGGGACTCGAACTAGCATCACAGGTAGCAGTTTGAGCTGCTACCGCCCCCCCCCAAGGAATGCACCTCTTGCTCCCATGGCCTGTCTAAGGCAGGCTTGTGGTGCCAATGGAGTCACTCCCCGCCACCTTGGGACCTGGCTTATAATGGGAGCAGCCACCACTTAAAATATGGCCCCCTTGAGATCCCAGGAGAGCCCCCACCCCGCCCCGCCCCACTCCTCTCCAGGATGTTCAGGATTCTGGCCTCAAAAGCATGCCCCAGTTCTCTCTGCTGCCTCCCCCCACGGCCAGCACCCACTCTCACGTGGCCCTCAGCCAACCGCGAGGGCCCAAGGTAGTTGAGACTGAGTTAATGGATAGCAGCGAACTAGGCCGCTCCCTGTGTGTGAGAGACAAAGGCAATTGGACATTGAGCCTGCCCTGGCGATCCCGGACGGACTTAACCCTGAACACGCAGCCTCCCTTCCACCTGTGAATCTAGACTCAGGCCCAAGGGACCTTGCCTGTGGGATTGGAAGCCAAGCAGGTGGAGCTGTACTGTCACCTGTGCAAGTAGCTAAACCGTGAAAAATTTTCTCTCTCTGCTTCTGCTCCTGCCAGCCTCCCTCACCCCAAGAAAGTGCTCCTGCTTCCCATTGGGAGCCTACTCCTCACTGTGCCCAAGTGAATCCATCCAGGCATGCAGAGGGTGGGGGTGGCTCATCAGAGAGGCAGGTGCAGGCGAGCAGCCGGCGGGGAGCTTGAACTTGGAGGTTGAAGGTGCGCAGGGAACTTGAGTTCATCCATCAGTTAGTCACAGATATGCCTTGGGTACCAACTGCCTGCCAGACTTCGGGCGAGAGTACAGCAGGCAATAAAAACAACAAACCACTTATCCCTTAGGAAGCTGATGTTCCCCCTGCCCCACCACCACCACCACCAAAAATGAGGAGGAGGTGATAACACATGGAATATGGAATTTAGAAGCTGTGATTAGGGAATCAGGGTTTCAGTTGCTCTACAGCCTCCTCACACCTGGTAGAGTTCATCATTCTCACCTCAGCCAACGCAGCAGCAGTGCCCGGTGTACTGTGAATGGTGGGCTTTTAAAGCCACACACACAAAAAAAAACATTCTGTCGACTCACAGGATGATGGATGACTAAAAGGCTGTCCCATCCTCCCCCCACCCCGTCTGATGGCTTTGAGTCAAGACAACCCCTATTATGAGGTTAAATTCACAGGCTTTGGGCATGGCTGCCCAGTTCAAATGCCACATCCACTACAGTCTGCCTGCTTGACTTTCGACCGGCTCCCTGATTTTCATCGGCTTGGGCAGGATGATACCACAGGGACATGCTAAGAATTCAGTGAACTAACTTGAAAAAATGGACTTCTAAAAAGCACCTGTTGCATAGCGACTAACCTGGTTTGTATCCTTCTTACACCTCTGCCTCTCTTTCCTTGTTTCTGTCCCTGGATCTTGTTTTTTTTCTACATCCCCCTTGGTCTATTTGTGGACTTCCTTCCTCTTGAAAAGGGAGCTGAGCATTTGTGTTTGGAGGGTGATTCTTTGAGTTTAACAGGGGGCAGAGAGGAGAGAGATACTTAAGGAAAAGACTCCCAATGCTGCTGTGTGACGTGGTGTCTCACCCAACTTGTCAGATCCTGTGGTCATGCATCTCCTGTGCTGGGGGAAGGGAGCAGGCATCACGGATTTGTTTTATTGTTTCAGAGGGGTTAGCTCCCTTTCTCCTTCTGGTCTGTGCTCTGGTTCGTGACTTTGTGACCTGTATGATCAGCACTGAGCTTTGTTATCCCCTAGTGTGTCCACCCTTGGTTGGGCCTCACGGCTTAATTTCCCACTCTGTCCCAGGAGAGCCACCGCTGGCCCTTCCTTACCTGTCAGGAGCTTCCTGAGCCCTGTCCCCCACTCTCACCTGCTTTCCTTCTTCCCCTCTCCCCCTACAGAGCAACGATGCCTCAGGGAACACTTGGAACTGGTTGTACTTCATCCCCCTCATCATCATTGGCTCCTTCTTTATGCTGAACCTCGTGCTAGGTGTGCTGTCAGGGTAAGTCTCCGCCACTCGTCCCCATCCGGTGCCTCCTTTCCAGCTTCCACCCGGAGAGGCCATCAAATCTTTGCCTTAAGTCTCCCGGGGGAGTCGGCGGGGGAGTGAGGGAACACCGAACCATCCCTTGCACCTTGCTGTCAGCGGCCCGATTATTAACAAGCCAGGCACAGATGCATTGGTTGTGTGCTGTTATCAGCCCCCAGGCAGTGACTGGACTCACACAGCCTCACTTCTTGTATTTGATCTGTACAAAAAAGAACAATAGTACTGTATGCCCAAGGTTTTTTTTTTTTAAGATTTATTTTTATTGGAAAGGCAGGTTTACAGAAAGAAGGAAAAAACAGAGCGAAAGGTCTTCCATCCGCTAGTTCACGCCTCAGGTGGCTCCAGTGGCCGGAGCTGAGCCCCTCTGAAGCCAGGAGCCTGTTCTGGGTCTCCCACATGGGTGCAGGGTCCCAAGGCTTTCGGCTATCCTTTATTGCTTTCCCAGGTCACAAGCAGGGAGCTGGATGGGAAGTAGAGCAGCCGGGACACACACTGCTGCCCATATAGGATCCCGACACTTGCAGGTGGAAGACTAACCAGTTGGACCATCACACCAATCCTATAGCGTAGTGTTATGATTTTGTTTTTTTTAATTCTTTAGCCAGCTGTATTTTTTTTTTTAGAAAATGACACACATGACAAGAGATCCCCTCCCTCTCATTCTCTGATCTCCTCCCCCCAAAACTGCCTTCCATCAAAGCCTACACACACACACACACACACACACGCACGCACACACTCACTCACACTGCCTGAAATCCCTGCAGCCGGACAGCCAGACCTTGACTCCTGTTGTGTGTCTGCAGGGAGTTCGCCAAGGAAAGGGAGCGTGTAGAGAATCGGCGGGCTTTTCTGAAGCTGCGGCGGCAGCAACAGATCGAACGCGAGCTCAACGGGTACATGGAGTGGATCTCAAAAGCAGGTGGGCAAGTCCCCTTCCTCGGGGCATCCAGGGAGGGAGGGCAGCTCCCGGAGAAGGGGGCCCACAAGAGAGAGAGAGAAAAAGGCAGCTGCGGGAGTGGCACATGATGTTAGGAGAGAATCTAGAAGGGTCATCCCAGATTGTAGCTGGAAGAACCCAGAATAGCATCCTGAAACTCCAGCCTCTGGCACAATGTAGTGACCGAGTTCAGCTCCGTCACATCCCGGCTCAGCCATGAGCCCCAACGCCCCCTGCCTCGGTTTCCCCAGCTGTTTAATGGAAAGCATGATGCCCCATGAAACCTTAGAAGGCTTCAGGTCGGGACCCTCCCTACACCCCCCCCCACCACTACTACCACCATGGGTCCAGTTCCTTTGCAATAATGAGGTAACGGTTGGACAGACGCTCATCCGCTGTCCCACAGACGGCCAATACCCTCCAGGCTGTGTATAAAGCCCAATAGCATGCAAGTGCGTGGTGAAGAGCCCGACTCAGAGCATACGCAATTACGGTCCCTCCTACCCCCCTTTTTCAAGTACTGTCACACACACAACCCCCTCTCCTACCCTGCGTCGGCTGACTCTGTGAACAGGGATCCTGCAGGTATATGGGGCCAACCATACCCGCTTTATGCAATTGTGAGAGCGCTGAGGCAGCTCATCCCAGCAGGGCGTTGGCTATTTGCCCTCTTGTAGAGGTGGGGCCGGCCGTGAGTCAGAGGCAGTGGAGTGTGGCCTGTGCTGGTCTGGGGGAGTTAGGGTCCGTTCCCACGCCCCATGGAGGGCCCCTGTTTCTCACGTGGCCACGGAGGTGGTGCAGGTGCCACACCTTACCTGGGCACCCTTCCTTCCTCAGAGGAGGTGATCCTTGCCGAAGATGAGACCGACGTGGAGCAGAGGCATCCCTTTGATGGTAACTGCCCTGACACTTGTTCTGGGCGGGTCAGGGCTGGACCACGGTGGGCGCCGTCGGAAGTATCTTGGCCAGGGCAGGGACAGGGGGAGCGCAGATCATGCAGGAAGCTAACAGGGGGCCTGACTCAGAAATGAAAGAGGTAAAAGCTCCTGGAGAAATTGATTCGAGAGAGAGAGAGCTCTTCCATCCACTGGTTCAGTCCTTAGGTGGCCACCAACAGCCAGAGCATCGTTAAGGCAAAACCAGAAGCAAGAATGCCATCCTGGTCTCCCGAGTGGGTGCAGAAATCCAAGCACTGGGGCCATCCTCCTCCACTGCTTTCCCAGGGACATTAGCAGAGAGCTGAATGGAAAGTGGACCAGGCGGGATTCGAACCGGCCCTCGTATGGAAAACCAGCCCTGTAGGCTGCGGCTTTATCCGCTACGCCACAGCACCGGCCCCTTATACTTATGTCTTAATTCCATTCTTTCTCGGGCTTTTTGAGATGAACTCACATATTTTGTTTTTTCACTACACATATGTACCCACAATAGCATTTTAATGTATACGTTCATGTCAGTAAAAGGTTAGCAAGCATAACCCATTGTAAAAACAGAACATGGTAAAAACTGAGATTGCAGTCGTTTGTCCCTTGCTGCCCCTGTGCTCTCATCTGTGAATAAGTTGGCCAACACCGCGAGCGGAGCAGCCCAACGCCCCAGGTCCTTCATCGGAGTGCGCAGGCTTAAGTCCCAGCTAGGCTCCTGAACCCAGCTTCCTGCGCATGTGCACCCCTGCGTGGGTCCTGTCACCCACGTGGTGTGAGACAGAGACCGAGACCGGGCTCCTGGTTTTGACCCATCTGGAGAATGAACCAGAAGATAGAAGCGCTCCCTCGCTCTGAGTTTCAAATAAATAATAGAATCTTCAATAAAAAAAAGAAGACGGAAAAAAAGTGACGTGGAGTAGGACTGAACAGGGCTTCTCTTTTTATCCTGGGGCTCCAAGATTACAGCTACCAACCCCCCCCCCCAAAATGGAATTGGGTGGGTGTGTCTGCGCCCCATCCTCACCCCCAACCCCCTACCCAGATGCGGCGCGCGCACTGTGCACACCATTGCAAAAAGGGTAACGTCTTTGTCTCCTGCCATGTTCTCATTGTTGGAGCTCTGCGGAGGGCTACCATCAAGAAGAGCAAGACGGACCTACTCAACCCCGAGGAGGCCGAAGACCAGCTGGCCGACATCGCCTCCGTGGGTGAGCCCTGTGCGCTTGTGCGCGTGCCCGAGCACGGGGCCCCCCAGAACGCACCACCACCCGCATGACCCAAAGGAGGGGTGAAGGTCGTCGCATGGTTTGAAGGGGGGGAGGGATGTACGGGGCTAACACCTTTTACTCTCGCAAGTGGGAACGAAGCTGCACCTTTCCCAGAGAACGCTCAGGATGCCAGCTCCCAGGAACCCTGGAGTGGATGGGATCCTTGTCGTCATTCGGGTCGGGAGATAGTGGCATAAACGCTGTAGTTGGCCATGTTTCCTGTGCACCTGCTGCGCATGGGGAGGGGCAGTTCCCACAAAGGATGCTTGAGTCAACAGCAGGAGCTTCACCCACTGTGCCCCAACTCTTGGCTCCTCCACCCACTTTTCCAAGTCCCCCTCTCAAGTGTGTCCACGAATCTGTGACCCGCAGGCACCTGCTGCCGTGTCCCCCTCGTTTCTGTCTGTCAACCGTTTTTGTTGACTTCAGATCCTGTTTGTGGGTCCCTCCGTTTGCTTATCATAACGGCGGCGTCTGAGTTACTTGTCATTTTTTCTCCCATGGGACACTGCTAATGCACCTTCAGTGTAGTCCCCACCCTCACGCTGTGGCTGGGTTTCCTCAGCAAGAGTTGGAGGATCCAGCGGCTTGTCTCCAGTTGGAGACCTTGCGGCTTATTAATCCTGCCAGCCGTGGTTTCAAAGCCACAAAGCCCATTTAACAAACGTTTCTGCGGATCCTCTCATCTGAGCTGCTGCCTGCTCTCTCTGCTTGACAGCCTTTCTCAGTTAAGTAGGTGTGGCGTGACACCTTCAGAAAGCGTGTTTTCATTTGCATGTCTTGATTCCTGGCCCAAACCTGCTGTTCCCTGTAAGGAGAGAACTCGGCGTTTTGCTACTCACGGGTCCACCTGTTTCATCTCTGCCAAGTGAGCGTCAGGCATTGTAGCTCTATGTTGTGCACATTGATTAGTTATGTCTGCCCCCACGAACAAGGGCACATCCGGGATCTCGGAGAAAAGGGAATTAAAAGATGAGTTTATTTTGGCACAAAACACTTGGAAATCCATTTGTCTGTGGCAAACTCTAAGACGTGCGTGCTATGACAAGGCTGCAGTTGGGTTTTTCAGTAGTTTGGCACCAGAATAAACTTTTGGTGATATTTTGCAAGTTTGGGGCAGTGACCCCACTTTGAGTTACTGGTTTCTGCTTTTATTATGCATTTTAATTTTTTATTCATTCTGTAAAAACTTTTAAGTCATTTTCAAAAAAGTTTATTTTTATTGGCAAGTCAGATATACAGAGAGGAGGAGAGACAGAGGGGAAGATCTTTCATCCATTGATTCACTCCCCAAGTGCCCGCAACGGCTGGAGCTGCACCGATCTGAAGTCAGGAGCGAGGGGCTTCTTCTGGGTCTCCCAAGTGGGTACAAGGTCTCCAGGCTTTGAGCTGTCCTCGACTGCTTTCCCAGGCCACAAGCAGGGAGCTGGATGGGAAGCGGGGCCACAGAATTAGAATCGGCACCCACATGGGATCTTGGCACATGCAAGAAGAGGACTAGCTGCTAGGCTACCACGCCGGGCTCTTAAACCGTTTTTAATAGAGTCAGTGTGGTTGTACATCCAGTCCTACTGCTTCCATTTAAAAAAAAAAAATCAATTGTTACATTTTGATCAACCAGCCTTGCTGTTTTCAATTACGGGACATTTATTTGGGAAAGCATGGAAAACAAGAAGGGGGTGCACAGTAAGAACTCTTCTTGGAAGAAGATGGGGTGCCCAGGGCCAGTATTGTGGTGCCGTGGGCTAGTTCATGCTTGTGATGCCAGCATCCCGTACGGGTGCCGCTTTGTGTCCTGGCTGCTCCACTTCCAAGACAGCTACCTACTAATGCACTTGGGGAAGCATCAGAGGGCATGGTCCAAACATCTGGGCCTCTGCCTCCCACATGGGAGAACAAGATGTGGATGGCGTGCCAGGCTCATGGCTTCAGCCATTTCAACCATTTGAGGAGTGAACCAATGGATAAAATATCTTTAGATCTCTCTCCCTTTCAAATAGAGGGAAATGACCTTGTCTTACAAGTCGAAGAATCACTTTGCAGTTACAGGTGTAAAAGACAGGAGGCAGTGAGAGGAGCAACGTGGAAGGAAGGGCAGTGTGGACAAGTCTGAGTGAATGGCTGCAGCGCGATGCCACGGGGCATAGGACACAGTGCCTAGTAGGCACCCGGCTTGTGTTTGCTCTGCCAGCTGCGGGAGCGTGTATGTGGTCAGGGCACTTGGGAAACAGTTTCTCTGTGAGCTGACCCCTGAGCTGGGTGATGGGGCTGGGGGGAGGAGCTCACTAAACGAATGGATGAACAAAAGAGCAAAAGAATGATGAGTGGGTAGCCCTGTCGACCCTGCATGGTACTCAATAAATGCAGGCCAAAGATCCCCTCGTTCACTTCCACATATTCATTTGGTATACAGTAGGTACTCAATAATGCAGGCCAAGGATCCCTGTCCAACCCTGCGTGGTTGTTTGGCATGCAGAAGGTGTTCATACAGTAATGTGAGAACCACTCTTCATTCCCATGTGATCATTTGACCGATGGATGCATCCCCTTGCCATGATCCTGTGCTTAATCCACACATTGAGTAGTTCCCCCCTGACTCACAGGCACACATAAGGCCGACCATCCTCTCTCTCTCTCTCTCTCTTGTCCATCAGGGTCTCCCTTCGCCCGAGCCAGCATCAAAAGTGCCAAGCTGGAGAATTCGACTTTTTTTCACAAAAAGGAGAGGAGGATGCGTTTCTACATCCGCCGCATGGTCAAAACTCAGGCCTTTTACTGGACTGTACTCAGTCTGGTAGCCCTCAACACGCTGTGCGTCGCTATTGTTCATTACAACCAGCCAGAGTGGCTCTCTGACTTCCTGTGTGAGTATTGCCCGGCCCCATCCCTGCCGGCTCCCCTGCTGATCCCTTCCTCACGCCCCTTTTCCCGGGCTGTGTCTGCTCCAAGTCCTGGTCCCTACAGAATCCTCTCGTTGGTTACGGCCAGTGTGGGTAGCCTTGATGCAGATGGGTGTTCCTCCACATTCCTCACAGCTGGCAGTTGGAACTGAGGCCACTACATGAGGTCACAGAGGCTCCCGTGATCCGTTTTTGAGAGGAAGGTGTGTGGATGCTGGTGAATGGGGTTCTAGGAAGAGAGAGACAAGCAGAGATCAGAAGCAGCCAGCTGTATGTGTCTTAGGAATGATCCAATAACGTAAGGTTGCAAGACAGGGAGCTGGAGCATCAGAAAGTGACCTGTTTGTCGCCCTCGCTTTTCACTGCTCATTTCCACCTGCTTCTCCCCTCTTGTTTAAAGCCCTCTGCTTCTTTCCCATGTTCCCTTCCTTCCCTTCTTGGCTTCCTCATGTCCAAGTTTTAATTCCTAGAAGAAGGATGATAAGTGTGAGACTTCGGGCTCCCTCCTTGGTGAGGGAAGGAGCGCCCCAAAGAACTTCCCAAGTAATTGTACTTCCTCCCTGATTCCAAGAATTAGCAGGAGGTGATGGTATTGAAGGGGAGGGTTCAATGGGGGTGAGAAGAAGCACTTCCGAGCAGGACCTGAAAAGTAAAGGGTAGCAAGGAATCAACAAAAGTGATGAGCAGGCACTGAGGAGGCGCATGTCTGCCCTAGGTGCGAGCTGTGGACTCCTGGTGAGGACTCCACACTGCCTTTTTTGTTTTGTAACTTTCCTGCCTTTGACTTTATTTATATGCTGGTCCACAGCTAACAGGAAGACTCAAGAGCCTAGTCCAGATTATTCCTTGTCTCTTTGTGGCTCGTATTGCTCCCGGTCATGCAGGCTGACTCCAGGGGCTGGTTCTTCTTCCGAGAGCCCTGACCCAGTTTCGACCATGATAATTGCACTTGGTCCCCCCGGGGCGCCTTAGAAATGAGGCCTCGATTTGTTTCAACCTTTTCTGATGCTCTATTTTTAATCCCCTCCCTTCTTCCCCACTAATCACCTTGCACTGTCACTTGTCCTGGTTCAGGCACATGAGACCCTAGGGACTTCCTGCCTGGAGCCCGCGTGTCTGTTAAAGGTTCTCCTTTTCCGGTTGTTGAGACACAGAGAGGTTGAGAGACTGCTTAGGGTCACACAGCTTGTCACTGGAGCGACAAAACTCAGATCAGAACCCAGGCAGACAGGCTGCACAGCCTGAGCTGTGTCTCCTGATGGGTGAGCCCTACCCTGAGACATTACCACACGACCTACATTCTCAATGCCTGCGCCACCCTCAGCTCCCTGACTCATTCCATCATCCTGCAAGCATAGACACATCCAGTTATGAAAACGGGTCGCATGTGACCGAGGGCATGCTGGTTCTGAGACACACGTCAGTTTTAGAAATGTTGTCAAAATGGAAACAGAAAAGAAGAGTGTCCTGGCATCCAGCCTTGGGTAGGAAGGAGCCTCTCTGGACTCCAGACTGCTTCGTTCTCGGTAGAAATTGGATTTGGGGGGGAGGGGGGTGTCCTGACCGTTCTTCCAGACCAGTGCCAGATGAACTCTTCTGTTTCCATGGGAACTGGGGGGGGGGGGGGAGGGCAAGCATCTCAGCACCCTGTCAGTCCTCCTGGGCACCAGATGCCACGAACCATTTTCCTTCGCTGATATTTCAACCCCAGCATTTTCCCTGACACACTAGCAGATCCTGAGAAACTTTACAATGAGAAGTGAGTATGAAAGACCTTGAACAGTCAGTGCAAACGACCACAAGTCCATGAGCAAGGTGCTGTGGGTCTGGACATGGGGTGCCCTCTACTTCCAAGATGGTGATCTTCACGTTGCATCCTCTGGGAGGTACAATCGGGAAGGGATGTGTGTGCATGCTCATATAGGGACATCAAGTCCCATTCACAAGGGAATCTGGAGGCCAGCCACCCATGTGGAAGTAAGTGGAGCCTCATCCTCCAATTAGGACACACTGGCATGACACAGTTGTTAACAGGAAGGTTCAAGTCCAGTGTCCTGTGGCTGTATTGGCTGGGCAGCTGGTGAGGATAGCAACAGATAAGGTGTGTTTGGCAAGCCAGGAAAGAGTCTGGGACCAATTTGGCTTTTATACCCAGCTCTCTTGAGAGAATCTCCTCCTAGCACTTGCTCCCAGTGGCCTAAAGGGACCTTATAGTAAACTCGCCTCCTAAAATACCATGCTTAGATTAAGTTCCTACCCTCCTGGTACTGTTACGAATGACTGTGCGTACAGTCCTACGTGAGTTTGGGAACACAGCAGGGACTGGTCATGATGCATGATTATTTTGTTTAGCCTATTCATTCGCTGGTCATGATCCATGATTATTTTGTTAAGAAGCCAGTTCATTCGCTGGTTAATGGATTATGCTTAACTTTTTTTTTTTAATACAATAAGCACCTAGGAGCCCATCAGTCAACAGAGAAACCAGGTTCCTGGCTATTGCCAGTCTCCAGCTCTTCCCATTGAACCAGGACAGAAACTCTCCCCACTTTTCTCCCCAACGTTTATAAGATTCAGTTGACATTTGAGTGGTTGGTTACTTGCCTGCTTGCTTTCACTGGTGTGCTTATTGCTTTATCTTGGGGGACTGGTTGGCTCACTGATTCGTTGGTTTGCTGATTTGTTGGTTGATTGGCCGGTTCGGTTATTAGTTGGTTGATTCATTCATTCATTGGTTAATTCAGTTGATAGCTGGTTGATTCATTCATTCACTGGTTAGTTGGTTGGTTCTGTGTTCATTGGTTTATTTATTCACCAGTTGATTCAGTTGTTAACAGGTTGGTTCACTTGTTAGTTGCTTTCTTCATTTATTGGTTCATTCACTCATTCATAAGTTGCTTTATTCAATTGTTCATTCAGTTGGTTCATTCTTTCATTCATTAGTTGGTTTATTCAGTTGTTGATTCTGTGTTAGTTGATGCAATAGTTAACATGTTAGTTCCTTCATTGGTAGGTTGGTTCAACTGTTACTTGGCCCATTGATTCATTCATTCATTCATTGGTTTATTGGCAGAAAGCAGTTGTTTCTCTTTCCCTTAAGCAGAAAGGAAACTGGGACCATTGGAAAGGCAGCCTTGAGTAGCATTTGCCTGAGGGTCGCCAGAGACCAACCTCACCCCTCCAGACCTGCTGGGCCACACCAAGGGTCAATACCAAAAGAAGACCCAAGCCTTCTGAAAATCACCCCTCTGCCAACAATACTAACCTTTCCCTTCCTTCCTTCTCCCTTCTAGACTATGCAGAATTCATTTTCTTAGGACTCTTTATGTCCGAAATGTTTATAAAAATGTACGGGCTTGGAACGCGGCCTTACTTCCACTCCTCTTTCAACTGCTTTGACTGCGGGGTAAGTGTTCTGGCTGCCGCAGAGCCCCTCTCACCCCACTGTCTCCAGGCCTGGCCTAGAAGGGCTGAGACCTGGGCACATCTGTCAAAAGCAAGAGAGGTAAGGTTTCATCTGGAGAGGGCAGACTCAGCCGGAGACAGGGGAAGAGAGAGAGACGCACCAAGAGGAGGGGGAAAGAACAGAGATGGATGACCTAGCCTTGCTAACACTCAGCACTCGCCTTAGAGAAACACACACAGCTACCCTGGAAGCCTGGACAAGAGCGTCCCTCGCTAGAATAAACCGCAACTTGTTACCAGAAACACAGAGAGCGAGTAAGATCACATGCCACCATCGCTGTGAATCTTGGAAAGCCTCGATCATTCTGACTCTTGCCATCTTTAAGTATCTTCACTACCATGCAGCACCTGTCCATCTGATTGGGCCGTACAAGAATACTTAAACACACGAAGGTGGCGTTGGCTGGTCCAGTCGGGCAGCCAGCATGTCTGTGTGCCGTGTCTTTGGGTTTCACGTGTGGAACTCTCCTCTTTCAGTTCTCCCTCCCTCATGGGGTGGGGAGCGTCTTCTGGCCCTCGGGTTGCATGAGGCCCACGAGAACATTTGGTCTGGCCCTGCCAAGGCCCACCAAATGCACTAGAAGCTCAACCAATCAACAATAGGCTCATGTTTTGGTTGGTCATTGTGTATGCCTCGTGAATGACGTCAGAAGTACCCAGAAGACCACGGGGGGGGGGCAGAGAAATGGTCCCCTACCTTGATCCTACTGGAACCTAACACTCAGCACTATTCTTGACACTCAGCACTAGGGCTTTGGCTGACTACCACCCAATGCCCGTTCTCCACCCTCCCATGAGCACCCCCTGCTTTCCCAGCCTGAGATCCAATCCCAGGCGAGGGAGGGTAACGAAGCCTCCATCTTTCTGCTTCACACAATGACCTCCAGCTCCAGCCCCATGCAGCTGCAAATGACAGGATTTTATTCATTTGCTTTTTAAAATTTAATCCATTCACCTTTCAGTGGACACCTAGGCTGACTCCACATCTCCGCCATTGTGAATAGTTTACTAATTGCTAGGCACCCTGATGCCATGACCCATCTTTGCCCCTTGAGAAGAAATGGCACATGTTGGGAGGAAATAAGTACACAGGAACGGATGTGACTCATATCCAGAGCTAATCCAAGGATTCGGAGAAGAAAACTTGTTTCTTTCCGCTCAAAAGTTGATAGTTTCCTGGTTTGTCCTGCATGTGAAAGCTTCAAGTACCAACCATCCCCTGTGTAACAGAACAGAGAAATGGGGATAAACCCGTGTACCTGACAGGCCCCTGTTTTACCCACCCACCCTGTGGTGGTGTAGGGGTCACCCACATATTCAGTGCGACCCTGGAGCTTTTTCAGGCCTGAGCTGGGGAGTCCCTCTCTCTTGGCAACGCCGGGAGGTGGTAGTGAGCGCAGTCCCCAGGGCAGCCCCGTAGTCACCTGAGGACATGGTGGAGGCTGGGGTCTGCTTTACGGACCATTCTGCTCACAGGCAAGCCGAGTGGGTCACATGCATGTCCAATTTCTGATGGTTTCAGTTGACCCCAGGGTGGAACCTCCCGGTAGGAAACCAGAAGCATCCCTGACAGAATGTTCTGGAACAGCAGGGAGGAATCCCCCTCCTCTACAGAATATGCCACAAAGGGAGAGTGATACTGGCACGTCAACATGCAGATGAACAAAATCAGTGTGGCTCTAAGGATGATCTTTGGATAGCTGAAAACACCGTGCATCAGCCACCCATTACAGAGCCCCATTGATATGAAATGTCCAGAACAGAGAATTGGGGAGTCAGTCACTCCTGATGATAGGGATGGAGGCCTTCTCTGAGGGCGATGAGAATGTTCTGGAACTCAATGGAGGTGATAACTGCACAGTATTGAGAGTCCCTTCATGGGGCTGGTTTTGGCCTGCTATGAATTTTCACTTCAATTTACTACAAATTTCAGGATGGTGGCTACATCTCAGGGTCTCTGGAAGCTTCTAGAAGCCTCAAGGATTATCCTGTATGTCAGCTTAGGGGGTGACGGCACAGACATCCGCTTGATGATGATGATGCATTTCCGGAATTCTGGAGAACGGGGGGGAAAGAAATCGAAGGGGGCAGGGGTCCTCCCCGTGCTTCTGGGTGGAGGTGGGAAACATTGCTGCAATGGGCCCAGAATCCTGGCAGATCTTGGGACTGGGACACCGAATTTGGACATGAAAACACTCCCTCTATGTGCCAGGTCATCATCGGCAGCATCTTCGAAGTCATCTGGGCTGTGATCAAGCCCGGCACGTCCTTCGGAATCAGCGTGTTGCGAGCCCTCAGGTTACTGCGTATTTTCAAAGTCACGAAGTAAGTCTTCAGGGTGAGGGGGGTGATGGGCATGGCGGGGAGGGGGCAGAGCAGGGCCCTCCCCAGCCTGTGGGGCCAGGCTGGCTTGTGGTCCTCCCTCCCAGCCCCCACTCTCAAGTGGCCGGGCCTGAGAGCTCAGCTGGTCTCCACTGGCAGGTACTGGGCATCTCTCCGGAACCTCGTCGTGTCTCTTCTCAACTCCATGAAATCCATCATCAGCCTGCTGTTCCTCCTCTTCCTGTTCATCGTAGTCTTTGCACTTTTGGGGATGCAGCTCTTCGGTGGGCAGTGAGTACCCAAGCAAGATGTCCAGGACCCCGGGGGAGGACCCTTCCCCTGTCCTGCCTCCTCCCCTCCCAACTAGTGCACCTGCAGGGCCCTGCCCACCTCCCTTGGGGATGGAGGAAGGCTTCACATACCCAGATGGGCTGGCATGTGGAGACTCACTCTGGGATGTCTTCCTAGGAGACACAAATACAGACAGTGTTGCCATAGAGATGAGACGCATCACCCTCAGATGAGCCCCCCCCCCGCCCCGCACCACCCAGGTGACCTGGAATAGTCACATCTCTCCCTCCTCTCCACCCCACTCTGCAGGTTCAATTTTGACGAAGGAACTCCCCCCACCAACTTCGACACGTTTCCAGCGGCAATAATGACCGTGTTTCAGGTACTCCCCCTGCTCCCCGCCGTGTGTGGGCCATTCCCTGTTATCATCAAAGCTTAGAGACTTGCTCAGCATCCCTCTATAGCCCCCCTGGCAGGGTAAGGGTTATCCCTAAATCCTTGCTCACTGATCTTGTCTCTAGCTTTAAGATAATCTTGTTAACCAGATAGCAGGTGGCTGTTAAAGTTTCCGGGGAGGAGGAAGGGGTCGGGGAGCTATCCACTCCCAGGAGCCACAGTGATTGGAGTAGAAACGGGAATCTCGGCTGTGGTTTCTATGGGAGGAAGCAAGTTAAGGCTTGCTGAGCAGGCTTAGGTAGATGGGCGAAGTGGGGTGGTTCCCACAGACACTGGGCTTGGGGGGGCTGTCTAGGCTGCATGGTCCCCATATTCAGGGGCCCATGACAGGAGAGGCTCAAAGGCAGGAGCTGGGCTGGCTGGTCCAGGTGGGTGTGCTCACAGGGCACTGTGTCTGGGGCATGGCACCTCTCCCTCCAGGAAACAGTGGATAGGACCTGGGACACGTATGACTTAAAGATGGCGACTGTAGCAGCCAGAACCTTCCACTGGAATTTTTCTCTGGCCCCCAGCCCCTCCCCCACAGCAGCCCAGGGGAGCCCCAGACCAAGTGCCCCAAGCTTGTCCTGCCAGTCTAGTAGCAGCCAATAGAGTCGTGGACAGCCGTGGCCTCAATGGGGATCAAAGCTCAGGCTGCTGTAACAGGATACCACAGGCCAATCGGCTGAAACCACAGATGTTATTTCTTATTCCCAGTTCTGGAGCCTCAGAGGGCCAAGGTCTGGGGAGTGCTGCCTCTCACTGGGTCCTGCAGGAAGGGCTGTGGTAAAAGTGTTACTGTTACTTGAGAGGCGAAAAGAGCTTCCATCTGTTAACTCACTCCCCAAATGCCCACAGCAGCTGGGGCTGAGACCGAGAGCCAGGAACTCAGTTGGGTCTCCCAACATGGGTGGTGGGGTCCCGGATACTTGGGAACCCAGTCGGAGCAGCCGGGACTCAAACCAGCGTTCCAATAAGAGATACAGGAGTTGGAAACAGCAACTTGCTACGTTAACACTGGCCCCACTCTCTCTGCTAAGACCCCCATCTCATCATCAAGTTCTACCCTGCCCGCCTTATCCAACCCTCATGACCTGCCAAAAGCCCCCCGCCCCCCATCTAGAGTTTTCCACATGGGAGTTTGAAGAGGACAAAACTCAGCCCCTAGAAAACGCCCAGATCACACTGGGAAAGGGGGCAGTCACAGACTCCGGGAGCCCCCCACTCCCAGCCTCCAGGGACGGACCCTTCTCTCCCACACCAAGGTGGGAGCTGAGGAGGAGGTGACCCCGGACCGGCTAACCCTAACCCAGGGCCTTCTCCGAGGGGCCCATGGCTGAGAGGGGGCGTCGGCTGTGTGTCCCCCTCTTTGCACTGTCAGATCCTGACAGGGGAGGACTGGAACGAGGTCATGTACGACGGAATCAAGTCGCAGGGCGGCGTGCAGGGCGGCATGGTGTTCTCCATCTACTTCATCGTCCTCACGCTCTTCGGCAACTGTATCCTGCCCACAATGGCCCCCGACGGCCCCCGACGGCCCCCGATGGCCTCCGAGCTCCCCCATGGGTGGGAGGCCGCGCTGCCCAGGGAGCTGGAAGCACGTGCAGAGCGGTAGTTTTGAAATGACGCACTTCGGGGTGTGCGCGTGCGCAAACGAGAGCGCATCTGGGCAATTAAGCTTTGCTATGGTCCACGCATGCGCAGAGAGGTACTTTGAGGTCCAAATTAAGCCGGCTAGTCGTACGCAAGCGCAGAAGAGGACATTTGATGGTGGGATTAGGTACTTCGGGTGTACGCATGCGCAGATGGGTAAATTGAGGCAGGGAATAGGTGCCACTGACTGTACGCATGCGCGGGGCAAACTTGCGGCAAGGTCTTTTTCCCTGACTCAGACGACCGCAGACACCCTCCTGAACGTGTTCCTGGCCATCGCCGTGGACAACCTGGCCAACGCTCAGGAGCTCACCAAGGTGCAGGGCAAAGTTTGCACCTGTCTCTGGCAGGCTGAGGGTGACGGTGGGCAGGGTGACGGGGGGACCCTGGGGTGATGGGAGGAGGGTGCAGCTGGCTGCTTCCCATCTCCACCCCACCCTGGCCACAATCAGCCTGTCCCTCGCCAGACTGCCAGGGTGGACAGCCAGGTGACAGCAGGAAACAGATGGTGTCAGGGCCCCAAGGGACTCCAAGGAGCCATGCCGCCCGCAGGGCACTGGGCACGGGCTGCACGTGGTGCAGGGCTGGCCCGCCCGCTGGCCTCCTCCCCCTGGCCATCTGGAAGCCCCCAGGCTATGGTCAACCTGCCAGCGGGTCCAGGGACGCGTGCCACCCGAGGCTTCCACAGGGCACTGTGTGAAGAAAAGATAAACCCATTTTGCTGCCAAAAACTTTCATTTTGGAAACTCGTGTCTATGAGGGCTTTTCAGAGTGCAGTGAAAGTGGGTGTTAGACGAAAAACCATGCATGAATTTTTTTTTTAATTATTATTTTTTCACTTTTTTCTGCAAACCCAGAGAGAGGGCAACAGAGGAGAAAATGGTCCACTCGCTGGTTTATTCCTCCCTTAGTGACTGCAACGGTCAGGGCTGGGTTGAGTGGAAGCCAGCAACCGGGAACCCCATGATGGGGGCGAGAGGGGTGTCCTGTGTGAGTGATGGGGCCCAAGCTCCTGATGCCTCTTAGGAAGCTGGATGAGAAGCGGAGGAATTGGGACTCGAACCCAGGCACTCCAATACAGACTGCCTTAACACCTTAACTCCCCCCAGCACACACACATACACCATGCACACACAAACGGCACAGTGATGGTGGGGAAGGGGAGATGCTACCTGGGCTGCGTGATTCATGGTCACTGACACAGACTTCTTGGGGCGGGAGGAGGGAATGGGGCAGTGGTACCACGTGTCTGAGTGCACCTGCTGTCTACAGCAGCCACAGGGAGATGTGTGTCAGCATCAGCACGTGGCCACGCAGGTGGGGCACTGTGGAGCACCTTGGCACAAGGAGACGAGTGAAGGCTGGCACCTGTGTGTCTGCCCGGGAGAAGGGGCACTGTGATTCCTTTATTTAATGATCCAGAAAGGGCATTATCAGGAACAAATAACCATGATCCATTTTTTTTCATGTATATATATGTATGTATGTTTAAACATTTATGGTTATTTGAAAGGTTAATGAAGTTTCTGCCTCCCCAGTGGGCATGGAAGGGGTCCCATGGAACAGAGAAGAGGCAGTGTGTACAGGAAGGAGGGCAAGGGGTCCTGTTTCCTGGAGCCTCCCTAGCTTCCTGGCCTGGTTCCCGAAGCCTCGGGATATTGGGGACAAGCTCCCCAAGCTGAGCCCTCCTCTTTGCCAGCCTCCATCTGTCGGTCCCCAGCAGGTGGGACATAGCCCTTCCTGGCCCCGGCTCTCGGCAGGCGGAAAGCAGAAGCCCCTGTGTTGCCAAGTGCGTGGCCAAGGTCTGGCCACCAAGGAGGTGCCCTGGCTGGCTGGCAGCTAGTGGGGCTGACCAGCCGGGAAGTTCATCCCTGGGCTTGGCACAGGGCAGAGGGAAGACCTGGGAGGGTTTGGGGATGAGAGGCAAAGACCTGCGCTGCTTCAGATCGGGAGTTCCATTGGAAGCCCATTTTTTTTTTCTGCTCCTGCCTTGGGGGCTTGTAAGCGCCCCCTCCCCTGCCCCATATGCTGTTCTGTCTGACCTCAGGAAGCCAACCCCCCTCAGCCACTTGCCCCTTGCCCTCACTAGAAAAATCTCAAGTTAGACAGACCCCCTGCTGTAACCATGACTGGGAGCCAGGGACCCAGTCTCCATTGTGGGGAGGGGCATACTTGGTGAAGGAAGGATTTCTGATCTGCCCATTCCCAAGCTGTTCAGGTTGTTGGAGAACACCGGGCTACCCAACCCAACAGGGTCTGTTTCTGGCCATTTCTTTTTCTTTGCTTTTTCTGTATTGGCTTTTTTGTGTTTTACGCATGAGGCCCCCCTGCCTCGCATGAAGGCTGAAGACGGATAGAAAGTTCCAAAACACATCTTTTTCTGTATGTATCTTTAAAACCTTTTTTTCCCATCCTCCTCCTCCTTCGCCTCTTCCTTTTCCACCAGGTGCCCTGGGCACTCTGTGGCAACCCAAGGGCTCTCTGCTGGCTGACTTTTCCTCCCCAGCTTCCCGTGGTTGGGGGCTGGGGACAAGAATTCCTCTCCCTCAGGCTGTTCCCTCTTGGGGCTTGTCAACTGTGCGTAGTCCAGGCTGTGGGCACACCATGGATTCCCTAGTGGAAGAAGAAAATGTGTTTCCATGGGTTTTTCTTTCCCCTAAGATTACTTATGTATTTATTTATTTGAAAGGCAAAGTTACAAAGATACAAAGAGAGAGCTTCCATCGGATGATTCACTCTCCCATATGGCTGCAACAGCCAGGGCTGGACCAGGCTGAAGCTAGGAGCCAGGAGCTCGCTATTCGGGTCTCCCACATGGGTGCAGGGACCCTAAACCCTTAGGCCATCTGCTGTTGCTTTCCCAGGCACACGAGCAAGGAGCTGAATGGAAAGTTGAGCAGCCAGGACTTGAACTGGTGCCCCTATGGGAATGCCAGAGTTACAGATGGTGGTAGCTTGACGTGCTATGCCACAATGCTGGCCCCCATCAGGAAAGACTAGGTTCACTCCAAAACCTTGCCACTTTCTCCTCGCCTGTCCTGGGTGTGAAAAATCATGTCCCTCCCTCCCCATGCTGGAAGAAGACAAGCCTTTATCCACCTGCCCGCGCCCACCATGGACGGAGGGGGGTGGTGTTGGCGCTATTCTGGGCAGCAGCAGGGTCTCGAGGCTGAAGTTGCAAGGTCATATTCGGTTCCGTGAATGGGGCCTCCCTCCCCCATGTGCCTTCCAGGATGAGCAAGAAGAGGAGGAAGCAGTGAGTCAGAAACTGGCGCTGCAGAAAGCCAAGGAGGTGGCAGAAGTGAGCCCCCTGTCTGCTGCCAACATGTCCATCGCCATGTGAGTGCCCCCCGGGCCCTTGGCCGGCACGCGGCCGGGGAGGGTGGTTGGGTCCCCCCACAGGCTCTAGCTTTCGCTTTATGAAGATGTATTTAGTTAGAGGGGTACAACATCCAAGAGAGACCTGGCCCAGGTCAAAACCAAGAGCCACGAGCTTCTTTCAGGTCTCCCACGTGGGTGTGGCAGGGGCTCACGCACCTAAGCCATACTCCCCTGCTTTCCTAGGCAGCTGGGATAGAAAGTGGAGCAGCCAGGACTTGAACCAGTGTCCATATGGGATTCCGGCGTTGCAGGTGCCGGCTTATGTACTCTGCCACAGTGCCCATCTCCCTGGCAGGGGATGGAGCTTGGGAGTCAGGTACTTCTCCTCCCACTGGCTTTCCCAGGATTAGCCTATCCCTGGGTCCAATGCTGCTCTCCCCGCAGCCTCCACGAGCGGGGAGATCTTTCCCCTGTGTGCGGGGTTGCTGTGCCTGGAGAGGGAGATGAGAGCTGACATTTCATTATCAAAATCACAGAGTTAAAGTGGGGAAGGTGTGCAGGGGAAAGCTGTGGTTTTAAGGAGGGGAGGGAGGGGCCCCAGAATGGGTGGGGCTCTGGGAGGGGAGGGGCCTTGGAGGAGGAGGGGCCCTGGAGGAGGTACCACGGAGAGACTGGAGCAGGAAAGAGGCCAGGGAGGCAAGAAATGGAGCCAAACTAATAATAGTAATTTTAAAAAGGGAAGGTAAGAGCTAGAGCCGGCAGAGGGGAAGGGGTCGCGGAGGTGGGAATAGAGGCAGATCCCATGGGGCTCCTGTGGAGTACTTGGATGTTTGCTGAACAGGGGAGGGATCCTGCTTGAGTTGCGTGTTTTTGCAGGCCCCCTCCTCCAGCCCCTCGTTCCAGGCGCTGTTGAGGGAACACACCTCAGGGATGGGGGTGGGAGCCTGGCCAGGAGACCCGCCCCCAGGACACAGTCAAGCTGGGTCCACAGCAGGTCACAAGGGTGGAGCAGAGGGAGAGGGGGTGAGAGCTTGGATAGCAATAGGGGGGCTGGGAGCTGGGGAAGGAGCAAGCTCAGACCTTCAGCAGCCACGCATAGTGACAACCTGCATACACACCATTGCATAGCCCCGGGCATCCATTGCTTAGGACAGCAGCCCAGCACATAAACCTGCAGCTATACAGGCACTGCCTCTCTTCCTGGGACCCCAGGCCCCCTCCATGTCCTGTAGGCACCTTGGATGCTTCTGGAACCGACGAGTGACTGATGGTCCTGCATCCCTCACAGGCCACCGATAGAGGGCGGGGGACTGTCCACTTAGGCTGACCACTCCCTGGATGTAGCTGCCCCACTAGGGCCAAATCCATGCCCCAGTTACAGCAAGATGTCTGGCTAGGCCAACTGAGACCCATGTGGGTCCAGGCAAACTGGTTGGTTGAGATGTCCTGCCAGGTTGAGTTTGAGAATTCCTGTTGGGCTCAGACACAATCAGGTGAGAATCAGCCCACTCCCACCTCCCAGGCAGGTGAGTCACTCGGGGTGCTGTGGCCCTGCCCCCAGTGGGCGGCCACTCCCGCGTGCCCAACCCTGACCCTTATGCCCAGCCCCGGCTCTAACCCAACCCAGTGCCCCGACCCCTGCCCCTGTGTAGGAAGGAGCAACAAAAGAACCAGAAGCCAGCCAAGTCGGTGTGGGAGCAGCGGACCAGCGAGATGCGTAAGCAGAACCTGCTGGCCAGCCGCGAGGCCCTGTACAACGAGATGGACCCGGACGAGCGCTGGAAGGCATCCTACGCGCGCCACCTGCGGCCCGACATGAAGACGCACCTGGACCGCCCGCTGGTCGTGGACCCACAGGAGAACCGCAACAACAACACCAACAAGAGCCGCGTGGCAGAGCCCACGGTGGAGCAGCGCCTCGGGCAGCAGCGGGCCGAGGATTTCCTCCGCAAGCAAGCCCGCCACCACGAGCGTGCCCGCGACCCCGGAGGCCTGGAGGCGCGCAGGCCCTGGGCCGGCAGCCAAGAGGCCGAGCTGGGCCGCGAGGGCCCCTATGGACGTGAGTCGGACCACCAAGTCATCCGGGAGGGCGGCCTGGAACCCCCGGGCTTCTGGGAAGCCGAAGCGGAGCGGGGCAAGGCCGGGGACCCCCACCGCAGGCACGCACACCGGCAGGGTGGTGGCGGCAAGGACAGCCGCAGTGGCTCGCCCCGCACCGGCGCTGATGGCGAGCCCCGCAGGCATCGGGCCCACCGCAGGCCAGGGGACGACGGACCTGATGACAGGGTCGATAGGAGAGTCCGGCATCGCGAGGGCAGCCGGCCGGCCCGGGGTGGTGAGGGAGAGGGCGAGGGGCCCGGCGGAGGCGGCGAACGCAGGAGGCGGCACCGACATGGCCCCCCACCCACCTACGAGGCGGACGCACGGAGGGAGGACAAGGAGCGCAGGCACCGGAGGAGGAAGTAAGTGGCTGCAACCTTGACCTTTCCCAAGCGTAACCCTAAGATTAACCAGAGGAGCTGGAGCAGGTGTGACACAGGCCCGACGAGGGGCTGACCAGGCAGAGCTAAGGCCCTCACGGCTTTAAAGATGATTGTGGCCACCATGTTTGTGTTTGGGTGACATAGCAACGGGGTTGACACAGCTCAAAACCTCCAGCAGGGACACCAACACCCCGGGATCTTATTAAAAGCACAAACTCAGGCTCAGCACTGTAGCATAGTAAGCTAAGCTTTAGCCTGTGGTGCCAGCATCCCATTTGGGACGCCGGTTTGGGTCCTGGATGCTCGGCTTCCAATTCAGTCTCTTGCTTCTGTGCCTGGAGAAAGCAGCCGTGGATGATCCAAAGCGCCTGGGGCCCGGCCTCATGCAGTGGGTAGACCCGCAGGAAGTTCCTGGCTCCAGCTTTGGGCAGCCGTTATGGGGAGTGAATGAATAGACAGAACATCTGTGTCTGTTAACCTTTTTCCCTCCACCCTCCCCCCCCAAAATTGAATCTCTTTTAAGTGAAAAGAAAAAAAATATATTAAGAAAAAAAATAGGGCACTGAGGGTCAGAGAGGTTAGGCAGACCACACGAGGTCACACAGCTGCCTCGTTCATTGGTGATCCACTGGCACCCTTGAGATGGGAGGGGACTGCTCCTCAGACACACACAGACTCCCTGCCTTGTACACCCCAGTTACCTACTTGGGTCTGAAAATAGTTTCTCAACCACCTTCTAAAAAGAACATACCTCGGGCTTAGTGCCCATTGAAATTAAAAATGAAATGAAGAAGATGGTGTCGGGGCAGGAATGGAGGTTCTGCCATGGTAGGGGTGAGGTGGGGTGGGAGGGGGCATCCTCCCGGGAAGGCTGGCCTCTTAATTGATGCTAAAGGGGTCAGGTGGATTCCCAGGGGGCTCCCCGGGAACCGTGTCCTGGTTCTCCAGGGATTCTGCAGTCCCCGCACCCAGCCCCTGAGGTTACACCAAGCCCCTCCTCCAGCATGGCTGTGCCTCCCCCAGCCTCCCCTTCCTCAGCGGGGAGGGTCGTGGAGGCCTGGGAGTTGGCACAGACACACACAGGCACCTGCCAGCTATGAGCACAGCCTTAGAAGCAAGCCCTCCAATTGCTCAGGAAGAGGCCTGCTGTGTCCACTAGGGGGAACGCCCCAGAGCCCTGGCTTGCCTGGTGCCAAAAGAGCCAGAGCGCTCCAGGCTGGCAGTGCCAGCCCTGTATCCTGACTGCTGCTGCTCTGGTGGGCAGGAGGGGCAAGGCTCCTGACTGCTGAGCCGGGACCAGCAGCCAGACCCTCTGGTGGACAGGAGCCAGGTGCCTGTCGCTGGTTTCTCTTCTCAGAAGAGCCAAGATCCTGAGAGGTGGGACTTTCTAGAAGACTTAGCACACCTCTGGGTCAGTGGTACTAGTCTGTGTTGTGGAGGCAGGAATGACGAAACCAAAGGTATACAGATACAAGATTTTTTTTTAAACTTATTTCATTTTTGAGAAATGTGAGAGAGAACATGCCAACCCATCCCATGGCTCACTCCCCAAATGTCCTCAATGGCAGCCAGGAGCCAGGAGCTCCATCCGGGTCTCCCACATGGGCAGCAGGAACCCAAGGACTTGGGCCGTGACCTGCTGCTTCCTCGGGCACATGAGCAGGGAGCTGAAGCAAAAGTGGAACAGCTGGGACTTGAACCAACACGGAGGAGGGGTCCTGCATCCTCTCACGCCCCCAAATGGCCACAATGGCCAGAGCTGGTCCGCTCCAAAGCCAGGAATCAAGAACATCTTCCAGGTCTCCCACGCAGGTGCAGGGGTCCAAACACTTGGACCACCCTCCCCTGCTTTCCCAGGCCACTAACAAGAAGTGAAGCAGTTGGGCTCAAACCAGCGACGCCCATAGGGGATGCTGGCGCCGCATGTGGTGCGTTCTGTCGTGCTGCAGGGGTGTGGCCTGGCGTAGATGCACGCGGGGCACCGAGCCCCAGGCTGCACCGCTGAAAACAGGAGGGTGGCAGCTGGGGTGGGGCTCATGGGTCAGCATTGAAAAAGCTCGATCCCGCCCCCCCCCATTCTGCCTGGTCCCCTCTCTGCTTCTGCCTCGGGGAGTGGTCTTGTTTCTCACCTCCCCTGGGAGACATCCCTGCTGGACCGAGCGAGGGCTGGGAAGCAGGCTGGGAGGAAATAGAAACTCCTGCTGGATTCCTGTCACCCCAGAGATGAGAAGAAAGCCTGGGCCAGCAGAGTTCGGGGTGCTCGTTGCTTTGACCTTGGTTTCTGACCTTGATGTCTGGCTGTGCAGAGTGGCACCTGGGATGGCTGGACCTTGGGTGAGGGCCATGTGTGTGTGTGTGTGTGTGTGAGTGAGCCTGGGTGGCCCCATTGTCCTAACTTTGTCCTTGACCCCTACCTTCCCCAGAGACACCCAGGGCTCGGGGCTGCCCGTGTCCGGCCTCACACTCTCCACCACGCGGCCAATCCAGCAGGACCCGGGCCGCCACGAGCCGCCACTCACCGAGGACATGGATAACCTCAAGAACAGCCAGCTGGCCACCGGCGAGTCGGCCAGTCCCCACGACAGCCTCGGCCACTCCGGACTGCCCCCGAGCCCGGGCAAGATGGGCAGCAGCACGGACCCCGGCCCCACGCCAGCCACAGCCCCCGCCACCAACCCCCAGAACGCTGCCAGCCGCCGCGTCCCCAACAACCCGGGGAACCCGGCCAACCCCGCGCCCCCCGAGAACAGCCTTATCGTCACCAACCCGAGCACCACCCAAGCCAACTCAGCCAAGACTGCCAGGAAACCCGACCACACCACGGTGGACATCCCCCCGACCTGTCCTCCCCTCAACCACACCGTGGTACAAGGTGAGCACCTGGCCCTGCGTGCATGCACCGTGCCCTGCCTCTCCCTCCAGCCTCTATTTCCCCTCCTGGTAAGTGGGTATAGACAGTTGGGGAAGGATTGAGTAATCGGGACTGAGTCGATCCGAAGCCAGGGGCCAGGAGCTTCTTCTGGGTCTCCCTAAGGCCTTGGGCCGTCCTCTACCGCTTTCCCAGGTGCATTAGATCAGGGTTCCTGTCTGTAAAGTGGGTCTACTCGCACTCACCCACCTGCCACCCCATGTTAAGCGAGTGTGTGGTCAGACAGACTGCCCGGTGATTGGTGGCTGACTGCGTCTCGGGTTCACGCCCCAGCCAAGCGGCTTCCCGTCTCCTGGCTTCCAGTGGGTCACACGGGGTCAGCACCTGCTCATTGATAGCTCCCAGAGGGGGCGGAGCTCCAGGGGCTTGTGGGAAATCGATGGTGGGTACCCTAAGTGTGGGTTTTTCTTTCTTTTTTTTTTTTTCTTTTTGTCCCAACAGTGAATAAAAATGCCAACCCAGACCCACTACCAAAGAAAGAGGAGGAGAAGAAAGAGGCGGACGACGACCCCGGGGAAGATGGCCCCAAGCCCATGCCCCCTTACAGCTCCATGTTTATCCTGTCCACCACCAACCCGTGAGTATCGCCACCTGCTGCCCCTTCCCTGACTCCTGCAAGATGGGGTGGGGATAAAAGCCTGCCTCCTGCCGCCAGCTAGAACACCCCACACCGCTGTTATTACACCGCACGGTGTACAGCCTGCGCACCCGTGCAGGGCTCGGGTCCTGACCTCTGCCTGCAGCCTGGGCACTGGCTTCTAGGCCCACGGTTTCTCTGAGTGCCACAGGATGTCGCCATCGGCCGTTGTGGTGCCTAATGGGCTGTGCCTTGACACCCGGCCCGAGGGCAGAGCTGCTCCATAAACTAAGAGGACGCTGCTTTCCATAAACTGCCTCTTGGATATTCATGCTGGGACATTTGCTGATTGTTTAATTGCCTTAGTGAGTGGATGGTTCCCTCGTAATTCTGAGACTATTACCACTTTTTAACAAAATTATTTTTACTGGAAAGGCAAATTTACAGATAGGAGAAACAGAAAGATCTTCCATCCACTGGTTCACTCCCCAAACAGCTGCAATAACCAGAGCTGAGCCAATCCAAAGCCAGGAGCCTGGAACCTCTTCTGAGTCTCCCACACGGGTGCACGGTCCCAAGGCTTTGGGTCGTCCTCCGCTGCTTTCCCAGGCCACAGGCAGGGAACTGGGTGGGAAGCAGGGCCCCCAGGACTTGAACCAGCACCTATATGGGATCCTGGCATTGCTTTGCAATGCTGGTTTCTGCAGCAATATTTTTTTGCAATCCAAGCAGGGAATAAAGACTGGGGTCCCCTACCTACCTACTTGGGGCCTCCAGAACCCCAAAAGGCCATCCCCCCCTGGTTGAAGGGACAGGGCTGTAACAGCTGGGTGTGGCTCGTGGGAACAACGGCCTGAGCCGGCCTCTGCCGGGCCACCCGCCTCCCCTCAGCCTTCGCCGCCTGTGCCATTACATCCTGAACCTGCGCTACTTCGAGATGTGTATCCTCATGGTCATTGCCATGAGCAGCATCGCCCTGGCCGCCGAGGACCCCGTGCAGCCCAACGCGCCACGGAACAACGTGAGTGCCCACGCAGCAACTCCTGGGCAGGGGGACCAGCTTGCTCCGGCCTGCCTCCATCTGGGACAGAGCAGGACGGGACTGGGGAAGAGACAGGCCAGTGCAGCCTCCAGCAGGGGTGGGGCTCAGAATGAGGTGGGGCAAGGCAATGTTGGGGTCTCAGCTGAGGCTGGAGTTCCCTCATGGGACCCAGGGACGGCATGAGCCGAGGTGAGAAGTAAGGCGTACCACACTCGGACTGCACTTGCTATGTGTGAGACAAATTGGGGTCCTCTCCTGGCCTCCAAGCGTTTCCAAGCAGACTTGAGTGAAAGATATTTCTGGCTCAGAACATGCAGCCTACACGGTTTGGGGGGTGTATAGGGTTCCCTCAGAGTTCCTGTTCACTTAGTGTGTCGTGAACCCAGTCTGAGCTTTGGGGCAGCCTCCACCAACCCTCACTGGGCTCTGGGTCCCTCACCCCGCTGGTGACCACAGATAGCCCCTGGGGTTCAGGGTCAAAGCCAAATGCCACCTTAGGGAGGCTCCCTGGCTTCTGGAACTCCAGCATTCATGGAGCGCCCACTGTATACTCGGCCCCCTCCCAGGTGGGCAGGGAAGGCCCCAGGGAACTGACAGAGGCTGGATGGACACATGGCCCCTGCCCTCCCTTCCTTGCTGCCTCTTCAGGCCGGACTCAGGAGTGGCCAGCAGGATGGAAGTCTTGGGGGGTCCCTCTAGTGGGAACTGGGACTGGAGGTGTGCCATCCGTGCCAAGAAGAAATGTGGGACAGTGGGGATGCAAAGGCGGGGTGGAGCTGCGCACACTTTATTGAAATTTTCCGGGGCAATTTATACCAAGTTTTTGCAAAGCAAGCAAGCAAGCCGATGAACATTACCAGTTAACTAAACCACAGCATACAAGCTGCTTCCAATGACAGAGCACAAGGGATTTGGACAATGGTTGCCAGGTCTCAGGCAACAGGATAAGTAAAGACGGGTTACAGAAACCAATACCAGTAAACAAACAGATCTAACTAGAAAAGGAATTGGACAGAACTTTGTACTCAGGCCACAACCGCTGAAGAAAGAAAGGAGATTGAAGCTGCCTCCCCCTTGTCCAGGCACGCTTCACCAGCAAGGCAGCTGCAGGCTTAGCAGGAAGTCTGCCGAGAACATCCAAGATTTTGGGGTCCCTTGGACAACTGGTGGTCTGGTTCAGGGAGCAAATCTCCACAATTAGCAAGTCTCAACACGGAAGGAATGAGAACGTGGTCCCAGAAGGCCAGACCCCAGCAGCCCCCACCGGCAGGAGCTGAGAGGCCCCCCCCACAGCCAAGGGGACCACAGCTTCTCACTGGTGTGGCAGGCTTCTCGCGCCTCATCTGTGACTCGCCGGAATCACAGCTCCTGGCTGCCGCGGCTACCCGCCCTCTCTCTGTTCCCATTTCATTCCGTGATTTAACATGCATTTAATAGGCACCTACTGTATACCCAAATGCTGCAGCAGATCACACTGCCTTCCTAGAGTCCAGAGTCCCAGGCCTTGAGCCATGCATGCCACGCCCACCGCTAGCTGCCTCCCTGTCCCGCCCTCCCACCACAATAACCCCCACCAGTCCCGCCCCCTACCCTGGTTTGCCAGTAAGTGTAGCAGTAACCCAGTCTGTCCCACACCCCATTCCACTCCAGCCACTATCTTAGTTTTATGTCCTCCCGTGGAAGTGGTAACCCAAGAGGGATGAGCCCACTATTTCCCTCCCAGGCCTCTCCCACTCTCAGATTCCAGCTGATGCTGTGGCTAAGCCCAAACAACCCTCGCCCACTTTAATTTTGTTTGCACCAGTAGGAATAATCAGCCCAGCCCGGCTTTTCCCTGATCTAGTCCACATGAGGCGCACAGGTGTGGTAGCTCTGCCTAGTCTGCTCTGCCCCCATCCCAGCCTATGCTCTCCTGCAGAAGTAGCTGTCCTGCAAAGGAACCCTCCCTTATTCGCCTGCCAGCTCTGCCCACTTCCTTTCTTGTTCTCAGGCTGGTTGGGCGCTGCGGTCCCTTCTGGTACAGGCAACCTCACCTTGGCATTCCTTATTGTGCACTAGTCTTTGTTGCGACCGAACCTGGGTCGACCCACACTGGTGCCTGGATTTGCCAGTGGATGACGTGGACAGATTCAGCCTGGTCTTACCCCCACGTGTGCCAATTGTATGCCACTGTGTAGCTTTCCATGGCCTTTTCTGGGCTGTTTCCTATCATGTTTTTTGTGCTTACCTGCCTGGTCTGTGTCCTGCCAGAGGAGTTGTCCAGGCTCCTCTATCAGAACCTCTCCCAATGCCAGGTTTCACGCTTACCAGTAGGCCCATGAGCCAACCCTACTCAGTCCACCTCCTGTCATAGCAGGAACTATGGCTTTTCCTGACTGGCCTTCCACCCAATCTGGTTCTTGCTGTTGGATGTTCCAGCCCAGCCATGGTTTGTCCATACCCACATATGGCTCACACATGGCTCAGTAGGGGTTTGTGACCTTGCCTAGTACATCCCACATCTGCCCTGGTCCTCCAGGACATCAGGGGGTGTTGGGGTCCGGCCCGGTTCGGTGCATCCAATCCCAGTCCACACTTGTGCCAAGGGAGACTACAAGTGTTTCCAGATCAGAACGTAGCCCCCCTTCCAGGCCACGCGCCTCTTGGTGGGAACCTCAGCCCAACTAGGGTTGTCCCCTTTGCTCCCCAACCGGGCCTGTTCCCAGCCATAGATCACTCGCATGCCAGTGGTTGCTCTGACTCAGCTTGGCACAGCCCCTCCCCTGTCCCGAACTCTGCCTTAGACACAGTGGCTTAGCATCCCTGGCTCCCGCAGACCAGTAGGTACAAGAGCCTAGCTCGGCATGACCTCTGCTCCCTCCTGCTTTCTAGTTTTACTTGTGGGCTAAGGTATGCTCAGTCGTGCCTGATCTACTCTGTTCCATTACTAGTTTGTTCCGACCAGCAGAGCCAGTAGCATGGACACAGCGAGGGTCAGGGAATCAGACACCGACAGGAGACCAGTAGTGGTGGAAGAGGTCTCTCTCTGCCTCCCTTTATCCAGCCATATATACCTTTTCCCCAAGCCTCTAGCAGAACAATTGGATGCTACTGAGTCTGACAGACCAGGTGCCACTAGCCTCCAAGCCCATTTCCTGCAGGAGCCAAGCTTAACAAATGAGAATCAACTCCTCAGCCCACAACACTAGTTGACACATTAGCCAGCTGTTGGAGCTACTTTTGCAGGACAAGCCCCAAGCCATAGCTTCTGCATGGACTGGTATTTGGTGCTCAGCATTATTAGTGATTACAAGTTTTACAAAGGAAGAGTTACTGCCTGTTGCAGGTCCAAGAAGCACAATGGGTTCAACCTGAAGCTAATTAAGCAGCGACTCAAAGAACCAAATCCCCAGAGCTCCCCGGCCGGGCGGCCAGTAGGCAGAGCCTGTCACCAAATGGCGCACTGGCCCAGGAACAGCTCAGCATGTGCACGTGGCGGCTGTCTGGGATCCAGGCATGAGACGCCCCGTCCTGAGACCCACCAGCTGCCAGGAGGCTGCTGGAGGTTTAAATTCCCAGGCCCACGGTCGCACCCCTCCCAAAACCCATTCACCACCCAATGAGGGCGGCGGGTGGGTCCCCGACCTGCCCAGTCCCGGAGACCTCCCCCCTCAGTCTACTCACCCCGAAGGAAGCACCCCCGGAGCCCAGGAGGTCCAGGAACAGCTCAGCATGTGCACATGGCGGCTGTCTGGGATCCAGGCATGAGAGGCCCCGTCCTGAGACCCACCACCTGAAACAAATTTTTTTAAATGTTTAAAGGCACCCTGGCCTTTGGTAAGCAAACTCCGTAAGGCTTTGCTGCCATCTGCTGGACAGGAGTCCTCACAACACCCAAACCTGTGTCCCTGGAAGGGAGAGGTTGTTGTGCAGCACGCCCACTGCCAGATTGTTCGGCTCTTCTCCCCCCTTGCACTCCCCCGTGTCCACTCTCTTGAGATAGCAGCCCCACTGGCTGCCTCGATTCTTGATGCCCGTTTACAGAACAGGAACGTGAGTTGTGGCTGCATGGGATCCTGGGCGGCCCCAGGTCACGGCATGAATTTCTCTAGCACATGTGTCTTCCCCACCTGGCTGTGTTGCCTGAGCTGGAGGTGCACAGGGGCAGACATGCCTGTCCTTGTGGGAACTGACACTGGGACAGAGGGCAGGAGGTCGGAAGGCAATGCGTAGCTTCAATGAATGGCTCCGCACCACACCAGATCTTGAGTCAAGCCCTAAAGGAGGAAACAGAGGGAATCAGATGGGAGGTGGGGCCCCGTGTTGCAGGATGTGAGCTGGGACTGGGGGAGTCGGGAGCAAGGCCTTGGAGGGCCAGCACAGTCAGGATCACAGGCTTGAACTGGGGCAGCGGCTGGGGCAGGGGGACAAAGACCCTCCCCGGCGAGGGCTAGGCCAGGGGAAAGGTCCCTGTGTTTCCAAAGAAACAACATGAAAATGACTTCCAGCCGTGGAGGTCCAGCAGGACCAACACCCTGGGGGCTCACATACCTCCCAGCCCCTCACTCTTCTCCCTAGATGGAGAAAACTTTAGGGAATTTAAAAGAAAAAAAGGCTAAGGAAATCCTCCTAGCCGAATTGCTTAGGATCTGCTGCCCTCTGCTGGACAGTGTCCTTCATGACACGTGCCTCTTAGAGAAGCTGGGTGGGCAGGGTCTTTGCCAGTTCCCCCACCCACCCTTCTTCGTGCCTCACCCCACCCCAGGTGCTGCGGTATTTTGATTATGTTTTCACCGGTGTCTTCACCTTTGAGATGGTGATCAAGGTGAGTGCATGCCAGGGTCCCCAGGGATTTATTTCAAGCTCCCCAACCCTTCCCGGGAGTGTCACCCCCGGTGCAGGTGACACTGTGGGGAGGAGGGAAGCAAAGACAGGGAGGTCTGAGGGTGGAGCCCTGGGTGGGGGGCTTCACAGGCGGGATCCCGCTGTGGTGCTCGCTGGCGCCCCCTGGTGGCTCTGAGGAGGAAGCCAGCTGGGGTTTGAGACGACAAGGACCGACGTCTCAGTGGCCTCTCTTCCCCCGCCTGCAGATGATTGATTTAGGGCTCGTCCTGCACCAAGGTGCCTACTTCCGTGACCTCTGGAACATTCTTGACTTCATAGTGGTTAGTGGGGCCCTGGTGGCCTTCGCTTTCACGTAAGTCTCCCAGCTAACCCCGTTGGGGAGGTTCGCACCCCCAGCCTGGGGCCACTCCTATGATCTAGGGGGATACATCCTGGGGGGTGCGGCGATGGGGAAGAGGAGGTGGGAGCAGGGTGCGCCTGCATGCCACCAGCTGTTTGCATGACGCCCACCACGGAAGCAGGAGGAGCCGGGACCCCTGCCTTCTGCCCTCTCCCCCAAGCACAGCAAGGGTCCCCCCACCCCTGCCGGCCAGGTCTCTACCCTCCTGCTGTGCCGCTTTCTGTAGACTGAACCTTGCCAAAAACATCTCATCTCCCTCCTGCTGTCTCTTTGGGGCATCCCTGAAAGACAGGCAAGCAGGAAATGGATGTGCTTGAGAGTCTGACACACACCCCCTCCCAGTGCGCTCTGCCCCCACGGCCCCGCGGTGGTGGCCGCGGCACTGTGGCCTCTGTGAGGTCCTGGGTCATCATGTAGCCTCAAGATCTGGGTGGCCGTTCTGAGGTGGCACTTGAATTCTTGGCGTTCATTCTGAGATGGCTCCCAAGGATTGCCCAGGCATTCCAAGATGGTACATGAGCCACCATGCAGCTCCAGGGTGACACCCAAGGTATAGATGACCATTCCAGGATGGTAATCAGGTTCCAGATAAGTCAATGCAGCGTGGTACCCAGGAGCTGGCTGGCCATCCCAAGATGGCACCTGAACTCTTGGTGGGTCATTGCAAAATTACCTCCAAGGTATTGAGCAGCCATTTCAACATGGCACCCAGTAGCTGAACAGCAGCCTGCCAGCAGAGCCGGCCATGAGCTGAGCAGTGCAGTCCTCAAGCTGTGGCTGCAGGGAGCAGGACAAGATGCCCTCGTGAGCCCTTCATGTTAAGACCAGCCCCAGGGCCCTGACCATGTCCATCCCACGGGGAGGGCCTTGCTGGGACTCCTACCTCACACTCCCCATGCCCCTGGAGTGGGAAGGTGGGGCTCCCCACCCCCGGGCCCTGACCTGCTGGCTCCCCTCTCGGCACGTGGGGAGGGTCCACGTCACGGGGAAGGGGGTACGTTTGTCAGGAGGGCCCAAGGGGTGACCCACTTAAGGTTTGAAATAGGCCACCCTGGGATCCTCCCGCAGGAGCACAAGGAGGTCGGGCAGTGTTAGGAGAGTAAGAAGTCTAGAAGGTTCTGGGCATCTCTGAGAGGTTTGGGGGGCGGTGGCAGATGCGCCATGAGGGTGGGGAATCCAAGGTCCCCCCTCCTGCCTCCCTCTCTCAGTCTTCCTCTCTTTCCCCCCCGCTCTCCCTCGCTGGAAAATAGTCGTATGAGTCCGGGAGCAATAGAAAGGATGACTATTTAGGGAAAAAAATTGAAATCAGAGCATTTGGCCTTATTATGATTTAACAGTATTGTTCATATTAGCACATAATTAATGGTAAGAATAAGGCACACAGCAAATCAAAGGGAAATGTGGCATGAAGCCAGTGTCCTTCAAATGAAAAGGCAGCCCCCAGTCAATAAAACCAGCAGAAGATAAAAACAGGAATGTCATGGGGTGCTGTTAACCCGGGGGGGGGGGGGAATGCCGGGGGTGGCCCAGTGCGCTGGGACGCAGAGAAATATAACCTGACAACAAGGTGGAGTGTGTGTTCCCATTGGGTGAGCCCTGGTTTCGGGCTTTAGGGGTTTGGGGTGTTATCCGAGAGGCCGGCAGGTAGCACTTCCACCCGCTAGCTCGCTCCCTTACCCCCCAAGCCCCAGCGCCTGCAGCAGCCGGACAAGGCAGGAGTTAAAAGCAGGAGCCAGGAAATCCACCCCAGCTCTCCCACATGGGGTGGTGGGAGCCATCACCAGTTCCTTGCCTTAGCAGGAAGTGGGGTGAGAAGCCAGGGCACAGGTCACTCCCAGGCTCTCCGATGGGGGACACATGACGGGGACACCTCAGCCACAGGACCCGACATGCACCCTCGTTTCTACTGTGTCCCGTCTCTGCCTCTTCTCTGTGACTCTCCCATCCCCTCATTCATTGTCCCCTGTCCACCCCTGGCCCCTCTCAGGCCTGACACTTCTGCCCTCACTCTGACACCAGGACACCTGGTCCCTAGCCTGCTGTGCCAAAGCCCTGGACAGAGGCTCCCATGGTCCCCTCGCTGCTCCCCTACACCCCACCCCAAGTTTGCAAGGCTCGGCAGGTGTGGGCCTTGTCCCCCCCATCCACATGATGAATCTCCTTACCAGATATCTGTGGGTGCTGAGAAATGGTAGCACTGAGTTTGGGGGGGGCCACCCTGCCTACCTACACACACACACACATACAGCAGCTGACCCAGGAGCAAAACTTCCCATGGCTAAGCCTTTGCCATTGTATGCTGTGCCAACAGACAGGCTAGGCTGCCCACGATTCACAGCCAGGTTATTCTGCAAGTAGGAAGTTCCCTCCCTCCCACGAAAAACACTGGACTAAAAGGGAAAAGAGAGGAGGGCGGCGTAGGCAGCGTGGAAGCCAGGCAGCCAGGCGAGTCTAGCCGTGTGCGCTCTGCGCACCTTCAACAGCTAACAGGATTTTGCGATTCCCACCACGTCTTTTCATGGGATTTGGGAGCAGCTAATTGTACAGCAAGCCCGGGGTGGGGTGGGGAGACAAATCCCCTTCCTGTGAGAGGATCTGGGTGTGTCAGCCCAGTGCAGCTGGCTTAGCGCCTGGATCAAGCCATTTTTTTTTTTTACCCGGTAGCTTCATTCCCCAAGAGAAGCTGCAGAGGGGGGACGGACCCCCTGCATGGCCGTGAGCTTCACACAGCCACCATGAGAGACGGGGAGAGCTGGAGCTGGTGCTAAGAGGCCCATTTCACAGATTAAATAAATAAATAAATAAACATGGCCAAAACCCAGGGTTAGGATCTGCCCACAGCCCCCAGTTGGCATGCCCAGTGGGGTGGGGGAGGGAGCAGAGGCAGTCCCTTTGGGGGTGTGCCCCCCAAGATGGAGGTGGGGGACCTGTGCTCCCCGGCAGCAATACAGGAGGGCCTAGGGATAGACAAGCTCTTCTGAGGATCTCCACCTCACCCACGAATCTGTGTGTGTGTGTGTGTGTGTGTGTGTGTGTGTGTGTGCGCGCGCGCGCGCACCTGCTCCATCCGCCCATCAGCCCTGTCCGGCACCACCCATCACCACGCCATCCCGTGAAGCCCTCAGCCATGATCTCACAGATCATGACGCCCACCTTCACCGCCGCCCTGTGCTGGACCACCGGGCGAGCGAGAGAGCGAGCACCTGGACCGAGCCGCCCCCGCACCCCCAGGAACTGCACTTCCAGGAAGCCAAGGAAAAAGCCCTCCCCTCCTCCATGCAGAAAGCAGTCCCCAGCCCCTCCCATGAAAACACACACAAACACACTCACCTTAGAGGCGCACACCTGGGTCTGAGTCTCTGTCTCGGCACCCACTGCCTCGCCTGCCTCAGTTTGCTCACCTGGGAAATGGGCGTGGGGGCTGCCCTGCTGGCAACCACCCTGGCATTCAGAACGCTGCCATACAAGAGAACTTCTGGAAGTTAATGGGAAAAACGGAATGGGGGAGGGAATAATCCAAAGCTCGCAGCCTGCCACCTGCGGGTGGAGTCCTGACTGCGGCCCCCTGGGAGACAGCAGGTCCAAGTGCTGGGGTCCTTGCTGCCCAGGTGGGAGACCAGGATGGGGCTCCCGGCTCCCGGGTTCAGCCTGGGCCAGAGCTGGCTTTTGCAGGCTTTGTGGGAGTGAGGCAATAGAGCAAGGATCTCTCCGTCTTGAACACATTTTTTTTCTTTGTTTGGAGGCTTTTGTTTTTTTTCAGGTTTACTTTGTTGCGAAAACTCCCCCCCCCCCAAAAAAAAATACCCAAATCTGTGAACTTTGAGGAGAACCTCAAAGTCCCCTCCCGCTGCGTTGCTGGCAAAGGGCGCATCCACACAGCGGCACCCGCCTACCGGTCTCCCAGCTCAGAGTCGGGGAGGGACGGCAGATCCAAGCCCAGGCCTCCCACCCTGCAATCCACACACCAGAGAAAGCGGGGCCTTCTTCCAGCCCCTGGCCCTGACTTTTAACTTCGACCTCAGTGGAGGGGCAGCCCTCCCGGCTTCCTGGAAAGGCAGCTTCCTGGGCCACCTTCCTCCACGGGGAAGGATGGATGTGCGCGGCGCGTGCGTCTAGACTGCGTCCCAGGCTGCGCCCTTCCCTCCCCCACACCCCAGCAGGTGCAGGGGGCGGGCAGGTGGGCGCGTGTGTTTGTACCTGTTCCGTGTTCTCTCCTCTGAGGCCGCTTACGACCTGTCTGTCTGTCTCTCTCTCCGACGCCACACGTCACCAGGAGCAGTACACGGTAAAGTCTCTCTCTCTCTCTCTCTCTCTCTCTCTCTCATTCTGTCTCTTGTTCTCTGTGCCTGGCGCAGCCACCTTGATGCTGGGCCGCCGTCCATGGCCTTCTGTCCTGTTGTCTGGAATATTCAGGCAGCCTGCCCTGCTTGGGGACAGAGCAGGTGGGCGGTCGGGGGTCACAGCCGCCCCTCCTCTGCCCAGGCCGGATGTAGAAAGGAATGGACCAGAGGTTGTGGGCAGTTCAGACTCCCCAGAGAGGAGAATTCCTGGCACAGTCTACACCGCAAACATCCTTAGGATTCTACCTGGTCCACACACACCACAAACCACAGGCGTCTCCCGTGCTGGCCCATGAACCTGTGACGGGGGAACCTCACCCTGGCCATTCTAGTGTGCTTACAGAGTGTGGAAGGAACAGAATGTTTAAAAAAAAAAATTTTTTTTAACAAACAGAAACCCCTTAAAATGCATGCATGCCCTTTCCAAGGGTTTCCAGAACATTCTTGGAAAATGTATATTATGAGGGGAAAGGGGACATGCATGGATTTCAAGATTTCTTGTTAAAAACTCCAAAACAAATGAATCTTTTTAAATTCTATCCTTCCATGAACTTTTTGGGGTGCCTCCATGTGCACACCCCAGCACCTGATGGGCCAGTGGTGGAGGCCACCCAGTCGCTAACAAGATGTTGACACTTTCCTTGCCAGCGTCTGAGCAAAGATGGCAGTGTCTGGCAGCACCCCGAAATCCCGGGGATGCTTGAAGCAGTTGTCTCCGTGTGTGTGTATGTGTGTGCCCGGCCCACGAGCACCTTGGGTTCGTCGCTGCTCCCCGCTCACGACCCAGAGCGTGTCTCAGCTTGGAGGAAGTGGTTTTTCCAGATCAATCAGTTCTCACGTGACCTCAGCACAGCCAGTGCATCCCTGGAAGCTTAAGGCGGGGCCGGGGGAGAAGCTAGGACATTTTGGTTTTTTGATTGTCTGTACCTGGACCTGAGAATAAGCGAGGGTCGGCAGGTGCTGGACAAGGCTCTGCCAGGCCCTCGCCCCCGCATCCCCACCTCAGAAGTCTGAGCCGCAGCAGGGGTGGGAGTTGTGGGGGGAAGGCGAGTTAGGTAGGGCCTTGAATGCCACGCCAGGGACTTCATGCTTGACCTCTGTGGAATCATGAGGGTTCTCGTTAGGGCCAAATGACACTGTGGTCTCTGACCTTGCAGAATAACTTGGAAGGAGGGGGGGGGGAATCGGAAGATGGGAAGTGGGTGTGGTGGGCATTGGGTACCAGGAGGACAGGTGGCCAAGGGGCATGGGAGGGAGGGCTGTGGTTCCATCTCCATGAGCCCTGGAGGACTGACTGTTCCCCCAAGTTCCCGACCACCACCGAAGTGCTCCCCTTGGGGAATGGGGATGAGGTGTGCCACGGGCAGCAGGTACTCCCTGGGGTGCCTCACCCCGGGACTCAGAAAACAACCCTAGGCGTTGTAAGTGCTTGGGGTCTGCTTGGCTGTGGGCCCAGGGACTTCTGGACCAGGCCACTGGAAGGACCTTCCCTCCCATCCAACACACACACACACACACACACACAATCACCTTTCAAATTGTGCACACAGGGATTTTTCTGAAAACAGCCAGGTGGGAATTTGGGATGCTGTAGCAGCAGGCTTCTGCATCCCACCTTGCTGGGGGCCGGCCGGATGGGATGTGGGGTCCTCAGTAAAAGCCAGGATCCACCTGCTCCCGGACTGTCTCCAGAACTCAGCTCGGCAGGTGCCACGACCATTCATGCCCAGGGCTGCTCCAGCCCTCCCAGGCCCTGGAGGGTGTGGTCACGTGGAGCAATGGGCCTCTCACCCCCGCTCTCCCATGCTTGACGGCCACTGTCTTTTTTCCCTTCTTTCCACCCTAACGTCCCTTCCCGCCACAGCGGCAACAGCAAAGGAAAAGACATCAACACCATCAAGTCCCTCCGAGTCCTCCGGGTGCTACGACCCCTTAAAACCATCAAGCGGTTGCCAAAGCTCAAGGTGAGATGGGTAGTCAGCGTTGCCATGGACGCTTGCCTAGGGGGAAGTCCAGGTGTGGCCTTGTGGTCCCCACGCACGGCCCAGAGCGTTACTACAACTGCCCAGCAGGGGGGCAGTTTTCCTAACTCACAAAAGTGTCCCTTGGAGAGGAGGAGGCCGACTTGCAAGCTGAAAAACAAGGATGTGGGATTCTGGCCCGCCTCCATCACCCCATGACCTGTCCCTCCTCAGGACGCCCATACTGACAAGATAACCTGCATTTCCCAGATGTTTGTCATGCCCCCCCCACGTCTCCCCAGGGGGTGTGGGAGCAAGTAGGGATTGGTGTTTGAGCCGGTGATGCTGTGAGGCCGATACTTGGAGCAACTGTTGTCCCACATCCAAGTTCTCCCGGCTCCCAGGCCCAACGCCAGGAGGCAGCAGGTGGCGGGAGACCCGGAGAGAGTTTCCTGCCTCCTGGCTCAGCCCTGGCTATTTAGGCAGTGAACCAGTAGGTGGAAGATTCTCTCTCTTTCTCTCTCAATCCCCGCAGGCTGTGTTTGACTGCGTGGTGAACTCCCTCAAAAACGTCTTCAACATCCTCATTGTGTACATGCTATTCATGTTCATATTCGCCGTGGTGGCCGTGCAGCTGTTCAAGGGCAAGTTCTTCCACTGCACGGACGAGTCCAAGGAGTTTGAGAAGGACTGCCGGTGGGTGTCTCCGGCCCCCGAGGTCTGCCAGGGCGGGAGCGGCGTGCATGCGTGCGTGTGTGTATATGGGAGGGTGGCTGGGAGGCCCCGAGGCTGGGGTGCCAGGCGATAGACGCACCTCGAACTTGGACTAGTAGAGAAGACTGCTTGGGAAGTCGAGGCGCACGCCCCTCGCCCCAGGTGAAGCAGTAAGCCGATTGGCCCAACTTTTTGTGAGGAGGACACAGCCCCAGATCCCCCGCTCCCATCTCAAGCCTCGCAGCAGCGACCCCGCGGAAATTCCTGATAACTGTCAGCCTTGAATTTGTTTGGAGGAAACCACACATTTTTTCCTCGGGTGTTTTTCATTGGCAGTTGGTTGAGTCGCTAATGGTCAACAACAGCAAGCCATGCCGGGAAGCGCTCACAGAATCCCGGACTGTGACACTGGCTTGTGGAAGCAGAAAAGATTTGTTGCAAGGCTAGTTGACCTGAAGACAGGAAGCGAGGTTCAAATATGTCTCCCCAGTCTGAGGTTCTGGGCAGATTCCGTGAGTTAAGGAGGACAACCAGTGTGGGGAAGTTTTAGTGAGTCAAGCTCTACCTGGAGGAGGAAGACATCGGTGTCACGTCTTACTCAATGAGCCCTTGGCTTCTGGAAGGTTTCAGAATCTTCTGGAACGTTCCATCCCATTCTGGGGTGTTTTAGAAGGTTTTTGCATTAAGGTTCTAGAATGTGCTAGAAGGTTCCAGTCTGGCTTTGTTGTCTTGGGGTCTTCTCTCGGGGTATTGTGGGAGGCTGTTAACCGTGGGTCAAGGCTTCCTCCTTGGCACCTGCCAGGCTACATTCACCGGCAGGAGGCCAGTCATCTGTGTTAAGACCTTTCCTGCTAATTAAACCTGCCTCGGATACTTGGGTCCAATCCACAGGGGTCAAGAGGGAACCTGGGAAAGATCTAAATCCAGTTAGAACTGGACAGAACCAGCTCTCCACTCTCCTTCCCATCCCCCACTCCCCAGATTGCATGGTTTTCCCTGGTATTGAGGGAAACAGACCCATCTGAGCTGGTTTTAACGCGCCCTTAGCAGCTCCCTGGGATGGGATGTATGTCAACCCTTTTGACACTACGGCCAGTGCAGAAGGCTCCAATAGGGGTTGCCAGTGGCTTGCTGTGTGGCTAATTAGATGCGAGTCTGGGGCCTAGCCCTCAGTCCAGATCCTTGCCATGTAAAGAAACATTCGCCACCTGAGCTGGTGTTGTGACATAGCATGCTAAGCTGCTGCTCGCAACACAAGCACCGCTTAGGGCCCTGCTTCTGACCCAGCTCTCCACTAACACACCTGGAAAGGCAGAAGGGGACAGCCCGGGTCCCTGGGTCCCTTCCACCCACGAGGAAGACTCAGAAGAGCTGAGCTCCAGGCTTCTGGCTTCAGCCTTGCCCAGCCTTGATTGGTGTGGGCACTGGAGGGGTGAACCAGCAGATGGCAGAGCTTTCCCTGTCCATCTGCCTTTCAAAAAAAAAATTCCCTCTCCAACCCTTTTTTTTAGCCCCCCCAAATCAATACCACTTATCTTCCTTAGAACTCAAAAATATCCCCCTAGGCTCTCTCTCTCTCACACACACACACACACCAGCAAACCCAAGGCTGTATGTTTTCAAGTTGGAATTCAGAGTGTTGAACTCCAAGGTCAGCTCTGTCCCCTCTCCCAGGATTTGTCCCCCAAATAGATGCACACTTCTTCCTCCGGACACTGCAGCCTTGGGGGTGGAGGGGAGAGGGTGGGTCTCGCTCCACCTGCTCCTGCCTCTGCCACGCCCACCGCGCGCACCTTGTCCTAAGAGCACCCCCTCTCTCGTTGACAGCGGCAAGTACCTCCTGTATGAGAAGAACGAAGTCAAGGCCAGAGACCGTGAGTGGAAGAAGTATGAGTTCCACTATGACAACGTGCTCTGGGCCCTGCTCACCCTGTTCACCGTGTCCACGGGAGAAGGCTGGCCCCAGTGAGTGGCCGGGGCTGCTGCGTCGCACCTGCAGCAGCTGGAGGGGAAGGGGCGGGCGGGGTGCGATGCTGGCTCCTCCTGCATGTGTGGGACTGGGATGGGCAGCAGGGGGTCCGGCTGCATGCTGGAAATTCAGGGGCCTGAACCTGGGGGGAGAAGTCCCACCCAGGTCCACACAGACTTGGCCAAGCAGTTCCATGGGTGAACCTGCTGTTTCTTTCTTTCTTTTTTAAGATTTATTTTCATTGGAAAGTCAGATATACAGAGAGGAGAGACAGAAAGATCTTCCTTGCCACCCTGAGGGGAGACCTGGATGGAGCTCCAGGCTCCTGGCTCCAGCTTGGCCCTACCCTAAGCATTGTGGCCACTTGGGGAGTGAACCAGCAAACAGAAGAGTCTTTCTCTCTCTCATTCTCTCTTTTTCACTGTCTTTCAAATAAATAAATGAATCTTTAGATATATATATAATAAACTCCAACTTGGCCGTACTGGAGCAGGTGATCTTGGAGCAGTAAATCTCCGTTAGTGGCTGAGCCTCCCTTCTCCCTGGAGCCGGAAGGGCCAGGCGGCGTGGCCCCTCTCCCACGGCTTCTGGGCAGCGGTGGAAAGGCGAGCTGTCGGAAGCCCCGCCTGCCTCTCATGGTGCCTTTCCCTCTCCGCTCTCCTCCCATCCCGTTCCCGCACCCCACAGGGTGCTCAAGCACTCCGTGGACGCCACGTTTGAGAACCAGGGCCCGAGCCCCGGCTACCGCATGGAGATGTCCATCTTCTACGTGGTCTACTTCGTGGTCTTCCCCTTCTTCTTCGTCAACATCTTCGTGGCCTTGATCATCATCACCTTCCAGGAGCAGGGCGACAAGATGATGGAGGAATACAGCCTGGAGAAGAACGAGGTACCGCCCCCCCCCCGGCCGTCGGAGGGCGTTCCCTGCCGGGACGCCTGCTCCTGTAACCAAGTGCCTCATCCCAGCTCTCCCCCCTCTAAGTCACACCCTGAGGGGGTTAGGAGGTGACAGGCAATGGCCCAAGCACTTGAATCCCTGCCCCCCATCCCGTGTGGGAGACCCAAAGGAGTTTCGGGCTCCTGGCTTAATGGCTGGTGCAACTGCAGCCATTCTGGATGTTTGAGGGCGGGGGAAAGCAACCCAACGGATGGACCACATTTGTCTGTGAAGTTGATCAGTGCCATGGTAAATGGCTTCTCCCTACAAGAGAATGCCTCAGGCAGGCAGGCAGCGGTGCCTCGGGCACAGCCTCTGTTCTTGGGTGCAAACTGGGGCTGTAGGATTGGATCCGCTTTCTGTGGAGGGGCTCCCAGGAGGGAAAACGAGGGAGATATCTGGGAAGGGAGCTGGGGGGAGGGCTGCGGCTGGGCACACCCTCTGGCAGGCATGCCAGGAGCTGACGCGGTTAGATGGCAGCTTGCCCTGCCCTTCCCCTCGGCCCCGCCCCTCACGCCGGTCTGTCCCCTGCAGCGGGCGTGCATCGACTTTGCCATCAGCGCCAAGCCGCTGACCAGACACATGCCCCAGAACAAGCAGAGCTTCCAGTACCGCATGTGGCAGTTCGTGGTGTCCCCGCCGTTCGAATACACCATCATGGCCATGATCGCCCTCAATACCATCGTGCTAATGATGAAGGTGAGCTGTCCGCCCATCCCCCCCACCCCCTGGCCCCCAGGGCAGCCCACCACTGTGCCCTCCGTCAGGTCACCTCCACCACCATGCCCCCTCTTCCCAGGGCAGCCCACCACCATGCCCTCTGGCCGGTGCACCTCCTTTGCACAACTCTGCTCGCTGCCCCAATGCCATTCCCAGAACTCTGGCTGCCCAGTTGCACCTGTCAGAACTTCCTCAGGCAGCCACCCCTCCCCCCCCCAGATTTCCAAAGCACCTGAGCCACCCACCCACTCACCCAGAGCGTGAAAACAGGGAGGCAGAGCTGCAGAGCGGAGACTCAGGACATTCAGCTGCCCCAGTTTGTCATCCACAGTCCTGGGTTTTCCCTCTGATGGCTTGTGGAGGGGCCTGGGTTTGCCAGGCTGTAAAGTGGGAACCACGTGAGGCCCGAATGAGAAAGCATCTTTGGGGCTTAGCTATTGACACTGGAACCATGAGAAAGCCTGGTCTTTGACCCCTGAGAACTCTCTCTGTAATTGTGGTTCCACAGGAAGCAGCCCACAGCATCCCACGCACCTCAAGCCACGTAGCACAGGGGACTCTGGCTGTGCAAGAGCAGTTCCAAAAGTTTGCACAGAACACGGAAACACAAAATGACCCTAAGTTCATCCCGGGGTCCCCTGCGCATGTGTACCCTGGGAGGTGAGCCGTGATGCCTCAGTACCGGGGTCCCTGGTACCCACAGGGGAGACCAGAGTGAAGCTCCTGGCTCCTGGCTGTTGGCCTCGGCCTGGCCCGACTGCAGCTGTTACAGACCAGCAAGTGGGAGGTCGGAATTCTTTCTCTCTGTGCCAACGAATGATAACTTTGCTTTGATGCAGCAGATTTTGACGTCTGTACATATGAGAGACATTCCAACAAAAAGGCCATGGGGATTGCAGCTTATTAAAAAAAAAAAAGCTATATGTAGATTTCAGAGCATTTTCAAACATTTTTGCACCGAACAAATCATCTTTTAAGAGTCTCCTCGTGGTGCATATTTCTCTACATACCCACACGCGCCCTCCCCCGTATAGGTCATGCAGAGTAAGAGCCTGACGGCGATGGCCAGGAAGGACGACCACAGAACACATGAAGCCAGGATATCCCAGACTTTTTTTGGTTTTTTTTTTTTTTAAGTGGAGTTCTTATTTTGAATATAAAAGCAGAAATGCCCACAGCTCCCTGAGGACTTTTCTGGAGTGTTCCTTGGCCAAGAGCAGCTCAGCCTCACTCAGGGAACCCTAGGGGACCACGTAGCCTGCTCCCTGGTCCCCGCCCCACCCATCCACGCACTCCCCAATTCCTTCTCTCCAGTTCTATGGGGCCTCGGTCGCCTACGAGAACGCCCTGCGAGTCTTCAACATCGTCTTCACGTCTCTCTTCTCCCTGGAGTGTCTGCTCAAGGTCTTGGCTTTCGGGATTCTGGTGAGTGCCCGGCCAGGACCTTGGTGGCTGTGAGCTCGGGGGAGGGGTGGGGAGGGCACTGGGTGTTGGATGACCTACATAGACATGACCAAGATGGAATGTTCCAGCAACCAAAACCTTCCCACGGAGGGGGGTACCCTTTCTACCCATGCACTTTGACAATGAACTTGATTTTTCCTGCCAATAGAGGTGAACTTCACCTAAGGCCCTAGGAAATCCACCCCCAGCCCCTCACTCCCTCCACACTTCATCCATGAATTGGGTTCCTGCCGTATGCGACACCCTATGGGCCTGGAGCTCACATATTACGTGGTAGTAGTTGTAGTCCTGCCTGCCCGGGGAATGGGCCCTGAGCCCCAGACAGTTCAACCTCTGTCTCCCGAGGGTATGGAGCTCCACGCATCAGACCTTGGCAGGCGTGCACGCAGAGACACCGTCCTCCACCAAGGAGCAGGGGGGGTGCCCTCACATGAGCTCGGAGGATTAGGAGATGGCCACCAAGCTGGGGTCAGCATGGATCCGGCCCTCCCAACTCCATCAAGAGGGCCCTGAGAGCCACACAGGGGCGCACCCCTTGTGATGGGGCTGAAGTTTAGGGCCTAGATCAGGCAGAGACAGCAGCGTGGGACCCTGTGGGAGCTTGGGGCTGAGAGTGTTTGCCCAACAGTGTGGAACATTCCAGAAACTTAGCCACGAGACACTGCCCTGGAGCGAACCCAGGGACACGCACTTAGGGTGACCAGGCAGCTAGCAGCAGGTCGTGGCTGCTCAGACTTGGCCTGGAGAATGTTCTGGAAAGCATCTTGCTGGCTCAGGGAAAACCCTAGCCATCCCGTAGCACTTGCCCAGGATCCACAGGGAGCCAGGAGCAAGACCCCATGGTCCCTTGTGGGGCCATGCCAGTTGTGAGAGTGGGAGTCGCAGGGAAGGGAGCTCAGGGCACAGAGGATCCCTTGGGCATCTGGTCCCCGCGCTGTCTGGTGCTGTGTGACCTGCGCCCCTGGGGAAGCTGGGCGCCCAGCCCTCCGACGGCCTGTCTTGTGTTGCGGGTCCCCGTTCTAGAACTACTTCCGCGACGCCTGGAACATCTTTGACTTTGTAACGGTGCTCGGCAGCATCACCGACATCCTGGTGACAGAATTTGGGGTAAGCGTCCCACCGGCTTCCTCGTTCCCCACCGCCCCCCAAGCCGCCTCCAGAGCTCGGGCTTGGGGAGGAGAGGGGTTTCCCGATGGCCAACTGCCAGGCTCGAGCCAGCACCTGGCCGGGACCAAAGTGACAGAGGGAGAAACAGGTTCCCCTCAGCCCCCTTTTGCCCCCCAGGGGAGAATGGTCCTCACAAGAGGGTGACCCAGTGAGGTGCGGGGAGGGGGGTGAATCGCAAATCCCACAGGTGCGGGGGGCCAGCACTGCACGTCAGCAGCTCCCTCTGCCAACCTAGGGAGGAAAACATCAGGAGAACAGCGAGAAAAACCAGACAGCGCCCCCACCAAGTTCAGAGCCCCCATCCCCCCAGGGCCATAGGGTGTCTGTCAGGCGGCCGAGTAAGTTCTAGAGAAAACTCACCAGCTGCTGGTGCATGGGCAGCTGGGAGCCTTGGCCAGGCCTCAGCGACAATGCTTTCAGAGGGGAACGCCCCACTCCAACATGGGTACCCCAGAGTTCCTCATAACCAAAACCCTGTCCTTAGCCGTTTGTCCAGAGAGAGCCCAGGCTTAGGGGAGGACAGGGGACCCCCTGTGGAGACTGCGGGGGAGGGGAGGGGGTCCCTGCCAAGGGCAGGGGGTGGTGCTTGCTGGCAACTTGGCAGCAGGAGGAAGGCACTGCACCAGGCATTTCCACACTGGTCAGCTCCTGTGACAGGGCTAGCTCTCTTCTCTCTCTGTCTCTCTCTCTCTGTGTCTCTCTCTCTCTGTCTCTCTCTCTCACACACACACAGGTTGGCTCCTGGGACAGGTCTAGCTCTCTCTCATACTTTAACCCTTGGAAGGTTGAAGTGCTAGGGTCTGAAGGCCAAGGCCGCCACAGGAGAAGGGGGCGGTGTGACCAGACAGCCCCCTTCAGGGAGCTGTTGCCTGGCCTGGTGCTGAAGCACAGAGGCAAAAACCGATCTCAACACCCCACAGCTGTTCCGCACGGACCCCACCTGGGCAAGGTGAACCAGCAAGGGAGGTGGGGTGGAGGGGTGCTCACCCGTGAACTGTCTTCTCAGGCGGACCCAGCCCCAAGCCTCACCTTCCATGCTGGTTCTAGGCAGACCGGGAACTCAAACTACTACTATAATATGGATATAGATTATATAGATATGATATAGATATATTGATTTATATTGGAAAAGCACAGTTACAGAGAGAGAAGGAGAGACAGATAAAGATCTTATAACCACTGGTTCATTTCCCAAATGGCCACAGTGGATAGAGCTGGGCTGAGCCGAAGCCAAGAGCTCCATCCAGGTCTCAAACGTGAGTTGAGGTGCCAAGCATCGCTGCTTTCCCAGGTGCAATACCAGGGAGCTAGATTGGAAGTGGAGCAGCTGGGACTCGAACCGGCACGTATCTGGGATGCCAGCACCATAGGCAGAAGCTTAGCTTGCAATGCCATGGCACCAGCCCCTCAAACTAAGACACCCTTGTACCAACCGTCCTATTAGATCAAGAAGTCAGAGCTGCCCAGTTGCCCGAGTAGGTTAGAAGCTGATAACCATCTCCAGGGGCCAGAGGGAGAGTGGTGTAGGGCCAGACCCCCAACGACCTGTGTGGTGGCCAGTCCAGGAGCATCGGGTCAGGTGCAATAGCCCACCAGCTGCTTGGTCATATCTGTGTCCCAGCAGAAGCAACCAACCTCTCCCGGCTCTTCTAACATTCCCCCTTTCCGGCATGTATGCGCTCAGCACCCACACACTGGGCACCTTCAGTGCGCCAGGCACAGTTCTGGCAACAAGGGGGATGTGGAGTGCCTGCCCCCGACCCACCCCAGCCAGTACGAGGGTGGCAGGTACATAGCACTTGAGCCTTCAGTGCAAACTCTGCCAGGCCAATCAGCAGGAAGCTGGCTGGGGAAGTGGAGTAGCCAAGGACTGCGGCAGTGGGCGCCCCTGTGGGAGTCCCTGCTTTGCAGAGGGTGGCTCGACATGCTATCACTTTACAACCACACTCCCCCCAACAGAAAGTTTCTAACCGACAGGAGCCGTCCACAGGAAGTGCCTGGCGCAGGGCTTTCCTGGAATTCAGTAGTCAGTTCACGCATTGTGGATATTATTATTATTATTATCCTATTGCTGCCATGATTGCCTCTTGCCCCTGGATGAGGAACTTTTAAAGGGATAGTAAGGATGATGTGTGGGTCCTTCTGGGACCGGTGGCATGGGTGGGAGGGCACCCCCCAGTGGCCTCCAGGTAAGCACCCCCGATGTGGCGGTCTGAGGCCAGGAGGGGTGGGTGGGGACAGGCAAGGCGGCCGGCCCGGCTCCTTCTCCTCCCTGGGATGATGCGGGTTTGCCCCACCCCCACCCCGTGCGTGATGGATAACGAACGTGTCTCTTGTCTCTTTTCATGCCTGCTCTTTAAACTGTCCCTTGGCGCAACGCCGTCTGAAAAACCGCATCCAATCAAAATGCACTATCAAATCCATGTGTTCATCCATGACGTGGTCTGTGTGTTCATACGCCAATGGCTTCTCTCCCAACCCGCGGCCGCCACCACCACCGCCACCACCACCACCACCACCACCCCTCCCCCGGGCACTGAAACCCGTGGGTCTTTTTTTTGGCACTGATTAAAAAAAAAAAATCAACCTAAAAAATGATACTACTTATTATAACTACCCTGTTAATCGCTGACTGAACACGCTGCCCCAACTCTCCCCGCCCACCCCCCTTCCACCGTCAACATCCGCCTGTAGAATCCGGTTGGTCTTCTTTTTGAAGTCTAAATGCCTAACGTTACCTGGTGCCCGCACGGCATGCCCACCCCTGCCCCCGACTGCACCCCACTGGGGAGGCCTGACACCCCCAGCCCCTCCCTCCTGTGTCTCCCACCCCCCCCAGTCCAGCTCCCCTCTGTCTGCGTACCAACAGCGCCCCCACCCTTGGGATGTCTGTAGCATCATGTGAGTTCAAGGAGTTGTCCTTTCCTCCGGGAGCACATGTGGCAGCATCTACATAGAAAGGATTGGTTTGTGTGTCTCGCCAGGGAGCAAGGTGTCAGGGCCACCATCCTGCCCCGCCTTCTGTCCTCCTGTCCCTCCTCAGGCTCTCTCTCCCCCGACTCCTTCCTGCCTCGAGCGCTTGTCCCAAGCATATAGCAGTTCTCTCAGGCTGAGGATGAAGGTTAGAGGACATGGACAAAATTGACCAGGCTATAGGGCTTGGGTCCTTGGGGGCCTCCACATGCGCGAGCTGCGTTCACGGTCATGTCCCTCACCCTAACCTGCTCATTCTCTCTCATTACGGATGTTTCTCTCTCGTCCGAGTTTCTCTCACGTACACAATCCTGTACTGTCTTGCAGAGACACGTATCCTGCAGACACACACACGTGTGGAAACAGGACATGTAGGCATGCAAATACATACGTCTGCACAGAGGGCACACAACCAGACACCAGTTTGCAGTCACGCCTACACACGTGTGCACACTTGTATGTACAGCCACACCTGCACACAGGACGTGCGGGCATGCTCACACGCATACACAATTCCTCTGTCATTTCATGCATCCTTCCCTTGCACATGTCAGCTCCTTGCACATCCCTCCCTCTTTTAAAAGCCCACCTGCTTCCGCCCCTCACCAAAGGAGCTCTGGGAAGAACTGAACCGCCCCCTGCCAGCAGGCAGTACACACACACACACTTGTCCATTGGTGTCACTGATACTGTGGGATAACAGGCCTGGGTCCACTGACACACACACACACACACACACACACACACCCTCTCTATGCCACCAGAAACTGTTCATCATGCTGCAGGCTAGAGGAGGAGCTGACGTACCACGGCTCTGTAGCAGGGCCAGGCCTTCGGGGGTCAGCATCTGCAGTGAGGGGAGGTGGCCAGCGGGAAGCATAGAGCCAAGCAAGGTACATGCGCATCTCTGGAAAGAAGCAAGGGGGAAGTGGGGCTGTGGACTTGGGGCTGTATCCTGAAAAAGTCAGGCTCTGCCCAGCTGAGGGAGCAGGAAGGCAGGTTGGCAGCAGCTGGCAGGTGAGCTTGGGGCCACTGGAGGGCTGGGTGCCCACAGACAGTAAAGGTTAGCAGAATGCTCCTTGCATCCTTCAGGGAGCTCTGGGCCCAACAGTATGGCCCTGGAAGACAGGAGCCCGGTGGACAGAGGGCAAGCTAGGAAGGGGGGCCCCTCTCATTGTCCCTCCAACGAGGTGCAGTGGACGGCGGATATTTCTCGCTACAATCCCAACAGGAGCTGGAGGGATGGAGAGGGCCGCCTAGTACCTGGGTCCCACTCCCCAAGACTCCTGTTGTCTCCTTTCCCCGCCCCCTTTCTTTCCCGGCTCGTTCAGCCCCAGGATCGCAGCATGCTTGAGTTGGCTGCATGTGTGACACCCTGTCCCCGCCACCCCCGCCACGTCTCTCGTCTCTCTTGCGTGATGCCAACCTCTCCTCCCCGCTCCACCCCTTGCAAGGCTGATCCCGGGGCTTGCTTTGCCTGCGCATGCTCAGCTCAGCTCACGTTATGACCCGCCCCCATGAAAGGGATGGCTTGGACTCGGGATGGAAGGGAGGGGGCCGGGGACTGCCTGGGCTGTCAGGCAGTCCCACCCCACCCCAGGTGGAGAGCTGGGTGGCCAGGCAGTGGGGGTGGGGGATGGGGCACAGAGAGTGACTTTTTCTGCCCAGCCAGGGTCTGGGGGTAGGTCTTCCAGGTGCTTGGGACCATCCACTCTGGTTGGGTCCAAAATGACTAAAATAGATTCTCCCAGCCCCCACGCCCATCTCCATCCCATAGAGCTTCTTAACATGGGCAGGAAGGCTAAAGGTTTCTGCCAGCCTCAGTAACCCCCGGGGCCATGTCCCTGCCTCTCTGCTCCCATGCCAAAACTAGCACCTGACCACCTGCCACCATTCCCCACCCGGAGGTCACTCAAGGTGCCCAGCATCCAAACGGGGGGTGGACACATTGGACTGCAACTCCCCCCCATCGCAGTGAGCATCCAAGGCAAGCCAGACGGGCAGCCATCCCCCTGCGATGTGATTGGGTATCCTCGCTCTGGGGCCCACACCTCGGGCGCCTGCCTGTGCTGCAGAGTGGATTGGATTTTGGAGGGTCCAGGACCCTCTTAGTGGGAATCATTCCTTCATGGATGTTGAGCCTACTGCTGGTGCCAGTTGCCCACTGCCCACCCCACCCTACCTCGCAGGACACCGAGGCGCTGCCTGGTCCAGCTCCAGGGAGCCACCAGGAAATATGGCCCAGGGCAGACTGCCTGGCCATTGTTTCTACTACAAACTAAAGTAAAACCAAACAAAAAGGCCTGATTTTGAACTTTTTAGGGGGATTTTATTGTCGCTGTTGCTGTCCCACCAACTCATTGGTGTCTCCCAGAGCTCAGCGCCAAGGTCAAGAACAAAGACAGTAGGCCATGCCCCCCCACACACACCTCTGCACCCTCTGGGGCTGCAACGGAGGCTGGATGAGGTGGTAGAGGCAGCGACTGTCAGACCAGGGGGCCTAGGGAGCAAGAGGCAGGGGCCTCCCCAGGGAGGTCTGGGAGCAGCACCAGCTGCTTGCCCCCAGCACCAGCCCCGCGGTGTCCCATCACCCCAACAGCACACCCCACCCCTAACCGCCGGGCTGATATTTGAGTGCACCTGCCCACGGGAGCTCAGTCGTTCCTGCTTCCTGCAGGCCTGGTCCCAGAAGCTGAGAAGCCATCCCCCGAGGGGGTATCAGGGCCCCAAATGCATCTTCTCGGACTCAGCGGGCAGCGAGGACTCACCCTCCAGCCGAACAACCCCAGCTCCTTCCCGTCCACCCCCTTCCCGCTCGCCAAGCGGGTAAGAAATGAACGCTCCCCATTCCCACCCCCCACCCCACCCCGACCACCCCCCCGACCCTGCTTCTCCCGATTGGCTCGAGCCGCCGCCGCCGCTGCTCCTACTTTTGTGGCCGTGGGGTGAGGTCAGGGGCGGGGTAGGAGCGGTGGGGCAGCTCAGCAGGGCAGGAGGGCAGGGCGCGCCCCCGGTGAGTCCCGCGACAGATGCATTTCTGGCCCCAAGCGTTAACTTGCCCTCCGGAAACCTTCCCCCAACCCCCGCACGTGTCCACCCACAGGCCTGAGCGTGCTGGCCGCCCCTCCGCACCCTGCCCCCAGCCCTAGCTCCCGCTGCGCTGTCTGTGCCTCCTACACGTGTGATGGGCTCCGTGCAACTCGACCCGCTTGTGTCCTTGGTCTCAGTGCATTTGGTTGTTGGGAGAAACAAAAAAAAATCTCGATTTTTTTTTTCCTGATTGGATGATTCGGATATATTTTCTTTTCTTCGTTCTTCTGTTATTTTCTTGCCCCACCTCCCCTCCCCCACCCACTTTTCCTTTTTTTTTTTTTCCCCTCTCTTTTTTCCTCCCCCTCCACTCCCCATTGAGGGTGTGAGGGCTAGCAGGGAGGGCTTAAGCTTTTATTGATTTTTTTTTTTCAAAAGTTTTTTTTTTTTTTTTTTTTTCCGCTGCACCATTGCACTCACAAAACTTTCCTTCTTTATTAGAGGGCCTGGCTTGCATTTTTTTTTTTTCTTTTTTGTTCCCTCCACCCCACCCCACCCTGTTGGTTGGTTGATTGGCTTCGTGCAGAGAGAGAGAGGGCCTCTGTGAGTGGGTGATGGCCCTGAGCCCCTCTGGCTGGGTAGACGGTCACCTGCTTTTCCCTCGTCCTGCAGAATAACTTCATTAATCTGAGCTTCCTGCGCCTCTTCCGCGCTGCGCGGCTCATCAAGCTGTTGCGGCAGGGTTACACCATCCGCATCCTCCTCTGGACCTTCGTGCAGTCCTTTAAGGTGAGGCCCCCTCACTCCCACCCCCGTGCCACAGCTGTTGCCCTCCTGACCCTCCTGCAGGGGTAGGGGTCGGGTGGGCTTGGCTGTGGAACTGGAGCTGTACAGGCACTTGCCTAATTTCCTGTCCCACCCAAAAGAATCTTCAGGGCTCCAAGGGTCTCCTGCCAAAGCACCCCCCCACACACACACACACACACCACTCAGTCCCCTCCAAAGCCCCAGCACCGCATGTGGCCGTGGCGCCCTCCAGCCCCCTCCCCTCATTGCCTCCCTCCCCTCCAGGCCCTGCCCTATGTCTGTCTGCTGATCGCCATGCTTTTCTTCATCTACGCCATCATCGGGATGCAGGTGAGCCCCCAGGCCCCCACAGCAACCCCCCACGCCCCAGGGGAGCCCCGTTGACACACACACACAATCCCAGAGGCAGATGGAGCTCTCCCTCAGAGCTGCCCCCCATCCCTCCTCAGTCATTCCCGTCAGTCAGCACCGCCCTCTGCACCCCCCCAGGTGTTTGGTAACATCGGCATCGACGTGGAGGACGAAGACAGCGATGAGGATGAGTTTCAGATCACGGAGCACAATAACTTCCGGACCTTCTTCCAGGCCCTCATGCTTCTCTTCCGGTGAGACACAAGGGGGCGAGTGTGTGCTCGCCCTGCTCTTCCTGTCGGGGCGTGTCCTCATCCTGTTGCCGTGGCTAGAGAGGCGTGACCTCATGCTGCTCTTCCTGTCGGGGCGTGTCCTCATCCTGTTGACATGGCTGGAGAGGCGTGTTCTCACCCTTCTCTCCGGCTGTGATGCGGGAGGCCCTTGCAGAAGCCTTGCTGAGCGCTCTGGGTGGGTTCCAGGAGGAACCTCACATGGGATCCTCCCGACCCCGTGTGAGGTGGGGATTCCTGGCACCCACTTGCAACAGATGAGGAATCTGTAGCCTGGTATCTGTGCTACTTAATTCTGGCTGCACGTTAGCAGCAGGTTTTTGGGTGTTTTCTGCCTCCTGCAGGGGTGAACCAGTGGATAGAAAAATACCTCTCTCCTGCCTTTCATACAAATGAAAATATAAACATATGTTAAAATACTACATTTTCAGTCTTTAAACAGATAATCGTGTCCCACAGGACCAGTTGGAGTCCCGAGAGTGGAGACACTAACGTTAGCACCTTTTAAGATTTATCTAGTTACTGGAAACAGAGTTACGGAGAGAAATGAGAATCTTCCATCCACTTTCTCACTTACCAGGCGGCCACAGAGGCCGGAGCCCAGCCAGTCCAAAGCCAGGAGCAAGCCAGGAGGAGCAAGCTTCTTCCAGGTCTCCCACACAGGTGCAGGGTCCTAAGGCTTTGGACCATCCTCTACTGCTTTCCCATGTCACAAACAGGCAGCTGGATGGGAAGTGGAACAGAACCAGTAACTGCTATATGGGATGCCAGCACCAGCGTTTTTCATTTTATTTTATCTACGTATCTATCTCTCTTTGGCAAGAGCCCCTTATGGTGTAACCAGATGTGCAGATGCCCCTGCTGGAGGCATGGAGTCCACGTCCTTAGCCTGGGAGCTGTGGGTGCCAGGTCTTTGATGCCCGCTCGAGCCATGGAGTCCACGTCCTTAGCCTGGGAGCTGTGGGTGCCAGGTCTTTGATGCCTGCTCGAGCCATGGAGTCCACGTCCTTAGCCTGGGAGCTGTGGGTGCCAGGTCTTTGATGCCCGCTCGAGCCATGGAGTCCACGTCCTTAGCCTGGGAGCTGTGGGTGCCAGGTCTTTGATGCCCGCTCGAGCCATGGAGTCCACGTCCTTAGCCTGGGAGCTGTGGGTGCCAGGTCTTTGATGCCCGCTCGAGCCATGGAGTCCACGTCCTTAGCCTGGGGGCTGTGGGTGCCAGGTCTTTGATGCCCGCTCCCCCTCCTCTCTGCTTCCTCCCCGCTCCCAGGAGCGCCACTGGGGAAGCCTGGCACAACATCATGCTTTCGTGCCTGAGTGGGAAGCCGTGTGACAAGAACTCGGGCATCCTCACCCCCGAGTGTGGCAACGAGTTCGCGTATTTTTACTTCGTGTCCTTCATCTTCCTCTGCTCCTTCTTGGTGAGTCCAGGACTGAGTGGGGGTGGGGTGTGAGACAGGAGACTCTTGAGGTAAAGCAAAAATACTTCTCAGTTTCAGAACGACCAGCAGAAGTGGGGGGGGGTCTCCTGTGGTAGAGACCGTCCTCCATCCAGCCCCCACGTGGATCCACCGCTGGGGATCCCCGGTGACGGATGTCACATGAGCCTGTGACGGGGGAGCCAGGGCAAGTGGGAGAGGACCCAGGCAAGTCCCTCCCCCAATGCTGTCCATCGCCCTCTGTCCCCTCCCTCTCGGCAGATGCTGAACCTGTTTGTGGCTGTCATCATGGACAACTTCGAGTACCTCACTAGGGACTCCTCCATCCTGGGCCCTCACCACCTGGATGAGTACGTGCGGGTCTGGGCTGAGTATGACCCTGCAGCTTGGTAAGTTGTCACCACAAGTCCTCCTGTCCCACTTCCCCCACCCCCCACCCTCTTTCTGACGCTAGAGCACATGGTGGGGCCTCCCAGATCTCATATTACGGAATCATTCCAAAGGAAAGAAATGGAAGCCACAGTTCTCAGGCACCCCAGGTGAAAGGCCCGGGGTGCCTCCTTTCTGGAAGAGTTATTGATGAGCGTGCCGGCTACCCGATCCCCTTTCTCCATGTGTGAGGTTGGCCAATGGAAAGAGCCAGGCCCCCAGGAGGAAGCTAGCTCCCCAGAAGTGGGTACCCACAGACAGGCCAGAGGTGGACTCGGTGCTGCAAAGGGAGGGAGCTCCTGACCAGCTCTGCAGATTTCCTGTGGGAGCGCCTCCTGCTGGCCAACTGCAGTACGTGTCATGCAACTGTTGACAAGCTTATGCTCTCCCTCTGCTGGCCAAGCACAGTACAGGCCTGTTAAGAAGCACATGGGCCCCCTCTGCTGGCCATGCGCGGTACTGCCCATTAAGAAGCACATGGGCCCCCTCTGCTGGTCAAACACAGTACAGTCCTGTTAAGCAGCATGAGCTCAGCACCAAACCAGAGGTCCAGAACAAGGCTTAAAAATCTGGATCAGGGTGGACATGGCTCCTGAGTCCTGACTTCCTTCCTGACCTCAGCCCTGGGCGGGTTGAGAACTCAACCTGTGCCCATTTTCCAACCCTGCACCGTGAGCCCAGCCCCGGAGGCCAGCCCAAGCCACAGACCTGAGACGTGGCTTGTCACTGATTCCTCTAACTCTTCCTGTTTTGATTTTAGGTCACAGCAAAGTCGGGTGCTGTTCCCCTCTCTATGCCTCCCATTCTCCCACATATACCCGCAGTATAGTCCAAGTAGATTATGGAGGAACAAAGTGCAGAGAAAGAGCCCAAGGCAGAGATGTCCCCCTGATCAAAATCAAGGGGTCTGCAAGCATCTGGGAACTCTCTCAGATCTGCTGTATCCCTTCCTTCCACGCAGACTGCCCCCTCCTTGGTGTCACCGCCTCCATGTGTGCCCCTCCTCCTGGGGGGAGCCAGTGTAGACATGGCCTGCCCCCATGTCTTCTCCTGCCTCCACTAACCCCCTGTTTTCTCCCTTTCAGCGGTCGCATCCATTATAAGGATATGTACAGTTTATTACGAGTAATCTCTCCCCCTCTCGGCTTAGGCAAGAAATGTCCTCATAGGGTTGCCTGCAAGGTTTGGATTCCACTAAAACCTGCTAGCGTCCATGGAATGAGTGTGGCTTTGGGGATTCTCAATATATATATTTCATATATATATATATATCTAAAAAGAGAGACATTTCTGTCTTCTCTCTCTCTCTTTCTCTCTCTCCTTTTTGCATTGAACTATTAAACTCTCTTTAGCCAATAGAATGCAGGCCTTGTAGACTTTTGGATAGAGCATGGAACAGAATTTTCTCAGTTCCTTTTCTTGGCCATCTCTGCTTGCTCCTGGCTCGAGCTGTCCATCCCGGGGTCTCAACGGCACCCCCCCACACATGCCCCGACCACACACTGTCCTGGGGCAGTGGCAGAGTGGGTTGGAACTGATTACACGTTGATCCAGCTGTCCCTCACCCACCATCGTCTCCACCCCTTCACTCCCCCTCGCCCTGGTCCCCTCCATCTCCCCACCCAGGCTCCCTGACCTCAGAGAGCAGCCTCAGAGACCTCGAGCCATGTCTGGCAATGACAGTGAACCCAGACACAAGACCAGGACCCCACCCCTCTCTGCCTCCCACAGGGGTGCTTAACTCTCGCAGGTTCCCCACACATTGATTCTGACGTTTGTATTCCTTCTCTCTCTTCCTCTCTCTGTCCCTGCTCATGAGCAGTGAAATAATCCCTTTTTTTCTTTTTTTTTTTTTTTGCTTTTATAAAATGCCCTTTTCTTCCATTTTTCCCACCCCTACCCTGTTCCTGTTTATTCATTTATTTCTTGCCTTTTCGCTCTATACTCTTTTTTTTATACCTCTATTTTTCAACTCTTGTGGTTTTGTTTTTTGGGTTTGGGTTCATTTTCGTTGTTTGGTTTTTTTTTTTGTTTGTTTCATTTGTTTTGTTTTCTTGTGTTTTCTGGGGGGTGGGGTTGTTGGGGTTTTTTTCTTTGTTTTTGCCTTCTGTCACTTTCCACACCTCGCCCTCCCCAGCCCACCTCACGCCCCATCTTGTTTTGTTTCCGGTACTGCCAGGGGCCGCATGCTTTACCGGGACATGTATGAGATGCTGAGGCACATGTCCCCACCCCTGGGTCTGGGGAAGAAGTGTCCCGCCAGAGTGGCGTACAAGGTAGACTACCAGCTCCGAGCCGCCGGTGCCGACTGCGACGCACCGGCTACGGTTGTTTTTTTTTTAATGATGATGATGATGATGATGATGATTGTTTTTTTTTTTTTTTACAACATTTCCTCTTCTTTTTTTCCCCCTTTTTTCTTTGCTCCTTGAGTCAGTGGCTCATAAACCCCCTTGACACGTGTCCGTCTTTCTGATCGCGTCTTCGTGTTTTGAGACTCCATTATGGCGACACGCCGGGGGTGGGTGGGGGTGGGCCTGGGGTGGGCTGGGGACAAGAGAAGAGCGAAGCCCAGATCTCCAGCAGTCTGGTCCCACATCCACCTCTACCCAGGCCCCACCACACACACACACACACACACACACACCCACACCCCTGAAGCTGATCTCTGACTTAGGGCCTTGGAATCTTCGAGATCCCAACAGCCTCCCCTCCTCCACCCTCTCCCGTCTCGGTTACCTCCTCTCTTCTCCGCGGCCCCTCCCCTCAACCTCCTCCTCCCCGCCACTGCCACAGCCACCGCCACTACAAGACAACTGTCCACTGTTTCAGAATGGGCAGACGGGCCGCAGCTGGACCCCTGGACGGTGGCACACTCATGCAGGCCATGCACGCTGCCTTGGCAAGGGGGGGGTGGGGGAAGCCTGGGGCGGGCAGGCACCATGGCCGACAGGGGCCGGGGAGGGGGGCTGCATGTTGGCTGAAGGAGCGAGTGTCCTGCCGCCAGGCGGCAAGGCCGGCCCACCCCTCCGGACCTCCTCCTCCCTGCCCCACCCCCCCAGTACTGGAATCTCCCTTGGCCTCCAAGGACAGACATTATTCCCATGCCCACCCCTAGCCCTCCCACCACTCCCTGCAAAGTCCAGAGATGACCTGCCTCTGGCTCTGCCCCACACGCCGTCCCCATCATCCTGTTCTGTTCCGTCCCTCTGCCCATCTGTCTGCCTCCCATCCATCCTCCTCCTGCTCCTCCTCCATGGACACCCCTCGGAGTCCCGGTCTCTCCCATCACCCCTTCCCCACAGCCCTTCTCTGGGTCTCTGTGGCTGTTTCTTTTCCTCCCTGTCTGTAAAGGACCATCACACACCTTTGTGCCCATTTGGACTTGCCATCTATGGGAGGCCTGTGGCACTGACCAACATTCAACATGTGCCTTCCTTAAGTGGGAGATGCCCTTTGTACAGTGCACAACCTGTGCAACTGCACAGCGGCCCCATCTCTGTGTGTGTCTTCCTTCCCTCCTGCCTCCCTTTCACCTTGCCCCACCTCCCTCCTCTGGCCTGACCTCGGTTCCCATTCTGTTTCCAGCCTACGTGTGTCTGAATCCCACCCTGGTGACCCTCCAGACATGCCCGCCATCCCCATATCCAGCCTGGGCTGGGTTGTGCACCCACCCAGCCACAACAGTCCCTTTCCATGATGCAAAATGTGAGGGGTTGAGCTGGGAGGGTTGGGGACAGAGTCCCTTCCTCCCCCTACCTCCCACCCCTGCCATGGCACAACCAACCAGGATCCAGATACACCCCCCGAGACCCACTTTCCACGGAGCTATGAATGAGTCTCGAGATTCCGTCTGCATGCACCCGTGTCTGTGCCACTCTGTGTCTCGCATGCCCGCCCGCCCGCCTGCCTGCCCACGTGCTCTGCCTGCTGCTTCTCCTGGTGGTGCCGAGGGGTGTGAACTGTGTCCTTGGTGTCTGTCCTGGTCCTGGAAGAGCCAGGAATGGGAGAGGGGTGTCAGGATCACCCCCACCACCAAGTCCCAAGCGGCCGTGGCTGTGGCTCCCTCTACTGGCTGCTGCACGCATTGCGTTGAAACCTGTTTTTCTCTGGGAGTTGGAGGCGGGAGGGGTCAGTGCAAGTGGAGCCATCCAGGAGAACTCTGGGGCAGGGCAGGGCAGGGCAGGGCAGGGCAATGTCCATGTGGGGGTGCAGCTGGCAAAAATAATTTATTAAATTAATCATTAAAAACCTGGGGAATTCTAGCCAGGGAAGGTGGGTCCCAGGGTGCCCCCTGCTGGACACTCAGGGAAAGGGGAACCAGTGTCACTGCCCATTTCAGCCTTTCTGAGTTCTTCTGGTGGGCTGACGGGTGGGTGGGGCTCCCAGGGGATCCTGGGACCGAGGGAACGGGGCCGAGTCGGGGTACTCAGGGCGGGACTGGCTCTCTGTAGAGGCTCTTGCGGATGGACCTGCCCGTAGCAGATGACAACACCGTCCACTTCAACTCCACGCTCATGGCTTTGATCCGCACGGCCCTGGACATCAAGATTGCCAAGGGTGAGGAACGGGCCAGAAGCCGGAAGGGGGCGGGTGGTGGAACTAATGACAGACCCTTTGAGGGGTCAACCCCGTAGCCCAGGGTCTCTCCCCCACCCCACCCCAACACCTGGGTCCCCAGTGTTCCCAACCCAGGGAAGGGGTCGCCTCAGGCCCTGCGATGGGGGTAGGGAACAAGGCATGCGAGGACCAGGGGTGGGCAGGGCCAGTCATGGTGGGCGCTGGGGGGAGGGGAAGGGACGAGGACACACAGGCCTGAGATTGGTGGGCAGCATATGCAGGTGGATTTTTTTCTGACATTTATTTATTTGAGGTTGGATTGAATAACAGAGAGAGAGGCAGAAGCTGGGAGCCTGGGAATCCACCCTGGCCTCCCGCATGAGTGCAGGGGTCCAAGGACTTGGGGTCATCATTGCTGCTTCCCATGGCTCACGGCAGGGGGGTGAAGCGGCGGGTAAAAGTACTCTCTCTCTCTCTCTCTCTCTCTCTCCTTCTGGAGGACAGGTTCCCGGTGACCCAGCTCCTCCTCCAGGCTTCCCGCCTCGCCACCGAGGTTGGAGAAAGTGCTGAAGGGATAGCTGGCTCACATCTGTGACTCCCGGGAGCTGAATTCTTAACACAGCGAGTTCCCACGGTGGGAGGAGGGTAGCAAGGAGAAGACCCCCCACCAAAGACCCAGCCAGGCTCACTCCTCCACTGAGACACACATGCACACGTGCACACATGCCAGTGCACAGAGACACACGTGCAAACAGACCCTTGTACACGCACTCAGACACAACACAAGGGGCTGAAGTGCTCCAGGCGGTGCATTGGCAGCAAGGAACCATGTGACCGCTGCTGGCGCCATGGCCTCGGAGGGCCTGGCCACCTGCTCCAGGGCAGCTCAGGGCAGAGGAGGGGCCTTCATCATGTTGTCCGGGCTGTCCCACCCTCTGCTGGTCTACTCCCCAATGCCCCCCTCTCCCGCAGCTGGCTCCTGTCCCAGCTTCTCTCTCTGTCCCTGTAGTAGCCACTTCTCTTTCTCTGCCTGGCCATTCCATCAGCTGTTGGAAGTCAAGTGAAGGCCAAGTGCCTCATCATGCCTCCACTTGTGACAGCAGCAGCCCATATCAGCACAAGTTCAAGACCCAGCAGCCCCACTTCCCATCTAACGCACCTCCCTGATCCTTCATCCTGGGCCAGCAGCAGCAGCAGATGGTGGTCCCAAAGTCTGAGCCTCTGCCACCCTCCATGGGACACCTGGGTGAAGTTCCCAGGCGTCAGCATGGCCCAGCCCTGGCTGTTACAGGGGATTTGGGGGGAGTGAACCACTGGCTGCAAAAGCAATCTCTCCGTGTCATGCCGCCATCGGTATAAACAAACAGATCTCTGTGCCTGAGTCACCTAGAAACCCAGAGCCCCCATCTCCACCCCCGGCTCCACGCTGGAATTCTGGCTTCGGCAGGACCCACAGGACCCTAACATCCATAGATAACCTTTGGGCGATCCTTAAACTTATGGATCTACTTGAAAAAGTACAAAAGTGAGAGACAACGAAAGATCTTCCATCTTCTGATTCCCTCCCTCAAATGACCACAACAGCCAGGGCTGGGTCAGACCCAAGCCAGGAGCCAGGAGCTGCATCCGAGTCTCCCATGTGAGTGGCAGGGGTCCAAGCACGTGACCCATCCCAGGGCGTGCAGCATCGGAGAACTGCAGCCAGAGACGGGATTCAAACCCAAACACCCCGACACGTGACACAAATGTCTTAACCACAGGACCAAATGCCCACCTCACAGATGACTTTTAAAGACGCAAAAGTTCAAGAAACACGGTAGCCTGCTAAGAAGGCACCTGAGGGCTGAACCACAGGTGACAACAGCGAGAGCCCTTCGTTGCACCTGGGACCCCCCCCCAAAAAAGCCATTGAGTCCAATCCAGCTACAAGAATTTTCCCCCAAGGGTCTTTCAGGGTAATCTTGACCTCTGAGCCCAAGTCCAGACCCACCCAGTAGCCTCGGGTCAACTGCTCAACCCAGACACCACAGCCCCCTCACCCTGCAGCTACCAAGGTCGCCTTCTAGTGGACAAGGCAGGGAGAGAAAATTCCTTAGACATGGAAAGCTTTGGAACAGGAATAGGTGGGAAGGGAAGGGGGCAGGCAATTGAGACGGCTGTTAATGCTGCCCTATGGGACACCCGCATCCCACAGCGCCTGGGTTCCACCCCCCACTCCCATGAACTCCATCCAGGTCTCATGCAGCAGCAGCAGGGACTCGAGCCACCTCCCCCAGTGCACATTAGCAGGGAGCTGGATCCAAAGTGGAGCCGCCAGGACTAGAACCGGCTCTGCAATGTGGGATGCAGAGGTTTCCAGGCAGCAGTGGCTTAACCCGCTGCGCTATGTGTTCACCCCTCAGGCGGAGCCGACAAGCAGCAGATGGACGCAGAGTTAAGGAAGGAGATGATAGCCATCTGGCCCAACCTGTCACAGAAGACCCTGGACCTGCTGGTCACGCCCCACAAGTGTAAGCGCTTTAGTCCAGGAGCCACCAGGTTGGACGGAGGAGGCACCGTGGTGGAGGTGAGGAGAGGGCGCTGAGGCGGGGCACACAGTGACCTTGCCCTGTGCGTGCCCGCAGCCACGGACCTGACGGTGGGCAAGATCTACGCGGCCATGATGATCATGGAATATTACCGCCAGAGCAAAGCCAAGAAGCTGCAGGCCATGCGTGAGGAACAGGTGCACCCCTGGGGATGCCCCGCGGGTGGGTGTGGCTGGGCCTGGGAGCCCATCCTTGTGCCACCTTAGGGCCAGGTGCACCAAGTGTAACCCGGAGCAGGTTGCTGGGTGCTGAGATTTGGGGGTCAGAGGGGGGTATTTGGGACCTTGTTCAGCAGATTTTGGGGGGTTTGGGGGTGGTGGGTAAGCATGAGGGAAGGGCTCCACAGGGGACTTGAAGGAGTGGACGGACAGGACCCAGCAATTATCCAGGTGCAGGGGCGGAGAAGTTGGGGACACCTGGTGAATGTGGCAAGCAGGAGGCAGTCGAAAAGAGCAAGCAGAGAGAGGAGTGAGGAGAGAGGAGGGCAAGGAGGTGAGGCACCAGGGCTGCCCAAGGCGTTAGGGTTACCGCCCCCCCCAGACGTCCCCACCCCCAAAGCTTCAGCTCAGCTCATTTGCCCCTATGTTAAGCAGTTCCAGAGAGGAACTTGCAGGTACCCTCCGATGGCTGTCAGGAGGGTTACAGGCAGGAACTGGGAGAGCCAAATGGGGGTCGGCCAGGTGGGCTGCAGCCAGAGCCTGACCCTGGCTCCTGCTTCTCCCCTTGTTCCCCTCCCCACTCCCGATTCCCACCCCTATGCACCTGCTGGTCTCGCAGAACCGGACCCCGCTCATGTTCCAGCGCATGGAGCCCCCACCAGATGATGGAGGGTCTGGCCAGAACGCGCTCCCCTCCACACAGCTGGACCCCGCAGGTGGCCTGTGAGTGCTGCTGTAGCCACACGAAGGCAGGAGGGAGGGGGACCGGCCACGGGTCCCGAAGCCCCCCCCCACCCTGCCCCCTGGCTTGTGTTGCCCCATGCAGGATGGCCCACGAAGGTGGCCTCAAGGACAGCCCGTCCTGGGTGACGCAGCGGGCGCAGGAAATGTTCCAGAGGACGGGCGCATGGAGCCCGGAGCGCGGGCCCTCTGCTGACATGCCCGACAGCCAACCCAAGACGCAGGTGTCTGTCCGCCCGGGTGCAGGGAGGAGAGGGAGTTCAGGAGCGAGGGGTCCAGAGGGCGGCACCTCACCAGGCCACGTCCCCTGCCCTGCCCTGCCCTCTGCAGTCCGTGGAGATGCGAGAGATGGGCCGTGATGGCTACTCAGACAGTGAGCATTACCTCCCCATGGAAGGCCAGGCCCGCGCCGCCTCCATGCCCCGCCTCCCAGCCGAGAACCAGGTGAGAGCTTTTACCCAGCGCCCCCTGGGGTTGCACCCCACATCCCCTGCCTGGTGGGGTCGGGCCCCTGGTGGTTCCTCCCCACCACCCACACTGCCCCTTCCCTTAACCCAGGCCTGCACCTGCAGGCTCAGCAGCAGGTACGGGCCCTGCCCCCTCGTGGCCCTACATGGAACAGCCACCCACATGGCTTCCCCCCTGGGCCTGTTGGGGGTGGGTGCAGAAGGGAGACAATGGGGGCTGTGGCGGGGAGGGGGCGTCAGGCCCAGGTGAGAGAGCTGTAATCGTGGAGACACATGTGACACACACACCACACACTTGTGCGCACACGTGCACACACACGCACGCACACAGGAACCTGACGGAGTTCTGGGACCCAGGGGCTGAGTGGTGGGTGGGGCTGGGGCCAGCTGGGGGGGCCGGACTTCTTGTCTGGTCTTGGGGGGATGGAGGGGTGCCAGTGTGTGTGTGTGTGTGTGTGTGTGTGTGTGTGTGTACCTGCCTAGCCGTATGTGGCTGATTGGCTGCTTGGCTGGCTACCACAGCCCACCTGGCATGGAGGGAAGATGGTGGGCTATCCAGCCAGAGGCATGGCTGGCCTGAGGAGGGGATGGGTGGGGGGCCCTTGGGGAGCCCTGAAAACAGGAAGAACTTTGTGCGCAGGGGTCAGCATGTCTGGCTGCACCAAGCTGAGCTTCCCCAGGCAGCTTTGCATTGCCTGGCTGGGCCACGGTTGCCCTTGGGCCTGCACCCCTGCTGCTGTGTTACCTGTGGCCAGGGTCGAATGGAGGGGACTGCCCTTTCGGGGGGCGCCCCACCCCCGCAGTGGGTGTGCATGCGGCTGCCTCGCCCCCTCCCCCAGAGAGGAGGGACGTTGGAAGAAGCCCAGCTGGAGCCCAAGGAGCCCTCAGGCATGGCATGAGCCAAGGGCCTGTGGCCACGCCACCCGACGTGTCAGCCTTGCGCCTCCGCCATGTGCCTCTGCCCGCTGTCTGCTCTGCCCGCCTCGCCTCTCTTTTTCCTCCTCTTTGCTCTCCCTCCATCCGCCACCACCTGCCTGGCCCCACCCCGTCCCCTCCTGCCTTTTATATTTATTTTCTTCTTTCTGTTTTTCCTGTGTGCACCATCCCGTGGGGCTGTGACAGAGGAGAAGGGGCCGGCCACGTGGGAGTGACCTCACTGTATGTATCCTTCCCAGCTCAGCGCTCACTCGGCTCCGGCCCCCTCCTCCTCCCCACCCCCCCTCGGGGGACTCCCTCCTCCCCATCTCTGTCCCCCCACCCTGCCTCCTTCCGCCCCCTCCCCCTTTCTTTGCAGCTCACGCCCACCCCTTCCTCACACCCTTTCACCCAGCCTGAGGAGCACCCTCCTGGTGTATTCTGTCCTCTGTCCACTGGAGCCATGCCCCTCCACACACACCTTTTCTCCTCCCTCCAACTGAAGATCTGCCCGCCCATTGGCCTCTCTCTCTCCCTCTCTCTCTCTCACCCCTCCATCCTTCTCAGAGGTGGGACTCATTCTCCAACCACTTCCACCAACCCTAGCCTGTAGCCTATCTCTTCCAGAACAGGCCTGGGCAGGCCCATCAGCAGCTGTCCCCTCATTCCTGGAGCTGAACCCATTCAGACTCCTCCCGAGGGCAGCTGCAAGCACACACAGGCCAGGGATGGAAATAGGGGAACACCACCCCAAAACCTGAGCCATAGAGGCTGGGGTGTCCAGAGCCAAGGTCAAAGACAAGAGCGGGCAGCCTGCAGGCTGAGGAAGCTGGGGCTGAGGCTGAGCCTCCCAGCGCCTGGAGGGAACTGGCAGGTGTCTCAGCTTCCCTGGGAGAGAAGGGGGCAGGGGATGCTGGGCTGGTCTGGGGGCACTTCATGCAAGTATGACCCTGGACCCTGGAGCAGCCCTCAGAAGATGGGCAGAGGGGATGGGTGGGGGAGTGACTCAGGAACGACCCCCTAGGTCCTTCCCTCCAAGCAGCAGGAGGCCTCGAGGCTGCGCTGGGCAGGCAGGCAGGAGGGGGGTCTCTGACCCCGACTCTCTGTCCCTCCCTGCTGTGTCCCCTTCCCCCCAGACCATCTCAGACACCAGCCCCATGAAGCGCTCAGCCTCTGTGCTGGGCCCCAAGCCTCGGCGACTGGACGATTACTCCCTGGAGCGCGTCCCTCCGGAGGACCACCAGCGGCACCACCCACGGAGGCGCGAGCGGGCCCCACGCACCTCCGAGCGCTCCTTGGGCCGCTACACGGACGTGGATACAGGTGAGCTGCACCCGGGAACACCCCCCAACCCAGCCCAGCCCAGCCACCTGTGCCCTGCGCACACACCCACCCCCTCATCGCCATGCGTGTCCACCCTGTCCTCCTCTCTCCTACCCTCCCCTGTCCTCCCCTCCTGCCCAGGCCTGGGAACCGACCTCAGCATGACCACCCAGTCGGGAGATCTGCCCTCCAAAGAGCGAGACCCGGAGCGGGGCCGGCCCAAAGACCGAAAGCACCGACAGCACCATCACCACCACCACCACCACCACCACCCGCCGCCAGCCCCGGACAAGGAGCGCTACGGCGCGCACGAGCGGCCCGAGCACAGCCGCGCCCGCGCCCGGGACCAGCGCTGGTCCCGCTCGCCCAGCGAGGGCCGCGAGCACACGACGCACCGGCAGGTGGGTGCACCCTGGGGCGGAGCCGGGAGGGGCCGTGGACTAGAGAGGATCCCGGGGTACCCCCCCAGACCCCCTAAACCCGCAGGACGCGCCCTTCGCCCCGTCCCGGCCGCACGCCCCCTGCCCACCGCTGCAGCCTCTCGCTCGCTCCCCCCACCCGGCCCCCCCCCCAGCTCCCCCTCCCTTTATTATTATTTTTTTTTGTATTGGTTTGTTATTATTTCTCCCCGGCTGCGAGTGATTTGTTGGAAACTTGGCTCTGTTGAACCCCAAAACTTACAAGACTCCGTTTCTCATTTCTCTTTTCACTTTGTTATGTTGGTTTTTTCACTCTCTCCCTCCCCCCCTTCCCTCCCACACACCCTACCTCTCCCCCCCCACACACACACCCCTACCCCCCAATTCTCCCTATGTGGCTGTGGCTTTCTCCTCTGGTTTCTGTTCAAACGTCCTGTGGCCCCCCGCCCCGTCCCCTTCTGGTGTCCCCGCACCCCCTCTTGGCCTCCACCCCTTCCCCACCCGCGTCTCTCCCCTTTCCCCCTCCGCCTCCCTGGCCCTCCCCCTCCCCCCCCCCGTGTGTCTCCCCACCCCCACCCCACCCCGTCTTCTGGTGGATTTTCTTGTTATCTTTTCTTTTGATTTCCTTTGTTTCAATTTTCGTGTAGGGCAGTAGTTCAGTAAGTGGAAGTCCAGTTCCTTCTACATCCGGTACAAGCACTCCGCAGCGGGGACGCCGCCAACTCCCCCAGACCCCCTGCACCCCCAGGCCGCACGTGTCCTACTCCCCCGTGATCCGTAAGGTCGGAGGCGCGGGGCCCCCGCAGCAGCAGCAGGCGGTGGCCAGGCCCGGCCGGGCGGCCCCAGGCGGCAGCGGCCCTCGGAGGTACCCGGGCCCCGCGGCCGAGCCTCCAGCACCGGCCCTGGAGAGGCGCGTCCCGGCCCCGACCCCGGTCCGGAGCGAGTCCCCTCGGGCCTGTCGCCACCACGGTGGGGCCCGGTGGCCCGCGGCCGGCCCGCACGCAGCGCACCGCGGTTACTACCGGGGCTCCGACTACGAGGAGCCCGATGGCCCGGGCAGCGGCCTCGGCGATGAGGACGAAGAAGAAGAAGAAGAAGAGGAAGAGGAGGAGGAGGACGAGGAGGAGGCCTTGGCCGTGGGCATGGGTGGGCCGTACGACGCGCGCCACGTTGCCTCCGCCGCCCCGGGCCCCGCAGGCCGATCGTCCAGGACTCCTCGGGCCGCCGCGGGCCCAGCGTGTGCCTCGCCAGCCCGCCACGGCCATGGCCACGGTCACGGCCACAGTCACGGCCATGGTCATGGCCGGCGGCTGCCCAATGGCTACTACCCGGTCCGTGGGCCGGGCTCCCGGAAAAGCCTGCACGAAGCGTACAGCGAAAGCGACGAGGATTGGTGCTAAGACTTCCCGCGCCCCCTGCGCCCCCCGCGCGCCCCGGGCGAGGCGGCCCACCCTGCACACACACACTCGCGCGCGCGCACACACACACGCACACACACACACCCTGCACCCGGGCTCAGGAGAGAGCGCGCACGCGTGCGTAGCCGCCCTCGCCCACGCGGACTCCAAAGGCCAGAGCCGGGGGCCGAGGAGGGGTCCCCGAGCCAACCCCCTCCCCAGCACCCCACACGGCAGGGCTGGGGGGGGGCGTGGGCCGCACGGGAAGAAACCCGAAGCAAACGCACGCAGCCAAGGGATTGGAATTCAACGCAGGCATGTGCGGACAACTCGGGGATACCAGAACCGCACCTGACCGCAGCACACGCGCGCGCGCACACACACACACAGGCACGAACGCACACACATGCGGTGACGTTTTTAAAAAGGAAGAGCGACGGGGAGTGAACAATTCTTTCTATTGATGAGTTTTATCATCTGAACTGAATCTTTTTTCCTGTCCTTGCTGATGGCAAGCTTGGGGGGCTGGGGGCGCTGCCGCCAAAGTTCCCCCAACACACCCACACACGTGCGCGTGCTCACACCCACACACACCCACACACACACACACACAGGAGTGCTTGTTGGACATCCTCCACACCCTACTATTACTGCCTGCAGGAATCAACTTTAAAAAAAAAAACACTACTACTAATAATAACGACAATAAATTTTCAAAAGGACAAACGTCAGTGACAAAGCATTTTTTTCTGGCATTTGATCTTGCTTGAAATAAAAGAAAAAAATTAACAAAAAAGAATTATCAGCCACCACCACGAGCACGGATTCCTAAGCTTCTTCTGTTGGTCTGGGGGGGTGTGTTTCGTTCTTTCGTTCTTTTTCTTTCTTTCTCTCACTCTCTTTCTTTCTTTCCTTCCTTCCTTCTTTCTTTCTCTCTTTCTTTTTCTTCTTTCCTACCTTGTTTGGAAAATGTGGGCTTGGGACTGTGAATTACTGCATGACATTTAAAAAGCAAACAAAAAGAACAAAAATAAAACAAAACAAAACAAGCTGGAATCGCAGGGCTCATTGTGTCCCCTTGCACAGGGGATGCTGAGAGGGGCAGGGCACGTGGCGGACTTGGACTAAGATCAAATGTGGAAGAGAAAGCTGACCCTCGTCCCCACCCCACTCCCAAGCCCCCCTCATCACCAAAGCCCAGAAGACTGAGCAACGAAGCACTCCAGAATCCCAAATACAACCCAGCACCCTCTTGGATCTGCTGGGACACACAAATTTTCCCATCCTACTCTCTCTTCCTCTCCATCCCCTGTCCTCCCAGCCAGGTGTCCTGAACTACCAATTCTCCCACCCCCACCCCCAACCCACAGGGCTGGGCCATTCTTGGGGTCAGAAGTCAAAGCAGGTGCCAGGAAGTGGAGAAGGCCATAGGTGGGGCGACTGGTGTTCAGTCTGGCCCAATGCCCCTACTCGGATAGACTTACCACTCGCCACTCCCCCCATCCCAACAGAGGCAGGCAGTGGGATGGGGAGTCCTCGCCCAGCACCCCCAAACCCACTCCCACCCAGGTCCTCACCAGCAAGGATACCATCTATAGCCACAATTTCGCAAGGGTGTGAGGTTGGGATCCACAGGGCTTGTGCTCTTACTAGCAAGTGACTTGCTATTCCACCTGCTTTGGCTGAGGTCCAATAAAGGAAACTTCTACCACCTTCCAGAAAGGTCCTGAGGGGCTCATGAATGACTCTCGGGGATGCCAGGATCCTTGTAACTGATGCGGAGTTCAGCTTCCTGCGCATGCACGCTTTGAAAGCAGCAGGAAGGAGATGGCCACCTGCTGGAGTCCCCACTGCCCACTGGGAACAGCTCCTGGCTGTTGGCTCTTGTCTGGCTATGTCGGGCAATCGGGTACAATCCAGAAGACAGAAATTTCTCTCTCTTTCTCATTCCCTTACGAAAATGAAAATAAGTACTTTAAAAGTATGTGAAAAACAGAACCAATAGCTCAATAGCTAAATCCTCATCTTGCAAGCACCGGGATCTCCTATGGGTGCCGGTTCTAATCCCAGCTGCCCCCCCTTCCCATCCAGCTTCCTGCATGTAGCCTGGGAAAAGTAGCAAAGGACGGCCCAAAGCCCTAGGACTCTGCACCCATGCAGGCGACCTGGAAGAAGCTCCTGGGTCCTGGCTTCGGATCAATTCAGCTCCAGCCATTGGGCCATTTTGGGGAGCGAACCAGCGGACAGAAGATCTTTCTTTCTGTCTCTCTATAAATCTGATCTGCCTTTTCAATTAAAAAAAATCTTTTAAAATGATAATAAATTTTGAAAAACAGAGGAAGCGATGCATGAGGGGCCAGGCACGTGATGGCACCTCAAGGCTGGCTTGTCCATGGGTTCTGAGAACCTGCCAGTGAATGTGGCACTGTCCCCACCCACCATGTCCCCTAGCGTCAAGCTCTCCTGACCTTAAGGGAGCAACTGAACCTCTCCATGCCAGCGTTTTCCCTTTTGAAAAATGGAAGCAAGGACAGGAGAGAACTTGCAGAAGTTCATGGGCAGATGGAGCACCTTGGTGACGAGTGGGTTTACAGGGAGCCAGGGGAATGAAGCCGATGGGCACTCGGGGGGCTCGTGTCCAGGAAGGTGGAGCCAGCCTGGGGATTTCCAGGCTGCTGAGCAGAGTCCAAGTTTATTATGCTCACCTGGTGTGCTGGCGGACTGGGCTTGGGGAACTTTGCTCTTGTCATACAGAAGGGCAAGGTGCCAGGTCAGCATACGTCATGGGCGGGCAGAGGTCTAGGCCAGCACACCACCCCAAGAGACACACAGCCAGCAATGACAGTGCCACCTAAAGGCTTGACTTACATCAGCCAAGGGCGGTGTCGCTGTGGAACTCGCTGAATTGGAGTCCAGATTTTGTATTCAGGACAGAATGGGAGCAGGAGGCACAAGACCAACTCAACTCCCAGCTCCAGGGACAGATGCATGACCCGTGGCCAGCATGTGGGGGCAGCGTCCCCAGCTGCTCCACACAAAGTGAGAGCCAGCCATTCCTAATGCAGGAGAGACTGCAGGTGGACACAAAAATCCACTGTGAGAGAAGCAGGCCTGCTCAGAAAGCTAAAAGTCAGGCCCGGCGTGATAGCCTAGTGACTAAAGTCCTCACCTTGCACATGCCAGGATCCCATATGGCTGCCAGTTCTAATCCCAGGGGCCCTGTTTCCCATCCAGCTCCCTGTTTATAGCCTAAGAAAGCAAAGACAGCCCAAAGCCTTGGGACCCTGCACCCTCACGGGAGACCCAGAGAAGGCTCCTGGCTCATGGCTTTGGATCAGCTCAGCTCTGGCTATTGCAGCCACTGGGAGAGTGAACCAGTGGATCTTCCTCTCTGTCTCTCCTTCTCTCAGGACCTGGGTCCAAGCCCCAGCTCTGGCTCCTGAATCCAGCTCCCTGCCAATCCAGCTCTGGGAGGCAACAGGTGATGCTGCCTACCTGAGCTGAGCGTCCAGCTTCTGATTTTCCTGGCCCCGCCCTGGCTGCCGCTGTCATTTGGAGGGAATGGAGCAGTGGATGGAAGATTGCTGTCTATTTCTCTGTCTCGCCAAAGTTTCAAAAAAAAGGTTTATGATGACAGGATTTTTTAATTTTCAAAAGAGGGAAGGAATGAGAGAGAGAGCTAAACATCAGCCAAGCTCTATGCTTTGACCAAAGGCCACAGGGGATGCAGAAACTGGACTTTGTGCACCCAGTTGGATTTGCTGTTGTCACCCCCACTGCTTCCCCTGAGCACGTGGACTTGGCCCTGCTGGCTGACACGCAGTCACCTCCTGCTCTGCTGTCTGTCCCCCTGCTCTGGCTTAGACACGAGTGTGGGTGGTTCATGTCACCCAAAGACCCTTGCATACAAATCCTCTGCTACTGAGGAAAAGAGAAAGGAAGAGAAGTGACTGGATGGGACCTGAGAGTTAGAGACCCCAGGACTGAGTCCTCATGGGCACAGGTCAAGGGGCTTATGCCACTTGGGGTGCTCTGGGAATCCCTAGGTGTAAGTCCTGACCCTCAACTCCACTTTCTACCCAGCTTCCTGACAATGTAGATCCCAGGAGGCAGCAGGTTCAAGGGCATGGGTTCCTGCCACCCACGGAGTGGGGAGCCCAGATGGAATCCCAGCCCTAGCTATTGTAGCATTTTGGGAGTAAACCAGCAGATGGATCTCCCCTCTCTCTCTCTCTCTCTCTCGTTCTCTCTCCACATATATGTGTGTGTGTGTGTGTGTCTGCCTTTCAAACAAATAAATTACAACAAGTTGAGGCTAGTGTGTGGCATACCACATAAAGCCTGCGGTGCCAGAATCCCATATGCACAACCGCTTTGAGTCTCGGCTGCTCTGTTCCCATCCAGCTCCCTCATATGCACCTGGGAAAGGCAGCAGAGGAAAGCCCAAGTGTTGGGTGCCTGCAGCCATGCCGAAAACCCGGATGGAGTCCCTGGCTCCTGGTTTCAGACCAGCCCAGCTCGGGCCGTTCTCTCTGTGGCTGTCACAAAAGGTGATGCTGACATTTGTGCCTCCCATGTTCCCTGGCACCTGTTGCCTTCCTGCTGGGAGGATAGGCTCGGTGCAGGTCCCAGGAGGAACCTTGAACTCCCCCAGAAGGCCAAAGGTTTGGGATGGTTACCATGCTCCTCCCCCACCCCACCCCTCCCTGACAGCCAGAAAACAAACTCCTGCTATCTTGGCCACTGGCCACAAATCAAAAGTCCAGGTCGCAACCCACAGACCTACTCCAGTCCTCACTGCCCCCACTCCGACCTCCTTCCCGTGCCCCGCCCTGGCTCAGCGGTGGTGGCCTCGTTCTCAACGCAAAACAGAGAAAACAGGTGTGTACCGCGACCCCTAAAGCCACTGTTATTTAAACCACAACCATTCACGGGCAAATCACAGTCCCATATTCCTGGGGGGAGGGGGGTGGGATTTGGTCAGTTTAGGGGCTGGCATTGTGAGGTAGCTGACTTAAGCATCTTCCTACCACAAGGACACCAGTATCCTATATCCCTGCGCTGATTCCAGTCCCTGCTGGGTAACTTCCTATTCTGTTCTGTGCTAAGGCAACAAGAAGTCAATAGGTAGCAGTCCAAGGGCTTGGATACCTGGGACTACATGGAGATCGGATGGTATTATAGGATATTATATTTTCCTTCTTACCGCCTAGAGAACGGCAGAAGTCCTTGGGCCCCTGAACCCACAAGGGAGACTAGAACAAGCTCCTGCCTCTTGGCTTCAGATTGGATTGGCTCCGGTTGTTGTGACCATTTAGGGAAGGAACCAGCGGATGGAAGATCTTTCTCTTTCTGCTTCTCTTTCTGCCGTAAATTTGTTTTCCCAATAAAATAAGTAAAGCTTTAGCCACGTAGAGCCAAGTATGTGTGAACCTGCCTCCCATTTAGGATATCTTGGTGGCTCTTCTGGTATTTGGAGTGGAAGATCTCTCTCTCTCTCTCTCTTCTCTTCTCTTTCTCTCCTCTCTCTTTTTCTCTCCCTTTCTCTTTCTCCCTCTCTCTTTCCATCTCTCTCTCCCTTCCTCCCTCTCTCTCTGTCTTTCAAAGAAATAAAATAAACATTAAAAAAAGAGAGAGAGAAGGAACACATACAACTCTAATACAGGCTACAAGTGGGAGACCCTCAGAGTGAAGGAAGCCAGAGAAGCATCTAGAACAAGCAGCTATGGAGACACAAGAAGCAGGTTGACAGGCGCCGGGCGCAGAAGGAGGGCAAGGGGACAGAAGCCGTTTACCTGGGGACCGAGTTTCGGTTTTGCAAGATGAGAAAGTTCTAGAGATTGATGGTGGCCATGGTTGCACAATCGTATGGAGGCTCTGACGTCACGGTGCCTTTCAGCTGGCTCCTCTGGGCTACATGCATTTTGTTTAAATGTTCCTTTTCATTTGGATGTATTTCTATTTTCTTCGAAAAAGAAAAGAGAGACAGAATCAGTGATTTTCTTTTTGTTTTTTTTTTTTTGTAAAATTTTATTTTTATTTTGACAATCTTTACATAGTTAATTAGGGTAAGAAGGCTCAAGAGCTATAGGAAAGTGGATAATACTAGTATGTTTTCCATATTGTTACCTTCATGTTTAAAGGGGGTATTAAGGAAGAAGGCCCACCCAATTTCCCACCCTCCCCATGTCCCGGATGTAGGGCATGCTCTGAGGTTCTTGCTCAAGTGGTTTTGATATTGCAACAGTTATGAACTGCTGTCAATCTTGCCACTCCAAGCACTATGAGGGCTTTGAAAAATCCACTGATTGACATAGTCCATCATAGCTGAGATGGTTGGTTGACCTGTTCTGTCTTCTCTCTTTTCTTCGTTAGGGTTCTGAGTCCAGCATTTAGAGTAGGAAGATCTCCAAAGAAACTTCTTGTATGTGCTAACAAGTACAGGGCCTGGCACCGTCCATCGCCCCAATCAGCTGGTGGTTGCAATTGCTGGGTTGGTTCTGTTTTCACTCCCGACTTCCACTGGAACCAATGGGTGTTGCATTCCAGCCTGGTTCTGCCCAGCACATACTTGGCCCTCACATAAACCAGTGGGAGCTGCAGCCTAGTTGGAGCGACCCACAATAACCCCCACCAGACCCACCCCCTACCCTGGTTTGCCAGTATGTGTAGCAGTAGTCCAGTCTGTCCCACACCCCATTCCACTCCAGCCACTATCTTAGTTTTATGTCCTCCTGTGGAAGTGGTAACCCAAGAGGGATGAGCCCACTATTTCCCTCCCAGGCCTCTCCCACTCTCAGATTCCAGCTGATGCTGTGGCTAAGCCCAAACAACCCTCGCCCACTTTAATTTTGTTTGCACCAGTAGGAATAATCAGCCCAGCCCGGCTTTTCCCTAATCTAGTCCACATGAGGCGCACAGGTGTGGTAGCTCTGCCTAGTCTGCTCTGCCCCCATCCCAGCCTGTGCTCTCCTGCGGAAGTAGCTGTCCAGCAAAGGAACCCTCCCTTACTCCCCTGCCAGCTCTGCCCACTTCCTTTCTTGTTCTCAGGCTGGTTAGGCGCTTCGGTCCCTTCCGGTACAGGCAACCTCACCTTGGCATTCCTTATTGTGTACTAGTCTTCGTTGCGACCGAACCTGGGTCCACCCACACTGGTGCCTGGATTTGCCAGTGGATGACGTGGACAGATTCAGCCAGCTGTTGGAGCTACTTTTGCAGGACAAGCCCCAAGCCATAGCTTCTGCATGGACTGGTATTTGGTGCTCAGCATTATTAGTGATTACAAGTTTTACAAAGGAAGAGTTACTGCCTGTTTCAAGTCCAAGAAGCACAATGGGTTCAACCTGAAGCTAATTAAGCAGCGACTCAAAGAACCAAATTCCCAGAGCTCCCCGGCCAGGCGGCCAGTAGGCAGAGCCTGTCACCAAATGGCGCACTGGCCCAGGAACAGCTCAGCATGTGCACGTGGTGGCTGTCTGGGATCCAGGCATGAGACGCCCCGTCCTGAGACCCACCAGCTGCCAGGAGGCTGCTGGAGGTTTAAATTCCCGGGCCCAAGGTCACGCCCCTCCAAAATCCCATTCACCACCCCATGAAGGCGGCGGGTGGGTCCCCGACCTGCCCAGTCCTGGAGACCTCCCCCTCAGTCTACTCACCCCGAAGGAAGCGCCCCCGGAGCCCAGGAGGCCCGAGAAACAGCTCAGCATGTGCACATGGCGGCTGTCTGGGATCCAGGCATGAGAGGCCCGTCCTGAGACCCACCAAGTGATTTTCTTTTGTTTTTTTCTGGCTTGCTTCCAAAGTGTTTGCAATAGCCAGGGCTGAGCCAGGTCAAAGCCAGGGACCAGGAACACCATCCGAGTCTCTCGCTTGGATCATCCTCCACTGCTTTCCCAGGCAGGGAGCTGGGTGGGAAGTGGGGCAGCCGGTGGGAAGTGGGACCAGGCCACAGGTGGGAGCTGGACCAGTGCTTAAATGGGATGATCTAGCATAAGGTACCACACCACAGGAGCCAGCCCCATGCAATACTGAAAAAGAAAAAAAAAAAAAAAAAAAAACAAAGACTTTATTTAAAGACAGAGAAATTTGCATTTATTGCATATGATTGCGTATGCTTTTCCCACTTGGTGGAATCTGTCTCTCCATTCTTTGTCTCCCCAGCCATCTAAAAACAAAACAGCCATTCTTAACTTGCAGGCTGGGCTGGCTGGAACTGAGAAAGGCGGTGGCTGCATTTAGCCAGCCCAGTTCTGGAGAATTCCAAGGCCACTGTGCCCAAAAACACGCATCCCTTCTGGTCCCCACTCAGACAGCAGCCTGGGAGAAGTTCCCAGTTTTAAAAATATTATGGGGCGGGCATTTGGCTCAGACCCTGCTTGGGAGGACTGCCTCGTGCCTGCGATGTGTTTCTCCTGTCAGCTCCCTGCACATGGGCACCCTGGGAGGGCAGCAGCAGGCGGCAGTCCAGGTCCCTGCCACCCACAAGCGACATTCGGACGAAGCTTCCGGCTGCTGGCTTCGGCCTGGCCCAATCCACGTTATTACAGCCACCTGGGAAGTGAACCAGCAGGTGGAAGATCTTTCTCTCTGTCTCTCCTTTTTTGTCAATTGGCCTTTCCAGGGAAAAGAAATAAAGCTAAAAGAAATAAAGGAATTCATTAAATGACAACCGAATGCTCCCTACCCCGGAACCATTTGGAAATTCCCCTCGCCTGAACCCTTCTTGTGTTTCCAGAATCCCGGCAACCCGGGTCACACAGCAAGTGAAAGTGTATGTTGCAAATACATACAGCTCTGAGACCTTCTCACAGGGCCATTTGCTTATCGCTGATGCTGGTGAGACTCCCATTAGGCCTAATTTGCAAATTTGACTTTAGGAGAGGGGAAAATGGGAAATATTCTTTTTTGAAACACCCAGAGATAAATCACATGGTCCTTCATCCCCCACCCCAAGCAGGCACGGGCAACAGTCTGCCAAGCCATGCAGGTGCCCCACGTGAGTGGCAGGGGCCCAGGTTCCATGTCAGTTTCCACACCCCAATCCAGGACAGCAAGGAGCTGGAATCTGGGGCATCCACCCCAGCACTGCAGTGTCCCAAGCTGGGACATAACCAGTTCCCTGGCCTGTAATAGCCTCCAGGGAGTTTCCCACGCTGCCCAAGTTCCAAGTGTCAGCTTGGGCGGAGCTTGCAGCCTCTGCGCCACACAGCCAGCCTCGACGCCCCCCTCCCCTCTGAGAAGCCCTGAGGACACTGCTGACAGCCCCTGAAGGAGTGAACCTGCTGGTTCATTTTATTCAGAAGGCCACATACCGGGAGATCTCCACCCAAGGGCCACACCGTCTGGGACACAGCAGGAATCCGATTGCAAAACTGGACACAAACAGGGTTTAGGAAATCAGACCAGACTCAAAAAAAAAAAAAAAAAAAGAGAGGAGAAGAGAAGAGAAGAAAAGGAAAGGAAAGAAAAGAAAAGAAAAGGAAAGAAAAGAAAAGGAAAGAAAAGAAAAAGCACATGCAAGGGTCAGGATGGTTGGCGTAGCATGTTAAGCTGCTGTCTTTGGTGCCCGCAACCCACATGGATGCTGGTTCAAATCCTGGCTGCTCCATGTCTGACACAGCTCCCTTGGAAAGCAATGCAGTGCGTGGGTGCCTGCACCAAGAAGGTGGAAGAAGCGCCTGGCTTCAAGCTTTGACCTGGCCATTGTAACCATTCAGAGAGTGAACCAGCAAATGGAGATCTCTATATAAATCTGCCTTTCAAATAAATACCTTAGCAAAATTCCAGCTATGTTCAGCAGGTGCTGGTAGGACACCATTTTGTCACATCCACCAATGGGACTGATGTGTCTTATGGGGGAGGTCATATTTTTTTTTAAGATTTTTTTTTGGGGGGGGTGCCAGGCATGATAGCCTAGCGGCTAAAGTCCTCGCTTTGCATGTGCCGGGATCCCATACAAGCACTATTTTTAATCCTGGAGCTGTGCCGATCCAAAGCCAGGAGCCAGGAGCCTCTTCTGGGTCTCCCACGCGGGTGCAGGGTCCCAAGGCTGTGGGCCGTCCTCCACTGCTTTCCCAGGCCGCAGGCAGGGAGCTGGATGGGAAGTGAGGCTGCTGGGATTAGAACTGGCGCCCATTGGGATCCCTGCTTGTGGTAACATCCTTTTTCTTCAAGGTTTTTTTTTTTTTAATTTCCTTTTTAGCGACACATTAGTCAATCAGTAGCATGCTGTTTAACTTCACGTTGTTGTAAATTTTCTGTTTTTCTTTCTGCTGTTGATTTTGTTTTATGGCTTTTCATCTAAGGGGATGTGTAATAGCGATGTCATGGAGACGATCATGTCCAGATGTGGAGATCCAATGCAGTGTACATCTGTGCTTCCGCAGCAAAGACGGACTCCCAATGAAACCGCTAAATAAATACAGATCTGGACAACGGGACGCAGGATCTTCTGCCTTCGTCCACACCTGCAATGTCAGGATGCACTCAAATAACAGAATGATGGATTTATGACTGCTTATCAAGGACTAAACTATCGAAATAATATAGGGGAAGTCAGTGGCGGGGAAAGGAAATCCCACAGCCTATGGAAATGTACCATAAAATAATAATAATAAACAACCTACTAATCCACCCCACATGTCCGAGCCCCAGCAGCCGACTTTGCCCCTAGTGGCCCCTGGCAGCCTGGGGCTGGGCAGACTCGCCCACACCACAAGGTGTCGCAGGGACAGGAGTGAGCATGCACCGAGCTCCAGGCACGGACAGCAGCAGCAGCAGCCCACGACCCTGCAGCCCTCACGTCGCATGTCCAGAGCCACCGTAGGGCCGTACCTTCACCTTTCTGCACCTGAGACTTGGGCCAGATCGCGGCAGCAATTCTGACACCCACGCTCCCGCTGCCCACTCTGACTGGTCTGCTACTGGGGATGGCATCTGCCCACGGGGTGGAGGGTGGGAAATACTCCAGCCTGGGGCAGAGAGGGGATGCCCACTCTGCTTTCAGAAGCTTCCCCCGACCACCCCACTGTCGCTGACCACAGCGATGGACTTGGTGCACGGAGCTGATAATAACACCTATGGACTCTAACTGATGGTCAAAAGCCGAAGTTGATTAGTGGCATCAGACTTTATACGCTGAGGTCAGACGGGATAAGGGAGGAGGTATTGAGCTCATCAACAAAGCCCATCAACCGTTTCTATACTTTTGTTTGGAACTCCTTTTGTCTTGCATATTCCATCAAGTGTTCTCACACACATAATTTCCATTCAACTGTTCTTATACAAATGATCTCCCATCAGGTATACAAAAGGCTGTTATCACACAAATATTATCCAATCCATTGTAATCCTGTGCTCCCTGACCTTCTAGGGTCACGCCACCGACACCACAAGCCCTGTTCCTACAGCCCCGGCTCTGGGCACTCCTTTGGCGTGACTGCTGTAGCCCAGCTGGAAGCAGCCAGGACCCTGAGCTTGTGCGTGTGTACACACACACACACACACACACACACTGCTCATTTTGGCCTTCTTGCAGGAGCTGGGGGGCGGGGGGGGGGGGGGGAAGGAGGCCGGCAGCGGGGAATCTGTAGTTAGAGCGACAGAGGAATTGGAGAAGAGGGAGAGGCTGACAGATCCCAGAGGCAGCTTTAAGGACACCCTAGGAAAGCCGGCCCAGAGGGACCTGGGACCCCACCCCACCCCCACTGCCACACACACACACACACACACATCCTGCTGCCTGCCCTGCCCAGATCCCCAGCGCTATGAGTCACCACATCCCGGCAGTCGCTGGCCCAAAGCCAAGGCTGGGTGGGGACCTGTGTCTGATTTCTCCCCTGAAGCCCACAGAGGCCCTGGGGCTTGGGAGGAGGGTAGGTGGAGTGGAGGCCGCTCAGTCAACCTGCAAGCTGGCTCAGCCGTGGCTCCTCGCTGGGGCACTCTGCCATACACCCCTGAGAACCAGCAAGGCGGAAACAGGTGACTAGCTCCCCACACTGGCACCTTGCCAGCCCTCCCCCCTCCCCCCAGGGGCAGGCGCACTGCTGCGAACCAGGAAACAACCTGCTCTTCCCAGGATGGCGGGAGCCTTGCTCCAGCCCCCACCTCTGTCCAAAGGCAGCCCAGAACCCCAGGGCCAACATGCAGTGCAGAGAAACCCAGCCCGCCCCCACCAAGGAGAGAGGCCTCCTCTGTGTTTGTGCCCACATCCAAAGGCCAAGGCTGTGAGTTCAAGTCCAAGTTCTGGTCCTAATTCCAGCTCCCTGCCAGTGTGCACCCTGGGGAGGCAGCAGGGGACAGCTCAATGACTTCAGTCTCAGCCTGCCATGTGGCAGACCCAGATGGAGCTACTGACTCCGGATTCAACCCTGGCTTTCTGGGAGTGAACCAGCGGATGGGAGGGCCAAGGCTGAGTCTCTCCTATCCAAATGTGTGTGTGTGTGTGTGTACACACAGTTTTAAAGGTTTATTTTTTTTTTTCCATTATGACTATTTAAAGATTGTTTTTATTGGAAAGTCAGATATACAGAGAGGAGGAGAGAGCGAGGAAGATCTTCTGTCCGATGGTTCACTCCCCAAGCGACCACAAGGGCTCGAGTTGAGCCAATCCGAAGCCAGGAGCCAGGAGCTTCTTCCTTGGGGTCTCCCACGCGGGTGCAGGGTCCCAAGGCTTTGGGCCGTCCTCGACTGCTTTCCTAGGCCACAGGGAGGGAGCTGGATGGGAAGCGGGACTGCCAGAATTAGAGATCCTGGTACATTCAAGGTGCGGACTTGACCGCTACTCTATTGTGCCGGGCCCAAAGGGTTATTTATTGAAAAGTGAGAATTACAAAAAAAGACAGGGAGAGAAAGACAGAGATCTTCCACTTCCTAAACAACAACCAGGACTAGGCCAGGCTGATGACAGGAGCTTCCTCTGGGTCTCCCATGTGGGTGCAGGGGCCCAAGGACGTGGACCATCTTCCACTGCTTTCCTAGGAACTAAGCAAGGAGCTGCTGAATAGGAAGTGGAAGCAGCCAGGACTCGAACTGGTGCCCATACAGGAGGGCAGTGTTGCCAGCAGTGGCTTTACGTGCTGTGCCACACAGCACCAGCCCCAATTAAAAAAAAAAATCAATAAAATTTAGCAGTGGAGAAGGCAAAGACAGGAGGGGGTCAGACTCTCCCTCCCCTGCCACGGCATCTCACGGCAGCTGGCACTGTCTGGCGGGACTGGCGGTGTCAACCCCTTGTGGTGGGGAGAGGCCAGGAATTCTACTCTGCACACTGAGATGCCCAGGGGAATGTTTTGGAACCTGATGTCAACAGTTGAGGAATCCAGGGTGGGGACTGTGGATTGTGGATTGCGCTGCCCGCTGTGCCACCAGCAGCCCCCGTAGGAACCTGAGCCGTCCGATCCAGCTTCCTAGAAATGGAGCAAGGCAGGAGCAGGTGACAGCTCATGGCTTGCATCCCTGCCTCCCACGTGCAAGAGCCGGATGCGGCCCTGTGGCCCGGCTCCAGCCGATGTCAACATAAGGGGCAAATCTCTGTCTATAACTTCGTCTTAAAAAAGGGGCCTGGCGTGAGAGCATAGCGGTTAAAATGTGCTCCGGGATCCCAATGTGCACCAATTCTAATCCAGGCAGCTCCACTTCCCATCCAGCTCCCTGCTTGTGACCTGGGAAAGCAGTGGAGGACGGCTCAAAGCCTTGGGACCCTGCACCCGCGTGGGAGACCCCAAGGAGGCTCCTGACTCCTGGCTTTGGATTGGCTCAACTCGAGCTGTGGTGGTAGCTTGGGGAGTGAACCATTGGACAGAAGATCTTCCTCTCTTTCTCTCCTCCTCTCTGTATATCTGCCTTTCCAATAAAAATAAATACGTTTGTAGAAAGAAAAAAAAAAAATAAAATCAGCTGGCTTCCGGGCACCAGGCCTGCCGCAGTGATGGGATGGGCCTGGCCTGGGAGGGGAGCTGGAGGAGGAGGTTTTGGGGAGGAAGTGAGCGGAAGGTTGACCCAGGCGGAGAATGGAGACAGGTGGCTGGTGCATCCTGCAAGGGAGTGGCTGCGAGCTGGCATGCTGGTGGACAGCCGGAGGGCAGCAGCCGGTCCAGGGACAGAGCACAGAAGCTCTGAGGAGGCGCTCCTGGGTGGAAGCGGGCTGAGAGCCAGGGACGCGGCCAGAGGGGTGGAACTTGGCTGCAGAAAGCTTGGCCTACAGGGACCCTGGACTGACCTAAGCAGGAGAGAACTGCTGGAAGACTGGCTAACACGTATGCCACACACACACACACAGACCAGGCACACATGATCACCCAGACCACACACGAACATACACCCTGAGAGCTACGACAGAAAGGGAGTGTGTCTTACTGTCCTTTAAATAAAGAACTTGGGGGCCTCCCGGTGCAGTAGCCTGGTGGCTAAGATCCTTGCCTTGCGCACGCCAGGATCCCATATGGAGCCAGTTCTAATCCCGGCAGCCCCGTTTCCCTTCCAGCTCCCTGCCTGTGGCCTGGGAAAGCAGTGGAGGACGGCCCACAGCCTTGGGACCCTGCGCCCTTGTGGGAGACCCGGAGGAAGCTCCTGGCTCCTGGCTTTAGCACAGCCCAGCTCTGGCCTTTGTGGCCACTTGGGGAATGAACTGGCAGATGGAAGACTGCTCTGTCTCTCCCTTTCTAACTCTTTCAAATAAATAATTAAAAAAAAAAAAAACCTGTTTACATGCCACAGGGGCCCAGACACACAGAGCAATGGATGGCAGATGCAGAAATGCAGTTGCATAAAAGGGTGTGACCCTAATGAGTGCTGGCTGGGGTGGAGGGAGGGACAGGCAAGGCCTGTCCAGCCACATTCCTCTTTCCTCGGGGCGTAGGAGGCCACAGAGCTTGGGAACCGGACTCTCGAAGGGAGGGTGGTGGGAGCAGTCGCCAAGTTGCCCTTTGGAACACCGCATCCCATATCTTAGCGGCCTGGGTTCAAATCCCACTCCTTCTCCTTCCTTAAATATTTTTATTGGAAAGGCAGATCCGATTCACAGAGAGAAGGATAGACAAAAAGATCTTCCATCCACTGGTTCACTCCACAAGTGACCACACCGGCCAGAGCTGAGCCGATCTGAAGCCAGGAGTCAGGAGCGTCTTCTGGGTCTTCCACGCGGGTACAGGGCACCCCCACACACACCTCTGTTCCTAAGTGCAGCTCCGTGGTTATGCACAAGAGAGCCAGCAGGTGTGTTCTCAAATGACTGGGGTCCCGCCAAACCCCCTCCCACCTCCAGAAGTGTAGGGGTTCCCCCTCCGTCCCTGCGTTGCAGGCTTTGGGTGTGATGGGGTGGACACTAGCCGACAGGGTGAGGTGGTCGGCAGGCACCAGCAGGCAATTGCAGAACAAAGCATAGATGACACCCCCGCCATCAGGCCAGGTTATTGGTGGTGTCAGAACTCAGAACAGCAACCCCCCCCCCACTACCCCCAACCCCTCTCTGATGAAAGCACCCTGGAAAATTCCAGAAGCTGCTAAGGAGGCCGAGTCCTCAGGGAGCTGGGGAGCAGGGAATCGCCCAGGCTGCTTCTCCAGGTGCACCGCCCCAGGGGGATGGAGGGTCCCCCGTGGTGGAGAAGGGGAGGCTGGCGGGGAGGCAGGTTCCCCCTCCCCGAGCCCAGCCCAGCCCACACAAGTCTAGGAGGAACTGCTAACTGGGACCCAGCGGGCTCTGATGGCCCCGGGGGAGACCTCGGGGTGAGATCCCTCTGGGTGCAGGCGGACCCAGCAGGGGGAGGGGGGCCTCAGCTGCAGGGGGAGGGGCACACCGCTGGCCTGGAGCCCAGCTGCAGGGCCAAGGTGCAGGCGGGGGAGCCCCTGGGGCCTGTGACACACCCGGGATTGAAGGGCGTTAGCCAGGAGCTGTTTCATTTCCTGTGAGCTCATGCAGCCATGGGGGGGTGGGGCGGGGGAGTCTGCCTTCCCCCACACCACCCCCAGATACCAGCAGGGAGCGTGCTGGGGGTAGGGAGGCCCAGGGCGGAGGCCGTGGGGGCGGCGGGTTTTCCAGTGTAGAGGTTTGGGGTTTTTTGGTTGCATTTGTGTGTGTGTGTGTGGCTCAGGAAATAACCTTAGCTTTAGGGGCAGACCAGGAGGGCCCAAGGCCCAAGGCAAACCAGCGACTCAGCCACCGCTCAAGGGGAGGCCTGAATCCCAAAGGACCTGGTTTGAGTCCCCGCCTCCTGCTAGGGGAATGGGCACCCATGGGGGCAGCAGCTTGAGGGCTCTAGGCATATGGACCCCTGTCACCCCATATGGTGGGAGACTCGGATGCAATTCCCCGCTCCTGGCTTCTTCGCCTTGGCCTAACTCTGACCTTTGCGGAATGAACCAGCAGGTGCAAGCGCTCTGTCCACTAAAATAAGAATGATAGAGATGGCTCAACAAACAGCTTGTCTTCCGCAAGGCCCTAAGCTGACTGACCGTAAACGGGTCATTGGAGTAATTTTTTTTTCCAGCCTTTGGAAGGGAAGAGACACAGCCAAACCACCCAAGTTCTCTTTCATTATCTGAGAAACTGAGATAATTCTTTGGCCAAGGTCCACTGGGGAGGGCCAAAGTCCATGTCCCCACCTCAAATCCAGCAAGGGAAGAAAAACAACAACTGGAGTGGTGACCGACCAGGGTGTGTCGTGCTGTGCCTCGGTTTTCCCGGTCTGTAAAATGGGGCTAACGAATCTCGTTCCTTTTGCCCCCAACCGTCTCGATAGAGGGACGAGGTTAACAGAAGACACCAGGCAGGAGGGCCCTCCTGAGGGACACACTGCGGCCTGGCTTTGGAAACCCAGGGGACAGGCGATAATCCTAAGGTGACCTTGCAGCATTCAGGTTTCCATGGCACGGGCAGCTACAGGGCGGGCTGCCCTGGGCCCAAGGGCTAGTGTCCCTCGGGCAGGTGGGAGGGGACCTTTGCCATTCCAACGCTTCACAGTGAGCAAGGAACCTGGGACCAGTCTGTAACAGGATAACTCAATGTTAGTTAGTGTATTTTTTTTTTTCCCCAGCTACTGGTTCTTCCAGTTGGTTGGGGGCAGGGCCAGGTGAAGCCAGGAGCCAGCAGCTTCTTCCCGGTCTCCCACATGGATGCAGGTTTGGGTCATCTTCGGTTCCTATCCCAGGCATGCTTTCGCAGGGAGAGGTGGAATAGCGGGGACTCAAACTACAGCAGACATTTAGCTCAGGGGTGGGACACCTGGGGGCTCCAAACCCAGCTTCCAGCTGCTGACCACCCTGGAAGAGGCAGGGGTGGTGGGTCCTGGCCACCCATCCACACCCCTGAATTTGCCCTCAGGCATTTGGGACACAAACCGGGGAATGGAATCTCTCTCTTCCCAATTAAAAGAAAAAAAGGTAAAGTTTTACTGCAAAGATTTTTAAAAAAACATTTATTTATCTTTGTTGCAAAATCAGATCTACAGAGAGGAGGAGAGACAGAGAGGAAGATCTTCCGTCCGATGGTTCACTCCCCAAGTGACCGCAATGTCTGGAATTGAGCTGATCCGAAACCAGGAGCCAGGAGCTTCTTCCTTGGGGTCTCCCACGTGGGTGCAGGGTCCCCAGGCTTTGGGCCGTCCTCCACTGCTTTCCCAGGCCACAAGCAGGGAGCTGGAAGGGAAGCAGTGCTGCTGGGATTAGAACCGGCGCCCAGATGGGATCCTGGCGCGTTCAAGGACTTTAGCAGCTGGACCATCGCGCTGGGCCCCGGCTGCAAAGTTTTTTGCCATGCATTTTTTTTTTCCCTCACCCGTTTCCCTGGGATACGCATGATTTCAAAGCTCAACAAGGCACTAAAACCAACTTCTCTTTTAGTTCCTCCTTTTATTTATTTATTTATGTGTTGACTTTTGTAAACCGTGCCTCGGTCAGACGGCACAGGGTTTGGGAGTGGCTCCTACAGCTGGGGGAGGGGAGAGCGGCCCAGCCCCCACCCAGGTTGGGGGTAACAGGAAGCGCCTGGCGTCCAGCTGCCACAAAAGTCCCATTGTTCTTCACGGTCCCCATCCCCCCAGGTCCAGGAAGCCCCTCAGGGGAGCTCCTTCAAAGGAGGTGGGGCGGGCGATGGCGGGCGTGGGATCGCGTCCAGGCTGCAGGCCGACCCAGGGGAATAAAGGAGAGTGGCCAGAATGGGCAGGGGGGTGCGGGTGTGGGCCGGGGCGGGGTGAGACCTGAGGAAGGGGCTCGGTCTGGAAGCTTTGATCTCCATAGGTACAAGTTGGACACCTGCCCGCTCCCTCTCCCGCCCCGAGCGCCTCCCCACCCCCCACCCCCAGCTGTCTCCGATTAAGAGCTTCGTGTGGGGTGGTGGGATTTGGGGAGGGGAGGGGTGAGCACCAGAAGAACAAAATTTCTCTGGGAGACCCCCCACCTCCACCCCACCTCTACCCCACCAACCTGGGGAGCAGGCAGGCCCAGCTGGCGGCCAGATGTGGGTGGACTCATTGGAGGGGGCGGGAGGAGTTCATGATGGCCAGCAAAGGGGAGGGGCCTGGCTGGGAAAGGCAGGACCCCCACGGGGACCCCCCACCAGGAGGTTCTGGAAGCTGGTGGGGCGGGGGGAGGGTGTTATCAAATGTTGATTTCATTTTTACCTGTGGATCCACAACCTGCTAGGAAGGGGTGGGGGAGAGGCAATCCCACGCCCAGAGGAAGGGAAGGCCGCCTCTTCCAGGCTGGCTGCAGGAATGGGGTAGGAGGTAGTTCTTGAGAAGCTTGGGGAGCCCCCGCCCCCTGGCACCAGAGATGGGTGACGCTTATGGGACCAAGCTGGGTCCCCCACCGACTGAGGTTTGAGTGGTCCAGGTGCTGGAGTCAGTCTCCACCAGGCACACACCCGACTCGGGAAATGTTGCAAGAATGCGACAGGTCACTTTCACTCGGTGGGCGGGGAAGGGAAAGTGTTGTCAGACCCTCTCATCCGTCAGTGCGGAGAGGCCCTCCTGATGGGCTCTTTCAGGGTGCAAGAGCGGCCTGGCTGAGTGACACCACTCACCCAACACAGCCCCTCCCCAGGTCTGGGTCCTCTGACAGGTGGGGAGGTGAGGCTTCCTAACTAACAGTGAACTTATCACATTTCCCGGGCTGTCCCGGGGCTCAGGCTCAGGCGTGGGGGTCCCTGGCTCCCCTCAGGCCCAGGGTGGGGGTCCCTGGCTCCCCTCAGGCCCAGGGTGGGGGTCCCTGGCTCCCCTCAGGCCCAGGGTGGGGGTCCCTGGCTCTCCTCAGGCCCAGGGTGGGGGTCCCTGGGCCCAGGCGAGGGGCCCCTGAGCAGGACAGGACAGCGTGGGCAGCCCGTGACGGCCGCCGGAGCGCGCGCGGGCGGGGAGTCCGGAAGGGGCGTGGCGTCCGGAGGGGCGTGGCCTGCTCGCGCGTCCATTCTCGTAAGCCACGACAGGGACCGGACGGGGCTTTATTTACATACCATGCCCCGCCCGCCCCCGCCGGTGAGTGACAGCGGGCGGCCCCGCCCCCTGCGCCGGGCCACCGGCTCGAGTTTCCTTGCCCAGACTTGTCCTGGTCACGCCTGGAGAGCAACTGGGCCAAGTCCCTCGTCCTTCCTGCCCCGGGCAGGCGTGCAGGCCTCGCCCTGGGTCCTGGAACCGGATAAACCGGTGTCGGGCTGGATCCCCCCACCTGCTGCCCTGCCCCTTTCTCAGCTCCCGCACAGCCTGGGGGAGTCGAGGGAGGTGGGGACACCCTAGCGTGGTTCCCAGGCTTGCTGTGTTGCTACAGGCCTGCATTTCCCTGGTTCGAGGAAGGTTGCAGAGACCTCGGATGTTCCCCCACCTGCTCTGGGCTCCGTCCTGGCAGATGCAAACGCAAGCTGAAGCACGCGCAGGAGTTTGAAAACTTCGGGGCGCCAAGTCCGACATAATGATTGCATGTTGCCAACACAAAAGGCTCAATCCCCGAGAATCCTTAAACCCTGAAAGTCTCTGCTTTCCTTTTGCTGCTAATGTTACCTTTCACACTTGGTGAGATTTCCCCCTGGGCAACTTAACTCTGGCTACTGTTTCAAAATCGAGCTTCAGGATATTTTGTTTTCATTGTAACTTTTTTTGTTTTCATTGTAACTTTTTAAAAAGGGGGAGGGTAGAGAGAGGAGAGGAGAGTCAGGTTAGGGACCTTTTCTCTCCCAGATTGGACCTGGCCACACGGCTCAGGCTGACAAAGGCTGAAGATTGGGAATTGGGGGTTCATAGATCGGACGATCTGAGCCACCTCACCTGTCGCCTCGCCAGGGTGCACGGACCCCCCCAGATTCCGGAGATGGAAGGCAGGTGTCTCTAACCAGGGAGTCCTCACCCCCCAGGAACCATTTTAAGGACCTTCTAGGCGTCTGGGTCGGGTGCAGTAGCCTGGTGACTAAAGTCAACCTCGCAAGAGCTGGAATGCCATACAAGCGCCGCTTCTAATCCCGGCAACGCTGCTTCCCATGCAGCTCCCTGCCTGTGGCCTGAGAAAGGCCCAAAGCCTTGGGACCCTGCACCCGCGTGGGAGACCTGGAGGAAAAGCTCCTGGCTTCGGATCAGCTTCCTCTCTGTCTTTTCCTCTTCTCTGTATCTCTGACCTTCCAATATAAACAGATAAGGGACCCGTGGCCTCTTCGGGCTGAGTGAGGCCTCCCAAAGGGTGTACAACAAGCCAGCGAGCACTTTTTCCCATCACATCACCCATACTGAAGGGCACAGCGTCTAGACCTGCCAGCCCACGCTCTGACAGGTGCTTGGCCTCGCCTACGCAGTCACGGTGATGCTGGGGTGGGGGCTGTGACTGTGCCCAGTATACAGCCTGGCAAACCGAGGCCGGGAGAAGCATTTCTATCTGGGGACCTGGATCATCTTGTCCTGGTTAGGGAACAAGTAACCACGGTGTTCCATGCTGCAAGAAGGGTCTGCCGCGCGGGCCTGGGAAGCCACGGGGTCACAGGATGTGTGACTTTTTTGTTGTCACAGCTATTGTTCAATGGCTCCCTGCGGGCTGCAGGAGGGCAGGGAGCTATAATGGGGGCCCCCAAGCAGGGGCGTGTCCAGAGCTGTGCGCGCCTGTCAGTCCGGGCGTCTCCAAAGCCCCCCAACTCTCCCCTTCCCTCCTCCAATGTGGCCTCGGACACCACCCCTGCAGACAGCCCAGGCCCCGGCGGGGTGGGAGGGGGTCGGCCAGGCCGCTTCCCGCGGAAGGAAGGGCCCGGCGGTTCCTGCCACAGGATGCGGGGCGCGGCCCCCTCCCCAAGCCACCACCGGGGACTTCCCGGGGCCGGCGCTGCGCAGGCGGCGGGGTGAGGTGCAGGGAGCCGCTCGTGGGAGCCTGCGGGGTGTGGGGCTTCCGCCCAGCCCGAGTCCTGTCTGGTCTCGCAGTGGGGGGACAGGGCTGCACAGATTCCCCTCCCTGGCCCCCGTTTCCCGCCGGGCGTCCGGAGGGAGGCGGCGGCAGCAGCGACAGCGGCGCGCGGGGTTAATGAACACCCTGGGGCCTCGCTCCCCAAGTCCCCACGTGGAGGGAAGGGGCAGGGAGCCTGGGGCTCGGCAGCTCCCCCGGCCCCTGGTCTGGTCCCCGCGGGTCACCCGAGGCCCGGGAAGGGGAGCGGGAGGCATGTCTGGCGCGCTCCGCCGCCCCCCACAGCCTGCACCTGCGGCTCCTTTGTCTTTCCCGCCAGTCACGGCCCCTCCTCCTCCTCAGCCCCCGAGGGGCAGGAAGAAACTCAAGAATGTTGTTTTTCCCTGCTCCTGGGGGGGGAAAAAGGCTTAATTGGAATTTAGATTGGATATTCTGGGGTCTTTTCCTGCACCTTCAGGGGTGGCTGAAAGCTGCCCGACACCCATTTCACGGATGCGGAACTTAAGGCTTGGAAACTCCCGCTTCCTCCTGCCTCAACCACAGCTCTGTACCCGACGGAGAAGTGGGGCGGGCGGCGGCGCTCCAAACTCCAGCCCGCCTGGGTCCAGGCATGAGGTCACCACCACACCTCGCACCGGCCAGGCGGGGCTCCCTCCCAAGGCCTGTGGGCCGGACTTGGCCCGGCGCCCCCAGAGCTGTGACCGGGGAGGGAATTCTCTCCCATTTGGGGAGGGGGCGTGGAAGGCGAGCTCGGGGAGTGCTGCGTGCGCCCCTGCCCACGTGGTCCCCACCGACCCGTCCCTTTTCCCACTCCCCCCAAAAAAGGAGAGATTCCGCTCGACTCCAATAATCAGCTTTTATTTTTCTGACCTTGTTCACAAAACATCAAGTCTCTAAGACGGCATGAAAAACCAAACCCACCAACAGCGGGAGGGGAAAAAAAGTAAAAAAAAAAAAAAAAGTAAATAGACACTTTGGAAACTCCCGCGTGCCCCCTTCCGTCTTCCACCCTCCCCGAAATCCCACAACCGGCCCAGCCTGGCCAGCAAACTGGGCTTCCCCAAAGTCGAGCCTGTGCCCAGCGTCCCACGAGGCAGTACAGGGCACTCCCGCGGGGCTGGGGGGTTCAGCGACCCTCGCCCCCGACCCCACCAGGGCGGGTCCTTGCTCACACACCCCAGACAGAAGAACCTCCTCTCCAGGCCCCACGCCCACGCCGAGCCACAGGAAGCGCCGCATGACGCAACGATGACCGCTTGCACAAAAGTTCGGTCGCCGAACTGGTGGAGGAAGGGAGGGAGGGGGTCACCCATCTCCGCTCCGGCTTCGCACGCACCGACTCTTGCACAAGAAGCCTTGGGAAGGGACGGCGACACAGCCTCCGGCCCCGTTGAAAAATGAAACATGATCCAAGTCCGGCCCTGAGAAAATAAACAAGTGTACATACACACATATATATATATAAAAAAAAACAAACAATCGGAACCAAGTCCTGCGGTCTAACTCGGGATCCAGGAGGTTCGGGCCCGCGGCCCAGTCCTCGCAAAGGTAGCACCTGTGATGGCGCAAAGCGCCCGTGCCCGGCTCGGGCTCTTTCCCCCTCTGCGCTCCGGCCGGCGGCTCCTCACGCGGGGTGGCCCCCTGCCCCGCACCCTCGGGGGTGCCGAGTGTGTGTGTGTGCTGGTGGTGGAGTGGGGGGGGGGCGTCGTCTGCGGACCCCCCGACGACACGGGTCCCCACGGTCTCCGGCAGGCAGCAGCAGCAGCAGCAGCAGCGGCGGTGGCGACGGCGGCTCGGGTCCTTCAGAAGGCCACCACGGCGCGCACCAGCACGTTGAGCATCGAGTCCGGCGGGCGGCAGGCCGGCGTGGCCTCGCACGGGGCGGGCGCGGCCGTCGGGGGGCCGCCGGGGCTGCGGTGCAGGAGGCCCGAGAAGCTGCGCTGCAGGACGCGCGCCAGGTTGGGGAAGGCGCCCTCGGCCGGGGCTGCGGGCTGGAGACGCGCGGCCGCCTCTTCTTCCTCCTCCTCCTCGGCGGCCGCTGCCACCACCATGCCTTCCTCCTCCTCCTCTTCTTCTTCCTCCTCCTCCTCCTCCAGGCGCGCTTTCTTGCTGGGAACCAGTCCGCCGTCGTTCAGGCGGCTGCTACTCCGTCTCTTGCGGCTGGCCCGGGCAGGGCGAGGGGCCGCCTCCTCCTCCTTGTTGTCCTCGGTGTCCATGGGCTCGGGGGACGGCGGCTCTCCGTCGGGGGGCGCCGCCTCGGCCGTGCCCGCCGCTGCTGCTGCTGCTGCTGCTGCTGCTTCTGTGGCTGGAGGCGAGGCGAGCAGCAGCAGGCGCGGGTCGGAGGGGCGGCCGGCCACCTCGGGCTCCTGGGCCTCCACCTTAGCCGAGAGGTAGAGCTCGCGGGCGCTGCGCATGACCAGCGACAGCTGGAGGCTGCGGTGCAGACGCAGGCCGCCGCGCTGCAGGCGCGAGTGGTACATCTTCCACACCGACAGGGTCATGATGCGCTGCGCTTCCTTCTGCACCTCCATGGCGCCTGCGGCTCGACGGTTCGGGTCGGGAGCGAGTGAGGACGCGGGGAGCCGGGCTGGCGGGTGCGGAGACGGGCGGAGGGCAGGTGCGTGTGTGCGTGTGCGTGTGCGCGCGCGCGGGGACGAGCGGGACGAGCCACGCGGACACGGCGCTCGGACGGTCTGCCCCGCGCCCGCCACCCGGAGCCCTTTTGTACCCCGCCTGACGTCACGGGGACGCCCCGCCCCGTCCAAAAGGCCGCATCCGGGCTTTCCGCCGGAGCCTCCTTAAAGGGGCAAGGTGGTTATTTACGCTCTGCGGGAGGAAGTGCGTGCAGGGGGCGGCCTGCCGCGATGCTGGTGGTTTGGGGGGTCCTCCGTCCAGCTGCGCTCCCTTGGCGGGGGTCCTCGTGCGGTGCACGCCGCTGCAGCCCCCAGGCACCCACGCGGGGGATGCAAGCCCTGGGGATGGCTGGGAGGGTCTGGGGGTGCGGGGAGTGCGCCCACCCACGTGCGCGCGTCTGCAGGCGGCCCCCCGACCCACAGCAGAGCTCTGCCCTCCTCGGGGGGCCAGGGGCAGGGCGCACGGTGCTCGCCCCGCGGATGGTGCAGCTCCCCCTTGGAGGGGAGGGAAGCGGGGCGCGCTCTCCCGCCACTTGCTGGCTTGCACGACCCAGCGCGAGCCGAAGGCAAGCTCACAGCCGACGGTGCTGCCAGGGCGAGCCACCCGCAGCCTCCCAGGCTGGCAGGCCCGCCCGGCGTGGGATGGCAGACGCACCACGTGGCTGCCGCATCTGCAGCCCGAACCCCCGGGAGGCGGAGCGCGCTCGCACACACAAACACAGGCCCCACCTCCCCGGCCACGCACAGTCCCGCTAAGAAAACTCCCGCGGCTGCAAACACCAAAACCATAAAACGGATCAAGGCTGGGTGCCCCCGGGTGCAGCGCGTGCGTGGGCGGCGCGGGCCCTTTAAGAGCCGCCCGCCGCGGCCTTCCCGCCACCCAGGCCCCGCCCCGCGCTGACTTCCCCGACTAAATTTGGAAGCGGTGACGTCGGGCGAACGCGCCAGCCGCTTCCGGCTGCCCAAATAAGGGCCGGGCTTCGTGGAGGCGGAGGGGGGAGGCCGGGATCCCGCCTCGGCGGATGGGTGGGCGGGGTGCGCTTCCGGCCGGGGCGTGGCAATGGATGAGGCCCCGCCCCTCCTTCCCGCTGGGCGCGGGCGGTCCGAGCCGGCTGGAGCCGGTGGCTTCCGGATCGAGGCTGGCGGGGGGCCGGGCAATGGCGCCTCCTTCCCTTCTTCCCTCCTCGGGGGGCCGGCTTCGCGTCCAGGGGCGTCCGGGAGGACCCTTACCCACGCCGGGGCCGCCCTCGCACGTGGGCGGGAAGCGACGAGCTCCCCACCTCAAAACAAAACCCCAGACACTGCTGGTGGCGTCCATGCTGTGCCTTCCCCGCCACAGGACGCCCCCTGACCGGGGACCCCAAAAGCAAGAGGCCCCACTTTCCCTCCACGCTCACACAGCGACTCTGACAGACTCCAGCCGTCACCCACGGCGCGGGTTCCCCCCCCAATACAGTCCCTGAGGCCTCCCACTCGGGGCGCCCCACTTTCTCAGATGGAACGCCCACCATGCTGAGTATGGGGGTGAGGACGCGAGGGGGAAGTGGGGTCCACGGGCCGGAAGTCGCCTCTGCTGCCCACAACCATGATGGCCGCCTGGAGGGCGGAAGTGCCCTCGCTCGGGGCCTCTCTCTCCGCACCGGAGGCCGTGTTCTCGATGGTGGGCGAACCGGGGGCCGGGGGTGGCGGCTCCCTCTTTCTCTGCTCTGTTTTCCTGGTCTTCCAAGGCACAGGGTCGCTCTCCAGCCGCAGCCCCTGCCCCAGCCCAGCGGGGCTTCGGCCTCCTGGGCGGGGGGAGGCAGGCAGGGTGAACCATGTCTCTCGAAGACCCTTTCTTTGTAGTGCGAGGGTGAGTGACAGTGACGCGGGTGTTGTGGGGTGAGGGGTGGGCAGCGGCGGCGATCAGCACCCTCGTCCCCGGCCCGGGAGCCCGCGGGGCGTGATACATGGGTGGGTGGTCTGGAGGGGCGCAGGGGGCGCTCAGCCGCACCGCCCTGGCGACCCCCTGCCCGCAGCGAGGTGCAGAAGGCGGTGAACACGGCCCGGGGGCTGCACCAGCGCTGGAGCGAGCTGCTGCAAGCCGGCTCAGCGGGCGGCCGCGAGGAGCTGGACTGGACGGCCAATGAGCTGCGCAACGGGCTGCGCAGCATCGAGTGGGACTTGGAGGACCTGGAGGAGACCATCGATATCCTGGTGGTGGTGGGGGTGGTGGCACTGCATGGGGTGGTGGCACTGCATTGGGGCGAGGTGGCGGGATCGGGGTGGTGGGGGAGTGGCCCTTGGCTTGCAAGACCCCCACACAGCCTTGACTGCCAAGCCGCTGCACGCATCGTGGAAGCCAACCCCGGCAAGTTCAAGCTCCCGGCTGGAGATCTGCAGGAGAGGCGTGCGTTTGTGGAGCAGATGCGGGAGGCGGTGCAGGTGAGAGTGGCCAAGCTGCGGGTGGGGGGGACCCCGGGAAGAGGGCTGAGCCAGTGTGGGCTGGGGGCCGTGTTTCCTATCTCACATCCTGCTTGCCTTCTTGCCCAGGAAATGAAAGACCACATGGCGAGCCCAACGGCCTTGGCCTTCATGGAGAGGAATAACAGTGAGGTGAGGGGTCCTGACGCCCTCCATCCACCCACGCTGATCCCGTGTGCCTCCGTGAGCTTTATTAAGGGATATGGCACGGATTCAGTTTTCAGCTGATCCACCACTTTTTTCTTTTAAGATTTATTTATTTTTATAGAAAGGCAGATTTACAGAGAGAAGGAGAGACAGAAAGGAAGATCTTCCATCCACTGGTTCCTTCCAAGTGGCTGTGACAGCTGGAGCTGAGCCGATCCAAAACCAGGAGCTTCTTCTGGTTCTCCCACGCGGGTGCAGGGTCCAACGTGGTCTTGGCCGTGGGTGCAGGAGCCCAAGCACTCGCGCTGTCATCACGCCTGCCCAGCTGGACCAGCCAGGACTCAAACGCCCTTATAGGATGCCAGCGACTAGGCTGCAGCTTTGCCTAGTGGCCCCGGGAGGACCCTAGGCTGTCATGCCTCACATGCTGTCCCCTACGCGGTGGCTGTCCCGCCCTGAGCCCATGGGCTGTGTTCCCTGCAGGTGCTGGCCGGCAAATCAGCTGCCCAGAAGTCCCCCAGCGACTTGCTGGATGCCAGCATGGTCTCGGCCTTGTCTCGCTACCTCGAGGAGCAGCAGGCCACACAGCAGGTGCGTGGAAGGTGGGGGAAGGGGGCCCTCTGGGAGGGGCTGTCCTTGCCAACCTTGCATCCCTTCAACCTGGCAGCTGATCCTGGACCAACAAGACCACCAGCTGGACATGGTGTCGGGGAGCATCCGGGTCCTGAAACACATGTCGGGCCGCGTTGGGGAGGAACTGGATGAGCAGGGCATGTAAGGCTGGGACTCTGGGGAGGCAGGTGGCGTGTGCTCACCTACCTGAGCCCCAGGGACACCTCGTTGTGGTGGTCTCCACAGTATGCTGGATGCCTTTGGCCATGAGATGGAGCATACCCAGTCCCGCATGGACGGCGTCCTCAGGAGGCTGGCCAAGGTCTCCCACATGACCAGCGGTGAGTGAGGGGGGTGGCAGTGAGTGAGCGGGGTGGCGGGGCGGTGGCAGGTCGGGGGAGGCAGTTGACTCTGGCCTCCCTCCCGACCCCACAGACCGGCAGCAGTGGTGTGCCATCCTGGTGCTTCTGGGGGTGCTACTCCTAGTCCTCCTTCTGCTTGTCCTGCTCTGACCTTGATGCCAAGCAGCAGCCATGCCAGCTGGGCCTGCCCCCGCCCCGCCCTGCCAGGCTCTCCCATGGAGCCTGTGGCATTCCCAGGGTCCCGGGCTGGGGCGCCCCGCCCCTGCCTTCTCAAGTGCACTTAGGGGGTGGAGGTGGGGAGACCCAACACAATTTTCCCCCGCCCCACCACCCCCCTACCCCTAACCCCTCAACCTGTGTCAACACCCAGGGTCCCACCACGGCCCTGGGCCCACTGTGCCTTTGTGCCTTCCAACCTGGAAATAAATCCACAGCCGTTTGGTTTTTGTACTCTGTATTGACCACGAATGTGTGACCCTGTCTGGACCTGCATTCCAACCCTGTGCTCGCGGCTTCCACAGGGGCGTGTGTGTGTGTGTGTGTGTGTCTTGGATTTCAAGGGCCAGTGTTGGATACAGACACGATTATCCTGGTCCCTCTTGATGTAGGCGCAGGTGCTGTGGTACACGGTAGGCGAAGTCACTCCTCGCTGGAGCTGGTTTGAGCCTGGCTCCCCCCAGCGTTTTGTTAGCGTGTTTGGGGAGGCCAAGGAGGATGGCCCAGCACTTGGTCCCTGCCCTAGCACTCCCTTCCCGCAGCAGGCGCACCCCGGCACGCCCCCACTAACTGGACGAGGGCAGAAACCGAAGCGGCTCATCAGGGAGAGCCCGGGCCAGGCCCTGAAGGGTGGCCAGCAGCCGGAGACACTGAGCCAACCTCGACTCAAGCAGTCTCGAGGCTCGGAGCTCCCTGGAAAACCAGGATGGGACCCGGGCTGGCCCAGTACCTGCAGGGCAGCTGTGAATAGCAGAGTCAGACAGCAGTGATGGCAGCCGCTGGCCAGGGACAGCCACGTGGGTGCAGGAGCCCAAGCACTTGAGCCATCCTTTATCGTTTTCCAAGCGTGTGAACAGGGAGCTGGACCAGAAGTGGAGCAGCCACCTGGGAAAGCAGGGGCAGATGGTGCAGGGCCTCGGGCAGCTGTGTGGGAGACCCGCAGGAAGCTCCTGGCTTTAGGTGCGCTCAGCTCCAGCCATTACAGCCACTTGGGGAGTGAATCAGTGGATGGATCTTTCTGTAAATGTCTTCCCAATGAACACAGAGAAATCTTTAAAAAGAAGTGGAACAGCCAGGACAGGAACTGGCACTAATGTTTGTGGGCATGCCCAGCACTGCAAATGAGGTTTCCTGCTAAGCCACAGCACCCTTCCCAAAATACAACCTCTAGGGAAATAAACCGCAGTCAACCTAGGGCCTGGTCTTCTTGAAATGGGCCCTTTTGTCATCCTCTCCACCCATCCCACCCACCGAACCTGAACTTGGGGTGGATCCAGTTGGAAGTGCCTTCGCTTCCGAACATGCCCTTGTCTGGACTCACAGGGAAGGGCGACAGGGTGGTCCTTTCCCGACCCCAGGAAGGGCCCACCCTATGAATTACCCTGCCTGGATCAATCTCAAACAGGGCCCTGGCTTATTGCTTCCTGTGGGTGGGACCTGCAGCTCCAACGGATCCCCCTCACTGGTGCAGCCCCTTTCCACCTGGGGAAGAGCAGAGATGTGGAGGGGGTGCACCTGGGAGCTGCAGGTGCCAGCCCAGCACCCCTCTCCCCCTCCCCTCCCCGCAGAGAGCAGTCCGGGGCATCCAGGCTGTTACAAAGGCGTTAGTTTATTCTCGCATCACCGATACTCTCTCGCGGTTCACATTTCCCAGCGCCCCTCCTCCTTACAGTAGTTTATGTGCAATCTCACAGGCCCGGGGGAGGGCGGGGAGGGCCTTGGCACTTCACGCGGGGGGGCAGAGGCAAGGGGCCCCGCGTGAAAGGGGCAGGGAGGGGTGGAGGGGCCCCACAGTCTCCCCTCAATAATTTTTAATGTCCGTGAATGATTCTTCACCTGCAATCCTTCCTGGCTGCCCAGGGTGGGGGTAGGGACGTGGAGGGGGGCATGCAGCGGCAGGGCAGGGAGGAAGGCAGCGGGCCGCCCCGGGGGCGGGGTGCACAGGGGCGGCTCCCGGGCTAAGGCACAACCCTGTCTTTGGCTCTCCTGGTGGGGAGTACTCTCCCCTGCCCCTCCCTGCCCAGCCCCGCTGCCCTTCCCCTCCCCCCCCCAATTCACTGGGAGTTCTGGAAGCCTGGAAGCCTGGGATGGGGGGGCAACCCCTGGGGTCCCTGAACAGACGGGCTCCTCCACCAGGCCCAGAGCAGCAGGAACTTTGGGAGGCACAGCAGGAAGCCCCCCACCCCAGGAGAAGTGGGGAGGGAGAAGAACCCCTGGTCCTGGACAGCTGGTCACACTCCCTGCCCCCCATGCTCAGGCCCCAGAGGAGGGGCGCACCTGGGAACCCCCACTGCCCCCTGAGCGCTGCACGCCAAGTGACCAGGATATTGTGCTTTGGGATTGGTGCTGGGGCGGGGAGGGCCGGGCGGGAGACTAAGGTGCTTGTGCTTCAGCGGGAGGGGGGTCCCCTCCCCCCACACACACACTTGGGCTGCCTGGGAGCTAAGGTGCTGGGCTGGGGGTCTGGGAGAGCGCAGTGCCAAGGACCCCAAGCTGGGCCGCCACGCCCACCCTCGCAAGGGGAAGCAGGTGTTGGGAGGGGCCCCTAGCTGGCTGGTGGTTCTCTGCAGGGTGCCCCCCTGCATGCCCCACCAAACCCCTTGCCTGGGAAGCCTGGCTGCTGGTAGCCAGAGGGCAGGGGTGGGGGTGCACAGGGTGGGAGCTGAGGGAAAGAGAGGGATGGGAGGAAGAAAATTTCCACGTTCATACACACACACTCACACACTTGCCCTGGGTAAGAAAGAGGAATGGTGAGAGGGTGAGGGTGAGGGTGAGAGAGAGAAAGAGAGAGAGAGAGAGAGAGAAATACTGCCCCCAAGTGCCAAGAGCAGCCGTTCTGCCCCGGCCCCAGACCCGGGAGCCCGGCTCACCCAATGGCCTAGGCCAGCGGTCTCCAAGACAGAGCTGTGTGGCTTGCGGAGGGCGGGAGGGGAGAGGCTCAGACCCCCGCCCCCGGAGCCAGGCACAAACACGCACACACACCCCAACACCCACACACGCTTTCGGCCTGCCCCTCCCATCCCCCGATCCTGCCTTCCATAGCCTCCCCCCGACCTGGAGTGGACAGGAGGTGGGGGGGCAGGAGATGCCATCCCCTTGGTTTGAAAAATAAAAGGAAATCTTATACTTCAATATTTCATTCGCTAAAAAAATGTCTTAAAAAGTATGTACATGGGTGGGGGCTCAGGGGGCCCTGCCCCGGTGTATTTAGGGTGGGTGGGTGATGGGGGGCAGGGCAGGGGCAGGATGGAGCATGGAAGAGGGCAGTAGCCCCTGCCCCAGCCTGCTCCCCTAGGTTCCAACCCTGGTCCAACTGCCTCTGGTACCTTCATTCGCTTGGAAAGAAAAAAAAAAAAAAAAAAGGCGCGCACGCACACACTCGGGCACACGCACACACCGCACGCCCAGATTCAGAGACCTTCCGTGTGCCCCGAAGGCCCCTCCTGTCACCTAGGATCGCCCTCCCCCAGGCTCCAGGGGGACCAAGAGGGTGTGTGTGAGAGGCTGAGTGGAGGTGAGGGGGTGAAGGCCAGGGAAGGCGCTGGCCCTGCCATCCCCATGCAGCCACCCTAAGGTTGCAGACCCCACGGCCTCACCGCCCACCCAGCCCCTGGGGCGCGGGCACCCGGAGGGAGTCAGGAAGGCGCTTTTGGAGCCATGGAAGCACTGCGGGGGCAAGGGGTGAGCGGGCTGGCAGGGGAGAGGGTCCCAAGACCCTCTGGACCCCCACCTCCGCCCACTGCCAGTCCCCGGGAGCTGGCTGTAGTGAGGGGCCAGGCCCTGACAGGTGTGGGGGGGAGCCGATGGAGGGGGTGAGGACAGGGGAGCAGTGTTACTGAAGGCCACTCCGCACTCGGCCCTGCCCACCCGGCTCACACTGGGGAAAGGGGGGCAGGGGGAGGGGCGGAGCATGCAGCACCCCCTGTGGGGCCTGGGGATGGGGGACAGACAGTAGCTCGTGACCAAGATGTGTGTGTGTGTGTGTGTACACGTGTGTGTGACAGGACTGGGTGGGGCGGGGTGCGTGGGGGAGGAGTGTGGCGGCCCCCCACCCCCTTGCCCAGGGCAGGTCACTGCAGGGCCTCGGCCGAGGGCCCCGCCTCGCTGTCGTGGCTGGCCGGCTCGAAGCCGTGCTCCACGCCCATCACGTCGGGTTCGATCTTGCCCGTGTCGCTGATGAAGGTAGTGTAGGCGTCGCCCTCGGCGGTGAGCAGCTTCAGCTTGGGGATCCAGCTCTTGCGCACCACGCGGCGCGCGTTGGTGCACATGTCGGCCGCGATGGCGTTCATTTCGCTCTCCTTGAAGTTGGGGGCGAAGTTCTGGCAGTAGTCTGTGTGGCCAGCGGGGGGTTGGGGAGGGGCGGAGGTTCAGGTCCTGGGGGTCCCACTCCCCATGCTGCCCTGCCCTGCCAGAATCTGCCCACCTGCACCTGCTCACCCAAGCCCCGCGCCCTGCAAGGGCCCACCCCCTGACTGGATGGCCTGGCGGTCTCGCTGTCATTGGAACCCCGGAACCCGGCGGGAACTGCCTAGGTGTGGAGTGCTAGCCACTGCCCACGTCGCCTGGGCAGCGCTGCCAGCCCCCTGCCACTCGGAGCGTGTCCTCCCGGCCCCCGCCAAGGCCCAGGGACTCACACTTGACGGCGTGCAGGACGCGGCTGTCCAGTGGTTTGCGGCTGGGGTCGTTGCTGGAGGAACGGATGCCCGTGCCGCAGCTGTTGGCCAACGTGTTCCTGGGGCAAGAGGAGGGGGCACGGCGCTCAGCGCGCTCTGCCAGCGGCCGGCCGGAGGGTGCTGCGTGCCCCGTACCCCGGCCCCCCGCGAACCCAGGGAGACGCGTGGGCTCCCGTCAGGGCCTCACCGGTCGAAGAAGGAGGCGAGGAGGCGCCGCAGCAGCACCTTGTGCCGCGTGCCCGCGCTCACGTGGCAGTTCATGAGCTGCGCCCTCGTGATGTACACGTTGGTACCTGGTGAGGACGGGAGCGGGGATGGCTGCGCTGCAGCGGGCAGGGCTCGGGGACCCACGGGGCAGAGCCAGGGAGGGTTCCAGGGTGACCCCCTTCCCCCCCGTCAGTGTGGCAGGACAAGCCACGAGCCTGGAGGCCAGGGGCTCCCGATCCCGCCCCCCACGGCCTCCCCACGCGACGGCAGGCGCCCAGGTGCAGGGGAACGGGGTGCGCAAGGCGGCCCACCTGTCACCAGCTCCAGCTTCTCCGAGGGGTCGCCCTCGTCGTACAGCTTGGGGTGGCAGCGGTTACCGATCTGGTTGATGAGCTCGGCCGGAAGCGACGCCAGGTCTTGCCGCACTCGGATGCGACTGCGGGACTCTGGGGTCACGGGTTCGGGCAGGGCCTCCACCTTCTCGGCTACGGGGAGAGGCAGAGTGGCGCGTGTGCGCGGGGGCGCCGGGGAGGCCGGGCGGCGCGTGCGCGGGGCCGGCGCCTCACCTGCTGGACCCACGTTCATCATGCTGTACATGGTGTACATGTTGCAGATCTGGCGGTACTGCTCGTCCGAGCCCTCCTCCCCGCCGTCCTCTTCCTCGTCCTCCTCGTTGTGATAGGAACCGGGGCTGTCACTGGTGTAGGCGCTGGACGTGCCCGGGCTGGTCCTCTCCGACGTGCTGGGCCCGCTCACCATGCCCCCGGCGGCCGCGGCTGCTGCTGCTGCTGCCGCCGCTGCCACTGCTCCGCTGGCCGGCTGCCCAGCTCCCACCACCGCGGCCACGGCCACCCCGGCCGGCTGGGCTGCCGCCACCACCGGCGCCTGCTGCGCCTGTCGGTTGGCGGCCAGGTCCGGCACGGAGAACTTGGCCATCTTGCGGCTGCCGCCCCCGTTGCTGCCCCCGCCGCCGCCGCCACTCCCGAGCTCCTTGGGGCCACCGTCCCACAGGCGCTTGGCCACCGGCGTGCACTGCACCGAGTCCGACTCCTGCTGCTCCGTCTTGACCCGGGACACGAGGGGCAGCGGCGTGCTGCAGGCCGGCCAGCCGGACGTCTGCGCCACGGGGCTCTGGGGCTCGGACGAGGGCGCCTCCTCCGCGTGCAGGCCCTGCGAGTCGCAGCTGGGCGAGCTGACCTTGAGGAAGAACTCGGTGCCTTTCTCCATGATCTCCTGGATCTGCAGGAAGCCGGCCGTGTACATGAGCAGGAACTGGTCGCCCACGTTCATGCTCAGGCGGCCCGTGTAGCAGAAGCTCAGGATCTGCTGGAACGACTGCGGCTGCACGGCGGCCGGCAGCTCCACCACGGCGCTGCGGCTGCTGTTGAACAGGTCCCGGAAGTAGGAGCTGCTGGCCGCCAGCACGGCGCGGTGCGCCTTGAAGGCGTGCCCCTTGACCACGACCGACACGTCGCAGTACAGGCCCTGCAGCCGCTGCTCGTTGAGGCACTCGAGGATACTGTTACCGAAGTTCGGGATCTCCATCTGCAGGATCTGCGCCATGGCGAAGGCTGCGAGGGGGCGACAGGGACAGAGAGCAGCTGTTGGGGGCCGCGCGAGGGTGAGGGGGCAGGGCGGGGTGGTCCAGAAGGGGTCCCACGCTGCCTGCCACGACAGCATCCCCATCTGAAGCGCCGGGTCGGAGTCCTGGCTGCTCCACTCTTTCCCTTAAGCTATTCTTATTTCAAGACTTTTTACAACCCTGATACCTCAAATAAATCCTAAAAACCAAAACAAACAAAGAAAAAAAAAACCCTGGCTGGAGATGGAGCCACTTCCTGTCCCATCATGCACCAGCCTCTGACGTCAGCAGAGGATGCGCAGGTCCATTCTGGAGCAGGTGGCAGCCTCTGCAGCTCGGCACCATGACTGCCCGGTAAGCGCTTGCAGAAACACCCGTTACACTGTATCACTTTGGGGGGGCAGGGAAAAGACACCCTGGATACAATCCTGGCCACAGCACTTCCGGTGTGCTGCTGGGAGAATGTTGGGATGTGGGATCTGCCGCCACAGAGGGCTGACTGGGAGCTGCTCGGAGGAGACGGGCCATGCCGTGGGTGCAGGCATCTTGGCTTGTCCTGTCCGGGATCAGCTGCTCACGGCTGGCTGGCTAAGATGCGGCTTGGGAGGCCTTCGGCCTTCACCCTTATCCAAAGTCAGGGCCTCGGTCAGGCTCCCTGCACCTGCGCCCCCTGGGAGAGGCAGTGGGGGACGGCTCACACGCCCCACTCATCCAGGGGGACCGAGCTGCTGTAGGGGATCCTGGCTACTGGCTTTGGCTTGCCCCAGCACTGCTCCCTGCAGCCATGTGAGGAGTGAACCAGTGGATGGAAGATCTCTCTCTCTCTCTCTTTCTACATTTTTAGTTATAAAAAAAAAAAAAAAAGCAGAGGGTGCAGTGGGTGAAAGGGCTGGCACTTACAGTGCCTACATCCCATGTGGGCACTGGTTCTGTCCCAGTTGCTCCATTTCTGATCCAGCTCCCTGCTAATGCACCGGGGGAAGCAGTGGGAGAGGCCCAAGCGGCTGGGTCCCTGCCGCCCACATGGGAGTCCCAGGAGAACAGTCCTGGTGGTGCACCAGCCTAGCTCAGGCTGTGGTGACTGCCTGGGAAGTGAACCAGAGGACGGAAGGTCCCTTGCCTTTCAACTAAAATAAATAAATGAGAGAGAAGCATGAAGAAAGGTGAGAAATAGGAAGAGAAAGCCCCCTGGTGGGAAGGCAGCCTTGCAGTTTGGAGGAAGCTGCGGGGGGTGAGGGCAGTGGGGCAGCTGAGCCCTGGATCTAGGGGACAGGACAGCATAGGCCTGCTGCTAGGGCACCCTGGCACCTGACTCCATCATATGGGGAGAGAGGGGGCTCCAGGTCCCTGGCCACTGCCTCTACAGGTGACGGTGCGGGGAAGGAGACGGTGAGGAGAGCCCAGCGATTATAGAAAGGGGGCCACAGGAGACGGGTCCTGGGTACCATCCCCTGGCCACTTCCCCTGTCTACTGAACTGGGACACTTGTCTTGGGCCATGCTGGCAGCCCCTGCACCTGCCCCAGCCAGGGCTAAGTTCCCAGAACAAGCAGCTGGGTGGGGAGATGGGGAAACAGCTGGCAGAGGCCCTCTTGTCTTTCCCCGCCTCCCCACAGCGACTGGCTCTGCACCCTCCTCTCCCAGGAAATCCTTCGCCCTAGCACCCAAACATCCCATGCATGCACCTCTCTGGGGCTCAGGCCTGTTGTACAGGGTCCAAACTGTGCCCTCAGCTGAGCCTCCTCCCACACCTGCTTGACCTAGGCTATCACGTCCCACTTGGCTGTCAACTCCCAAGGAAGCAGAGCCAGATCTGAGATCCTCTTGCCTCAACACTCAATGGGAACAGTCCCCTGCTGGGGGAAGGTCCAGGCAGGGGACCACAGGGGTGGCCGGGACACTTCCAGCACCGCTAGGCCTGGTCCCAGTGGGGAAACGCATTTCCTGATGCCAGGCCACGGTGAGGCACACAGCTCCCAGCACGTCCCAACACTCCTGGGGTAGGTACCTTCCAAGGGCCTGTCTGGCAGCTGGGGGTGGCCCTGCCTCAGGCATGAAAAAGGGATCACAGATCGAGGGTCCCAGCCAGCACACCACTTCGCCTGGGGAGGCGAGCCCAGACCCAGGAAAAGGTGGTGGTAGCAGCCTGGCACTGGGGGTGGGGTGGGGGTTCTTTCTTAGGAAGGGTTCAGGTTAGATGAGATCGGATGTGTGGACCTGAGGGCAGCACCCACCAGAAGCTGACCACGTGACACCCCCACATCACGCCACTCTGTAGCTGTCCCAGCCCACTGGCGCAGGATGAAGATACCAACCACCCCACCCCAGGCTCTCCTACTGCTGGAACCTTCCGTGGGTTCCCAACCAAGGGGCAGTACCGCCCATCCCCTGCAGGTGCGGATCCTGGGACCTGCAGGGACACCTCCAGGACCACTTCTGCACTCCCGAGTTCGAGTTCGGTAGGGAAAAAAAAAAAGGACCGGAAACCCAGCAGTGGCCAGCCTGCCTGTCCTGTCCGGGACTCCGCCCAGGGGTCGGCTGTAACGCCAGGAGCAGCACACAGCAGCCACAGTCAAATGTATCTTTTTTTAATCAGTAGGAGCAACAGTTGCGATGTATTTTGCTTCCCTGCATAGCTGCTGTGGTCAAATTCAATCTGGAGAGGACAACAGAACTAGCGACTGGAGCTGACACCAGGGGCCTCCTGTGCACCTGCACCCTGACAGGTGGGGGCCAGGTTCACTTCCCGGATTTGCTGGCTCTTCCAGCAGGTGCATGAGCAGGGAGCTAATGGGCCTGCCCCCAGGGCTCTGCTGGCCAGGATGAGCCTGGGTCGTCCTGGGGCCTTCTGGCTCCTGTCTGGGAATTGGGTGCAGTGGGGCACAGGTGCCAGGACCCAAAGCTGACGGGGGCAAAAACTCTCCTGGGAGAGGCCCAGCCCTGTCCTCCAGAGCTGGGGTGCGCTGGCTGCCTGGGGACTTGGGCAGGGGCTGAAGTGGGGGGCAGCTCTTCCCACCCCCTCCTCTCCTCACTGCTGCCTTCTCCAGGAATGAGCAGCCCTCCAGCTGCCGCCTCTCCCGCCCCCTCCCTCCCACTCGCAGTCTTGGCAATCTGGTCTCAGACAAGCGGTTGCTCGGTTGCCTCCGTCTTCACTTAGCTCCTGCCTGCTGGGCCCAGAAGCCCGTTCCCACCAAGGGAAGACGCACAGGATTACAGGGGGAGGGGTCAACAAGTGCAAAGGCCCTGCGATAACCTGGGGGGGAAAGGGTGGTCTACACAGGGGCCCTGCCAGGTGGGGCACAGAATTTGAACCTTGCCGGCTGGCGTCATGGCACAGTGTGTTAAGCCGCTGTCTGCAGCACGAGCATCCCATACCACGGCACCAGTTCAAGTCCCGGCTATTCTGCTTCCGAGCCGGCTCCCTGCTAACAGGACTGGGCAAAGCAGTGCCTGGGCCCCTGCACCCTTGTGGGAGACCTGGATGGAGGTCTCAGCTACAGCCTGGCTTGGTGTGAACCAGCACATAGGAAATTTATCTGCTTTTCCAATCAACAGCTAACAACAACAACAACAACGCTGCCCTGTCTCAGGATGGAAGCCAACACTCCCGGGATCCGGGCACCTGATCCAAATGCCAGGGGAGGCCTCTCACTCACACTGACCCGGAAGCCCAGCACCGTCACTCCCCGGCTGCACGCTGGGCTAGTACAGGCAGCAGGAGCCGCCGCCTCAAAAGGCCGTTTCAAGGACATGATAACCAAAGGACAGTGGCAGGTCGCCGCTCACCCTCAGCGGGTGCTGGGTGACACCGGCAGCATGATCGCAGGAGCGGCGGCCCGGCCCACCTCCTCAGGATCTCCCTCCAGAACCCAGGGACAGGCGTGTCTTCCTTCACCAGCAGAGAGAAGGTCAAGACCCTCGGCCAGGACTAGACACGTGGGGGTTATGCCCAACTCTCCACTGGCTGGACCTGCAGCCCTCAAGGCTTTGCAGCGTTTAATCCAGACGTCATCACCCCCCACCATGGCCTCTTAGGAACCCCAAGACCTTCGTCCAAGACGCCCGAGGCAGCAGAAACCTGTAGCCAAGGGTTCAAGTCCAGAAAAGCGCTCAAGGGCCTTAGGAGCCCTGAGCCACAGGAGCGGCCTCTGGGGGGTATCTGGCCTAAGAGGCGGCGCAGGTTCCCGTCCCCTGCCACGTGGGCAGCGGCGACCCCCAGAAAGATGAGCACCAGGGGTTGGGGGTTGGGAGAAGACCCTGGCCAAACCTGGGACATTCAGGCGGACTCCGCCTACCTGCCCTAGACCCCGCCCCCTGCAGGATGGCTTCAGGGGAGCGAACCAATGAACCTGCCCAGTCCGGGAGGGGGAGGGGAGGAAGAGAGCTGGCCTGCCCTCCTCCAGGGGGTGGAAGACAAAGCCGCCCCCTCCCCAGGAGCCCGCACCAACCCTGCCCCCAAGCTAGTCTCTCCACCCTCCCAGCACTCAGGTGCGCCTAAAGGCCCCAGCGGGTCCTCAGACAAAAGTTGCTCTGGGATCCCTTACTGGGGGCAGCTTCTCCTCCAGCCCCCTCCCCCACAGGGAAAGCTATCCTGGGTGGGGGGAGGTGCAGGGAACCACACAAGTGATCTGCACTGCCCCCCACAAGGTGCCAACTGCAGCTGGCCTTGTGTGCCACCCCCCACCCTACCCGTGGCTACAAGCACATGGCACCCCACCTTCCTCCTTGATACCGGCTGTTGCCCCCCCATCAGGTGGGCAGGCAAGTGTGGCGCACCAGCCCAATTCCTACCCTTCCCCAGAACTGAGGGGTGGGTGCCCTCCTTTACCCAGCACTAGTTTGTGGCTCCTGCACGCGGTTACATCCCGACCAGAAGGACCCCACAAAGAACAAGAGCCGGGACAGCCTGACCCAAGACCAAAGCCAGAGGGACACGCTGCAGCGGCCGCAGCTGCAAGGGGAGGAAGCGTGCATTTAAAATCCCCTTCCTGCTCAGGGCTACCCAGTCCTCCCAGAGCCCCTGGGAGAGCTGGCGGAGTCACCAGGCCCTCTGAGAAAGAAGGTGCCACTGTTACAGTCCCCAGGGGACACTCAGAACCCAGCCTCCCCTGGTGGGGGGGCTGGAACAGCGGCCAAGGAGTACCCTGGCCAGCAGATCTGGGGCGGCAGCAGCAGGCTGACCCTCCGGAAACAAACCCTGGCCTCACATGCCCCCTCCTGGGCTGGACCACAGGGAGAGGACAAAAGGCACCCAGCGTGGACCCCCAAGGGACCACCTTAAGCTCTTCTTACCCTTCGGGGAAGCCTGGAGGCAGGGAGATGTGTGCTTTCCCACAGAACTGGGGAGGTGCCCTTCTGGCAGGTTCCAGGGTGCAAAAAAAGCAGACCCCTAAGACACTCGGGGGTTGCTTGCTGGGCTGGGGTGCCCCGCCCCCCTACAGACAAACGGGGTGAGACGTGGGCCAGGGCAACCGGAAGTGGGGTGACCAGGATGTCCCAGCTAAGTAGGCTTTGCATGGCTGTACCCCCTACCTACACAAATACCCACCCCAGGGGTGGCTGGGGCTTGCAACACTTTGGCGGAGCCCCCCATCCCCCCACGGTGAGCACGGCGGGGGTGCGGGAGGACTCACACACAGACTGCCACCTCCCTTCTGGTCACACGAGTTTTTCCTGACCCGCCCCCACATCCCCACATCCAGCCTAGAGCCCTAAGCCTCGGCCTGCGCCCCCCCCCCCCATCCATCCCCACTCCTCCTCCTATGGCGATCACCCCTCCACGTCGGGTGGGCCGAGCCCTGACCTCACATGACCCAGCCCACCCCCCCCAAACACAGCCAGCCAGCCAGCCAACATCTCCGGGCTCTCCGCCTGCACCCCAACCAACCAACCAACCAACCAACAACTCCGCCCACACCCACCGAGCCCGCCCCACTTCCTGGGCTTCTCCCGCAGCCGCCCCCAGGCCTGTAACTTGACCCACTCACCTCCTCCGGGAGCCCGGACCGTACCTGCCAGGCCCGGCCCCGCCTCGCCACCCCCTCCCCCACGCCGGGCGCTCCCCTCCCCCTCCGGCGGCTTCCTCGCCCCCACCCCACCCCCCACCACCGCGTGTCCCTTCTTCCTCCTCCTCCTCCTCCTCCTCCCCAAACTTCCCGGGAACCACCTGCCCACCGGCTCGATCCGGTGCCCTCCCCATCGGCGCCACCACCCCAGCTCCCGCCGGGAAGGACGAGCGCCTCGGAGGGTGTGTGTGTGTGTGTGGGGGGGGTGAGCAGAGAAGATCCGAGCTGAGGCCCGCCCGCCCTCCGCGAGTGCAAGAAGGGAGGACCGGGCCTTGGCCCTGCACCCGGCGGCCCCGCGCGCCCCCCAAACCGGCCAAGGCCGCTGCAGGAGCGCACCCCCCCCCCCAGCACGCACACACACGCCCGGCGCTCCGAGCCCTCGGGCCCGGCCCGTCTCACCTGCGCCCTGGCCGCGCTCCGCAGCGGCGGCTGAGGCTCGGCCTGGGCCCGGGGCGCGCCCCCCTGCGCCGGGGCCTCGGCCTCCGCCTCCGCGGCCTCCGCCTCAGCAGCAGCGGCAGCCGCGGCGGCCATTCATTGTGGGCCAGGCCGGCCCAGCCGAGCGCCGAGCCAGCGAGCCAGCCAGCGCAGGGCCCGGCTCGGTGGGGGAGGGCGGGGTCGCCGCCGACACGCCCACGACACGCCCCCCCAGGCCAGGCCAGCCGAGCTCCGAGCACGCCGCGACTCTTTCTCCCCAGGCTGCCAGCCAGTTCCAAGCCACCCGGCTTTTCATGTGCAAATCACACTGCCCTTCCAGAACGTTCCGACAGACCGTGGAGAGCGGGTGCGATGGCTCTATTGGAGAATCTTCCCCCTGCAAGCATGGCCACCCGCTTTGGGTCACGTCCCGGCTGCTCCACTTCCCATCCAGCTCCCTGCCTGTGGCCTGGGAAAGCAGTGGAGGACGGCCCACAGCCCTGGGACCCTGCACCTGCGTGGGAGACGCAGAAGAAGCTCCTGGCTTGGGATCAGCTTCACTCCACTGCAGCCACTTGGGGAGTGAACCAGCAGACACAAGAACTTTCAGTCTATCCTTCTCTCTGTGTATCTGCCTTTGAAATAAATAATAAAGGCCGGGTGCGATAACCTAGAGGCTAAAGTTCTCCTTGCCCTGCACACTCTAGGACCCCTTATAGACACTAGTTCCTGTCCCAGCTGCCCCACTTCCCACCCAGCTCCCTGCCTGTGGCCTGGGAAAGCAGTGGAGGACGGCCCAAAGCCTTGAGACCCTGCACCTACGTGGGAGACCTGGAGGAGGCTCCTGGCTCCTGGCTTTGGAACGGCTCAGCTCCAAAGGCCATTGCTGCCACTTCGGGGAGTGCATGGAAGAAATTTTTCTATCTCTCCTCCCTAACTTTCCAATAAAAATAAATGGGTAGTCGAAAAGCTCGTTTCGTGTAATGTTTTACACCATGTCCACTCCTGCCGCCCTCACCCTCATCCGGGCCCATCAGGAGCGGTGTCGGGGGGCTCCGCGATCGCCCCTGTGCCCGTCTGGCAGCCGCCCTCACTCCCGGGAAACATCCAAGTTAACTAAAGGAACACACTGGGCTACAAAGGCGCTTGACCCCGGCTGCCCACCGTAGGCCGCCTCGTGGATTGGCTAAACCCGATCATGTGACTTGCCCTCCCACCGAGCCAACATGGCGGCGCCCAGGTCCTAATCTGAGGAACGTGGATCGACCCGAAGTCGGTTTCTCTGCGCGGGTGAGGAGGGCGGGGAAGGATCGGGACGGAGGACGGACCCCGCTTGAGCTTCTGCCTCCGCGAGGACCGTCGTCCCGTACTTCCCCGAAGCGCAGGCCGCCTCCCGTCCCCAAAGGCCGCTGTCTGACTCTGTACCTCTCCCGCTCCCTCCGACCAGGCTTGGCATCCGATGTCCCATGGGAGGCTCGTCCGCCAGCTAAACCTCGCTCTCTTTTCCGTTCGTCGCCTCTGTAGAGCCCGCTTCTGGGAGGGGCGTCCCCCTCAGGGCCCGCGGGATCTCGCGATGGACAACGGTCCCCAGCCCTGCCCCCAGGCCCAGGAAACCATTGTCACCGAGGGTACCGCCAGGATCGCCTTCCCCAGCGCCAACGAGGTCTTCTACAACCCTGTCCAGGAGTTCAACCGGGACCTGACGTGAGCGAGGTGGGGGGTCGCAGGGCGGATGGTGGGGGTAGGTGGGCTGGGGAGGGGCCCTGAGCTCACCCTCCATCTCCTGCCAGGTGTGCGGTGATCACTGAATTCGCCCGCCTTCAGCTTCGGGCCAAAGGAATCCAGAGTGAGTCGGGTCCAGACTCCTGGGAGAGGTCACATAAGAAGACTGTCACACCCCCCAAGCCTCCCCTCCCCACCCCTGTCCCCGCCCAGGACACTTTAGGAAATAAAGCTTATTTGTTTATACTTGAAAGATAGTGTTTCAGAGAGAGATCGCCTATCTGCTGGTTCCCTAAGTGGCAGCAATGGCCATTGCTGAGCTGATCCAAAGCCAAGAGCTTCTTCCAGGTCTCCCACGCGGGTGCAGGGACCCAAGGCTCTGGGCCGCCCTCCACTGCTTTCCCAGGCCACAAGCAGGGAGCTGAATGGGAAGTGGGGCAGCTGGGACACGAACCGGCGCCCATTTGGGATGCTAGTAGAGCAGGCAGAGGATTAGCTGGCTACACCACTGCACTGTCCCCTGTGAGATTTCTCCAGGTAGGGTGGGAATGGGAGCGGGAACAGGGCTTGGAGAGTCCTTCACTGGTGCCTTTGGGTGATGACAGTCAAGGTGCCAGGTGAGAAGGACCTGCAGAAGGTGGTTGTGGACTTGTCAGAGCCAGAGGAGGGAAAGGCTGAGCTGAAAGACGGGGAAGATTCGGCGCCAGATGGCCAGCCTCGGACAGCTGTTGTGGGGGAGATCTGTGAGGTGCGTCCAAGCAGAGGGGTCGGGGAGTAGCCCTGGAACCCAAAGGGGGTGGGGGTGGGAAGGCCCTCTCTGGGACCTAGAAGAGAGGCCCAAGACCAGCTTATGTCCATGGAACCATCGGCTTCCTTCCACAGGGAGGCCTGCGGGTACTGGAGGGGCTTGCAGCTTCCGGACTTCGCTCCATCCGCTTTGCCCGCGAGGTGCCTGGGCTCCACTGTGTGGTCGCCAATGACGCTTCAGCCCGGGCTGTGGAGCTCATACGCCGCAACGTGCAGCTTAACAACGTGGCCCACCTGGTACAGCCCAGCCAGGCCGATGCCCGGTAGGTCGTGGGGAGCATGGGCCGCCAAGCAGCTAAGACATCCGCTCTAGAATGAGTGGACCACTGTGAGGGCCTGCTCTGGGGTCCCAGACCTGTGTTCCTGTCTGTTCAGTAATCAGATTCTCTCCTGTGATAGGAGACAGAGAGATGGGGGAGAGAGAGACAGAAAGTCTTCCACCTGCTGGTTCCCTCCCTCAAGTACCTATAATGATTAGGCTGAAGCCAGGAGCCAGGAGCTCCATCTGGGTCTCCCCACATGGATCCAGGGGCCCAAGCACTCGGGCCATCCTCTACTGCTTTTCCAAGCACTTGACTAGGGAGCTGGTCCTGCAGTGGGGCAGCCAGGATAGACCGGGTGCTCGGATGGGGGACGCAGGCATTGCAAGCTGGACTTGAAACCAGCCAGGCCACAACACTTGCCCCTGGAGACACAAGCTGAGAAGTGTGTCCGTCATCGATTTCAGCATTGTGCAAGCATCGCTGTGGAAGAAGACGGTGCTCACATGGGCGTGCGGAAGGGTCTCGGTGGGACCAGCATGGAGGTCGTGTGTGCAGGGCACCGTTGATGCAAACGAAGTTGGACGAGTGTGCTGGACTGTTCGTTACACTCTCCACTGTACACGTTAACATGATGTATTTCTTTTTATTGGAAAGTCAGATCTACAAAGACAAGGGGAGAAAATACACAGAGAAAAATCCTCCTTCTTCTGACCCACTCCCCAGGGGGCCACAACGGCTGGAGCTGAGCAGATCCAAAGCCAGGAGCCCCCCTCGAGGTATCCCATGCAGGTGCAGGGTCCCAAGGCCATCTTCTACTGCTTTCCCAGGCCACAGGCAGGGAGCTGGATGGGAAGCAGAGCAAACAGAATACTAACTGGGGCTTATATGGGATTCCGGCATGTGTAAGGCAAGGAAGGATTAAAAAAAAAAAAGGTTTAGGTTTAGGTTTAGTAGGCGAAGCCTCCCCTGCAGCACCTGCATCCCATAGGGATGCTGGTTCAAGTCCCAGCTGCTTCACTTGCGGTCCACCTCCTAGGAAAGCAGTAGAAGATGACCCAAGCGCTTGGGACTTTGCGCCTATGTGGGAGAACCAAATGGAGTCCTGGCTCCTGGCTTGAGCCTGGCCACTGTGGCCATTTAGGGAGTGAATGGGCAGATAGAAGATCTGTCTTTGTAAGCGACCTTCATCCAACTGAGTCTTGAAAAGAACAGCAACAATCAAAAAAAGCCCTTCGGGCATCCTGCCTTCTCTGCAGGAGACTATAAACCGCTGATACAATATAACCGCTGATACAATGTAACCGCTGATACAATGTAACCGCTGATACAATGTAACGGTTCTCCAAGCAGTTAGGACCCTTCAGTGTTTAAAGGGGAAAAGGACCCGAACTTGGGCAGCTGACCACTTGGCGGGGCCAGAGCAGTGCAGGAGGCTAAGGACCTTCCCTCATCCCCTCTATCCCCAGGATGCTGATGTACCAACACCAGAGGGTCGCCGAGCGCTTTGACGTCATCGACTTGGACCCCTACGGCAGCCCGGCGGCCTTCCTGGACGCTGCAGTGCAGGCCGTGAGTGAAGGAGGTGAGGCCGGGCTGTGCCTGCGCCCCGGACCTGTGCCCCCTCCCTCCTGGTGCCTCACCGCCTGGCCCGCCCTCCACAGGGCTGCTGTGTGTGACCTGCACGGACATGGCGGTGCTGGCAGGGAACAGTGGGGAGACCTGCTACAGCAAGTATGGGGCCATGGCCCTCAAGAGCCGGGCTTGCCACGAGATGGTAAGGGGGCGCCCCCGTTGTGCCCCCACGGCACCCACCTCCCCTTCCATGACACCTGTCCCAGGCCTGCTCAGCCTCCCCCATGTGGCCAGATGCAGTCCCCCCACCCCCACATCAGAGATGTTTGGTCACTTTGATGTTTTGAAAGGACTGGAATGCGATGTCTAGCTTTGCTGGGGTCGGGCTCCAGGCCTCCATCCTTGCATCTGTGCAGTGGACAAGGGCCTGTCAGTTAATTGCTTGGGAAGGCACAGCCTCTCTATCTGTGTGGGCAGCTCCCAACCGTTCTCCGTTCTTACAAGGGGTAGTGTGTGTGTGTGTGTGTGTGTGTGTGTGTGTGTGTGTGTGTGTGTGTTGGGGGGCCCTGGGAGGGTATCCATCCCCCACCCCAGGGTCCACTGAAGCGGTTTCCATTCCTTGATCACTCGGTGACCCTCGCGGAAGGACTGACGCCCTGCCCATCCACTGCCTCAGGCCCTGAGGATCGTCCTGCACAGCCTGGACCTCCGGGCCAACTGCTACCAGCGCTATGTGGTACCCCTGCTCAGCATAAGTGCCGACTTCTATATACGGGTGTTCGTGCGCATCTTCACCGGCCAGGCCAAGGTCAAAGCCTCGGCCAGGTCAGCCTCTGGGCGGTGGGCGGGGAGGGGACGGCAGGCCTGGCTGCCGGGAGCATTGGCTGGCTGGGGGCAGGAGACAGCCACGCTGCACCTGCGACCTCCCCTCACCTCCTGCCTACGCCCTCACCCCAGCAAGCAGGCCCTGGTGTTCCAGTGCGTGGGCTGCGGGGCCTTCCACCTTCAGCGCCTCGGCAAAGCTACAGGAGCCGCTGGTGGCCGGTAAGGCCTGGCACACCAGGCAGGGAAGCCAAGGGGAGCCAGAGCCCACCAGGGCCACCTCCGTCCCTCCTCACTGTCCGTTTCTCTCCTTCAGGGTCAAGTTCTCTGCAGCCTGCGGGCCCCCCGTGTCCCCTGAGTGTGAGCACTGTGGACAGAAATACCAGGTAGGCCGGGCTGGGTCAGGGAGAGGAAGGTGGCAGAGAGGGGGTCCCCCCCCACACTCTGTGTCCCACCGTGTGCCTGCCTGCAGCTCGGGGGCCCACTCTGGGCAGAGCCCATCCACGACTTGGAGTTTGTGAGTCGTGTCCTGGAAGCTGTGAGCGCCAACCCGGGACGCTTCCACACTTCAGAGCGTATCCAGGGCGTCCTGAGCGTGGTCAGCGAGGTGAGGGCTGGCCCTGCCCTGGGCACACACACACCCCCGCCTCCCGCATGGGCCACAGCCACGCCCAGCCTCTCATCTCGCCCCCTCCGCAGGAGCTCCCGGACGTGCCCCTGTACTACACGCTGGACCAGCTGAGCAGCACCATCCACTGTAGCACACCCAGCCTCCTGCAGCTGCGGTGAGGGGCCCTGCAGGGTGGGCATCGCAGGGTGGGCGTTAGCCAAGCACACCCAGCCTCCTGCAGCTGCGGTGAGGGGCCCCGCAAGGTGGGCATCGCAGGGTGGGCGTTGGCCACGCACAGGCAGCCTTCCCCCAGCCTCCTGCAGCTGCGGTGAGGGGTCCAGGGCCTGGGGGCGGGGGAGGGCGTGGCGCGGGTCCTGCCTCAGGCCACACACATGCAGCCTTCCCCTCTCCTCCCACCCCCTAGGTCCGCCCTCCTCCACGCTGGCTTCCGGGTCTCGCTGTCCCACGCGTGTAAGAACGCTGTGAAGACAGACGCTCCAGCCACAGCCCTCTGGGACATCATGCGCTGCTGGGTGAGGGCCGGCCCCAGGAGGAGAAGGACAGGATGGCTCCTTACCGCAAACCCTGACCCCTGACCTCTGCCCCCAGGAGAAGGGGTGTCCTGTGAAGCGGGAGCGGCTGTCGGAGACCAGCCCTGCTTGGCGCATCCTCAGCTTAGAACCCAAGTACGAACCTGCGGGGAGGCCTTGGGCGCAGAACCTGCTCGCCTCGCCCTGACGGCCCCAAGGAGACCCGAGTCGGGTCCCCCACTGGGCACGGTCCTGCATGCAGGCCTTCACACCTGCTACCCCTCCTGCTTCTTCTGGGAAGCCTGCCTAGGTTTCCTCCCAAATATACAGACCCCCCTGAAGCACACCTCCCCCTTAAATACCCCTGATGGAATCCGTCCACTTAGACGCTACTGCCTGCCCAGGGCCCGGGGAGGGAGGGGATCCCGCCACATGGGCTCAATGTGGGGGTGAGGTAGGAGGTAGGTCATGCGTGCCTAGTGTGTGTGTGGTGGGGGGACAGATCCTGCCCCCTCACCCTCCCAACCCCACCCGGCCTAGGCTGCAGGCTAACTTCACTGTCCGGGAGGACGCCAACCCCAGCTCCCGCCAGCGGGGTCTCAAGCGCTTCCAGGCCAACCCAGAGGCCAATTGGGGTCCCCGGCCCCGTGCCCGGCCAGGGTGAGCAGCCTGCCCCTGCCATGCGTGGGGGGGGGGGGGTAAGGGTAAGGGGTGGCTGGGCTGGGGCCAGGCAGCAGGGGCTCTGTGTGGCTGGGCAGTGAAGGTCACCAGCCAGGGGTCGCCCTCTTGGCATAGGGGCAAGGCAGCAGGTGAAGCCATGGAGCAGAAACGACGGCTGTGCCAGAACAAACGCAAGGAGCTAGCCGAGGACCCAGCACAGCGCGCTGCCCGCCTCAAGACGTTCCCTTGCAAGAGGTTTAAGGAGGTGAGGCCCTTCCTCCCTGCCCCCTTTCCCACACCCCTGGGCAACGGGGCTGGGGAGATGCAGCCAGCCATCCACCATTTTCCTTCCAGGGCACCTGTTCACGCGGGGACCAGTGCTGTTACTCTCACAGCCCCCCAGATCCTGAAGCTGCCGCTGATGCCACCCCCCAGGACTGTCCAGAAACCCCCAACCATGATCCCCCTGGGCCTGGGGCAGCCATGGGGCTGGGGGTCAGCTGAGCTGATAATAAAAGAGATGTCACCACCTCCAGGCTGGCCACCTTGCTGCATTGCTCTGATTGGGGGAGGTTGCTGGGAGTCTCCTGCACAGCCTCGGGGGGGAGGGGGGACGGTGTTCCTGTCCTGCCTGGGGAAGTGTGAGCTGACTGGGGGACCATCCGACTGTCCCCTGCTCTGTGCTGGGCCACCCTGGCCGGGGCCAGCGCCTGTAGTTCTCGGCGTGACCACCAGGCGGCAGTCGAGGGCCTGTGCCCACGGGCTGGATGTGCCCTCCTCCCGGTGCCCTGCTCCACAGGCTGGACGTGCCCTCCACCCGGTGCCCTGCCCCACCACCCGGCATCCTGCCCTACAGCCCGAGCCGGGCACGCGCACGTTGCATGCGCACGCACCGCCTGCCTGGGTTCTGCAGCCCTGCCCTCCCTGGGGACGGCAGCGGCGGAAGCCAGACCGGAACCAGGCGCCCTGGGTATCCGGCTGTGGACCAGGTGCTTCCTGTCCTGCAGCCCGTGGCGGGGACCAAGCCGCCTCCTGCCTCTCCAGGGGGGCAGACAGAACCCCTGGCCTGCTGGATGGGCCACGTGCACACCTCCACCTGTAACAGGAGTATGATCCCGGTGAGGGGGGGGTCCCAGAGCCTCCTACGTCCACACATGTGGCTGTCCCCAATGCTACAGGCCACCAGGTTCAGCACCCCATCCCCTGGGGAAGTGGGACAGAGGAGGGGGTATCCCAGACCTCCTGCAGGAATCCTGCACCCACCTCCCATTCATGAAGTGGCCCTCGCTGTGGGGTGAAAGCCAACGGGACCACCAAGCTGGGGGTGGGGACTGTGATTCTAGGGATGAGGAAGGCCCATGCAGCAACTTGTCCAAGGCCACGCTGCGCAAATCATTTGCCCGCTCGGGTGCCCCACTCTTTGCAAGATGGGGGGAGGAGAAGAGGCTGCAGGCCAGCAAAAAGAGGAACCAGGCTGGGGGAGGTGGGGCCCCTGGATCACATGGCGCCCAGCACGGCGGGAAAGGACCCCTCCCCACCCTCATCAGCAGGGACTCCCCAAAGTAGGCGACAGCCTCTGCCTCAGTTTACCCCCTTGTGTATCCGTATCCAAGTGTCTGCTGGGTGGGGGTGCTGGCGCTGCGGGGAGCGGAAGGCAAGGCTGTGAGGGGTGCCGGTCCCGCATGCCCACGGACATTCCCACCCGTCGGCTTCCTCCGGAGCCAGCCCGGCTCCTTATCAGGCGCGGCCAGGCCAGCAGGTCCTTATCTGCCCCTACCCTGCATCCTCTGGCCTCCGGGCCCAGGGGCTGAGAGGGAGGAAACCGGCCCCCACTGCAGCAGGCCGAGGGGGCGGGGAGAGGGCGGGCCGGCCTGGCCAGGCAAGGCCCTTCACTTTCCCTTGGGGGACAATCCAGGCTGAGGAGGCAGTCACTGCTGCTCCCACAAGGAGGTGCAGTGGGGGGCCCTTGGGGTGGGCGTGAGGTTGGGGTGGGCCCAGCCCCGTCGGGGCGGCCCTCAGCAGCTGGAAAACCCATCTTGGCCCAAGCTACATCCCTGATCGAGCAGCCGCCTTGGGACACTCCACAGCAGGACCTGCGCTGGGGTAAGAGAGAGGCGTCTGCCTGTGCCAGCATTCTGTTCCACCCTCCACTCATTCATTCATTCACCTATGCGTTCACCAGCAAGGAGGGGGCACTTAAATAAGGGGTCCAGCCTGGCAGACAGGACCCCAGCCCCACACCTCCCTGGGTGGATGCCCCATCAGGTGTCAGCGGGGAGTGGGGAGGGAAGGCAATACTGTGTGTGTGGGGGGGCCTTCTCAGAGCCAGAGGGAGGAGGCGGGGTTGAAAGGGATTTTCCTGGGATCAGAGTATCAGTAGAGAGGTGGGGGACATTTCCTGCAGGGGTTGGGGGGATCGCTGGGGGGTGGCCATGCATTTCACGGTCATTCCTGAGGTCTGCAGGGTCAGCCGGGGCCCCCAGGGGACAGTGAAGAGTCTGAGGTCACATGGCCACCATGTTGGGCCGTCAGTGAAATCTGAGGGGCGGGGAGGTGTTGGTCCCTACTCCACGCTGCAGGTGGAAAGATTTGCCCCACGGCTGGGTGACCAAGCCTCTCAGGGGGCACCTCCCTGCCCGCTCTCCTCCAAGCAACAGCAGGTGGGTGCTGGGGGGGTGCACCTGATCCTCCCTCCCCCCTCGCAGTAGCTTTCTCCCCTCCCTGCAGGTGCACACCCTGCCTCCGGGTCCATGTGCCCGCCCCAGGCCCAGGCGGAGGTGGGCCCCACCATGACCGAGAAGGCACAGATAATGGCATGTGCCCCCAGCCCGGAGGCGCCCAGCCTGCCCCCCAAGAGCCCCTCGCCTGGGCCCCTGCATGCAACAGTGGTGGAGGAGGGGGGCCACCGTGACCCCTGCTCACCCCCCAGGCTGCCCCCTGGCGTGCCCGTCATCAGCCTAGGTCACACTAGGCCTCCGCCGCCACCACTGCCGCTGCCGCCAGGGGCAGCCATGCCCCCCACGGAACTAAGCGCCTTCCCACTGCCCCTGCTACAGCTCTCCACCCTGGGTGCGGCCCCTCCTGCCCTGTCCCTGCACTACCACCCTCACCCCTTCCTTAACAGGTCAGTGCCCCGGGGCGGGGGGTGCGGGACTTGGGGGATCAGGGTGCACTGGGGCCCACGAGGCGTGAGTGACCCCCAACTCCTTACAGCGTCTACATTGGGCCAGCAGGAGCCTTCACTCTGTTCCCCAACAGCCGGCTAAAGCGGAGACCCAGCCACGGTGAGCTGGACCTGGCGGATGGTGAGTATGGTGGGCATGCCTGTGTGGGTGTGTGGGTGGGGGGAGGGTACTGTAAGCCTCCTCACACCTGCCACACACGTGTGTGCCCTGCACAGAGAACCCACGTGCAGATGCCCGAGTGACACACAGCTAGCAGCACACACTGAGGTCAGCCAGACCCCTGGACAGGGAAGGGGAGTCGCTACGGGAAGTCGCAGGTGGGCAGGCCAGGGACTTAACATGACTGGGTTGGGGGGTGCACAGAACAGCCCATCCTAGGACCAAGGTCACTCCTGAGACCAGCACCAGCCCACGGCCCAAGTCACAGCCCACCACAGTGCAGTGGTGACAGACCACGGGGGCCACACGCAGCCACATGCCCCTAGTGGTTCAGGGTCAACACCAGAGGCAGAGGCGACAGGTGGTCCTTGTGGGCTGGAGTGGAGACCACAGCACACTGCCAGCCATAGTTACTGGGGGTCCCCACCCCAAAGAGCCGGGTACCTGTCCCCAATGCAGGAGGAGCCCCCCCCCCACCCCATCTCTCCAACACACAAACGGTGCTAAGAGCCCCTCCCGCCCCTCCTGTCCTCAGGGCACCAGCCCCACAAGGTGGCCCGGCGCGTGTTCACCAACAGCCGCGAGCGCTGGCGACAGCAGAACGTGAATGGCGCCTTTGCCGAGCTCAGGAAACTCCTGCCCACTCACCCGCCCGACCGGAAGCTGAGCAAGAACGAGGTGCTCCGCCTGGCCATGAAATACATTGGCTTCCTGGTGCGGCTGCTGCGCGACCAGGCGGCTTCTCTGGCGGCCGCCCCGTCGGGGCCCCGCAAACGGGCTGCGCCTCGAGGCGGCTCGGCACGCAGAGCGGAGGAGGCCACGGTGGCTGCTGCGCGCACGCAGCCCGCGCCCCCCGCGGACCTCGACGGCAGCCCCGGTGGTGCGGGAGCCCTGGCCATCAAGATGGAACAGGCGGCTCTGAGTCCGGAGGTGCGATGACCCTGCGGGGCCGGCGGCGGCAGCTCTGAGCCTGCGGGCCCCGGGACGAGGGGGAGGAACCCAGCCCGAGGCCGTGGAGCCTAGGGCCAAAGATGAGCTGCACCTGCTCAGGAATGCAAACCTCCCCTCCCCCTCATAGACTGAAGAGGGCCGGTGAGGACGTGCCTCCATTGGGAATTGGGGGGGTCCTGGATGGCTCCGTCCCCGCAGACGTTTTAAATTACCCACTGCGCGCTGGAAGTGTCCATGCCCGCGTCCCCGTCTCAACACGGCAGAGCAATCGTTGGACCTAAGTGGTACTTCTCTTTTCTCCCCCATCCCACCCGGAGCTGGGGTCTCGGTGGTGGTGGTGGTGGTGGGGGGAGACGCAGGGCCGAGGAAGGGGTGCCCCCTCCCGTTCGCCCCCTCCCAGCCCCCAAGGGTGAAGGCGGGAAAGGGAAGGAGCCCCCCAACTCCCACTCCGCATGTCGCGTTAGCCAAAGATGAGGCGCTGTCGTTTTTGTTTGTCTTTTATTTCTTTATTTCACATACACATTAGCCATTCAATGGAGAAGCCGGAGAAAGTCAGGCAAAGATGGTGTAACAGAAGCGCAGTGACGGGGGCGGGGCGGGGCGGGGCGGGAGGGAACAGAGAGGTTTGGTTGTCTACTTGCATTCCGCTAGGACACTGAAAAACCCAGAAAACAAAACAGACATAAACTACCCTTGTTTCTTATGTATCTCAGTGCAGAGACGGGGGGGGGGGGGCCGAGAAGAGTCGGGATGGGAGGGAGGGGATGAGGAGACCAGGCTGATGGAGAGAGGAGGAGAGGGGACGGGACGCTAAGGGGGAAAGCACACCAAATCCATTAGTTACTATATATAGAGATACTCGTATATACTGCGTTTCTTAGCCTAAGAAGAAACTTGTTTGACGGGACGGGCGGCCTTGGCGGGTCCGCAATGCTGGTGCTGGTCGGGCGCACGGATCTCCCGGAAGGGGCCGGGGCGAGGGAGGTTGGAGGGGTCGGGGGAGGCTGGCCCAGGCTGGTTTATAGGAGGGAAGAGGATGGAGAGCAGGATGGGGGCGCGCCCCGACGGTGCGGGAGCAGAGAGGCAGGGAGCTGGGGTGCCCTGTGGGCTCTCGATTGGGGGGGAGGGAGACGAAAAAGTTCTCGTTACTTTATTGCTCCTATTTTTTTTTTCTCTCGTGTGTGTGTGTGTGTGTGTGTGAGTTGCAAGGGGGTGAGGGTCCGTCCAGCGCGGTTGGTTGGTCGGGGTTGGAGGGGACGTGGGTCGTCTGAAGCCACCCGGCCCCCTGTGGGACCCAGAGCGCGGCGTCCGCTCCGCCAGCACGGGGGTGAGAACAAGGCACTAGGTCGGCCGGCCAGCGCGAGGGGGGTCGGGTGTGTAAGGCAGTCGTCGGGGCCGTGTGCGCGGGGTGCAGGGGAGGGCCGTGTGCGTGCTTGCGTGCGGGCGCGGGCCTGGGCGAATCCACCTGTGGCAGGGGCTGTGCTGGAGCGTCGAGCCTAGCAGGTGCTCCCCCCCGGTGGGGAAGGGGAGAGGGTGATGTGGGAGGGGTCGGGGCGGGCGAGGTTGGAGTTGGGGGTGTGTAGGGGGGAAAACGACCAACTTGCAGAGCGCGCTCCTGATAATGCTGGTGAGGGTCAAGTTGGCGTCTGGCTCAAAGAAGGGCGCTCGGGGAGGGGAAGGGAGAGGGCGTTTGTTCGTTGGCATGGACCTCTGTGGGGTGGAGGGAGGGGAGGAGGAGGGTCGGGTTCCCCACCCCCGCCGCACCCCTCCCCCGTCTCCGTGGGGGCGGGAAAGGGGGCGCTGGGCTCCCCCCAGGAAGAGGGGGCGCCCGGGGAGACCCGCGGCCAGAGCAGCCCAGCCGCCGGGCGCGTGCCGCTGTCCCGTTCCGTTAAACTCAGCAAGAAGGTAATGTTTGTTCCAAGTACAGGATACTGAAGTCATAAACTTATGTATAACAGTTTGTGGGGTTTCTTTTTTTTTTTCTTCTTCTTCTTCTTTAAAACATACCTTATCATGTAAGAAGCACCAGGGTTTCTGTTTAATAGTTTTATAATAATTTTTTTTCTCTTGTTCTTTCCCATTTTGAACATGTGTTGGCTGTTCTTCTAAACTATGTCGAGGTGGCATTTTGTTGCTGTTAGCTCTGAGATGTCGTACGTTTCCTCCAGCCCTCCCACCGAAACCGAGAACCAACGATGAACAAATAAAAACCCCAGACCATCCTCGTCAACGCAGGAAAACGACTTAAAAAAAAAAAAAAGTGAAAACGAACAAAAAAAAAAAAAAAAGGAACAAACACTCAGTTTTCGTTGTTCCCGCGCAGGGCGGGGCAGGCCCGGTTCTTTTAGCGTCCCCAGAGCCGTGAGGACGTTACAACAAAAATAGAATGTTTTTTTTTCTTAATCTCTTAACATACAAAGATAGGAGAACTCTGATGCATTGCACTTGATTCAATGAAAACAAAAAGTTCATTTCCCCCCAATATACATTTTGTGGGTTTTTTACTTTTTTTTTGTATTTTCTTTTTTTTTTTTTTTTCCTTTTCTAACGACCTCCTCCCCCCCCCCCCCGCTTCTGGCGCCCTCGCGGCCCTCGCCCGCGCACTGGGGAAGGACGGGGTGAGTGGTGGTGCGGGGGTCCCCCACCCGGGCCCAGCTGGCCTGCAGCTTCCGACCCCACCGGGGCGGGTGTCCCCACACCCCCAGCTCCCCTCCGCAGGCTCACAGCGTCCCCCTCCCCGGAGGGCCCCGATTGTCCTTGAGGGAAACGGGGCGCACAAGGCCGGGCCGGGGGGCCCCCCACCCTCCTTCCGCTCTCAGCTCTGACCCTGTTTAGCCAACCGAACTGAAAAAAAATCATTGCACTTCGACCGACCGCGCGTCACGCCCGGCCCCCCACCCCCCACTCCGCTCCCCTGGAAGACTCCCGAGGGACCCCCACCACCCTCCACTCCCATCCAAAGCGGGCCCCTGGGGCCGGCCACCTCGTGGCTTCGGGGTGGATGGAGCCCCAGGTGAGGGTCCCCCTCCCTCCCTAACCCTAACCCTCCCATCCGCCCCTCCCCGCCCTCCCCACCCCCACCAGCCAGATTCACAATAAATAAAGGCCAGAGGTTGGCCGCCCTCCGCGTGCTGTGTCAGACAGACGAGCTGACGTTCAGGGGACCCTGACCTGCGCTGTGTGTTTCCAAACAGTGGAGAGAGAGAGAGAGAGAGAGAGAGAGAGAGAGAGAGAGAGAGAGAGAGAGAGGCACGGGGGTGGGCCGGGGAGGGGCCGGAGGGAGACTCGGAGGAGGCAGTAAGGCACAGAAAGACGAGCCAGGGGCGCGAACCACACCGGGGGGGGGGGCACGCTGGGAGTGCTCCTGCTCCCCTCCCTCCTGGGGCGGGGGTGGTGATGGTGTGTGTGAAGACCCTCTGGACAGGCCCCCCCTCCCATCCCTTGTTGGGGTAGGGGGGGCGATGGTAGGCAGGGGCTGGGGGCGAGAGCCACTTCCTGTGGTGTGTTACCAAATTGTTCCCAAATGGAGGAGTTCCCAATTATAACAGCGAAACACCCCAACAATGAATGCCGCCCCCCCACCCCTAAATAAAGAGGACAGGACGGTACAGGTAACATCCAGAGAGGGGTGAGGGGGGTGGGAAAAAGTGGGGAGGGGGACAGAAAGCTGCGAAACACTTTCGAAAAGGAACGACCGCACACCCTCGGAAGGGACTGAGAGTCGGCGAGCGGGACGCCTACCTAGGCGCGCAGGTAGCGTCTCAGCCTCGTCCTCCGCGCTCGGATCCCGGCTCCCCCGTCTGCGCCCGTCCTGTCCTGGGCCCGGCCCCAGCAGGGCTGTCTGCGCCAGGGGCAGGGGCCGGCGGGGGCAAGGGCGCCTGCATGCAGGGCTTGGAGAGGTGGTGACCTGGGGCCCGACTGCCGTCCCTCGCGCGCGGCGCGCGTGGGCCGAAGGACGGGCCGGGGAGGGCATTCGGACTTTGTCCTTGGAACTGCTGCCCACCCCATCCCACCCTGCTCCACTTCCATCCCCACCCCTATCCCCTCGGTTCTGGGCTCGTACAACTTGGCTCCAAAGGATGCCTCTGCCCACTCCGGTGCCTCCCAGGCCTGGTCCCGCAGCCCAGGCCCGCCGCCGACAAAAGGTTGGGGGACAGAGTGTGGAGGGCGAGGGGTGATGAGAAGGACGAGCCCGCAGGTTGACAGTCCTCCGGGCTCCCTGCTCAGGGGGAAGGCCTAGGGGTAGGATGGGGGCCGCGCCCCGCTGCTCGCGGGGTGCCCGTGCGCCCTGGACGGCCTCGCTGTCTGGCGTCCCGCGGGCAGAGTCCGTGCGCACGTTTCTGTCTGCGTGGCGGCCGCGGCACAGCTCCACCCGAGACCCCTTCCCGGGGGGGTTCTCCGAGGACTGGGGTGCTTCGGGGGCTGCGGGGGGCTCCTGGGCTGGAGGAGGGAGGGCTGGCTGGATGGCTGAAGACGCTGACGTTTGAGCTTTTGCTTTTTTTTTTTTTCGGTGGGACTGGACTGGGCTGGGCTGGGCTGGGCTGGGCTGGGCTGGGTTGGGGGATTTTTCCATGTGTCAAAATTTCTTCTCCCCCCCTTTTGAGGAACCTCTTCTTTACATTTTGTTGTTTCTTTTTAGCGATCTTATCAGAGGAACCAAGACTACAAGATCAAAAGGGGGAAAAAAGAAAGCAATATTGAGAATAGCGGGGCAAACCCCGCCCACTCCCACCGGCCCCTCATGTCCAGCCCCCCAAGAGCCAGGCTATGGGCAGCCACCCCCCCAGAAGGAGGAGGAGGAGAAGGCACACCCCCATTCTCTCCTGTGGTAATCCCCCCTCCCCGTGCCCAGTCCAGCTGGCCTTCCCGCGGGCACTGTGCCCAGCGGGTGGGACCCCCACGGCTGTCGCTGGCACAGACCTGAGACCTTGGCCGGGTCTCCAATTGTTGGGGTTCTGTGTGGGTCCTGGAGAGTAGGGAGGGTGCCAGGCTGGGGCTTTTGTACCCAGAGGGGTTTGGGGAGTGGGATGGGGTGGGGGTGGGGGTGTCCCAGCTTCTTGCTGAGTTTTGTTTCTGTCTCTTTAGATTAAAGGCAGAAATTCCCCGTCTGTGCATCCCGCCAAAGTCCCACAGGCTGAAAGGCGGGGGTGGGGTGCGGTGGGGGGCCACAGGGCTGCAGTCTCGGCTGCGCCAGGCCTGGGGGAGGGGCAGCTGCCCTCCTGCGACAATCCTCTCCTCGGGGGGCGCAGTGGCTGGAGTGTCTCTTCCCCTAGTCCGCCAGCAGGGTGCACTACACTCCCACAGACGAGGCCTCGCTCAGCACGCGCAGGGTTAGGGGGTGCTGAGGGGCTGGGCTGTGTGGCTCCTGCCCCACCACACGGCTACAGGGTGTTCAGGGGTCCTTCTCTAAGCAGGTGCAGCTGGCAGTCCGCTTAGGACGCTATGGGATTCCTGAAGCTGCACCTGCAGGCCTCCGCCTCTCCGCTCCCCTCCCTCGGCTTCCAACCCACACAGAAACAGGGCTCAGAGAGGGTGGGTGACAGGCCTGAGGCCACACAGCCCAAGGGCCAGGGGTGGTGCCTGAGTTCAAAACTGCCAGCACCTCGAGGCCCTGCCTGGGGTCCGGGCTGCCACAAGGGGTGCCACCAAGTTTCAAAAAAAAAAAAAAAAAAAGTCCAGGCAGAATTGCATGGAAAATTTGCAATCTTCAGGACACTGTTAACTGGGGGATGTCCCCTCCGGCCCTGGCCTAGGACTCCAGCTGCTGCCCACTGCAGCCCAGGGATGCTGGATTTGCGACCCGCCAGGGGCCAAGAGGCGAGACGCTCTATACAAGGCCAGGACTCCAGGGTCTGGTGTCAGTGGCCACCCTACCGGATGGTATACACCCAGGTAGATCGGGGTGTGGCCGAGGGTGGCCGCGCTGGATGGCACACCCGAGGGCATCTGGGGAGTTGGGGGGTGGCTGGGAAAGATGACTGGGTGCTTGACTTCCTGCCACACCTGAGAGACCGACCTTCCCTCGACGGGTCCCTCCTTAACTCCACCCTTAGCAGCTAACAGCTCCAGGACAGCTGGTCCAGCTTGAGAAGCCAGGAGCCTGTCTGCGTAAGGATCCCCTGCCCTTGGGGGCGCCACCGTCCCCAGGTGCAGAGAGGCCGGCTCTGGCTGACGGCCCATCCCGCGTCTGGCTACCAGGGCATGGAAGCTGGGGACAGGCAGGGTCCCCGCCCGCACCGCCAGCTGTTGGCAACGCAGGCCTGAGCCCCAAGCCCCAAGTGGGCCGTCTTTGGGGGTCCCCTGAGCTACGTGCTGTGGGGGCCGTGCCAGCGTGCAGACGGGAGAGGGGGACCCTGGCTCCAAGGGCTGGAGTCAAGGACAAAGGCAGCTCTGAGGGGGCTCCCCGACACCCCCCTCGGGTCTCCGGAATCGGAGCGACTGCCAAGCCTCGGGCTGCCTTTTCTGTTCTCCCCACCCTCCCCCACCTCCTGAGCCAGCTCCAAAACTGATTACAAGTAAGTAAAAAGCACTGCTCAGGGAATGACAAAATTGCTAAAATTCTCTTTTCTTCCCTCATTCTATTGTTCTCTTTCCATCTGGCACTGCAGAGATCAGCTCAGAAGTCACTGGTTACTGTGGAAACCACCCCCCCCCCACATACACACACCGTAACCCTGTGCCCACAAGGCATCCGCCTGCTCCCCCCCAGCCCAAGGGCTCCCCCCACTGTTGGCTCCCAGGCGCACCTGCCCGCTCAGGGGTCCTGGCCCTGGGCCTGGGGTGTCCCCTCTCTGCCCAAGAACCTGCGACTGGCAAGGGGCAGGGGGTGGGGGGAGGAGCGGAGCAGCATGGCAGCTATGGGATGGTGGTGATGGGGAGCTGTTTCCCCAACTTGCGTCAAACTCTGACTTGGTTCCCCCCCAAAAATGTCCAAGCCCAAAGTGGAGAGAGAGAGAGAGAGAGGCATTGAGCCGGGAGGATTGGTAGCAGAGCCGCAGGCCCAGGGAAGGAGGCCCTGCAGGGAGGAAGGGTAGGAGGGAGGGAGGGAGGGAGTGGTGGAGCCCCAGGCTGGTGCCAGCCCACAGCCAGGAGGGGAGGCCGCCTGCTGTCCCCTCCTCTGGCACCCCCTCCTGCCCTCTGCCAGCAGGACTCTCTCTCTGCCTCCCTGGCACAGAGCAGAGGGGGTGGCTCCAGCCTCTGCTCGGAGCCATTGTTTTTCTTCTCAACACCCCCAAGTTCAAGTTCATCTGGGTGTTACATCATGTCTGGTTGCTCCTGGAAACCAGACGGGTCAGACGTGACTCTGGGGAGAGGGGGTGGGAAGCTGGAGGGGGTGGAAGTCCTCTTCCCCTCCCGTCCCCGCCACTAGGGAGCTCTGGAGGTTAAAGTTTGACAAAGTTTTTTGGCTTTTTTTTTTTTTTTTCTTTTAGGGAAGTAAAGGAAGAGAAAGAGGGGGAAAGAATTCCTCAAACCACATGCAAAACTTCCATGCAGCAACTCGGGACGGGGCCTCAGCAAGCCGGCACACACAAGGCGGATTGCCGGGGGCCAGGAAGCCTCCCAGAGGCGGTTTGCAAGAAAAGCGTGTGCACGGGAAACGGAAAAACCCTTGCTGAGGACACGAGAGTAGAGGGGTCCCCAGGCAGAGAGAGCCCTGCACCTCCCGGGAGGCCGGGGGGGACCCCAGCACTGCAGGCTACTCCCAGCCTGGTGGGCACAGCAGTCAGGAGGGTCTCCCTTGCAGGCCTCAGCCAACCCCAGGGAGGGGCCTCCCCTGGCCAGGGCCAGCCCCGCCTTTCCCTGGCCCTAGGCCTCTGGGCACACAGCCCACCCAAGCCCCTACGGGCGGGCGGCTGAGGGGAGACCCTGGCTGCAACGCACAGAAGGAGAGAAGGCAGCCCCAGGCTTCCCCTGTCAGGGGCCTCCCTTATCCCTCCGCTGCACCAGGCCTGGCCTAGAACAACTGGGTCTAGGTCCTTGGCCCTGTCCTCCGGGCCAGTGTTGTCAGAGCTAATTATCCAATTAGCTGATCAGCCAGAGAGCCCCCCCACCTTCATTGTTGCGTGGGGAGGCAGGCTCAGCTGGGCCTACAAATCGGGCTGGGCTCACTGGCCCTGCCCCAGGGTCCCCCTCACTCCAAGAGACGCGCCCAGCCCTGCCTGTCCCTCCACAGCAGCCCTGACCCTGGCAGGTCTCCCACCTGAGACTGTTGCGGGATGTTCAGAAAGTTGCCGTCCCGGGGTCCGATGCTGACAAACCGGTTGGCAGAGGAGGCGCCTGTCGTTGCGAGTGCTGTGGAGAGCAGGGGAGAGAGGGGGAGAGAGGGGAGACCCCGTCAGGCCGTGGGGCCCTCCTGGGCACTGCCCTTTGGGGCTGCTGAGAGAGGGAGAAATAGGGTTAGATTGCGCGGCCTGGGCACAGGGCGGGCGCAGGGCAGCTGGCTGTGCTGAAAAACCAGGCCCCTCGCCCACCCCTACCCCACATGCCTTCACCCCCTCACTGGCCAGGATCACACAGACACCCCCAACTCCCTCCCAGCTTCAGCCAGCCACCCCTGCACAGCCAGGGTGATAGGAGTGGGGGGCTTTGAGGCACATTGAGCCCATGCCTGTGCCCAGGCACCCTCCCTGGGGTCCCTCACTTCCCCACTGTCCTCTCCTAGGTCCTGGGAGAACGGGCCGCTGGGATGCCTGTCCACCCTGGACAGCTTGGCTGGGGGGTGGGCTGCACTGCCCGTTCCCCAGGCAAGTCCCCGGGATGGGGCAGGTGGCTGAGATGGGCAGCTTTGGGGCGGGGGGAGGAGACTCAGAGGTGACATCCTTTTCTGAGGACCGGTACGCCAAGTCCCAGAACCTGAGTTGGGCCAAGGCCACGGAGGAGGAAGGAGGCCGAAGAGCCAGGGCTTAGGTGCTGGTGCTGGTGCTGGTGGCCACCCAAGGGGACAAATATGGGTGCCCCGCACCCCTCCCCTTCTTGGGCTGCTGGGCTAGAGCCCCATGGCACAGAAGAGGCACACCCCCATCCAACCCCCTCCAGAGGCGGCAGCAAGGGGTGTCCCGGGGTGCCTGGCCCTTCTCCCTGACCCACCCCTGACTCACCCAGGGACCTGTCCACCTCTCTCCCGAAGCCTACCCATTGCCCGCATCCCCCACCTCCAATGACCGTGATGACCATGACCTGGTTTGTGTCTTATGACAGATGTAGGTGGGCGGATGGTATGAAGAGGGTGGGAGGGGGGAAAAAAATTCAAACTGAGGGAGCAGAAGAGACAGAGTGTGCACGCGCAGGGAGCAGGGCTGAGATGGAGGCCGTCCACCTGTTGCAGCCCGCCAGGCCGGGGAGGGGTCGTTCGGTCCCCTGAGCACTGCCCACCCCCATGTCCCCAAATATCACAAACCCTCGGCTCCCACCCACCTCTCCCCGACCCTGGCCTTCGTGCCGCGTCTACCTGGGGCCTCTGCACTCGAGATTATCCTGCTTTTTCCTTTGATAAAATTTGTTATTGATTGTAAAGAAAAAAGAGAGAGAGAGAGAGAGAGAGAAAAGAATTAAGCAGAGGCCCGAGCCCTCCTGTGTCCTTGGAGCATCCAACCTGGGAGGAAGAAAGGAAGGAAGAGGGATGGGAAGGAAGTTAAAGAAAAAAAATAATAATAATTAGGAAAAAAAAAGAAAGAAAAAGAGATACAACGAGAAACCAAATATGAGACTGAAGGGTCAGGGACTGGCTACTGCGTCCTGGAGGCCTGGGCCTGGGCACAGAGGTGAGGGTCAAGGCAAAAAACGGGGATGGTGGTGGCGTCGCCTTTTGGGTTGCACTTCCTTCTCTTGGTGTGCGTGGGGAGGTGAGGGGGAAGAAACAACGAAATATAACAATAATAATCAAAAATCAAAATCAAAAACAAAAAAACAAAAAAAGCAAAAACACAGCAATCAGGCATGAAGATGGCATGGCTGCGCCTCCCCACCCCTCCACCCCCCTATGCCAGCACCCCCCCAGCCTGGCGCCCCACTGCGCTCCCCCTCCCGCCCCCCAGAGGGGCCTTGGGAGGGGTCCCCCCTACTCCCGGCTGGGAGGGAGCGGTGGGCAGCGGGGCAGGTGGGGCGCCGGCCGTGACTGAGGCCCGGGAGGCTGAGCTGGGCTCCTGTCCTGGAGGGGGCTCTGGCTGGAGGGGGTGGCTGGGGGGCGCTTGGCTCGTTGCCGCGGAGACCGCGTGGGCGGGCCGGGACGGCTGGGCGTGGTGGTTCGGTTTTCATCGTCCACTTACAAGGCGACGGAGGAGTCAAGACGGCGCCGTCTGGGGTAGTGCTGGTAGATTTGGAATCAGGCATAGGAAGGGGCACAGGTCTGGCCACTGGAGGCGGCGGCGGTAGCAAAAATGACCCCGGGACTTTGCCCTGACCGCTACCGTTGGGCTGCAAACAACATAAATAGAGTAACGCATGAAGGCACATCGCACAGACACACGCTCCCCTGCGCGGGTGCTCCCGCTGTAAAATGCGGGGACCGCACGCCCGGGTGGGGGTGGAAAGGGCTTGATTTGGTCTCTCGGATGTCTCTCTCTCTCTCTCTCTCTCTTTTTTTTTTTTCCTCTTTTGAAGTTGTGGGAGGGAGGAAGGGGGTGGTCCAGCAGAGGGGTGGGTGGTTACATCTCTTAGGGAAAACGCTTCAGGTGCAAAAACAAACAAAACAACAAAAAACTAAAAAAGCAAAAAGCAAAACAAAACAAAACAAAAACAATAGCAAAAATGTGCCACCGAGCTGTAAGCGCAGCCTCACCTACAACCATTATCACTCCTGCAGTGGCAGGAGACAGACCACCTCCGGCCTCACACACCTGCATGTTGTCCCCTGTCCCCATTCCAGCATGCACCTGGCCCCACAGCCTGGGCGGGCACCTGGAGCCAGGGGGGCTGGCACTGGGCTGAGGGGTCACTAGGGTCTTCAGGAAGTGTTTCCTGTGTGAGCCTGTCGGCTGCCATGGCATCTCCACTCTGTGCCCCAACCTGTAGCTTCCTCCTCCACGCCGTGTACCTGGCTTTCCACGGTCAGGCCTCCGAGGACACAAGTGCTGCTTTGTCTCCAGGCAGCTTGCCTCTGGTTTGGGCAGGCAAACTGCTGCTGGCTGGCTGAGCCCCTGTCCCTCTGGCTCAGGATGGTTCCAATAAGTCCATTGCTCCTGCCTGGGTGAGGTTGTGAGGCTCTGGCTTGCAACCCTGATGCCCACGGTGCCCACGCTGCTTCACACCCAAGGTCGGACCCTGCAACCACCCTGCACGGCAGTAGCCCTCTGCTCACACACTCCATCCACCACACCAACACTGGCAGTGTCCGTATGTGCCAGCCGAGGATCTCGGATGCTACAGGCCTCAAGAGAGGGTGAAGACCAAACGGGTTCACCGCTCTATGGTGCCCGGGACACAGGTTGCCAGTACCACCCGTGCACCTGCTCCCTGCAGGCTCCTCCATGCCTGGCAGACCCTTGCCCATGTTCCTTGGGGTCTGCTCAGCAGATGGCAGCTCCTGGGGATCCACTCCGTGCCTTGCTGCTTCCTGGCACCCATGACCCCTACGGAAGCCACTGCAGCCTGCAGCCCCTGGCCTGCCCAGCCTCGCTGACGTGCTCAAGGACCCATCCGATCATCCTCCGGAAGCCACAGGCTCCACGGTGGCCCCTGCGGACATTCTCCTCAACCAACACCCAAGAGGTGTTTTATCCAAACATCTAAGCCCGAGTTTCAGAACTCTTCCCACTGCAATGAACATGCACTTTCGGTTCTGTTTTCCATGAATTTCCTGACACCGCTCCTCTTCCGGGTTCCCTCCGCGAGTCAGTGGAGATATCTCCCCTTGGGGCTGCACGGCCTGGCCAGCACCTGTTTCATCTCCCATCACAGATCATGCCTTCATCTCCTCTGCCTGGTGGGCGGGGACCCAGAGGCCTTCCCAGCAGCCCCTGACGTGGGGCAGCCCCCCGTCCCAGCCTGTGTCGCCTCGAGGGGTAAGTCCCCATGATTCCGCAGCATCTCCCAACTCAAACAGACCAGGGTGACAGACACCTGGAAGCTGGCTGTCACAGCCCCAGGTTCCCTAAGGTCTGCCTGGCTCCTCCAGGCTGCTGTGCCGGAAGGCCCTGCGAGCACGCTGTGGGTTCTCACGTGGCGGTCCCTTTTCGCACAGCCAGTCACATTTCCTCTTCCTCCTTCGTATTCTCAGCGGTGTATCCACTGGCTCACGATTGTCTGGCTTCTAAACGAGTGTCTGCCCCCACCCACCCCCGGCTACGAGACAAGCCACGCGAGCTGCCTGCAGACCCTTCTACACGTGTCTGTGACATTTCACTACGCAGGTGTTTTTATTTTTTCCCCCTGGGACATCAGATTCTTAGAGAGGTTAGGGACTTACTCATCTGGGCTCCAGATCAAAGTAGGGTTCCCCAATCTGCAGCAGCAGCAGCTGGGAGCCTGGAAGAAGCAAGGTGGCCCTGGGCCCAGCCCCAGCCTTGTGCGATCAGAAGCTCCACTGCTAAAGGCATAGGTAAGACTTATGTTCCCAGGCGCCGTGGGTGAACAGAGCCTGGGACCACAGTTCCTGGCCAACGGCTCTCTCTGTGCCCATGCACTGGCCTCTCTCACAGGAGGTGCTGCCCCTTGGTGCCTTGCGGAAGCTAGGCGCCCCACAGCTCCCCGAGGAGCCCCCAGCTGCTCTCTCCAACCTGTGCCATAAGGGGACAGGGGACGAGGAGGCTGCTGGGGGCTGTCAGCTTGCACCCAGCTGCGCAATTCCGCCGGCCTCTGCCTACCTAGCCAGAGGAGATCCTGTCCTCCTGGAGAACTGAAACGGGTGAGATCCCGCCTGGCTTTCCCCCAGAGTCATAAGACTACACTCCTGGGCTCCCCTGGTCCGCAGCCCCCTTTCCTTTTGGCTCTGAAACCTGGCTGCCACCAGTATGAGGTATGACTGGCCCCTTTGCTCCACATCCCTGACCCCAGGGCTCTGGGGGCCAGGGCAGGGTCTGCAGCTGTCCTGGACTCTGCTGTAAGTGCTGTACCAAGCGCGATGGTTACCAGGGCACATCCATCCTCCCAGCCCCAGCCCCAAGCCCACAGAGGTGGGCAAGGCCATGGTACGCCCCCAAGGAGATGTGCAGCTACCAGGAGATGCCCTTGCAGGGCCGGGAAGGGAGACCAGGGGGAGCAGGGAGTGAAGGGAAGGCAGGAAGGAGGGCCCAGGGCACAGCAAGAAGCTGCAGACTGGGGAGATGTCCGCCATGTGCGGGCTGCCCAGACAGCACCGGGCAGAGTGGCAGAAGGCAGCTGGCAGCTCTTCCCGGCATGCCTCTGCCATTGGGCTTCTGGGACGCCTCTCCTCAGCACGGCCATGAGAGCATCCTCCCTGCCCAGTCCGTCGCAGCTTCCCCACTGCAATGGCTGGCTGGTGACAGCCGGGGAGGGCTCTAGAGAACGTCGTGTCGCAGCAGGAGACCCCCAGAGACTGAGCCAGGACGGCAGAGCCATCACCACGCATAGTCTTGCTTTGTCTAACAGATTGCCCGGCTAGGCAGGCTAGACCGAGGGCTGGCCGCCGCTGCCGTCTGCCTCCTAGGGACCCGGAGCAGAAGCTTCGCTCTGGGACTGGAACCCCTCTGCCAACAGTACTCTCCAGGCCAGCCCCAGGGAAAGGACAAGGAGGCATCCCCACACACCCGGCGGGCACATGGCGGTCTGGATGCGTGTGCAGTGTCTGTGGCCAGCGGGGCTCGGGGAGCGGGGGCTCCAGGGATGGAGGTGATGCTGCACAGCATGGTCTTACCCCACAGGCCACGATCAGCCCCCAGCGAACACACGCCTGTTGGAGTCCCAGCTAAGTCCTTGCATCCCCAAGGTTTAAGCGAAGTAATGGACTTGGTTCGAACGAGGTGAAGGGGGGTGGACAAGGAGTCCAATTAAGGAGGCAGGACCCAGTGGCCGCTGCGCCCCTACCACGGACCCCATACAGACCATGACACACAGGACCAACGGCGTGAGGCCAGTACCTGCAGACCCCGAAAATCCGCCAGACTGTACCGACAGACTCTCTGCTGCCACTCCGGCCCCACGAGGGGCCCAAGCTCTCAAGCCTTCCCCCACCTCCTTCCCCCACCCCGCTGTGATTCCCAAGACAGAGACGGACAGAGAGACGCAGAGATGAGGCCGCCGCAGGGCTCCTGGGGCCCCCAGCACTCACCTGTCCGGTGGTCTGGCCTGAGCCATCCGAGCACACGAACTGTACAAACTCCTTCAGCGAGTCCTGCCCGTGGTGGTGGTGGTAGCGGATGGTCGGGTGCGTGAAGTACGGACTCGACTGTTGGATGATAGACGTGGAGGGGAAGTGCAGGGCTGACGCCGTGGCCCGGGGGCTGCCTGTGGGCACAGAAGGAAAATGATGGGTTAAAGGGTTAAAGGAGAAGCTGGAGGAGGAGCAGGGTAGGAGGGCTCAGGGTTGCAACGCCAGAGGAGGAGGGAGAACAGGGCTTAACTGGCGTGAGGCCGGAAAGACACGGATCCTCTCTCTATATATATATATTAAAGAATCAGAACACAGTGGCGAACTAGGACCTTCAGACCAGCCGCTTGGCTAAGGACAGTTTGAGGGGAGCCAGCCTTGGGGTTCAAGTGGGGCAGATGGGCAGGGTCACTCCAGTGCAGGGTCAGATGTCATCATGGTGTAAGATCCTTTGAAGTGGTGGGCCGCTCATCAGGCCCTTCCCCACACACGCTGTGTGTGTGTGTGTTTTCTAGACTGGGTCTCTGCACCTGCGTCTGCCTGGGCTCTGCCTGGGTGCGAGCCTGGGGAAGTGGGGTTGGGGGCGTGTATGGCGAGACGCAGCAGTCTGCTCCATGGGGCTCTGGCTGAGCGGGACAGGAGAAACACTCCACACACACATGCACATGCGTGTCCCGAGGGCGCCCACGCAGCCACCAGCACGCAGGCTGCATTCCGGAGCGCCCCACCCCGCGGCCCGCACACATGCGATTTCCACCCCAGCACTGGCCCCAGCGCTGCCGGCCCAGAGCTGTGTCCTCCCCGCCCGCCCTGTCTGTTTCCAATCAGCCGGTTCTTGGTTTCATTAGGGGGCTGGGGAAACTTGGCTTCTTTCTGGAGTTCATAAAAACGGAGCCCGGGCCTGAGCAGCAGCCGCAGCGAGCCGCCCTCCTGCTGCCTGCGCACATGGGACCTGGGCTCCCCGCCCTGCCTGACTGCGGCCACCACTGGGCCCTGCCCCGGCCAGCCAGCTGCCTGGGGGCCCCAAGAAGGAAGCGGGGAGGTAAATCTCTCCGTTCTCTGTGTTCTATGGGAGAACCCAGGAGACCGCAGGCCGCCACAGGGCCGTGTCCAAAGAAACACTAGGCCTCCTGTGGCCCGATGGGTGCCAAGCGAGGGAGGGAGGGCTGAGATGGAGGGGTGAGCTGCCCAGGCCTCCCAGACACCTCTAGGGGGTCCTCAGTCCAGACACAGGATGGGGCTGCAGAGGGGAGGGGACCCTGTCCCAAAGGACAGCCCAGAGAAGTCGGTTGCCTGCTCCGGGACACACCGCAAGAGCTCTCTACGCCAGCTTGGCTCAAGCCTTGGGCTCAGCTGGCAGCTGGGACAAAGCGGCTGAAGCTGGTGGGAGAGAGAGGCCTCTGTCCCCTCCCCACGCCTGAGCTCCAGAGGTCTCCATGGTCTGAGGGCAGATTGCAAGAGGTCTGGGGGTCCAGCCTGGGGCTGCACACAGCGGCCAGGCACACTTGCACATCCGGAGTGAGAAGCAAGTGGACAGGGTGCTCCAGAAGCAGCCTGGGGTTGGGCGTGGGCAAGGCTTGGCCCTCCATGAGTGAGTGAGTGAGTGGCAGGAAGAGGTTTGGGGGGGGCACCACTCTGTGCCAGCCCACTGCTGCTGCTGCTGCTGCTGCACGCACGCGCGCAGCCCCCTGCGTTTGTGGGGGGTTGGGGAGCTCAGGCTGCCTGTCCTCCCCGCCTGCCCCCCTCCGGAGGCCCCCCCATGGCTCACCTGGTCTGACGCCAGCAAGCACAGGCAGCGGGTGGTGGGTGAAAGCCATGCGCGGGGAGCTGCCCTGAGAGGAGAGGGCGCCACAGAAATCCAATTTTCCTGACTTCTTAAGAGAAGCCGGGCCTGGGGGGGAAGCAGCAACACAGGGCGGGTTTAGCCCGGCTCTGGCGGTAGCAGGGGTGGGATGGGGTGGTGGTGGTGGCGGGAAGCCAGCAGCTTAGCCTTTAGTTCCTAGGTACCCCCCCGCCCCCAGCCGCCCCTGCCTCCACGGGCCAGCCCTCCTGCCCCCTTTTGGTGTGCAGGCCCTGTATGCGGGTGGGCAGGTGGGCAGTGGCTGTGTCGGGGGCGTGGTGGGGAGGTATGTGCGGTAGGGAAGGGGGTTTGCAGGGGGAGCAATGCAGGAAGGGCCTCCTCTCCCCCCTCCCACCAGGGTGCCAGCTTGGGGATGGGATGGTGTGGGTGGGAGGGGCATGCCTGCAGGGACAGGCTGTCCAAGAAGATTAGGGCCCTGGAGGCTGCCGTGGGATGGGAGGGGCCCGGAAGACACCTGGCAGGAGACCCATCGCCAGCCAAAGTCACCTCGGCCTGGTGGGCTCAGGGTCCCCAAGAGGCTGGGCCAACCCAAGGTCCCATGGTGAGCTTCCCTCAGGGACAGTGAGGTGGGATCAGGGCAGACCTCCTTGGAGCAGCCCTCCTTGAGGAGTCAGTTTGGGGGTGTTGGGGTGGGCAGGGAGAGAGGCTGCCGAGGAACGGGAGCCATCCTCTCGGTGGAGGGAAGAGGTGGGAGAATGGCAAATTCCCCGCGCCAGCAGAGGTGTTATCTGGCAGCAGCTGGGTGCCACCTGATAGCTGGCACGGTGGGGAGGGGGGAGCGCCCCACCGGCTGTGCACAGCTGTCCCCGCGGCCCGCACAGTGCCTTCCCAGCTGTTCCTCATCCTGCAGCTGGGCTGCTTAATTGGCGATTTGTCGCAGCCCAGGGAAACAGCACACGGGGCGAGGGTGGGGGGGAGGGGAACGAGGGACCGGGAAGAGGGGGAGGCGGGGGGAGGGGCGGGGAGCTGCAGGAGGACTTGTGGGGGCCGTGCGTGGCAGGACTGCTGGAAGGAGCAGAGATGGCAGGTGCAAGAGCAGACAGCCAACAGAGGAGCGTGAGCGTGCGCGGGCGCCCAGGCGAGGAGGGATCTTTAGCAGTTAGGTCCAGCCAGGGGCAGCTGCAGCCCTGGAGGCAGCCTGGTGGCTGTCACTGCAGAAAGGGGTCCCCCTGACCGAGGCCCGAGGACCACACCAACCCAGGTCCCTGCTGCCACAAAGAGGTGACCCTGAGAGCGGGTCCCTCAGAGCCACACCAGGCATCATGCTCCTGGGGGGTGGGGGGTGTCTCTGCTGGGAGCTGTGGGGTCTCGAGTCCTACTTCCTCAGCGTGGGTCTGGAGGTGAGTCCTCCTCCTGCTCCCCCAGCAGAAGCTGGAGTGCCTGCCTTCATTCTGGGGTAACACGGGAGCACGCAGCGCTCCTCCCACCCCCACTGCTTGTCCACCTGGCCCTTCCCGTATACAGGACAAGGGCACTTCTTGAAAACGCCAGATGAGGCGCCATCAACTCTGACCCCCTGTTCCCAGCACACCCACTGTGCACAACTGCCAAGCGTGGACCCAATACCCCCATAGCTGCGGGGTACACACAGGCAGAAGCCTGGTGCTGCCACCCTCTCGGGGCTCACACCCAGGCACACACATCCCGAAACGTGCACTCTCTTTCCACAGGGCTGCCCAGTCTGCCCACATCTGTCACAGTGGGAGGCGGAGATGGGTGGGTGGGCAGAAAGGAAGTGTTTGGAGGGGCCTGGGAAGAGCCCCCCGCTCCCCTGATCAGGGCACAATTATGCCCACTCCTCACTGGACTCTCAGCCTTTCTTCAAAGCTGGGTCAGTCCCCAAGGCTGGTCCTCCCTTGCGACATTCGGCAGTGTCCAAGTCAACCTTGGTCATCAAGGCTGAGCGTGAGAGGTCTGCCCCTGGCGTCTGGTGGGGGTAGGTAGGGACCAGGGCTGCGTGCTCAGCATCCCACAGTGGACAGGACTAACCCAACAGCGAGGCCGGGAGGGCAGGGCAAAGGTAGCCATCTGCTGGCCCCTCTGCCTCATATGGGCCACACCCAGGACCCAACCCTTCACCTCAGCTGCCTGTTATACACACGGGGAACTTTGGGAGATGAGAGATGGATGGACTAATGGACAGACGGGGCACACTACCCAACAGCAGCAAGCCAGTGGGAGGCTCCAGCCACCCCACTGCCTGGGTCGGCACCTGGCAACAGCCATACCTGCATCCACATCGTTGGGCCAACCACTGGACTGGCTGCTGCCAGCCGCCGGGGAGCGGCCTGTCCCAGGGTAGAACACGTCATCAACAGGGCTCTCCATCTCACTGTCGTCAATGGACTTGGGGCGCTTGGTGGTGCTGGGGAAGGAAGGGAAAGGTCAGGGGCGCCCAGGCTCCAGAGCCCTTCAAGCTTCGTGGGCTAACCACCACAGCCTTCCAGGAGCTCCTTGAAGACCCCTGGGAGGTCAGGCCCAGGCCATCCCATCCTATGGAGAGAGAAGGCTTCGAAGCTGCACCTTCTCCCCCAGCCCCTGATACCAAGGTGCCCCACGCTGCCCATGGCCAAGAGTAGGGCAGGATTGCCACCTAACTCCCAGGCTCATCAGCCCCCAGAGCCGGGGTGATGTGAGTGAAACATTTGTGGGAACAAGAAAGGTCACGGGGTGCCACAAGACTCAGTCATCAACACAAAACACAATACTGAAAGCAACTTTTTGTAAACACCCAAACCTCACAGTCAACATAGACGCCCAAGGGTTAGACAACGTGTCAGGACCTGACCCTGTCCTGACAGGTGTGACCCCATCTCCACCTGCCCAAGCACCCCTCGGCTCCGTCCCTTCCTGTCCACACAGCCCCTAACCAATGTCAGGGCCAAGCCCTTCTCTGCTTCCAGCTGGGAGGAAAAGCCCTCCTGAGCTGCCCATGGGTGTGCACGGTGCTGCTGGAAGGAGCTTTCTAGAACCCCCTGCCCTGCTCAGGACCCTTGGCTGCCCTCACCGACCCCAGGCTGCAGTCTGAGAGCTTCCTCACCACCAGAGGTCTCTCCTTGCCTCTTGCAGCCACCTGTACCCCTGCCCAGAGTGCCTGGGCTCAGATGTCAGCGCCCATTCCCCCGCCCACCGTCAGCTTTGCAGACCCTCTGTTTCCCATGCCAAGCCCTGTGCGTGACCACACAAAGCTGGCAGCACTAGGGGTGGCTGGGCCCAGCAGGTGCGCCGTGGGCTCAGGCCACCTCTGAGCCAGTGCCACCCGGTAGGTGTGTGTGTGTGAGGGGGGGGCGTGTGCAGAAGCACACAGATGGGGGGGCGGGTGCCTGGGCTTGGGGGGGGGGTGGGTGCGGCGCTGTGGCTCACCTGGTGGAAGGAGGGGAGGTGATAGACCGCCGTCCCAGGGTCACCTGGTTTATGTTGTAGTAGCTGGGGCTCTCCAGGTCCGCCAGCGAGAAGTTGGGCCCTGATGCGGTCGCAACAGGAGCTGAGAAAAATGAGAGGGGCTGGTGAGGTCTGGAAGGGGTGTGGGGATGGGGGGAAGTGTCCCCGGGATGGGAGCAGCTGGGCTACTCTGCAGATCTCCTCTGGCTGCGATGGCCTGTGACTTTTCTGCCTTTCTTCCTCCCTCCCTCCCTCTCTCCCTGCCTCCCTCTCTCCCTGCCTCCCTCTCTCTCTCCCCCCTTCTCTCCCTTCTTTCCTTCCGTCCTTCCTTTCTTTCCCTCCCTCCTTCCCTCCCTCTCTCTCTGTCTTTCTTTCCTCTTAAACAGTAAAGTTCAGGGGTAGGCTGGTCTACCCAGCTCTGGATTCTGTCTGTCCTGGGGGCTCCCTTCCACAGCGCAGCAGCTCTGAGTCCCACCTCCTTCCCTGTGACCCCGGCCGGCCAGGAGGCCTCTCACTTACTCTGAGACACTCTCACCAGCTCTGTCACATTCCAGACCCCAGAAGTCACAAAGCAGTCCTGGAAACTTAAGTGCCCTGCAAAAGGAAAAGGGCCATGAATGGGAGAAGGGCTTTCCCACCTGCTCCTCCTAATCTCCACCTCCCCCCAACCCCATCCCATGCCCACGGCCGCCTCTGGTTGGAGGGTAGTGGGGAAAGGCACTGACCATTGGGCAGTGGTTTGATGTCCGCGTCTCCTTGCTGGTTGGAGCTGTCTGATTGTCCGGATTCTACAGGAGACACAAAAGTAAAGGCTGGGTCAAGATCAAGGCCTCCCACGTGCATGGGCCACAAGGCTGCCCGGGCTCCGGGGGCCACCAGGTCTCTCAATCACACAGCCACCTGCCAGGACTTGGGCTGGGACCACCAAAACTCATCTCTCCAGACCCACAAATGTCAGGAGCAAATGAATGTGCCCTGGCAAAGATGCCAGCAACAGACTAGCATCATGTACAGTTGCGATGGATGCTGGGGCGCTGGGGGGAGCGTCTCTGTCCCGTCACCTTCAGTGGAAGTTACCTCGTGGGCCCCTCCTCCTCCTGCCTTACCCTTCTGCTTGCAGGCAGTGCCTGGCAAGCCCTGGGGTGGGAGGAGGGGGAGGGGCCCTGCCCCACTGCCGCCACCCGCCCTGTGCCCGCCTGTCTGGGCCGTCTCATGCCCCAGTGGCACAGCTACTTGCAGGGAGTCCCGAGACAAGGGCCCATTGTGCGCCAGGAGCTGGCAGAGCGCTGGGGGCAGGGTGGAGAAGCTTGTGTAAAGCATTCCGCCGAGCTTGGGAAAGCCCCCTTGTCCCTCCCCGCCCCCGCCCCCGGGGGTCCTCGAAGCTTTGTGTGCCAGGGGCACCACAGAGACCTCCAGAATGCCTGCCTGGGCACGACAGCTGGCGAGAAGGTGGCGGGTGTGTGTGTGGGGGGGAGGGCAGGCGGAGGAGGCCGGGACAGGCAGTGGGGCAGGAAGAAGGTTGCGCTTGGTAAAGGCTCAGCTGCTCGCTGGGGCGTAGGGGAACAACTTTGGAGATGACTTCTGAAAACCTCAGCGCCTGTGTGCTAGCTGGCCAGGGTGGCCCTGCCTCCTGGGTCTTGCCCACCACCCAGGGGGTTCAGCCGAGTGCCCCGCCATGTCTGAGGTTGGCAGTACCGGCCCTGTGGCTGCGACCTGCCCCCAGAGCGGCAGGCACACGAGGCAAAGGTTCCGTGCCTTGTTGGGACAGGTGTGTGTGCACCTCAGGACGGTGGCCTCTCCAGTCCTGACGGCCCTGGGCATGCTGTCCTTGTCACCGTGCTGCCTCTGTCCATTCCTAGTCCCCTGGGGTTTGATTTGAGCCCCGGTTGGTGTGTCTCCAGGGACTTGGCCCTGGTCCTGCTGCCCAGGAGGTGGGGGTTTCTGCTACAGACGGTACCAATCTCCACCATGCTCTCCACACCTGGCCAGCTGGGGACTGGGGAGAGTAGGCAGGAGGTCTGGCCTCTGTGAAAGGCCATGAAGGTGGGAGGGGCTCTGTGTGTGCGTGTGTGTGTGTGTGTGTGTGTGAGTCAAGCCAGGTGCACAGCACATGCCTAGGACCATAAAGGCGCCAGAGGCATGGAGATATGCCAGTGGCCAAAGCAGAGGAGACAAATGGGGCTCCTCTGGCGTGGGGGGGTGCAACGGACAGGACCCCTTCTCACCCAGGCCACCGCTCCGAAAGGCCAGTGCCGGCCGCCCAGCAGGCGCGGTGCACAGGAGCGAGCAGCTGAGGGCATCTCCCGCAGGCCAGGCCCGCTGCCACGCGCCTCCAGGCGCTGCTCCTGGCGCTGCTGGCAGCCATTTTATACCTTGGCAGCCATTTTATGGCTGGCGGCCGCAGCCAGCAGTCCCACAAAGCTGTCCCCCCCTCCACCCGCGGCCCCCGCCGTGCTCAGCTCAGCACCAGGACAAAAGGCAGACACACTGCAAATCTGGACCCAGGCTGGGGTCGGAGCGTGGGGCAGGGGGTGGGGAAGCAGAAGAGGACAGCTCTACGGCTGGCATGATCTCCGGTAGTCCCCGGGACACTGCTGGTAAAGCAAGGCCCTAGGAGGGCCGAGGCCTCGGGCCTGGGGACACCCCGGCTCTGTGACAAGGCCGCTGGACCTGGATCTCAGCTAGCTAGCTCAGCGACAGTGGGCCCCCTGACCCCTGTAGGCAGGCACCTTGGGACCGTATGGACCTGGTGACCGTGGACACAGTGGGAAGGAGGCTGGAGGTTCTAAGCTGGAGGCAGCAGGAACCACGCAGGCCACTGTGGCCCAAGCCCTTGGGGGAGGCTGTGAACCAGCCGTGCGACAGCGTACCCACACTCTGGGGTTGCCTTGGACTGTCACCACTGGGGTAGTGGGGCAGAGGTGCTGTGTCCTCTGTGGGTGCTCCTTGACCCCCTGGGGGGCTCAGGCCCACCCGGGGATCAGGATCGGATGGGACAGAGGCAAGAAACCCAACCCCGGCAGGCCCCGCCTCATGACTGCCTGGCTTTTATCTGGCAAACTGGGGCTTATCACAGCCACCAGCTGAACAAACACACAAATCCACGGTTAGTGAGAAAAACCCCTCTGCCTGAACTCTTTATCTCCTGCTCACAGGCCCTGCGCTGCCCACTGCCAACAGCACGGGAGGGGACCGGCGGCAGCACGTGGGGTGGGGGGCTCCCTGCTCCAGCTGGAGGTGGAGGGCAGCCTCCTGGACCCGGCTGGGCCTCCGCTTGGCCTGTGCGCTTCGGTTCTCGGCCACCCCCTTCTGCCCTCCTTGCCTCAAGGCCCAGTGTGGCCGGGCCCCCTTGGCAGGCTGTGCCGCGGTGTGCATGAAGGAGCCGCTCCAGTGCGTGTGTATGTGTGTGTGTGTGCTCGCTGGGGACAATGGGCCAGCTGGTGGCCTGCGGGCCAGTGGAGGGGCAGGGATGGCGCTGGCTGCCACAAGGCAGGCAGGTGCGGGGCTGTTTCTTATCCTTTGCTGCCTGCCCACACCCCGAGGCTGTCTCCCTGCTAGCCTGTCTTCATTGGGGCCACGTCTCCTGGCAGCCTCTCTCTGCAGCGTAATGGCCAGAGATGTGGAGGCCCTAACCGCACCCGCCTTGGCTCAGAGCCACCCTGATGGAAACTGGCAAAGCAACTGTAGCCCCCACCCGGCACCTTCTCTCCGGAGGCTGCCATCCCCACTCCCCTTTGCTGGGTTCCTGGAGTGAATGGTGACTGGACCAAGAGGGCGGTGGCACCACCTCAAGCTGAGGCCTGGAGAATGTCTCCATGTGGCGCAGTCATCCTGTGCTATGGATGCCCGGGTGGGCTTATGTCTAAGTCCTTCCTTGGGCCAGGTTGGCAGGGAAGGAAAGGGCACATTCTAGGTACATTTGGGTCTGGCTGGTGGTACCTGTGGTCCCAGAGATCCTGGAGCTATCCACTGCTCCCGGGCATGGGCATCCGGGCCGTGGGGTAGACTCCTACAGGTGGCAAACCTGGACTGTGGCTTGGCCTTTGCCATGGGACTTGGCTCGGCTGGGGTTCTGGGCCATGCCCAGCACAGAGCCCCGAGCCTGGCTCCAGCAGCTCGGCTGCCCTCTCTCGGTCCTGCCCTCGCTCCTGCTGCCCCATCCTTCCTCCGTCACTTTGCCTGCTTGCATGAGTGTGTGGGACACGGCCTCTTCTGGTCCTGCTCTGCTGCCAGGACGAGCCCCTGGCACAATACCCAAACCTGGATGAAGCACACACTTGAGTGTATGTGTGTGTGTATTCCTCCCCCCCAGTTACAGGTGGGGAAATTTATGGCTCCCGCTAAGTGAGGGAGGAATGTCTATTCCTTGTAGCCAACTCTGCCCGGGCTCCACTCGCAATAAACTTGTTCTGCAAAAGGGGCTGCAGCTGGCCGCCCCCTCCGACTTTGCCCACTCTGGGGGCTGTGCGAGGCGCCTGGCCCTGGGAGCAGTTGGGAGTGTCACCAGCCCATCTCCCTGTCAGAAGGCAGAGGGAGGAGGAGAGGGGGGACCCCCACGGCCCGCAGAGAGGAGCCCCCCTAACTGCAGGCTTTAACTGACTGGCTATGGGGGGCGGCTGGCAAGAGCCCCACAGACAGGTGTGGGCGCCTCTGGCAGTCACAGCGTCTTCTCATGGGAGGGGACACTCTGGCCCTCCCCAGCACCGGCCCCCCTCCGCTGGGATTCCGGAGCGGCCAAGGCACAGGAAACTCTATCTCGAAGGGAACCACAGGCCGGGCCTGTGGCAATCAGAGCTGGAGAATACGGCCATTGTGCTTCTTGAAACCCAAGTCTGCGAATCCGAGACACCCCGAGGAGGGGGAGCAGCGGACGGACGGACGGACGGATGGGGGCTCCTACAGGGGCTCGCCTCGCCTGAGCAAGCAGGGCACTCGGGGGACGGAGGCTGTCCTTGGGAACATGGGGCATTTAGAGGGCAGAGGAAGGCGGGGCTGGGCCCAGGCCCAGGGGCTTCCGGGCCCTTCCTCTGTAAATCCCTCCACGCCCCAGGGTCGCCGCCAGCCGCACCCTGGGCACCTCCTGAGGCTTGCTCCCTCCTCTGTCATCCCTCGACACTGGCATGGCCTGGAAGCTGGAGGCTGGCCGGATGGTACAGCCCTGAAGCTGTGGGTGGGAGGTGGGATGGGCCCCAAGACATGTGTCCTGGCTTCCAGATTCTGCAAGCTGGGACTTGAAACACCTGCTCCGAGAAGGGAGTGCTGGCAGAGGGGCTGAGCGGGAGGGGAAGAGGAAGGGATGGAGTCTGGGGCCCGAGCTCAAGGGCAGACAATGGAGGGGGGACCTAGAAATTAGGTCATGGGGACGCCACCCAGCCAGGGCCAGCACAGTTCATCCTCCATCTGCAACTCTACAAGAGCTACACAGCCACTTTGGGGAGCGACAGAGGAGTCCTCCAGTGCCCTGGCACCCAGGAGGGCGAAGGCCAGGTATAGCTCTCTTCTTGAGAGCTTCAGTCCCGGACAGCGTCCAGATGGAGAAGACCACCCCCACCCTGCAATGGAGGCAGATGGACACCCCCAGCCCATGCCGTCCAGTCCCCTGGCCCCTGGTTGCCTTCCTCACACACGGACGGGCGTGTGTGCCTGAACCCATTGCAGCCGGGCCCTGCAGGGAGCTCTCCGAGGGTGAGGTGCTCAGCACTCCCTGCCTGGCACGTGTTACCCCACCACCTGCTTGAAACCCAGGGAGGATGGCTGAAGATGGCATCCGGGCCCAGAGCAGTAGCAGCAGAAGCCGGAAGGCGGGGAGGACCTGGGCACAGAGTCCCATTTCCCCAGGGGGTGATCAGAAGTTGCCAGGACAGGAGAGAGGAGCGCCATGTCCCTGGCACATGTGGATGGAGGACGGGCAAGGCCCCATTGTCTGTCCTCAGCCTGCCCTGGCAGTTCACAGGTGAGACCCCGGCCAGAGCAGTGCCAGGCTATGCCATTGGGCCTCTGGGCACGTGCTGACCTACCCAAGGCTGGGAGCTGTGCAGGCCCAGCAGCAGGACCAGGGGCTGTCCCGGGTGCCTATAGTTAGGGATTGCCAGCAGAGCAGAGCCCAGAGCAGACAGGAACAAGAGGTGACCCCATACCAGTGCTGAAGGAGGGGCAGGGCCCCAGGGAGGTGGAGGGATGCCCCCTCTCAGCCCCTCCCCTGCTCTGTGTGTCTTGGGGCTGCAGAGGTCCCAAGGCAAACAGGAGGTGGAAAGAGAAGGGGGTGGCCAGCAGTGACAATGCCCGGGTCTCCACGCCCTAACGTGTCCGTGCCTCAGAACCCACTGGCCCACCTGGGGATGAAGAATACACTACTTGTCAGCATCCCAGGGGCGGGGAGAGACTGGAAATGCATGCAGGATGCTCAATCAGGGCCAGGTTGGGGCTGAGCGTGGGTCTCACAGCATCCCCCATCCCAGGTGACCTTTATGCCCCTGTCCATGCCAGTGAGGCCGAGGTTCCCCAGCTTCCTAGTGGCAGGAGTGCACACTCCATCTGTGATTGCAGAATGCGGGGTCTTGCCCGAGGCGGACCCTTGGGGTGCACAGAGTGGCCAGGGAGTTAGGGCCTGGGTGTGCAGTGGCCAGCGGAGTGTGAGTGGGGATGAAAGCAGGAGAGATGGCATCCGTGCCCTGGGACCCCGAGGAGCCCAGGCCAGCTCTGGGGGCGGACTGTGGCGAATGCCAGACACAGGTGCTGGTCCACTACGGCCGGGCATTTCCCCTGGCAGCAGGGGGTCGCGCCTCAGCCGGCAGCTACAGCCAACAGGGCCAGGAGTTGTATGATGGTGGGGGGCTCAGGCAACTCCCCACACTTCCAGCTCCTGAAGCTTCTGTCTCCTGCCCCAATCTGATGACAAGCTGACAACACAGGACACCTCTCGGCCCCTGGTGCCCCCGCCCCCACTCCCTCTATTTCCAGCGCTGCCCTTTCTGGCCCTCGGAGCTGCCCAGGCCAGCCAGGCAGGCCAGACATCCGTCCCCAACCCCCAGCTGCTCCTGTTGCTATTAATAGCATCCCCACCTCCCAAAGCTGTGCATCACCCTGCCCCCCAGCCCCCAAATACACTTGCCCTTGGTTTAATGAGTCCTCCTCTAGGCTCCCATCCCAACCTGGTATGAGATGGGGATGAACAAGGGGCTGTGGGGGCCACGCCGCTTGGGGGGCATGCCTGGGACACTCAGGATTTGGGGGGAAGGAGGCAGGAGGGGTGACAAAGAGGAGACAGGCATGCCAGAGGAGGGGGTCGCGGCCCACAGCAAAGTGGTTCAAATGCAGACAGCTCTGATTCAGGCAGAGAGAGAGACAGGAAGGGGAGCGGAGGGGCCAGCAAGGCACAGAAGTGGAGCTCTCTCTTTTTGGGGGGACAGAAACTGGGCAGGGGGAAAAACATTCCTTAAAAAAAATTTTTTTTTTTTGAAAAAGTTTTGCTTGCCCATCGGCCTGGGCAGCCCAGCAGAGCCCCACATAGCTTCCCCTCCGCTTGCGGGGAAGAGAGGAGGAAGGAGTAAAAAAAAAAAAAAAAGAGGCCCCCCTCCCCACCCCCACAGCAGGTTGCTGCCTCCCAGCCCTCAGGACAAGGGCCAGCGGGCAGCATCGGCCGCCACTCTTGTAGCTTCACCCGTTTCCACTTGCAACTGCCTCTCGCTGCCCAGAAAGCCCACCAAGTCTCCCACCCCCACGGGGTCATAGGAGTAAGGCAGAAGCCACCTGCCTGCCAGCCCCATGTGCTCTCTCCACCGCCCTCCCCAGGGACTCCACCTGGCTGGGTCAGGGGAGGAGAGATGGATTCTGGTTAGTGAAAGACTAGGCAACACCAATTCCACCATCAGATGCTTCAGGGAGACTGCTCCTACCAGGGTCACAGCTGGGCCACCCCCAGAGCACCCTCTGGGCCGTCATCCCCCGAGGAGGAAAAAGGCTTTGGTAGGGCTGGGTCACCTCCAGCAAGAGACCTCGGAGCCTCCTCCTTTTATCCGCTGGCCAGCCACCCGGCGGAGGGAAGTCCCACTTAGCTGGCACGTTGCCCAGTGAGGAGAGAACGTCTTTGTCGTAGGCCCAGCGCTCAACACCCACGCCCCACACAGAGCTAAACCTGCCAGCTCAACAGGGATCGGGGCACAGGCCCGGGCACGCTGGCTTCCTAACTGGGTGCTGGACCGCCCAGAGGAAGGGACAGAAACGTTCTCTCCAAGGGCGGGCTCCGAGGTAGCCGCCACCCATAGCTGTCCACACAAGGCATGACTTCAAATTTCCCACCCGGAGCCCCTGAGAGCCACGGCAGGGCTGGGTCACACAGATGGCCTCCTGCAGGGCCCGGACAACACCACCATGGCCTGGACATGACCTCATAGACCTGTGCCAATGGAGCCCAGTGTGTCTCTGCCACCTCTTGGTGAGAGGTGACCCGGTAGTTCGGATGTTTTCCTAAAAGATGAGATAGTTTTACACACTGTAAAGTGCCCAGCATATATAAGGATGACGAATATCGCAGACACGGCCGACAGAGTCATATATATCCTCCTGCCTGGTAGGTGTCAGACTCCCCCACTCCTAATGTCCTGACTGGCAAAAGGAGCTGGGGCGGGAGGCGGCCTGGGGCCAGCGGGCTGTGGCCAGCGGCCAGCGGCCAGCGGCCAGCGCGCACTCTCCGGCGCCGCGGCTAGGTGGCGCAGCGAGTTAACACTAGCTGCCCTCGGAGGGCTGCGGGCATGGCGCACGGGAGGCCGGGCCCGGCAGCTCCAAGGGGTCGGGGGTTGCCCCTGCACACCCATCACCAATAAGGACAAGGACCTGGCCAGAGGCAGGCGGCTCGGACCCCGGGCTGGGCACCGGGCAAGGAGCTGCCCGAGGCAGCGGAGTGCCATTGCGGCCCCTGCCAAGCACACCCCGTGACGCACTGGGAGGGCTCAGCTTCTCCCTTGCGTTTGATTAGGAACAGCTTGCGAGGAGAGAGCAAGAGGTGGGGCGCCTGCCAGGTGCAGAGCTGGGGCGCGGAGCGGGTGGGTTGTAATTCAGAGAGACCCCCGTTAGGAGGGAGCTCTCCCCTCCGCACGAGGCGTGGGGGAGTGTGTGGCATCGTGTCCTGGAGACCCCCCCTCACACACAAATATTCTTCCCACGCTGGAGACGCTGTCAAATTTTGTTTCTGCACTTGATAAATACTTGAGAAGAAAGATCGCCTCTAACTCTTCCTCCTGCCAAAAGAACTTGAGGCTAAAAGGCGGTGATCAGGAACCAGAAAGAAATGAAGAAAAGTCAGGAAGGGGGGGAAAAAAGAAAAAAAAAAAAAAACCCTGCACTCTGCAGGGGCAGCAGCAGCCGGCGGGCGGGCACACCCTCCCCAGCCTGCGGCCTGCAGGAGAAAGGCCCCTTTGTTCTACCCCGAGGTTAGCCGAGGTGAGGCCCGCCCCCCACTCCCCTGACCCTGGGCAGCGGGTTTCACAGGGTTGGGCAGCTTTCCTGGCCCCCCAGTTCTCTGCCCCAGGGTAAAGGGGTAGCTGGGTCCCTTTGCGCACTCTCCACCCTCCTCCCCCAGGTTCTCCTGTGGGTACCTGCCTTGGTAGGTACAATGCCCACACTGTGGATCAGGGGTGGGAAGGGACAAGGGAAGATCCTGCACACAGCAGGCGTCAGAGGACATGGCAGTGCTGGCAGCTGGTGCCCTGGCAGGCAAGGCTGGCACACCCCTCCCTGTTCCTGCTACTGCTCCCCCTTCCCCTGGGCTCTGAGCTGGGGCTGCCCTCAGAGGACAACCAGACCTGAGCTCACCCCTCCTGGTCCCCTAAGGAAGAGAGGACAGAACTGCTGGTCTGGCTCCAGAAAAAAAAAAAAAGGGTTGGGGGCTTCTAACAGATGGTGGTGGCTGGCAGAGGCTGGCACCGCCATCCGCGCCATACCCGGGGCCCTAAGGGAGAAAGGGGACGGACAGACAGATCTCTTTGCCACCCGTAGGGAACCCCAACTTCCCACCCCCACCAAGCCCTGTCATCTAGTAATGGTTAGGTGGTCTGTGCTTTGGCCTGGAGGCCTGGCTCTCACCCCCACACAGTCCCAGGCCTCCTGGAGAGGGGGGCCCTTCTCTGCCCCCCCACCCCCTGGGGGCCCCAGCCTGCTACCAGCAGTAGCTAAGCAGCCAGGGGGTGAAAGGGAGGGAGGGGGAGCAGGTATCAGGGGCACGCGCCCCCAGGCCCAGGTCAGCCTTGGAGCTGGGAAAAGAGGGCAGGGCCCCAGCAGAGGAGCTGGGAGCAGCAGCTGGAATCACAGGCATCCTGACAGAGGAGCTGCAGCTCGGATACGCGGTGTACTGCCAAGCTCCAGGCCCTTAATTCAATTACGCGCCGGACAGACGGCTCCAATTTTCTATGTACGCATGCACGTGAGACCCCCGAGGCCTGGGACCTGCCAGACGTGGGAGCGTGCGTGTATGCCTGCCACAGACGTGTGGGTCCTCATAGTGCGGGATGGACGGCGGGAGGGTAGGTCTCCCAGGGGTGCCCAGTCACAGCCAGGGCTCTGGGGCAGTGGAACCCTGGGACTGGGCCCACAATAGTGCCAGCTGCATCCCGTCCACCTCCACCAAAAGGACACAGTCCTATACTGGGCCCCAGGTGCCCGGCTTGCCTGGCCTCTCCTCGCCTCTGCCCCTTCAGCCCTAAACCACCAGTCCTTGTTGAGCTCCTGGAATGTTCCTGAGCCTGCAGCCATCCCTGGTGTGGGGGATGCTGGGGGGATGCGCCAAGCCCCCAGCTCCAGCTCCCTGGGAATGATTCCCGCCTGGAGAAGGGGGTGCTGCATGAGTGTGTGGGGGTGGGGGCTCCTCAGCTCAGCCCGGTCTCAAGCCACCTCACTGTGGATGAGCTCATGTCCCTCCCTGCTCAGGCCTCAGAGCTCGCCTCTGTCCCCAGCCCTCCAGGAGCCCTGAAAAGCCCCCTTCTGGGAGCAGGGCCAAAAAGATGGGAGAAGGACATTTAAAAGCTGCTACAATGGGAAAAGACACAGGTGGGAAGAGGGAGCCGGGGCGGGGGGGTGCAGGTAGTGCTGAGGGGGGTGAGCCCTCACCCCAGCCCAGCTCGGTGGCATCTGACTCCAGAGGCCAAAGTCCCCTGCCCTGCTTGTGCTGCCTTGCTCATCACCGCCAGGCCCAACAGTGCCACCCCGGGGGCTGTCTTGTTACCCACGGCGCCCACCCAATGCCAGCTTCTCTTCTGCTGACCCACGAGGCTCTGAGACATCACTGGGTATTTTTTATTCTCTATCTCTCTCGTTAGCCTGCCTCTCAGCCTGGAGGGCAGCAGCAGGGGAAGGCCCAGGTCCCCGGGGAGCTGGCGCTGGGGCAGCAGGAGCCGGCTGCGGGGCTCCGTGGGAGCGAAAAGGCAATCTCCCGCTTGCGTGGAGGGCTCTGCGCACAGCTAATGGGAGGCTGGCAGCGGCAAATTGCTGTTTACTTTTAATTAAGTAAACAATGTGGGCTTTCCGCCTCCTTCGCTGCCATCCCAGGCAGTAATTTGGGGATGACAATGGGGTACTTTCCTTGTCCCTGCCTTCTTCCCTCCCTCTGAGCACTCTGCTAGCCCCAACTCCACACAGACAGCAGAACCTGGTCCCTCCCTCCACCCCGCCCTCCCGCCTAGCCTCTTGTGCACCCACCTCAGGGTACCCGGAGGTTCCCTATGCACTTAAGATGTGGCCCAGGGGTGGCATTTGATCCAGAGGAGACCGCCAAGGTCTTAACACAGGACCCCGTCTGGGTTGCTTGCTCTACTTCAGCTGTTGTCGGTGGTGGCAAGTTTGCCGTTGTCGCTGAGCCAGGGAGGCAGTGGGGATGTGACGGCTGAGTGACAGGGCCCCTGGGGTCCACGTGGGAGACTCAGCTTGAGTGCCCCGACTCCTCCTGCACTGGACAATGAGCCAGCAGCGTCCCGTCATCAAGCACAAAATGGTCCCCTCTCCTTTTGCGTCCTCCCCAAGAGCCTGCACCCCCAGCATGGTGGTCTCCGGTCATCTTGGAGGGCCAAGCTAACAGAGAACAGGGTCCCAGGTCAGCCAGAAGTTTCTGCAGGTCTCCCTCACTGGGAAGCAGCTTCCTGGTCCGCTGGGGGTGGCACAGAAGCCCACTAGGTAGGAACAGCTTCACGGCCTTGGTCACTGTCACCCTGAAATTCTTAACTAACCAGAGGCCCTGTGTCCCTTGGTTCCCGCTGCCTAGCAGGTGGGCCCAGCTTGCCCCAGCCCCTCTGTATGCAGTGGGTGCTCCAAGCGTGCAGCAGAGCCAGCTACAAGTGCAAGGAAGGCACGCTTCCAGACCCTCTGTCTTCCAGGGACCCAGCAGTGGGTACCGAACTGCACCCAACCCTGCAGCTCACACATGCCATCCACTCCCCGTGAGGCAGAAGCTCTCCAAGGTGTGTGTGTGTGTGTTGGGGGGGGTGGGTACCGAGTCCTGCACAGGCCAGGCTTACTCGCTCCACCCCTGCCCCACCTTCTCCTAAAGGGCGGGGCCTGTGGTGGCAGCAGCAGCACACTGGCCGGGGCTGGAAACAATTTTTTCATTAGGACCCCGAGTCAGCTTGCCCATTGGTTCTCAGCTCTGGCTCCCCCACCCCTGCAAAGCCGCACCCCACGGGCCTCGCCACGACCACTCACACGCACGCACGCATGGGGAGTTGCAAGTGTCCTGAGTCCCAGGGGCAATCCTGGGGTCACCCCAGCGAGGTCAGGTGCACCGAGACAGGCAATGGTACAGAGCCCAGCTGACTGAGCGAAGGAGCGAGGCAGGCCCATGGTGTGGAATCAGGACTCCACACCCAGAGAGAGGGTCCCAGAAGACCCTGGGGGGAGGGAGGGGGCAGAGCAGAGGCCAGGGGGGCCGGGGAGCACAGCCCAACGCCAGGGCTAACCTCTCACAACACTGCCCAGGAGCCCTCTGAGCCCATAGCACCAGCCTGCCTCATTCCAGTTCAGCTGGGCCTGGAGCAAACAGATGGGGCTCTCAGGAGACAGCCCCCTCCCCCAGCTCCAAGGCTCTCCAAGTGGAGGGTGGTCTCAGCCAAGGGAAAGAGCGAGGGGCGGGGGGGATCCAGGCCCCGGGAGGGGCGGCTCCTCCGCAGACACATGTGGTTGGACTTAAAAAGCTATTAGAGAGTGAGGCGCTGGCGGGAGTGTGGCCGGCCCTTGCACCAGAGTGGGGGGGGGCGTAGATGCCAAGGTGGTGAGCTCAACACCTCGGGTTCCCTCCCCAGCGGCTGCTCTCCCACCCCCAGGCCCTGAGGCCCTGGGGACCCCCCCCCCGCCCCCCACCACCAGCAGCAGCAGCAGCAAGCAGAGCACGGAGCAGGCCCTGGGGGAGGACAGCCTGCAGGGTCTGTTCTGGGTTCAGACTTTGGGAAGCTGGAAGTGCAAGTGACAATCTGGACTGGCCGATCCTGGTTGGGGAGATGCAGGGGGGTGGCTTGAGGGGGTTCCAGAGACAGGATCTCACGGCCCCACCCCCCTAGCCAGAGGTCTCCCAAAGGAGGTGCGTGTCTACTGGGGCTGGGAAGGGACGTTATGAAGAAAGCAGGAGTGGTATAGCCGAGAGGGAAAGTGGGCCCCACCCATCACGAGGCCAGAAAGAACTGATGGAAAGTTCCCCCGGAGCCGCCAGCTTGTAAAAAAGCTCCTTTTCTTTCCAAATTATGAACATTTTTTCACAAGGAGGTGGGGGAGGATGTTGGGGGAGGTGATAGAGCAGGCCCCAGGGGTGACCTGGGGGCTTCGTGAGGACTATGACTCTATGACTGTGGGACCCCTTAAAGGGTGTGCTTTTGCTGGCAGACATTCTAGAATCTTCTTCCCCTGGAAGTCTGAACCCTTCTGGGGGGCCCTAGCCGGGGAGAGCAGCACCCCCTACCCCAATTGGCTGTTGTTGCAGAAGAAGAAAAAAAGCAACAGGAAAGTTGGCGTGGAGGCCCACCCAGAGCTGCCAGGTCCCCAGGCCCAGGCCCCATTCCGGCCCCATTACTGGGACACACGACACTGACAGGAAATGACCCACCCCAGGCTCTGAAGAACCCCTGAACCCTACAGATGCATGGGATCACCTCCAGTGTGGGAGCAGCCACACTGGTCCCTGATGGCTCCTCATGCAAGGCACGCAATGCCTGGGTGCGTTTAACACACCAACCGGGCGGTTGTTACCCATCACCACCACCACCACGCCTGGTGTTACAGGTAAGCGCCAAATCAGGATCCATCCACAAGAGACACGGCAACTGTGGGTGGAGCCCAGGCAGGGTAGGAAATGGGGCCGCGCTGGGCCACCAGGAGTCAGGCCGGCCGCAGGCTGGGTGGGGGAGGAGCTGACCACGGAGCCGGGATTTGAGCTCAGGAAACACGCAAAGAATTCAGCTGGCAAAGGGCCAGTGGGCAGGACCACAAAGAGGCCTTTGTTTTAGGAGGTGTCCAGGGAGTGGATGGACAGCCACAGAGGTGGGACTGGGGGCTGGGGGGGTCACTGCGATCCCTGGATCCCCCACCACACACACACACGCATCTCCTTCATGTCCCCCCCCACGCACACCATCGCCTCCCACACACTACTCTCCCACCCTACTCCCCACAGCCCCCACACTGCAGGCAGCCCAGTGAGGGTCTCCTGTTAGGCTCTAGGGTAGGGGTACCCTTGGACTCGGGCTCCCCGCTATCTCAAGCTCAGCCGGTGGTGGAGGGGTGGGGGTCCCAGAGGCTCCCAGAAGCCCCCACGGTCACTCCTCTCAGCCCCGCTGCTCCCACCCCTGCTGGCTGGGAGTGGTGGCAGGGGTAGTGAGGAGGCAGATTCTTGGACCCCCACCCCAGGGTGGGCCATCTGAGGGCCCAGGCCAGCTGCCCTACTCTGCCTTCAACCGAAAGGGCCTGTGACTCGCTATGCAATGCAGGATTTCTATGGCCCCTTCTTGGCATCTGGAAAAGTTTGGGAAATTAAAAAAAAAAAAGAATTTTTTTTTTTTTTTTGGAGAGTTTGTTGCTCCACAGCCCTGCCAGGGAGCTGCAGCCAAAAGGAAAAAGGAAGGGGGGGGGGGGCGCGGCACGGAGAGCTGCAGAGGGGAGGGACAGTGCAAAGTCAGACCAGAGCAGAGAACTTGGGAAAGGCGGGCACAGCTGAGGGTACCCCCCAAACCGGCCTGATATCCAACTGGGTTTCCTGGAGGGGGGTGGGAAGCCTCCCCTAAAACACTATTAGATGTACCAGGACCCCAGGCCTTGCAAGGATCCCCGCCAACAGTATCCAGAGCCAGCTCCATCCCTGAGTCACCGCCGACCCCCAAATGTGAGAGTGCTCTGTGGCGTGGGGACTTGTGGCCGTGGGGCGCCCGGGAAGGAGCCGAAGGCCCCGTGGGGGCCAGCCCTGAGTAGGCAGAGAAGGCTGGCTTGGTGCTGCGAGCAGTCCCACTTCTCCAAGCAGGATGCTGTCATCCACGCCTAGCGCGGCTAAGGTGCAGCCTCAGCTGCCGCGAGGTTGAAGGTGTGGGGAGCAGCTCTCTGGCACCCCAAGAAAGGCCTTGTCAGAGAACCCTTGGAATTGTCAGCCTCTGCAGGCCACGCTTTCGCCCAAGTGGCTCCAGCTAAGCCAGGGCCAGCAAACTCCCTCTCAGAATCCCAGAGACAGTGGGGTCCCTGGGGTCCCTGGGGTGCCCAACTGCATGGCTCTCATCTGAGCACTCCCCAGCCCTGGAGGCTAGCTCTGTGTGTGTGTGTGTGTGTGTGTGTGTGTGTGGCGGGGTGGGGCTGTCAAGTGGCAGAGAATCAGTATCCTTGGGATGGGGGGGGCGTTGCCTGGCACCAAGCCCTCCTGGGGACTCTGGGTGGGTGAGGACCGCAGTTCAGAGGGGCCGTGAGGGTGGCCCGGAGCTCCTGGGTGCCAGGTGGCATTGGGTCCCAAATTCCTGCAGGCAAGAGAGCAGAGGAAGAGAAAGAAAGTGATGGCGGAGAGAAGCAGCAGCAGCCAGCAGGAGGGAGCCCTACAGAGGAAGGCTGAAGCCAGCAAGCAGGGAAGAGGGGGCTGGGAGGCAGGCTTGGTGGCAGCGGCGAGGGGGTGGCAGCGGATTCCCCCTCCCGCCTGGCCCAGCCAGCCAGCCAGCCAGCCACTGCTCCGGGAGCCACCCCGCCCCCTCCAAGCACCTGCTAAGGCGGCACTCCGGTTGTGTTTCTTTAACCCCTGGGGCCTGTTGACACAGATTAGTATCGCTGGTCAGGGGTCAATAGGAAAGACTCTTGAGGTCGGGACCTGAACAACTGGGGCTGTAATGAGCCACGTGGGGAAGAGGCCCAGGGAGAGGAGCCGGCAGGGAGGAGGAGGGAGGAGGAGGAGGAGGAGGAGGGCTGGGGCAGCTCTGAGGAGAGCCTGGCCAGGGACTGCTGTCTCCTCCCCAAACCTGTCCAGGCTCAGGGCCTGGGTGAGGGCAGCTGCGCCAGGGCTCAGCTAGAGCTGGGATCTCCACTGGAGAAGCAGGGAGAACCTGGGGTGGTAGGGAGGGCTGCGGCAGCACGCCGACCAGGACACCCCTATCTTCTCTCCACCTTTCGCACCAGAGTGCACACTGGCTAGCTCCTGGACACATCCCTGCCGCCCCTCCCCGGGCTTCCCTGCCCAGCCCACCTGGCAGGGCATGGTTATGAGTAGGGCCGATGGAGGTGGCACTGCTACAAACACCTGGAGAGCCAGCCTGCGGCACAGCCCCACCGCCAACACCCACACTGCCCCTCCACCGCCGAGGTGTGCAGGGTACTACTCAGCCTGGTCCCTCTCCACTGAGGTGCCAACCTAGGGCCCGCCTGCTGCCACCTGCTGCCACCTCCAGGTGGCCCGTCTGGATGGGAAGGACAGCCAGGTCCTCTGTCTGCCGCCTGCTCAGCCACAGGAGCGGCAGAGCAGGCCAAGTGTCCCCTGAGGCCAGAGAGCCACCCAGCTATCTGTAGCCGCAGGTCACCTGTCTGGGTGAAAGGGGTGTGGGTTCCCTCAGAATCACGCTGCCCCGTTCCCCCAAGTCCCATTCACTGAGAATTGAATTCAGGCCAGAGGGCGACCATCAAAGCAGGCTCACCCAGCAGGTGCCTGCAGGGCCCGAGTGGGTCACACACAGACCAGTGACAGGCGTGCTGTGCCATGCCTTCAAGTTGATACGACAGGTGCCTGGCACCTACTGGCTGTCAGATACACACAGACATGGACTCAGGGGGAGCTGCCTGAACCTGGATGTGTAGGACCAAGTCGGGGAAACGAGAGACTGTCCCAGGGGAAAGAAGCGAGGGGGCAACAGGCAAGACGTGGAGGCACTAGCATTGCAGGGCAGAGCGAGGCAGGGAGGGCACGAGCAGCGTGGGGTCCAGGGCTCTGGATGCTACAACAGCCAGTCCTGGGGTATGAGTGGGGGAAAGAGATGTGAGGATGGAAGGGTCAAAGGACACCACCCCTGGCAGGTGCCTCTGGCTGGACCACAGGATAGCCCTGGGTGGATGGGTGGGAGCGGCAGAAGTGACACCCTACAGAATGGAGAGCTGTGTGCACAGAAGCCACAGCTCACAGCCCGGACGGCCAGCCAAGGGGGAGACCGTGGGTCAGTGCACCGGGGCGGTCCCCGCGGCCAGCGGGATGCTGCTACTCCGCCTCAAGGAGGAATGTGGCACCCCCTCGGGCCTGGAGAACCCGAGTCAGCTCCATTCCGGGGACCACAGGCGCTGTGAGCAGTGGCTTCCAGGAGCCAGCCAGAATGGGAAACTGGGGTGAACCACTGCGATGTCTGGGGTTTCTTTTTGAGGTGATAAAAGCATTCTGGAACTACAGAGTGGGGAGGGTTGCACAACATTGTAAACGCACCAAATGCCACTGAATTGCACACTTGAAAAAAAAAAAGTGAATTTGGAGCACATGTGGTGGCATAGCACATTAAGCTGCTACCAGGACTCTGGCATTGTGGAGAAGGGCACCCACTCCCAGCCTGGCGGCCTCACTTCCGACACAGCTAGCTGTTACTGTGCCTGGAAAGGCAGTCAGCAATGGGCCAAGCGCTTGGGCCCCTGCCACCGGTGTGGGAAACCCAGAGGGAGCTCGAGGCTTCTCGCTGGGGCCTGGCTCGGGCCTGGCTGTTGTGCGTATTTGCAGAGTGAAACCAGGGGATGCAATCTCTCTCTCTCTTGAAATAAATAAATACACAGGTAAAAGTTTGAAAAACAAAAGTGAGTAGGCTTTGTTCTGTGAGTTGAATGCCGGTAGGTCAGAAAAGGTGGGAGCTGGCGTCACAGCAGGGACTGCAACTTGGGGTTCAGCTGTGAGGGACCCGCAGGAGCCCGGGGAGGAGAGGCAGCATGGGACGGGGATGGGGGTGAGAGTGGGACAAGAGGTCACTTATAAGTAGCCAGAGATGTGGGGCAGGCCCCGGGGCTGCTGCTGCTGTCCCCCAGTGGGGGAGGCCTGGGTGGGGGTCGGGCAGAGAGAGTTTGTAGGGTTACCAGGCTTCGCCGAGACCCAGCTGATGATGGGCAGGCGCAGGAAGAGAAGCTGCAGGGCTGTGTGTGTGTGTGTGTGTGTGTGTGTGTGTGTGTGCAGGTCCCAGGGGAGCCAACCTTGACCTCACCAAGCAGAACAAATGACAGACTTAGCAAAGACAACCTGGACACAGCGAAGCAAGAACGCCACAGCGGGGCACAGACACAGGGGCTGTCCCCTCCTGCCCAGGGACCTGTCATGGCCTGGGTTGCTGCAAGGAGAGGTAGGCAGGGGGAGGCCCCAACCCTAGAGGCATGCGGGGTGCCCGGGAAGCAGGGCCCTCTCCCACAGTAACCCTGCCCGTGCACGGCTCTGGGTCCTGGAACTTTAACACATGGCACCACTCAATGGTTTCTGGCACCGGGGAGGAATTTATTTCCTGGACGAAGCAGCCAAAATCCTCCTGCACCTTTGTTTTGCGGGCATGGTGCAGTCGGAGCCGACATTTTCTAACGGGGCCTGGGCAGAGCAGCTCAAAATGGATCCAGGGTGGGCAGCGGCTGGGGGAGCAGCTCGAAGACAGAGCATGCCACGGCCTGGGAAGGCGGCGGCGGCTCGGGAACGGATGTGGCCAAGCTTAAACAAAAAATAAAAAAATAAATAAAAAGAAATCAAACAGACCGGGTTTTTAGTAAGCTTGCTGCTGGATCCAATCCTGGGGTAGATGGGCCACCTGGAGCCTAATAAAGTCTTTCTGAAAAACTGGGAGGCCTCTCTGAGGAGCATCTTTAAGAAGGGAGAGGGGGCCTCCCATTGTCCCTGGAAGAGATGGACTGTGAGGCCGGCCAGTCCGTGCTGGGCAGGACCCTGACCCTCTCAGGGCCTCACACGGGGTCCTAGACATAGCAAGGTCAAGGTCAGGATTGAACCAACCAGTTAAGAGGCTTAGGAGGACAACAGCTTCACAACCCCTTAAAGGCTCGGGGTCCTGGGCCCTGTGGTCCTCTGCTGATCAGGCTGTGAGGTTAAGGCCATGTCCCGGGGAGGATCCCCAAAACTACCTCTCCCTCTCCTTCCCTTTCTCTCCGCTCCTGCGTTCACACACACACACACACACACACACACACGCACAGGGAAGCCTGTTTGCAGACATCCCAGCTTAACGGAACATCAACCCGCCCGCGTTTGACAGGAACCCCTCCCCGCCCTTGTCAGGTGCGATCCCCCCAAAGCGGGGGTCCCCCAGCTATGAGCAGCAAAAGCCTCAGCCAGAGAAAAGGGGAGAAAAGAAGTATATACCAGGCGAGAGAAGGTAAAATTATAAGGTTTGGAGCTGTCAGGACAAAAATTAAAAAAAAAAAAAAAATTCAATTAAAAAAAGAAGGGAGAGCCCCAAGCAACTCTGCTGAACCACTCGGAACCTCTGGGCTCCGGCTGCGAGGCAAGGGGCTTTGTCTGCGTACTGCAGACACCTGGCCCCAGGGCTGCCAGGACCCCCAAGGAGGCCCCCCAGGCTGGCCTCCCTCCCTGCCTCTCTGCCACAGCAGGCAGCCTTGCTGGCCCTGCGCCCTGCTGCCCACAGGCCAGTGCTCTCATCTGGGGGCACCCCCCCTCACACCCCACAGCAACAATCAAAAACCAGGTTCCCATGAGGTCAGATGTCTCCGTGGGCAGACCTGCCCGTGTGTTCGCTGATCACAAGGCTGTGTGTGTATGGGGGGTGAGGAGGGGGCACACACGGCAACAGCAGCTGCAATCCAGAGGCACTTAGGGCTTCAGCCAGGTCCTGGGTCCTCCGGGGCGGCCAGCTTCCTCGGGCCTGCAGGTGTGTGTCCCTGGTGGGTCCCCACTCTTTCACCCCACTCCCCCCCCCACCCTCAGGCCTGGCCGGCACCCTCCCCCCCCACCCAGGGCTGTTGTCACACAGAGCTTTAAATAGTAGCTTCCTGTGGGGCTGGGCTCCCCCCCTCCTTGCCTCTCACTCAGCTCCTGCCTGGAGACACTGCGCCCTGTAATTACCACAATTGTAATCTCTTTTACTAACAGGTAGATTAATAACGAGGCAGGTTCACAAAGAACCCGGGAGAGGAATTGCTGAGCCGCGGAGCAGGCAGGCGGGGAAGGGCCTGACACTTTGCAAAAAAAAAGTGTCTCCCTTCTCCTCTGCCAACTCAGACGCACCAGCGGCACCGGGAGGGGAGGTGGACCCGCCTGGGCGAGCAGCTGCCGAGGCTCGGGGGGGACAGAGCAGCCGCGCCTGGGCAGCCCAGCAGTCTCCCCGGGTTTCTATGTCCTCGGGAGAGAAGCAAGTATCTGAACCTCACGACCCAAGAAGTTCCTGTCGGAGCGTGACTCACCCTGGCATCCGCGCACCCCCTCCGCAAACCTGGACACCAGAGACACTCACGCAGGCTCCCGTGGCTTGCCTCCCGCTAAATGAGCAGAGCAAAGGAGAGACCAAAGCAGCTTCTGCTCAGGCGTGCTACCCGTGACAGCTCGGCCACCCGGCCACGAGAAGGCAGGGAAGAGGGGACCTCTGCCTCTCTTCCAGTCCTACCAGCAGCACCTCCTCTGCTGTAGCAAGCGATGGCTTTCCTGCTTGGCCCCAGGTCTTGTGCTAGCTCCCGCCCTGTGGCGCTTGGGGACATTCAAGTGATGGGTCAGACAGATGCGGTTCAAAAGGAGCTAGATGCCCAGCACCTTGCAGTTTTCCTTGGCTAGAGAGGAGGGAGAAAGGGACCTGGTGCAGTAGCCTAGTAGTTAAAGTTCTCGCCTTGTACAGAATCCCATATATGCCGTGCTACTCTACCTCCCTCCCAGCTCCCTGCTTGTGGCCTGGGTAAGCAGTCAAGGACCACCCAAAGCCTTGGGACCCTGCACCCACGTAGGAGACCCGGAAGAGGCTCCTGGCTTCCAATCGGCTCAGCTCCGGCCTTTGCGGCTACTTGGAAAATTGAACCAATAGATGGAAGATCTGTCTCTCCTTTTTCACTCTGTAAATCTGACTTTCCAACAACAAAAAAAAATAATAAGTATTTTTTTTTAAAAGGAGTAGGAAGAAAGCTGCATGAGGCCTGATTTTGAAGTGAAAGAATATATGTGTGTGTGAGCCCAAGGGGGCTGCATGGCTTGCGGGGGGCACTGTCTTGGGTGTAGGCGGGAACAGGGGTGTCTGTGGGTAAGATCAGAGTCCGCAGCCCAGAGCAGGGGCTTCCACGGCCTCCTCTTGGGGGCCTGGGAAGGTGGCCCCGGGGGCCAGCGGCTGACTGCGGGGGTCGGCAGCACCTGCTCCCTCGGGAGCCCCCAAGCACAGAGCACCGGGGCTGCAGGAAGCTGGGGGTACGTCACCCTTCGAATGGCATGGCCAGCTTCCCCCCGACCCCACCCTCCAAGCCCCGAGGGTCTCTCCCTCTCTCCCTGCTTCTAGCAGCCAGCCGGCCGGCTGTAGGAGCCAGGGAGAAGGCCTGTTTGGAAGGTGGGAGAGCAAGCGTGAGCTGCCGCCCCCCGGCTCGTCATCATTAGCACACTTCTGGCGCTTACCGCGAACAGGACCCGCACACACACCTGCAGCCGGAAAGGAAAGGCCCTGCCACGACATGGACCTTTCGTGGAGGTGACAGAGACGGATGACACATCCTTCCAGGTCCCGAGGTGGCAGGACCAGGGGCCAGTGTCGGCCTAACACACCACATGTATCCTTGGAACCTCTAACTCCGCTGCAAGGTGACAGCCGGAGCTCTGAGGCTTGGGGCGAGTTCCCCAGGAGGATCACTTGCATTGGAGTCATTGCAGGTGGACGGGTGGAGTACGGTCACCGCGGGTGACAGGCTCCGCAGTCGGTTAAGCAGCCTGCTATGTTGGGACCCAGCAGCATGGCCTAGTGGCTAAAGTCCTCGCCTTGAATGCGCCAGGATCCCAATGGGCGCCGGTTCTAATCCCGGCTGCTCCACTTCCCACCCAGCTCCCTGCCTGTGGCCTGGGAAAGCAGTGGAGGACGGCCCAAAGCCTTGGGACCCTGCACCCGTGTGGGAGACCCGGAAGAAGTTCCTGGCTCCTGGCTTCGGATAGCATCGGCCGTTGCACTAAGATCTTTCTCACTGTCTCTTCTCCTCTCTGTATATCTGACTTTCCAATAAAAATAAATAAATCTTAAAAAAAAAAGCAGCCTGCTATGCCCATGATACGCCCCTATCATGTCTGTATTCAAAGGAGACCCTCATTTCCAAAAGGCATCAGGGAAAAAAAAAAAAACCTGAGAATTGGGGGTAATATGGCTAATAAGGAAAGATGCTAACCCATTAAAAACCAGCTTTTGGGAAACTTCAGGCCCAACACAGCGGCGTAACATGCTGAGAGCTGTATCCTGTTAGCTTCAAGTCTCAAATGGGCGCCCAAGGCATGAGTAACTGCACGGCCACAGTCCAAGCTTCAGAATCCACACTTCCACGGCACATTTCTAGTATCTGGATTTTAATTTTCCTCTCTAGACTTCGGACTTAGAGCGTGCTTTTAGGATTCAGGTACGCAAGTCTCTTGATCAGTCAGACACCTTTTCAAAGCTGCAGGGAGATGAGGGCCTGTGGGGACGTGGTCCTGTCCCCCGCTCTCCTGGGCCACTCGCTTCTTTAGAGTTCCCAGCCCAGGCGACCCTCAAGGTCCCCAAGACAAGGATTGAGGGGAACAAGAGGGGAACACTGGAAGGGAAGAGGATCTCAAAGGGAAAGGGTGCCGGGCCAGGCGGGAGGGGAAGACGTGGCCCAGCCGGGCAGTCTTGGGGCAGGGAACAGCCGGAAGGGCTCCAAGGGGACTGGGGAGGCAGGACCGATCTGGCGGTTGCAGCAGAGAAGCGAATATTCTCCTTTTAATCGCTCATTGTCAATGACCAAATCCAGCCACCAGAGCTGGGGGCACACGTGCCAGCCAGTCAGAGACCTGTATCACCTTCGACCCAGGAGTCTCGGGTCTCGGGAGCCCCCAGGAAGGTGGGTATCTGCCCGGCTAGAGTGGCAAGAGGGCCTGACAGGAGGAGACTGTCCCTGTATGCCTGGCTGCCCCCCAAAGCCTCGTGTACAGGGCACGCTGCCCTTCGAGACTGCTCTGCATGCCCAGACGGGAGGAGGCCCTTCCAAGCTGACGTCTGGCAGGGAGAACCAGAGAGACAAAGGGTGGGTGAGCAGTGGCCACCCTTGTCACAAGATGTGGGCGGCAAGGGGCATGGGGGAGGGTGTGGTGAAGAGATGAGAGCTGTTCTTTTTCCATTTTCCTGACAGCTCATTCATGTAAAAGGGGGGAAATATATATATATTTTTGAGAAACCGAGTCTCTTTCAACCCATCAATCCACAGCCTATCATCACCTGCCATGCTCTCCTCATGTTCTGGAAACTTCTACCACCCCTCAGCTCTCAAGATTCTCTCGTCATCACGCCCACCCTCAGAGCACACCGTCAGCCCACCTTCGTGTGGTTTTCACACCACCGTGCAGGCCTGGGCTGCCGACTGCCTCCCATCGGAGCTGACAGAGCTGAGCCGGGGGGGACAGGCGCAAAGTGAGATGAAACATAACCCCGGCTGCTCTGAGACGCTAGTGTGCAAAGCTGGGGTGGGGCTGGGGGGGTTGGACCACAGCTACCCATCCCCGCCAAGGCCAGGGTCAACTCACACAGACACGGGGCCTCCTCCCCCAGTTAGACTGCCCGCACCTGTAGCAGACACGCCAGAGGTGCCAAAGTCGTGACACAGCACATCGAAGCAAGACTGGCCACTCTGGGAAGGTCCAGTGTCCTCCTTGGAGAGGGAGCTCAGAGGAGGCTGACGGGGGGACGTGGGGACCTCCCGATCTTGGGGACAGCCAGCGCGGCGCAGGTCCCGTTTGCCCGGTCACATACCGCAGCCAGAGTGCTTTGTCGGAAAGCGACAAAATCCAAGGGGTCTTGCCAAGCCAGGCTGGCATTTGAGTAATGATATTAATGACTCTGGGTTACCAAAATCTAATATCGGAGGGTGGTTTTGGTGGAGTTCTCCGTCGCTGTCCCGCACGGCCGGCACAATGGCTTGAACAGACCATGTGTGTGCACCCGCGAGCACGCACACATGGTGTTAGAGTTAAAAGAAATATAGATATTTGAAACGGCGCGCAGAGATCTGTGTGCCGGGCCCACATTATAAGCCACAATACCATCAATAAGTGAGACAAATCCGGAACCCCTCCGGAGGCTCTCTCCCTGGCTGGTTGCCCCCGGGGGAGCAGCGGCCCCTCTGTCTGAAGTCAAATTGCTCTCTACAGAGTCTGCCCCTCCCCAACACCCTTGGCACAGCGAGCAGGGCCCTGCCTGCAGGCCCCCGGCCCCTGCCTCCCCATGCGTGCTCGTTAGCTAGCTGCATCCCAAACCAAACTGAAACACTCGGCTCTACACACAAGCACACGCCCAGCTCATAGAACCCATCACCGCCTCTGCCCAGTCCCCAGGGCAGGCCAGCTCACGGCACCGCCACCGCCCTGGCCATCCTCTGTGGGCCGGGCCCAAGCCAGCATGAACCGTGACCCAGTTGGCCGTAGTCCGCATGTGGCGAGGCCCAGAGGGCGCCAAGTCGGCAGTGGCCAGGTAATAAACTAAAGAGGTGCTAAGCGCAGGTGCAAAGGAACCATGTTTGCTCGATGCCTGAGATTACATTTCCTGGATGCTGGGTAGACTACACTCTTGCACAAGTAACATCACAGAGCGTGACGCCCAGACCTGGCAGATGCCACACACCAGAGAGAATCGAACGGATGCTGCTTTCCATGCCCACACTGTCCGGGTCACCTGTGTGGTCCCTCTGGCTGTGTGACCCAAGACTGGGACACTCAGCCTGTCGGGGTCCACGTGGGAGGAGCTGGCCTGGAGGACAGGGGAGGCGGCAGGTCCTGCTTTCTGGGGGGCAATAAAACACAGATGTTGTTGGGGCCCGGCGCGGTGGCGCAAGTGGTTAAGTCCTCGCCTTGCACGCCCGGGATCCCATATGGGCGCCGGTTCTAATCCCGGCAGCCCCGCTTCCCTTCCAGCTCCCTGCCTGTGGCCTGGGAAAGCAGTCGAGGACGGCCCAAAGCTTTGGGACCCTGCACCCGTGTGGGACCCTGCACCCGTGTGGGAGGCCCGGAAGAGGCTCCTGGCTTCGGATCGGCATAGTATTGGCCCGTTGCGCTCACTTGGGGAGTGAATCATCGGACGGAAGATCTTCCTCTCTGTCTCTCCTCTCTGTATATCCGCCTTTCCAATGAAAAAATAATAAAAATAAATCTTTAAAACACAGATGTTGGATCACTTTTCCATTGTAAGAATTTTTTTTTTTAATGGGTGGAGGGCTACAGTGGGGTCCGGCTGGCCCGCAGAGGCTGCGTCCATGCCCGCTCACCTGTAGCCTTCTATGAGAAGCTGTGAGGTCCCACATGATACCACATCACCCGGCAAAGCGTGGGGGACAGGACGGGGGGCGGGGGGAAGTCTGGAAGGCAGCTGGCGGCTCTGTGTCTGCGGAGGGCACACAGACAGCTCTCCCTGTGTCCCACAGTGACATGCTTGTCCTTGGGGGCCCGTCCTCAACACCAAACTCTCCCAAGCACCACCAACAGCACCCCGCTACTGTGACAACTAAACTTCGTCAGTCAGATGTTCATCGCCATCCCGGGGCGGGCAGCCGACCCCGCTTCTTCTGGGGGACCAGGGACTTTTCAGTGCAAAAACTGGGCAACTCCCGGACAAACTGGGACAAGTCAGTGGTCCAGCCTCCTTGCAAATGTCCAACAAAGTCCCGCTAACAAAGCAAATTTCCTTCTGAACAGACTACGCTAGACAAACAAACAAAGCGACCCCTCGTGTGCCTGAAGACCACAGCAGTGCACTTGGCAGCTTCTCCTGGGCCTTAACGCGTTACGGATGCCTCCCCGGCCTCTCCCGGGCGCCGTTATGGCTGCACAACTCTCTGAGACCCACACGGGATCGCTCACATATTTCTTGTGTTACTAAGACGGAATAAAACTGGCCTCAAACTCCTGGCTTGGGGAAGTGACCGCGCCCTGGGGAGGACCTAAGCAAAAGGGAACAGAGTTCGGATGTGTCTACATGTAACTCCCCTTCAGCGAGTGGCCCCAAGGCCCTGGGGGAAGTCACCCCGTGGTGATGTGGGGGTCGGGGAGAGGACAGGGCACACCATTTAGCATCCCTGTTGTCTCTGAGAGGTAGCCAGGGCTGGCACAGTGGGTGGAATGCTGCAGAACGGATAGCTTGTCTCCCCAGCCAGGGGACCCCGCCCCTGGCAGCCCCCCGGCTCAGCACCCACCCGCCTCCTCCAAGCTTTGCATCCATGTGTCTCCTCCCTTGAAAGTCTGCTCTTCGGCTAGTCCCCCGGGGAGTATTCCTGTTACTAAGGAAACAATGATGTCATGTGGCTGGGTGGGGTCCGCTGGTCCCTCCCACCACCCCCTAACTAGGTGCCATTGCCCGCTGACGTCACTGCTCAGAAATTTATAGCCTGTGTGGGTATTTATAAGGTGGCTCTGGTGTGGCCACAGATTTGCTGTGGGGCCGGGTGGCTATTTATAGCCAGAGGATATACGCTTATTACACCCTCTGTCTTGTATTCTGGGCCACCTGTTATATAACTGCCATTATGCAATAACGCCCATTATATAATAATTACACGCTAATGGCGGTATCATCCACAGTCGAGGATGTAGTCCCTGAGGGCTCTGCTATCCCGACCTCCTGCAGGTCACCTCGGGGTGGGAGGAGGACCTCCTGACCTTGCTCTGTGCAGCCCTGCCTTGTCCCAAAGTGTCACCAGGTGTCACCCTACCCCAGCCTTCCCCGCTGGGCACGCCCAGCCAGCCGAGTCCTTGGGGATTCCTTCTCTTTGCCCTTTTGGGGTTCTCACTTCCCCAGCCCACCTCTAGCGAAGGAGCTCTTATCACCACTGTCTCTTTAATTTCACACAGACGTGGGACGGTCCACAGAGGAGAGCTGTGGACTCCCCCTGAACCTTGCAACGGCACCCTCCCCCTCCAACACAGACAGGAAGCCAGCACAGGGGCTAGTGTCTAAGCTAAGCCGGGCACAGCCAAGCTGGGACTTCCGGGTGGCATCAGCTCCTTGGCGCTCAGGGTTCCGGCCAGACCCAGGTGTGGCTGCCCGCGGTCCAGCTACACGGGCAGGAGGAAGGTGCTGGCTGCACGGACGCCCATGCACGCTCTGTGGGTCAGTCTTCTCTCGGGAAGGACAAGTGGAAAGCGTTTCCCGTGGGAGATTCCTGCACTTGGGGTGGCGGCCCAGCCGGGATGCTGCCGTGATGGCAACAGCGCAGGGGACACAGCCGATCCGATGAGCTCAGCATGCAGCTCTGCTCTTCCAGCAGGCCTTGTGGCCCTGAAAAGTCACCTGATGGATGGACTGATTAAAATGGCGAGAGGGGCTAAGAGGGGACCCTGTCTCCGGCTGGTGGGGAGGGGAGGCGTTCTGTGGAACCTGTTAAATTATTTGGATTTATATAGACAGTGTTTCTTACTGTTATAATTTTTTAAAAGAAAAGAAAAAGAATCAAATGTGTGTTTTGAGTGAAGTCACGCTGTATGTCTGGTCTCTGCAACCCACCCTGTAGGCACCAAAGCTCTGAGCCCTGGGGCAGGCCTGACCATGTCCCAGGGGTCACGGAGGGAGTGGCCGGCAAGGATTCAGCAGCACGGGCTGGGTTCCTGCAGCCCAGGGTCCAGCTGTCGAGACATGCAGGGGGATGACCAGGGCTCGGAGACTGTGGCCCAAGGAGAAGAGTTAGGGAGGCCGCAGGGACTGCAGGAGCAGTGAGGGCTGGGAACGGGCGGCCTTTTATCTGGCTTCCAAGCTGCTGGGCAATGCTGTCCCATGGGGCCCACCTGGAGGGTTGGCACACCTTGGGGCAGTGAGCTGTAACTGGTACCTGCTGGGTGGAGGCCAGGGACGCTGCTGATGGGCCATGGTGATGGGCCCACGGTAGCCAGGAGCGTCTCCTAGTCGACCTCCACCCCGGCACGGCGGGTGTCAGTGGCGAGGCCACGGCTCTCCCACCCAGCCACCCACCCCATCTTCTCTGAGCCCGCAGGCTGAAGAAGTTTCTGTACACACAGCCGTAAAGTTGTCAAACTTGAACTGAGGAGCAAAGACTGCGGGAAGGAGCACAAAAGACTGGGAATCGCAGCTCGGTCGCAAAACCTCCAGCAATCATCTGGTTAATTAGGATAATTACATTCATTTTTATTTCAAATTGCGATTCCCAGCAGACACCCAGGAAAAAGGCGTGACAGAGCAGTGCTGGGGTGGGGTGGGGTTGGGGGACTCCCGGAAGAAACCCAGCTTCCCAAATCTACCTGTGCGCACAGCCCACGCCCAGGGGGGAGCGACGTCAGGAAGCCGCCCCGGCTGCAGCTCAGTCGACCCAGCTCTGGCCCATCTATGCCAGCACACGGCCTCTGCACGTTGAGCTGGGGATCCGGGACTGGCTGGGAGAGAGGCAGGCCAGCCAGGGCCAGTGCCAGGCCAAGTTCCCTCTGGGTTTCCGCCCCATCCGCTCAGCGGCTGGGGGAGCCCTTGAGCCGAGCCACAGGCTCCAACCTCTCCTAGAGACAGCGACCACAGGGAGGGGACTACAGGGAAGGGACTGGCTCCAGCAGGGACCAGGAGGTTTCTCCTCCAAGCGGCCCAGCCACCTGAGACCTGCCGTCTCGGTGAGGCAGCCAGAAGCAGCAAGGCCCAAGACCTGCCCTGTCACTGAACCACAACTGAACCACTGGGAGGTTAAAAGCTGACTCCTCATCCAGACTTTCAAGGCAGCGATTCCAGCAGGTGGTGTTCCAAGAGGGCCCCTGGACCCCATCTGACGTTCCCCCATCACCCTGCGGACCCTGCCTCATGGCACTTGAACATAAACCCACACATGGCCACGGCATGGGTTTATACCCTGAAAACTTGCAGTGTTTGAATACAAGAAGGCTTAGCCCAGAGTGAAAGCCACACTGGGCTTTCAACGGAAAAATGAGGTTAAATGTCTCCCTCCTCCATCAACACGGGGAGAAGTTGTGCGGGGACTGGGACAGGCAGGCGCAGCCTTCATTTCCCGGCTGTCCCCTAAAGAGCAGCACGGAAGGCCCTGTCCGTGCCACAGCATCACCAAGACACGGCGATGAGAGGTGAGCACAGTACCCCCCACCTGCTGGCCAGGGCAGCCAGTGTGGACAAGCCACTGGGATACAGGCTCATCACGGGCAGCTCCTACCCCGCCTCGTGTCATCCAAACATTGAAAAATCCCCAGGAGGTCAGAAAAAATCAAGGTGAGACAGCCACACCAAGTAGGTAAGCCAGGCACCCAGGGGCCAGGACCAGTCCAACCCACCCTCCTCACCGGAACCCCTCTGCCTCCAGGGACCCTGTTCCAATGCCAAAACCCTTCGGCTCAAACCCGCTTAAAATGGCGGCGACGGCGGCCTGCAGGGCCGGGCGTTTGTCTTGCTGTGTTCCAGGGTGCCCTCAGTGCCAAGAAAAACCTATCATCAGAATGCCATCAGCTATATTTATCTATCTCTCAGCGCCCCCAGCCTCCTCCTCCCGTCTGCCAAGTAGGCCCTGGGAGTACCCCTCACCCAGTGGGCTGAGGCCGGTAACCACCTGCCCGGGCTTCAGGCTGCCATGGGGGCACCAAGCCAAGCAGGCGGCCCCCTTCTCACTGGTACACAGGGGACACCCCTTCAGGGGCTGCTCTGGGCAACCCCCACCCTGCTCCTTCTGGCTCCAGCTTCCCCACTCCCTGGATCCTCTGGACTTGGCTCCCCTTCTCTCCTTCATTCCCTGACCTCCCGAGCGGGAGGCCCCAGGCCCCATCCCGAGACACTAAACCTCTGAGACGCACAGATGCTAGCAAGACCCTCAGGGACTCTGGGACAGAAAAGAGACCAACCATTCAAACCCTCAGCTATGCCAAGTCAGCAGCGGACACGACCAACAGGGCAACGTCCCTTAGTGCCAGACACTCGGGACCTTTCTACCCCAGCAGCCACACTCCAACCTAACCCTTCCCACCCTGGGACCCAGCAGACTGAGGGGTGACTCGCTAACTGTATCCTGAATCCCATACCCACACCCTCGGCCCCTGCCCCATCATGTCATGTCTGGGGTACTCCCCACCCTCCATCCACCCCGTCAGTCCTGGTCCTCTCCCCCAGAAGGTCCTGGCAAGCCCCCTGAGCACCCCCCCCCCCAAGGCAGAAAGGCGTTCCCCAGGGGCCAGCCCCTCTGAGAATGAAGCAACCCAAATACAAATTTCCAGAACTTAGGCGCTTTTTTCTCCCCTGCCCCCTCCCCCTCCACTGGCAAATGAAAACAAACAAGAAATCAAAGAGGCCTTTTGTGTGAGCACCGCGCTGACACGGCTGGGGCCTTTGAAAAGACTTCTGAATCGGACACTGAAGGCTAAAATAACTGAAGCGTGGCAGCTCCTGGGGGGGGGGGGAGGCGGGACGGCCTGGGCAAAGAGAAAGAGGGGTGGGGAACACTCCACCGTGCCCGCTCCATCCAGCTGTTGCAGGGCACCAGAAGGCAGGGGGAATATGGCGCTGGCCTGGCCGGTACGCCCCCCCCCCGACCTGCACTTGCTTAGAGGGGCCCTGGGGTTTGGCCATGCTAGGGGGGAGGCCGACCAGCCCTGCTTTCCCAGCCCCAGTGTAAGTTGCGGCCATGGCTGCAACCCTGCCAAACCCTCCCTCCCGCCCAGCACGGCTCACAGGCTGGTCGTCCCCAGGCCTTTGCCCAAAGCCTGCTGGGCACATGTGAAGCCCTACCCTTCGCAAGGATGCTCCAGAAATCCTGGGCCTGCACAGAAGCACCCCGGGGCCTTTCAGCAATCAAGTCCATCCTCCTGGCTTTGGCCATGCCAAGGTAAACCACGCCTCCGGCTGCCCAAGGGCCATGTGTTCCGGGCAAGGGATTGAGCACCGCTGGCTATCAGGCCCATGTCCAGATCCCCTCCCCCCCTTCCCCGCCGGCTCTGGGAGAGCTCAGAGAAGGGCGAGTCCTTTTGGGCCCTGTGCACCCGTCTCCACCTCAGCCACATGGGATGCGCTCAGCTGAGACCCTGTGCAGCAGGCTACACGGATGGCGCCCCAGACACAAGCAGATGGAGTAACTTCAGGCTCAGAGCTTGGTCTGGACCTTCTTGTTCTCCTCTTTGGGGCCACACCCCTGAGGCCTGCACATGAGCCCAGCCGTCCTTCCATGCCACCCAGAGCCAGGCAGTCCCCGACTCAGTAAGAGATGGCCCTGTGTGTGGCACAAGGGCGCGTGGCTGCACACTTGGTCTGCTGGGCTAGGATTGCCAGCAGTTTGGAGCCAGGAGCCCGCCATTGTCATTTTCTTCCAAACCCCATATACATGACTAGCTCACCATCAGGCTTGGGGTCTCTCTGCTCAATTTATGGGGGACCAAGGGGCCTTTAGGGAGTGATCGTTTAAAGGGCAGGAGCAACAGGCACCCCATTTGAGGGCAATGGCGACCTAAGGGCGGTGTGTCCACCCTTGGCGGGACGCGTGGCGCAGGGAGGCAGAACTGCCAAGTTCTAGAAACATCAGCCTTCATCTGGGCTGAACTCTAAGATTAGAAACAAGACCATGAGATAAAGGTATCAGAGAGATACCCATGCCATTCCAACAGCTGCCATCCCCGCTGGCCAACGCTATGTCAGCCCCTCCTCGGGCAGCCACTCCGAGCCGGATAAGTGCAAGAGATCTTACAAGCAGAGCTGACTTTAGAGCACAACGCCATCACTTCTATCGTGTGCTGAAGGGGCCTAAGGTGGGTGACAAGTGTCCCAGCACGGCTCCTAGGCCCTGTGGCTTTTGTCAGCCCTGGCACCAGATGGCGCTGTCCCGAAGAGACAGGGACCAGTGGTGGCATTTCAGGACCTTGAAAATGAGATGACAAGGTGAAATGGCAAAGGGGGGCATATAGCATGGTGGGTCCCGAGAAGCCAGCTGGCATTCCTGGGGTCCCTCCCCAGCTCTCAGCAGAGCCACCAAAAGGCTGGGCATCCAGGAGTGTGCAGGCAACACTACCACCCTGGCCTGTTCCTGGGAGCTCCTGGGTGAGGAGCCCTCCTTGGCACCCCACAGCCGGCGGCGTTCACACAACCTCCCAGACTCTGGGAGGGAGACTAAACTTAAAATCAGGCGGCGCTTCCGCTCCAAGAAGGCCTCCTGCTTGAAAAGGCCCAAGCACAGCGCTGCAGGTGCCAAACCTACGGCAGGGAGGGCCGTGGCTGCAAAGCCAGGACCTGAAGGCAGAGAGGCGGAGTCCTCGTGCAAAGGCCAACGGCCCATTCCTTCTACAGCTGCAAAAAAAAAAAAAAAAAAAGAAAGAAAGAAAAGAAAAGCCACTGCCACGACCCAAGAGGACAGAAACAAATTGCACTGCCAGGCAGAGATGGCCGAGCCCAGGAGACACGCAGATGGCCTGTCTGGGCCCCCGGATGGAACACACCAGCCACTTTTGCAGCAGAACGACGGCACTGTGCTGGGTCCGTTTTCCCGGAGCCCTTATATTTAGAGGAGGGAAAGCCAACAGGCTGGGTGGACAGTGGAGAAGGAACGGAAGTGCCACGAGGGCCCTGAGTCAGGGCTGGCTGGTGCTGGCGTAAGTGTACCACCGGGCTTCCCTCTCTGCGTTAAACTCCATCTTGGGCTGAGCTTGTGTAAAGCAATCGATGCCACCCAAGCCCCTGGCCCTTGTGGGTCCCCACTGCAGGACCCTGTGTGTGTGTGGGGGGGGACAGGAACAGGAGAAGCCAACAGCCACGCTTCGAGAAAGCCAGTGTCGGAGGAGGCACTGGGTTGTCTCAGAGGAACTGTGGATGCCGGGGAGATAGATGGGCAGTGCACGGGGGTGGGGAGGAGCATGCGGGGGCGCCAGCGGGGCCTGCCTCTCTCACACAGACAGGGACCTCCTCCATCCACCCCGGCCCTGGCCACCTGCCCTGGGGACACGGTCAAGACACAGAGCCCTCCACCCCGCTCGGCACTGCCCTTCCCTGATTCCCTGCCCCCCCCAATCCAGGCCGACTTCCGGCCAGCAGGATGGCAGTATTTGGAGCCCCATATTCCGGGAGAACGGCACCTCCTTTGCTTCCCTCACAGCTATTACATTGTCTGGGATGCAACAGGAGTTTGCAGGGGTCACAGGTTGCACTGGCTCCTGGAAGCACAGCCATGCCACCCACACTTACCCTTAGACCAAACTGACTGTCATCAAATCTGGCACTTACCAGCTCAGTCCGGTTCTAAGGCAAGGGACAAACCCCTCAGCAAGCCCAAGCAGCCCCTCACTGAGCCTGGCTCCCAGCTCCTCCACCCAGCGGCTGCTCCGGGGGAAGGCCGCGCCACGGGAGATGCGATGACCCAAGGAGGGGGTTGCACCTCCACCCTGCATGTCTCTAAACAGGTTCCCGACCACCACCATCCTGGCCCAGCTCTGAGACGCAAGAAGCAACTCCAACATGACACTTGCACCTTCTTGGTCTGTCCAGCAAAGCATGCTCAGAGCCTACGGCCTGGACCACGGAGAACACCACATGGCCGGTGTCGCGGACACTCGGCCTCAGTTCCACGTGATAGGCTACGAAATTACTCATATTCCCGGGAGAGTGACCTCATCAGCTGGGAGCGGGGCAGGGGAGGCGAGGAGGAAAGGGGCCTGCTTCCCCTGACACGGGCCTGGGCACGCTGGCCAGCCCGGAAGCTGCCCAGGAAACAGTCTTGTTGGTCACCACACCTTACCCTAACCTTAGCCCTGTGCTGGCAGCGGTCAAGAATCTGACCTCGAATAAAAGAGGCCAGGGAAACAGCTCAGCTACAAAGATCAAGAGAGAGAGAGAGAGAGATGAAGAGGAGTGTTCACTTTTGCCTTAGGTGTTCTTGGGTTGCCCGCTCTCCAAGGAGCAGGTGCAGCACCCCAAGCAGGAGCTAGAAGGGTCTCGGGATTTTCCCAGGTCATCTGTCCCCTCTAGCTCAGCCTGTGTACCCCAACTCCGGACGGCTAGGTACAGAATGAGGGGTGTGTATATTGTATAATAAATAAATATATATACACACATTTTAATTGGGTTCTTCTAAAACAGGAAAGGGACAAAAGAAAAAAAAAATATCAAGCCCAAGAGAAGGGAGGTGGCTGACGTTTGGCCCTTTGGAAAGAGGAGTTGCAATGGTCACCCTCGCCTACACTGGGGCTGGGGGTAAGGGCCTAGAAAGACCCACGGGGGCAGTAAAGCCAGCGCAAGGCTTGGGGGGTTGGTGGCTGCCCAAGGACTTCTGACCGGACAGCGCAACTAGCTCAGGGTGACAAGGAATGAGAGAATGAAGAGCCAGAAGGGAGGCCTCCCACACTGCTCCTGTCCCCAGCTCCCGGGCCCCACTGGGATTGCCCTTCCTGAAGTTTCTGTCTGGATTCAGGCATGTCATCCCTCCCAACTTTTCCCCGATCCAGCAAGGGGCTAAGCGCTAGCGTGGTGGGGTGGGGGAGACCTCAACATTTGCCTGAAGCTTCTTTTTCCTTTTTTCTTTTCTTGCTTCCTTCCTTCCTTCCTTTCTTCCTTCCTTCCTTCCTTCTTTTCTTCCTTCCTTTTTTTTTTCCTGTGAATGAACATGAAGGGAGACCCACAGTGGGTGCTCAGCTCTCTCCCTCCTGGCTCGCTCAGAAAGTCTGCCAGAGTGGAAACGAAGCCGCAGGCTTTCACATTCACATAGAGAGAGGAAGAAGGGAAATGAAGGGGGAGGAAAAAAAAAAAACAACAACAACAACCATCATACAGGCAGAGAAAGAGAGCGAGGGCGAGAGAAAGGTTTGGTAGCCCTGTCATTACGAGTTGGTTAGGCGCAGTGTAAACACACTTGTGCCTTGCTTAATCAGAGTCCCGCCCGGTTAGGTTTCAAAGGCGGCAGTAAATTGGGCGTAGCTGAGTGGAGGCTAAAAATTAACCAGCCATCTCTGTTTCAATTTGTAAGAAAACAAAAGCGGAAAAGAAATTATGAAAAGGGGGGAAAGGATTAGGGGAGGGGGAGAGCAAGAAAGAAAAGATTAAATAGGAAAACGACTTCACCCCAAAAACGCAGGCTGCGGCTGGGGAAAGCTTCCCGAGGACTCGGAACACAAAAGGCCAAGGCCATCTCCCAGTTGGTTTGTTGGGTCTATTTGTTTAAGGCCTCTTCCACAGCAACTGCTGCTGCTGCTCTGGCCATGCCCGGGCCTGGGCAAACCTTACTGTGTGTGCCAGGCCCGGGACCTTGCTTCTTCCCCCTTGTGTGTGTGTGTGTGTGGGGCGGGGGGGGGGAGGATCGAGGTGCCAGCAGGAGTTCAGAGACCCCTGTGCTGGCTTCCACTCTCTCCGCTATGAAATCGAATTTTTATTCTGCCTCTCCGTGCTCTCTGCGCACTCTCAGATCGCAGGCAAGCCCCCTCAAGTCAGAATGGCTCCCCCAGGGAGCCCCAAGAAGGTGCCTACGGAACACCCCCCCACACACACACACACACACATCCTCCCTTCCATTCATTCGGTCTAGGTCTCCTTCTCCGGGTTCACATAACCCCACTCTCCAATGAAACTGTGCCACTCCCGCCCACCCGCCTTATGCCAAATCTACTTTTTCCTGGGGCTGGAGGACCAGCGACAGGGTGGCCAGCGTCTGCCCCAGCACTTCCACAGAAGACCCCCCAGCTTAAGTCAGAGCTGTGATGGATGGAGGGGGGCGGGGTTCTATCCAACTCTCCCTACCAGCGGGGTGATTCTGGGGACATCCTGGGTCTCTCTTGAGACCCCAAAACAGCATCTCTGATGGGACCAGGCCTTCAAAACCACAGAGACACACCGAGGGGGGCGATGTGGCCGGCGGAGCTGGGGAGGGGTAGAAGGGGGAGCGCCCAGACCAGATGCGGCGGTTGGGGCGCTGGTGTGATGTCTTTAGGAGCTAAAGAGGAGCCCAAAGAAACACACCCTCCCCCCAAGTAAAACAAAATGAGGGACGGGTGCGGGCGGGGGCGGGGGAGGAGGTGAAGAGTGACCTACCCGGAGTGTGGACAAAGTAAGCCAAGTAAAGATCCAGTTCTTTGATTGTGACTCCAATGTGATGTGGCTGCACGCACAGGCCGGGGTTCGAGCACTGGGGCGACTTGTAGAGCCGCTCCCCGTCAGTACTTTCCAGCGGGATACCCTTAAACAAAATTACCATGACCAGGTCCAGCCGCCACACCTTGTCGGCCTGGCGCAGGCAGTCAATCCGCCGGATCTTGCCCTTCTGGTCGGGGTTGGAGAGCACGCAGCAGGGGGGCTTCTTGCCCGTGATGGTCAGCACGAAGTCCTCGCGGAACTCGGGCCGGATGTCCTTGCGCAGCTTGGCCAACAGCCGGGATGCCCATTTCTGCTTGATCTCCGGCTTCTCGCCCAGCAGCTCGTCCTTCACCGCCCGTTCCTCATCCTTGGACATCCGTTTCTCGTGTTTCTTGAAGTACTTGCGCTTGCGCGCCTGCAGGTTGAACCAGGTGTAGGAGAAGGCGCGGACGTGCGGCAGCAGCGCCTCGATGAACGGGTGGAACTCATCCTGCAGGCGGCAAGCCGGGAGCATGCGGGGCGCGGGAGGACGGGAGGAGGGGAGGACAGAGAAAGGCAGCGTTAGAGGGGGGCACGCCGAAAACCGCCTTCTCCTCCTCCTCCCTCCCGCCCCCACCCAACAATTTCCTCTGTCGATTGTTTTTTTTTTTTTTTACAAAAGTGGGGTTGGAAGGCACTTGAGGCTTCGCCAGCCACTTGCTCCCACCTCAGCCTCAGCAGCCACAGAGAGCCACCCGCAGCCTGTCCACACACCTATTCTCTCTCTCTCTCTCTCTCTCTCCTCTCTCTCTCTCTCCTCTCACGCACACAGACACACATACACGCACACGCTGCTGGTATCCCCCGCCAGGCTCCGTGGCGCCCATGACATCTCCATGTTTTGCCAGAGCCGTGGACTCGTGTCAGCTCGCCCTCGGCGCAGCGTCCACTCTTGGAGACGCCGGCGGACGCGCGCACAGGGCGCGCAGGGGGCCGCCTGGAGGCCCGACACCGGCCACCTCCAAGAAGACAGAAAATGACATCCGCGAGCCAGCGAGCGACTGAGCGAGCGAGAACGAGCGAACGAGCGAGCGAGGAAACGGATCTGCTTTTTCTCCTCCCCAGGCTGTTTGCATTTTTTGCTCTTCTCCGGATCCAGTTGGAACACCCACCCCAGCATTTCTTGATCAGATCTAAATCCTAAATATGAGCTCTCTCGGTCTACTCTCCACGCCGAGGGGACTGTTCAGCACCACGTTGAGGGTGCAAGAAGCACTTCTGGTTAGCACAAACAAGGTGGTGGTCTCGGCCGCAGCGGGGCTTCAAAGCAGCGTGGGGGTCTTGCGGCCCCTTCCCCAGCCTCCCACCCACGACCCCTTCACCCTCATTCCTACTCAGTCAGGTGACGGAGGGCTGGGCTGTCAGCTTTGTTTTTTTTTTTTTTTCTTTTCTTTTCTCTCTCTCTCTCTCTCTCTCTCTTTTTTTTTTTTTTGGCTTGTTTGCTTCTTTGAAGTTTTTAAAATAATCATTGATCTCTGTTTACAAAAAATAAAACTGGAAAAAAAATGGAATAATTACCATTGATCTGAAGCACCCAGCAAGGCCCAACGCCCGGCTCTGAGAGTCGGCTCTCAGCGGAGTTGTAAGTTGGGGGGCGGGTGGGGGAGGGGAGGAGGAGGAGCAGGGAGGAAGGTAAATGTTTTAAAGGGGGTTATTATTGGTGTTCTGAGGAATAGGGGCTGGGCTTGAGTGGATACTCAAACCCATCCCCCTTCCCCTCCCCACCCCACCATGCTCCACTGCACAGAAGGGGGAAATTAATATATATATTCTCCCCCCTTTTTTTTGGAAAAGGAGCAAAAAATAAAAGTCAGGGGCAGCAAAAAAAAAAGGGGAGTGTGCTGGCCACCACTGACCCCAGCTAAACAAATGACAACAACCCCCTAAATTGCCTTTTTTTTTTTTCAATTTCTACGCCTATGCATCCTTTTCCAGTTTCAAAAAAAATGCACAAATTAAAAAATGCAAGCCAACCTCCCGCCACCACGGCTGCCGCTCTCCACGTCTCTGGCCCCCACCACCATTCCTTCCAACACACACACACACACACACACACACACACACCCCGCAACAGACCCTACCCCACCCCAATACAAAACAAAAACAAAAGCCCGAAGAGGGAGGGAAGAGGCGCAGCTGAATGAGAAAGGCTTTGGGCTTTGGCAGCCGCGCCGCCGGGCTCTGAACTTGGCCCGATCGCGGGGAGAGGGGGAGCGCGCGGTTCCAGAGGACGAGGGCGAGTTCTGACCGGCTGCAGACCGTTGCTGGCAGACGCGTGCAAAAGAGAGAGAGAGGGAGAGAGAGAGCCAGCGAGGGAGGGAGGGAGAGAGGGAGGGAAGGCAGAACGGGGTGGGGGGGGAGGGAAGATCCAGGGAGGACGTGGATGGTGGGGGGGAGGAGTGTGCACGTGTGTGTGTGTGTGTGTGTGTGTGTGTGTGTGCGCGCGCGCGCGCGCGCACTCGGCGCTGGCTGGGTTTGGGGGTTTTGTTGCTCGCTTCTCTCTTTCAAACTCTCTCTCTCCTTTCACGCTGCGTCCCCGTCGATTTGCTCGTGCCAAGTCAGTAGAAAGGAGGGGAAGAGAGGGAGAGAGAAAGAAGGAGGGAGGTAAGGAGAGAGAAAGAGAGAGAGAGAGAGAGAGCCAGAGAGAAGGAAGGAGGAGGAGGAGAGAGAGAGCGCGCCTGTGGAGAGGAAGATCCTCCTCTTTGGCAAAGAGACGCTTTCCCAGCAGCCAATGGCTGCGCCGGGGGAGGAGGGACCGGGTGAGCCGAGAGGGTGGGGAGAGCCCCCGGCAGTTGGAGACCAAAAACAATTTGCCCAATCGACAAGTTCACGTCTAATGAACAAGCAAAGTCCAGCAGTTATGAATTTTTCATTCCAGGCTCCCACTCGGGTCCATTTGGCAGCAGTCACCCAACAAATTTGGGGGCTGTGTGTGTGTGTGTGTGTGGTGGTGGTGGAGGGGCGGGGGTGGAGAGAGGGAGACGGGGATCAAGGAAGACATGGATATATATGTATATATTTTTTTCTTTTGCAAGCCAGAAAAAATAAATCAATAAAGGCCTGACTGGGGCGGGCTGGTGGGGCGGGAGCCCAGAGGCCTTGGGGAAGGCAGCTGCGCCTTCCCTCCGCGTCGGGTGCCCGCGCGTCTTTCTCTCCAGCCCGCACACTCTCCCTTGTTCGGGTGCTCCTCCCGCGTGGAGGCGAGTGCGAGTCTTCCTCCCCGTCCCCCCCATGCACACACACACACACACACACACACACACACACACCTGCAAGGGGCTATGAATAGAAAGAAGAAAGCAAGCTTGGAAAGTGTTGGTGCCAGCCACACTTCCAGGGCAGGGCCCCAAGCGTTGCTGCTCCATCGCGCAGATCTGGCCACTAGCTGGCTCAGGGCGGTGGGGATGGGGTTGTGGGGAGGGTGGAGGGGGACCGTTGGAACCCTAGATCCGCTCTCCCCAGCTCCCCAGCCAGCCTGAGCCCAAAGGCTGGCCGCCTCCCTCGGCCCACACCCAGCCACGCACGCTCCATTAGCGGTGAGGAGGCATGCCAGCCCAAGGCAGCTCGGAAAACGGCAACAGTTTATTAAAATAGCCTCCTGTCACAGCACTCCACTGACAAGCGCTACGAGGCACAACCACAATCAGCCAGCTCTGGGGAGAAGCCATAAGACAAGGGGGACGGACACTGCTCCCAGGCAGGGCCAACGGGTGTCACCCACGCATCCCCCACCACCCGCTTCACTTTCCCGGCATATGCCCCAATCCACTCAAGAGCCGACTTGAGTTTCCTAAGCTCACCCCCAGATTAATTTGGCCTGGAAGGCCCAAATGCGCGCCCACACACTGGGCAAAGTACAGGTGGGTCAAAGCAGGTACCAGCGAAGTTGGGGTGGGGGGAGTATCCAGCAGTAGGGACTACAAAAAAAAAAAAAAAACCCAGAGTCTTGGGGAGAAGGTGGGGAGTGGGAAGTGCGGTCCCTGCAGCGCCACTCCACGGGGGACCCCTGGGAAGGTCTGTCCGCCCAGGAACGCCCTCTGAGCGGCCAGTCTCCACCTAGGCCTTAGAAGAGCAGTAGGCAATTTAGAAATGGGAAGAACAAACTCAACCAAAACACACCTGGTCCCGCCTGGAAGCCTTCCTGAAGCCTCCCCAGGCGCAGCCCTCAGCTGGTCTCCATGCCCCTCTCTGCCCCTTGGCTTTTAGGACCCTGGGAAGTGCCACCTCTGGACTGGCGCAGACCCCACGGCAGAGGAACGCAATCCCTCCCTCCCCATCACAGACACACACACACACACACACACACACACACACACACACACATCCTTGCTGTCTGTGCCCAACATCCCTGAACAGTTGTCTTCAATGAAAGGAGTTAGCTCAGGGCTGAGAGAGAGAGAGAGAGAGAAAGAGAGAGAGGGAGAGACAGAGAGAGAGCACGAGCCAGGGACAGGCCTCCGGGTGGTGTTCAATAATTCACACAATCGGCTTGGGTGTTGTCGGCCAAGGATCCAAGGATGGCAGTTGGCCTGGCGACTTGAACCACCAAACCTTTGCTCTCTGCCCCCCGCCCTCTGCCCCTCGAGGAGGCGACCAGACTTTGTAAAGTCAAGGAGAGGCTGCACCAACCACAAGTGACTTTGCACTTGGCATTGGGGTTGTTGCTCTGGTGTTCACGTTTATCCTAAATCTAAATTTATCCCACGTGCAGTGGGGAGCGCCCGACGGGGAGCCTCCTGGGGAATCCTGGCTGGTTTCTTCCAAGAACTGCAGTGCTGTTGTTGGGGTTGGGGTGGGACGGTTGGGGGGGGTTCTCAACTACAGGGCCATGGGGTCAGTCCCTTGGGATGGTGGAGCTGGAAGGTAGAGGGGGGGCGGATCCATAGGGATATCAGGGACCTAAAACTGAAGGTTGGCACCCAGTGGTGGGAGGCAGCGGGGCGATCAGAGCTCTTGGAGCCAAGGGATGGTGGATGCAGGGTGTGTCTCTCCTTTGGGGCCTCAGGGGCTCCCCTCAAGAGCAAACACTCAGTTGATTGTCCTTCTCGGGCCTGTGGCCATAGCCTTGAAGGTGGGTGAAGGGGCCTCAGGAGGCCTCTCCCTTCGGCCCGCTACCTGGGGCAGGGGGGCTGTCTCCCAGCCGAAGGCCATTCTGGAAGGGCCAGGTCCGCCCAGAGTATTCTAAATCCTTAAGAAATGGGGGTGGGGGATGCAGACGTCTCGAGGGCTCACACAGAGAAAATGCCCAGGTTCCACTGGAAACCCCCCCTCCACCCCACAGCCAGCTCTCCTGGCCCCCTCAGCCTGAATGCCACTGGTGGCAGCCAGCAGGCCAGACACGCCCCTCCTGGAGCCCCAGACAAAAGGCACTGTCCCCCTTTTGTTAAAATTAGTTGGAAGATTACCTGTCCCAGGCTGCCCCCCCACCTCCGGGCTCTGCACCCTGCTGTGTGTGGGGGGGGTGCATGGAAACCCAACCCCACCCCCAGGGGGGCTTCTGCTGGCTTGTGCTGGAGTGGTTGGCCAGTGTCTGGGCTGGGGCAGACTGAGCTGAACGAAAGAAGACAGAGGGAAGGGAGAGAGGGGGGCCCCGGAAGGTGTGCTCCCCCCAACCCAGAGTCCTAAAAATTCAGTCGGCCTTTTGATTTCCAGAAAGGAATTTTCCCCCCCCAGTCTTTGTGAAAGAAAGAGCTCTTTCTTTTATTGTTGAGAATGTAAAATTTGGTTTCAAAAAAAAAAGTTTTTACTGAAACATTTCTAAAATAATAAATACTTGTGAAGGTTTCAGGCTGCTTTAGGAGAACGCGTCCCCCACCGCCCCACGCCCCCAGCCCCTGACAGGAGGCAGGTCCCCGAGAGAAACAGAGTGAGCAAAAAGCCACATCTCAAAAGTGCATCAAACTGGAGGGAAGGCAAATTGCAAAGGAGGAAGACCTGGATGCAGGGGTGAGGAGGAGAGAGCCAGGAGAGGGGTGCAAAGGGGAGAGCAAAGACGCCTGGCAAGGACTCTGGGACAGGGGCACGCACGTGTGCACACACACACACACACACACTGAGATAACCACACACTATTACAGTGAGAGAACACGCAACGCGTGGTTTTCCAAAAGTCCGCACGAAACACGCCCCCCACCCCCCTCACGGCGTTTCCTTTGTGGAGTCCTTGGGAGGACAAACAAGAAAACATGCACGGGGAAGGTCTTCCTTGCTCACGTGCACAGCGTGAAACAAATTCTACAAGGAACTAGTAGAATCCACGTCCCAACCCGAAACAGGTTTCGCCACTGGCCGGCGTACCTGCAAACGGCCAAACCTCTAAGAAGTACAAGGAGTCGCTGTTTCAAGACTAGGACGCTGTCCGGAGTTCTCTTTATCTTAATAGAGAGAGAGAAAAAAAAAAAAAAACCCTCTCTATTAACTTCTGCAGGTTTTAAGGCCCACACAGTGTCATTTCAGGCCCCTACTGCATTGGGGGAACTAAAAAAAAAAAAAAAAAAAAACAACCACAGAATGCAAAAATGGCCACCAAGCTTCCCCCCATCCTTGGTTCCCTCTTATTCCTGGCACTTTATAATTCAGCTTTGGTCTAAGATTTAAAAATAATAATAATAATAAAATTAAATAAGTCTGCAGCGTCAGGCCTCAGAGAGAGAGAGCATGCTCCGATCTGAGCCCACCGGGTCCCACTTGCAGGCACGGGCAGGCCGGGGACTCTGCAGCCGCGGCCGCCAGCAGCACCGGGCGGCAGGGAGTGAGCCGGGCGGCTGATCCTCGGGGTTGGGTGAGGCCTCCCCTCTGTCCGAGGGTGCCAGGAATGGGAACCGGAAAATGCACTCTGCAGGCAGGCCGGGAGAGTTTGGACAAAGCGGGTTTTTGGCTGCCTTGGGCCTGTTCGCTCTGCTCAGGGAGAGGCGGCCGCGTGCACGGTGGCGTCCTCCCAGCTACTGCCTGATGGGTCGGCTGTCCTCGCTGCCTGTCCTCGCTGCTCCTCCTCCGCATCCTGCCCCAGCGGTGCTGAGTCCAGGACAAGGTCTGTCTTTAGAAGCAGGCCGCATACCACCTCCCCACCCTCCCTTGGCTTTCCTCAGCCTTTTCTCTTCCTGACGACAAAATCCCGGGAGTGGTGGCCTGGGACCGGGCCAACAGGCAGCCTCGTTCTGGCTCCAAACGCGCCTCTGCTCCAGGCACATCTCCCCTCACCCTCTTGGCACGGAATGAAACAGGGCAGGCACCGGGGTACCGGGGAAGGCGAGCTATTCTCTCTCCGGAGCGCCTGGAAACTGTTTGCTCTCGGCTCATCCTCTATGGGAAACCAAAAACCTCTAGTTTTTAAAGCATTATTTAACTTGAAGTTGAGAAGGCCAGAGTGCGGATACGACTTGCTACAGGACACACACACACACACACACACACACACACACACACACACACGCGCGCGGCGTGTGCAGTGCCAGGGGGAACAGCGCGGTGCCTCACCCACTCTGGTCAGCTAAGGTCTAGGGGAGGGAAGGAATCCCACAGGTGAGTGTCATAACTTCCCCCACATAAGAGTTGCTGGAGAAGCCCTGGGCACCCAGAGGCCCCATATCAGGGTGTCTCCACGCCCACTGCAGAGGCCCCAGAGGTAAATGCCCTATTTAAGGCTTTCAGGCAGGGAGTAGGGGCTGGATTGGGCTCCTCGGGAGAGAGCTGGGGGTCTCTCTCTCTCTCACACACACACAGAGTGCCTCTCTGCCCCAGCCGGGCCTGCACACCCTGGTTCCTGGAATATTCACTACAACAGCCAGATCCCAGGGCCTGCATTGCTTTTTTTCTGCCACTTCTTCTTTCTAAAAAAAAAAAATAATAATAAATTAAATAAATAAATTATGTTATAATTTTATTGTTCAAGGGTTCGGTGGGGGGTGGGTGTGTTTTTTTTTTTTCCCCACAAACTCTCCAAATGGCTTGCTCCCTGCAACTATTTTATTATCAGGATCATTGCCAAGGAAACCCCGAGAATCCTCATTTCTTCAGTACCTGGCCCCTGCTGAGGGGAGGCTGGCACGGGGCGCCCTGGGCAGCCCGGGGTTGTCCCTACCCCTCGGGCCGAGCCCAGCTCTCCCCTCCGGCTGGTCTCTTTTCTTTCTCCCCCTCCCGCGTCCTACAGGCTCCAACACAAACTGTTTGCACGGGGAAATCTCCCCCTATGACCCGATTCAGCGTACACAAGGGAAAACTGTGGGGGACAGACCCAACGTCGTAACGAACTTGAGTTAATTAATGCCAGGGAAGAAAAGAGGCGCCCTGGCTCTGTTGAATTACGGTTCAGTAGCCCTTTCACTGTGCTGTGGGTGGAGGAAAAAAAAGAGAGGCTTTTTGGTTCAAATATTTTTGGGGGGCGAACAGAAAACAAAAACAGCCGCCGTGGGCAGAAGGGCCCCGAGGAGGAGGAGAGCGGAGCTGTGTCGGTACCTGCCCCGGGAGCAACGGGAGCTGGAGCAGCGGAGGAGGGAGCCGGGCACGGGACTGCCGAGGGACGGCCGCCTCCCCTGGCTTAGTAGGCGGGCCAGCGGGGGCCGTGTGGGTGCAGGGATGGCGGTGAGGTGGGTGTGTGTGAGGGGGGCAGACAGAGAAGGGAAAGAGAGAGGAGGGCCTTGACCGACGATCCTTGGGCCTGTTCAGAAAAATCCTGGTACAAATGCATAATTCTCACACGCACACACACATACCATCCCTGACTCCTCAACAGCTCAATTTGAATAGGACTGCAAAAAGAAAAAAAAAATTTTTTTAACAAGGTAGAGAACTGAAGGTAGGGATGGCAGGAGTACAAGAAATTTAAGTGTGTCAGAGGAGAAAAAAGAAGAGGGTGGTGGGGGGAAGAGGTGGCAGCTGGGGGCGGGGGACAACAGCTGCGAGGTGGCTTTCCAGATGTGATGTGGCTTTCCAGATGTTGGCAGCAACGCCTAAAGTGACCAGGAATGTCTTCCTCCCCCTCCTAAGATGGGCGCCCCCTCTGGCTACACCTCTGTGTGGGGTGTTGGTGTTGCTACCGTGGGGACGGGCTGCCGGGTCTCCGGCAACACAGCTCTTCCACGTTTGGGTTGGTTTTGTTTTCCTTCAAAATCAGTCCGCATTGCTTCTCGGCCTTTTGGCTAAGATCAAGTGTGTAAAATCAGCCCACAATATAAATATATATATATATATATATTTTTTTTTTTTACAAGCTCTCCCACCAACCCTAGCAGGAACCACCAAAAGCAGTTGACTAGAAGGCACTTGTATCTCAATTAGCATTATTAATCATCTGGTAATGCATAGCCTTTTCTTTACCTCATTTATTATTATTATTATTATTATTATTATTATTATTATTATTATTATTATTATTATTTTAACTGGAGCTGGGGCCCTTGCATGAGCTGCAAGCAGGCCCGCTTGGCGCGCTGTCACTGGAAACACTTTCATAAAATGAACACACCCAGGGAACTCCACCCAGATTAACCGCTGCCCAACAGGCCTCAGAGGCTGCGACGAGAGCTCACGGGGCTCTGGTGTCTCCGGCCCAGCTCCTGCTGACACCTGTGAGTGCACACAGGCCGTGGAGCACAGGGACCCACTCTGGCATCCCCCGTAGCCCCTCATCCTCCCAGCTGTGGCACCTTGCACGTGTGCGCGTGTGTGTGCACGCGTGTAAGTGCTACAGGCCCTAAATGTCTGTTCAGTTCTGACCCCGTCAACCACAAGGTGGTCAGCTGCACACAGTGGGCGTTGGCAACCAGCAAGGCAGGTGCTGCGGGCCAAGGGGGGCATACCAAACAGCCTCAGCAAGCCGGGGCTCTGCAGCCACCCTGCCCACTGTGCCAGCCCCCGGGGGGAGAGGGGGAAGCCGAGCAGAAGCGGAGGCAGCAAAGAGACAGAGTGGGCGGCTGCGCCCAGCTAGGCCTGGGGTCCTGGTATCCCCTTTCTCAGGCTGCAGCAGCGAAAGGAGGAGCACCCCACCCCTCTTCCCTGGCTCCAGCCCCAGCTGGCTCACCCCCTCTCCACGCCCCTCACTTTCACTAGCACTAAATTTACTTTATAATTTTAAAATTAAATTGGGGAGAAAAAAAAAAGCAGGAAAGAGAGAGAGAGCACCAAAAGCAAAACACCTCCCACAATCTCTCTCTCTCCAAGGAGGCGGTGGGGGTGTGCTGGAGGAGGGGGGAGTCTCTGCTTATGTAAAAAAAGACGAATGCAAGGGTTGCCCGCACAGTCTAAGCACAGAATAACAAGGAAAATAAGAGACATTTAATTAAAAACACCTGTAGCAAATAACGAACTCCCTCCACCAGCACGCACAGCAGCCGACCCCCGGCTGCCACGCCACCAGACACCTGTGGGTACCAGGCCCTATTTCCTGCCCACGTCGGTCGGCCCTGTTCTTCTCTTGGGGAGCTGCGTCTTTGCCTGGAAGGAAGACCCAGGGAGACAGCCTGGCCAAAGCAAACTTCCACGGTCCCCCTCCAGAAAGAACCCCCTGTGCCCCCTGCTGCTCCAGGTTCTCCTTGCCTTAAAGGGCTCCCGGCAGGTTGGGGCCCGTCACTGGTCCTGGACCCTCCTTTCGTCCCTTCTTCAAGCCTCTCTCCCAAATCCAGGCCTAACTGGGCAATGGCATGGGCCTAGCCCAAAGTGGGCAGCTCTCTTGGATACCACCGCCATCAGGGCTACCAGGAGCTGGAGTTGCGGGGAGATGGGAAAGGACCAACTGTGCGCCTGAGCGGAGAGCGTAATCCTGGGAAAGGCGCTGCGGCCAGTCTGGGGCGAGGCTGACCTTTTCGCTAAGCGGCAAGGCTGGGTCTAGGGCTGGCATGGGGTCGGGCGTGTCCCAGAGCGTGGCCGTTGTCTTCCTTTGTCATCCCGTTGCGGTAGAGACCTGTGAGTTGGGGCCCAGAGCAGGGAGGCTGGGGGTGGGAAGAACAACCCGGCTGCCTGACCAGCCGGTTCCAAGTTTCCTGGCTTCTGCCAGTTTGGGGATTTGCGAATCAGACCGGAGCGGAGGGAAAGGCGGGTGACACGGGGAAGAGAAGAAGAAAGGAAAAGGGGAGGGAAAAAAAAAAAAAAAGAAAAGAAAAGAAGCCGGCGTTAAACCGAACCAGCTCTGCCGAAAAGCGCGCTTTCCGCCCCTCCGTAAGACAATGTTGAATGGAGAGGACTTATTTCTCACTCTTTAATTATTCCAATGCTTCGCATTATTTAAAAAAAAAAAAAACCACACACATTAGCCAATGATATATTCTAACCCTCAACAAAGCTGGTATTTTTCTCTGATTACAGACTTTGCCACGGCAAACCCGAGCTCCAGCGACAGCCGCAGCGCGCAGAAGCGCGCTCCTGAATGAGACACGATTTTCTGGGGGGAAAAAAAAAAACCCGTCGTCACGGCCTTGGCACTGCTTCCAGCGCAGGCTCAGCGGCTGAGACACCCCGGGGGCCCCCCACCCCAAGCTCAGGCCGCGGGCGACCGCGCCGAGGCTGGCTGCTGTCGCGGTCGCGGAGCTGCGGTGGCCGGCGACAACCCCAGCGCGTCACGGGCAGGCGCGCAGTTTCCTTTTTTAACAGCCTGTTTCTATCATTCAGCCTTGGTCTCACAGGCTTTTTTTTTTTAAGTACTAAAACTCCTTAAAATATATTTTTATATATATATATTTCTTTTTAAAAAGAAAGAACAGTTCTAAACAATAAGCGGAGGAGTGCGCAAGAAGCTTCGGGAACTGAGGAGTGGAAGCGGACCTCTGCTGCATCGTGGGGTGCAGGGGTGCGCTGCAGGGCTGAGCGCGCGGGGCTTCGGGGTCACCTCCTCGGGTGCAGGCGGGGCGGGTTGAGTCACGCTCACAAAGTGGAAAAGGGAAAAAGAATTTCACACACCATCAAAGCGCGTGGAAGTAATGGGGTCCGGGAGAAGTGAAGTTTTAGGATGTGCGCTCGCCTCTCAGGTGCCCGGCAGATCCGGGCGCTTTCTCGGAATACCCCTACCCCATCCCACGCCCGGGTCGGCTTCCAGGGGTAAGGGGGATAGCTTTTGGGTAACTCCCATCCCTCGCCAGCATTCTCCTTCAACAGTTAGGTGGGCGCCCACGTTTACAGCTTCTCCCCCCACGCCCCTGGCTTTGGGAGCAAAAGGGGTCGCGTGGTGGAGGCGGGGGAGGCTTGGAACAGTCCTCCCCACCCCAGTTCAAAGAAGTCAGAACCTGAACGGGCAGCTGGTGTGGATGGGTAAGAAAGGACTCACTCGGAGGGGAGATATAGAGGGCCTTTTTTTAAAAGGGGGTTTTCTAAAAAGGCTGCGGGACCAAGACAGGAAAAGAGGGGAAGAAAAGTACATTTTCTGCCACTTAAGTCACTTTTCTCCCCAACTCGGCCTCAGTGCTTGCTGGAGGCCAAACGCCGCCCCCCACCCGCCCCCCAGCCCCCAGCCAGCCAAAGCCTTGGAACAAACACAAATATCCCCTCGTTATTTTGCTCCCCTGACCGCCCTCTCCCACCACCATCCCCCTCCCCCAGAAAAAATAAAGAAGGAGGCGGCCTGGGGATGGCTGGAAGGTTCCTGGCAAGGCTTGGGGCTGGAGGCAGCGAGAACGCGCACGCCATTTCCCTTAAACTGCCCTGGGATACTGGGTCGGTGAACCCCCAGACTTCGCACCTCCCCGCGCCCTGCAGCCAAAGCAGCGCCAACACAGCTCTAGCGCGCAGTGGTCCTGGCTCGGGTGTCCAGGTACGCACAGGAAGAAGGGGACACGGAGGCTCTAAGAGCCCTGAGCCACAGTCCCCCCAAAACCCAAATGTGTACCTGCCCGGGAAACTGAGCCTGACTCAGCTGCCGGGTTAGACTTTTTGGGTATTTCCACTATTTGCGAGCACCCCAAGGCCGAACCTCAATGAAGAGGCAAGCGAAGTGGGGAGTCCCTGTGAGTAGGGAACCCCATCCTAGCGGGAGAGAGCCGCACCTACGTACTGCAAGGTCCAAAGGACGCCACTAAGGCCCCCTTGGCCCTCAGAGGACTCAAGCCTGCACCGGGCGTCATCCCCACCTCGCGTTTCTCCCTCCTCCGCTACGGGGGCTCGTGGGCCCGCGGAAGGATGGGAATGGGGAGTCCGCGTCTTCATTTCGACTCTGGTTGTGGCGCCCATGCGCCGCGACGCCCTGAACGCTCCACTTGCCGCCTTTTTCGCCACCAAGCCCGCGCAAGGCCCTACTGGGGTGCCCCGGGGGGGCGCGCCCCTGAGACTCTTACACGCCTTCTCCTCCCAATACAAAACCCCAGGGCCCCGGTGCAAGGATCCACGGGGCTGGCCTCCCTTGCCGGTCGTGGGGCAGGTATGCAAGGCTCCCGGCCACGGCCAGCCTTGGGCAGAACATCCGTGGGCGGTGGGCACCTGTCGAGGGCGTGCCAGCAGCAATGCCCAGTAAGGCCATGAGGCGCTTCCTCAGATCTTGGAGGAGAAGGATAAAGGGCTTCAAGTCAAAACGCTGCGTGTGGAAGCCCTTCCCGTCGGAGGACCAGGAAGGGACACGGGAAGATGGGAAGGAAATTGCGAGAACAGTCTATTAGAAAAAAATAATATTTTTTTCCCCACCTGCAACAGGATAAGGAACCTTGGAAGCTTTCTGCTTGGGGGCACCCCTCCCTAGACCGCTGTTTGGAAAAACAAGAAGTTCCAACCATCCCAAAGCCACCTGCCCTCTATCCCTCTCCCGCTCCCGAGTTGCCGAGGGCTCACCGGGGAACAGGCCTTCCAGTAAGGCGCTACTGCCAGGTGGACAGGGACAGCGGGGGCTGACAGCGCCCTCGCTCGCCCACCCAGTGCCCCTGGACAAGCTGACCTCTTGAGTGGGAGTAGGACTCTCATAGGTGTGTGGATAAGGATTTGGGGACACGAAATGGCCTCTTGGTAGAGGAATACTCTGGTAGCAAGGGCAAAACGCACGCAGTCAAAAGAAGCCACCGTCTCGCCAGGCCCACAGCAGCACGGGAGCCAGTAGCACTAGGGCAGGTCTTGGGGGGCGGGTGGGTTGGAGGGAGGCCTCGGCGTTTGGAGAAGTAGGGTGTCTGTGGCGGGGTGGGGGTGGAGAGAGAGAAAGAGAGCAGAGAGCGGGGCGCTGCCACCGCCTTGCCACACGTCCCTGTCTGGCGAAATGAGTTTTCAGGTTTTGGAAGAAGCCTCGTGGGGGCGGTTGAAATCCAAGTACAAACGTGGCGCGGGAAGGGCGAGGAGGAGCGGTTCCTAACATATAAAAATATATGTGCATAAAGGTAGAAACGTCAAATATAGAACACGCAGGGGCGACACTGGGCAGCCGCAGTTTCTAGGCGCTGTCACCTGTGCCCCCAGGGATAATTGGGGAGGCGGGTGTTCCGGGAGAAGCGGGGAGGTGGGGGTGCTGGGGAGGGAGTGTTGAGAATGAGGTCTGTCTTTCCAGTCCCCCCCCCCGCCCCCCACCACTTGAATGCGCGGTCGGAGCCAGGTGCCCTGGGGCGGCCTGGCAGCTGTGTGGCTCACGTGAATACGCGCGTGTGCAGGTTGGCGAGGTGCGCGCCCGCGTGGGCCAGGAGACACGGGCGTGGGTTCTTACAGGTTCGCGGACTCCACTCGGGACCAGGAATCTCCCCTGCTGCCCCCACCCTCCCGATGGCAGGGCCACGGGGCAGAACCCCCTCATCTGAGTTTAGGCAAAGAGTGTTTGCGGAAGTGAAATGAGCGGACAGAGGCCTTGGGGGTGGGGGGACCCAGGGATTGGGAATGAGGCGTCCTGCAGCCTTACAATGGGCGGGGGGGTGGGGGTAGGGGCATCCAGTCTAGGGGGGAAAGTGCATATAAATGTTGCAACGCGACCCTCTCGTCCGGCGCGGATCGGAGCCACGGTGCCAGAGGCCACGGTGCCAGAGGAGAGAGAACCTGGAGTTTTGCGAGCGTGGGTGCTTGCGTTCAGGTCCAAGGGTGGGAGCTCCTCCAGGGGCGCCCTCTTGAATCGCCACGTGCTCCGGGGCCGCGCTGCCGCCAGGGCTAAGCAGAGCCCGAATCTGGTCCCCCCCAAGCGGGTGGGCCAAGGGGCAGGGCCGCCAAGCCTGGAGGGGCCTCCGCCGGGATGTCGTTGGAGTCTTGTTGGTTTTGGCGGAGGCCACTCCAACAGGGGAAGCCCCGGGGACCAGGCAAGGAGTGGGGAGGTGGGGGGAATGGGAATGGAACAAAGACGGGGAAAGCAAAGAGAGAAGGATGGGGGCGGGTTAGAGAGGAGAAAAAGGAAAATTCTGGAAATGCATGCACATGGGCCCCAGCCTCTGGGAGCCTACTGCCTGTGCAGGCCCAGAACCCACCATGACCAGGCTAGCTGAGCTAACGGTGACTTCTGGCACCCCTGCCCCCAACAGGACAGCAGCACAGGGGGCACAGGGAGACCCCTCATTGCCCAACCCACACTTGAGACACTCAAACGTGGGGTTCCACACAGAAGCCTCCCTTTTCTATTAGTCCCACACACACTGCCCCACTGAGGGGTTTTTGGGGTGCCACGTGCCATGAGGATTAGAGGTTCCTTGCCCCACTGTTCTTTCAGCCCAGGTTTGAGACCCCCTAGACGGTGGGGGACAGTACACTCCTTTCCCCAGGGGTGAGGAGGGGTCTTGTAAAAACTTGAGTTTCCCCATCTGGGCCATAGGACCGTGCCTAGGGGGCAGGTGGGAACAGGAAGCCTGGGTTGCCCTGAGGAAGCTGACCAGGCAGAGCAACTTGTTTTTAAAGGCTTACCTGCTCCTGCCTGTTACACTGAAGGGTGGTGGGGAGAGGAGGGGGATGGTGACCTTGGCATCTGACCTTGCGGCCTCTGTTGGCTCATCTGTAAAACAGGTTACTCCCACGCAGGAGGGTCGCAGGAGGTCACAGGTGCCCGCCCACTGCCCGGTCCCCCCTCCGTTGGTATTTTGCCATCGATGACTGTTAATTTGATGGTGAGGCGTCTGTGACAAGCTGTGACGCCGAGTGTGATCGTGTGAGGCTGGCTGTGGGTATGTACGCCTGTGCCGCTCTGTGTGTGTGTGTGGTGTGTGTGTGTGTGTGTGTGTGAGACTGTGCGTGGACGACAGATTGTGCCGGTGTGCCGCGGTGCCTGTGACAGGCTGTTACCACACGACAGACTGTGGGTGGCGGGGTGTTGCCGGCGTTGACTGCGAAGGGGAGATGAGGCAGTGTGTGTATGTGTGGGGTGGTGGGGAGCTGGGACTGGTCGGTGGCGGGGAGGAACCCTGAAAACCTACCCTGGCGGGGGACTAGGGGAGGGGTGTCAGCCTGGTGTCCCCCCCGGGCCTGGACTTGTCACTTGTCTTCCATGGTGGCCCGCTGTGTGTGACACAGCCTCAGGCTTCCTCCTGGGGGTTGGAGCTATCCAGGAGGGGTGGTCGTGAGACTCCCGGCCGGTTGGGCTGGCATTGGTAACAGGGGTACCTGTCACCTGTCACGTGGGATCGCGCTCCAGGCCTGGGCAGGATGAGAGAGAGAGCAAAAGGAGAAAAGACTGGGGGGTTGGGGTGGGCATTGAGAGACGAGGCCCCTCCGGGCCCACCCCATAGGTGGCAGCTTTCTAGCCTGTGCGGGGCACATGGGGGCCTGGCTGAACTTACACGCCAGGCCCCTTATGAAGTGGGGTTTGCAAAAAAGTTTGTGGAAAATCTACTTTATCTCTTCACTCCCCCCGAGCACAGGTTGCCAGGGGCCCCTGTGTGCGGCAGCCAAGCCCCCCACTGGCTTCCCTCTAGGAAAAACAGGGCAAATAGCAAAGTTTCTTGTGATTCCCTCCATTTTTTTTTTTTACGAGTTACAGACAAGAGAGGGGCCCCCTAGAAACTGAAGCCTCTACGGGGGCTGGGGAGGGGATTTTTTTTTTTAAAGTCCACACTAAATTTCTATGAAAAAAAAAAAAAAAACCTATATACTTACAAGTTCATTTTTTAAAAAATGGGTCGGGGCGGGGGGAGAGAGGGCATGAAAGCAAATCTACTTTTGATTGTTCCAGACTTTTTATTATTATTTTAAGTGTCGGCTGGGGCAGAGTGTGGGGTGACAGGAACTCTGCACTTGGCGGGGGGATGCAGGAACTGTGGGTGTGTGTGTGGGAGTGGGGGGTGACACCCTGCCCCACCACGGGGCCTCGTGGGGTGTCACTATGCCCCTGTGCGTGTGTTACATCCCATTGGACACAGGCCTCCGTCTGCATGTCCGTCCATGGCCGGCGGCAGCTGTGTGTGTGTGTGTGGGGGGGACAGGAGTCAAGGCACACACTCCCCCCCCACCACCTCCAGCTCACACTCCCAACCCCCCTCCCCCGGAAAGTGTGTCTTTGATACTTGTGGCCTCGGCAGCGGCAGCGAAAAACAAGTTTCCACAGGGCCACTTTGGGTTGAGGCCAGGTCGTCCTCAAATAACATCAGAAGTTACTTAGCAAACTTTGTGTAGTGCCGACAGAGGATCGGGCAGCAGCGGGCTGGGAGGGGGGGAGGGCAATAAACCGGTTCTGCTAAAGTTGGGGGGGGGCATTGGTGCCCAATGTCAGCTTTGACTCCCCCATTCCACTCCACCTCTGGGGCAAGGAAATCAATTGAACAGACTCCCCCCCCACCCCCATCCATAAACACACCATTCCTCTTCCTCCTTCCCCTCCTCTTCCTCCATGGCCAGCTTATGCCTTGAACCTGGGCTGAAGTACCCGAAGTGCCCACCCTGGCAGCCAGGGAGTTACCAGAAATGAAAAGGGCTCTGCCCACCTCGGGGCTGAAGATGCAGGGAAAAGCTAAGCCGGCTTCTGGTGTGGGCCCCTCTAAATGTGCGCACACACCCATGTACCCACAAAGCCTCCTCCAGGTGCTTCTCTCCTTACCGCCCCCCAGACCCCGCTCCTCCAGGAAACAGCGAAGACCCAGGAGCCAGCCATGGCGGCCTTGGAAGTGAGATTGGCGCCTCCGGGAAAGGGGGAATGGGAGAAGATGCCAAAAATGGTGAGCATTTACAGGCACAGAGAGAGAGAAAGGCAGGAAGGAGCGGGTGGGAAGATGGAAGCCAGGCGGGTATCCATGCCCAGCTCTCAAAGGGGCACTGGACAATGCCTTCTCGCGAGCGGGCATTGGCAGAGTGTGCATGCTGCGGAGGGGCGAGCACATGGGGGACAAGCCCCAGGTGGCACAGGGCAAGCAAGGGACTCAGATGCATCGAGCTCTGCTACCTCCCGCACCTCCATCCGCGCCCCCCCCACCCCCACCCGCTGCAAGCTGTAATGGAGAGTGGCAACAGCAGCCGTTCAGCCCTGCCTGGGCATGGGGTGGGGGTGGCGGGCAAGGCAGGGGGCCAAACCAAATGCCACCGGCTGGGCACAGCAGTTGCCAGCCCGCAGCGGCGGCGACCCCACCAGCCAGCCAGGAGGAGCTTCGGGGGAGGGCTGGGGTGGGGATGGGCAGAGAGGGTCTGGGGCCTAGTAGGCAAGGCCAGCCCCCTCCTCCACCCTCACTACACATTATACACACATACAGCTCAACCCCCACCCCAGACTATGGGCAGGTCCCCAAGACCCTGAAAAATGATGGCATAGCCTGGTACTGCCAGGGTGACAGGCTGGGGTAAAAATAAACCGAGCCCGCCCCGGGGAGCTAAATCGAGGGGCCCAGGTGGAGACGCCTCTGGGGCCAGCAGCTGCCCCCGCCCCACCCCCCTGGCTCGGGGTGCCAGGGTTGGGAATCTGGGCCCATGGAGGCCTCATGGTGCGTGTGTGTGTGTGCAATGTTTTAAGAGGAAAGACCTCGGCCCCTCTTGCCCATTCGGTCTGCAGCAGAGGTGGCCTTCCATCGGTAGGCATGAGGACCTGGATAGACCCTGCTAACCCTCACAGCCATGGGCTCCAAAGCTTCCTTTTTTTCCTCAAGGGGCAAGGCCAAGGGCCTCCGCGAGGCCACCATCCTGGAGCTACAAGCTGGACAACATCGACTTTTTCCTGCAGAAAATCCACAGCCGCCCCGCGCTCTCTTCCCCGCCCCACCCCCACCGGCACTGTCTTCGGGACCCATTTGCTCCCTTGTTGATCAAGTTCACCAACAGTCGGCCCTCCTGCCCAGGCTGGTACCTTTCGCTCCCTGCCGAGCCCCCAGGGCCTAGCACAAGGCCTGGCACCCACAAGGTGCTGGGTAAATATTTATTGAAGGAATGCATAGTCTCCTTTCCTACCAACACAGCTGCACCCCCAGCACCCAACCACCTCCGGCTGGGTGCCCCGGCAAGGTGTGCGAGAGGACATCCAAACCAAAGTGGGGGTGCAAGGAGAAGCTCACCGATGGGGAAGCGAGGTACATGAGACCACTCCCTCGGGCTCCCGGGACCCTCAGCCCTGGCCAGGAGACCACGTCAAGGTCAAAGTGCTTTCAGAGGCCGGGACACACTTTTAGGGAACGCGAGTGTGTGCAGGCAGGCCAGAGGATGACCTGCTGACTCCCCGGGCGGGACCTGCGGTGACAACGGGGTACTTGTCCGGCACACAACGGGATTGAGAGACAAGCTGGATAAGGCCCTGGGCATATGGGACAGGGAACAGGAGCGCACCGGCCACGGGAGCTGTGGCTATTTTTAGGGATCCACATGCATTTTGCCATCACCGTGTTCTGCACGCTGCTGTCCTTCAAGATGTCCCAAGTCCAAAGTCTGAGCTCTAGTGAAGCCACATGGCACAGGGTCTCGGGGCTTAGCTCCGGCCCTGTCTCCTCTCTCTCCGATGTGTCCACATTCCCCCCACTCCCACCCCAAGCAAGACCTCTGAGTCCAGATGTCCCAGGCATCGGTGGGTAGGTGGCCTCCTGAGCTTGCCCCCCCTCTTGGAGTTCTACAATAGCACGAGAAGGATTTGGAGGTCCCCCGGAGAAGTCTTCCCGGGGTTCAAGCTCAAAGACATCCAGTAGGGGAGATGCAGGCTGGCGGCAAAGGAGTGGGGTCTGGGGTCGTGCCACAAGGCCAGGTCACCTCCAATCCAGGTGTGAATTCTCACGTGGACGTGACTCTGACCTCCCAGGGTGAGGACAACAACGCCAGCTACACCCTTTGTGCTGGGTGTCTGCAAGGGGGGAGGGGCACGGCTGCCTACGGGACAACTGCCAGGGACCCCACGAGCCAGTGTGCACGTGTTACAGAGTGTCACCCGCCACTTGCCAGGGTGTGATGTGTGAGTTTGTGTGTGTGTGCACGCGCTGAGGGAGAAGAGAGACTCAAATCCATGTATGCCTGGAGTGCCTCTGTGTGTGTGTGTGCATGTGTCTGAGTTATATACACTGTTGCCATTTGGCACTGGACCATTCTTTTTTTTTTTGAGGGGGATGTGGGAAATGGGGGCTGCTATACACACCCCCCCCCGCCGGCCTCCACCCACCAGATGTCAATATCTCCCCTTCCTTCAAGTGCAAAAATCAAAAAACATATCTGTATATGCCCACATGGGTCCACACGGGGCACGATCGTCAGAATGACAGCAGGCTAGCCTGTCCGGGTGTGTGCCCCTGTGTGCTGCGCACACTCCTGCGTGTGTAGGTGCGCCATGGGCATCCTCAGTCTGTGTGTTTGTGTGTGTGTGTGTGGGAGGGGTGAGTGTACCTTGCCAAGGGTCCTGTCCCGTGGACACTGCCATGCATGTCTAACGGTACCAGTCTGTGCTCCTGTGTCGGGCACCCTTCGGGTGTCACGTCTCCTGGCTGCGTTCTGGTGCGGTTGGTGCTTCTGTGTGTGTGCGTGAACGCGCAGGGTGAGCGTCTTTGTATGGCAGTGGCGCCTGCTGGAAGGAAGTGCGGGATGCCAGCGTGGTGGCATGATACTCAGTGCCTGCGTGTGCCAGTGTGCGTGTGCCGTGTGTGAGATGGATCCAAAATAAACCAGCCCTCCACACACACACACACACACACACAATTTGACCAAAGCTGAAATTTGGCTCAAACCACTTGGCTGATTCGGCCACCACCCCCGCCCCCAGCTTCTATGTACCTTAGTCTAAAACCCACCCCCAAACCCCCCAGTGTTTGTGTGTGTATATGGAGGGCAGCTGCCCCTCTGAGAAACCATCTCTTCCTCCAGCTTTGCTCACAGATTCAGGTAGGGATGGTCAGACACCTCACACACACCCCACTCTGGCCCGATCTATGCCAGAAAGGCTGGCAAAGAGTGCCGAGAGGGGGGCAGGGTTCTTGGTGCTGGTGGCAGTGGCCGTGTGTACTGCCCCCCGCCCGCTGTTGGGTCACCACCGCCACCCCCCCCCCACCCCCGGCTCTCTTCCTCAGGGTGGGGCCCGAGCAGAGGGGGGAGAGCTCCCTGGTTCAACCCCGTCTTCCGATTGGCTGCAAAGCGCCGCAGTGCCCGCTGCCCGCCTCCCCTCCCTGCCTGGCGCAGCCACATCGGTAGTGGTGGCACACACAACTTGGAGTTCTGGGCACAGCTGCGCCTCGCCAAGGCCTGCCAGCCCCACCAGAAGCCAGACACGACACCCCAGCTCTGTGCCCCCAACCCCTCCCCACCAGCCCACCCGCCCGGTCACTCTGCCTGCTGCCTCCCCAGTCCACCCCACGCCCCCACACACATTTCCCATCAACAACCTCCTGCCCCTACCGTGCCCACCCGAGTCGGTGCCCTCTGAGCCAGGCCCAGTTTGGGATGTGGGGGTGTTGAGAGGGTGGTGGGGTGCCCAGGTCCCTGCACGAGGCCATTCCCGCCCTCAGAGGGGCTTTGGGGAGAGAGAGGTGGTGAGGAAGGCAGTTTGGGGGGGTTGGGGAGCTAGTCCTTCCTTTAGTGAACGCGCCCAGAGCCGGAGCCAAAAATCCAGGAGGAGAAATATTCAGGGAGAGCCAAGACGCGTTTGGCAGGAGAGAGGGAGAGAGAGAGAGCGCGGAGGAGGGGAGGAGAGAAAGGGGGAAAAAAGGGGGGCAGTGCACAGCTTCCAAATCCAAACCCTCAGGGCCCTAAAGGGTCGATGGTGGCCGGGAGGGGGGCGGCGGGTAGAGACCCCTGGGGAGACAGGGCAGGCCTGACTGGGATGGGGGAGTTGGGGGGCGTGGGGGACTGTGGACTTGGCTCCCAGAGACAGCCGGACACCCAGCTGGCCTGGCCAGGGAGGACACGAGACAGAGGCCAAGCTCAATGTGAGCTGGGCAGACAGAGGGAGGCCTGTGGGCGGCTCAAACACATACCCGCACCTTGCCCGGCACACAACGGGTTTCTGTCCACACCAGACCAGGGGCACAGGCGGGCACAGGCGGGCAAGTGGGCGGCAGTGGAGGTGATGGTAGTAGTGGTGGGGGGTGGGGTGGACACAGTCAGCAGGGCCACACAGGAGAAGCGACAGCCAGCTGCCAGCCGGTTGCCTGGCCGCCATCATGGGCCCCGAGTCCAAGGGACGCCAGGGCAGCAGCACTGGGGGGCCAAGCAGTGTGCAGGGAGACACAACGACATGCACAGGAGCGGCGACACGTGGCACCCACATGTAGGTGGCTGACGCGTGCGGTGAGAGGTTCACCAACATGGGGAGATGGGGGTCAGACTGGCTCCTGCGACGGTTGGGGTACATGCAGTGGCGGTAACAGTCACCCCGCCTCCTCGTTGGCATCAAAATGGCGGCGAAAGGTACAACCCAACCATCTTCCACTGATGGACAGTCCTGTGTGGGACGCCCCCTCCTTGCCACACCGAGACATACATGCGTGCACGGATCCCCAACACCTACAGTGGCAGATAGCATGGTGCCCCACCCCTCCGGGCCCAGCTGGAGGACAAACAGAATCCCAGAAAGGACCTGCATGAACCAGTCGCAGGGCTCTGGCCCCCAGGGGTCACACCACTGTGAACATGGGGTGAGGGCGGCGTCTCCCCCGCGGTACCTCTCCCACAACCTGCGCGATCCCACCGAGTGCCCTATGGCTACACACAGTCCTGCCCCTGCCCTGGGTCCAGGGGAGAGTGCCCAGGGGCCCGGGAGCTTCGGGGGAACGTCCCCATGGTTGCCGTCATCCATCAGTTGCACCCCGTCTTTGTGCTCCTCTCCTCTGAGGAAGACTCAGCTGCACGCACAGACTCCTGCAGCCCTAAGAAGCTCACCCTCGCTGGCCTTGGCTCTGGCCGCCCCCCTCGTTGGCATCATCCCTCCGTAGCTTGCAGCTCTGCATGGGTTCTGGGACCTGCAGGCTCATGAAAGCTGCTGAGCCGTAAAGTAACCCATGTTGTCCTTCTATACCTCTTTTGTTTTTTTTTTTTTCTGGCCTCTTCCTACAAGCAGTCCGCCTGGATTTCTGCAGCAGGGAAATGCTCCCACCCTCCCACCTCACCCCTTGTAGGGGGCTTCTGTCTTCTTCCTAAACCCAGGAAGAACAAGAGAACAAGTCTTTTTTTTTTTTTTTTCCCCTCTCTCCAGTACCCAATGCAGTACCTATGTGCAGCCCTCACTGGCTATTTCCCAAACCCAGCCATTTCACAGTAAGGCCCAGCTCTCCGCTGGGAGCCTGTAACCTGTAAAGCACGAAATACTTCCGGTTGAGCCAGGACACCCCTCTGCCCCTTGGCGCAGAGAGGCCAACGCAAGCCTGCCTGTCCTACGAGCGCGTCATAAGCCAGCAGCGGCGCTGGCTGTGCCTTCCTCGGCCTGGCCCAGCGTGGAGACAACAGCAAAAAGCTCCCAACCCATGCCCACTCCAGACACATCCTGGGCCAAGGCCCGTCCCAGCCAAAGCTCGGGCCACGGATGCCCCGTCCCCAGCGGCACCAAACAGGCAAGGCCAGAACAAGCGAGAGAGAGGGAAGGGCCCAGCCCTTCCAACGCCCCTGTAAGGAACACGCATGTGCGTGTGCGGGAGGACAAAGGCGAGTAGATGACTCACTCTGTGTGTGTGTGTGTGTGTGTGTGTGTGTGTGTGTGTGTGGCAGAGAGTAATGGTACGGGTGGATGAGCAGTGTCACCTGTGTGTCTGTGTGTGCGTGTGTATTTGCCGGCATCTGTGTGTGTGTCTCTGCATGGATGCCCCACAGCAAAGGGCGGGAATATGCATCGATGTGTATGTGTGTGTGTGTGTGTGTGTGTGTGTGTGTGTGTTGGCCTATGAGCTCAGGACCACTGCTTTTCCTGTATTCCACCCACATGAGGACCACTCCTGTCTGGGAGGCCCCCGTGTCCATCGCAAGGGGCGCGTGGTGTGTTCCGACGTACGTGCGGTCCGGAGGGAATCCACACCAAGTGTGCGGGCAAGGGTGCCCGTGGTCGCCGTGCCCAGCCATGAGCGTGAGGTGTTCATTTGGCATGTCTGTCGGTCCACATGCTATTATTCTCTGGGGGTCCCGCTGGTTTGGGAGAGGGTGAGGTGAGGAGAGGGGTGTCTGCGCGTCCATTCACTGGAAATCAAGAGACCGCCGCCCCCGCAACTGCCCTGCCTAGTGGCCACACATTTTGGTAATTTTTTTTTTTTTCTAGAAGGAGATTTCCACCAACCTCCCCTCCACCCCGCCCACAGTGCCTTTCCCCCTCGCCAGGGCCCCGCTGCTCCAAGCTCGTTCCTGCTCAATCATTTATTGACTTTAAAATCAAAGCCAATTCTGGCTTGGAAAAAAAAAAAAAAGAAAGAAAAAGAAAAGAGAGAGGCCAGAGAGCCTGAGACGCCAGGAAAAGGAGGGGAAACAAGGAGATGGGGCCAGAGCAGAGACCGAGAGAGAGAGAGAGAGAGACAGGGCCAAGCAGAGAGAGCATGGGCAATGAGAGAGGCAGGGCGTGGGGCAGGGGGGCTGGGAAGACACCAAATGCAAGAGACTGTCTCCAGAGGGATCAGCAGGGCAAAGGAAGGAAGCAGAAAGACGTGTTAAAACAAGAGATGAAGCTAAGCTTAGGTTGCGGTGAGGGGCAACCGGACCTTGCTGGCTGCCCACCGCCTGCCCAGAGCTAAGGGGTTTCCCTGCCTGCCACGCAAGGGCTTTGCAGCCCAGCCAAAATGTGCCCACTCCTCTCCCAGCCGCCCTGGCACACTCCAGCTGTTGGGGCCTGGGCCCTACTGCGCACACACACACACACACACACACACACACAGTCCCAATGTCCTTCTGGGATGCCACAGAGCCAACCCCTTCCCTTAACTCCCAGCTGTGGTCATGGCCCCGGGTCTAGATTTGGATCTAGAAGCGGACGGATCCCATCTCAGTCACTTCCTACTGGCGTCTCCAGGATCATCACCTGGAATTCCTTCTCTCAGGGTGCTGGGCAATCCATGCAGGGGGTGGAGGTGGCGGGCTGGGTAGCTGAGTGGGCGGCAGGGGTAGGGTGGGTTCTCACCCAAGCCCCTAGGGGAGGCCAGGCCCAGATGTCTGCCGGGCTTGGCATGGGAGCCCAGTTGGCAGCCTGCTGACCAAGCAGCTGCTTGTGTGTGGGGGTCCCGCCGGTCCTAAGCAGGCCCCAGACGGGAGCCATCCATGTGCAGTTGCCCCAACTTGATCGCAGCTGGGTGGACAAGACGGGCCGGGCATGGCTGAATCGACAAGGCACACATGTGTGTCGGGCTGGGGAGAGTCCCGACGGCCAGAGAATCCAATCACACCTACATTTATACAGCAACACACACTCCAGTGGGCACACACACCCTTGCCCAGCAGATACATGCTCCTTGGATCCGCTTCCCCGGGGCACACATGAACCTACACAGGCCTGCCTCGCTGCTGAGCCACTGGACCAAGGAAGTCACACACACGTGCGTGCGTGCACTGGCGTGTGCACACACATGCATGCTCACACCGGGGTGATGGCCACAAATACCCCACCTGGACAGACCCTCCACACCCATGCAGGTGTCCTGGCTCACTTCTTTGCAGGCAGACCTGTCCACTCCAAGCCATGGGCATTTGCCACCAGGCTTGAGGTGGGCACAGGTGAGATGCTGCAGGGACTCAGACGAGGCCTGAAGAGGCCCTACGCACGCACACACACACACACACACACACACACACACGACTTAGCATTCCCCACCCACCTAGGTGCCACATCTTGCAGAAGGCTGTGGTTAACCAGTACCACACTACAGGACACTGCAGCCAGCTCTTGGGCCCTCTCTTGCGGATGTCTCCAAGCCGCAGCCCCCCATGGGGAAGGGGGAAGAAAGGCGGGACAGCAGCCCTGGCACGTTCCGGGGCTTGGCCGCCCGCTGCCACCGTTGCCCAGCTCCACGCCGGGTGAACTTCGCAGGAGGCGGGACGCGCGCGCGCTCGCCGCCTTGCGCGCGCCAAGGTCGGCGCTGTTGTGCCCGCGGCTGACCCGACCGACAGCGTGGCCGCAGTGGCCGCAGCGGCAGCAGCAGCGAGGTGGGCACTGCGTACATCCAAGCTACCGGTCTGCCGCCCCCTCCTTGATGCCTCAAGCCGGCGGGACGGGATTCCCCCTAAGGTCCCCCTGCCGCCGCCGCCACCACCACCACCACCACCAAGTCCAGTCCCGCAGCAGCCCCGGGTGGCTGGGGCAGGAAAGTTTGTGCTGAGGAAAGTTTGGGGACCCGGTGTATGTGATGTGTGTGTGTGTGGGTAAGGGGGGAGGGGAGTGGAGTGCGCGCGCGGGCTGGACGGCTAGGGTCTCCGGAGAGGCGCGGCCCCGGCTGGCAGCGCGCCCGCCCCTTCTTCCCCTCCCCTGCCCCTCCGAAATTTGGGAGCCCCGCCATTTTCTTAGCCCCGCTCCCTTTGAGGCCTGAACAAAGACTTCGGGGAGACGCCCGAGGACCGCTTTGGCTCGCCCCCGGGCACCCCAGCTGCACGCCGGAGGTAGCCCCCAAGCACGCACACCCGAAGCAGCTGCCACCCCTCCGAGGACTCGCTAAGCCCCAGCACCCCCTCCAGGGAGCCGCGCCGGACCCCCAGGAACCTCTTCGGCACCCTCGGGACCACCCTCCGGCAACCCTGTCATCCTTGCAAAAAAAAAAAAAAAAAAACAGAAAACAAAAACCACCTCCCGCGGCCACGCCGCCCCCCTGACGCGCGCGCCCCAGCCACCCGCAGGTCGCCGGCTGTCCCGCCGCCCACCGCACCCCAAAGAGCGCGCGCACCGCCACCCCTGCCTCCACGCGCGCGCACCCCCGTCCCGCGCCCTCCCCCGGGGGGCAGCGCCACGCACACAGCCCACCACCTCCCCGCCCCACTCCCGCCACCACCATCCACCCCTCCCGGAGTCCGCCCGCCGGGCCAGGGTCGCACGCGCACCGTGACGCCTGCAGCGCGTGCCCCGGACTCCCCACGCGGGCGCCACTTGCACCCCTCGGCGGTCCGCGGGCTCAATGCCTCCCCCCCTGCAACCCGCCCGCGTCCTCCCGCCCGCCGGCCTCCCCGCGCCCGCTGCCCTTCCCCCGGATCGCTCGGGGGCGGCGGCCGGTACCTGGGTGAGGCAGTACGGCGAGTACATAGCTGGGCGCCCGGGCGGGAGCGCGGCGGCCGGCCGCGGCGAGGGGAGGCCCCGGCAGGCGGTGGCCGCGCTCGGCTCCGGCTCGGCTGCTCCGGCCTCCGCCGCGCTGCGCCCGCCCGGCCCGCGCGGCCCCCCGCGCTCGGCCCGGCGCCTTTCGCCGCTTGCCGCTTGCACACTCGGCCCCCGCGGGGCTCCCGGGCCGCCGCCGCCGCGCTCGCCGCGCTCGCCGCTGCCTCTCGCGTCCGCCGCTGCGCGTCTACTCCATGCCGCCGCCGCTCGGCCGGTCACCCTCGCCCGCGCCGCCGCCGCCGCCGCCGCCGCCGCCGCCGCGCTGTGAAAGTGAAAGTTTAGACAAAGTTTGGAAGCGGCGCACTCCGGGGAGAGGGAGCGGGCGGGCGCGGGCGGGAGGAGGGGCGCGGGGAGGGGCGGGCAGGGCGGGGAGCGGCGGCCTGCGCGCTCGCTCGCGCGCTCTCTCCCTCTCTCCTCTCTCTCTCTCTCTCTCACACACAGACACACACACACACACTCACACGTGGGCATTGCAAGGATACACAGTCTATGCAGGCGGACAGGTATGGACTGACGCCTGCCACAGCAAGACACACACACACCGATCCACGCCGATGTTTGTCCACACGCTGGCACATATGTGACCACTCAGCCACACTCTGACTCACTCCAGACCCACAGCTCCCACAAGGAAACGCCTCTCTGCGCACAAACATACGGGCATCGGTGGCAATGAATGCATCCTGGCACCGGGAGCCATTGTCACACCAACACAAGCACCATCCACCTGAGCCAGGGCGACGTGGCTAGGGGTCGTTGCTGTGGCATAGCACCTAAGACACCATCTGCAGCGCCGGCTTTCCCCTGGGGGCGCTGGTTTGAGTCCCCTGGCTGCTCCACTTTCCATTCCAGCTCCCTGCTAAAGCTCCTGAAAAACAGCAAATGATGATGCTTGGGCCACCACAACCCCTGAGGGAGAGCTGGAAGAAGCTGCAGCCTTCTGGCTTCAACTGCAGCCAGCTGGGGGTGGGGGTGGGGTGTGGGAATTTGGGGAGTGAACCAGTGCATGGAAGATTTCTCTCTTTCTAAATCTGTTGAATAAATCAGTACATCTTAAAGAAAAGAAAAAGGAGCAGTGCGTTGCAATCTTGCACATCAGTGTCACCCACCTGTACCCGGGCCACCTCCGCCCACTCGTTCATGAACCCACACAAGGACAGCAGGGGAGCACACAGCATGGCCTGGGAAGCCTGAACATACAGAGAGGAGGCTGTGTTGCCTCTTGGAGGGGCCCCTGGCTCTCTCCACTTCCAGAGCAGCAAGGAATGCAGACCAGGTATTCCTAGGGCAAATCCTAGGGCAAGGGGAGGAGGAACCCGCAGGTGACCCCCAGGGTGGACAGACAGGCAGAAGCTGCTCACACCCATTCCCCTCACCCAGCTGCTGCTGCTGCTGCTGCTGCTGATGATGATGCCGGCACACCGGGCAAGGAACTGCCTGCCGGAGAGGAGGTTGGTAGCCGGGCGTGCGAGTGTGTGTGTGTGTGTGTGTGTGTGTGTGTGTGTGTGTGTGTGAGCACCTGCTGTGTGGGTACACTTGTGCATGTCTTAGCGCCCCTCCGGAAGGAGCTGACATGGCCCAGTGGTAGGTCAGCATCCCCGTCAGAGTGTCAGTTCGAATCCCGGCTGCTCCACTTCCCCTCCAGCTCCCTGTTGATGCTCCTGGGAAAGCAGCAGAGGGTGGTCCAAGTGCCTGGGCCTCTGCACCCATAATGGAGACCCAGAAGAAGCTCCTGGTTTTCGTTTTCACACTGGCCCAGCCCTGGCTCTCTCTCTCTCTCTCTCTCATTATGTCTTAACAAACAAAAACAGACCAACAAAATCCACTTCAGGCCTGCACAGTGGCCTAGCGGCTCAAATCCTCACCTTGCACGTACCAGTATCCCATATGGGCACCATTTCTAATCCCGCTGGTCCCACTTCCCATCCAGCTCCCTGCTTGTAGCCTGGGAAGGCCATAGAACTTGGCCCAAAGCCTTGGGACCCTGCACCCGTGTGGGAGACCCGAAGGAGGCATTGGGCTCCTGACTTTGGATTGGCTCAGCTACAGTCATTGCAGCCATCGGGGAGTGAACCAGCAGATGGAAGATCTTTCTCTCTGTCTCTCCTTCACTCTGTAAACCTAAATTTCCAATAAAAATTAAAAAAAAAATTTTTTTTTTAAAGAAAACCCCCCTGAGAGTGACTCCTGGTCGCAGTATGCCGTCACTGGTAGGTGAGCTGAGAGCATCCTTGAGGGCCCTGCGGGAAATGCCGAGCAGGGCACCCTCAGGAGTCCCTCCTTTGAGTGCCTGGGGTGCTGTATAGTGACCCAGGGTGTGTGGGGGGGACCAGAGGGTTGTGAGTCTGAGTTGACTCTCTGGAAGGCCTGTGCCAAGCACTGGGGACATGGCATGGGCAGAGACAAAAGACCCCGCCCCTTGGGAAGGTGGTATGCCAGGGTGTGTGTGCGTGTCATGTGCTGAGGTTACCTGATGGGGGTCTGCGTCCACACCGAAATGTGGGTGTGTGAGCGAATGAGAGGAGTGAGGCACCATGCTAAGACGTGGCTATCCCCTTGTGCGTGACCCCGCTGCGTGAGCTCAGCGGCTGTCCCTGTGTGCGTGACCCCGCTGCGTGAGCTCAGCGGCTGGGGGCTATGCATTTCACGAGTGTCACTTGCTGTGTGGTGAGCCCCATGAGCCTGGGACACGGATGAGAAAAGTGCATGGGTGGAACAGTGCATTGCAAGGGAGGGTGGGCAGGTGCCAGGCCAGGTGCCAGGGCTGTGGCTGTGTGTTGGCCGTGTCACCGTGCATGTGTGTCAGTCCTGTCAGTATGTGGGTGGGAACGCGTGTGCATGTGTGTGTGTACCAGCCTGAGTCAGAGCGTGTATGTGCCAGCCCAGGTCGGTGTGTGTGTGTGTGTGTGCACGGGCGCGTGCCAGGGAGGGTCTTTGTATGTATGTCTTTGTATGTGTGCACCAACCCATGTCAGCATGTGTGAGCAGAGGACGCGTGTCCGTGCTGCGCTCTGGAAGCCTCTCTGAGTTCCTCACTCCACCCAGACTGGGGCCTCCATCCTCAGATCCAGCCTTCCTGGGCCCCCACCCCTTGCGCCTGCAGCCGCTGCTGCTGCTGCTGCCGCCGCCGCCGCCGCCCGCCGCTGGAGGAATCGATACGTCCTTAAAAATTCAAGGGCTGCTCGTAAGCAGAAACTTTTAACAGCGTTTAAAGTTTCAGGCCTACCCGCAACCCCGGCTGCACCGCACCTGCGGGGGAGGGGGCTTGAGGAGGGGCGGGGAGGGGCGCAGCTGGACGACGTTGGGAGAGGCTGGAGGATTCAAACAGGTGGGACTTATGTTTGGGTGTCGGGGAGGGGGGCGAGAAGGAGGGGAACTGGAGGAGACTGGGCTGCGTGTAGAGGGGTCTGGGGCGTCTTTGTGGGGGCGCTTCCCAGGCGCCTAAGGTATGTGCAGGAAGGAGCTGGTCTTGATGGGGCAGTGGGCATGGGAGGGGCTGGGGGAAAGAGCAGACATGGTTTGGGGGTGACTGGGGAGCCTGGGTGAGGGGACGCTGAGGCAGGGCCCTGCGGTGGGAGCTCAGCCCAGGCTGAGTCAGGGGAAGGGGACATACGCATGGAGGTGTTGGAGGTTAGGGGCTTCTTGGGGAGCAGGCAGGTGGTCACCCCAACTCCTGCCCTCCAGAGCTACCCACTGGCTGCAGGACCCTGCCAGGCCCCCATCTCCATCCTGGTGGGGCTATCAGCAAACTCGGAACCTCTCCACACACTGAAGCCCTCCACGCACACACACGGCCTGTGCTCACACACACACACACCAGGCAACACTGACACACACACAGCCTCCACTCACAGACACACACACACACCACACACACACAGCCTACACTCACACACACACACGGCCTTCCCTCCCAGAACTGCCATCCTACACACACACACTTAACCTTCACACACACACATCCAGCCCTTGCTCACACACAGTGCTTACCCTACACACAAAAAGGAGTCTTTCACACACACAACACACACACACACACACACACACTACCCCTCCTCTGCTCACACAACACCTGCCCTTTTCTTACACCCCAGCAGACAACCTCAGCTCCCACTCGGCTTTCCTATCTCACACGTGTGCACGGCACACACTCCCACCACAACAAGCCCTGTGCTCCCAGCACAAACACCCGCCCTTGCTCACGCAGCCCCACTCAGCCCCTCCTCCACACCCAAGACACCCGCTTGCACCCACAGCTGCCACACTTTTATGGAAGTGTGTTGGGGGGTGTGGAAGCTGCCATGGAGGCCACCCAGGGCCCTCTCTGTCCCCCCCCCCCGCAGCCCCGGGGTCTCAGGGCACACCTGGCCTTCCAGAAACCACGAGAGAGGAGGGTGCTGCCAGGAGGCTGGGCACAGCTGGCTGCCACAGCTGGAATCCCCCACATTCCTCCCTGCCTGGGCTGCCCACCTGGTTGCGGCTGGCAGCACGTGTGTTTTTTTTTTTTTCCCATGCAGGTGTGGGGGTGGGGGAGGAGCGAAAGGGGAGCAGTGGGAACCAGGCCCATGAACTACCTGGCCAAGATGCCCGGGGCAGGGGAGCGGAGAGCCAAAACATCTGGGCTGTGGCTTCCCAGCCCCTCTCCCCACTCCAGGGCATGAAAGGAGCCTCTGGGTGGTGGGGTGGAAGCAGGATGGATCTCGCCTACAGGGTGGTAAGCCGCATACCAGGTTGTGGGCACTGCCAGGCTGGGAGAGGAAGAGGGCGCTAAGTTCTCACAGCTTTGCCTGGATTGCAAGGAGAGAGGGCAGAGCAGGGGTCCCCAGTCTCCAGGAAGGCTTCAAGTCCACCTCCCCCCCCACACACACACACCATCCCCCCCACCCAGCCTGCTGGGCTCTGGGCCCTGACCTCGGGAGAGGAGCCCTTAGCGGAAGCCAAACCTGGGCCCTTGTGAAGTCCCCATTCAGGAGTTGCGCTTGGGGGATGGAGGATACAACCACGCTGTCACTGCCCAGGTGGGCAGCCCAGCATAGCCAGGCGTGAAGCTCCACGGAAACGTACGCCCCTGCCTGCCCTTCCTCCTTGCCCGTGGGGTCATATACAATGCGGAATTCCGGGCCAGCATAATGGCTCAACTGGCTAATCCTCCACCTCCAAGCACTGGCATCCCATATGGGTGCCGGTTCGTGACCCGTCTGCTCCACTTCCCATCCAGCTCCCTGCTTGTGGCCTGGAAAAAGAACAGTGAGGGATGGTCCAAAGTTTCGGGAGCCTGCACCCACGTGGCAGAGATTCCTGGCTCCTGGCTTTGGATGGGCTCAGCTCCGGCCACTGTGACCACTTCGGGGAGTGAAGATCTTCCCCTCTGTCTCTCCTCCCTGCACATCTAGCTTTCCAATGAAAGCAAACAAATCTTTAAGGAATTCAGAATTCCACAGACGTGCACGCTCACACAGACCACTGTCACCCACACCCCGTGAAGCTGACCGACTTGCAAAGATTCCTACACTGAGGACACACACACACACACACACACACACACACACACACACACACACATGCACAGTCACACCCAGGCGGCTCAGCCCAGCCAGGCCCCACTCCCACCCCGCCCCGGACAGGGCAGCGGTCGGTCGGTAGCACCAGCCGGCCAGCCGGCCACAGCAGTGGTGAAGGAGTTGGGGAAATGTTTCATTTGCAGCTACCCTGGAAACCTGGTCTTCCCTCCTGAATGGGGCCTCTGTGCACAGCGTCCCCCAGGCCCGGCAGCAGAGGCCCGGCAGCCACCCCAGGGCACCCCAGGGCTCCGATTGCCTGACCAAGCCACGTGAGCCAGGGCTGGGCCTTGGTGGGGGGGACCCCTGACGGAGAATCCCTGTCCCCCACCCCCAAACATAGCAGTTCCTGGTGCTGCCTGGGGAAGCCACTCCCCTAATCCCAGCTGCTGGAGAGGAACAGGAGGTGAGGCTGTGTCCCTCCCCACCCCATGCGTGAAGGGCCCCCCTCTTCTCCCACCGCAGTCTGGGGTTTGTGGGGTGCATCCCAGCACCCCTGGTCTGTGCGCCCCTGCAGTTGCAGGCGACCACGCTGGGTCACCAGGGCCTCACTTCGCCCCCGAGCAGGGACACCTCCAGGACACGGCCTCACTGTCGCCACGTGTCCCGCAGGGAGCAGGCAACCCAGCTAGCACGCGTGGCGATGGTTTGCAAGCCGGTGCTGGCACAGCCCCCTCCCCTCCTCCACATGCCGGTGCAGGGTACTGGTGCAGTGTCATGGCCACCGCTCTAACATGGCCCACAAGCCCTGCCCCCACCCCGGTGGCTAGACCGTCACCATGTCCACTGCCCGTCGCAACATGGTGGCAGCCCCATGCTGGCCCAATCAGCAGCTGGGCATGCTGACCTGGTGCGAGTCCCAGGGACACACTCCCCTCCACCCACTGAATCTTCCAACAAGCCTGAGCCAGGAGGACACCTCCCGCTTCCCTTCACAGTCGGTCCAAGTGGAGCCCCAGGAGGGGGACTTTGGGGGGGGGGCTAATGGACTCGCAGCTGTTGGCAGTGGGTGCCAGCCCCCCCATGCCTCATGAATATTCATAAACTGGGACCCTCTCCTGAACCTGTAGGGAGTGGAGGTCCCAGGCAGCTGGGCCCCCCTTCGGTGCCAGGAGGCTCTCAGGTGGTGGAGGGGGTTGGGGGGCGGCTAGGCTGGCCGCAGCAGCCCTTGGAACACGTCCCCAGCTCCACACGCAAGCCGCACATGCAGTGCTCGCACCGGCCCACACGTGCGCTCACACACATATGCAGCAGACAGGCAAAGACACGGGCTCACACACACACATAGACTCACACAGAGATGTGCATACACACACACGCTCACACAGAGACACACACGCTCACACACATATGCAGCAGACAGGCAAAGACACAGGCTCACACACAGACACACACCTATAGGCTCGCGCACTGCACACACAAGCATGCACACACAGGCTCACACACAGACATGCACACACAGACACACATGCTCACACACACACACACACGCTCACACTGACACGCACAAGGTCCCACACACGGGCACCCTTAGGAAGCCCCTCCCCGTAGACTCTCTCCTGTGCAAACCGGTATCCCCTCTATCTACACTGACGCCCGCACACCCTCATCTCCCTCAGCCCACTCTCTCGCGTGGCTGGTGGGCAAACTGAACACAGCAATGTATGCACCCTCCCTGCCCCTCGGGGCAGCGGTTGCAGCCGAGCGCCCCCTGCCTGCCGGGCCGCTTCCTGGTGTGTGTGCACGCGGGCCCGTGTGGGCACACGCCTGGCGTAACCATGGCATCTTCCTGGCACGCGCGGGGGGGACGGGCATGTTGTCATGGTGCCGGCGCGCCATGAATGGGGCATTGTTCCTCGGCCCCGAGGTTCCCCCCATCGCAGACCCACCCAGACCCACCCACCCGGGGCCGTGGGGAGGGACGGAGTGGGGAGAGACAGAGAAAAGGCCTGGCCAGGTACCCAAGACATTGGCCCCAGGTGGGGGTGGGGAGATGGGTAGGGCTGGACCTGGCCATGACATGGAGCGCACACACACACACACAACATGCCATCAGATAAAAGCAGAGAAGTAGCTGAGAAGTAGCAATGGGCTCCACTACGGACACCCAGGTGCTCAGCTATGCAAGCGGGTATAAGAGCTTGGAGACCAGGAGGGGGTATTAGGGGATGGGTCCAGTCCTTTGGGTGGGGTCCCTGATTCTGACTTTGCAGAGAGCCCTCAGCACAGACTCACATCCCCCATGCAGGTGCCACCCGAGGGGACGCTTTGCCCATCGAGGCGGCGGTGGGGAGCAAAGGCAGCTTGCGCTTGAAGGGATTCATACCCCACATGGCAACCCCCTACCAAGCTAACCGTTAGACACCGTGCCACGCGGGCCACCTGCCCACGTGTGGGGGACACACCTGTTCCCCCATGTACTTGGCCCTCCGTCTTGACCCTGTGCTGAGTTCTGCCAGCTGTAACTGAACCAGTGTGTGTGGGGGGGCTGTTGACAGACGTCAACCAGCAGTGGAAACCAAGACAAAGGGGGAGACCCTTACAGCCCACCTCCAACACCCCCCAAACCCAAGCCCTCGAAAGACCAGGTCCAGCTGGACCCCACTGAACCTGAACCACATTCATCCCTGCCCGCATCAGCTTGGCCCAAACCTAGGCCAAGGGCGCCCCCTCGTGGCTGCATGTGGGCCCTGCCGCCAGCTGAGCGGGAGGCTGAAGAGGGGTCCCTTCCCCAGTTCCCCCCAGGGTCACCCCTGCACATACCACAGTCCAGAAGGGAGGACCAACTCGGACTGTAGAATCCAGAAGTGTACCCTAAATTCCAACAATATCAGGTTAAGGTGGAGGATCCAGAGCCCACAAACGCTCTGGGTTCCCCGTGTTTGCTCAGGCTCAGCCTTGACTGTCGGAAGCATGTGGGGGCGTGAAGCAGCAGATAAAAGATCCCTGTGTTTGCCCGTCAAGTAATTACACACATTCAAAAAAAAAAAAAAAACCTAAGACAGAGACAGAGGAGGGAGCCGTGGCGTAGTGGGTCGAGTCACTGCCTGCAGCATCCCCTGTGGGTGCTGGTTCAAGTCCCCGCTGCTCCACCTTCCATCCAGCTCCCTGTCTGTGGCCTGGGAAAGCAGTGGAGGACGGCCCAAAGCCTTGGGACCCTGCACCTGCATGGGAGACCCTAAAGAGGCTCCTGGCTCCTGGCTTAGTATCGGTTCAGCTCCAGCTGTTGCGGTTCCTTGGGGAGTGAACCAGCAGATGGAAGATCTTTCTGTCTCTCCCTCACTCTGTAGATCTACTTTACAATACAAATAAATAAATCTTTTTTTAAAAAAATGTGAACAAGGATCAGCCAGCAAAACCAAGTGCCCTCTGCCCTCCTAGGAACACATGGGTGGTAATGATGGGGGGGGGTACTAAGCCACAGAGGCAAGGGGAGGAACCGCACATAAGCCCCTAGGACCACATCCCCACAGTACACACCCTCCGCTGTCTGCAAACTTCCAGGACACCCGCTGCTTCCCTAGTGGATAGCTACACCCCCATCCGTATGTGCACCCATGCCGTCTCCCAGCCATGCATGCTGTTGCCCTCCTGGGTGCCAGTGTGGTGGCTGGGATGTGTGTGTGTGTGTGTGTGTGTGTGTGTACACCCATGCCAGCTCGCTCTCTCTCACACACACACACATGCCCCCAAGCGCCGCCAGACGCCATGCCCTGGCAACCTCACAACCCCTGGGAACATAAGCCCCGCCTTACCCTGGCACCCCCCCCAGTGCCCACTCGAGCCCTCCCCTGCTTGGGCCGGCTGGCGGGCTGTTAATACAGATGCCAAATTCGTAATTGTAACTGAGGGTGACAGGGTCACCTTGAGCCCCAGATGCTCGCGCGGTGACAGATGGCGTTGGCAAACCTGATTAGCGGCCCCCCGTGCCAGTGCCTGTGGCACCTGCAGCCCCCACCCCCCCTTCCAGCTCTCATTACCCACCCATTCTTGAGGGGGGAGCTTAGGGAAGCTGGGGGGGCAGACAGCTGGCACTGCCCCAGGGATGGGGGAAGAGGACTCCAGGGTCTCCCCCCTACACACACACACACACACACACACACACACACCGACCCATACACACACACCCTGGGCACCAAGGTTCCCAGCTGGCTCCCCTGGCTGGCAGGAGGTGGGCACAGCTGACTCGAATGAGGTGTGTGTGTGTGTAAGGGACAGGGGAGCAGGCTGTTGAGACACACCAGAGGGAGTGGGGCTAGGGACAAGCTGCCCACTCAGCCCCTGGGTTTGGTGTTGTGAACCCCGCAGCAGGGAGTGTGCACTCTCTCTCCCCACCCCAGGAACCCCCTTAGAGTTCCCCTCCCTCCCTCTGGCTCCTTCAAGCCAGGAGAGCTTTGGGAGCTGCCAGCCTGCGTCGTTCCCAACCCTGGGCAGTGCCAACCTGTAGGATCACCCAGGTCGCCAGCTCCCACGCCCTGCAGTGGCCCATCTGCTTCCTGGGGTCCCCTCTTCCTGTGCCTGACCCTCACCTACTGGGGGGTGAGGGGGGCGGCTTCCTTCCGGAGACAGGAAGGGGGAGGGGGAAGGGTGGGCTTGGCTCATTCCCCTTCCTCTCCCTGTCCCCCACCCAGTCCCACGCTCCAGGGGGCATTTGGAGGGAAAGCTGACCACGCCACATGTCCCAGGGTCTGTGCCAGGCAAGGCCATCTGCCGTCCAGAGCCAGGCTGCCCGGGCCTGCTATGGCCCCCGGGCTCCAGCTGGGGACCCCCAAGTGCCAGAGGCCGCCACCCATTTTCAGTCCCAGAAATAAACACAAACACACACACACACGCAGCATGACGGCTGGGCTGATCTTAATGGTCGTGGGCGGGGAGGGCTGAGGGGGGGTCGTCGCGGGCCGGTCTGTGGCCCACAGGGCGGAAACAGCAGCCAGGCCAATTCCAAGGCTGGCCAAAGTCTCACTGCGCGGGCTGGGGTCTGCCCTGGGTGGGGCCTCTTACACCTGTCCTCCCGGGACGTGGGAGAGTGTCAGAATGCGCGTGGCCGAGATGCGGCTCTGTCGAAGGGTGAAGCATGAGCATCCGGTGGGCGGGGATCACGCTGCCCTCTTGGGAGGCCCGTGTCTGTGCCCACCCCAGCCAGAGCATCTGGGTCACCCGGGCTTCATTCTCCCCCGCCCCATCCCAAATGCCCTCTCCTGCCAGCTCCCTGGTAATTAACCTGGGAAGGTAGCAGGTCATGATGGCTCAAGGCCTTGGGCACCCCCCCGCCACTTACTGGGGAGACCCGGATGAGCCCCTGGTTCCTGGCTGTGGCCCAGCACTCCTTGGTGCAGACATTTGGGGAGCGAACCAGCAGATCAAAGATTCTCTCTCTATTTCTCTCTGCCTTTTGAAAAAAGCAGGCATCTCACTGCCTTGGATCTAAATCCCGGTGTGCCACTGAGGGACCCTGCCTCAGTTTGTCTATCCACAAAACGGGGATGAGTCCTCTCTCTGGGGCGGGGGTGGGGGAGAGTGCCTGCTTGAGGGTTCTGCAAATGAGACCACGTGCCCAGCCTTGCGTGGGTTATGAAGACCCTAAGTTCCAGCGCTTGGGCCCTTGCACCTTCAGGAAATGGGGGAAAGTTATTCTGGGGACCTGCCTGCCCACCCCTTGCGCCCCTGGTCTCTCTGGGTGCTTCAGAGCCCGCCTCCCGCCACCCACACCCCACCGAAAAGAGGAAGGCTCATGGCTTTGGGCTGCACTGACAGCTGTCAATCAACACCGTGGACATCTTCACGTGCCGCCACGTTGACACGGGCCCGCCCCCTTGGCACCACAGCACCACCGGGGCCCGGCGCTGGCGGCCCGGCTCGCAGCTGTTGCAGAGGGCCAGCGAGGCAGGGTCGGAGCCGGGCACGAAGACCGAGGTGCAGCGGCCGAAGCAGATGTGGTTGCGCAGGCGTGCCACGGAGCAGCCGGGTCTGGAGAGCACCTGAACGGGAAGGGGGCAATCAGAGAAGGCCGGGAGAATGCAGTCTGGAACACCCCCCACCCGAGGCGTCAGCTGGCAATCTGGGGCCACCCAAGCATGACAGACAAGTGGATGTTGAAATCAAGCTGCCTCCCGTAGCCAAGGTTCAAGTCCCAGATGCTCCACTTCCGAACCGGCTCCCTGCCAATGTGCCTGGGGAAGCAGCGATGACTGGACGATCCTGCAGGCACATGGGGGACCCGGATGGAACTCCCGCCTTCAACCTTACCCTTGTAGCCATCTTGAAAGTTAGCCAGCGCATGGAACCTATTTCTAATTCTGCCTTTCAAATAAACGCGTAAACACCTAAAACTAGACTTTGCATATCATACCCCAAGTCACAGCCTTTCTCTCCTTCCCTACACCCTCCCCCAAAGGACTTCTAAACGTCAAAAATTCTGCTTTATAAACAGATATTTATTTATTTGGAAAGCAGAGTGACAGAGTGCTAACACCTGCTGGTTCACTCCCCCAGTGGCCCCAACGGCCAGGACTGGACCAGGCTGCAGCCAGGAGCCAGGAGCTCCACCCGGGTTGCCTATGTGGGTGCAGGAACCCAGGCCCTCGGAGCCATCACCTGCTACTTTCCCAGGCATGTGAGCAGGGAGCTTGATGGAGGATGGGCGTGTAGGGACTCATACCAGACACTTGCACTTGGCAGCTCACCCCAGGGTGCCGCCCCACCTCCCCCTCAAGTCCTCCCTTCCACCTGGGCTGCTGCCTGAAGCCCCTTCATCCCTCCACAAGCAACGTTAAGAATTCCTCCCTCGCTCCAGCGTGCACCTGCGGAGGAGATGCCGCCCCCTGGTGGTCTCTCTCAAGGCACCCGCCATCCCTTTCCTGGCAATGTCAAGGCGATGGCAAGTTTTGTCTCTTTGAGAATCGCTTTTATTCCTTCTATTTCTCTCTGCTACGAAGGCCAGGTCTTTGTCTGATGATTGTCCCTCGCTCGGGCATTTTGGATAGATCTCCCATCCACTGGTTCATTGTACAAATGGTCACAACAGGGCCAGGACGACGCCAGGGGCCAGGAGCTTCTTCCGGGTCTCCCATGCAGGTGCAGGGTCTCAAGGCTTTGGGCCGTTCTCCGTTACTTTCCCAGGAGCACTAATAGGGAGGTGGATCAGAAGTGGAATAGTCAGGACTTGAACCGGTGCCCATGTGGGATGCTGGTACGACAGATGGAGGCTTACCTAACCTGACTTGTGACTCAGGGGCAGTATTGTCCCTGGGAGCGAGAGGAGCGGCCGGCCCTGGGGTGGGGGTGGGGGGGGTCACCCAGTCAGGCTTGGACAAAGGCCAAGCCAAGGGCTCGTGGGAGCTGACCCCCAGCCAGGCCGGGTCACCAGCACTAGTGCACCAATGGCTCACTTCGACTGGCAGAGGCAGCCACGGAAGCTCAGAAAAAGGAAGCTAGAAGCAGTGCCGGCATCCCGCACGGGCGCCAGTTCGAGTCCTGGCTGCCTCACTTCCAGTGGAGCTTTCTGTCCATGCATTTGGGGAAGAAAACGAGGCGATGGGCCAAGTGCTTGGGCTCCTGCACCCACGCGGGAGACTCGGAAGGAGCTCCTGGCTTCGGCCTTGGGTTCTTCTACCCACGCGGGAGACTCGGAAGGAGCTCCTGCCTCCTGGCTTCAGCCTTGGGCCCCTGCACCCACGCGGGAGACTCGCAAGGAGCTCCTGGCTCCTGGCTTCGGCCTTGGGCCCCTGCACCCACGCGGGAGACTCCCAAGGAGCTCCTAGCTCCTGGCTCCAGGCTTCGGCCTGACCTGACTCAGGCTCAGCTAGCTGTGAGCCTGCAGAGGGGAGACGGATCACGGGCACCCTCTAGTGGCTGGCTGGAAATAGACCTGCTGGAAGCCAAGCTCAGATGCAGGTGGAGTGTGGTGGGGGTTAGGGTGGCACAGCCTGCACCCGGCCAATGCTGCCTGGCATCCAGGCGGCTCCGTCCACCTCCCCATCCCACTCACCTGCGTGAAGGGCACAGCCTTGCACACCTCCTGGGTCACTTCCTGAGGATCCAGCGGCAGAGAGATGGTGGCAGGGGCCACTTCCAGCGAAGCGCCATGCACCCGCAGCCTCCGGGGTCTCTGTAAGCCCAGGAAGGCCTTCCAGCTGCCAAGGCCGGGGGCTGGCACAGGGGCGCCTCCTGGCACAGCACGGGTTTCATTGCTCGCGCCCCAGGGCTGAGGTCTGGGCTTCCCGGATGCTAGGGGCAGCAGGGCTGCGCTGAGCAAGCCCAGGAAAGCAGCTAACCGGCCAAGGAGCACCTGCATGGCTGGCTGTCCGTGGGTGTCTGTCTGGGGGCTCAGGGGGGCCCGAGCAGCCGACCCTGCTGTCTGGGAGTGGAGTCTGGACCCCGGCTCGCCCTCAGCATCTTCTTTTAACTCCTTTGTCCCCGCCCCCATTGCCCCCTCTCTCCCCACCCCGCCCCCCAGGGTCACCTGGGAGCCGCCTGTGTAAACCCACAGGAGGAAGGCGGTAAAGACCCACTGTCTTCTCACACCTCCCCCCAGGCTGGGGCTCTGCCGGGGACCAGAGAAAGACAAATTCTACTAAGAGAAAGATCAACACCCAAGCTCTTGGCAGCTACTGGAACCCTGGAGGGACAGGGATCGGAGCCAAATGCCATCATACAGCTAGGCTTTGCTCAAGTTCAATCCCAACCCTCCTGGGTTCCCTTCACCGCTCTGGGCCTGTGCTCCCTGTCTGTGCCCTGGAGAGTCACCACAGTGCCAGCGTCATGGGGTCGCTGAGAGGGTCTGGAGTGATAGCCTAGCGGCTAAAGTCCTCACCCTGCACACGCTGGGATCCCATAGGGGCGCCGGTTCTAATCCCGGTTGCTCCACTTCCCATCCAGCTCCCTGCCTGTGGCCTGGGAAAGCAGTGGAGGATGACCCAAAGCCTTGGGACCCTGTACCCGCATGGGAGACCCAGAAGAAGCTCCTGGCTCCTCGCTTCAGAGCAGCTCAGCTCCGGCTGTTGTGGCCACTTGAGGAGCAAGTTTTTTCAGGCCATAGAGAGCTGAATCAGAAGTGAGGCCGCCTGGACTCGAATCTGCATCTCAGATGTGGCTATGCTATAACACCCACCATTCCCAGGCCCCACCCCCTCATAAAGAAACCCTTAAATTGCCGTTTTCCATTCAGTTTTTAAATTCAGCCTGCAGAATGGGCAGTCCCCAAGCAGTAAGATCCCGGGCGTGCTTGCAAGAGGGCCAGGTATGGGGCAGGAGGGGTGTCCGTCCCCAGCGCAGAGCAGGGAGCCGTGGGAACAGCCTGCTAACGCGGGCTGGGGGTGGCGGCTGCAACAGGCAGAGTGGGGGAGGGGAGAGGCCCGCCACAGTGGACCCGCACCCCCTACAGGGCGTGCATGTCGCACCCAGGTGAGGAGCTAAAAGGCTCCAGGGACCGTGAGAAGCCACGGTTCTGCTCCTTCCCACACCCCACCCTCACCGCCCTCCACCTCTCATCCCCTCCCCTTAGCAGCCCCTAACCATCACCGCCCCCACCCCTCAGCACCCCCATCAACACCCCCACCCCTCAGCAAGCCCACCCCTCACTGTACCCCCACTTTCAGCGCCCCCACCCCTCACTGCACCCCACCCCTCAGCACCCCCACCCCTTGTGGCCGCGCTGGTCCTCTGGCAGCGGTTCCTTGAATCGCGAGGTGGCAGAGGACACCAGCTCGCTCCTGGGGACCCTAAATATAGGGGGGCGGATGTGGGCCACTCGGTCCCGCCGCGTCCCGGCTCCCCGCAGTCACCACCATCACCCCCAACATGCCCCTCTGCGGTCCAGTTAGCGGGTGCCTGAGAGCACCCCCAATCCTGCCGGGCTGCGGCCACCTCCCTCCTCCCAGGGTGATCTCGTGCAGCTCCCCACCCCGCAAGTCCCCAAGACCAGCAGCAGGAGCCCGGAGGCCCCTGAGTCAGGTCAAGGTACCTCCCCTCGGCCCCGCTTCCCACCCAGCTCCCTGCCTGTGGCCTGGGAAAGCAGTGGAGGACGGCCCAAAGCCTTGGGACCCTGCACCCGCGTGGGAGACCCGGAAGAGGCTCCTGGCTCCTGGCTTCAGATCAGCTCAGCTCCAGCCGTTGCAGCCACTTGGACGGAGGATCTTCCTCTCTGTTTATCTACCTTTCCAATAAACATAAATAAATGTTTAAAATACACTGAATTGGACATGTACAGCACGACTGTACTAAAAGTGACTGTCCGGATCCAATGCAAAGCTGCACTGGCAGAGCTGCAAAGCCCCGCACGCTCCTCTCTGCGCTCAGGCAAGCGCCGCGGCCACCCCGGCCCGGCCCGCGAGGACCCCGCGCGCCCAAGATGGCGGCGCGCGTGCGGCCGGCGCGCCTGCTGCTGCTGCTCGGGCCGGCGGGCGGCCTGGGCCTCGGCGTGCGGCCTTACCGGGCGCCGCCGCCGCCGCGTCGTCCGCCGGGGCCCCGCTGGCCAGACCACGAGGCCCCGCTGACCCCGCACTGGCAGCGGGGGCCGCGCCACGCCGCCAAGCAGTTCGCGCGGCACGGCGCGGCGTCCGGGGTGGCCCCCGGCGCGCTGTGGCCGTCGCGCACGCGGCTGCGGGAGCTGCAGGCCGAGGAGGACGCGGGCTGGCCGAGCCTGGCGCGCATGCAGGAGTCGCTGCGGGAGAAGCAGCTGGCCGAGGAGCAGCGGAGCCGGGAGAGGTGCGGGGCTGGCGGGGTGCGGGGCGAGGCGGAGGGGACCCCGCTTAGGGCGCAGACCCTGGACGAGGTGACCCACGCTTAGGGCGCACACCCGGGACGAAGTGACCCACGCTTAGGGCGCACACCCGGGACGAGGTGACCCACGCTTAGGGCGCAGACCCTGGACGAGGTGACCTGGTGGAGGTGACCACGCTTAGGGCGCAGACCCAGGGCGAGGTGACCACGCTTAGGGCGCAGACCCGGGACGAAGTGACCCACGCTTAGGGCGCAGACCCGGGACGAGGTGACCCCGCTTAGGGCGCACACCCAGGGCGAGGTGACCACGCTTAGGGCGCACACCCAGGGCGAGGTGACCACGCTTAGGGCGCAGACCCGGGACGAAGTGACCCACGCTTAGGGCGCACACCCGGGACGAGGTGACCCACGCTTAGGGCGCAGACCCGGGACGAAGTGACCCACGCTTAGGGCGCAGACCCTGGACGAAGTGACCCACGCTTAGGGCGCAGACCCGGGACGAAGTGACCCACGCTTAGGGCGCAGACCCGGGACGAAGTGACCCACGCTTAGGGCGCAGACCCGGGACGAGGTGACCCCGCTTAGGGCGCACACCCAGGGCGAGGTGACCACGCTTAGGGCGCAGACCCTGGACGAGGTGACCACGCTTAGGGCGCACACCCAGGGCGAGGTGACCACGCTTAGGGCGCACACCCGGGACGAGGTGACCACGCTTAGGGCGCAGACCCTGGACGAGGTGACCACGCTTAGGGCGCACACCCAGGGCGAGGTGACCACGCTTAGGGCGCACACCCGGGACGAGGTGACCACGCTTAGGGCGCAGACCCTGGACGAGGTGACTCCGCTTAGGGCGCACACCCGGGACGAGGTGACCACGCTTAGGGCGCAGACCCTGGACGAGGTGACCCACGCTTAGGGCCCAGATCCAGGACGAGGTGACCCGGCCGGGGTGTCTGCAGGACGGTGCCGTTCCTCCCTGAGGCCTGGGCAGTGGGCTGACGAGCTGGCTGCCCCTCCCTGGCCTCAACCTTCCGAATCTCTCAGATGGGTCTGTAACTGGTACCCCATGGAACTGCACACGCTGAAGCGGAACGTCCATTTGTTTCTTGCCTTGTATTATTATTGGAAAGGCAGATTTACAGAAAGGAGACAGAAAGATATTCCACGCTCTGGTTCACTCCCCACATGGCCAGAGCTGAGCCGATGCAAAGCCAGGAGCCTCTTCCAGGTCTCCCACGCGGGTGCAGGGTCCCAAGGCTTTGGGCCGTCCTCGGCTGCTTTCCCAGGCCACAGGCAGGGAGCTGGATGGGAAGTGGAGCAGCCGGGATACGAACTGGTGCCCACACTGGATGCCTAGCTTAGCAAGCAGAGGATTAGCCAACTCTTGTCCCTTCTTTGCTGAGCACCTAGCACTGTACCTGTGGGGTGATGCTTACAGAATGGAGGTGGGGTCACCCGTGACAACAGCCTGGGTGGGGCTGCGAGTCACTCGACTCCTTCCTGCTCCAGCCTTTGACAGGTCCATGGCACGGATTACAGATTGGGGGGGCTACTCTGCGCCCTCACCGTGCCCCGCTCTCCCTGCAGGGAACAGCACATCGCCGAGTGCATGGCCAAGATGCCCCGGATGATCGAGGACTGGCGGCGGCAGAAGCGGGAGCGCTGGGAGAAGGCGCAGGCCGACAAGGAGAGGAGGGCGCGGCTGCAGGCCGAGGCCCAGGAGCGCCTGGGCTACCACGTGGACCCGAGGAGCGCCCGCTTCCAGGAGCTGCTGCAGGACCTGGAGAAGCAGCAGCGCAAGCGCCTCAAGGAAGAGAAGCAGCGGCTCAAGAAGGAGGCGCGGGCGGCAGCCTTGGCCGCGGCTCCCACCCCGGCCGCCAACCAGGACCCCGCTGCTCCCCAATAAAGACTGCTGGCCTGCCGTCTGTGTGTTTTTTCCCAGTGGGCCCTGGGCCTTCTCTGAGTGGTGGGGGCAGGAAAGAGGGGGGCTGCTGTGGAGGGAGCAGATGGCCGAGGAAAAGGGGGCTTCTGTTTACCAACATTCATCTCCAGTAATTAGCCAATTACCAGGGGGGGAACCGAGCCAGAGCCGGTCTGGGGATTGTGGGGGGCGGCTGGGGGGTGGAAGCAGGGCACAGCCACCCCTTCCAAGGCTGCAATTCAAGGCCTGACTGGGACAGACGCAGCTTTGGGGTGTTGAGGTGAGATGGGAAGGCAGCCCCCAGACCCCGGCACGCTGGAGTGGACCATGGGGCCGAGTTTTTTTTCTTTTTTTGTCCAAAACTTTTATTCACTTCAAAACCTTGCCGACTTTCTTTCCTGGGATGGGGGGGGGGTGGCCTAGGGGCTCAGCCCAGATGGAAGAATTTGGGCCACTCTCATAGAGGATAAAAGTTTGGGGGGCCAGCCTCCCCTCAATCGGGTGATGAGAGGACTGGGGGAGGGGCCAGCGAGCAGCCACCTCTCCATCTGGCTGCGGAGAGTTGGGACAGAGGCCAAGAGGGGCCCATCTGTCGCCTCCCAGCCCTGCCAGCGACTCCCGGGCAGGGCCGAGAGGAGGCGCAGGGACAGCTGTCTGGCCTGGTCCTTGCAGACCAACACGGGAGCTGGGAGTTGGTGTGTTTTTTTTTTTTTTTTAAGGTTTTTGATTCTTTTTTCCCCACTTCTTAAATAAACATGAATATATATTTTCTTCTTTTATAAAACATTCTGTGGAGGAGGGAGGGGCGGGAGGAGGCGGGTGGGCAGGGGGCGGGCGGGCAGGGGCACGGTGGCGGCCCGGCCTCCATCACTCATCATCGAAGTTCTGACTCAGAAGGAAGTTGGCAGCCAAGTTCTCATTCTTCTCACACGCGAAGTAGGCCTGGATCACCAGGCTCTCGGGGAAGCCCAGGGCCTTCAACTGCAAGGGGAGGCGGGGTGGTGTGAGCGCACCGGGCTTGGGGGGCTGTCCCAGCCAGCAGCCCACCCCCGCCCAGCCAGGCCTCTTACTCTCTCTATAGCTTCCTTCTCCTGCGGCGTCACCTGGATGTAGTTCATCTGCGGGGCCTCCTCCCCTATGGCGCCCACCTCCCCCTCCGTGTCCGAGATGTCCGCCAGCTCCCCCGGCGGCTCGTTGAGCATCTGGATGAACTGCTCCTGGTGCCGGCTGATTTGCTGTGGAAGGGATGGCCGCTGACCTGTAGCCCTGGGGCCCCGAGTCCCCGGTAGCTGCTCTTACCAGGTGCCTGCTGAGGCCAGGACCCCAGGCCCAGGAGGGACCTGCACCCATGTGGGGTGGGAACCCAAAAGGAAAGGCCAGGGAAGCCCAGGCAAGTGAACAGAGTGGCAGGACCTGAACCTCGGGCAGCCAGCTGGAGGTGTGCCAGCCTTGTGCACGCATGGCCATTTCCACATAGAGGAACCAGGTCCTCCTGCGCTGCAATGCAGGCCCTGGCAGCCCACGGACCACTGGGACCAGGTGGGGAGGAGAGGCCGGCCGGCCATGACCCTGGGACCAGCTGCTCCTTACAAACAGGGAGGGAGGATGAGTGTGGGCTGAAGTCTAGGGGGGAGCACGTGCGGGCTGCGTGGACAGGTTTGGGGGTAACCTCACAGATACAAGAGGGGCACTGAATGTATGCAGGGGAAGACCCATGGGAACAGGTGCAGCCAGCAAGGTGGCCAGGGGCAGGGGGAGTGTGACAGGAGGGGGGTAAGGAGCAGACACATGACACTGCCCTCCCAGGCCAGGATCTGAGAGAGCCAGCAGGACGCATGGTCCCAGAGTCAGTGGGGGGCCAGGCCACGGCTGCCCTGGGAGGCGCCATGCAACCAGAACCAGCGCGAGGGTGCCAGCTGTGTGTGGAGCCCAGGACTAAAGCCGGGGGCCTGCCGAGCGGGGGCTCTCACCGCCCTCCCAACCCCGCACCTGCAGCAGCTGCGGGTTCTCCTGGCCCAGCTGCTGGAGCAGCGCGGGCAGCAGAGCCGGGTTCTGCTGGACCACTTGCCGCATGTTCTGGAACTGGGGCTGGTCCCGCAGGAACTCCAGGGGGTTCTCTCCTGCTGGAGTGGAGTGAGGTCAGAGGTCAGGCCAGGTGCCCAGGAGCGCACTCTGCACGTGTCTGTGTGTGTACCTGCATACACCTCCCTTGCACACTGCTCCGCCCGCTCACCTGCCTGTGCATGTGGAATGCACGCTCACCTGTACACACCTCCCCCCTGCCCCTGCTTCTGTGTGTGTGTGTGCGTGTGTGTGTAGGGTGTGTGCACACACCGCCCTGCCCCGCCTGCTCACCTGCCTCGGTGGCCGGCTGCTCTGACACCTGGCTCTCCTGCACGGCCCCATGCTCCGGCTCGGGGCTCCCGGGGATCCCCTGTCAGGGCTCCAGTTCAGTTCTCACGCGCAGACCACGAGCCTCCCTCCTTCCCACGGGGAGACCCCTGGATGCCGCCGCTGCCACCCGGGGTCCCCCGAGAGGAGGTGGAGAGGCCCCACCTCACCGTGAGCAGGTACTCCACAGCTCGGTGAGGGTTGTTGTAGCTGGCGCGCAGGGCGGCCACGACCCGCTCCCGCTCGTAGCCCATGGACATGATCTCGGTGAGCATGGTCTCATACTCGGAGCCAGTCACTGCGGAGGGAGCGTGCCGGGGCCGGGTCACCGGGCAGCCGTGGTGGACCCTCCCGCCGACACCGGGGGCCGAGGCCCAGGCTGCAGCGCCGGGTCATGACCTCTGCCCGGGGGGACCACCCACCCACCTAGCGTGGAGGCCGCATCTTCCTCTCGCCCGCTGCTACCTGAAGAGGGAACAGAGCTGCAAATTCAAGAGAGAGAAATCGGACCCGAGCTTCCGGCGGCCAGCAGCCGCGCCCCCGCCCACCCTCAGCCTTCCTCGAGGTGCGCAGCTAGGACCATGGCAGGAGGGCACCGCCCCACATCCCCCGCCTTACCCGGACACGGACTCGGGCGACGTGGTGGGGGCCGACTCCTCGGATGGGCTCTTGTCTTCCCTGCCGGCTGCTGGGGGCTGGGACATGCCGGAGGCGGGGGCCGGTGGGCAGGCAGCGGACGAGGACTCCGGGGCGCCAGTCGGGGTGGCCTCTGGGGGTGCCGAGGAGCCCTGGCCAGCCTTGGCCTGTGGCAGCAGAAGAAAACACCGGGCATGGGCGTGGGCTCGTTATCACACCCACGCACCCCCACCCAAGCCCTCGGCCCTGCCCCGCTGGCCGCGTGCCCCCGGCACTAATCTCTCTCCCTGGCCGGCTCCCTGGAGCTCACCCACCCACCTTGGTCACCATGACGACCACGAAGTTCTTCTCGTCGATGCAGTAGTCCCGGATGGGGACGTCGTCGCTCAGGATCTTGCCGGCGTAGATGAGCTTCTGGCCGGCCACGGGGAACGCCTCGCGGCCCTTCTCGGCTTCGATCTTCTCCTTCAGCATCTTGACCTGGAAGGCGCCGTGGCCGGGCTCAGTTGTCAGACACCACGGACCCTGCTCTGCTGCCCCCGAGCCCCCAGCCCGTCATCTGGCAAGCCGACCCCTGCTCTGCGCGCCGAATCGGGTGCTGGGGATGTGTGAAGTGGAGGGAACCTGCTCTCACCAACGGGGCACGGAGGTGAGCAAGGGGAAAAACAAATTGGCTGAGGGCACAAAGAGGGCAGGGCAGGGCACAGTCCTGCTGCCGTTGCCAAAAGCTCTCATGGGGGTGGCCATTCTCCAGGAAACTGCTGAACAGTTATTTCAGACAGTGTAAAAGAGAAGGAAGAAGCCTTTCACAGAAGCCTAGTGGCTAAAGTCCTCGCCTTGCACACGCTGGGACCATACATGGCACCATTTCTAATCCCGGCGGCCCCGCTTCCCATCCAGCTCCCTGCCTGTGGCCTGGGAAAGCAGTGGAGGACGACCCAAAGCCTTGGGACCCTGCACCCATGTGGGAGACCCAGAAGAAGCTCCTGGCTCCTGGCTTCAGATCAACTCAGCTTTGGCTGTCGCTGCCACTTGGGGAGTGAATCAGCAGACAGCAGATCTTCCTCTCTGTCTCTCCTGCTCTCTGTATATGTGACTTTCCAAGGAAAATAAAAAATAAATCTTAAAAAAAAAAAAAAGGATGATGAGGTAAAAAGCACAATGAAGGCTCCCACATTCCACAGCGCTCAATCAGAACAATGACAAGCTTTCAGGAAGATTCAGCACATTTAATAAGGCACAGTGACAGAGCCATGCAGAGAGAGAAATCTCCCATCTGCTGGTTCTCTGCACAAGACAGGTGAGAGCTGGGACAGGAGGGTCGGGGTTTCATGGTGAGATGCAGGGTCCCTGCTGACAGCGCCATGGCTGTGTGCCACCTGCATTCCACCCCTGAATCCAGTCCCCTGTCCTCCAGCCGCTCCCGGCCCCTCTCTGCAGTGTGGACTCCCACCTGGAGGCTGCCCCGAGCTCACAACCACCAAGGTCCTCACACACAGCGCCATCACACACAGAGCGCTGTCACTCAAGAACTGACCTGCTCAGTGTCGCCGGCCCTTCCGCCGACACCGGGCCAGGCCAGGCTGGAGCTGGGCAATGCATACCGGGCTGGGTGCCCAAGCACTGGCAGCTCCCCTGGCAGGCGCCATGGCCATGGGACCTGGCCCCTGGACAGCTGCCCCAGCCTGGGCCCTGGACAGCCACCCAGCCTGAGCCCCGGGACAGCCCCAGGACAGCCGCCCAGCCTGGGCCCCGGGACAGCCGCCCCATCCTGAGCCCTGGACAGCCCCAGGACAGCCGCCCCGCCTGGGCCCCCGGACAGCCCCAGGACAGCACCCCCATCCTGAGCCCTGGACAGCCCAGGACAGCCGCCCAGCCTGGACCCTGACAGCCCCAGGAAAGCATCCCACCCTGAGCCCTGAACAGTCCCCATCCTGAGTCCTGGATAGCTCCCCCATCCTGAGCCCCGGACAGCCCCCGGACAGCCGCCCCAGCCTGACCCCTGGACAGCCACCGATTCTGACCCCTGGACAGCTCCCCAATCCTGAGCCCTGGACAGCCATTCCAGTCTGGCGCCTGGACAGCCCCGGGACAGCGTCCCCATCCTGAGCCCTGGACAGCCCCGGGACAGCGTCCCCATCCTGAGCCCTGGACAGCCCCCCGATCTTGAGCCCTGGACAGCCCCCCGATCTTGAGCCCTGGACAGCCCCCCGATCCTGAACCCTGGACAGCCCCCCGATCCTGAGCCCTGGACAGCCCCGATCCTGAGCTCTGGACAGCCGCTCCAGCCTGGACCCTGGGCAGTCCTGCACAGCCCTGGCGGGCCCGGCCCCGCGCCGTCCTTCCCCGGCTCTCCGGTTAGAACCCCGGGCTCCCCGCCCCCCACGCCACCCGTCACGCCAGGGCTCGGGCCCGGCCCGCACCGTCTCCTCGGGCTCCATGCGGATCTTGAAGGTCTGCTGCTGCAGTGTTTTCAGCGTGATGGTGACGGCCATGGCGGGGCCTGAGCGACGAGGCGGCGGCCCCGGATTCTCGGACAACATGCAACTCACGCCGCCGCCATCTTATAGCCCAGCCGCGCCGCGCGAGCCGACCGCTTCCGGGGCAGGCGGTGCGTGCGCGGACCACCGGCCCACGTGCCCCCAGCGTGACCTTTGGCTTCCGCGGGCATGCGCACCAGCGCGCGCTCGCCCCCGCGCATGCGCAGAAGAAATTCCCACTTTGCCGGGGAAGAGGCTAATTTTGCGGACACCTGGTCACGTGTCAGGTGACGTCACGCCGTGCCGATGACGTCATGCGGCAGCCAGGCGGCTCCAGCGTCCCTATATTTTAGCCCAAACAAGTTGTGATGTTTTCATTTTTATTCCTTCCAGAAAAATCTCTATTAAAGTGTTTTTTCCTTCTACCTACTTGAAAACCCCAAACACCATGCAGGTCTCCCACCAAGACCGGGACCCAAGTGCTGGACTATCACCTGGCTGCCTTCTAGGCCCCAAAGAGCAAAATTTGAAATATTTGGACCATCCGGGAGGATGCTATGGCCCATCTTCTATCTGCACGCACAAGGATGCCGGTTCACGTCCTGGCTGCTCCACTTCCAGGAAGCTTGTGGCCTGGGAAGGCAGCAGGCAAACCCAAAGCCTTGGCCCCCTGCACCCCGTGGGGGACCCAGAAGCAGCTCCTGGCTTCAGGTCAGCTTCTAGTATGGCCACCCGAGTGAACCAACAGATGGAAGAGCTAGCTCTCTCCTCTGCAAATCTGCTTTTCCGATGAAAACAACCCTGCGCTATCCCTGGGCCACGTGGTGACCTCACTCAGGCAAGATTTGCACCGACTCCTCCTATCCCTTGCTCACCTCACTGCCTCCAGCCGACCCCTACTTCTCGCTGTCCATATATTCACTATGGCTTTTTCTTCACTTTCCCCTGAAATACACCAACCCTAAAAGGCCTAGGAGGGACTGGAAGATGAAAAGCCAGTCCAAGGGACAGGGTCACCCACCCAAATTTGAAGAACAGAGCCCTGGGCCACTGGCTGTAGGTGAAGTTAGAACCGGGATGTCGGGGTGGGGCTGGAAGGCACTCCCACCACTCCCACCACCCTGACCCACTGGACACTGCGGAGCCCCTGGGCACCACACCATGGCCACGTTGCAGTGCACTGCAAACCTTGATTCTACAAGCTCCCTGGCCACTGACGGCTTCCTACCCCTTCTGAGCATTTTTGCCCAAGCCCCTGACCCATGCTGCAACCACCACGTGTGTGCCGTCGCTTCGGCCCGCCTCTCACCCAAGGCCATCCAGACACAAACCCTGCCCATTGCTTGGCTCGTGTCACTAGGGACTGGAGCACAATCCCATGGCCCACGGGGCCTCACAAGAGCTGGGAGGAAGTGACCAGGTCGGTGCGTCCATCACGGCCCCGCCCTCGCTCACCAACTTCTGGACCTGGCTTTTCTCATTAGACCAAGGCAGACGGGTTACAACCGACACTGGCTAGTTGTGGTGTGCAAGGATTACATGGGGGGGAATGAGCCGACACTGGCTAGCTGTGGTGCGCGGGGCACCATGTGGATTACATGGGGGGCATGAGCTGGGGGGCTGCTGGTTTGGAGGGAGGTAAGTAAAGGCCTCCGTCCTGCAGTCTTGAACCCCACCAACCCCAGCAGCTGCAGGTGGGGGAGCATTCTCAGGTGTCCCCCCTTTTGGGTGTTATGCGTCCTGCCTCTCAGAGGGAGACCCAGGAGGAAGACACAAAACTTAATTTAATAGAAATTTTCGTTTGTAGTTCTTACATTCTCAAGTGTGAGCCAAGCTGGAACCCATTGCCCCCCACCCAAAAGCGGCAGCCCAGCCCCGGGGGGTGAAGGTGGGGAGCAGGGGAGGGGTGGCAAGGGTTAGAGCCCTGATCCTCCTCAGTGCTGGGGGGTTGGCAAGTACCACCCCTTTTTTCCTGCCTGCCTAGTGGGGATGGCGATGGCGGGGGGCCTTCCTCCCCACTCCTTGTCCCCCACCCTAGCCCAAGCGGGAAGGGGGTTCGAAGGACGGGGAGGAGAGGGGCAAAGGTGATGTTGGATGAAAAAGGGGAGAATCAAACACCAGTAAAAAAAATGTGGGAGCTGTGAGGGGCAACAAAACCAAAATCCACCCCAAATCTGAACCTGCCTGGAAGGGAAAAACAAAGTTCTCACGGAGTCTCATAGAGACATTAGTGGGCGCGGCCGGCGGTGCGGCGGGAGCGCGGGCCGCAGTCCAGCCCCGCAGCGGGGAGCGGGCGGGCGGCGGCCTCTACAGCTCGTCCTTGGGCTGGGCAGCGTCGTCCTCCTCGTCCTCCTCCTTGTCCTCCTCGTCCTCGTCCTCCTCCTCCTTGTCCTTCTCGTCGTCGTCCTCCGCCGCCTCCTCCTCCTCCTTGCGCTTCTTGTCCTCCTCCTCCTCCTTCAGCCTCTGCTCCTCGTCCTGCTTGTCCTTCATCTGCTTCTCGGCCGTCTGAGGGAACGCCCGGCCCTCAGCACCCTGCATCCCACCTCCCACCTGCTGGCACAGCCGGCCCCCAGCACCCCGTGCCCCGCTGCCTGCAGGAACGCCCGGCCCCCAGCACCCCGTGCCCCGCTGCCTGCAGGAACGCCCGGCCCCCAGCACCCTGTGCCCCGCTGCCTGCAGGAACGCCCGGCCCCCAGCACCCCGTGCCCCGCTGCCTGCAGGAACGCCCGGCCCCCAGCACCCCGCATCCCCGCGCCTGCAGGAACGCCCGGCCCCCAGCACCCCGTGCCCCGCTGCCTGCAGGAACGCCCGGCCCCCAGCACCCCGTGCCCCGCTGCCTGCAGGAACGCCCGGCCCTCAGCACCCCGCATCCCAGCGCCTGCAGGAACGCCCGGCCCTCAGCACCCTGCAATCCCCACCAGCCGGTCCATCCCCCCAGCCCCTACCTTTGTGACACCCCACGTCTCGTTGCCAAACTCCTCAGCATAAGCCTCATCGTTGGTAATGAGGAAGTTGTCAAAGATCGTGCCCGACTTGACCTGAGCAACGGGACGAACGAGTGAATGAGGGTTCAGAGGGACAAGTCCGGCCAGACGGGACAGTGAGCCGGGCGTCTGCCATCCACAGTGCTGCCCCGCAGGTGGCCTGCGTGGGCCCTCGGTCATGGCGAGCTCTCTGTGGCCCTTTCCCCTGACAGCTGGCCTTGCGACTCGGGTACCAACTGTGCAGCTGCGGCAGGGACACCTTCAGTCCCGGCCAGGTCTCTGTCCTCAAAGACCCACTCGCTGACTGAGAAAGGCACTATAGGGAAGAGGGGAGGGCCAGGGACCTTGTCACCCACTGCCTCACCTCCAGGCCAGGAGCCCATCCGGGACTCCCACGAGGCAGAGGCCCAAAGACACGGGTCAGTACCTGCTGCCCCCCCTGGCACCTCGGCAAGAGGCTGGATCGGAACTGGAGCAGCCGCGCCCGGGCACTGTGCCACAGCTGTCTGTGGTGGCAACTCAACCTGCCGCCCCAGAAGACTGACCCCCTCCACCCCGACACCAGCTTTAGCCAATGGCAATGACCTTCCAAGATCACCGAGCTGGCTCAGGCAGCAGGTGCTGCAAGCCCGCCCAGCCAGCAACAAGCTGTGACTGTGAGGGGCCGGCTTCAGGGAGAGCATCGGCTCTGTCCGGCTCTTCCCCTCCGCTCCTGCTGCTCGCCGCCTCTCACCTGCCACAGATCCAGGCCCAGCACAGCAAAGCTGTCGTAGGCGTAGATGTTGGGGTCCGGCGAGTACTCGGGGTTGTCGATCTCTGGGTGGATCCACGTGCCCTTGTAATCGGGGTTGTCAATCTGCCGTGGCTTCCACTCACCCTGTCGGAAGGCGGGTGCACAGGGTGAGCGGCCGAGGCAGGCCCCTTCCCTGTGGGGGCGACCTCCGGCCGCGCCCATCGCGTACCTTGTACTCGGGGTTCTGGATGACCGGCGGCTCCCACTCGCCATCCATCTCTTCGTCCCAGTCCTCGGGCTTTTTGGCGTCGGGGTCCGGGATGTGCTCGGGCTTGTCCCAATCCTGGGAGAGAGGTCCACGCATGAGGTCAGCGTGCGCCCCGCTGGCCTCCCCCGGGTGTGCGACCGGGCAAAGGCGCAGTCCCAGCGCCCACCTCGGGCTTGGAGTCTGTGGGGTCGTCGATCTTGGCCCGCTCGTCCCAGTCGTCCGGCTTGGCGGCGTCGGGGTCCTTGATCTTCTTGGGGGGCAGGAAGTCCCAGTCGTCCTCCAGGGAGCCCGACTCCACCTGGCTGTTGTCGATCTTCACCTCATACGTGTTGTCGGGCCGCACGATGAGCGTGTACAGGTGTGTGAACTCATCATCCTGGGGGGGACAGCATGAGGTGAGCCTTCACCCGGCACGCCCTGCTGTCCCCGGGCAGTGTGCATGCATGCGTGAGTGTGCGTGTGTGTGTGTGTGTGTGTGCAGCACGCCCTGCTGTCCCCGGGCAGTGTGCGTGTGTGTGCGTGTGTGTGTGTGTGTGCAGCACGCCCTGCTGTCCCCGGGCAGTGTGCGTGTGTGTGCGTGTGTGTGTGTGCAGCACGCCCTGCTGTCCCCGGGCAGTATGTGACTGTGTGTGTGTGTGTGTGTGTGTGTGCAGCACGCCCTGCTGTCCCCAGGAAGTAAGCGTGTATGTGTGCAGCACGGCCTGCTGTCCCCAGGCAGCGTGTGACTCTGTGTGTGTGTGTGTGTGTAGCACGCCCCGCTGTCCCCGGGCAGTGTGTGTGACTCTGTGTGTGCAGCACGGCCTGCTGTCCCCAGGCAGCATGTGACTGTGTGTGTGTGTGTGTGTGTAGCACGCCCCGCTGTCCCCAGGCAGTGTGTGTGACTCTGTGTGTGCAGCACGGCCTGCTGTCCCCAGGCAGCATGTGACTGTGTGTGTGTGTGCAGCACGCCCCGCTGTCCCCAGGCAGTGTGTGTGACTCTGTGTGTGCAGCACGGTCTGCTGTCCCCAGGCAGCGTGTGACTGTGTGTGTGTGTGTGTGTAGCACGCCCCGCTGTCCCCGGGCAGTATGGTGCTGGGGAAGGGAGGACACGCACCTTACACCGGATGTCCTTGTTGATCAGCACGTTCTTGCCCTTGTAGTTGAAGATGACATGAACCTTCTTGGTGCCAGGCCCACAGATGTCAGGCCCTGGTGGGGGTGGGGAAGCCACCTCAGTGACCGCTGCCCACGGCTGCCAAGGTCCCCACCCTTCTTTCCCATAACCCCTCCCCCTCAAAACACCAAAGCCCAAGGACTCTCGACGGCAGATGTGGAAGTACCCGCACGTGGCCACGTGTGGCAGACACCGGGATCCCCGTTTCCACCCACGGTGACTGCCCCCCCCCACACACACACACACACACGACGGAGGCATGGGGAGAGTTTCAGGGGGCGGGGTCCCTCACCGAACATGATGTTGTACTCCGAGTCGCCGTGCATGTCCTTCTGGTCCAGGCTGGCCGGAAACAGCTTCACGTAGCCGCCCCCACAGTCAATGGTCTGCTCGTGCTTGACGGTGAACTGCACCACCAGCGGCTGGCCCTTGTTGCTGAAAGGCTCGAACCGTGCCGAGAGTGCGTAGAAGCGGGCGTCCTGGCTCGTCTGCAGCCCTGGGCGGCCGGCACAGAGAACCTGGGTCCAGAGGGCTCCCCCGGGACATCCTGCACCTGCCTTCTAACTCCCAGGGGCGGGGGTAGGGAGGAAGCCCACCCTGCTTCCCAGATCCGGGTCCAAACCTGCACCCCGGGGGGGGGGGGTGCCGCACACCCTCCCTCTTTTGGCGAACCTTTATCTTTCTCCTGATCGCCGTAGAACTTGCCGGAACTCAGCACGAATTTGCCAAAATCAGACTTGTGTTTGGATTCGACCCAGCGGTTGGTCCACCCATCTAAGTGAGGAGCGGGGTGGTGGGGGGAAGGGGGAGGTCGGTGTCCAGCGTCAGGTTAGGGAGACTCTGCCGGATCCCACCCGCCACCCCCTCCCCAGACACACACCCACCACCTCCCATCACCCTTCCCAGACACCTGCCAAGACCCCACGAGGTGGACGGGGTGGGGGTGGGGGTGGGGGACGGCAGAGGGGCGATGTTCCCACCCGTCCTTCCCAGGACGGAGCCTGGGTGACATTCCGGGATGTCTTGAGCAACAATTCCCCCCACAACTTCCAGCCTGCGCTCCCCCGCCCCCAACACCTTACACACACACACACCCCAGGGAGAGGCTGCCGTGCCCTCCACGCTCCCCGGGGAAGGTAAACGACGGATGGCCCCGCGGCTCTGGGTCCCCAGGGGAGGGAGGCCGCCGTGTTGGCCCTCGAGGGAAGGTAATTACGAGGCCACACGACGACGCCGATCCGGGCTTTGGGGGCGGCAGGGAAGGGGAAGGGCCACCGGTCGCGTTCGTGCAAACGGGCGCTCGAGGCACAGCCGGGCGTTACCTCCGTCCAGAAACTGTTCCTTGAAGTAGATGGCGGGCTCAGAGACGGCCAGGCCGAGGAGGCCGAGCAGCAGCGGCAAGGGGAGCAGCATGGCGAGCCGAGGGGGCGGCGGCGGCGGCTCGCGGGCCCTTTAAGAACGACCGTCCAGCAGCGGCTCTGCGGTACGGACGGACGCCGCTGCCGGCTGCGGCCTTTTATACCCGCCCGCCTCTCACACCAACCTGACCCGGCCTCTGGGCCCTCCCTTTCCGCGTTCCCATTGGGCGATCGCCGCCGCTCTGCCCGTCCATTGGACGAACGCCGGGCCAGCACGTCCGGTTGTGCCTCGGAACGCTGGGTTCCCAGATGGCCGATTTCTATTGGCCGCGCCGCCGACCAATGAGGGTCGACCACGCGTTGCGGGGGGGACGCCTCCTCGCGCGGGCGGGGGGCCGCGAGCGCCTCGGGCGCGGGTCACGTGAGCAGAGCTGGGGGGAGCGGCCCCGCCCTCGGCCGCGCGCCGTCCGCGGCGGAAAGCAACGTTCGAGAAGCCGCGGGGAGACCTTCTCTCTTCCCGGGTGCAGGGGGTCGCGGCGAGCGCCCCGAGAGGGGACCCCGCTAACCCAGCCCAGCTTCTCCTCGTCCCCCTTCGTCCAGTCTACCCCGCTGGAGGGGGCACCTCCATCCTGACGCCGAGTCTCTCCGCCCACGTTAGGGTAGGAGGCAGGCATTTGGGGTGGGGGGCGTCCCTTTTAGCAGGGGCTGCATCCCCCTAGTGCTCCAGGGCCGGTAGAGTCCCGGCTTCCTCCTGCCCCGGCACCTGTCACCTTACTGCTCTGTGCCCTGCTGAGGGGCCGCCCTGGCTGCATCTACCTGACAGAAAAGCCTTTTTAATTTCTTTTTTTTTTTTTTCCCCCTCTTAGGGGGCCGAAGGGTCAAAGAGGAGGCAGCTCTGCCTCTGCTCCCGGGGCTGGGGGGGCTGGACGCCTTGTTCCCGCGTCGTTACAGCGTCTGCCCCCCCCCCCAGCTGCTGGGTGCCAAGGGGGCGCTGCCCTGCCCCCCGATCTCCCACAAATGGCCAGCTAGAGGCAGGTGGCTGACCGCAGGTCCCATCGTGTCTCTCTCTCTCTCTCTCTCTCACTTTCCATCCTGATGAGAAGAAGTTTTCTAAACTCTGAGCAAATGGGCCTTGGATCTGGGAAAGAACCGGGAAACAAGGAATAATGTCAAGGAAGTGTGTGTGTGTGTGTGTGTGTGTGTGTTGGGCGGGGCTTTCCTGCTGGCAGAGGACACTCGAATAGAGGAAGAATGACAGTTTTTGGGGGCAGCTGGGGAAGTCGCTCTTCTTTCCCCCAAGGGACTCTGCACCTGTCCCTCCCCACCAGCCAGTCCTGCCATTGGCCTCTGCCCTCCCTACTCCCCCACACACGCTTGGGCTAGATGCTTCCTGTCTTGTGGGTAGGGACTGTCCATCTGCTTCATTCACTGTGTGCTCTGCCCTGAGCGAGGCTGGTGAGGGAAGGAAGGGCCCCAGTGGAATAAGACATTTACTAGGGGGAAGTGCTTTGGCGCCGAAGAGAGGATTTTTTTTTTTTTTAAAGATATACTTATTTGAAAGGCAGAGTTACTGAAACAAAGAGATCTTCCATCCACTGGTTCACTGCCCAGAACAACAAGATGGGCTGATTGGGAGCCAGGAGCTGCTTCCAGGTCTCCCACGTGGGTGCAGGGTGCCAAGGCTTTGGGCCGGCCTCCACTGCTTTCCCAGAGTCATTAGCAGGCAACAGGGTGGGAAGTGGAGTGGCCGGGACTCAAACCCGCGCCTTTAAGGGACTCTGGCTTTGCAGGTGCCCCGTGTAGTGCCTCAAAAACTAATTCTCTAACTCCGAGTGCCAGCATCCTGTAAGGGGGCCTGTTCGCGGCCCAGCTGCCCGACTTCCCATCCAGCTCCCTGCCTGTGGCCTGGGAAAGCAGTGGAGGACGGCCCAAAGCCTTGGGACCCTGCACCTGCGTGGGAGACCTGGAGGAGGCTCCTGGCCTCAGATTAGCTCAGCTTCAGCCGTTGTGACCACTTTTTATTGGAAAGTCAGATATACAGAGAGGAGGAGAGACAGAGAGCTTCCATCCGATGATTCACTCCCCAAGTGACCACAACGACTGGTGCTATGCGGATCCGAAGCCTGGAGCCCGGAAACTCCTCCAGGTCTCCCACGGCTTTGGGCCGTCCTCCACTGCTTTCCCAGGCCACAAGCAGGGAGCTGGATGGAAAGTGGAGCTGCCAGGATTAGAACTGGTGCCCATATGGGATCCTGGGACATTCAAGGTGAGGACTTCAGCCGCTAAGCCACGCTGCTGGCCCAACATCTCATATTAAAGATGTATTTGTTTTTATTGGAAAGGCTGGTGCTTAAAGAGAGGGGATTTGACAGTTAAGCCATTGTACCAGGCCCAATACATATTCTTGTAAATATTTTAAATATAAGCTGGACCTATTACAATGGCTCAATTGTTTAATCCTCCATCACAAAGCAATGGCAATGGCTAGTTCCAGTCCCAGCTACTCCACTTCCCATCCAGCTCCCTGCCTGTGGCCTGGGAAAGCAGTGGAGGACGGCCCAAAGCCTTGGGACCCTGCACCTTGAAGGAAGTTACTGGCTCCAGGCTTCGGATTGGTGCAGCACCGGCCCTTGTGGTCACTTGGGGAGTGAATCATCGGACGGAAGATCTTCCTCTTTGTATATCTGACTTTGCAATAAAAATAATTTTTTTAAATAAAGAGTTTTCTGTCTCTCCTTCATTCTGTAGACATACTTTTACAATAAAAATAAATAAGGTCCATTCTCCAAAAGCCACCTGGTTGTGCCAGGCGCAAAGCGCAGGCAGACACTGCTTCCGGGTGTCCCACGTGGGCAGCAGGGGCCCCCAGTGCTCGAGTCATCCCCACTGCCTCCCAGGCATGACGCTGCATCTGAAGCTAAGGTGTCAACGGGATCCCAGACCATCTGCCAGGGGGTTTTGGGGTGTGTGTGCCAAGTGAAGGCTTCACTGTCGTGTGCCCCAAGTTGACACAAATGTTTTGAAGTATGGTCCTACAGGGTCAAGTCTGGGGGGAGAAATGAAGTGACAGATTTGAAGTAGGAAGCTCTGGGCCAAGCGGATAAGCTGGTACTCCGAGCTGAGGTTCCTAGATGGGTCCTTCTCCTCTCTACAAATGAGTACAGTCTCTACCCAGACTCCCTTTGAAAATTAAACTAAATAAATACAATAGCTGACAGTCGAATGGCAATCTGTAGCCCACTGCGCAACCACCCTCCAGTCCCAGGACATGCGCGAGGGTGCAGTACAGGGTCGCCCAGCCCGCAGGTAGGGCTGCAAGAAGCTAAAGGCAAGTCTGTGCTGCTAACACGGGGCTCTCCTGTAGGAGGGGACGGTATTAGGAAATACTTTCTTATTTTAAAAAGATTTATTTTTATTACAAAGTCAGATATACAGAGAGGAGGAGAGATAGAGAGGAAGATCTTCCATCTGATGATTCACTCCCAAAGTGAGCGCAACGGGTCGGTACTATGCTGATCCGGAGCCAGGAGCCAGGAGCCAGGAGCCAGGAACTTCCTCCAGGTCTCCTACGCAAGTGCAGGGTCCCAAGGCTTTGGGCCGTCCTCCACTGCTTTCCCAAGCCACAGGCAGGGAGCTGGATGGGAAGTGGGGCTGCCGGGATTAGAACCGGTGCCCATATGGGATCCTGGGACATTCAAGGCGAGGACTTTAGCTGCTGGGCCCCTTGTTTTTCTTTTTAGGCTTTTCCTTTATTTCCTCTTCTAACTCACAGTCATCAAAGGAATGCGTGGCAGCCTGTTGGGGGTTCTCCCATCTTCCCCTTCTGTAATTGCAATAACTCCTTTAATGAAAGAGCAATGTACTCCAACAATCAGCAGGAATATCTTCTGTCATTCGGGCCTCTTCTACATGTTTCCGTGCACGATCCAAGACTTCGGTTTCTAGTGTCTCTTCATCCAGAAACCAAGGGTTCTATTTAAAAATAACTTCTAAACAAGAACGCAATTGCTGCCTAGTTATGTTTATTCCGCGTTTCTTTAAAAGGCAATGCATACGAGGTGATTCTGGCCCATTGTTCCCACTCACCTCTTTCTGTGGGGGTCTCTGTCGCACGGGCGCCACTTGTCGCTGTCCCGCAGCGATGGACTTGCTGCACGGAGCCGATAATAACACGCGTGGACCCTGACTGATGGTCAAAGCCGAAGTTGATTAGTGGCATCAGACTTTATACGCTGAGGTCAGACGGGATAAGGGAGGAGGTATTGAGCTCATCAACAAAGCCCATCAACAGTTTTTATGCTTTTGTTTGGAACTCCTTTTGTCTTGTATATTCCATCAAGTGTTCTCACACACATGATTTCCATTCAACTGTTCTTATCCCATCAGGGTTGTTTGTTCGCGTGCAAAGGATATCCAATCAGTCCAACAAAAGGCACTCATTCAGTTGTTTATCACACAAATATTGTCTAATCAACTGTAATCCTGTGCTCGCTGACCTTCTAGGGTCACAATGTCCTACACTCTCCATTTTACCTCTCTGCTTAACCTGATGTCAAAGGTGGAGGTGGAGCGTGGGGGAGTGGGGGGAAGGCCGCCACACTCAAGATGGCGCTGTTTCGCGCCCGACGTCTTGTGTCTGACACCCTCAAGGTGACGCCTTTCCGGTTCCGGCTCCTCCAGGCGGCTGCTTCCGGCGACTCTCACACGCCGAGCTGTTTCGGAGATTGGCACACGCCTAGCTGCTGCCGAGACTCGCGCACGCCGAGCTGCGGAGTGGGTGCAGCCATGACGGACGGTCCCGTGGCCGAGCTGCTGCTGAGGCGGCTGGAGACGGCCGATGGCGGCCTGGACAGCGCGGATCTGGCCACTCAGCTGGGCGTGGAGCACCAGACTGTCGTGGGCGCCGTGAAGAGCCTGCAGGCCTTGGGCCAGGTGAGATGGGCGCGTGAGGGCGGAGGGTCGCCTCTTGGCCCTTGGCATCTGCTGTGTCACCCCAGATCGGCCCTGCCTAGCTTCGCTGTGCACCCGCGGAGAGCCTGGAGCGAGTGACGGGCCAGATGCTCGGATTCTTGTTTGCTAATGGCATCGAGGGGAGGAGGTGGTGGTGGTGGGGGTTTGGGACGGTCGCAGCCCAGGAGGAAGTCATCGTTGACCTCACAAGGCCTGTGATGCTCAAAGGGACCAGAGTGTGGAGGCAGGAGTCAGGGAGAGCCGGTGACAGACCATCACTGGCCGGTCCCTAGCTCACAGAGGGGACGGGGGAGCTGTGGCAGGCTTGGGGGGTGGGGGTGACAGCGGCAGAGAGGGTCCCAAGCTAGAGGGCATGATGTGGCTCTGCAGGGGGCACTGGGATTTGGTGGGGAGGTACAGCATTGCAGGGTTTGAGTGGAAGGGACTTCTGGTTCAAGGGGTCAGGGGGCAGATTCATGGGAAGCGGGCTGTTCACCAAGGGCACGTTCTATGTTCCGTTGGCTGGCCCTTGCTGTGGCGGGGAGACATTGTGCCCAGTCGGCAGATGCAGCAAACGAGGCTTAGCCTAGGTCAGTGGCGAGACAGAGGAGGAGAAATATGCCATGTGCTGGTCCAGTCCCTCAATGCTCGCCAGGAGGAGCGAGGGACACTGGCAGGCCCAGGACCCCCAGCCTTTGGGCCGTCCTCTGGTGCGTTAACAGGGAGCTGGATTAAAAGTGGAGCAGCTGGGACTTGAACTGGTGCTGCTGGCATAGCAAGCTGTGGCCTCTTGGGCCACGACAAACGACTCTTGGGCAACTCGCTTGATGGCTGTCTCCGAAAAGGGGCTGGGGGACTTGGGATTCAGAATAAGATGGGGCATTCACACTGCAGAGCCTTGAGTCATGGGGCGGGCGGTGACAGGGCGTGGAACGGGTGTGTTTGTGCGGGCGTCCCGCCTGGTGACGTCATCCCAGCAGTCACACAGATGCTAAATGCTAAACAGGCTCCATCCCTGGATGCGATTTGATTTCCCCCAAGCTTTACAGCAAGTGTCTGGGCAAGTGGGTGGCCGGCCATTGAAGACATCTCTGTCGCCCACCAGCATGCTCGGGTACATATACTGCCAGCTCCCATTCCTAGCTTCCTGCTCACTGGCGGCAGCAATGGCTCATGTGCCTGGGTCCCTGCCGCCCGTATGGGAGACCCGGATGGCTCCTGGCTTGGACCTGTCCCGTCCCCTGCTCTTGTGGGCATTTGGGAAGTGACTCAGCAGGTGGGAAAGCTGTCCTCGAATCCTCTTTCTGTAACTTATCAGATAACTAAAAGAAAAATAAGTAAATAATGATTCAAGAAAGGAGAAGGTGTCACAGGCCAGTGCCAGGAAGCGGCCGTCATTCTGCCCTGTCCTGGAAGGTTACAACTGTGACACCGCAGGAAGGACAGGAGCTTCCGCCAGGGGACACCTAGCCGAGCCTGGGACGCAAGGCCGGCTCTGGGGGGCTGCACTTCACACCTTGGGTTCTCCCCCACACACACCTGTGCTGTGGCAAGGGGTGCACCTGTCTCTAAACCCTGCCCGTGTCCCCTACAGGTGATTGAGGCTGAGCTTCGCTCCACCAAGCGCTGGGAATTGACGGCCGAGGGCGAGGAGATTGCCCGGGAGGGCAGCCACGAGTGCCGCGTGTTACGCAGCATCCCCTCCGAGGGGCTGGCCCAGAGCGAGCTCATGGTAGCCCCCCTCCCCACCCACTGCGTCGTCCCCCTGTTGCCAGGGCCGAGGGAGGTGGGGCGGGGTAAAGGCACTTGGGGATCCCTACCCACCCACACCCTGCACCCCTCGCCCCTGCAGCGCCTGCCCAGTGGCAAAGTAGGTTTCAGCAAAGCCATGTCCAACAAGTGGATCCGCGTGGACAAGAGCGCGGCGGATGGGCCCCGCGTCTTCCGAGTGGTGAGTGCGGGCACCCCTTCCGAAGGCATGCGGCAATGGCGGGGGGCGGGGTGGGTGCCCAGCGCTCAGTGCCTTTCCTCGGTGGCAGGTGGACACGGTGGAAGATGAGGTGCAGCAGCGGCTGCGGCTGGTACAGAGCGGGCAGGTGGAGAAGCTGGGCGAGAAGGAGAGGAGCGAGCTCAGGAAGAGGAAGCTGCTGACCGAACTGTGAGTGTGGACCGGAGCTGGGGACGGGAACCTAGCCCTGGGTGCCACAGCAGGTGGGCTGGGGTGGGAGGTTCCAGGTGCTGGCAGATCCCCTCAGCTGAGCAGCATGGGTACTAGAACACACACATTTCCCTGGCTGGAGCCAGCTAAGGGGGAGGGGAGCTGTGCTCTCACAGGCATGAGGGTGGGCCAGGCGAAAGCCAGGAGCTTCTTCCAGGTATCCCGTGTGGGTGCAGGGTCCCAAGCCCTTGGGCCGTCCTCCGCTGCTTTCCCAGGAGCAGGATTGGAAGTGGAGCAGTCGGGACTCGAACCAACATGGGATGCCAGCCATTGCGAGCAGCTGTTTGACCCACTGCACCACAGCAATGCCTCCTGTTTGTCTTTTAAAATGTTTAGTTTTGGATCCAATGTGGTAGCCTAATGGCTAAAACCCTCGTTTTGCGTGAGCCAGGATCCTACATGGGCAACAGTTCATATTCCAGCTGCTCCACTTCCCATCCAGCTCCCTGCCTGTGGCCTGGGAAAGCAGTGGAGGATGGCCCAAAGCCTTGGGACCCTGCACCCGTGCGTGGGAGACCTGGAGGAGGTTCCTGGCTTTGGATTGGTGCAACTCTGGCCATTGTGACCACTTGGGGAGTGAATCAGAAGATGGGAGATCTTTGTCTCTGGCTCTCCTTCATTCTGAAAAATCTGACTTTGCAATAAAAATAATTTTTTTTTAAAGTTTACTTTTATATATTTGAAAGGGAGAGAGAGAGAGACTGATCTTGTATTTGCTGGCTCACTCTGCAAATGCTCTGAACAGTTGGGGTCAGGCTAGCCCAAAGCCAGGAGCAGCAGCTCCTGACTCGCCTGTGCGTGCCCTGGACCCCGGCAGGTGACCCACCTCCTGCTGCCTTGCACAGTGCACCAGCAGGGAGCCGGGTGGGAAGCCAAGCAATCGGCCTCCATCCGGCCGCTCCCGACCTGGATACAGACACCCCAGGCCGCACCCCTGCCCACTCCTCCGTGGACATTTGTCGGATGACTGGGCGAGCCAACGGGGTGCTTTGGGGCGACAGTGCTTTCCAGGGAGGACATTGGCCGAGCGTGTGGTGTGGAGGGGTGGGTCTCACTCTGGGGGTGTGCATCAGGCAGGGTCCTCCCTTCCCTCCACCACTCCAACCACCACCATCTCTGGCCTCAGAACCTTGAAGACCTACTGGGTGAGCAAAGGCAGCGCCTTCAGCACCAGCGTCTCCAAGCAGGAGACAGAGCTGAGCCCCGAGATGATCTCGAGGTGAGGGGTAGCCCTGGGCCGGGGGTCTGGGGGGCCAGGCTGGGGGTCTGGTAGCCCCCCACTCAGCAGTGCCCCCCACCTCCACAGCGGCTCCTGGCGGGACCTGTCCTTCAAACCCTACAACTTCTCGGCCCGTGGCATCCTGCCCGAGAGCGGCCACCTGCACCCGCTGCTCAAAGTCCGCTCCCAGTTCCGCCAGATCTTCCTGGAAATGGGGTGAGCACGGGGGCGGGGCCTGCACAGCCACTCCCACCGCACCTGCCGGGGCAAGCCTCACCTCCCACTGCCACCGCAGGTTCACCGAGATGCCCACCGACAACTTCATCGAGAGCTCCTTCTGGAACTTCGACGCCCTTTTCCAGCCCCAGCAGCACCCGGCACGGGATCAGCATGACACCTTCTTCCTGCGAGGTGAGTTGGCGGGGAGCAGCCAGGACTCAAACTGCCCCCCAAAGCAGGGTGCCGGTAACATGACAAGTGGCAGCTGGACCACAGTGCTGGCCCCAAAGTCAGACGGTGTCCCACATGAGTGCCACATGAGTGTCTAAGCTGCTCCACTTCCCATCCAGCTCCCCGCCAGCGCTCGTGGGAAAGCAGTGGAGGGCAGCCCCCACGTGCTTGGGTCCCTGCGCTCACGTGGGAGACCTGGAAGAAGCTCCTAACTTCTGGCTTCAGCGTGGCTGAGCTGCCACCATTGTGGACATCTGGGGAGGGAGCTGGCAGATGGATGACCTCTCTCTGTCTGTCCTACTTCTCTCACTCTGCCTTTCAGCTAAATAAATACATCCCCAAAATTAAAGGCATCCGTTAAAAATTGAAGTCTTGGCTTAAGCAACAGGCCAAAGGAGGTTGCTGTATATGGGGAAGGAAAGTTTCAAGCAGAGGGGGCAGCTGCTGGAAGGGACCTGAGGCAGAGCCACCCATCAAGGAGAGTGGGACTTTGCCAGGAGCCGGGAGCAGCGTGGGGCCGTGGAGGGGTGGAAGTGAGAGGCACGCAGGGAGAGAAGGCCGCAGGTGCGCCGGGAAGGGCGAGTGCCACTCCGCCTCAGGCACAGTGACCGCGGGAGGCCGGTTGGTGACCAGGCACTGCCACACCCCACCCAGATCCAGCAGAGACCCTTCAGCTCCCCACGGACTATGTGCAGCGGGTCAAGCGGACTCACTCACAGGGCGGCTATGGCTCACAGGGGTGAGTAGCGGGCAGGGACAGGGATGGGGAGGGAGAGCCCTGGGCATCGCCCCGGGCGGACTTTCAGCCTTGCCATCCCCAAGGTACAAGTACAACTGGAAGCTAGAAGAGGCCCGCAAGAACTTGCTGCGGACGCACACGACGGCGGCCAGTGCCCGCGCCCTCTACCGACTGGCACAGAAGGTGTGGGGCTGGCTGGCTGGCCAGGGCGCTGGGAGGGAGGGACATGGGCCTGCCGTCCTCGCTCACCTCCTCACCTTTCCCCGCTTCCTACCCGCTCCGCAGAAACCCTTCACGCCAGTCAAGTACTTCTCCATTGACCGTGTGTTCCGAAATGAGACCCTGGACGCCACGCACCTGGCTGAGTTCCACCAGATCGAGGGTGTGGTAGCTGACCACGGGCTCCACCTGGGCCACCTCATGGGCATCCTGCGGGAGTTCTTCACCAAGCTGGGTGAGTGGGTGGGCCCCCAAGCTGGGGCCTGTGGCCTTGGGGGAGTTGGGGGGCAGGAGCTGGAAGCCGGGGAGAGGGGAGGGTAGGCACCGCAGTGCATCCCCCAGGGTCACCAGCCCCGCCTCCTCCAGGGATCACCCAGCTGCGTTTCAAGCCGGCCTACAACCCTTACACGGAGCCCAGCATGGAGGTGTTCAGCTACCACCAAGGTCAGCCAGAGCTCTGGCGGGGGAGGGAGGGAGACAGTGCAGGTTCCCTGTGGCTATGCGCGCCCCCCCCCCCCCCCCCCCAGAACAGCGCCCCCAGAGCCGCCCCTGTGCTCTCACCCCTGCAGGCCTGAAGAAGTGGGTGGAAGTCGGGAACTCTGGAATCTTCCGCCCAGAGATGCTGCTGCCCATGGGGCTCCCTGAGAACGTGTCGGTCATCGCCTGGGGCCTCTCTCTGGAACGGTATGTGCCTGGGCTGGGCTCTGCAGGGGGATAGGAGTCAGCGGAGCAGGTGGCTTCACTCACCTGCCAGCCTGAGCCAGGCAGCGCTGGCCCTAGGCCCTGCACTGCACCAGAAACAGAGGCTCGGGCTCCTAGGAACATGAGGGCAGTGAGCAGGCGTGGTCTAGAGGGTCAGGGAAGGCTGCACGGAGGAGGCACCATCGGAGGGAGGCGTGGAGGTGGATGGAATGAGCTTGGGGAAAGGCCACTGTAGGCAGCGGGCACCACCTGTGCAAGAGCCCTGAGGTGGGGGATCAGACTCGGGCAGGTGGGAGGAAGGAGTGAGGCAAGAAGACCCTGAGTGGAGGTGGGGGAAAGGGAGCAGGGACAGGCAGGACTCTGGCATCTCCCCTGACGGGATGGGAGAGCCCCCAGGGTGTTCTGAGCCTGAGCCCGACTCACCCAGCCGAGAGCTTACCCATGTTCCCCCCCAACCCTCCACGCCTTCCTCCAAGCCCTACCATGATCAAGTACGGCATCAACAACATCCGGGAGCTGGTGGGCCACAAGGTGAACCTGCAGATGGTGTACGACAGTCCCCTGTGCCGCCTGGAGGCCGAGTCGGCGCCCCCGAGGACGCAGGAGGCCACGTGACAGCCTGCCCTGGCTGCGTCCCTGCCACGGTCACCCCTGCCCCGGTCCCGGCCCCCGTCCCCAGTCCCGGGAGCTGTCACTCCAGGCTGCTTGTATTTATAAGGCCTCTGTGAGGCCAGCCCTTCCAGCTCTGCCCCCCTGCCCCACTCCTCCTTATCTCCTCCACCCCCGGGCTGGGGTACAGGAGGGGGTAGGAGCAGGGGTCTCCTCCCCGTCCGGTGGCCGCTTTCTCTCAGCCCCACCAGGCAGCCACTGCCTGCAATAAAGAGGCCATTTCTCTTACTTGGTATCTCTCCTTAGTGGTACGGGGTCCTGGCAGGGAGCAAACCGGGAGCTTGGGTGGTGGAGAGGAAGCTGGGAGGGAGCTGCTGTGAAGAAAAGTGGGGCAGCCTAACTAGTACGCAGTTGCCACCTGCCACCTCAGCATCCCATATGGTGGGCGCTGGTTTGAGTCCCGGCTGTTCGCCTGTGCTCCAGCACCTAGGAAAGCAACAGAGGAAGAGGATGGTCCACACGCTTGGGTCCCCGCACCCACTTGGGAGCCCAAGGTGGAATTCTGAGCTCTTGGCTTCAGCTAGACTGCGACCTGCAGATGGAAGATCTCTCTATCACATTACCGAATAACTAATTCTGAATGCATCACTAAATGATGTTTGTTTTATTGAAAGGCAGAATATGGAGAGGGAGAGAGAGTCCCCAAATGGCCACAACAGCCAGGAGGCAGGCACTGCTCCTGGGTCTCCCATGTGCATGGCAGCCACCCAAGCATGTGGGCCAGCCTCTGCTGACTTCCCCAGATGCGTGAGCAGGGAGCCAGATGGGAAGCAGAGCGGCCAGGACTCAAACCAGCACCCATGGTAGATGCCATTGCCGTTGTCAGTCGGTATAACACCGCCAGGCCAGCCCCGTTCGCACCACATGTTCACCCCGTCACTGCTACAGCAGCCTGATATTTTGAATTTGTATCAGTTCAGTGGTAGTTGGGGGGAGATAGGGACTACAAGAAGCTCATGCAAAATGAACATAGGGCCCAGTTCAATGGCTTAAGTGGCCAAAGTCTCACCTTGCAAGCACTGGGATTCCATATGGGCACTGGTTCCAGTCCCGACTACCCCACTTCCCTTCCAGCTCCCTGCTTGTGGCCTGGAAAAGCAATCGAGGACAGCGTAAAACCTTGAGACCGGGTGTTGTTTTAACTCATACCAGTTATTGTTTCATAGCTTTTCAGCTATGGAAATGTATATAGTGATGGGAGTACTGGGGTCTGCCATATCCAGATGGGGGGGTATAACTCAGCATGCATTCCTGCTTCCACACAACAGTTGGATTCCCAATGAAACTGTTGGAAATGTGTGACCAGTGGGATCCTGGACTGTCAGACATTGTCTATACCAGCAATGTCGTGGTACACTTAAATAACAGACTGATGGAATGATATGATTCCTTAAGAAGGACTATACCATTATAGTATAATGGGGAAAATCTGTTGGGGGGCAGGGGGATCCCAGTCTATATGGAAAAAAAACAAATAAATAAAAAACCTTGAGACCTTGCATTCATGTGGGAGACCCAGAGGAAGCTCCTGGCTTCAGGTCAGCTCAGCTCTAGCCATTACAGCTAGGTGGGGAAATGAACCAGCAGCAGATGGAAGATCTCTCTCCCCTCTCTGCAAATCTGATCTGCCTTTCCAATAAGGAATAGATACACCGTTAGTTCTGTTGTGAAACAGTGCAAAGACATGCTAAAGGCCATCGGGAACTAAGCTCCACAGAGCGCGGTAGAGGTCAGAGGTTTTTCTTTTTGGTTTTTGTTGTTGTTGTTGGCTTTCCTTAGAAACAGATTCCGGATCCAAAGGGAGGAACTGAGGCCCAAAGGCAACACCACCGCCACCATCGTTACCCAGCACGGGCGCCATGGCGGACCTGGCGTCTCGCACATGCGCACACATCCTCCATCCCCGCGTGCGCGGGCTGCGCGTGCGCAGCCCAAACCGTCGCCAAGCGGCCGGCGGCTCCGCCCCCTCGGGGCACGTGCGCGGGGAGGGCGAGGGCGGGGCTGCGCGTGCGCAGGAGGCGCGAGCGTGAAGGCGGGAAAGGCGACGGCGGCGGCATGGAGCGCCAGGGAGTACGCGGCTGCGCTCGGGGTCCCCCGGGGGGCTCCCGGGACGCGGGCGGCGGGGGGACGGGCGGCGGACGGCTCCCCAACCCCTCGGCCCGCCCCGAGCTTGGCCGCCGGGCCCCTAGCCTGTTCTCCCACCGACTGACTGACTGGACGACGCCGCCGTCGAGCATGGCGGCCACAGGGCCCGGACAGCCTGACTGGCCGCGCCCCACTGCTTTACGGCCTCGTCCGTGTCCTCGAGCGGACACCCGGACTGGCTGGGAGCGCCTGTCCCCGCTCGCGCGCGTGTGCGTGCCCCCCGTGCCCCCCGTGCCCACCTGTGCCCCCGTCGCCCCCTGCCCCGCGCGCGGCTCTGACCCCCTTGGCGGCCGGCTGTGCCCACAGGTGGACCTGGCCCACATGGACTGCAGGGAGCCGGAGCCCGCGCCCCTGGCGCTCAGCAGGGAGCATCTGCAGGGCGAGGAGACCTCTGAGCAAGAGGAGGCTGGCAGCGGGCCGGCCAGGTGAGGACGCTCCTTCCAGATCCTTCCACAGGGTTCCAGATCCTTCCACAGGGTTCCAGATCCTTCCACAGGGTGCCCCGCGGGGGGGGGGGGGTCAGCGATGGTGCTGGGAACACAACCCTCAGGTGGAGGAGGCCCCTGGCGCCCCCCCCCCCCCCCCCCGGCTTGGTTCTAGAACCTTCTTTATCCAGGACCTGCTCCTTTCTGTAACGGGCTGTTCCATCTGCACAGCCTCTGGGTGGCTTTTAGTACCTGATCCAGGCAGGCCTTCGCTTCCAGTCGGACGCCCCTGAAACAGATCCCCCCAAATAGTTTGGGTTTCCCAGAGCATGGGAAGGTTCTGTTGACCCTACTCTGTGGTGCGTTCCATGCTCAATGTGCTCTTTCCAAAAATGTTACCGTTCAACAAAAATACATGATGCGTTTTTCAAAAATAATTTTTAAATACTACCGCCCAAACAGGCTAATGATCACGTGCCCTGTTGGAAACATAGGTGCCCTTGGACTTGACGCATTGGAGGTTGCTACGTGAGCGATTGTTGGTCCTGCCGGGCCCCACAGGGTACCCCGCTGTGCCACCGTGCCGGCCCCCAGTCGCTTGAGCAGATCAGGATCCACCCGTGGGCTTCAGACAGCGCGTGGAATTGCAATTAAAGGAGAGGCTCATTTTAGTTAAAACAAAAAACAATCAGTCCGTGCATATGAGAAATCTTCAAAAAGCTCATGAAAAACTGCACGGATTGCAGTTGTGTTTTTTGTTTGCTTTTGCACCCAAATAGCCATCCTTTAATGCCACTATGCACGAGCTTTTCCATCCTGAGGAGACACAGACAAGTCACAGAGCATTGAAAGGCTTCAGGGAGCCCCAGGAGAACTCGGCCAAAAAGGCTGGGGCCTGCTAACCGACCTGGCTAGCACACTCGGCGGCGGCGTGATTAAAATGTTAGCACGTCGTGGAGCAGGGGGGGTTGGGGGAGCTCAGCTCCCGTTCAGACCTCTCCTCTCCTCTCCCCTCCTCCCATGTCTGCTAGCCACCAGCGCGTCCCGGGCCCGCCACACCGGGATGATGCTCCTAAGTGGCTGGCGGCTTGTTTACTGTGTGTGCGAGAGGCCACGTGGGGAGGCCCCAGTGGCGGGCGGCCCTGGCCGGCTGGCCTGCCAATCGCAGCTTTACTGGAGCGAGCAGATGGTCTGCCCGCTCAGCCCCATTTCCTGCGTGGTTCCTGGGCCCCTGCCAGCCCCGCAGGGCCCTGCTTGGGACGCGTCCTAATCCATGCAGCCGAGTTAGGGGATCCCCAGAAGGACAGCTCATAATAGATGAGCGCAGCCGTGTGCTTGCAAGCCCCCCTTGAGCCCCGGCCAACACCTCCAGGGGCCCCCGAGCAGGCCTTGTTCCTCGGGCGTGCAGAGCTGGGCCCACGTCCAGGGCACAGCCGAAAAAGCCGGCCTTGGGGCCTCCCTGAGAAGCCGGCGGCGAGGCCGCCACACATTTTGTTTATTAAAGTTAATTGGTGAATGCAGGCCTGGGGAAGCCAAGGATTCATTAACATCCTGATTAATATGCAGCTGCTGAGTATGAAGGGAAAAAAAAAAAATGAAATGTAACAGACTCGAGTCCCCCGCCAAAGGAGAGGCTCGGCAAAATAAAGACGGGCTCCGAGGCGGGCTTTTGTCCCACACCAAATGGGAGCTGGTTGAATCCCGGCGATTTTTGGCCACTTGCGCCTGCTGCTGCCGCCAGGAGAACCCCTTGCCGTGTTCATCCCTTGGGCCTCTGGAGAGAGGCGTCAGGGCGGCTTTGGCACTTGCAGCTGGTGGCAAACAATGCCACACAAAAAAGGAAGCATGGTGACATCATTGGGTTTTTTGATGGGGAGGGCCCTGACCAGCTAGACCTGACCTCGTGTCTGCAAGGGGGGCGGCGCTGTGTGTGCCGGGGGTGGGGGGCTCTAGACGCAGTTTGAAAAGTCACTGTGCCTGGGAAGAGATGACAAGGGTGGGGCTGCCGAGGAGGACCGAGAGGAGCAGAGAGAGAAGCCAGGCTCCAAGGCAGAATGCTCGTTTCCGCAGCGCGGTCGCGAGCGGAGAGGGGCAGCAGCTGGTCTCCTAGGAGGTTGGGCGCTCCGGGAGAGAGGCCAGGGCTGCTGGTTGGCGAGAGAGCAGCCTCACGAGTCAGGCATGTCCTTGGCATCCATTTGTGGCCCCTCTCGGGCTGGATGGCCACGGAGAGGCTGAGCACGGCCGGCGGGCCCAGGCTTGAGCGAGGAGGCGGGGCTGGTGGCTCCACTCGCCCTGCCCACTTAACCCCACCGAGAACTTGGTGGGACATTGGTGGGGGAAGGGGAATGTCTGCCAGCCAGGCTGCGCCTGGTTCATGGAGGAGAGGCAGGAGCCTGCCCGGCTGTGACATTCGAGGTGTGAGGGGCGGAGAGGGGCCGGGGTGGGGGGGCTGAGGCAGGCACGTCCGGCCCACAGCTGGGTCGTGGTAGATACACCGACGGGGGCGGTGGAAGGAGCCAGGTGTGGGTCAGGGCCGGGGAGTCCTGGAGGTTTGGAATGGCCCCTGGGGGCAGGAGAGAGGAAGGTGACCCAGACACGTGGGCTGACGGATGGCCCAGAGACCAGGCACGCACAGCGTTCGCAGGCACAGCTTCCTCCCGTGACTCTCGGGTTCTTTTAAAAAGTAAAGATGTGAAAGTTTTCTGTTAAAGGCAGAGGTAGGTAGAGAGGGATCTTTCCTCTGCTGGTTCACTCCCCACATGGCCACACAGCCAGAGCTGGAGCAGGGAGCCTGGTGTGTCTTGGGCTGTCTGCTGCTTTCCCACGTGCACGGCCAGGAAACTGAATTAGAACTCAGAGTAGCCCAGACTCACCAGGCACCCCTCCCCCACTAGCTGCAGGTGTCCCAAAGGGCTGCTCAGCCCGCTGTGCCACAGCATTCACCCCTGGCCCTGTGCTGTGGGTGGCCGTTCCAAAGAAACAAGTTGGTTGTCAGATGCGTGTGGGCTCCGGGCCTGGCAGGTCTCCTGGTCTGGGCACACTTAGTCTGCGTGCACTGTTCTTTGGACCAGGTCTGATGTCACTGCTAGTGTGCCTGGGGCTCCCAGCTGCTTGGTTTGCATCTGGCTCCCTGCTCGTGTGCACCTTGGGCGGCAGCGGGGCTAGCTCAGGTGCTTGGGCCTTCGCTGCTCACCTGGGAGACCCCGCCTGAGACTGAGGCTCTTGACGTCAGCCTGGTCCAGCCGCAGCTGTCATGGGCATTTGGGGAGTGGACCAGCAAGGGAAAACCCCTCGATTGTGTATGTATCCCCAGCAAAATGAAATGAAAAAATAAACGAAGAAAACAGTGTGCCCCTGCCCCTCTGGGCAGGTGTGAATGAACCAACCAAGGGAAAGTGCAAGGTGTCTCCCAAGAAGGTAGCTACACAGGGTCTACCTGCCATAGCCTCCTCTTGGTGGGGCCCATCCTGACCCCTCCTCCCCTGGGCGGGGCCCATCCTGATCCCTCCTCCCCTGGGCGGGGCCTGGCCTGACCCCTCCTCCCCTGGGCGGGGCCTGGCCTGACCCCTCCTCTCCTGATTTCTCCTGGGCGGGGCCCATCCTGATGTTGGTCTCCTGTACTTTCAGAAGTCAGGTCTCTAGCCCTTCTGTTGCCACCTCCAGTGCCAGCCGCCCACCACCCACACTGGAGGGGAAGACGGGTGCCTACTTCTCCTCGCTGGACTCGAGCATCGACGTCCTGAAGAAGAGGGCCCAGGAGCTGATCGAGAGCATCAACGAGAGCAGGCAGAAGGACCACGCGCTCATGACCAACTTCAGGGACAGCCTCAAGAACAAGGTGCCAGTCCCCACTGCAGGGAACAGAGGGCCAGCTTCCCGTAGAAGGGGAGGGAAGGGGTGACCACTGAGTGCCCGCTGAGTCCCAGGCGGCTGCCCTGAAGTGCCTCACCTCACCCCAGGGACCAGCCCAGAAGAGAGACTGGACCCATCTTCTGGATGAGGACATTGAGGCCCCATTGCAGAACCAGAAGTGCACCTGCAGCCTAGCCCTCGCACTTCCCAGAAGGCTGTGGGAGTGGTGGGGAGGAGCAGGCTGTCCACAGGGTGCTGGGGCCAGGACCCCTATGGATCCCCCAGTCCACATCAGCACCCAGACTTTCCATGGGGTAGGAGGGGAGTGGGCAGGTCCCCCGAAGCCACAGGCGGGCACACCATTCATCCCATCCAGCGGCAGGCGGCCTGTAAATGACACCATCGGTCCCCAAAGGACCCTGGGCAGGGAGAGGCATGCCCAGCCCGCCCACAGCTGCCGGTGCCCCGGGCCGGTCTCGGGCCGCGCGCGCACGGCTGCGTGCTCCTGTTTCCAGTCCACAGTCGGCTGAATCCCTAGACACACAGACCCAGTGGGGGCAGAGGGCGCAGGGGGTGTGGCGGGCTCCGCCCAGCGCCCCATCTGTCGCTTCCGGCCCCGGCCCTCCTGCAGGTGTCAGACCTGACCGAGAAGCTGGAGGAGAGGATGTACCAGCTCTACGACCACCACAACCGGCTCATCCAGGAGAAGCTGCAGGAGTTCACCCAGAAGATGGCCAACATCAGCCACCTGGAGGCGGAGCTCAAGCAAGTGTGCCACTCGGTGGAGACGGTGTACAAGGACCTGTGCCAGCAGCCCGAGGTGCGGGGCCAGCTCCCGGGGCCGGCGGGGAGAGGTCAGCGAGGCCGTCGGGGCACCCGGCCCTGCTCCCTTGGTGAGCGGCCGGGGCCTGAGCCGGGCTTCGGCTCTCACAGCGGCCCTGACACCGAGACACAGGCCAGGAGGCTGTTCCGCATGGCTCGGTGACCCACAGCCCCAGGCGTGTTGGCGAGTGCCCAGGGGGCCGGCGGGCAAGTGAGACCCGGGGCTCAGGTGCACGGGTGCTCTTTATTTTCATGGCCCTCACCCGCCCTGCCCTGGGGTCCAGAGGAAGTATGGCACTTGCCCCCAGCGTGGCTCAGTGTGGGGTAAGCCGGGGGTCAGGGCCGCCCTCGGGCCTCTCCCTGCCTGGCTCTTGGCTGTGTCTTGTTCGTGGTGGAAAGTGGGCAGGACGCGCTGAGCAGAGTCCTCGGTGCTTTGGCTGCCGGGCGTCCTTGCCTGTCGCTGTCCCCCGACACGGGCCAGGTCCCTCTGCATCACCTCCCCAGCTGAGCCTGGCGCCCAGGGTACAGGCCCGGCGGCCGTCCGGGAGGCAGGGTCACTTGGCAGCCTTGAACGCCTGCAGGCCTGTGATGGCCCTTCCGAGGATCAGGGCGTGAATGTCATGCGTGCCTGAACACAGAATGGGAGCAATTTGGGGGCGCCCTCCTCACCTGGGACAGCTCCCAGCCCCCTCCTGAGTCAGTCTAACGTGTCACCCACCCTCGCCCACAGGCTGGCCCCTTCTCAGAAGAACAGAGCCACAAGGACGGTGAATGCTGACGGGTCACCCGCCACCCCAGGCCCGAGACAACGGGCGCCACGGCCGGGCTGCGGCCGCAGGTTGTTTTCAGAGTTCTGTGTGGAGTCTTGGCCAAGGCGAACCTCAGGGCCCCTGGTGCAAGGCCCCAAAGTGAGGCCCGGGCACCCCAGCCCACAGCTCTGCCCCGCTCTCACACACTCTATTAAATGTTTGATGTTTTCAATCCTGCTGGCTTCCTTGTCTGGCCATGCAGAAGCCAGGTCGGGGTCCCGCAAAGCCACCGCAGTGCCCCCACCCCACAGGGTCACCCTCACACCTTTGGGGACCTCGCCCCCTCTGCTCCCCACAGGAACGACTCCGGGCCCAGCACACGGAGGCTGTCTGCACGGGGAGCCCCAGCGACGCCCCCATGTCTTTGCGTCCCTGCTTGGGTAACCCCGCTTGTGATGAACTCTTTCCACGTCTCCCTGCTCCCCAGCCAGCCAGGAGGGCTGTAGGGCCCCGACTGAGGGGGCAAGCACACTGCGCCCCCGCGCACCGGGCGGCACCCACCTTCGTAGGTGTTCACGGCCTCGAGGTTCATGGCGTGCCGGATCACGTGGTACTCGTCGCAGATCCCGTTGCCCCCCAGCATGTCCCTGGCCTGGCGGGCGGCATCCAGGGCCTTCCCACAGTTGTTCCTCTTTAGCAGGGAGACCATCTCGGGGGTGGCCCTGGGAGGGGTGCGTCCATATGGCTGACCCTGCCTGGACCCCCTCACGTATACACAGGCACCCAAGGGTGTAGGGGCACCCAGCTGCCAGCAGGAGTCCATAGAGGTGAGGAGGGGGCGACACACACATGTTCCCCGGCCACCAGGCAGGGCCCGCAGAGGCCGAGAGAAGCACACGCACACATACAGGCTGCCTGGCCCTTACTTGTCCTGGTCCTTCAGACGGCCGAGCCGCAGGCAGGCGTGCAGGCCCAGCGTCACCTCGGTGAGCATGTCCGCCAGCTTCTTCTGGATCAGCTGGTTCTTGGCCAGGGGAACACCGAACTGCAGCCTGGGCGGGGTGCCCAAGCGGGCAGGCCAGGTCACTGGGAACCTCAGGGGAGGCCTGCACCCCACTCCCACCCCGAGATCCCAGTGTGGCTCAGGCTTAAGCCAGAGAAGGCTAGGGTGCAGGCTTCTGAACCCCAAGCTGGCCCCACTCCACTCCAGGGAGATGGCTGGGCGGTCCCCACGCACCTGTCCAGGGTGTACTGCCGGGCCGTGTGCAGGCAGAACTCGGCGGCCCCGAGCACGCCCCACGTGATGCCGTAGCGGGCATTGTTGAGGCAGCCGAAGGGCCCCTGGAGGGGGAGACCCCGGGGTCCATCCAGAGCCAGCTCGGGGACACGGGGCAGCTGGCTAAAGCAGCCCTGCCCGCCCCGCCGGGCAGCCGCGTGCCACGCTCACACCCAGAGCACAGTTAGTGTGGGAGACGAGGAAGACACCCGTGGGACCCCTGGGATCGCAACAGTGGCTCTGTCCCACGCGTGTCCGGGGCAGGTGGAGGGCCGACACTCACCGCCAGGCCGTCTGCACCGGGGAGCATGCTGTCCTCGGGTACCTCCACGCCATCCATGACGACCATGCCCGTGGTCGAGGCCCGAAGGGAGAACTTGCCCTCGATCTTGGGGGTCGAGAGGCCCCGCACACCCCGCTCCAGCAGGAAGCCCCGGATGCGGCCATTTTCACACCGAGCCCACACCACAAACAGGTCGGCTACGGGCGAGTTGGTGATCCTGGGGGAAGGCACTGGGTGAGAGCCAGCCCACCCGCCGCTGCCCAACCGCCCGTCTCTGCCCAGGCCCCTCACCAGGTCTTGGTCCCATTGAGGACGTAAGTCTTGTTGGCAGGGTTGTGGCGGGCTGTGGTCTCCATGCCACTGGGGTCACTGCCGTGGTTGGGCTCCGTGAGCCCAAAGCAACCCAGGAGCTCCCCCGTGGCTGCAGGTGCAGGGCAGGGTCATGTGGCTGCCTGGCCCACGGACCTGGGGGCAGCGACAGGTTCCCCAACCCCCACACAAGCCATGGTCATGGTGCTAGGATGGGGGCAGGATGGAGTGAGGGGAAGCTGGGGGGTGTTGGGGAGGACCCTAGGGGACAGGCTTTGCAGAGGTCTGAGGGCACCCAAGCTGAGCTCGATGGGAGGGGCTGTGGCACAGGGGGTAAAACTGTCGTCTTGTGACCCCAGCATCCCACATGAGCGCTGGGTTCAAGTCCCAGCTGCTCCACTTCAATCCAGCTCCCTGCTAATGGGCCTGGGAAGCCGGTGGGCGGTGGCCCAAGCGCTGGGGCTTCCTGCTAGCCACATGGGAGACCCAGAGGGAGTTGCAGGCCCCTGGCCTGGCTCAGGCCAGCTGTTGGGGCATCTGGAGAGTGAACCAGCAGGTGCAAGATGTCTCTCCACAACTCGGCCGTTCAGATCAGCCGCAAAGGCCTGGCCACACGCAGCCCGAGGACCTGGGTTTCATTCCAGGCTCGGGCTCTGGGCTGGGACGTGGGGCACACAGCACGTCAGCCGACACAGAGGGCTCGCGTGCAGTGAGGCCAGGCGTCCCCAGCTCCCCAGCTGGCAGATCCCAGGCCCGAGGGAGCCGCGGCCTCTCACCCAGCCGGGGCAGGTACTTCTGCCGCTGCTCCTCGCTGCCGTAGGCGTGGATGGGATGCATGACCAGGGACGACTGCACGCTCATCACCGACCTGTAGCCGCTGTCCACTCGCTCCAGCTCGCGGGCCAGCAGCCCGTAGGCCACGGACGAGACGCCCGCACAGCCGTACCCTGGGGGGAGGAGAGGAGGGGCAGGAGGGGCCACAGGGCACCCGCTCCCCAGCCCGCACTGTGGCCCCTTGGACTAGCCAGGACGCGGCTGGGGCTGCTCCTACCTTTGATGGTGGGGCCCAGCCCGCCCAGCTCGCCCAGCTCCGAGATGATCTCCCGATGAAAAACTGCAAGGAGGCCCGCGAGACACCCAAGATCAGCCTCAGTGGTACGCCCTGTGTCCCAGGGTCTACAAGGGCAGACACCCCGTCCCGAGCCGCAGGGCGCCGGTAGGGCAGGCGGCCCGGGGAGGTGCCCTGTCCCCAGGGTCTACAAGGGCAGACGCCCCGTCTCCAAGCCCCAGGGCGCCGAAGGGAGAAGGGGAGAAGCTCGGGGCACCTTCGTTGCGATTGGCCAGCAGGATGCGCGGCATGAGCCGCTCCTGGCAGTAGGTGCGGAACGTGTCCCTGATGAGGACCTCCTCGGCCGTCAGCTCCTCCTCCAGCAGCAGAGGGTCCCGCCAGTCAAAGTCCGGGCGCGAGGCTGCGGCGAGGAGGCGGGGAGGGCGGTGCGGGGGTGAGCAGGACCGCGGCCGGGCCACCCGCCGCCGCAGGCAGGCCTTCTCACCCCGGGGCGGGCAGAGTCCACCGAGGGGAGTGGACACTCGGCACAGCTGCTCCCGGGCCTCTTACCCTGCGCAGGGCGGCTCCGCGCCTCCCCGCTCCTCGCGCCTGCGGAGACAGAGACAGCGCGCTGCGAGGGGGCCAGGCCGACCCCCGACCCCTGACCCCGGCCACGTTGACCCCCGACCCCGGCCACGCCGACCCCTGACCCCCGGCCCCGGCCAGGCTGACCCCCGACCCTGGCCACGCTGACCCCCGGCCCCCGGCCACGCTGACCCCCGGCCCCGGCCACGCTGACCCCCGGCCTCCGGCCCCGGCCACGCTGACCCCTGACCCCCGGCCACGCCGACCCCTGACCCCCGGCCACGCCGACCCCTGACCCCCGGCCCCGGCCACGCTGACCCCCGACCCCCGACCCCGGCCAGGCTGACCCCCGACCCCGGCCACGCTGACCCCCGACCCCGGCCACGCCGACCCCCGCACTGACCGCTGTGTGCGCTCGCCGAGATCCAGGCGCGCAAGCCACGCAGCCCGGGCCCACGGCTCAGCAGCCGCACCGAAACGCCCCGCAGCGCCAGGGCAGCCATGGCGGCGTCCGCGACCTGGAGGAGCCGGGGAGTCAGCGCGGAGGTGCCCGCCTGTCCCCGGGCCCCATGCCGACCTCGCCTGCCCCCCGAGACCCCCAGCACCCCAGGACCCCGGGACCCCCGGGCCCCCATGCCCGCCTCACCTGTCCCCGGGACCCCATGCCCGCCTCGCCTGTCCCCGGGCCCCATGCCGGCCTCGCCTGCCCCCGGGAACACGGGAACCCGCACCCGCCTCGCCTGCCCCCCGAGACCCCCAGCACCCCAGGACCCCCGGGCCCCGCGCCCGCCTCACCTGTCCCCGGGACCCCATGCCCGCCTCACCTGTCCCCGGGCCCCATGCCCGCCTCGCCTGTCCCCGGGACCCCATGCCCGCCTCGCCTGTCCCCGGGCCCCCATGCCGGCCTCGCCTGCCCCCCGAGACCCCCAGCACCCCGGGACCCCCGGGCCCCGCGCCCGCCTCACCTGTCCGCGTCCGGAATCCCCACGCTACTAAACCAAAACTTTCACGGCCGCCGCAGGTGGGCGGGGAGCAAGCGCGGCCTCCTATTGGTCAGTACGAGGCCCCGCCCCCCAGACGCCGCGCCAGCCGCGAGGGGGCGGAGCGCGGGTCTGCCAGGGTGCTGGATCCGCCTCCCTCCAGCTCTGATTGGCTCTGGGAGGGGCTCGGCCCACTTTGGATTGGCCAATTGTAGAAATCTTCGCGAAGGTCACCCGGAGTGAGTTACGGAGGCCGACGCGTGCCAATCCTTCACCTTGTGGCGCTAGCATTCCGAAGGCCGCCGGTTCGAATCCAGGCTGCTTCTCTTCCCACCAGCTCCCTGCTTGTGGCCTAAGAAAGCAGCAGAGGACGACCCAAGGACTTCCTTATGAGTCCTTTGTTATTTATAAGTATATATATAAATCGCGTTTTAAAAATATTGTTTATCCTCATTGCAAAGTCAGATATACAGAGAGGAGAAACAGAGAGAAAGATCTTCCGTTCGATGATTCACTCCCCAGTGGCTGTAATGGAATTGAGCCAATCCAAAGCCAGGAGCCTGGAGCTTCTTTCGGGTCTCCCATGCGGGTCTCCCTGATGTGGGTCACTGCCCTCTCTCGTTCAGGGTGCAGTTTTGCATAGTGAAGGTGCCCGGCTTCCCCTGTCAGACAGGCTCGGCACAGCCGGTTAACTGCATCCCCTCTCTGCTCCAGTTGAGTCCCAGCTGCCCCACTCCCCATCCAGCTCCCTGCCTGTGGCCTGGGAAAGCAGTGGAGGACGGCCCAAAGCCTTGGGACCCTGCACCTGCGTGGGAGACCTGGAGGAAGTTCCTGGCTCCTGGCTTCAGATCAGTGCAGCCCCAGCCATTGCAGCTGCTTGGAGAGTGAACCATCAGATGGAAGATCTTCCTCTCTGTCTCTCCTCCTCTCTGTATATCTGACTTTGCAATAAAAATAAATTTTAAAAATCTTGAAAAACTACCCCATGTGTTCACTGCCACCAGGTGCTATTGCCCGGCTGCACCATGTTACATTGGGTGATCATGTAATTTCATGCATGGGGACCACACATATGTTGGGGATGGGTGTTCAGTTCTCCTCCCTGGGACATCGCTCTGCATTCCCCCACTTTGGGGGGTGGGGCAAAAACCCAGCCAGAGCCAGGCCCCCACCCCAAAGCAAAGCATCCCTCTCTGCCTCTGTCCCTATGCAGCCAGCCCCTTCCAGGGCCGTCCTAGGGCCCACAGCAGCTACTACCAGTGAGGGGCACTGGCTGGGGAGCTCGTGACCCAGGCAGCCAGGTGACGTTACAGGCCCAGTCCCCCCCCCCCCGGGCTCCCCCACTCACCAAGGAACCCAGCGATGGTTGCCCCATATACCTGATAGCAGCCTGTAGCGTCTGTTATGCCTGATAATGACAGGCAGGAGGCCGTGCCAAGTCCCGCCACCAGCACCACCGTTGTTGCTGTGTTCGCTGAGGAGGGGGAGGTGTGCAGGGGAAGGAAGGGGGTGGGGTGGGGTGGGTCCTGAGCCCCTTCCCACAGTGCCCATTCTGCCTGCCACCCTTTGGCCGGCAGCAGGGCCCACCTACCCACCCCACATCTCCCTTTGCTCAGACACCGGGTCTGAGTCTCTACCCAGACACACACCCCCGCCCCTGACCCCTGACTTGGCATTGGCAAACAGGGTTGGTGCTGGCCCCCAGACACGCTGAGGTGAGGTCTGCTCCCCAGAAAGTCACCCACTCCGCCCCCTCGCCTTGCCTGGCCTGACCTTTTATCAGGCGCCCTGGCCAATCAAGCGAGGGCAGACAGGAGCCCTTCCAGGGGCCCATCGGAGAGGCGGAGCCCGTGCCGCCCGCTCTGCAGCCAGAAGAGCGGCAGGCAGCTGGAGCCCCCGGGGTGGGCACCACACCATGGCCACGGCTGACACTGCACTGCCTTCCATCAGCACCCTCACTGCCCCGGGGCCCCTCCCGGAGACCCAGGAATATTTCAAGGTGGAGTGTGGGTGGGCTGGCTGTGGGAGGGGGAGGGATTCGGGGTGACAGTTGGGGGTCTAGGGTCCAGAGTTATGTTTAGCTGTGGGCCAGGTCTGGGGGGGTGGGGTTCAGGGTTCCATCTAGCTGTGGACCAGGACTTGGGGAGGCAGGCAGAAAGAAGCCAGAGGGAGGGGTCAGAGCTGGAGCTGGAGCTGGGACGGGGTGGTGGCGATGGGCGGTGGGGTGGGGGCTTGGTTGAGAGCAGGGGCTTGTGGTGCTAGGAGGAGCCCATTTCCATATCAGCAAACTGAGGCTTTGAAATCCCCTGGATAGACATGGTGCATTGCACGGAGCCGTCTGATATTCTGATAGCAAAATTTGAGAATTCTTCTTGTTAGGGGATCAATGGCGGGTGGGGGAAGGAGGGGAAACTGAGTCAAGCATCCCGCTCCTCCAACCTCCCGTCCTCCCTCTGTTGGCCACCCCATCCCCCATCCGAGTGTGGCTCCAGATAGTGGAGTCTTATCTCTAGCCAAGCCCCTTCATCAACCTCTGGGCCCTGGGAGCCGGAGGAGGGTGGCTGGGGGTGGGGGGACTTTAGGGGGGCGGTGGGCGACACCCCTCTGTTTCCTGCGCTCAGCCTTTGTGGGGCCCTATCCAAAGCCGGGTCCCCAGCTCTCAGCTCAGCTTGCCCTCTGGCTCCCACAGTGGTGGCGTTCCACGGAGGTGCAGGATTTGGGCCCAGGTCCCCCTGAGCCCTTCCACCTGAAGCTGGAGCCCGACGGCCTGACCGTGAACGCCGGCGAGGACGAAGAGCAGCAGCAGCAGCAGCCTGCCGAGAGCGCTGCCTGGAACCTGGACCTGCTCCTCAGCAGCTTCCCCAGCCCGGAGCTCAGCTGCCTGAGCCGCTCTGGAGGTCTGACCCCAAGCAGCGAGAGCCCCTCCGCGCCCTACCCGCCGCTGCCCGAGGCTCTGGGCGCCTACGGGGGCGGCCCGGGGCTGGTGCCTGCGCTCGTGGGGCCCGACGAGCCGTCGTCCGGCTGGGCGCGCCCTGCCCCGCGTGCCCTGGGCCCCGACGCCTTTGCAGGTGCAGCCCTGGCACCGGGCCCTGCGCCCAGGGAGCTGGCGCTGCAGCCGGGGTACCCGGGCTCCGGCAGCTACTTCCCCCCACGGCCCGCGCTCCCTGCAGCGGCGGGGCCCGGCTCCCACTACGAGCTGCTGCCCGGGTACCCCGCGCTCTACCGGACCCCGCAGTATCAGGGCCATTTCCAGCTCCTGCGGGGCGCCGCCGCCGTGCCCTCCTTCGTGGGCGCCGCAGCGGGGGGTGCGGGACTCGGCCGGGGACCCCCGGGAGACCCTGATCTCCTGGCGGCCGCGGCGCCCAGCAAGCGCAGCCGGTGCTCGTTGGCGCGCAAGAGGCAAGCGGTGCACGTGTGCGAGCACCCGGGCTGCGGCAAGAGCTACACCAAGAGCTCGCACCTCAAGGCGCACCAGCGCACGCACACAGGTGAGGGCGGGGCTTAGGGGCCGGGGCGGGGCCGGGGGCGGGGCTGAGGGAGCGGGGGAGGGGTCTAGTGGGATGGGGCGGGGCAGCGAGTGCAGGGGTCAGGATGCTGGAGGCCGGTGCAGTGAGGCGCTCTCGGCCAGGTTGGACCTGGACCACGGGCTGGACGTGGGCGCTCGGCGTGGAGCTGGAGGAGGGCAAGCGGGGAGCGGGACAGCGGCCCTGAAGGCCCTTGGCGGCGGTTCCAGAACTGGCCCAGGGTCGCAGCAGGGAGGGGACAGGCCTAGGCGGGGAGTGTAAGGGGGCAGGACCCCAGGATTGGGGAGTGGGTCGCAGGTGCATGGTCCCTAGGTGGAGGGGGCATCAGAGGCACCTGTGTGTGCACAGACCCGCTGGCCCCTGAGGGTCCCGGGCTTGGAGTGTAAGGGGGCAGGACCCCAGGACTAGGGAGCAGGGTCGCAGGTGCATGGTCCCTAGGTGGAGGGGGCATCAGAGGCCCAGGTCCCCTCCCTGTAAGTCAAATGTGCAGCCAGCCGGCAGGGACCTCGGGAGGTAGGTGGGACCAGCCCCATCTCACTCATGGCTTTCTGGCCCTGTATCCCCCACCCCACCCCAGGGGAGAAGCCCTATGCCTGCACGTGGGACGGCTGTGGCTGGAGCTTCGCACGCTCCGACGAGCTGACCCGCCACTACAGGAAGCACACTGGCCAGCGCCCCTTCCGCTGCCAGCTCTGCCCGCGCGCTTTCCCGCGCTCCGATCACCTGGCTTTGCACATGAAGCGCCACCTGTGAGCCTCGAGCTGGCGCCTGGACCCTCTCTCCCGGAGCAGATTTCCCAAGAACTTGCCATCCCCTGCAGGTGCACCCCCCCCCCAAAAAAATCCAAGACTTACCCACCTCCCTAGACAGAACTGGAGGCTGGGGCCGCCCCTCCTCCCAGCATCCTCAAACCATAGGGTACCCCGCCAGCATCCGATGCCCACAAACACCAGCAAGATGGAACACCCGTGGAACAAGTGGACACGCAAGGACAGCTCCCGCCCAGCTCCGTCCAGGCGGGGATGTGGGGTGGGCCTTCCCAGAGACCCCGATCTCCTCCAGAAGCTGGGGCATGGTGGCAGGCCTCAGCTCTGAATGGTTACGGGGTCCTATAGGGGGAAATGCCTCTGGTGGATGAACTGGCAGTACTTACTGTTGGATACGCTGTGGCTTTACTTCCCGGACACACCCAGGGGTGACCACCAGATGGAGCTCCCGGCTCCTGGCTTCAGCTTCATCCAGCTCTGGGTGTTGCAGGCATATGGGGAACTACTCCAGACCGTGGAAGATTTCTGTCTCTATGCCTTTCAAATAAAATGAAAACAAAGAAATAAGTATATATATATATATTTTTTTTTTAAAAAGAGCCCACAGGGGCTGGTGTTGTGGTGTAGCATCTTAAGCTACTGACCGAGACATCGCCACTCCATTTGGGTGCTGGTTCGAGTCCTGGCTTCTCCACTTCGGATCCAGCTTCCTGCTCATGTGCCTGGGAAAGCGGTGGATGATGTTTCAAGTGCCTGGGGGGCCTCTGCCACTCGCTTGGGAGTCGTGGAAGAAGCTCCTAGAAGCTGGCCTGGGTCTGGTCTAGTCATCTGGGTCCTCTGGGGACATAAACCAGTGGATGCATGACCCCTCTGTCTCGCTCTCGCTCTGTAACTGATTTTCAAATAAAATATATTTTTTTAAAAAAATAAAAGAGCCACCAACTCGCAAGATTTAGTTCAGGAAGAGCTGGAGGAAAATGGTGCGCAATGAGAAAGGGGAAAGCCTGGGATACAAGCGCCCGTCAAGGTGTGCCCGGCGCAGTGGCGCAAGTGGCGCAAGTGGTTAAGGTCCTCGCCTTGCATGCCCCGGGATCCCATATGGGCGCCGGTTCTATCCCGGCAGCCCCGCTTCCCTTCCAGCTCCCTGCCTGTGGCCTGGGAAAGCAGTTGAGGACGGCCCAAAGCTTTGGGACCCTGCACCCGCGTGGGAGACCCGGAAGAGGCTCCTGGCTTCGGATCGGCATAGCATTGGACGTTGCGCTCACTTGGGGAGTGAATCATCGGACGGAAGATCTTCCTCTCTGTCTCTCCTCCTCTCTGTATATCCGCCTTTCCAATAAAAAAAATAATAAAAATAAATCTTTAAAAAAAGGTGTTACACACTCATATATTCGCAGAGAGGAGGCATCAGGAGCCGAGCAGGGTCTCGAACCCGGACATTCTGGGACATTCTGGGACGGGGGTGGGCATCCCTAGCAGGGGTGGACCCGTGTCTCCACCAGGCGAGCAGCCTGTGCCAGTTGCAGAGGTGGCGACGGGAGCTGGGTCACCCGGAAGAGAGCGCGGCGGGAAGCAGCAGCGTTTCAAAGCCGCGGAGGCGGAGCCCCCGAGGGTCCAATCCCGCGTCCCCGTCGGCCTCATGTGGCGCTTGGGGGGCGCGGCCCGAGCCCAGGAACTCGGGGTGTTGAGCCAGCAGCCAGGCCCGGGACGGACGCAGCCTGCAGGCGCGGGATGCCCACACACCAAGTTCCCCAGCGAGTCTGGGGAAGTGCGAGTTACTGGAAACCTCTTGCCCCAAGCTCGTGACCCGGGCCGCTTCCTCCACCATCTTCACCCTTTGCTGGATGGCTGCGCCGAGCTGGCCGAGCTGGCCTCTGTTGGTCTCCCTGCTGTGGGTCCCTGCCGGCGCCTTGACCTGCTACGGAGACTCGGGACAGCCGGTGGATTGGTGAGCTCGGTGCCCTTCTCCGGGTTGGAGGGGGGGCAGGAGGCATCCGTCAGGCTTGCTGTGCGCAATTTGGTGCCAAATTGGGTGCTTTCTTCTTCCCCGCCTCTTCCAGGTTCGCGGTCTACAAGCTGCCGGCCAAGAGCAGCCCCGGGGAGGCGGCGTCCGGCAGCGGGCTGCGCTACAAGTACCTGGACCAGAATTCTGGAGGATGGCAGGACGGCGTGGGCTCCATCAACAGCTCGGCAGGGGCCGTGGGCCGCAGCCTGCTGCCGCTGTACCGGAGCGGCAACAACAGCCAGGTAAGGTGGGTGGCCGAGGGGCAATGGCTGGGGCGCGGACTCCAGGCTGGGCACCCCATCAAGACCATTCCACCTCCATTCCCCCTGCACCCCAGCTCGCCTTCCTGTTGTATAACGACCAGCAGCCCCAAAGCTGCGGCCCCGGGGAGGCGGTGTCCGGCAGCGGGCTGCGCTACAAGTCCCTGGACCAGAACTCTGGAGGGTTTTCCTCCAGCCGGGGTCATGCCAAGGGTAAGGCTGAGAGGCATGGGGACGGTGCTGGGGAGGGAGAGAAACTCTGGCTGTCTCCCCCAATCCATTTCTCTGCCAGCCAAGCCCCTCCCCATCCTCCTTTCTGGCGCAGGTGTCCTAATGCTGGACGAGGAGGGGGGCTTGTGGCTGGTGCACAGCGTGCCCTGCTTCCCTGCACCTGCCTCCTCTGCCGCCTACAGCTGGCCCCCCAACGCCCAGAGGTACGGGCAGACGCTGCTCTGCGTGTCCTTCCCCGTCACACAGTTTAACAGCATTGGTGAGCGCATCCCCGCCTCCTCCTGGGTGAGGGAGGAAGGGCTAGCACGTCCTGACCCCCTGAACTTTTCCCCACTTCCTCCCATCCCAGGCAGGCAGCTGACCTACACCTACCCGCTAGTCTATGACCACAAGCTGGACGGGGTCTTTGCCCAGAAATTCCCCGCTCTGGAGGAGGTGATCCGAGGCCAGCACGTGAGCCGGGAGCCCTGGAAGAGCAGAGTAACCCTCACCTCGCAGGCAGGGTTGGCTTTTGAGAGTTTTACCAAGTCAGGACGCTTTGGAGATGGTGAGCAGGGGGGGAGTTGGCATGTGTGTGGCGGGGGTGGGGGTGGGGTGGGCTATGCCAAAAGTGGGCACAGCCAGGGTTTGGGCACTGGAACAAACTCAATCCAAAGGGAAGTCAGGGTGCTGGCTGTGGGGTGTGGGACTGAGCCTGGGCCGCAGCCCGCTCGAGGGAAAGGTGGGGTTGGGGTGTCCGCGGTACAGGCTGGGTGTGGCGCGGAGCACACGTCTGGGGTATCACTGATGTCATTTCCGGGGCTACTGATGGGCAGAGTGAACCCAGCGCCCAGATGGCCTGGGAAGTGCTTCTCACCGGCCCTTCCCTCCTTCACCCCAGACCTGTACTCCGGCTGGCTGGCCGCAGCCCTGGGGAGCAACCTGTATGTCCAGTTCTGGCCACACTCGCCGGGTATCCTGCCCTCCAACTGCTCGGGGCCACAGCAAGTGCTGAACGTGATGGAGACAGCCTTCCCCGGGCCGGCCGGCCCCTCCTTCCGGGATACCGAGGACCACTCCAAGTGGTGCGTGGCGCCCAAGGGATCCTGGGCCTGCGTGGGCGACATGAACCGTAACCATGGCGAGGAGCACCGGGGCGGGGGTACCCTGTGCAGCCAGGAGCCAGCGCTCTGGAAGGCTTTCCAGCCACTGGTCAAGGCCTGGAAGCCATGTGGGGAAGAGAATGAGAAGGGCTGGAGCCAGAAACTCCCTCCACTCCACCCTGGGGCTTAGAAGCAGCTGAGCAACTGGCTTGGACTTGATTTTGGACCCAGCTCAGCCTGCCTGATTATATGACAGTAATTATACTGTGTGGGACTCTATCTACCCATCTGCATAATGGGAATGACAGCATGTAGCTCAGGATTGTGGGACAGCAAAATAAACTTGGTGGATGAAGCTGCTGACCTGGCTTGAGGCCGGGGAAGGGCACTGCCATACCCACTTCTGCTTTCCGCTAAGGGTTTAGAAAGCAGCAGGTGCAATGAGAAAAGCAGAAGTGGACAGACCACAGGGAGGGCCCATCCAAAATGGGTCACCCCCTCTCCAGTGGCGACCAGCACTGGAATTCTGTGCCAGGAAGCACAGAGGCAGAGCGGGTGACCAAGGGCAGGGGGTGGGTCATGTTACGTCATTGTCTTGAGCCCCAGGAAGGTCACACTACACAGTGGCATTTTTATTTATATGTGTACATATGTATATGGGACAGCTGTACGGCGCAGGGCCAACCCGGCGCTGGGGTTAGGGGCCTGGGGGAGCGGGGCTGGACGCCCCTTTTTTGGCCGGACCTGCAGGGGCCACAGCTTCGGTGGGAGCCCGTGAGGTCAGCCCCACTTCGCTCTTGGTACCTGGGACCAGGAGGGGAGCGGATGTGGCTGGAGGCCCTGCACTACTACCAAGTGCACTTTTGCTTGGGGCAGGGGAGGAGGTCTGGGGGTCCGGAGAGGGCTTGGGGGAGACCGGCTTGGAGCGGGAGCCGCTCAGCGTGGTTCGCTCCTCCACCACTTCCAGCACCCAGCGCTCCCGGCCTCGGAGGGCCTCGGGCGCAGGAGCGGCTGGGGGCGCAGGTCCCTGCCCACCCTTGGAGTCCACGATGCCCAGCTGGGGTGCCTGGGTCTTGACTCCGGGCCGTGCGGGCTCCACTACAATAGACACTGGGGGTGTGCCCGCTTCCCCGGAGCTGCTGCGCCGGCCCGACTCATGCTCCTGCACGGGGCTCAGCGCGGCCTTGGCCACAGCCCAGGGTCCCCCAGCAGCCATTGCGCCGTCTTCCGTCTGCACGCTCTGGTGCCGCGTGCAGCTGCCAACATCCCGCTCCAGGGTCCTGCCCCCCGGGGTGGTCGCGCGGGATGGAGGGGTGCAGGCCTCCGTGCCGCCCGGGGATTCCTTCTCCTTGCTTGTGGTGGCAGGTGGACGGGACGTGCCCTCGGGCAGCAGCATCGGGTCCGTGCCCAGGCTCAGGGGCGACTCCTGACGGCCCAGGCGGCGGACCGCCACCTGCCTCGGACCTTCGATGGGAGGCGTCTCGCCGTCGGACTCCGCCAGGCTGTGCAGTGCCAGCTCGCCGTGGAAATCCTTGCGGAAATCCGGGTGGCCCACCTCGAGGCTGTGTTTGCGCAGGGCCCCCTTCTTGTCGGCACCCAGGGAAGCACCCAGCTTCTCGGCCGACTGCACACGCTTGAGCAGCGGCGAGCGTGGCGGCTCGGCGCTCTTGGGACGCGGGCGCACGACGGGCGGCGAGGAGTGCAGTTTGGCCGGGAAGCTCTGCGTGGTGTGCGAGCTGCCCACCGTGTGGCCGGGCAGTGGTGGCGGCGACGCCTGCGTTGGGGACGGCGTGTGCGCCAGAGGCGACAGCGGGATGTTGCCGGCCGATTTGCACCGCGCCGAGCGGTACTGGCGGTGCAGCTTGGGCGACAGGCCATGCAGCGTGCTCGGCCTGATGTGATGTGAGGCCGAGGACGCGGGCGAGTTGGGCGTGCTGGAGGCGGGCGAGCTGCTCTGCGAAGAAGCGCCTGCCCGGAGCAGGTGCAGACAAGGGCTCGATGGAGGACCCAACTCCGGCAGAGGGTCTCGCCTTCCCAGCCCCCTGCACCGCCCTCCCCAGGCCCCAAGCACCTGGCCTTACCTAGGTAGGCGGAATCGGGCGTGGAGCGGTAGCTATGCGTGGGCGAGCGCGCCGGCAGCCCGTGCGTGGGCGAGCCAGGGAGGCTATCGCTGGACGACAGCGAGCGGTTCAGCGACGAGAGCGAGCGGCTTGTGTGCAGGAGGTTCGACTGCTTTGTAATCTTCCGGAAGAGAGAGCTGCGCTTCTTGCTGGGGGACAGGGACGGGGGCCACCTAGCCTCGACCCGACCCCCTCCCACGGGAGCTCCGGGCTCCTCCCACTTCTGACTGCACAACGCGGGGTGCGGGTGGACGGGTGGGGGCATGACCTCCCACCCTCGTGGCCCCTCCCTCTCCAGCTACAACCTGCCTAGCAAGACAGAAAGAACTTCTCTTAGTTCAGTCCCACTACGGGATCTACCCACTACCACCACCCCCGAACCACCTAGAAGGAATGAATTTTTTTTTTTTTTTTTGTTCCACCCACCTTCTTTCTGGCTCCTCCCAGACTAAGCTCGAACCCGCTATCCGGTCTTTTCCTCCATCCAGGCCACCACAAAACCGTCCCTTTGTTGTGGGGTGGGTGTGGGGGCCCACCTGGCCCCGCCCTCTCTCTTCTGGCCCTTTCCCGACCAAACCAGAAACACCCATCCAATCTCACAGCCAACCCCCTGGGCCCTGCCCACCTGCAGAACCTCCTCCCTCTCTCATTACAAAGTACCGTCTTGCCTAGCTCCTCTAACTCCCTCTGGTGCCCACGCCTCTCATCCCGGCGTGGGGAAGACCCTTCCAGCCCCACCCACCCTTTCTAGTGCCTTCTGCAGCCTTGTAAGGAAAGGAGCCACTTGCGCTGGCTCCACGCTGCCTGGCATGCGCCCCTGCGTTAGCCATCCCTTCCAGTTGTGTCTCAACACATCCCTGAGGGCAGGGACCCCCCCTCACATCCCCCCAGCTTTTTGGACATGCACACCTGCTGTCCCCCTTCCCCCCAACGCCTGGCGCAGCCTCCTTGCCTGCCTCTTCTCACCATCCCAGCGCCGCCCTCCTTCTGTCCATCCACCCTCCCCCGCAAGCCCTCCTGGCCTTGGTCCACGCTCGAGGGAGCAGGTCGCTGTCCTTCTGCCCACCTCTCCTGGCCCTCCTTAGCAGGACGCTTGTTTCTCCTGGCCATCTTAGCCTTGTAGCTGCTGCGCCTGGCAGGGCCGATGCGGATGGAGGTATTCTCGAAGGGTGTGGTCGTCACCGCCACCTTATTGCCGCTCTAGGGAGGAGTTGGGGGGTGGGAGTGGGGAGGGGGGTGGGAGTGGGGAGAGTGCTAGGTCAGAGACTGCTGGGGGGGGGCTCCCCCCAGCCTCGGCCCGCTCACCCCCATTTTGTCCTACACTCACCTTAAGTATCAATTCCACGACTTCAGGATGCACCATGCCATGCACGGGCTCCCCATTGACGTGGGTGATGAGATCGCCGGCACACAGCCCCGCCTCCTGGGCCGGGCCCCCTTCCTCCACGTGCTAGCCAGGGGGAGCCCCATAAGGTGCAGGGTTAATGGGATTGACCACAAGGAACGGGTGTCCCCCAAGCTTACACACCAGGCACTTGGCTCTCCGGCCACAGATGAAATGGCAATTTTTACAGAGGGAGGAACTGAGGTGTTGGGTGTGTGGGGGGGTCCTCAAAGCTGCAAGGATCTCACCAGGGGTGCCTTGCTCCAGCCATCGCCACCTCGCACCCAGGGGTGCTCACCCAGACAATGTGGTGGACGCTGTAGACGTCCGAGTCTCCCATGTAGACACGGATGGCGCGCAGCGTGAAGCCGTACTTCTTGCCCGAGCGTTGGATGGTGATGGGGGAACGCAGCCCGCTGACGGCCGGAGAGTAGTCCCGGCTCGGGGAGGAGTCTCGCGAGGACGGATTGGAGGAGAGAGAGCGCGGGGACATGGGGCTAGCGAGCGGGGAGCCTCCGTGGGGGTCCACTGCAGACACAGCCGGAATCAGAGATCAGGGCTCTCTCCCCACGTCTGCGCCCCAGAGCAAAAATCTCAGCGCAGAAGCTCATTGGTCCGTGCCAAACACAATCACCGTGGGCGGGAGGGAAATGGAGCATCTTATTGGATCATCTGGCCTTCCATAAGGGTAGAACCTCCCTGCTACCCCGGGGCCCACCATCACCTGCAGGGATCATGACGGACAAGGCAGTGGCCGAGGCCGACTTGATGACTTTGCCTCCGGTTCTCGCCGGCCGCTTCTCCACCGCAGAGTCACCCGACAGCTGCTGGTGCCGTGCCCGACGCAGCACCAGGTCATTGGTGGCCCGAGGGCCTCCTGTAGGGTCCCCATCCTTCGAGGGTGGACAGAGCTCACCGGGGCGGGTGCCGTCAGCTGCAGTGGGCAGCAGGTGGTTAGGGCTCAGCCCCAGGTCAGGGAACGCTTTGTGTACCAGCAGAGGAAGAGGGTGGGGGCTCACTCACCGGCCTCGGAGTTCCCAGAGCTGGGAGGGCCTTCTAATGGGGGCCCCTCTTTGGAGGCCCTCGCGTCCAGCGAGCCAGAGCCGGGCGGGTCGGAGCTGGGCCGGGGAGGTCTGCGCAGCCGGGCCTCATCCTCGTCCTCCTGGGGGGCGCTGAAGCGGCTGGGCTCCAGCAGTGCCGAGAAGCGGCGGCGGGCTCCCAGAGGGGGGCTGGCCTCGCCCTCCAGGAAGCTGGCCTCAGATGCCGAGAAGCGTTTGCTGCTGGAAGGGCGGAAGGGGCACGGTCAGAGGGGGTCACGTCCCACTCAGCTCTCCGCTCCTCCTGCTCGGCTCACTCACATCTCCGGGGAGCCCCCTCTCCAGGTCTTCTCTCGCAGGGTCAGGCCTCCCAGCCCCTCCCGCTTGCCGCCCCCTGTGGCTGCCACAGGGGTCTTGGGCTCGTGCTGTGACAGCTGTTCCATACTGCTGTACACCTGCAAGGCAGAGGGACAGCTGGGGTGTGGCCCATCCTTGATCCGGAGTCAATCGGACAAGCCCAAACCAAGCTCCACCCCCTGACCCCACCTTAGGCCATCACCCAACAACCTACAAATCTGCTCAGGCCCCGCCCTCCCCAGACCCATCTGCTGTGGTCCTGGCCAGGCTGCGCCCACTTCGCCCAGCCCCCCTGCCCCTCTCAATAACCCTCCTCCCTTGAGAATCTGGCCACCTGGACCCAGTTCCCCACGGTCCCTCCCACACCTGCCTGCACCTGTCACGCCCACCCAAGCCGCGCCCCTTGGCCCACCTTGCTGAAGCGAGGGGAGCAGGAGGAGAACTGGCGGATCTCCACGGGCTCCTCCTCGGTCGTGTCATCTTCGTCGTAGGAGTTGACGTGGTGGTACCTGTCGGAACGAGCTGCGGAGGGAGGAGGAGCCGTGGGCTGCCACTGCGGGTGCCTCCCCCACCCCCAAATGGGAGTGGGGTGGAAGGGCGTGAGTCCTCCTCCCCTCTCCCCCACCCCGGCCACACCCCTGCTTGCAACCTCCCAGGTGACTAAGGTTCCGCCCAGATGCTGGGACCCCTCCCCCTTCAATCCCCAAGAGGCAGTGCCCACTGCGCTGGGCACCTAAGGATGTGCGTCCCGGTCACCTCAGCCCTGCCAGTTCTGGGTCTTAGCACCACCTTCTGGGTCAAGCTGCACCCCTACATCAATCAGCATTGAAGCCCCACCCCCTACATACAGACCCCCGGCTGCAGACCCCTGCCCCAAAAGGCCCAGACCGCCCCCTGCAGGGCACGCCCCTCGCGCGTGCCAAGCCCCCTGCCCAGTCTCTCCCGGATCGCACTCCACTCACTGTCAAAGTAACTGGTGTCATCCTCCGACTCGAGGTGCGGGATGAACTCCGCCTTCTGCCGCAGCAGCCCGGTCCAGTCGAGGTCCCGGAAGAAGCTGTGCTGCTTCACTTCAAAAGCGCCGCCTGCGAAGGCCACAACGCTCGCTCCACAAGCCGGAGCGGCCCGCGCCACACAGCCCAGCCCAGCCCAGCCCAGCCCAGCCCGGGGCCACGGCGCCAGCTGCGCCAGCTGCGCCAGCTGCACGCGGCTCTGTCCCCCAGCGCGCAGCGCAGCACAGCCCTGCCTCCCTTCCCTTACCTGCCCCCAGCCTGATCAGGGGGTTAGTTTGCAGCAGGTTGGAAATGAGGAGCTGGGCGTCAGCGGGCAGGGCCTCGTCCCCTTCTGGCCACAGGATATCATCTGCAAAGCCGACAGGGGCTAGGGGCCGCCGCGCCGGGGCGGCCACGGCCAGGGCCTGTCCGTCTCCCACATCTCCCGGCCTGGGGGAGCAGGGGCGCCTCACGGGCTGGGCCACGCGCGTTCCGCTTACCGCTGATGACCTGGCCGAACAGCTCCTCGGGCGTGTCTCCGAAGAAGGGCACGCAGCCCACCAGGAACTCGTACAGGATGATACCCATGGCCCACCAGTCCACCGGCTTGCCGTAGCCCTGGCGCAGGATCACCTCGGGCGCGATGTACTCCGGGGTGCCGCACACCTGGGGGCGTGCCGTCAGCCTGTGCCCTGGCCCACCGCCTGGGGTGGGGGTCCCCCGGGAGAGCTGACCCTGCCACCTGACCCCGACCTGGTCCTGCCTCCATCCTGCCCTGGGTACCCTCCACTCCTGGCAAAGCCCCACTCACCCGCAGCCACGCCTGCAAGCATGCACGCGCACCTGTTTGTCCAGGAACTCGCGGGCGTCCTTTTCGATGTGGCCTTCGTACAGGTTGGTGGTGAGGCTCATGAGCCCCATTTTGGATAGCCCGAAATCTGTGAGCTTGATGTGGCCCATGGAGGTGATGAGGAGACTACAACAGCGCCAGAGGGGAACAGGGGGTGTCACCGCCGGAGGCCTCCCCGGGTGGGTAGGCGTGCAGGGCAGTGGGGGGGACGGTCCAGGCTCACTTGTCCGGCTTGAGGTCACGGTGCACGATGCCATAGTTGTGTAGGTATTCCAGGGCTAGGACAGTCTCTGCAAAGTACATCCGGGCCATCTCCACGGGCAGGGCCCCGATGTTCTTCAGCAGGGTGGCACAGTCACCGCCTGGGGGCCAGGGAGCAGACCCCCATCACGTGAAGAGAGAGGCATCCTTGGCCCAGAGTCCAGAGCTCCCTGCGTGCCCTGGCACCGGCTCAACCACCTGTACCCATTGTGCGGCTAAGAAACACTGAGGCCCTAAAGGAATTTTTTTCTGAAGTCACAGGGCACGGCTTTCTGTTTCTCACATGCCCTTAGCCCCTGTGGCAAGAGAGAGATGAGCCCGTATTGCTAACAAAAGGTTGGGTCGGGCACGCCGAGAGCTGAGGGCAAGAGGTGCGGCCTGAGTGGGAACCTCTGAACACTCAAGGTCACGGTCTTTAACATTCAGGTTCCTGAATCTCACCAGGCGTGCCGCAGGCAGCATTAGTATTTACTGATCAATTTCAAAGTCAGAATTACAGAGTGAAAGAGGAAAAGACAGAGAAAGACAATCTCCCCTCTACTACATCTCCCTGAGATGGAGACAGCGGCCAGAGCTAGATCAAGGTGAAGCCAGGAGCCTTTTCCGGGCAGTGTTTAATCCACCGCTTGGGGCTCAGGCATCCCACATCCAATCCACTGCCTGCTCATGGGCACCCTGGGCACCCTGGGCACCCTGGCAGCAGGCGAGGGCTCAAGGGCCTGGGGCCCTGCTGCCCGTTGGGTGGGGGGAGACCCCGATGGGGTGCTAGGTTCAGAGCTTGTGGCCTGTCTGGTCCTGCCTGCTGCAGGCAGGCATTTGGGAGAAACAAACCAGCACGTTGGAAGAGTTCTCCTTTGCGTCTCAAATATAAAGGAAATAAACGAAAATACAAAATAAACAACAGGGAGGTGGAAAAACATATGGATTCGCAGACGAGCGCATAGATGAAAGGATTAATAATGGAGTGTAGATTGCTAGATGAAAAAAACAAAATCAGTGGAATGGGCCCAGCATTGTGGTGCAGTAGGATAAACCACTGCTTGCAACCCCTAGCACTCATCCTGAGCGCCAGATCAGATCCTGGCTGCTCCACTTCCAACCCAGCTTCCTCCTCATGCACCTGGCAAAGCAGTGGAGAATGGCTCAAGGGCGTGGGTCCCTGCACCCACGGTGGGAGACCAGGAAGAAGCTCCTGGCTTTGGTCTGGTCCAGCCCTGTTTGTTGGGATCATATGGGGAGTGAACCAGCAGATGTAAGATCTCTCTCTCTCTCTTTCGACTCTGCTTTTCAAACAAATGAAACGAGAAGTCTGAAAACATCGCATCCTCGCAGATAGCGTGTGAGCCCGCCATCCCCCCCCCCGTCCCACCCCCGCAGCCCCCGAGGCAGCCACACCTTCCACGTACTCCATGACCATGCAGAGGTGGCGGCGCGTCTCGAAGGAGCAGAACATGCCGACCACGAAGGGGTTCTCGGCGAAGGTCAGGATGTCTCGCTCCACGAAGGCCTGCTGGATCTGGTTGCGCAGGATCAGGTTCTGCTTGTTGATCTTCTTCATGGCGAAGCGCTGCCGCGTGTCGCGGTGCCGCACCAGGTACACGGCGCTGCAGGGGGAGGGAGCGAGGACCGGCCGTCACCGCTGGGACACCCGGCCTCCGCCGCCCGCCCCCCGCCAGAGCCCCGGGTGGCTCACCCGTAAGCGCCATTGCTGATGAGTTTGATGGTGTCAAAGTCATTCTCCCCCGGGGGCTTCTTGGCCTTGGAGGTGCCGCTCTGACCCTGGCAGGGGAGACCATCACTTCCGTCACCGCGACAGCAGGGGAAACTGAGGCACAGAGTTGGTGTGTGTGTGTGTGTGTGTGTAATGGATCAGCAGGTGAACCCATTCCATGGGAGAGAAATAAATGAGCATGGGGCCTGGCGGCGTGGCCTAGCAGCTAAAGTCCTGGCCTTGAACGCTCCGGGATCCCATCATATGGGCGCCGGTTCTAATCCCAGCAGCTCCACTTCCCATCCAGCTCCCAGCTTGTGGCCTGCAAAAGCAGTGTACGGCGGCCCAAGGCCTTGGGACCCTGCACCCGCGTGGGAGACCCAGAGGAGTTCCTGGCTCCTGGCTTTGGATTTGTTCAGCTCCAGCTGTTGCGGTCACTTGCGGAACGAACCAGCAGATGGAAGATCTTTGTCTCTGTACCTCCTTCTCTCTATATAGCTACCTGTCCAATCAATAAAAAAAGTTTTAAAATGGAGGGGAGACGGAAGATGGCCCAAGTCCTTGGGACCCTGCACCCGCGTGGGAGACCCAGCAGAAGTTCCTGGCTCCTGGCTTTGGATCAGCTCAGCTTTGGCCATTGCGACCATTTGGAAAGTGGACCAGAAGATGGAACATCTCTCTTTCTCTTTCCTTCTCTCGCCCTCTCTTTTTTTTTTTTCTCTCTCTTTAATCCTTTGACATAAAAATAAGTCTTTTAAAAAATGGCAAGATGAAATTATGTCATCATGTTTTGGGGGTGTAAGGCAATGGCAACCAAGGATGATTGGCCTCTAAGACACTACATGAAAAGATTGGTGAAATACGAAAAGTGTTGAGCCTCTGTGCTCCTAAGAATACAGCCTGACGGTGCTGATTTTCCAATGGACAGAGAGAGAGAGAAGCAGGCGAAAGCAAGGATTCAGGACCAATCTTTCACAGAGCATAGCATTCATCAGGCAAAACGAATAGGAAGATGGAAGATTCGTATCACTCGGCTCACAGGTTTGATTCGACGGAGTTAATAAGGGTCCTATGAATAGCAATTAGAGATAAATACCTTTTTTAGAGTTTTAGACTTTTGAGTGATGTCATTCCATTACCTATTCAAAAAATTAAGCAAATGCATGCACAGGTAAGACTCTTTTAAATAGATAACTACGTAGAGCAAGGAAAGCGTGTGTGTGTGAGCGCAGAGAGACCATTGGACAACAAGCTTACGACCTCAAATGACTGCACATTCCAGGCAGACCAGGTGTTGGTCAGGAGTAGCTGATGTGTTGGGGGAAGTAGGTACCCCAGAGGACAGGACAAAAGTGACCCAGTGCGACCACCACCTGCACAGCCGAGGTGGGTGCTCGTTTCATATCTTGGCTGCTCCGCTTCTAATCCAGCTCCCTGCTCATGTGCCTGGGAAAGCAGTGGAGGACGGCCCAAGCACTTGGCCTCCTGTACCTTACATGAGAGATCTGGAAGACACTCCTGGCTCCTAAACCAGCCCTGGCCACGCTCTGCCTCTCGAATAAATCAAATAAATTTTCCCCTAACAAATCTCATTTTTTTTTTTTTTGTAGATTGCAGGTCCAGATGGACGAGAGACGGGCCACTTGGAAGATCTGACGGGGCGGGGGTGGGATCATGGCACATTTCCCCCACTCTCAGAGCTGCCCTTCCCGTAGGCAGACAGCCTAGGAGGACCCGGGATGCCTGAAGGGTTACAGTTTCCAAGGCAACCGCGTTTCCTCTCCTGGTTATGGCCACAGGAAGGGAAGCAGGTTTGCCGAAATCGGTGCTTGTGAGCGAATGCTGAGAGCAAGTCTATTGCCAAACAGAGGACAACCCAGTATCTACCACTGTTTCTGGTCCGGCCATCCGCCCAGGACATCACTAGGCTATGACAACAACGGACAAAAGCTGATATGCACCAGAGCACCTCTCGCTCTGACAGGAGTATCTTGAGGACAGGCATTGGGGGCCTAGGGGGTACAGCCACACCTTGGGATCCCCCACGTCTCAGACCCGGATGTTGATTCTGGTCCTGCCGTTCTGCTTCGGATCCAGTCCCCTTGCAAGCAGCGGGGATGACCTTGGGTCTCTGGCACCCACCACGGAAGCCACGGAGGGAGCTGCTGCCTCCTGGCTGTGACGTGGCTCAGCCTGAGCTGCTGCAGGACATTTGGGGATGCACATTTTTTCTCTCTCTTTCAAATAAAAACACGAAGCTAACAGACAGATAGGAGAGCCCTCAGAGTGAACGACCTGGTTTACATGAAATACCCAGAACAGGCAAATTCCTGGTGAAAGTGGCTCCAGGGGCTGGCGTTGGGGTGCTGGGGGCGGAAGTGCCACTTCTGATCCGGCAGCTCATACCAGCAGCTGCTCAACTTCCCACCCAGCTCCCTGCCTGTGGCCTGGGAAAGCAGTGGAGGACGGCCCAAAGCCTTGGGACCCTGCACCCACGTGGCAGTCACGGAAGAGGCTCCTGGCTCCTGGCTTCAGATCTTCTCAACTCTAGCTATTACAGCCACTTACAAAGTGAAGCAGCAGACACTTTTTCTCTCTCTCTCCTCTTTGTAAATCTGTGTTTCCCATCAAAAATAATACAGATATATATATTATTTTTTCATGTTTCATGTTAGGTGTCTTCCAGTAGGACACGCAATTTCCGGGAACAATGAGGTGTTACCACCTCCATTGTACAGATGGGAAGACTGAGAAGTGGGCTGTCCGACCTCAAATGAGGTGGTAACCAAGACCAAGACCAAGAAATCTACACAGAGCCCCCAGGGCAGACAGCTGGCACGTGACCCCTGCACCACTCAGCTGCCGCGCCTTACCTCCGAGAGGTCGTCAGGCTCGGGGGTGTTGGAGCCTCCGCTGTCCTGCTCGTCCAGATGCGCCGTCACGTCTAGGGAGGGGCTGAGAGTGAGGCTGGACTGGCCAGCCCTCCGCCCGAGCAGCCCGGAGCTCCCCGTGCGCCCTGCCCCGGGGAGGGGGCCGCACCTGGAAAGGGGTCCCGCGTGAGGCCGAGCTGGCGGATGATGTAGCGAGGAATGTCAGTCTTGACCAGGTGACCCTCCTTGGCGTGGCCCTCGGCCGCCTCCAGCAGATGGTAGAATTCCTCCGGGTTGAACTCCTGGGGGGTGAGGCAGGGCAGGGGTCAGGGGCCGCCGCGGGCCCCCAGGTTCCGCCCCCAGCTCCCCACCGCGTCCTGCCCCCTCCTCACCAGGCACTCCAGCAGCCGGGCAGGCCTTGAGATGATGATGAGTAATTTCTTCACCAACTGTGTGACAAAGGCCACCTCCAAGCTCTCGGAGCGCTCGTAGGCCTGAGCAGGGAGAGAAGGGCCCAGGTGATGGGCGGCTCGCAGGCATCCTGGGTCAGCTAGGTGCCCGGCACTGCCCTCCGCAATGCACCTGCTCCTGCGGTCCCATTGCACGCCGCAACAAACGGGGCCCCGGGGGTTTTACAGTGAAAAAAAAAATCGCAATGATAGGGGTCAGTGCTGTAGCATAGCATGGAAAAATGCCAACCGCGGTGCCAACATCTCATATGGGCACCGCCTGGAGTCCTGGCTGCTCCACTTCCAGTCGGACTCCCTGCTCATGTGCCTGGAAAGGCAGTGGAGGATGGCCCAAGGGGTTGGGCTCCCCGCACTCATCAGGGAGATCTGGAATACAAAACAAAACAAAACAAACCCCTCTGGCTCTCAGGACCAGCCCAGCTTCAGCCACTGTGGGCATTTGGGAAGTGAACCAATGGACGAGCAGCCTTTAAAACAAAAACCTGCTTTCTCATCGCATCTTCTTTTTCACCCCTGGATGTCCAGTTTCAGCCAAGCTCGTGGCAGGTGCACCTGTTAGCTCCACCACACACACACACACACACACACACACACACACACACACACACACACACACACACACACACACACACACACACACACACACACACACACCAACAGCTGCACAAGGGGCGGGCTTCCTTGGTCCTCCACTCACGTCTTGCAGCAGCTTTTCCAGGTTCTCCTGCAGCTCGTAGAAGTAGACGGTGGTGATGAGGCCATCGCGAGATTTGGCCAGGCAGTCGCGGGCCAGCTCAATGATCTGGTGATGAATAAAGCTGAGTACGCCGTCGGCCAGCGGCAGCACGCTGTCGGGTTCGTAGGCGCGGGCGAAGTCGCGCAGCTTCTCCTCCATCTGCGCCGTGGCCTGCAGAAGGAAAGGGAGGCACGGCGTTTGGAGAGGGGCTGATGGCTAGGCGTGCTTGTAGGCAGTGGCTGTGAAGAGCTTGCTGCCAGCACGGGGCGCGTTCCGGCTGGCACAGAGTGGAGGCCGGCCAGCAGCAGGTGCAGCAGGCGCATGGAGCCCCCTAACAGCAGGGGGTGCGCAGAGTGAGGCCTGAGAACGAACCAGCCCGTTCTCCCCCAGCCTCACCTTGGGGAATCTCTCCTTGTAGACATGGTTCATCATGACGATCTCGTTGTCATAGGAGGAGGGCGAGCGCCCGGGGCTGCAGGGACACAAGGAGCGGCACCGTCTGATCCAGTCCCCTGCCTCTGAGCTGCACCCCAACTATCAGCGTGCAGGTGAGGGTTGGGGCGAGCGGCCGGCTGGACAGCGCCCGCGCACCTGAGGCTCCGGGAGCGCGGCCGCACCGCCGGGGAGCGCCGGCCGCCATCCTCGTCCGTGACGCTCTCGGTGCTGCCAAAGTGCTTGGAGAGAAAGTGCAGCTCGTCCACCGTGGGCTGGTAGGGCAGCTGATGCAGGCGCTCCTGGGAGGAGCAGGAGGACTGCAGGGGACAAAGAGGCCGGGGTGGTGGGGTATGGCTGGGTGTTCCGAGTATCAGCCTGGGAACATTTTGGGAGGACCCCTCACACCCACCCGGTCATGGGCGTCTATGACCACCAGCTCCCAGCATCCAGCAGGACAGGGCTGCAGGGCGGCAGGGAGCCTGTTCAAGCTGGTCGTACCCCTCCACTGGCCAGAACCCCCCATGGCTCCCAGGTCCTCACGGGACCCCACACGGCCTGGCACGCACACCTGTTCCCCTCTCCTGCTTAGCCCTGACCCATTATCATCACCCCTCCTCCTCTGCTGTTCCAGCAGAACCTGACTCGCACAAGATCCTAGAAGGAGCAACGGGCACCGCTGCCTCAGGGGCTGCCCAGGACACCCCCAGCCCAGGGAGGCCTCTGCTGGCCACACACATGTCCTCACCAAGCCTGGCCTCTCCTCCTGCTGGCTGCCTCATCTCCCGCCATATTGCATCTTAAATTTTATCATTGGTTGCTATCTGCCCTTCCAAGCCTGGCATACAGCCGGCCAAACACAGCTGTCCCTTGCGGACACAAGGATGTCCACTCCGTTCTGCTTGCAGCCACACTGATGTCTTATTCTGAATCATTTATTTTGGGGATTAGCACTCTGGGATAGCAAGTAAATCCACCTGTGGTACCACCTGTTTGAGTCCTCACCTATACTCCACCTCCCTGCTGATGCTTTCCGGGAAGCAGCAGACAATCACCCAAGTGTTGGGGACCCTGCACCCCGATGGGAGACCCAGAAGAAGATCCTGGCTCCTGGATCTGCTCAGCTCTGGCTGTTGCAGCCACGTGGGGAGTGAACCAGTAGATTGAAGATCTCTTTCCCTCATGCTCTCTGTAACTCTGCCTCTCAAATAAAATCATCTCTAAAAAATTTTTTTTATTACATTTGAAATACAGAGCTTTAACCAGAGGAATGAAGGAATTGATGTTTTCAAAAATAATTTCGGTAACACAAATAAATGATTTAAAAATAATAATAATAAATTTTTGAGACCTTCGGCAATGGCTCAATTATTTGCAAGCACCACGATCCCATATGGGCACTGCTTCATGTCCCAGCTGCTCCACTTCCCATCCAGCTCCCTACTCATGCACTTGAGAAATAACGGAAGATGGCCCAAAGCCTTTGGGATCTTGCACCCATGTAGGAGCCCAGGAAAAAAAAAAAAAAACTCCTGGCTCCTGGCTTTGGATCAGCTCAGCTGCATATGTTGCAATCATTTGGGGAGTGAATCAATGGATGGAAGATCTTTCTGTTTCTCCTTCTCTCCGTAAATCCACCTTTCTGATAAAACTAAATAAATCTTTAAGAAAAAGTCATTGTGGGGGCCAGAAATGTAGTGTAGCAAGTGAAGCCACCACCTTTAATATTGACGTGCCGTAAGGGCATCAGTTTGGGTCCTGGCTGCTCTACTTGCCATCCAGCTCCCACCCTGCGGATGCTCCCTGGGCGTGACTCCAGTACTTGGGCAGCTGCCGCCCATGTTGGAGACCCAGATGGAGTTTTGGTGGGCTCTTGGCTTTGGCCCCCAGCTCTTTGTGGCCACTTGGGAAGCGAACCAGCAGACAGAGGATCTATCTTTTTCTGTAACCCTGCCTTTTGAACGAATAAGCAAATCTTAAAATAGAAATGCGATAGCCACTTGGTGCTGTCCTGTAGGATTTATAGCAAAATCCACCTCCCAGCCTTCGCCAACAGTCCCAGCAAGGTCAAGGACCAGGCCTTCATCACCTCTTTCCCTTGTCTGCAATCCGGAGGCGTGGCCACAGGAGGCTGCTTTCACCTTCCCAAATGTAGCAAATCCTCCCAGGTTTCCCATTGGGACTTACCCATTGGCTGATCACCCTTCTGGAACATTCCCCCCTCCCCCACAGCAGCCTTCTTGGGCTTCTGGCAGTTGAGTCACTTGCAGCCGCTGTGTGGTCCCCTGCCCTGGTGTTATTCCCATCCCAGCTCTAACCACTCCTCATGTTTTAACTCCCATCTTCCTTCCCCCACTTTCCCCACCATGCGTACTAAAGGTGGGGGGAGGTACCCTGAGGGCGCCACCCTCACACCCACCCACCGGCCCTACTCACCGAGACTGTGGAGCTGGGCGTGTTGGTGCCATAGCCAGAGGAAGGGAGGGAGGCCAGAGACCAACGGCGTCCATCCGCCCTGGAACCCAGCCACAATGCTCAGCAGTTTCTGGGTGCCTGGAGGTCATCCCCACCGTGTGTCCCTCCCTCCCCAAGGGTGAGAGAAGAAGCCACGGCCAGTGGCAAGGGCAGGAGCAGGAGGAAGGGGCATAGATCTGCCACTGGGGTCTCCAGATGGGACCCACCTCTGTCTCACCCTGTGGCCCTGCTTGGCTGTCATCCCCATGACGAATTAGCCCTCCAGATTGGACACTGTGGGGCCATCAAGAGAGTCATCCCAGAGCGACCCTGAAGTCCACCTACAGTGAACCCCATGAAAAAGGCTCTCAGAAGGAGAGCCCCAAGGGTTAATGTGCCAAGGAAATCAAGTTGAGAGTGTGCCATCTCACCCAACACACACAGGCTGAACACGAGGCTCGCACGGCCACCAGGCCCTGCACTGTCACACACATGCGCCCAGACTGCCATGGCAGTGCGGTGGGTTCGGTCCACCCCCTAGCAGAGTGTCCACTTCCATTCCAGCTGTTCTGCTCCCCTGTCAGTGCGCCTGGCCAAGACAGCAGCAGAACGCCCAGGCACCGTGGTGCCCTCACACGAGGCTCCTGGCTTCAGCCTGGCCCAGCCTTGGCCAATGGAGCCGTTTGGGGAGTGAGCCAATGGATGGAAGCTCTCTCAAAGCATCTGAGACAAATAACCTTGTCTTTCCAACAAGACGTGCACGCATGCACATACCCACGCACACACTCCCCGGCGCGTTCACATTCACCCAGCGTGCACGTTCAGGGCGCCCTCCTCCTGTCACACACGGCAGTTCTCACTCCGCCACATGCTCATTCACAGTCCTACACCCCCACGCACGGCTGCACACACCCACGGGACTCACGGAGGCACATGACGGCTGCCACATTCATAATCTCACACACTGACACGTCACCCCCCCACACACGGCCACGGGCACACAGCCACACACCCACTTAGACACACTTCTGTATACACCACCACAGCCTGCTGCCTTAGCGCCCTCCACCCAACTGCATGGGCCACGCCCTGCCCCTGTGGGGCCTGGGTCTCCCACACCAGCCCTTGCCACGACCAAGCTTCCCAATGGTCAACCTGCCCTGCTCCACCCTGTGGAAATGGATACAGTGTCATTGCTCCAACACCTACAGCATAGCAGGTGTCTGAACATTGCTTGGTAAAAGAGGTTGGAATAGGAGTCTTGTCACACCTCTTGGAGATGCCCCATAAGTTTCTCCCCAATGTATGGCAGCAATCTGTTCCCCAAACTTGCCTCCCCCAAATCGTCCCTTGGAAAATGCAATTGCAATTAGAAGTCCTCAGGGGGGAAATCTGAGCTTCCCCCAGCCAGCCGCCCTCCCCCCACCTTGGAGACCAGGAATCCCCTGGATGGGCAACAGCGCGCGCGCGCGCTCTGCGCCTGCGCACCTCCTCTGGGCAGCCCGGGTCCCGTTGCTATGGAAACGGCCGACCAAAGAGAGGGAAGAGTCGGGGAGACACCCGCCTCCCCACCCCACCACCGAGTCCCAGGGCGCAGGCGCACTGTCCATTCCGCCGCCTTGGAAGTCCTGCCCCTGCCAGGAGGGACTGCGGTTGGCACCGCCCCCAGGCTGCACACCCTTAGGGTCCCTCCAGGCCGAAGCGTGGGGACAATTAGGAGAACAGATGGCAGCCCAGACGGTGGGTGGGAGGGAAAAGGTGGCAGGCCAGGGCTCTGGGGACTCACCTTCGTGAGGACGCAAAGGAGAAGTGGGCGGGGGTGTTGGGGGAGAAGTTGCGCGGGCTGTCCAGAGGACTGCTGCCTGTGGCGGAAAGACGGGGTGCTGAAGGCCATCTCATCCAGGTGCCCACAGCAGTGGGGGGCCCCCTAGATCTCCTTGGATGTGAGCCTTGACCCTTCGGCCATGGTCCCGCCTCTCTGATCCCGGGATGTCCCTGAGTCAGTCCAGCCACCTTTCTGGGAGATGGCCCCACGCTTCGGGTGTGGGTTCCTCCATCCTGCCCCCCATCTCCTGTCCACTCCATTTAACAAGCGCCCTTGGCAGGAATAGCTCCATTCCTTCCCCCTCGCCATTGACCCGACCTCCTACGGGCTGGTGCACGCCCACCGCCTCTCACCCAAGTGTCCCGGCAGCGGGGAGTGGGGTCGCGGCAGCGTGGGTGAGGTGCTGGTCAGGATGAGGCTTTTCCGGTTACTGGTGCGGCAGCTGCAGCGAAGGTGAGGCGAGAGGGCCAGGCCAGGCCAGAGCCCAGTGAATCCCTGGGCTGGACCCAGACAGCCCACCCACCCATGTCAGATCCTGTGTGTGTGTGTGTGTGTGCTGGGAGGTACCCCCACCTGCAGGAGGAGGCAGCCGTGTGGATGGCAAGGGAATGCCATCTCCCATGACCTGTGTGCACCTTGGAGACATTGACAGAGTGGATGCAAGGGCCATGGGAAGCACCACACCTGACCGTGAGGGTGGCTTCAGGTGGATGGCAGTCTGTGTGTCCACCTCACCCCGCGTACCCCTGTGTGGGCAGCATTCTGGGGTTCTGTGTGGCCTGACCTGGGTGGGGCTTGTGTGCGATCCCCTGGGATTCTCCATGTGTCCCCTCCCTGGGGGTCAGCGTGGCTTGGCCTGTGTGACACACATGCCTGTCTATAAAGTGTTGTGTGTTATGACACCATTGGGTGCCTGGTTGTGTCCTTGCCACTGGGCGACCTCCCTGTGTGCAGGTGTAGTTGACCACACAGGTGGGATGGGAGAGGATGCATTGAACACAGAGCCTGGGGAGGGGGGGAGCTGGGACCCGCGTGACCCAGTAATGCGGCGCCCCCCCCTCGCCAACCTCTGGGCCACAGGAGCTGGTGTGAGCGCGCGTGTGTGTGACATCATGCCTGCTTGCCTGTGTGGCACTATTTTCAGGATGAGGCTGAGTTTTTGAGGGGGGGAGAGGTGTGTACTAGGAATACAAGCCCCCACCTAGCCCCCTCCCCAGCCTCCTTCCACCTCCCGAGACCCCAACTAGGGAAGAGGGAGGCCCCCTCCCCCAGCCCCAGCCGCAAGATCCCCCCTCCACGCTGAGCCGCAGTGACTGAGCAAAACAGGTCCAGGAGCACGCGGCGTGTGTGGGGTGCGGGGTGGCCAGGCTGTCGCTATTGTTCTGATGGTGCCAAGCACCCCCCACCTCCCCATCTTCCCCTACCTCTCCCCACTTCACCCCACCTCGCCCTGGGGGCGGCCTGAGCCAACACTGCCCGCAGACAAAGACCACCATAAAACCTTCCCCACCCCGCGCCACCCTCACCCCCTCCTCGTGAGGCCGTCCACTGCAACGTGCAATCTTCCAGCCCCCCCACCCCCACCCCCAAGTCTCGGCCCAGGTCGTCCCCATCCTCGGGCGGCGGGAAGGAGCAGCGCGGGCACCTCTGTCTGGCGCAGCTGGACTCAGGAGCAAGAGCATCCCGGGGCCCCGCCCTGCGGCAGCGGCCAGAGGGACGGCGTTCAGGGGAAGGGTGGGGGTGAAGGGGAAAGCAGGGGTCTACCTCTTGGTGCGGCGAAACATACTGCCACCAGGGAAGGAGGGCATCGAGAAATTGGAAAGCGCAGTCCAGAGAGAGTCAGACATGACCCGGCGGCGGCGACATGGTGGCAGGTGCGTGCGCCGGCGGCGGCGGCAGCAGCCAGCAGCGCGGGGAGCGAGCGCGCGGGGTGGAGGCTGCAGCCGCTGCGGGCCGAGGAGGGCGCAGGGGAGGAGGGGAAGGCAGGGGAGGGGAGGGGAGGGCCCTGCGGCCGCGGCCAGCCGGGAGAGGGCGCTGCCGGGGCCAGCGCGCCTGGACCCGCCCGCCTGCGCAAGCGCTTGGTGCTCCGTCCGCATCCTTCCCGCACACCAGGGCCAGCCCGCTGCCACGCGCCAGAGTCAGTCAGTCGGCAAAACTCACCTGCTGCTTTTCCGAGGCAGGGGCAGATCCTTCTGGGGAGCGAAAAGGGGTCAAAGGACGGAGGTCAGCGTGGGCCCCTGAGCAAGTGTCCCTTCACCGTTGGCTGTGGGCTGAGCGACCACCGGCTTCTTGTGGAGAGGGCAGGGGGGGTGGATCCTCGTGGTGACCACTCTTACCACCCTCCTTCTCTTCCTCCATCACCCCTCCCCGACGGCAGGTCAAATTCGCAGGCTAGGCGCAATCTCAGATAATCTTCCTGAGCTGACAGCTCCGTGTTCATTTGTGAACACAACACAAGGTTCTTGGAGGAGTGAGTGAGACTTGATGGTGAGATGTGTGTGTGTGTGTGGGGGGGGGGTAATAAAGACTGCATCAAAGGAAAACGGGGTGCTATGACTGACCACGGCCTCGGCTGCAGGTGTCAAGGCTTGGGGTGGAGAGACAGATGTCTGGAAAGTTGAGCAGATAGATGGATGAGCTGGCTACACCCACAACAGAAATACGCCGTTGCCAGCCAGATGCACGGAGTTGGGGCGTAGCAGGTAGAGTCACCCCAAAGTGTGATTTGAAATGGGATGCAGGTTGCGTGACCCCTGGCAACCGAGACCTTCCAGGGTCTTGAGGTCCCACTTGCCAGACTTTCAGGAAGTCCCTTTGGGGATCTCAGGCCCTTGTCGCAGGTGGGTGACGGGGACCCAGGAGACCCTCTCTTGTGTCCCACAGGCTGACGGGGGTTACGGGATGTTACTATGTTGTTGGAGGAGAGTCTGACTGGAGGGACACGAGAGACACTGAAAGAGCACCTGGAAACTCCTTCAGTGAGGTCCAGACCTTGGAGTAGGCCCCTGGTCTCCTTGAACCATCTCTGGAAGGTGTAGGTGCCTGGCACCTTGGCACTAGAGTGCACAATCAATAATAAAGTTAGAGAGGAGCAGACACGATCATGGCTGGAAATTCTGCATGACAACAGGATGGGACAAAGGGTCCTCCTGCAGTCCCTCAGGACAGTGGCCCAAAAGGCAACCCTGACCCTCCGCGTCCTCGATTGACCAGAAATCCACACTGGGTTTTCTCTCCGTCTTACAGAGACAGGCCGGACGCCCAGCACAGTCCGCAATGGTCCAAGCGCAGCCCAGGCCTGGACTTCATGGCCACGGAGCCCAGGACTGCAAACCCCACAACCTGAGTCTGGGAGGGAGGGGTGCATGGGGGGGGGCTCTAAGCACCCCTCAACATGCTAGGGTTAGACAGCAGCGAAAATTCTGGGTAGACGTCACCTGTTAAGCAAGAAGGGCTCCATCTGGGATTCCTGGCTGGCAAGGCCCTGGACATCAGGGAGACACCCCCCACCCCACTGCGCATGGCGGTGTGTGTGTGGAGGGGGAAGATGTCCACAGTGGTGCGGACTTAACCCTAATGCCTGCGGGTGTATCCAAGACACCCACTTGGTTAATTCTACCAGGTAGGGAAGAAGAGTTTGGGGCGGGCAAGACGGCGGGATAGGAGGGGAGTTGGGGGTCGCGCTAACTACCCCAAACCACTTTCCCATCTGCCAGGTCTGAGTGGCTGGAGCTAGGGTGGGGTGTGGCGGGGCTTTTGCTGGAGACTGGAACTCCCGCGTGGCGCTGAGCCAATGGGAACCGGCGCCGGCTTGGGGGGGCGGGAACACACCTCGGGAAGTCTCCCCGCCCACCCATTCCCCCCGTGTTTTTTTTTTCCTCCCCGCGCCGGGACCCTGCAGAAGGCACGGACTGGGCCTGGCCGCTGCAGTAGTTCAGAAGCCATTCTCCTAACCCAGCCCTAAGGAGGAAGAGAAAGGGGATGGGGCTGCGGTGGGAAAGACTGAGCCCCAAGATGGGACCCTCTGGGCTGGGCTTGACAGCAAATGGGCTTTTCAACTCTGCAGGATCCAGCTCTCTCCGCCCCGCCCCCGCCGCACGCACACCCGGGGAAGTCCTTCCTGCCGTCTCATCTCTATTTGATCCATCAACTCTAGTACACTAGGGAGCGAGGGGGAGTTCCAGAGTGCGGAGAGGGAGACCACCAGAGATGGAGAAGACCCTGGGGAATGGGGGCTCGAGGTGCCTCTCCTCTCAAACTCTAGGCATTGCAGGATGCGCTCTGAGTCAGGACCCATCCTGGACTTTAAGGAAACCCCAGATGACCAAACTGGGGAACCCAGACCCCAGGAGGTCTCAAAGGCTGCAACCCCATTAGACCTTGGGGCCAAGCCTTGACGTGGAGGGGGTGGTGTGCGTGTGTGGAAGAGGTGGGCGTCGCATCCGGCTCCCCTATGAGCCCCTCACAAGAGATGCAAGCAGCCACCCCGCTCACTCTGCCTTGGGGGTGGGCGCACTTATCCTGATGGGAATTAGAACCTCAGCGTCAAGCCCCCAACTCCACCTTGGAGACCCGTGTATGCCTGTTGCCACCGGGTTTTGAACCTGCCTTCCCCATCCCCCACTACCAGCTCTCAGCGTCCCACTACGAGCAGTGGGCCCACATCGCGCGCGCCTGCGCGCAACCTGGCGAGCAGCGGCGTCTTCTTAGGCGGCAAGGAGCTAAAAATCGCTCCCGCCCACCCACAAGCTGGGCCGGACTTGAGGAGGAGAGGAGGGTGGGGGCGGTGGTGACCGTGTTGTAGTGGAGGGGGAGGGCTCGAGAGTGGGGAGGCTGTCCCAATGGGGCAGTAGGAGGAATCCCGGTGGCCCAGCAGGTGCACTGGGGAGGGCGCCGGTAGGCAGGTCCCACGCCCCCAAGCCAAGGGGGCTCCCAGGGTGGCGAGGGGCGAGGCTGCCGCACAAACATGTTTACCCGCTGCGGTGGCGCGCCGGCAGCCCCGAGGGGCGCCCGCCTGGGGTTGCAACTTTGCCCCAACCCCACCCCAAACCTGGCGAGGGACTCTCAGCCTCCCTCTCCTCCGGCTGGCTCACCCGGCGCCCGCCCCTCGGTGGCCAAGCTCCAGGCGGAGCGCGCCTGCCTGCCTGCCTGGGGTTCCCTGCGGAGTCGGGCGGCACCTGAGGGGCGGGGTCCCCCAGCGCAGCTCGAGCCTTGCCCCCCCACCCGATCACCCACCGAAGGCCCTGGACAACCGGGAGTGGGAGGGTGAGGGGTGGCGCCCCTGGGCCGACCCTTGGTGCAAGTTCTCCAAGCGCCTCCCGCCGGGCCCCGCCTCGGGGCGCCCATCTCTCGCCCCCCACCCCAGCTCTGTACCTGCAGCCTCCGGCGGCGGATCAGGCCGGAGTCATCCATGGCGGCGGCGGCTTCGGCCCCGGGGAGGGAGGGAGGTGGCGGCGGCGGGAGGAGGGAGGGAGGGAGAAGCCGCGGGGACCGAGGCGGCGGCGGCGGCGGCGGCAGCAGCGGGGCGGAGCGAAGCGGGGCGGTCCCGGCGCCGTCACTGCGTCTGGACGCCCGAGAGCCCCCGTGCCTCCTCGGCCACCGCTGCCCGCGCTGGGGGAGAAGAAGGGAAGGGGCGGGCGGGGCCTGGAAAATCCCCCAAGGGGGACCAAGCTGCCTGTAAGGAGAAAAAAAAAAAAATCCTTTCTCCCTGCCCCATCTCGTGAGAGGACCCCACCCCAAGACCCTCTCAGGGGATCCTCTAGGTGGACAACCCCCACCCCACAGAGACCCCCCTCCTGGGGAGTCACATTCCCCTACATGCTGGGGTAGGTAGATTCTATAGGGATGCCTTCTCCAATCAAGGCTTCTCCCCGCAAGCCCCCCAAAAGCATCTGGGTGACACCTGGCCTAAGCTAAGGGGGGGGGGGGGCTCATTCTAAAGCACCGTCTCCCCAGGTCTCACAGGGGGATATTCTGCGTGGAGTCTGCAGGGTGGTGCGGGCTACCTCGTCCTTGGAAGAGAGACCTCTCAAAGTGAAATTCTCCGGGAGAAATAGTCCCTCCACCCACCCACCCACCCATGAGGACCACCCTGCCCTCTGCATTTTCACCAAAGATACCTGACCCCCATGCCAGATTCCCCCACCCCCTTAGAGAGCTACAGGCAGATCTACGGCTCGTGTAGCCCCCTGCACCCCACGCGGATCTCCTGATGGAGCCCCACAGGCCCTCTAGCGACCCCTCCCTACTGGGCAGGATTAAGGCTAGCTAGACCAGGCTGTATTAATAGCCGAGATTAGCTGGTAAATGGGGAGGGGTGAGGCAGAAGAGGTTTCCTGCCACCCCCGCCACCATCACCCCATATCACTTCCAGGGTTCACGCAACAGGCGAAACCCACCGTGCTGCCCGGATTGGGAAAGGACAGAGTTCTCCCAACCTTGGCACAGTGGGGACACTGCAGATCTGGGCTGCCCAAGAAGTAGTGGACAGGTCTGCTGGGCGAGCACGACCCCCGCCGGACGGTGCGGTGTGCGGGTGGGTATTGGCCCGGGGACGTGAGCCCTCCTCTCTTTGTTTCGGGTCTCTTGTGTCCACGCGACGAGTGGCGCGCCCTGGGCGCTGTCCACGGCCTGACTCCGCAGGCGGCGGGAGCTCTCCGTGGTGCTGGAATCCGAGGGCCGGGCTGGAGGAGGGCGTGAGGTGGGACTGCTGGAAGGGCAGGTACAAGTCGCAAGCTCCCAGGGCCAGGCTCAAGATGGGCCGGGGGGTGTCTGACCTCACTGGGTGCCTGCACAGGAACCTTGGAGACAGGCTGTCTTGGTCCTCCCTACTGTGCACCACGTCGGGACAGGATAAAACAGCACAAAAACACCTGCTCTGCCCTGACACACGAGGGAGATGGATCTGTGGTAATAACTCAAGCTCCTTACAAAAATACACAAGCAGGGGCTGGCGCTGCGACACAGCATGGTTACGTAGCTGCCTGCAGTGCCACAGCATCCCACGCGGGTGCCTGACGGAGCCCCCGCTGCTCCACTTCCGATCCAGCTCCTGCTGATGTGCCTGGGAAAGCAGTGGAGGATGGATCAAGTCATGGGGTCCCTGCAAATCCATGTAGGAGACCTGGAAGACGTTCCTGGCTCTGTTGCTGTGGCCATGTAGGGAGAGAACCAGCAGATGGAAGATCTTCCTCTTTCTCTCTGTCTCTGCAACTCTGCCTTCCAAATTATGAATAACAAAGTAACAGACTAATCAATTTTAAAAAGTAAGAAATACACACGCACACTTGACACACAGAATCGTGAACATACAGGCAACAACCTCACACAGACACACAGGCACACCCTACAAAGATACACACAGCCAATATACAACACGCACACACACACTTGGCAGACATGCACACACACAGAGCAAGCAGACACACAGGAGCAGCTCTACCCACAGTCACCCTACACACATTCAAACGCAAGGGGACACACGCCTGTACTCACTTGTGGCTGGCAAACACACACTCAACAAATGTTAAGTACCCTCACAGATTTCCCCACCCAAGGCATGTCCCATTGCACACGATCCTCAGCCAACACAAGGCACATTGTCCTTCCAGAAACACACACACACACACACACACACACACACACACACACACACACAGCTTAACCCACAAGCTTACCACAGGGGCCAACCCAGGAAGACATGCCTGGAGTCCCCAGCGGAGGCGGGGACAAGGGATGCCCCGCCTTCATCTCAAATCACGCCCTTTTCAGCTGTCACTCCTGCACACATTCCTGAGGTGTCTCAGCTATCCGTAGGTCCCCGTCCGGTGAACAGGTGAGGGGGCTCCTGAGAGGTGGGTGGGAGGGAGAGAGAGTCATCCTATCTTGACAGCCTCCAAGCTTCACCCTGTCCTGGCGTTGGGGGAACCAACCACCCCCCTCACCCCAGCGACAGAACCCAAGCCCTACTGGCAGCCAAGCTTTGTTCCAATGGCCCAGCCCTAGGTGGCAGCCCCTAAGCCGATTGAGAACTGGGAGAAGGTGACCGTGAGAGAGGCCAGCGAGGGAAGGAGGGGGCTGGGCAGATGAGAGAGAGAGAGGGAAAAATATGACAAGACAAGGAGACCCGCAGCCATTTTCTTGGTTGTGAGAAACTGGAGGGGTCCCTTGAGGCCCAGCAGGGTCGGGAAGCCACTTGCATCAGGTGCAAGCTGGGGTAGTGATGGCTGGGCCTGAAGAGGGATGGACGGGATGGGTCCCCAACAAGAGCCCCCTTGGCCTCTGACTAAGCCTCCTCATTGGTTTCCTGGGGGAGCAGCTAGAGCAAAACCCACACAGGAACAGCCACAGCTGCCCACTCCACCTCAGCCAGCTTCTTATCTCAAGTGGACATGGCCTACAGGGGCCACACCCGACCCAGCTCCCCGACTCAGGCCCTGCAACTGACCCTGGCATGGTTCCTGTTGGTGGCTTGTGAAGGAAGTCGCCCACTCCAAGGACGCCATCCGGCAGGTGATCAAGCACCCAGACTTGCCCTGGCTTGGTCCCCATCCCCACCGTGGCAAGGTAGGATTTCTTAATTTAGGGGCAGCTAGTGCTTGAAGGTGCTGGCCGGGAGCCAAAGGCTGACTGCGTGAGTTCAAATCCCACCTTTGCCACTGGTAGCTGGCAAAAGCTGCAGTATCTAGATCTGTGATGACTGCGACACGTGATGACAATTGCTTGAAATGGCATGTCGCACGGAGGGGAAGCACTGGCTTTGGAAGGCTCACACTGTTGTGGTCTGGCTCCTTCAGGGCATGCCCAAGCTTCTTCAATTCCCCAGCCTTACCTGAGGATCCAAGACCCTGGCTCGTACAAGAGTTCCCATCTGCTGGGACCCTGCTGCCCCTTGGAGACGGACACAGCAGGAACATTGAGCCCGGCTAGCTTCCCCGATGGCTGTGGGCCACCCAGCCCTGGGTGAGTGGAGGAGAACTGCGTCCCCTAGCCTGGGTTAATCCCCGAAGCCAGGACACCCTGCAGACAGAAGGCATGACCCCTGCGGCCTGACGCCTGCAGTCTGATCCCTCTGTCCTGACCCCTCTGTGCTGACGCCTCCAGCCTGACCCTCATGTGGATCCCTGCAGTCTGACCCCTCGTTTGGCTCGGCCTCTCCCCATGTCCAGGTGCAGGTCCTTCCTGGGACATCTCCGGCATGCCCTCCGCAGTCGCTTCCGCCTGCTGCTCCTGGGGGTACACCAGGCGCTGCCACTCTGCGCAGAGCTCTGCCAGGCCTGGTAGGAGGGCCCGGGCGCGAGTGGGTGAGGTCTGGGCCAAGAAGGTGTGGTCCCCTGATGGATGTGGCCTGGACCGAGTGGGAGGGGCCTGCTTGGTGGACAGTGCCGGGGCAGGAGGAGGTGTGGCCTTTGGGGTGTGGCTAGGGCCATTTTAGCCTACTTCCAGTAAGACCAGGATGCAAGGGTTGAGGTTTAGTTAACATTTAGGGTCTGGCGGGGGGGGGGGGGCCTGGAGGATGCAGAAGTGGGTGTGGCTTCTGGATGATCCAGGACAGCTTTGAAAAGGGCCTTATGGGTCTGCAGGCAGGAGGACCCTCGTGCCAGGGCTCAGGGTGCAGAACTGGAGGAAGGCAGGGCGGGGTGAAGCCTGGAGGGATCAGCTTGGTAGCCAGGTGCGGGGCCTGCACGGGGAGCGGCCTGGGTGAGTGGAATCCAGGCAGGTCCAGCCCGCCTCTCGTCCTCAGGTACGCGAGCTGCGAGGCGGACCCCACCTGCGGCCCCACGTGGCTCCCGCTCCCGGAGAAGAGGAGCTGCGAGGCTGGCTGTCCCACCTACGGGCAGGTGAGCGGGACAGGAGGCCGAGGCCCTCCGTCCAGGGCGCTGACTGCCCACCATGCCCGCAGGGGGCAGAGCCCACCTGCAAGGCCCGGCCCGAGGGCGCTAGACCCCGCCCACCACCCCGGGACCCCGCCCTCCACCTCCAGGGCCGGCAGCTCCGCCCACTCGCCCTTTACCACGCCCCTGTAGCCCCGCCCCGGGCCCTGCAGCCCCGCCCCCGGCCCTGTAGCCCCGCCCCGGGCCCTGCAGCCCCGCCCCCGACTGTCACCCACCCTTCTCTCCTAGGCCTTCCCCGACGGCGCGGCCCTCTGTGTCTCGGCTCTGGGCCCGGCCGTGCCCGTGGCGGCCCCGGGCGCCCGTCCCTGCCTGGGCGTGTCGGGGTGGGCGCCCACTCGGCCCAGGGCGGCCCGCAGGGCCCGGCGCATCCGCCGCGCACACCCTGCCGTCCCGGAGGTGGCGGGCAGCGGCAGCGGGGGCAGCGGCAGCGGCGGCGGCCCTTAGGGGTCACCGGGCCTGGACGGATCCCCTGACGGTCCCTCCCATCCCCATCCCCACCCTGAATAAAGAAGCCGGCTAGATGCAGTGATGTGGCGGGTTCCTGGGGCAAACGGTGGGCAGGGCAAGCGGCAGGGCCCTGGCTGCTCCCTGGAGGGCATGGAGCTGTGGGTGTGGGCAAAGGCGAGGGCGGCACAAGCATCTTCAGGATTGTGGATTGTGGAGTACAATCCTGAAGGGCAGGAACAGACCATGTGCTGCAGGGTGAGTTCCCCGCAGTACGTGAGCAAACACTGGGGACGCACCAAGCCTTCACAGATGGGACCAGCACGCATCACGCAAAGCTGTGCTGTAGCTGCTCGAGCCTCTGCCTGCGGCACCAGCATGCCACAGGGGCACAACAGCCCCCATTCAGCCCCTCGCTAACGCACCTGGAAAGCAGTGGGTGATGATCTAAGTACTTGGGTTCCTGCCGGCCCCGTGTAGGACCTAGGAGGAGCTCCAGGATGTGGCCCAGCCTCGGCTACTGCAAACATTCCATGTGAGCAGGAAGCTGGAGGCAGGATGGAGGCAGGGATGGAAATGGGTGGAGCCAGGATGAGATGGGGAAGAGCCAGGATGGAGGCAGGGATGGAGGTGGGTGGAGCCAGGATGAGATGGGGCGGAACCAGGATGGAGGTGGGTGGAGCCAGGATGAGATGGGGCGGAGCCAGGATGGAGGTGGGTGGAGCCAGGATGAGATGGGGCGGAACCAGGATGGTTACCAAGGCTGCATGTGTCCTAAATACCCTGGTATGACTGGACTTCAATCCTCCAGCGCCCTTCTACCTAAGTTCCAAATGGACAGGAGTTAAATGGACAGGAGTGACCAGGGCGCGATGCAACGCAGGCAGGCTCCCCACCCTGTCCCGCACCACCCCAGAACATGGTCCCAAGACTCCGGATCCTTGAACCACTTTAATCACTTTGGAATGAGAGGAGACAGAGGGAGAAGGGGCTGTGGCTCGCTAGAGGGTAGTGGCCACCTCCAATCCTCTCTCCTGGAAGTACCGGTGGGGCAGCCGGGGACGGGGGCCTTCCTGGCTGAAGTAGGACCTGATGCTCCTGGCGCCTTCCGCTTCCTCTGTGGGTGTGTCCTCCCTGGGTAGGGTTGGGCAGAGAGCTGGCCTTACTGACCACTTCGGGAAGGGCGGAGTCGTGGTCCTCCCAGGTCGGGTCCGAGCCCGGCCTCCCTCCCTCCTGTTGCCCAGCACCAGGGACACCCACCACGTTACGCCTTCCGCCTCCTTCTCCAGGATGCTCTGAGCCGTGCTCCAGCTAAAGCGCACGAACTGGGGGAAGCCAAACACGGGCTCCACGTACTTCCGCAGCCAGGCCTTCGTCTTGGGATCTGGGGGATCAGGGCAGGGGTGGGGGGGTAATGGAGGGCCTGAGTGAGCAGGTCCCACGAGGGCCTCACTTTCTTCTGTAAGACCCAAGGCTCCTCGCTGCCTCCCTGGCCTGGGGGGCCCTTGGCACGGGCCTGCCCATTAAGCAGGGGAGTGGCGGAAGTGACGACAACTGCTGGGGATAACTTCCTATGCCGCCTTCATCCCTGCTGGGGTCAACAGTCATCAGAAAACTGGGGTTTGCTGATGTCAGGTGACTGTCGGACCTCCTACACCCCCATTGGGTCAGCAGAGATGGGGTGGGGGTGGTGGGAGGTGCACGCGCGGTCACACCCATTTCACAAACAAGGAGACCGAGAGCTCTGACCCGGGGGACCCGAGCTGCTCATCCTCATCCCTTCCCCTTCACGGCCGGACAGATGGTCGCCTGGACCCCCTGTTCGGGGGGGGGCCTGCAGAGACCACCAAGTGGGAGGGATGCGTGGAATCCACAGAGTTCCTGAACCCCTGGCAATGGCCTGGCCCAGTCCCAGCTGTCACAGCCATTTTTGGGGAGTAAACCAGCAGATGTAAGATTTCTCTCTCTTTCAAACAAATACTTGGAAATTGGGGTTACTGCTGTGGCAAAGTGGGTTAAACCACCCCCGCCACACACACACACACAGTGCTGAATCCCACAAGGGCGATGGTTTTCGTCCCGGCTGCTCCACTTCCCATCCCGCTCTCTGCGAAGGTGTCTGTGAGAGCAGTGGAGGGTGGCCCGAGTGCCTGATCTGCCAAGCATGGAGGAGACCCAGCTGGAGCTCCTGGTTCCTGGCTTCAGTCTGGTTTAGCTCCAGCAGCTGAGTCATTTGGGGAGTGGACTGGCAGATGGAAGATCGTCTCTCTGTAACCCAGCCTTTCAAATACACACATAACTCTTTTAAAAATAAATAAATAAGCAGGCCTGAGGTGGGAGGAAAGGCTGGAGGAGAGGGGTGGCGTGGAGGCAATCTCCCACCTGCCCTCCTCCTCCTCCACTACGACCAACTGCCTGGGACACTCCGGGATCTGCCCCACTGTGCGCCAGCGTGACCAGGACAACCTACACGATGCCCGGGGGCCTGGCCAGCCCTGGCCGAGGCCATGCTCACCGTTGGGGTAGCCTGAGCCGTAATCGGTATCTAGGTCCTCGAGTGTCTCCAGGAACTGCCAATCCCTCACAGCCTGGTCCCGGGCCACCTGCGTTGGGGCACATGGGTGCTGGGACCTCCTGCCCCGATCCGGGCATGCTGGGAGCTGACCCCGCATGGCAGGACCGCGGCAGGGGACAGGGAGCTGACCTTGGCACAGATGCTGGCGGCGCTGACCACGGGGTACAGGGCATCCGCTTTGGCCTTCACCGTCACCTCAATCCCAGGGAAGCTCTGTTGCAGCCGCTTCTGGTACGACTCCGGCGACCCGACTGTGTCCACGAACACCTGGCCCGGAGCACGCAGGCAAACCTCAGGCAGGGCAAATGTGCCCAAGACCTCTGGCTCGCTGCCCGTGGGCATCTGCTGCCACCAGGGACAGCTGCCCAGGTCTCCTCACATGATCTCATTCTTTTTTTAATTAATTTTTTTTTTATTGGAAAGGGAGATATGTATATAGAGAAAGAGATACACAGAGAAAGATATTCTGTCCATCGGTTCACTCCCCAAGTGGCCACAACAGCCGGAGCTGAGCTGATCAGAAACCAGGAGCCAGGAGCCTCTTCCGGGTCTCCCATGCGGATGCAGGGTCCCAAGGCTTTGGGCTGTCCTCCACTGCTTTCCCAGGCCACAGGCAAGGAGCTGGGTGGGAAGTGGGACAGCTGGAACATGAACTGGTGCCTATATCAGATTCCAGCACATGCTAGGCGAGTTTAGCCACTAGGTTACTGTACTGGGCCCGCTTCTTCTCATTTTAAAGTTTTATTTGAACCTGGTGTGATAGCCTAGTGACTAAATCCTTGCCTTGCAACTGCCAGGATCCCATATGGGTGCTGGTTCATGTCCCAGCTGCTCCACTTCCCCTTCAGCTCCCTGCTCACGCACCTGGCAAAGCAAAAGAGGGTGGCTTACGTGTCTGGGTCCCTGCACCCACGTGGGGGACCTGGAAGAAGCTGCTGGCTCCAGGCTGGCCCAGCTCTGGCCATGGAGGGTATGTGGAGAATGAACCAGTGGGTGGAACATGTCTAGCTCTCCTTTTCGCTCTGAATATGCCTTTTAAATAAAAATGCATAGATCCTTTAAAAACGTTTTTAAAAGTGAAAAGAGATAAGGAAATCCCCAGTTTTTCACCGACCAGGGGCCGCCCACATCCCCCCCCCCGCCCGGCCACAGGCCTTAGACCAGGGCCGGCAGTGCCCCCCAAGCCTGGAGCGCCCAGCTCCCCTGCCGCTGTGCTGCAGCAGCGGGCCCCCTGCCGAGGCGCAGAGCCTCACGGCTGCCGCTCCGAGGTGTCTTATGGTGATTTCTGCTCATCGCGTCCCACCCCGTGCAAATCTGCCCGGTTCGGTTTCCATGAAATGTCAAGATTTACATTTTGCAAAGAACCGTCTGCTGCGTGGGGAGCTGCCTGAAGGGGAGTGGCTGCGAGGTGGGCGTGGGAACCCGGGAAGCTGGGCATGCGGCCAGGAGGCTGGGGGTGCCGCGGGCTACGCAGGAGGGTGCAGAGGTGGGGTTCCTCCAAACACACAGCCATCACCTGCCGGCCACCCCCCCTGCCGCTGCACCGCCCCATAGAGCTTGGCAGATTCCAATTCAATTTTATAACTGGGGAGACAGCAAGAAAGTGAAAATAAGAGAGAGAGAAGCTGTGTACAAGATCTCATCTGGTGGCTCACTCCTCAAACACCCCCCAGGGTCGAGGGGATGCTGGGAACGGGACTACAACCCAGCTGTCCCACTGGGTGCCCCCTGAGCCATCACTGCAGCCTCACAGGGGTCTGCATTGGCACAGAGCCAGTTGCAAGAGTCAAGTAAGCCCCCGCTAATGCAGCTGACTGGGGCAATGGAGCATGGCCCACATCCATGGGCCCTTGTACCCATGTGGGGGACTTGGACGAAGCTCCTGGCTCCAACCAGGCCCAGCTCTGGGCACTCAGCCATCTGGGAAGTGGATGCAACAGCCGGAGCTGCATCGATCTGAAGCCAGGAACCAGGAGCCTCTTCCGGGTCTCCCACGCAGGTGCAGGGTCCCAAGGCTTTGGGCCGTCCTCCACTGCTTTCCCAGGCCACAGGCAAGGAGCTGGATGGGAAGTGGGGCAGCTGGAACTGGAGCCAGCACCACAGGTGAAGGCTTAACTTGCTACTCCATGGCACCAGGACCAAAGATGTATTTTATTTGAAAGGTAGAATTACAGAGACAGATCTTTCACCTGCTGGTTCACTCCCCAAATACTCCAATGGCCAGAACAGGCCTGTGAAGCCAGAATCTACGAGCCAGAAACTTCCTGGGGGTCTCCCATGTGGGTACAGGGGCCCAAGTGCCTGGGCCACCCTCCACTGCCTTCCTGGCTTATCAGCAGGGGCTGGCCCGGAGCAGCCAGGATCCACCCAAAGGTGGCTTTTGCAAGAAATAAATGTTAAGGAATTAGAGCTGGGTCTGGAAACCAAGTAGCCATATAAGGGCCCCAGGCCTCACTCCCACGGTCTGAACTTCTGGGCTAAAATCCTGCCCTCTGCCCCTTCTCCCCTGCCCTTAAACTTGACTTTCATTGAAAGGCAGATGTATACAGACACTGAGAGCTCTTCCACCTGCTGGGCTGCCACTCTCCTCCCGCCCCCACACGCCTGCAAAGAGCTTGGGCTGGGTCAGGGGGAAGCCGGAAGTCTTAACTTCATCCACGTGAGTGGCCATGAGTGACCCAGGGACTTGGGTCAACAGCAGAAAGCTGGATAGGGAGAGAGAAGCCTGGACCCCAACCGGGACTCCAAGGTGGCATTTGGGTGCTGCCAGGGGCCTCTCCACTCAACGCTGCCCACGATGCCCAGCACGTCCCCCTCCACTCACCTGGGTCACGTGGACGCCCTGATCCAGGGCGTACTGTATCAGCCCGGTGGCCGTGTCGTGGGACAGGGAGTTCAGGTTGTACTTGACCCTGAGTTTGGGAAGGACACACTTCCTGGTATGACCCCTCTCGGGCCCCCACGCCCCTCCTGGCTGCCCCTGCCGGTGGCCCCCTCACCGCCCGAGCATGCTGGTGGAGATGAGATTTGGAGACAAGATGTCCAATGCCCAGCCCACAGCATCCCCATCCTGGTTGATTTTTGCAAAGAGCCTCTCTCGCTCGCTCTCCGACAGGGTCTTGGAGTCTGTCAGGAAGAGATGGAGAAGGGAGGACAGTTGGCTGGCCTCACCAACTCAGGGTCCCCCTGCACTACCCCAGCCACCCACCAACACACAACCTCGGCCCGGGCTCACCTGCCACCTTCAGGGCCTCCAGCTCCGCCAGGTGAGACAGGGGGCAGTAACAGATGGCATAGACCATTGGGCCTGCGGGAAAGGGAGGGAGGGAGGAAGGCAGGGGTCACTCTCCCAGGGAGTGGGCTGCCCTCCCACTGCCACCACTACTGCCTTTCTGGGATGCAGCAGCAATGCCTGGGGCCACCACCCCGACCTGCCTGGGATGCGGGCAGCAATGCCCACCACCCTTCCCGTCCCGCCTGGGATGCAGGCAGCAACGCCCACCACCCTTCCCGTCCCACCTGGGATGCGGGCAGCAATACCCACGTCCACCACCCCGACCCAGGGGTGCGCACCCAGCACGGGGCCCCGGCCCGCTTCGTCCACGCCCAGGGCGCAGGGCTCCTGGCGGCAGAGCGCGGGCACGGGCGAGCTCACGCGACAGCGGCCCGTGTTGTCTCTCTGCAGCTCGCCGAGCTCCATGCCGCCTCAGCCGCCTCAGCCGCCTCAGCCGCCACAGGTCAGCGCGCAGGCGCAGGGATCCCGCTTGGACGTGCCGCGCGCGGGCGCCGACTTTCAGCCAATCAGGGCGTGGGACACGCCTCCCGACGCCCTTGTCGCCGAGGCACACGCCGACGCCGCTGCCGCGCAGCCTCTCGGGAGTTGTGGTTCCCAGGGCCGACGGTCGACCCGGGCCTTGGCAGATGTCGGTGCACGTCCCGGAGGAGCCTGGGCCTGGTGGGAAGAGAAAGGCAGGACCGGGGACACTGAGGCTCGCTCAATGGACTCTCTCTGGAAGCCTAGAAGGGCAAACGCCGTTCCGTCCCTAGAACGCGGCTTGCAGAGCATCGCTGAATCCCCAGGGTGAGGGGCCCGTGGGGGCGTCGTCCCACCCTCCTTCCCCCAGGATTTAGGCCATGGGGGAGTCGTCTCCTACCCCCAGCAGCTCGGCTTTGCACCCTCCCGTCCTCCCGGGCCAAGTCTGGCCCTGACTTCCCCCGCTTTCCCAGGGTGACCCCACACCTCAGACGTAGGCCCACCCCCTCAGTGCGGGTGGCTCACCCTGGCTCAGGCCCTCCAGTCGCAGTCCGAGGGATGGCAGGACGAACAGTCCCGAAGCCTGCAGGGCCTCACCTGGACCAGGTGATCCCGTTCCCAGAACCCCGGAGCCGGCGCGGTGCCCAGCACGCTGCGGCTGCGCTCCTGCTGCCCCTGGTCGCACCGACACCTCCACTTTCCCCACGGGCCCAGGTTCGATTCTTGCAAGTCTAGAGATGCAAGAACTACGTGAAGACATTCCTCTACCACACACACACACACACACACACACACACACACATGCACACACACACACACATCACTCCTCCCCATCCTGGAGGAACAAGATAAGCATGCAACAAAGGGCAGAGGTGGGGCTTGCCCGTGCCAGCCTCCCACACCAGAGCGCCTGGTTGGAGACCCCAAACATTGCTTCCCAGCCCCGCTTCCTGCAGTGGCGCACACACAGGGGACGCAGCAGAGCAGGACTCAAATGCTGGACCTTGCCACCTTCTCAGGGGACCCCAGTGGAATTCCTGGCTCCTACCTTGGTCCTGGTTGGGTGCCCAGCTTTTGTAGGCATTTAGGGAATAAAACAGAAAATGAAAGCTCTGTCTTGCAATTTTTGAAAAAAGATTCATATATTTTTATTGAAAACACAAATCAGATATACAGAGAAGAGACAGAGAGAAAGATATTCTGTCTGCTGATTCACTCCCAAAGTGGCTGCAGCAACCGGAGCTGAGCCGATCCAAAGCCAGGAGCCAGGAGTCTCTTCCAGGTCTCCCACGCGGGTGCAGGGTCCCAAGACTTCCCAGGCCACAAGCAGGGAGCTAGATGCTTTGGGCCCCATGCATATTTGTATAAGATACATTTTTGCATGAACCTGTTGAATGCTCCCTGGCTATATAAATTTTACCTTATAGCACAAAAGCAAACCTACCTTTTAATTGCACAAACTTTTTCTTTTTTTAAGATTTATTTGTTGAGCATGGTGCAAAAGCTTAGTGGCTAAAGTCCTCACCTTGCCATGCCAGGATCCCACATGGACACTGGTTCTAATCCCGGCGGCCCCACTTCCCATCCAGCTCCCTGCCTGTGACCTGGGGAAGTAGTAGAGGACGGCCCACAGCCTGGGGACAACATGGAGGAAACTCCTGGCTCTTGGCTTTGGATCGGCTCAGCTCCGGCTGTTGCAGCCACTTGGGGCATGGATCAGCAGATGGAAGATCTTCCTCTCTGTCTCTCCTGCTCTCTGTATATCTGACTTTCCTAATAAAAATAAATACATAGATTGGAGAGGTAAATGGGCATGGAGAGAGAGAGAAAGAGAGAGAGAGAGAGATCTGCCATTTCCTGGTTTACTTCCCAAATGCAGCAACAGCCAGAGCTGAGCCAGGACAAAGCCAGGAGCCACGACGAGCTCCATCTGGGTCTCCCATGTTGGTGGCGGGTGGGAACACCCTTGGCCATCCTCTGCTATTTTCCCAGACGCAGGAGCAAGGAGCTGGGCCGGAAGCCAACAGCTCCAACCCAACGTTCTAATGTGGGATTTGGGTTTCTGGTATGACAAGCAGCAGTTTAACTGGCTACACCACAGTACTACCTATCCAGGAACCTCGGGCATCTGCTAGGCCCCGACTCCTGGACTCCTGTTCTTCAAGAACCTTCTGGGGCACACCCTCTTGGCCAGGTGTCCCAGGGAGAGAAACTGAGACCTACCCCCACTCAGCTCAGCCTCTCTGCTGATACCTGCAGACAGCCCGCCCACCCGAGCGGGTGACACCCTCCCCCTCGGCGGTGTCTGTCATGGGAAGGTGACACTTGGCTTCCAGGGCCCTGGTCCCAGGCCTCTCCAGCTGGGCACAGTGCCACCTGCCTGGAGGGCTGTCAAGTGCTCCATGACATGGCATAAATGACATAATGAAGATGCTTAACAGCTCCCAGGATTGTACCAACAAAACCAGCTATGCCAATCTCTTGTCAAGCCCCTCCCCTTTCTTGGTCCCTACTGCTCAGCTCAGCACCCCCAGATCTGCTCCTCAAGCCACCCCCTCCTCCTGCCTCCACCGCCCCCACCAACCCGGGGACACGCTGTCCTCACGTTCTTGCATCATTTGTTTTGTGCTGGTTCTTTAAGATTACAGCTAACTTTGCGGCTCGTTTGTTCTGTTTACCCTTTTGCTGCTTCAGTCCCAGCTGTTCCCAAGTGTCACCTTCGCCGCCCTGCTGACCGAAGTACTGGTAATCCGGGAAGACCCAGGCCCGGGTCGCCAGCAGCGGCACCAGCAGCAGCGCCAACAGCAGCAGCAGCGGAGCCGGCTGACCCCGGGCCATGCCTGGTCCCCAACTGCCCCCATTCGGCGCGCACCCGGGGCCAGGCCACGCGCCGGGAAGCGGTGGGAGCGGTCAGCGGTCCAGCAGGACTGGCTGCTGCAGGCTCTCCATCGGCGCCGCCCCCCTGCCCCGGGAGCGCAGTGGACCCGACCGCTTCTCAGGTCCGCGCCCACCGCCACCACTCCCCCCGCCCCCCGGCCCGCGCGCGTCATGGTTCGCGCCGCCCATAAAAGGCTCCGCTGCCCCGCGCGCACTTGGCGCAGAGAGCCACACTCCCGTGCGTCTGGCTGCCCGCGCATCCACCCCTGACCCTTGCAGGTATGGGCAGCCCGGGTGCACCCAACTAGATGAGGGGGTGCGGAGAGAGCGCCCCCCACCTTGGAGCAACGCCAGCTTCTTTCGCTTCCCGACCCCCGGCCCGCATCGCTGGCTGCCTTTGTGTGTGTCCCATCCGCCATGGTGGCTGCTGCCTGCCTTTGTCCTTGCCGGGGTGGGGAACCGAGGCTGGATCGCCGTGGGCGCCCTGTCTCTCTCCTCCTGGGCTTGGTGGGTAGAGGAGAAAGGCGCTTGGAGCAACTGGCTCCTGGAGAGAACCCGGCCGTGGTCACCCGCGCTCCGGCCGGGGCGGGTCTCCAGAAGCCTCCCCTGGGGCCCAGCTGACTCCAGCCGAGACTCAGGCTGAGCACCTGGGCGCACTTGACCTTGGTGCGGGAAGGAGGATGAAGGGTCTGTCTCCTAGGGCCTTGTCCGGGCGGGAGGGGGGCGTGCGCGCGTGCGTGTACGGGGTGGGAGAGGTGAGGGGATGAGGATGATGGTGATGATGGTGGCGGTTGGATCAGCTTTCAGCCATGGCGTCCGGCAATGCGCACATCGGGAAGCCAGCCCCTGACTTCACGGCCACCGCGGTAGTGGATGGTGCGTTCAAGGAGGTGAAGCTCTCGGACTACAGAGGTGAGTCCGGTCTGGAGCCTGCATCCAGGTGGGGGCGGGGGCGACGGGGCAGAATGCGCATGCCCGCTCGCGTCCCTGTCCCCCCTCCTGCAAGCTGGGTGCTCACTCCAGGCCCGTTGCCCCGCTCCTCCAGGGAAATACGTGGTCCTTTTTTTCTACCCCCTGGATTTCACCTTCGTGTGCCCCACCGAGATCATCGCGTTCAGCGAGCACGCCGAGGACTTCCGCAAGCTGGGCTGCGAGGTGCTGGGGGTGTCCGTGGACTCCCAGTTCACTCACCTGGCCTGGTAAGGAGCCGGCCCGCTGCCTGGTGGGGCTGGGGAGGTTGCTGTTGCCCAGGCCTCCCCTTCCCTCCCCACTGGACCCACTCCACCCTGGTAAATTAGCATCTGACGACCTGTGGCCTGACTGACTGCCTACAATGGCTAATGTGGAGAGTCCAAGCTAGACCCCCCCCCCCCAGGACCCCAAGAAGAGAAACCATTGCAGCCCATGAGGTCACTTAGAAGGAGCTGGTGTGGTGGCTGTAGACACAGCCCCTGCCCCACCCACCTGTCACACTTCCACACCCAGGGTGGGGTGGGTGGGGTGCCCCAGGGCCTCCTGTGGGTGGGAGTTCTTTATCTGCCGTTCCCAGCACTCTCCTGCTTTGGGGGCCCCCTTATCAGGGACCCTGCTGCCCTGCCTGACCTCTCAATCTTTCCCTACCCCCAACCCCGGCCAGGATCAACACCCCCCGGAAGGAGGGTGGCCTGGGTCCTCTGAACATCCCCCTCCTGGCTGACGTCACCAGAAGATTGTCCCAGGACTATGGGGTGCTGAAGACGGATGAGGGAATCGCTTACAGGTGCACGGACAGGCAGCTGGGTCCCCAGGGGCGGGCATGGGGGCCCTCTTCCCGCCCTCCACCCACCTCACCCAGCTCCTCACTCTGACCACCCATGTCCCCAGGGGCCTCTTTATCATCGATGGCAAAGGCGTCCTCCGCCAGATCACCGTGAATGACCTGCCCGTGGGACGCTCAGTGGACGAGGCCCTGCGACTGGTGCAGGCCTTCCAGTACACGGATGAGCACGGGGAAGGTGTGTGGGTGTGTGTGGGTGCGTGTGGGTTCGTGCCTCACTCCTGAGTCGGCCCCTCTGTCACTCATGCGGATGTTTGCCACCAAGGTAGGCTGGGCAGTGGCAGCCCTTGCCTGCCCTCTGACTCTGGGCCTTGTTTTAGGGCGGGGGGGGGGGTCCGGGAGGTGATTAGGGAGCAGTGTTCTGAGCCAGGAGCACAGCCAAGTCTTCTAGGTCTGGGCTCGTGTGTTTGGCTCTCATAGTCCGGGCTGTGGGTCCTCTGACCTTGTGCCTTAACTTCTTGCAGTCTGTCCCGCCGGCTGGAGGCCGGGAAGCGACACCATCAAACCCAATGTGGATGACAGCAAGGAATATTTCTCCAAGCACAACTAGGCTGGCAGGCTGGCCGCCAAGCTGCTTTACCCCCATCTGTGCCCTCATCTTGATTCCCTGAGTGGGCATCCCTCTCCTAACCCCTAGGAAAAACTGCCCCTGGACCTGGGCTTGGGGAGTTGGAAGGGAGGCTTGCAGGGCTAGGCCACCCCCTTGCCCAGAGCCCACCCAGCCATGCACAGACCTAGCGGTGATCAATAAAGTATTAGGGACAGAGGTGAGTCTGGCGTCCATTTGCTCTGTCCCCTGTCCCCGCGGCTCCCCCCCCCCCACAGACCCTGTAGTAACTGATTATGCTCAGCAGGTGGCAGCCTGAGCTCACGCTGGCTACTGGCTCTTCCTCCTCCTTGGCCCGAAGGCCCATTGTATGAGGTGTGTAGGGGAGTGAGGGGCTGGGGGTCCTCCAAGAGCACAAACCCCTGTGTACCCTGGAGGCAGCCAAACCCCAACGTGCCCTGAGACCTGACTCCTGGCCTCCCTGGCCTGGTCAGGGTGATGAGCCAGATTGGAGAGCCACCCACCATGGTCCCTGGGTCTGGTCTGTTCCTTGGTGGGATGGGAACAGAAACCTTCAGCACATGAATTGCCTTGCTCCTTCGGGGACACCCAGTGTGGGATGCTCGGGGGCCTGGCTGTGCTTGGGGCTCAGGGTGGCCAGGGCAGTGCCCTGTAGGGGCTGCTGGGCGAACTCTGACTCAGTCTGTTGCACTCAGAATGAGTCCCTGGTGTGGGAGGGGCAGGGTTGCAGCAGCCAGTGAGCAGGTGTTTCTAAAGGATACTTTGTGTATGCCCCAAGTCAGGTTTCCAAAAAATGTATTTATTCAAAAAGAAATACAAGGAGACAGATTTTTCCATCTGATTCACTTCCTTAATAGCAGCTAGGCCAATCAGAAGCCAGGAGCTAGCTCCTCCATCTCCCTGGGCCAAGCTCTACTGCTTTTCCCAGGCCACAAGCAAGGAGCTGGATGGGGGAAGTGCAGCAGGCGGGACTCAAAGTGGAGTCCACGTGGGATGCTGGTACTGCAGGCTGCACCCACCTCATAGCTTTACCAGCTGTGCCACCCTGCTGCCTCTGCCCCATTCATTCAGTCACCTTGCCTCCCAAGAACCTCCTGGGGTGAGTCCTCCCTTCTGGGAGACCAATCCACACCGGCCCCTTCTGTGTGGCTTCCGTCATGGTTCACTCCCCTCTGGACTTACTGTTGTTCTTTCACAGGCTGCTTGGGCCCTGCCCTGGGCCTGGCATGCCGTCTAGCAGCCAGCATTCATTCTCTTGGGGCCCTGCTCTGTCCAACCCACGGACCAGGCTCCCAGGCCCAGCGTGGGTTACACTGGGGCCTGACACCACCACGTGCGAGTGGTCCCTTTCAATTCAGCTCCCAGCTGATGTGCCTGGGGGAGGAGTGGGAGATGCCCAACTGCCCGGGCCCCTGCACCCACGCAGCTGACCTGGATGGAGCTCCTGGCTCCTGGCTTCAGTTTGGCCCAGCTCTGGCTGTTGGTACCTTTCAGAGAATGAGCCAGAAGATGGAAGATCTCTGTGTGTCATTCTAAAGTATATACATAAACTTTAAAAGTTCTTGCTCTTAACTTCCCACCCACCCCCTTGCCTGATCACTACCCCTTGGATATGCTGCTTCTCTTTGCCCTCGCCGCCACCACCATCCTGTTTGCTTTTCCAGTGGCCGCCCACCCTGGTCCAGCCTGTGTTCAGGGCCTGGTGGCTCTCAGGATTTCCTAAATGTAAGGCTGAGCTTCTGTTTTCTTTAGCCCCTGGCTTCTCTCCGGGGAGCGCCGGGAGCACCCCCCCTTCTCCTCCACCCCCACCCCATAGCCACCACCCTGGCACTGCCGCAGGGGAGGCGGGATGAGGTGAGGGCGGTGCCCGGCGGCTCCAGCAGCCGCCCCGGCAGGACCAGACCTGGCAGTGGCCCGGCTCCCAGCTCCCGGCCTGGCACCCGGGAGGGGAAATTGGCAGGCGGGCGCCGCCCTTCCTGGCGGGGACTGGTGCTGTCGGGGGTGGGGGGCAAATCAGTGTCGACCCAGGTGCCACAGAGGCCACCTGCTATCTCCTGTTCCTAGAGCCAGGGCCTGTGCGAGGCGGCTCGGGACCCTCGCGGGGCAGGTCTCCCCATGAGGGTGCTCCAGGAGCTGGGGCCTGTGCTGGGTGGCTCCCAGAGGGGTGCTCCAGGAGCTGTGGCCGCTGTCCTGAAGGGGCTCTCCAAGAGACCGGGCCTATACTCGGTGATTCCCAGAGGGGCGCTCTAGGAGCCAGGGCGCACAAAGGATGGTTCCCCAAAGGGGCGCTCCAGGAGCTAGGGCGCACACAGGACGGCTCCCCAAGGGGCGCTCCAGGAGCCAGGGCGCACACAGGACGGCTCCCCAAGGGGCGCTCCAGGAGCCAGGGCGCCTGTGCTGGGTGGCTCCCCAAGGGGCGCTCCAGGAGCCAGGGCGCCTGTGCTGGGTGGCTCCCCAAGGGGCGCTCCAGGAGCCAGGGCGCACACAGGACGGCTCCCCAAGGGGCGCTCCAGGAGCCAGGGCGCCTGTGCTGGGTGGCTCCCCGAGGGGCGCTCCAGGAGCTGTGGCCGCTGCCCTGAGGGTCTCTCCAAGAGACCGGGCCTATACTCGGTGATTCCCAGAGGGGCGCTCTAGGAGCCAGGGTGCACAAAGGATGGTTCCCCAAAGGGGCGCTCCAGGAGCCAGGGCGCACCCAGGATGGCTCCCCAAAGGGGCACTCCAGGAGCTAGGGCGCACACAGGACGGCTCCCCAAGGGGCGCTCCAGGAGCCAGGGCGCCTGTGTTGGGTGGCTCCCCAAGGGGCGCTCCAGGAGCCAGGGCGCCTGTGCTGGGTGGCTCCCCAAGGGGCGCTCCAGGAGCCGGGGCCTGGGGCTTTCCGCCCGCCCGGGAAAATCCCAGCCCTCTTCCCGGCGCCCGCGGCCTTGCCCGGCAGCCCGAGCGGGGGAGGGGATTCCCGGAATCTGCCCGGAGACGGCCGGGCCGCGTCACTGGGCACGATCGGCCCATTTATGGACAAGCGCTTCCGCTGCGTCAGCGGGGAAAGCCCCGACGCGCGGCTGGGCGGGGTGGCGTCTGCGCACGCGGCGCGTCCACTGGGGCGGTCAGCGCCCTCTCCTGCCCCGAGCGGCCAGCAGCGCCCAGGGCTGGGAGAGGAGGCCCTGGGGACGCGGGCAAGGGGCAGGGGGCAGCAGGCGGGCTGCGCAGGAGTCCCTCGGGAGAGGAGGCCCTGGGGACGCGGGCAAGGGGCAGGGGGCAGCAGGCGGGCTGGGCAGGAGTCCTTCGGGACAGGAGACCCTGGGGACGCGGGCAGGGGGCAGGGGGCAGCGCCCCGGGCTGGGAGAGGAGGCCCTGGGGACGCGGGCAGGGGGCAGGGGGCAGCAGGCGGGCTGCGCAGGAGTCCCTCGGGAGAGGAGGCCCTGGGGAGGCGGGCAGGGGGCAGCAGGCGGGCTGCGCAGGAGTCCCTCGCCGAGAGGAGGCCCTGGGGACGCGGGCAAGGGGCAGGGGGCAGCAGGCGGGCTGCGCAAGAGTCCCTCGGGAGAGGAGGCCCTGGGGAGGTGGGCAAGGGGCAGCAGGCGGGCGGCTGAGCGTAGCCGGGGTGCAGGGGGCACCTGGAAGAAGGCACAAACAGCAGAGAATGGCAGGGGGGATAACCACCCCGAGTTCCTCTCCTCTCTCTGTCCACCTGGCTTTAGGGAGGAAAAATAAAAAAGACCACTAAAATGTAAAGAATCTTAATTTTTTTTTTTACTTAAATAGATTCAATAAAAAGAGCGCGCGCGTGCGCACGCGCACACACACACACACACACACACACATACACACATATAACATCTTAAAATAAACTCTGTTCTTTTAGAGAGACCAAGTGCGTGTTCTCCACAGTACGGTGCAGGGGCGCTGGGGGTGGGGAGGTCAGGGGGCGGTGGGGGTCCCTTCCCCAAGTGTCCCCGCGCGGGCTCCAGTACCGGGCGGCGGGGCCAGCTCCGCCGCGATCGCCCCCTCCTCCCCTCCTCCTGTTAAATACACAAATATATTATATTCAATATGAATCGAGTCTGTTTCCTGAAGAAAAAAAAAATACAAAAAAAAAACCAAAACCGTGGAGGGGTGGGGGGGAAGCTTGTAAACGTCGACGTGGAGGTTTTCTGGGTGCAGAGCGAGCGGGCCCGAGTCCAGTGTGGTTGGCGACGCGCCCCAGGAGTGAGGTGCGGTGGGCTGGGGTGCCGAGCGCCCACCCCCGACCCCGCGCGCCCAGCCAGCCGTCCAGGTGTGGGATGGCCGGGGTCAGCGCTCAGAAGGCATGTCCCTTGACCCCGAGCAGCAGCTGGCAGCCATTGCTGACGTGGGTCATGACCTTCTGCTTAAGTTGGGCCACCTGCTCCCGGAGGAGGCCGGCGGTGTTGGATAGCCCCGCGTTCTCAGCCTTCAGGGTCTTCACCTTGTCCTCCAGGCGCGCGATCCGCTCCAGCTTCCTCTTCCGGCACTTGGTGGCCGCCAGCCGGTTCCGCAGCCGCTTGCGCTCCACTTTGATGCGCTCCTGGTCTTCCATGTTAATGGGCGACACGGGCGGCGTGGCGTCGCGGCTGCGCGCCTCGGGCACCGTCTGCGGTTCCTCCTTGAAGGCGGACGCACCGCCGCGGCCCAAGCCCAGCGGAGCCGGGTGGCCGCCGGCGAAGGGCGGCGCGTGCGGGAGGTAGCTGATGGTGGCCGTCGGGTAGGAGCTCCCGGTGCCCACGGCGGCCCCGGCGCCTCCGGAGGGCGCAGAGGCGGCCGGCGAGTAGCTGCTGAGGTTGGTGTAGACGGGAGGCGGCTCGGGGCCCGCGTAGACGCCCCCTGGCCCGGCCGGGGGTCCCCCGCTGGCTCCCAGAGAGACGTTGGGGGGCGTCACGTGGTTCATCTTGTGCAGGTCGTCCAGGGCTTTGACGAAGCCGTCGGCGAAGCCCTCCTGCTCCTCCGTGACGCCGCCCCCCGCGGCCCCTGCCCCTCCGGCGCCGCCGCCGCCGCTGCCGCCTCCCCCGCGAGGGTAGAAGTACTGTCCCGGAGGCGTGGGCGTCGTCGTGATCACGCCGTTGCTGTTGGGCACGATCAGGCGCTCCAGCTCCGAGGAGGCGAGCTTGAGAGATGCGCCCGTGTCCGAGCCCTGGCCGGAAAAGTAGCTGGTGGCTCCGCTGCTCTCGGAACCCGGCGGGCCGCGCGCCCCGGGCGCTTTGAGGCCCCGGTAAGGATCGGTCAGGTTAAGCGCCAGGCTGGGTTTCAGGAGTTTGTAGTCGTGGAGAGAGAGGCCGCCGGGGGCCCGGCCGTATCCCGCAGCTGCGTAAGAATCGTCGTGGTAGAAAGGCTGTTCCATTTTAGTGCACATCCGGGCGGCCCAGGCGCAGTGCTGGGGCGCGCGGGCTTGGCGGTGGGGGGTGGTCCCGACGGGGCCACCCCAGGGCCTCGCGGCGGCGAGTTGGAGTCCGGATGGAGATGTCGCTTGGTCCGATCGCGCGTTCCTCTTTTTTTGGAAGATGTGTGTGCGTGTGTGGAGGAGGGGAGGGGGTGGCGGCTGGTACAGGCTGGCACCAGCCTGCTGTCAGCCGTACGCCCCAAGTCCTCTCGGTCCGGCTTCCCAAGTGAGCCCCTTCTTGTCTGGTTCCCCTCTCTGGGCGCGCGCTGGGCTTTCTTGTTCTCTGTCTTTGCCACCCCTACTCCCAACCCTTGGTTGCGCCGCTCCCGGGGTTGGCTCCGACGCTGGCCCGGCTGCTCTCAAGGTCCCAGGCGCTCCAGCCCAGGCTGTGCGCCTTTATACCGCGCGGAGTCAGCCACGGAAGTGCGCCCTGATTGGCCGGAGCCGGGCCCCCGCGCGGCGCGCCCCCTCCTCCACCTCCTCCTCCTCCCGGAGCGTGGGGAAGGGGAGGAGGCGGCTCGCGTCACTGTCAGGAAGCGCGTGTCTTGGTAAACAGCGGCCACGGGCCGGGTGGCTCGGTGCGGGCAGGGGAGGGGCTCGAGGGATCCCTCCCCGGTGGGTCGCTTTGAAATCAGTGCTACTGCCGGTGGTGGTGGGGGGGTCGCGAGGTCTACCCGGTGGTGGAAGGGGGCGGGGGGGACGCGGGTGGGTGTGAACAATAAACCCCGGCGTAATTCGGGGCGCCTTGGAAGAAAGACCTGCTAGCGAGCAAATGGAGCGTGGGATGTGTTTGGGGAGGGGCTGGCGGCGTGGAATGGAGGTCTCAGAGTGGGTATCGATCGGAAAGGGACCCGAAGCGAGACCCGGTGTGTCCCCAGGAGAGATAGGAGGATGGACACGACATCGGGAGACCCCCGAGGAGTGGAGGAAAGGAAGGTTAAGCAGAGTACACGGGCGGGGAGAAGAGGGTGTGTGTGTGTGTGTGTGTGTGTGTGTGTGTGAGAAGGCACCTGACCGAGGAATAGGATGGGGGGGAGGGAGGGTTCGGTCCCTGAGAGTGTGTTTGTGCGTAAAAGGAGACACCTGACTCAGGAATAGACCCTTGGGGGGGGGGTGTCCCAGACCTCCAGGGGGGGTTAGGACCTTTTTCACAAGAGGGAGGTGGGGGAGGAGTTCAGAAAGGGTCAGGGGGCGGGGCTGCCAGGACCTACCTATTTGTTATGCAAGAAATGAGTAGGGGGTCTCCCAGAGTCTGAGGTTCGCCCCTCCACACACACACACACACACACACACACACACACACACGGTCGCACACGCACAGCACCACAAAAAGAGAAGGAAGTGGGGAGGGGTCCGGTCAAAGACGTGCTGGGTGCGGGTAGGAGCTGGGGACCTGTTTATCAGAAGCTGGACATCACCCAGGCTCTGGTGGAAGGGCCAGAAGGGACAATGACACGCAGGGTGGGGGCGGGGGCCGCTGCTGAGACGCACGAGGAGGAGGAGGGGTTTTGGGGGACCCCTCGGGGTGTGTGTGTGTAGGGGGCTGTGAGATCCACCGTGGCTGGCACTCCAGTGCACCCCCCCCCCACAACCCTGTTTCGTAGGTGCTCCCTAGGCACCTGCTGCCCACCCCAGATCCCTCCCTCCCTCCTGACCCTGGGCTCGCCTGGCCCCAGCCCGGACGGCCCCGGGGCGCGGTCGCCCAACCCCACTCCCTTCCTTAGAAACAGGCTGGGGGAAAAAGAGCGCCGCCGCCGCTGCCGAGGCAGGAAGTGTGGCAATAGCCCCGGGGGTGGGGAAGGAGTCCGGCCCTGTCTCCGTCACTCTGCTCCTGCGGGGACCGTGCGCTCCGCCCTCGGGTCCAGCTGCCCGGGACGCGGAACGGCGACCCTCCATCCATCCATCCATCCATCCATCCATCCACCTTCCCTCCCCCCGTTAGGGTAATGGTTCCGCCCGCGGTGCTCGGCCGGCGTCCGTGAAAACAGGCGGAACCGGGACTGTTCCATTTGGCCCGCCCGAGAGACACGGGGTGGGGGTGGGAGAGAGGGATGCCACCCTTGGGAGCTGGGACTGGTCGCCACGGCAACCAGCTTGGCGCGCACTGGAGGCGGGCAGACCCCCGGGAGCTTCTCCTCGACCGAGCCCATATTAGGGCACAGGAAGGGGTGGGGAACCCGCGCTCGTCCCGGGGCCCGGAGCCAGGAACCAAGGAGCCCACAGGGGCTGCCAAGGTCCCAGGGCGCGCCTGGGCCCCCGGACGGCTGGCTAGTCCCGACCAGTCCCGGCCGCCGCCCCCCTCTCTCCTCCTCCCCTCAAGGCCCCCATGTGGGCCATGCCCGGGCTCCGCCCAAGCGCTCCAGGGCAGCGTCCCCGGCCAGGCCCGGCCTGGCCCGACCCAGCCCGGCAGGTCCCCGCCTGCCCGCGGGCGGGCCTGGGTCGGACTTCGCCCCCGGCCCCCCGGACGACTCGGGGTGCGGAGGGGGCGGGCCGCTGCCTCGAGGCGTCCCGGCGCCTGGGCGGGCTGGCACGGCGGCGGGCAGGCAGGCAGCTGCCAGCTCCTGAAGGTCGGGTACCCTTCCCTTCATCAGGGAGTCACTCCTGGGAGTCAGGGACCCCCCCAACACACACACACTCACACACACTAACCCCCCCCCCCCGTTTGAACTTGGTAATCCTGTCAGTCAACCAGGATACCTGAGGAGCTTGGGAGCCCCCCTCTCCAAGGTGTTCCTTTTAATGGGAGCTCCCCTCCACCCCCACCGCTGCCCAAATCCATGAGAATATGAGGGAAGGCCAGGGTGGCTTCTGGTTTTGACCTAAAGTGGGCTTTCCATGCGATGCGTATGCGATGCGTCCCCATGCAGCCACCAGGCCTCCTCCTCAGAGTTGCGAGGGCCTGGACCACAGGGACACTTGCTGAGCCGGCTTGCTTTTGGGGGCGACAGGCCCTGAGGCTAGCTTTGTCGTGTTGGGGGTGGCAGGCCCTGAGCGTCCCCCAAGCACGCGGGGAGAAGAAAAAAGCTCAAATGGGCAACAGGCGAGAAAGAGAAACTGGGGCTGTGTTGGGGCAGGGGAAGTCCAGGGGCCCTGGGGTGGGAGGAAGATCCCAGAAGACCCTGGGGACGCCCCCACCGTTGGCAGGGTCCCTGTGACCTCTGAGTGCCCCCCCCTACACACGCACCTTCCCCCCACCCTAGGCTCAAGGGAGATTCTGAGGCCTGCTGAGTCGGGCGGGCACCTTGCCAGGCCAGTGTCTCCCGCCCATGCTAATAATTGTAGCTGACATCTGGCCGGCCCGCGGGGGCGCAGCAGGCAGTGCTGGGGGGGGGGGGACTGGCGCTGGGCACGGTCCGGCCACAGGGCAAGCACCTTGGGAAGCCAACCTGCAGGTCCCACGGGCTGGGCCAGGCTGGGGCTGGGAAGCCACAGTGACTCAGCCAGCCCCAGCCAGCGGCTGAAGCTGACCATGCCAAGAGGGAGTCCCAGAGAGAGCCACCGGCGGCCGAGGGGGAGGGCAGGGACTGGCCCAGGCAGGAGGGTGTGTGTGTGTGTGTGTGTGTGTGTGTGGAGGGGATGTCATAGGGGCAAAGGGCTAGGGCAGGGAGAAATGGCAGACACCCCCAACCCAGCCGGCCAGCCAAGGGTGAGCGTGTCATGGCGCCGACAGGCAGAGTCCCAGGCAGGGTGAAGGTGGGCAGGCTGAGAAAGAACAATGATTATTTTAATAGCCAACACTTAAACCAGGCTCTTGCCCGTGGGCCAGGCGCTGCTGCCTGGGCTCCAGTGGCTAGCTGTCACTGGCGGCTTCCGCAGATGCCCGGGGGTGGGGGGGACCCAGCTCATAGGTTACAAACAGCTGCCCGGTCTGGTGTCCACCCGCTAGCCAGCTCCAAGTACCCCGGAGCCAAGCTGTCCACTGCAGCATGCCTGACTCCAGCTGGCCCGTCTGGGCAGGGACGGTGACAACCTTAGGGGTCCTTAGGCAGCGCCAACTGTATCCTGAATGCTGCTGGAGCTGTGGCCATGGGTATACCTGTCCTTGGGCACAGATAGTGAGTCGCCCTGGGTGGTGGTGGTGGTGGCTAGGCCAGCCTGGTGGGGGGAGAGGAGTTGGGGTCCCCCTTCTCACTGTACTTGGTCTTGGGTGCTGGAGCAGGGAGTGGGGATCAGGCCCAGCCAGGGAGGAGGAAAAGGGCGGGGGCCCAGCCTAGCTGGTACAGCCGGTTCCAGGCCCCTACCAGTCTCACCTTTGTGGCCTGGGCACCACCCCCTCAAGCCGCCCCACTGGCGCCAGGCCTGCCCAGGGTGAGGAGGGCGTGAGGGGGAGCGCCTCTCCCCTCCCCCTCCTCCCTTCTCCTGCCAGCCAGCCTGGGTGCACAAGCCTTTTCGGGCTGCAGACCAGCATCGGGCTATCCCCCCAACCCATGCCTCCAGGCAGGGGGAGGCAGGGCAGGGTGGGGTTGGGGGGACAGGATAAGGAGGAAGTTCACCCACCCCCACCCCCCACCCACAGGTCTCAATGGGGCTTTTGGTCTTGGTACCAGAGACTTCTCCTTCTTATAAATAGCCCCAAAAATGACCCTCCTTCTCCCCCTCCTTCTTCTCCTCCTGGCCCTAATGACCGGCAGGGGCCCTCACCAGGAAACCGGGCCGGGGGCTGCCCATGACTCAGCCAGCGGGACAGGCTGGGGCGAGAATACACAAGTCGGAGCACCCAGCCTCGCGTCCCTACCCCTGGGTGTGGACAGGCAGGCTGCTTGGCGGGAGGAAGCTGGGGAGCCATGAGAGAGAGCCCGCCAGCCACTCCCCTTCCCCACGCCGTGGCTGGGTGGGGAGGGGTCCCAGCCTCCCTCTGCACCCCCCCCCCCAAGCCTCTCCTTCCTCTCTGTCCGGTTTTCCTGGAGGCCGGAGGGAATCCCTGTCAGCTCGGGGGACAAGCAAGGGGGACTTTCCCAGCCACCAGGTCTTGGGGGCTGGGAAGGGAGCGCCGGGCGTCACTTAGATCTGGGGTGCCCCTCAACGAGGGAAGATGGGATGAGAAAAGCAACCCTGCCCACACCCCAGCAAGGGCTGGCTAGCCTCCTGGAGGAAGTGGCCAACAACCAGAAGGCAGCTAGGGAGCGAGGAGGAGGGGGGATGTTAGGGGAGGAAGTGCCAGGTCTTAGGATTGGAGGGGGCGGGCAGGGGAGGAAAGCAGAGACCCGAGCCAGGCCTCTCCCCCACGCCTCGGGTTGGGGGGAGGCCCAGTGTTCCCAGAATCACAACGAGGTCCCTGGATAAGGGCTGGGGGGAATGGAGGAGGGTGGGGGACAAGAAGTGGGTGGCTGGCCTGTCAGGGCGTGCCAGAGTGTGTGTGGGGTCCCTGTCTCCAGGCTGTGTCTCCATGTTGGCCCAACCCCACAGCTGGGTATAAGGCCTGAGCTACTGTGTAGCAAGTGCTATTCCACTGTGTGTGTGTGTTCTAAGTGGCTTGCTGGGGGTGGTCCTGGTAGCCTGGCTGTGCAGCCTATCTCTTGTGGGAAGGGTATGTAGCTGATTTGTTGCACGAAGTATGTGTGTTGTTGGGGCGAGTGTGCATTTCCCGGCTTGTGGTCTGCGTGCTTGTGTGTGGTCTGTGGCTGAGCTCTGTGTGTGTGCGCGCGTGTGTGTGTGTCTTTCAGGAGCCAGCAGGTTCGGTGTGGGTTCTGGGTGTTGATGCGCTTAACGCTAGACCCACCGTGGGCTGTGCCTGCACAGTGTGGTGGGTATGACTGGCCTGACCACAGCTGCCCCCATGTGTCGGGCAGTGTGCCCGTGTGTGTGTGTGCCAGCCACACGTGTGTATGTGTTTTTCCGGGGCACCTGGACACTCCCTCTCCCAGCCTGTCCATGGGCAGGTGCTGCTGGCTTCTGGCTGCTGTCCTTTGGCCTCGGCCGCCGGGCTGCGTGGCTCTCAGTGTGGTCTGCCTTGCCCTGCTCGTCGTCGCTGCCCCCGAGAGTGCCAAGCATCGCCAGCTTCGGCTTGGTTTGCTCAGATGGTGTGTGTGTGTGTGTGTGCCCGTGTCTGGGCGTCCCTGTGGCCAAGGTGACAGGGCTGTGTGTGTCTAGACCGGCCCGGAGAGCTGGGGTGTGTGTGTGTGGGGGGGTTGACTGTGCACACACATTCCTGCCCCCACCCGCCCCCTGTCTGGCCACTCGGGGTCATGTTTACTCTGCCCCCAGCCCGTGTCTGCCCAGCTCTCCAGGGAGGGGCCGGCCTTCCCGCCTGTCCAGCCGGCCATCTACAGGATGTATGCGAGACACTGTCTCCAACCCCTCCCTCGGGCCGCCCTCGGGTCAGGGTCAGGACCCAGGCATGCAGGGCAGCAGAGACGGGAGGCTGCCACCAAGCCAGCGTGGTGACGGCTGGCCGTGGGTGGGTGGGGGGTGGTCCCTGTCAAGGCACCAGAACGAGGGTGAGGGGGCAGGGAGGCAGCGACGGGCCCAACAGGTTCCGTCTCATTCCTGCCCCGCCTCTCACTTCCTGGGTGCCCGCCCTGGGCTGGACAGGGTGAACCCCATGGCCTCCAAGTGGAGTGCCTGGGTGAGCCAGAAGCCTTAGGTTGGCACTGGGTGGGTGGGTGGGTAGGGGCACACCAGGGGATCTCAGGCGGGAGTAGCCCCCCCCCCCACTCCAGTTACAACGTGTCCACCTCCTCTCACTCACTTCCTCCTCTGGACAGTCCAGTAAGCTGGACATAATTATACCCCCTTCTCAGATGCGATGAGGAAGACTGAGGCCGCAGCCGGCCACGGGAGCCAAGACAAGGTTTTGAATCCAGCCTGTGGGTGCCACCAACCCAAGACCCCTGGCCAGCAAATGCGGCCCCTCCTCCCTGCCTCCTGGGGTATACACGTGGGGTAGAGGGGGAACCAGGCCCCCCAGGAGACCTGGCTGGGGGGGCGCCTGCCTGCCTGCCGCAGGCTTGCTCTGAGTCAAAATGGGCCCCTGGATGACATGAATAAGAAAACGGCTTTAACCGTTTCATCGCCACGGTCGGCTCTGCCAAGAAACTTCCTGTGGGCTGGGGGGTTGGTGGGGGGGTGGCTGGAGGGAAGGGCTGGGTTCCCGGAGGTCCGGGGTGAGGGAGGCTCTGCGAACTGGGGTGGCCACAGAGGAGGGGGAGGGGGAGACAGGGTCCTTCCAGCATCAAGGCCTGCCTGGAGGGGCGTGTGTGTGTGTGTGTGTGTGTGGGGGGGTGTCCTAGACCCGGCAGCCCCCTCCCCAAGGGCTTGAGTCACACCCGGGGAAAGCCGGGAGGGGTGAGTCACGGAGTTTGGGGGGGGAGGCGGGAGCAGAGAAGGGGGTTGTGGGGAGCCAGGCCGGCTGCGGCCAGGGGACCCCAGGGCTGGCCTGAGTCACACACATGCGGTGGCCTCGCTGACCCCAGCCCCCGATCGGGGGGCCATCAAGGGGTGGGAAGCCCAAGGCCGGGTGGCCCCAGGAGCCAGAGGAAGGGCGGCAGGAGGGGACAGGAAGCACGCGCCGGGCTGCGCGGGAAGAGCTGGTTGCCGCGGTAACTGCGCGGGGGATGGGGGGCTGTCTCAGCTGCACCGGGGTGCCGGGGGAGGGGGGTCCTCCCCCAGCGGGGAATGCCCCCCGCGCGCTGGGGAAGCCCCCGCGCACCCGGCCGAGGGGCCTGGAGTTTCAGGTCGGGGCAGGAAGGGGTTAACGGCGGGCCCCCCCCTCCCGGGTTTCACCCGCACCCCGTCTCCCCAGCCACGCGCCCCCGCGCGCGCACACGCACGCACGTACACGCACACAGCCGGCTCCCCGCCCTCCGCCGCCACCCTCTCCGGGCCCGCGCTTGCTCGCACGCACGACCGCGTCGGTCGGGCTCCACACGCACATGGAGCGACCCCCGTCGTGGCTCGCGCGTCACGCACGACGCACGCGCCCCCGCAGCGCGCAGAGGGGCCGTTCCTGCCCAGGAACGCGGGGCGCAGGCGGGGGCGGGCCTGTGCGCGCGTGCGCGCCCTGGAGCGCTGGCCGAGCCGGGTGGGGCGCTGGACAGCCCCTTGGTGCGCTCGGCGCCCGTGCATCTCCGTGCCCCACGGCCGTGCACACTGGGCTTCAGGATACACCTGCCACGCGTTGGCACAGACCCGAAGCCCCGCCAGCCCCCGCCAGCCAGCATGGCCAGGGGTCACACTGGTCACACCCCGGACATCCCACGGAGAGACGCAGATGGTCACGTAGGCGCCCTGGGTCATACGCCATTTGCCTTAGGGACCCGGGTCACAAGCGGATAGGTGACAGACACTCAGAAGCAGAGAGACAAGAGGGTTGGATCAGAGATCGCTGTGGCCAGACCAAGGAGGGCCGTGCTGTCCCCTCCAGGGCTCACATACCCACGCCTGTGGGTGCACTGAGCGTGTCGCAGTGGGGGTGGGGTGGGGAAGGTGGACAAAGTCCAGGACACACGCATGACCTGACAGGACAAAAGTGGTCACAGACGTGTTGCTTAGAGCCACACAGAGGCTTGTGGCTGGCGTGAGGTTGTGACTGTCACCGCCTCCCCCTATACAGCGGCGTGGTGGGGCTAGAGACCCCGGTGGGGGTCCCGTACGGAGTCTGGAACAGATTTGGAGGGACAACAGACACAACCAGAGAAGGCTAGCCGTTCCCTGTCTGCGTGAGCCACCCTGGGCTGAGAGATACACCAGGGGTGTGTGCCCGTCTCCTGCCATGACCCCAACACACGCACACAGCCTGGTGTACAAGCCCAGCATCCCGAGCCCCGGGACACACGTACGCACCCCTGCCCACACTCAGAGATGCATCTCACCCCTCCCCAGACGAGCCACACGCCCAAACGCTGGGTGGGTGAGGGGAAGGACACCAGAGGAGGGCCTGGCTGGGTGTAGGCAGCCTGCGGCCCAGCTGGGGAAGGTGGAGGGGTGACGATGCTGTGTTTTCCCTTGGGGACCTGGCAGCCTGTGTGTGAGGGAGGGGGGCTGTCTCTCCCCTCTTTCCCTCCCCTCTTTCCCCTTCTCCCCTCCCCCTGGGTAGGGAAGAGTCCAGCCCCGATGGCTGGGTCCCTGCCCAGATGTGCAGGCCGGAGGGGCCGGGCCGGGGTCCAGCTGTGGCCGCAGGGAGGGGTTGAGTCACTGGTGCTTCCCAGCAGTCGCAGCCCAGGCTGGGGCCCAGCTGTTCCTGGAAGCAGGCAGCACTTGGGGGGTGGGGTGGGGTGGGGTCCCCAAACCAGCTGGAGGCTGGGCTGGGGGTGCTGCTGGGCTGCAGTGCACACTGGTGGGGGGCTTTAGATGACCCAAGGTCACCTAAAACATGGGTGGGGGAGGGCTTGCAGCTGGCCCCCCGGGAGCAGGAGGAGGCTCCTGGCCCCGAGTGGGAGTCGCCAGTGAGTTCAAACTCCTTGGATTCCCCCACAAAGGTGTGATTCCTTACACCCCCCTAAAAAAAACCAAACTGGCCTAAGGGGAACCTCACACCCCCAATTCCCTTTCCCCAAATAGTTGGATTTCCAGCATTCCCTGGACATCGTGACCCGTGTGTCCAGCGCACCCAGCCTCCTCTTGCCTGGCTCCTGGATTGCCTCCCGCTGCTGCCAGGAGGCCAGGGTGGTCTGCTGTGTCCACCCCCCCACAGCCTCTCCTGGTGGGTGCGGGTTGGCGGGGTGGTCTGGTGTGTCCCCCCACCCACAGCCTCTCCTGGTGGGTGCGGGTTGGCGGGGTGGTCTGGTGTGTCCCCCCTGTCCACCCAGCCTCTCCTGGTGGGTGCGGGTTGGCGGGGTGGTGGTCTGGTGTGTCCCCCCTGTCCACCCAGCCTCTCCTGGTGGGTGCGGGTTGGCGGGGTGGTCTGGTGTCCCCCTCACCCAGCCTCTCCTGGTGGGTGCGGGTTGGCGGGGTGGTCTGGTGTGTCCCCCCTGTCCACCCAGCCTCTCCTGGTGGGTGGGGGTTGGCGGGGTGGTCTGGTGTGTCCCCCCCACACCCAGCCTCTTCTGGTGGGTGCCGGTTGGTGGGGTGGTTTGGTGTGTTCCCCCCCACAGCCTCTCCTGGTGGGTGGGGGTTGGCGGGGTGGTCTGGTGTGTCCCCCCCACACCCAGCCTCTCCTGGTGGGTGCGGGTTGGCGGGGTGGTCTGGTGTGTCCCCCCACCCACAGCCTCTCCTGGTGGGTGCGGGTTGGCGGGGTGGACTGGTGTGTCCCCCACCCACCCAGCCTCTCCTGGTGGGTGCGGGTTGGCGGGGTGGTGGTCTGGTGTGTCCCCCCTGTCCACCCAGCCTCTCCTGGTGGGTGCGGGTTGGCGGGGTGGTCTGGTGTCCCCCTCACCCAGCCTCTCCTGGTGGGTGCGGGTTGGCGGGGTGGTCTGGTGTGTCCCCCCTGTCCACCCAGCCTCTCCTGGTGGGTGGGGGTTGGCGGGGTGGTCTGGTGTGTTCCCCCCCACAGCCTCTCCTGGTGGGTGGGGGTTGGCGGGGTGGTCTGGTGTGTCCCCCACCCAGCCTCTCCTGGTGGGTGCGGGTTGGCGGGGTGGTGGTCTGGTGTGTCCCCCCTGTCCACTCAGCCTCTCCTGGTGGGTGCGGGTTGGCGGGGTGGCGGGGAGGAGCTGGGCGCGTCTGCTCCCTCGTCTCAGCCCCACTCCCCGCCTGCTTCCAAGGGCTGCAGTTGGGAAAACAGCGCTGGAGGAGGTTGTGGGCGTGTGGGTCATTAGCCAGTCTCTGAGGACTCCCCCACGCCCGAGTGGACTGGATGCGGGTGGGCGTGGAACCAGGGTCGGGGTGGAGTGGGTCCCGATGGATTAGGGTGGCTGTGGGGGCGGCTGCTGGCCACCCCACCCTCTCCGGACTCTGCAGTCCCTTCCCCCTCCGCAGCAGGAGCCCCACCCCTCCCTTCGGCTACAGCTAATAACCTGTTAATTACTGCACAGACTCTGCCCGCTGCGTGGGAGGACGCGCTGCCCAGGGACCCAAGGGTCCAGGGGCTGGGTGGGGGCTGTTCCTGACCCTGAGACCTCAGCAGGGGGTCGTGCAGAGCCCTCAGGCCGCGGACTGGACACTCCAAGCGTGCTGGCCTGGGGCTGCTGACCGGCGGGATCTCGGGGTGAGTGGGTGGACACTCGCCGGGCCCAGCGGGTTCCTGCGGCTCGTGCGCCTCCTGCAGGGCAGCAGGCCACACGCACAACCTCGGTGGGTCCTGGGTTCCCAGGCTGGGCGGGTATGGACGCCATGCGCGTCTCTAGGGGGGAGGAACCCAAGATCCAGGCTGGGCACATGTCCCTGTCCATCAGCCTGGACGTCTGGCGTGTCCCCCGCTTCGCCTGCCCAAGCAATGACCTCCTGCAGAAAGACATCATCCCGCGAGAGACAGGGGAGCGCGAGCCTGGCCCACACTGACCCCTAGTGGCCAGCGGTCTGACCGCTGCCCGGATCCAAGATGGCGGAGCTGGAGTCAATCACGTGCTCCGGGGCGGCGCTCTAGGCCGAGCGGGAGGTCCGGGTTGCAGGCACTCGCTGGTGGCAGAGAAGAAAAGTGAAAATGAAGAAAAAGCAGATAAAGAGTCTGATTGTAGGGGAGGGCTTTTCCTGAGGTGTTGCAGCGTTCAGCACCCACTCTACTCCATGAAGATGGGCACTCAGCATTCCTCTCTGCCCTCAGCTTGGCACAGGGTGGAGGTCCACCTGACCCCTCGGTAGCATGGCAAGTACTGGGGGCAGAGAGACCTCAGCTGCTCCCCAGGACAGTGGAAACCCTGCTCTTGCCGAACTTCTGCCCAGGCTGTCGTGTGTGAAGGGTAAGAGGCTTGGTTAGGTGTCTGCCCCGCTGAGAGGGTTGGCTTGTCCACTAGTGGCCGTGAACCCACTGTTCCCCTGGGCAAATAGAGGGCAGAGGCTGCGGGCACACCGGGCACATCCCTGTCTTCAGTGTGGGCTCCCAGCTACCACCTGAGACTCCCCAGGCAAGGTCACACACGGGGACGCTCCAGGTGTGCAGTGCTGAGCGGAAAAGGGTGGCTTACGGAGTGGAGGGGTTGGGAGACTCACAGCCTGTGGGTGCCAGTGCAGGGCTGGGAGAGCCCTGGGCTGGGGTCCGAGGAGTGTGCAGGACAGGAGGCACAACCAGCCTCACCGCCTCTCTCAAGGACTCAGAGCTCCTTCCCCAACACCGCGGGGACCCTGACTGCCACTGAGGCCGCCATGGTCTGTGACAGGAGTCCGGCGATAGCCTGTCCAGGGACATGGACTACATCCAGCTCTCTGCTTGCAGGGCCCTGACAGGTATGAAGAATAAACCAGAGGACACTTGCCATTTGAATGTGCAGCCGTCGTCAGGCCCGACCATGGAAAGCTCGATATAGTATAAGCAGATTGGGAAGAAGGCCGTGAGTCTCGCTTCTCCATCCTTGGAATCGCCACGGTCCGTGACGTGGAAGCAGTAGTGGCCGCCCTGCAGCTGGCACACGAGGCGGGGTAGCAGCAGGATGATAAAGAGAGAGAGAGAGAGCAGAGGAAGCATGTGGGAGTTTGTGCAGAAGCCTAGGAGGCAGGTCGGGGAACTGGCAGGGTGTGACAGGTGCATTGTGTATGCTGTGTGTGTGCGCGCTGCCTGTGGACTGGAGTGGCCAGTGTAATACTGCCACTGCTGTCTCCTAACAAAGTCTGAGGAGGATTGGGGGGCCCTCCCCTCTTGGCCCAGGGGCCCTGCTGGTGCACAAGCCTGTCCAGGTGAAAACCACAAGATGAAAAACATGTTTGTTTGGCATCTGCACCAGGCCCCCGGTGCCATCGCGTCATCCAGCTCCGTGGTCAGCGATACTCCCGGGAGGAGTGTCTGTGAGATCTGGGCCAGAGAGTTAGACAAGGAACCGCTTTGTTTCAATCCAGCTGGCCGTGAAAGGTGTTGGGTGAGTTCGTGCAGGAACATTCCAGCTTGGAATGCTGCAATGTCCAGAAATGGAAGACACCACTGTGCAGACGTTCCTGGTGTCCGCCATGATCTCACACCACTTCGCTGTTTGGAAATATCCCCAAGCATGCCCATTTCCCAGTTACAGTTGTAGCACAAGTTGATTTATTTAGGCTTTATTATTATTATTATTATTATTTGAAAGGAGATCTTCAGAGAGAAGGAGGAAGCGACAAATAGATTTTCCTCCTATTTTTGCTCCTGAATGAACGGAGACGTCAAAAAGCCCCAGGGATCGGAAGGCGTCCGAGGGGCTGCCAGAACGCAGGTCAATGATTTAAAAAATTCAAATTGTAAAAAAGAAAATGACAGATTTAAGAAGAACATCTTTGTATATCCTTCTCTTGGATAATCCACATTCCAATAAAATATATGAATCTTTTCAATAAAATAACTTGTGGGGCCTGGCGGCATGGCCTAGTGATTAAGGTCCTCACCCTGAATGTGCCCGGGATCCCATATGGGCGCCGGTTCTAATCCCGGCAGCCCCACTTCCCATCCAGCTCCCTGCCTGTGGCCTGGGAAAGCAGTGGAGGACGGCCCAAAGCCTTGGGACCCTGCACCTGCATGGGAGACCTGGAAGAAGTTCCTGGCTCCTGGCTTGGGATCGGCACAGTAGCAGCCATTGTGGCTCACTTGGGGAGTGAATCATCGGACGGAAGATCCTCCTCTCTGTCTCTCCTCCTCCTCTCTGTATATCTGACTTTGTAATCAAAATAAATAAATCTTTAAAAAAAGAAAAGAATTTGTGCACATTGTAGCCACTGGCTCCGTGACACTGTGGCGCTTCTCCATTAAATCATCAAATGAAAGTGAAATAAAGATGTTCCAGAACAAACCGAACACAAAGTGTTTGTCACCACTCGGCTGGCATCAAAGATCACATGCTGAGCAAAGACACTCGCGTCTGGAAAGCGGCAGAGGGCGGACCACGTGCTTGGGCACCTGCACCCACGTGGGAGACCTGGTAGGAGCTCCTGGCTCCTGACTTCAGATCAGCCCAACTCCAGCTCTTCCAACTGCTGGTGGAGTGAAAGACTGAGTCAAGGATTTCTCTGTAGCTCTCCCTGTCCGTGTCACTCTGACATGGACCTAAATAGATACGTTTTTAACAAAAGCTCATGAGCTTAACGTGAAGGTAAACAGGGTTATTAAAATGCCTGAGCGATGTGTCAGGCGTCACCCAGTTAGTGGCAGGTTTCTCATTTACCCGGGTTAATCTTGAACGGTTATAGCACCTGAAGTTCCTATTAGCTTTACGTAGCGCTGTCAATACACTCCCCCTTGATTTATTTGTTGTCTTAAACACGTGCGCGGAAGGAACAGAGAGGCCAGACTGGATCAGACCAGAACCCTTTGTGTATGCACGACATCATGAAAGAGGAAACACAAAGCATCCCAGAGAACGCCTGGCGTCGAAAGACACGTACAAGTATAGGAGCCACAACAACAACAACAATAGAAAGAAAACCAAGGACAGTGGGAATAGAAGCTGGCTATTTCTGCAGAGAGAAACATGTGGCCCCAAAGCAGCGCACAGCTCCCTGGTCATCAGTAGCCACAGATGTGCCCATCAAAGACTCGTGCAGTTCCTGTCCCTGAGCGCATGGCTAGGAACTCTGTGGTGCCAAACTACTTTTCCTTTCTTTCTTTTTTTTTTTTTTAAGATTTGTTTTATTTTATTGGAAAGACGGATATACAGAGAGGAGAGACAGAGAGGAAGATCTTCCGTCCGATGATTCACTCCGCAAGTGAGTGCAATGGTTGATGCTATGCAGATCCGAAGCCAGGAGCCTCTTCTGGGTCTCCCATGCGGGTGCAGGGTCCCAAGGCTTTGGGCCGTCCTCCACTGCTTTCCCAGGCCACAGGCAGGGAGCTGGATGGGAAGCGGGGCTGTCGGGATTAGAACCGACGCCCATATGGGATCCCGGGCATGCAAGGTGAGGACCTTAACCACTGCGCCATCGCGTCGGGCCCATTTTTTCTATGTTTTCTTGTGGTACATCAACAGGCCTCAGGTCTGAATCCTCTCAGGGGTTAAATCTGCCAGCAGGCACCAAGGTTGCCAAGAGTGAGGTGACGGCGGCCGTAAGAAGCACCAGAGACAGGCCAGTGAGGAATGTCCACTTTATTATGCACCAGTCACAAGGTTTCAAGATTAAGGGAGGGCAGGAGGGCGTCTTCGGGCAGGCCCCCCCACCCACCAAACACACTTTCATTGGCTATAAGGCAGGTCTATTTCCCTTGATGCTTCTGGTCATGTCAGAGGTCATGGTGCACACGTAGGAATGGAAGTTGTGCCTCAGGTCATGGGCAAGTCGGCAGTGACCCAGGCCCACCAGATAGCAAGCAGGGGCCAGCGGTGACTGCCCGCAGAATCCTGGAAACACGATGAGATGGTCTTTCTGTAGGGTGCAAGGTGACTTTTGTCAAAAGAAGCACCATCCATTTTGCTAGAGGCATCAGTGTTTGCATGCAAAGAGTGAGTAAAGCTTCTTGTGTTCCGGTCTTCTGTAGTTTTCAGGCCTCTTCAGAAGAAATGAGGAGATTGCTACAACAAAACAGGGCAGGGTTCTCTGACACACCCTCCGTGGCAAGCAAGTCTGTTTGGGGGAACAGAGAAAGTTGGAAAGCTTGAGGTGCTCTCGGGTGATCAAAGAGTGGGGCAAGCCCAGCAGGAGGCAGGCAAGATTCCCACAGTGGCCATGAGGGACACCGGGTGAAAACCAGGCCCAGAAAATGCCGAATGTGCCCACTGGCCATCCTAGCGTCCCTCCGGAGCTTCCTGAACCTAAAGAGAGGAGACGTGTTTTACGCACTGGAAGAACCCGGCCCCTGTTCAATATTTATACATACAGAAATATATTTTTTTTAAGATTTCTTTTTATTTTAAGGCAGATTTGACAGAGAAGGTCTTCCATCCACTGGTTTACTCCCCCAAGTGGCCGCAACAGCCAGAGCTGAGCCGATTCAAAGCCAGGAGCCAGGAACTTCTTCCGGGTCTCCCACGTGCGGGTGCAGGGTCCCAAGGCTTTGGGTGGTCCTTGACTGCTTTTCCAGGCCACAGGCAGGGAGCTGGATGGGAAGCGGGGCAGCCGGGACACGAACTGGAGTCCATATGGGATCCTGGCACATTCAGGGAGGGGATTAACCTACTAGTCCACAGCGCCAGCCCCATATGGGAATGGTTGAATGGTATGGATGGAGGGCGGTGATGATGCAAAAGTTTTTGAGTGTAACAGAGAGATCTGGGGGCTAAATCCAATGCCCTGCGAGCATCCTTTGCTCACGAAATACCACCCAATTGGGGACCTCACCATCTCTCCCTTGGGTAGGAGGCAAAGCCCAAAATAGGCAAGTGAGGGCCAGACCAGGCACAGCTTCGTCGAACCCGTGTGTGACCACAGGGAGGCGCTGTCGGCACACGGCGTCGGTTCTCTGTTCACAGCTGGGCAGTCCCGGGAGGTGGCCAGGAGCAGGTGGCCGGGCCACTGAGGCACTGAGATTTCTGCAGCTCCTCCTATGGGGGCGGGGAGGCACAAGAAGGACAAACAGCTGCAGCTCAGTTGGTACCTTGAGACCACAACGTTTTGTGTCAAGTCCAACGTTCAGTAAAGGCCTGCTATAAAACAAACAAACAAACATTTTTTCTCTTTGATCATCATGCAAATTAAAAGTCCATTATCTCAAAAATAATGAAATACTACAACGATTTCTTAGCTTTCCCCCAGCATCTGCAGGTGGCTCCTACTGTGACACCAGGCAGCATTCTAAAATCATTGACCTTGAGAAGTGAATGATGCAAACCTGTTGATGCTGACGTCACCTGGAGAGGCTCTGTAATCCCTGCTTGGCTTGCTCCGCAGCGTGCTCTCAGTAACCTTCTATGAGAGGCTGTCTAACCTATTGACCAGTGGCAGTTCCAGCCCACGGGTGACCAAAGGCATGCAAACCAAGAGCGGCTGGACTGGGCGCTGTGGCCCCAGAGTGGGGCCGCCCACAGCGGGAAACACTCACCTCCCATGGCTTATTGTCTACAAGAGAACGGATCTGAGCTCCAGTTCTTCTAACAGAGCACATATGAGTCCCCCAGCGCGAACCCCTGTTCCCTAACCGGTCACCGAGGGATTCTGACACCAGACAGGTCAGCTGAGTGTCTCCCGTCAGCCAGGCTCTGTCACAAACAGAGGGGTGACTTCGGTGAAGAAGGAACTGACAACAGGTCCCGACGGGCCAACGGCAAGCACCTGCCACTTTCTCAAGACAAATGTCCAACGGGAAGGCATTCCTGATCGCAGCATGGGCAAGGGCACCAGGGAGGTGACCCCGACTTGGCTGTGGCTGCCAAGTCGGAGAACCTGAGGCAGGAACTGGGAGGCAGCACGGCTGAGTCAGGATGTCCGGCCACATCTAAGTGGTAATAGAAACTCGTTGGGGGTCAGTTGGTCAGTGTGGAACAGACTGTTAGACCAGGCAAGCTAGGGGGTAGACCTGCTGTCTGGGTGACAGGTGGTTTGGGTGTCAGGGTCATGGCAAACGTGCAAGTTTCCGATCCATGACATTCTGAATCTGCAGCTGATGTGACTTGCTGATGGGAAGGGGAGGCCGAGGGGGGTCGGTGTCTGGCTCCAAAATGAGAATGAACCTTCAGAGGTGCCCAAGGGCCGCCACAGCTCACAGACTTTGCCAGACAACTGCAGCGAGGCAGGCTCGCCCCCAGCAGGATAGAGCCCCATCGCTACCCTGGGGTGACGAGGATTGTGTGGCTCCCCCAGAGCGTCCAGAGGAGTGAATGACCCGCAAATATGGGCCTGACTCGTTGTGCCAGGAAGACCCAGAACGGGAGCTCCGGTGTGCGCTAGGAAGGTGGGATAGCCCCAGAACAGCCATCTGTACATTACACCCCAGCAGCTGCTCTTTGGGGTCTCCCGTGAGCCCCCCACATACACACATACCCTGTGTTAGAGCTCCCTTTTCTCCCCCAGAAAATCCAGGGACAGCTTCCGGGTCAGCAGGACCCCACCGCTCTTCACCAGGCTGCTGGCAGCCCACATGTGGTCCTCCGAGTCTAGATGAGTCTTCATCCCCGTGTCAGCTCTCCCCGAGGCTTCAACAGAATCCCTGCGCCCTCAATACTCTCGCTGTCCCTGGAGTGCTCCACTTTCCCTAGGGTACCCCTTAGAAACAGCCAGGACCGTCCGCTTGTCACGGCCTACTGTCCACACCGCCAGCTGGGCCAGGGCTTCCGTCTGTGCGGCCGCTGTTAACTTCCCAGCTCCCCCAACGGTGCTTGGCACACGGTAGGCAATAGGTTCCTAAGAGAAGATGCTAAGTTGGTCTTTGAATGTTTGCTAGTTACATTTTGAATATTGATGTGGCAGAGAGAAAGACGGACACAGAGAAGAGGGGGAGAGAGAGGGCCCTTTCTGGTTTGGGTCTCAAAACCCACAAGCTGGAACCACAGGAACCTCGCGCAGTGCTTCTGTTTCCAGAGAGAGCGTGAGGAAGCTAGGGGAGGCACAGGAGGTGGGGCCTGCTGGGTCCAGAGGAGGCTGGCACGCTCTTACCATCCTGGTGTGGCCAGTGGAACGGGACGTCTCGCTGCTCTCGGTTTCAGCTCCTCTCCGCAGGCCGCACAGCCACTTCCTGTATTCCATTCGTACCTGGAAGATGGAGGGACGCCCCAGAGGGCCTCGCTCAGGAGACAGGCCCCTCGCACAGGAAGCTACTGGTGCCCAGTCCCACTGCCCCGATCTCTCCGCTGTAGAACAGGTGTTCATTACAGGATCCAGTGCAGATTTAGGGAAAGGAACCCGTGTTGCTTTCGTACCCACCTACAGGAGAGGTCAAGGCTTCCGGGGGCAGAGCTGACCTCTCCAAGGCCATAGGGGCAGCACTTAGAACCTTCTCGCTTTTTCTCCAGAGCCCTGACCCCAGCCACTGCAGATTCGTCACAGCCCCCGTCCCCCCACTATCGTGGGTCATGCAAAAAAATGCTACCATCCCATCACCAGAACACATTGCTGACTTCTGGAGGGTGGGGAGCCCGCACATGAAGAGGGGGCACCCAGAGATGGGAGAGAAGTTAATTAAGCATCCAGAAGAAGCTTCACGCCACCATGCGTCTGATCTGCTCATATTTCTATCCCACCGCAAAGGAGAGAGTCCGGGAAACATCCAGCAACCTGTCCAACATCTCGGGCACCAGAGGGCTCTGCCAGACCTGACAGGCGCCGCCTCATTTCGATTCTCGGCCCCGTGAGACGGGCACCAGCCGGATCGGGGAAAGGACTGGGGTTGGAGTTGGTCTCTGTCCTGAGTTTAGGGCAGGGCTGCCCACGTCCCTGCCTGAAGCCCCACCTCCCTGTGGGTCCCCGCCTCGGTGAAGTCAGGAGCGACCACACGGTGGGTCTCCCAAGCTGGAGACCCCGGTGTGCTTGTCTTCAGGGTCAGGGGCATCGGGGGAGCAGCCTGCAGGCCAGGGGTGCAGAGGCCTGCGTGCCACCTCCCAGCACTGACCCCTGGCCACAGTCTGGCTGGAATCTTACCACCCACACAAGCGAGAGGCCTGGAGTGCGTTCCTGATGCCCAGCTGCAGCCCAACTAAAGGAGCAGGTAGGGGTGAACCATCGTTCTCTTGCACGCACTTAGAGATGGCATAAGGGGCCTTACCTGGCGGTTGAGGAGACAGTGCATGACAAAAAGCAGGAGCCCCTGCAGGACGTTGACGATGGTGAACAAGTAGGCCATGACCGAGCCGACCGTCTCCCCCATCTCCTCCACCATGAAGTAACCGAGGCCCCAGGAGCACCCCAGAACGAACAGCTGGGCAATTGCTTTGAACGTCATGAGCCTAGGGCCAGGGTGGAGAGCGAGAGGAGAGTGATGTTGGCACAGGTGGCTCAGCAGGTGCACGCAAGACCTCAAGAGCCTCGTGCCATGAGCTGTCCCTGGCCACTAAGAGCAGGGCCCTCCCCTACCACGGAAGAGTCTCTCTCCTTTGCCATGAGGGAGATGCCCTCTGGATGCCCATTCTGAAAACCTTGACTTCTTGACATAGTGCAAGATTTCTTCCAGTAAAGATAGTGTGGCATGGGGGTGCTGACGGCAGGCGGCTCTGTGCGTGTCTGTCTGTCCCTCGCACTGACTTTATCCAACAACAGGAGAATTTCTGGCACATCTGTGGGTTGCCACTGACCCGGCTACATCCTCACCTGGTGTCCTGGATGGTGGACACTTCCTTGTTAAGGGAAGAAAGCTTGCTCCTCAGAATCCACAGGATTTGGAAGTAGAAAACCAAGTTTATCTGCAAAAACAGTAGGAAAAATAAATGGGGTGTATGAGACAGCACCGAAGGAGGGCCCCCAACTTGAAAGGTGGGAAATCCTTTCGTGGGGCTTTGCAAGCACAAGATGGATGGACAGGCCCTGGACTCTCATGTGCCCATCAGCCCTTGGGAGGCCTAGTCAGGTGGCTATGGAGCTTTATCCGTTTTCAGGGACCCTGGTTCGAATAGGAGCGTGCTTTAGTAGCTATGCCAGACCAACAGGAAGTCCCAGCATGGAATAGGTTCTAAGGATTTGCTGAATAAATGAACGCAGTGAACTCGGATGAACTCAAACGAAGTTTCCAGAAGGGACAGCGGCCCACTGACTGGCGTCTTCCTCTTGTCTGTACTTCATTTCCAACATGTGCGGTTTGGAAACACACACACCCTTCGCCTGGCCAATCTGAGACAGACATACGCAAAAAGGTGATGACATACCAAGATGATGGCCGCCACAGGTCCCAGAAAGCTCCAGATGAACCCGTTGTCGGGACTGAGCCAGCAGCTGCGGAGAGAAAGACAGAGAGAACTTGGGGTGGATCCTGGATGGTCCCAAGACACGTTTCGTCTGCGACTTGGGTTCCAGAATGAGCCATTAGCTGTGTGCTCTGAGTACGAGTGTCTTAGGTGAGCTAGCCTGACTCTCGCCTCCTTCACACACACTTGGGAACCCTGCCTTGAGTTCGTATCTGTGACATTTTCTGTGAATCATCAACAGGGACGTGTTGAAGTCCGGATAAAGTTGGGGCAGCATTGACACAAGATTCCGGCCTGGAACCTCCCCGTGCGTGGACACAGGTGGTCTGGTTCTTTACGTAAGCGTGGCCGTTTAATGGTCGCCATGAGGAGACCTGTGGCCATGCGTCAGCCAGTACCGCGTCCGCACGCTACAGGGCAGCGTGGTCTGTCTTCCGTCACGGCTTGGGTTTATGGCAACGACAGGACTGCACTCTCAGGGGTCTTAGGAGGTGAGGACCTGGCCCTCCCCGAGTGTACACAGACGCACGTCATGCTTACTGAGTGTAGGTCCCGTAGTTTTCGTATCCGGCACTCGCACATACGATGACGATGACAGCGGGGACCCCGTAGCCCAGCGGGTACATGAAGCGCTTCCGGAACCTGCTGGCGCTGGTGTAGTTGGCCACCTGGAGGTTCCTGACGGTGAGGAACAGCCGCAGCCCCTCGAGCAGCATCCAGACGAAGGCGGCCAGGTACAGGAAGTGCAGGACGGCCGCCACGATGGAGCACAGCACCTGCGGGGGGCGGAGCGGGGGGTCAGTGTCCACCGAGCAGGACCCACCCACCAGTCCATGCCCGCCACACCCTCAGCCTCACACACGGCACAAGTCCCGTCACCACACCAGAACCCTGCCTGGTATTCCAGGCCCCTCCCCAGCTGTTGAAGTATTTGACGGAGTGAACCAGCAGATGAAAACCATCCATCTTAGGTAAGTTGAAACGTATCAAAACAGGTGGGTGGTAGCTCTGATTTGGAAAACATCTGGGTTATCCCCCTCAGGAGAGCAACTTTCTGCGGGAAGCCCCGGTTGCAGTCCCAGCCAGGATTTAGCAACGCCCCTCCTCTCTTTCTCTTCTTGAAGTTTACATCTTAAGCGTGGGCCCGGCACGGTAGCCTAGCAGCTAAAGTCCTCGGCTTGCATGACCGTGACAGTGAGAGAGAACGTGTTCCCATCACCCACCTGGGGCTCAGTTCTTCGGATGCCCGTGAGGAAGAGGAAGTGTGCCAGGAACAGGCAGAGCGTGAGCTGCAAGTGGATGGAGGTGCCGGTGCTGCGGAGAGCCGGGCACAGCAGGAAGGTGAGGGCCGCCAGGAAGAGGCAGAGCAGGGAGACGCCCAGCCCCACGTAGGTGACCGCATTAAGCACAGGGTCCTCCTGCAGGCCCCAAAGAGAAGAAAAGCCAGTTAGAGCATCCGCATCGACGGCCGTGTTCCCGACCGACCGCTGAAGGCTTCCCGTGGTCCAGCGCCGGGCCCAGGATCCTCATCCCTCAGCGCCTTCAGGATGGGGAGCAGGGCGCTGATGACAGCATGAAACACCCAGGCCTGCCGGGATGGAGGAACTTCCCACCAGACACCATATCCAAAAATGTAAACAGGTGAAATTCATTTGATCGTATGTTTCATTCCACCCGATGACGTTTTGGGTGTGTGTATAATCCGTGAAAACAATGTAAAAAAAATGTAATTGAGATAATAATGTAAAAAAATAATGCAGAAACAGTGTGAAATATTCAACACTATTTATTTTCATAATTCAAGCTGTGAAATGGATGTCTGTTTCACACGGAACAGCACACCCCAGCTGATGTGCCCCGGCCATTGTGGCCACTTGGGGAGTGAACCAGCAGATGGAAGATGTATTTCTCAGAAGAGGCAGGATGGGGGCCTGGGCACTCGGGCCCTTTTCTGCTGCCTCGCCAGCTGCATTCTCAGGTAGCTGGATTGGAAGTGGGGCACCTGGGATTTGAACCGATGCCCATGGGAGATCCCAACATCACGAGCAGAGGCTTAACCTGCTGTGCCACTTTGCCTGCAGCCTGAGTTCTTAATTTTTTCTGTTATGGCTTTTAATTGGTTGGGACGATATTTCTGCCAGCTCTGCTTTTAGACCAGAGATGGTCTCCCTAAGAGACTGTTGAATTGATCTGAACAATAAGACGCTGGACTCGATGCATGGTACATGCTTGCGATGAAAGCAGCATGACTGGATTTGAACTGTAATACTGCAATAAGGGAGGGCACGGGGGAATCTCAGAGCCTACGAAACGATGTCGTAAAATGAAATGTAACAATAATAAAAAGCCACAATGGCAACCAAAAAAAAAAAATTAGGACGATAGGGAGATGGATTGGAAGTAACGCAGCCAGGACTCAAACTCGTGTCCAGGTGGACGCTGGCATCTCATGTGGTTGCTTAAGCCGCTGTATCCATCCAGGGTCCCCACATGGGGTGGAAGGAGCCCAATGAGTGGCCATCGCTGGCTGCCCCTTGGGGTCTGCCTGCATCGGCACAGGCTCGCGGCAGGAGCAGCCCGGGCAGTAAGCATGGGGTGTGACGCCTTTGCCCACCTCCCCATCCTCCATCCGTCCTTGAGTCTGCATACCTTGGGCGTCAGAGCCATGAGCACAGCAAAGCTCGACAGGTGGGAGCAGCCGCACACGGTGTGGGTCTCGTTGCTATAGACGTGTGAGCAGCCCTCGGTCGACCAGCTTCCTCCCTCCGCTGAGACCGCCCAGTAGACACAGAAATACTTCTTGTTTGCACCGCCGTCAGTCTGTCAAAAGAACCGCGCAAAAGCAGGTGTCTTCACGGGCTTACCAGTTCAGCTTCATTGCTAGTCCCATAGCACCTTGAGTTGCGCGCTGGGCCTAGGGCAACATCTGGGGCAGACGGTTTCCCAGCACACCACACCTGCTATGGGATTTCCCCCCCACATGGGCGTCTCAGGTCCTTGGGGACTGTCCCTTCTGGCCTGCCACACCCCAGTGGCTGCTGGCAGAAGCTACAGGATAACCCTGCACCACCAGCCCCCTTCCCTGGCCTCTCTCCTTTATAGAATCCCAATGGCATTGTTGGGTCTGCCCGGCCTTCTTCCTGCTCCCCTTTTTGCTACACTGTATAAGCCGTAACTCTTTGAAATAAATGGACATTCCCTCATCAGATTTGTCTCCACTGTCTCACCCCTGGGTGGTCTCCAGGCCTACTGGACAGAAGCCCCCAAGTCCCCAGGCCACCCAGCACGTGGGAGGGGACGTGGCATCACCTCTCTTCCCAGCTCACAGGTGGACGCAGGAAGCTGCCCACACACCTTCTGGGGTGCGACAGCCTTCAGCTTTGCTCACCCGAGTATGTTGAAAAGTCAGGGACATGGGCTCATGCAGCTGGAGGGAGTGGCTCAAGCCGACGGTGCCGCTCACGATGCGGGAGCTGAGCTGCAGTCCCCGCATCCCTCTCCTCTGACTGAAGAAGGACGCATTCAGAACGTCCCCCAGAGACTGGTGAGTGATGAGGGCAACCACACTGCTGCCTGGGCAGACAGAACAGAGGGGCTGTCAGAGCTGTGGGGGCTTTGGGGGCATCTGAGCCACAGGGACCTGGTACATCCCTGTCTCGGGCAGTGCGCCACTCAGGTGCCATTGCCCTTGGGTAGTGGATGGGCAGCTGCTTTGCCTGGCCATGAAGATATCTGCGTCCCTCCTTAGAGGACCCGGGTTCGATGCCTGATTCTGGCTCTTGGCTCAGCCTCCTGCCATTAGACAATGGGAAAGGGCAGTGGAGACTCCTGGCGTGAGGTGGAAGTGAAGTAAGGGGCTTTATTCTGGTTAAGTTGTACTGTGTGACTTGAAATCGTGTGTTAAGTAATAGGTGAATAGTATTAAGGAATAGTTTATAACAAGTAAACATCTAGTCGCACAGAGAATAAAGTTAAGTTAGTGATAAGGTGGTAGCAAAAATGTGTGCGTGTTAAGTGATAGTATTAGGTAATTAAAGAAATTAAGGTTAAGAGATAGTATTAAATGGGTAAGTGGCAAGAAGGCAATTAAATCATATGTTGTGCTAATAATATTGAGTGATTCAATGCTAATCTAACTGCTGATTTTGCCTTCTGTGATAAGTGCTCAACTTACTGTGTAGGGAACGAAGGCAGAGCCATGACAGGCTGTGGGACAGCCTAGAAGTTTCTGTTTTCTAGAACTCATGTGACCACTGTCCAGGAAGAGGGTTGTCACCCACCCTAGGCAGAGCCAACCAATCAGGAGTGACCTGGAAGGGCTCTGGTTAACAGGTGGCCCAGGATTGACCAGTCCTAAATCCCAGCTGTGTCCGTTCACACAAGTTGTCACCTACTGATGGAGTTTAGCATTGTATGACAAAAGCCCTACACAAGCTATGTAAGAGTGGTGGGCGGGGTCCTTGTCAAGACTCCCACTGCGTTGGATGAGACTTGGACCCCAGCTCGAGTGAGCAATAAAGTCTCTTTGCTTGTGCATTGCTGCGTGTGGAGACTGTTTCACGGCTGGGGACAGATTCCGGACCTGACACTGGCACCCCCGTGGGATGAACAAGGATGGTGCCCCAGGCTCCCAGCTTTGGTGTTGTGGGCACTGGTGAGCAATCCAACAGACAGGCTCTTCATTTCCTGCCCTAGTTCTAAGAAAATACGATGTTTTAAAAATCAACTCATTTTGGGCCTGGCTGCATAGCCTACTGGCTAAATCCTTGCCTTGCATATGCCTGGAAACCAGATGGATGCCAGTTGGGATTTGGCTGCTCTATTTCCCACTCAGCTTCCTGCTTGTGGCTTGGGAAAGTAGTAAGGACAGTCTAAAGCCTTGGGACCCTGCACTTGTGTGGGAGACCCGGAAGAAGCTCCTGGCTCCTGGCTTCAGAGGGGCTCAGCTCTGGCTGTTGTGGCCACTTGGCGAGTAAACCAATAAACAGAAGATCTTTCTCTCTGTATCTCTTTCTCTCTGTAAATCCACCTTTCCAATAAAAATAAATACATCTTTTTTTTTTAAAAAAATCAACTCATTTTTCAGTCCCTCCCCCCCTGCTCTCCCACAGCACAGCTTTGAATAAAGAAGAATATTCCAGATTGGAAATATAAGAGGTCAGGGGATGGGATATTCCCGGGACTTTCCTGTCCACAGACAAGGTCTAAGCACATCATGGAACATACGTTACACCTGTTCCTCAAAGCAGACAAGAGCCTGGATGACAAATTGCTAAATTCATAGGCTGTATCCCAGGAGAAAGACTTTGCAAATCTGTGCGGGTCTCAACCCCCTCCCCTCCCACTGCCCAGGCCCATCCCCTGGAAGGGGAACAGTGGGAACCTAGACTTTGAGTCGCAAGGCTTGGGCGGAGACACCGTACCTCCTGAGGTTTGGAAGGCGCTGCAAGAGATGAGCATCGTGTTGTTTCCGGCTTCCAGGAGAATCTGCTCGCTCTCCTCGTGGCACTTCTTCGATTCATAGACTAGAAACATCAAGCAAGGGAGTCGCAGGGCAGCGGCCAGAGAGGGAGCCTGGGACACCCGCATGGCCTGCAGGCAGTGCCGGCGTGAGGCTCTACTCCCTGCTCACTCACATCCCAGGAGACAGCAGGGGATGCAACAGGTGCATGGGTCCCAGCCGGAGCTCCCAGCTCAGCCCGGGCTGTGGCAAGCATTTGAGAAACGAACCAGTGGACAGAGAAAACTTCCTGTCTCTCTCGCTCCTTCTGCCTGCCTTTCAAGTTCATTCATCAAGAAGGAGTTGGCATCGTGCAACACGGCTGAATAGCGAAGTGGCATGCTGATGCTGGCCACGGGAAGACAGAGGGTTGTGTGTGTGGAACGGGGGAAGTTTGCAATGGACAGTCTACAGAAAGGAGAGACTGTGGGACAGCGCGGACAGTACGGACTTGTCCTGGTGCTGACTGACTCCCGCTGCCAGGGCAGGAGAAGATGCCATTTCCTGAGAGTAGGGGATGTCATTTTCACACACACACACACACACACACACACACACACACACACACACACACACGGGATAAGTCCACAGTTCCCACCCACTGGGAGTCTGGCCCTGGAGAGTTGGTGAGGGGCTGGGCACCCCCTCAGAACTGTGAAGGGCTCCGCTTTCTGCCCGACCACGACCATCCATCACAGTCACCCAGAATCAAACTACCAAGGCAGAACACCCACAGGCGCCTGGCTGGCAGGCTGACTGGCTCTGGGAACATCTGTGCTCTTTCTGTGGGCAGAGCTGGGTCAGGGGCTGAGAGTGGCTCCCTGGTACTCCCCGCTGCCATCACTGCACAGTAGGGCGTGGAGTGTGGCCGGGGCTGTGGGCAGTTCTGACTTTAGAGTCCCAGAGTTCCCTACGTGCCTGGGGAGAGGGCGTGGCACTGAGGACTACACAGATCCTGTGTGCGGCTCAGGTCTCTGCAGTGGTTGGGGTGCTCAGTCACTAATGAGGGGGCTAACTCCGGGCACTGACCACCCAATCAGGAAGGCGGGGAGGCTGTGATGACAGCAGCTGATGGGGTCCTGCCCTCATCGTTGCTGACAGCAGAGTCACCCTGGCAACCTTGGGTGTTACCCTGGATTGTTGCCCCACTCTCAAGCAGCTGGCTTGAGCTCCCTGGCCCTGCCCAGCTGGAGGAACAGGCACTCCACCAAGCCACAGAAGCAACAGTTCAACGCTGAAAGTTATCAGGGAGGAAACCCAGCAGAAGAGTCTATCAATGCCTAAAACAATAAATGTACAGACCCAAGACACGTGACCAGATAGACTCCCCCAAAAGGCACATGCCAACATGTCAGCATGAAACGGAGGAAGAGGAGGTTGACAAAATGCCTGGAAAGGCATTCAAAAGAACAAGATGGCTTTCAAAGGAGAGAAACAAAAAGGCGAACATGTGAGAAACACACTTAATAAATAAGCCCACGAGGTCACGTGCTGGCGGGACCCAGAGCGCTTGCTGGTCTACCCCTAATGCTGAGCTGACCACACTCCTGCACACATCGCTGCACCAGAAGGAATCAGAAACAGAGAAATCTGCCTTCCTCCCTTGGATGTGTATGTGACGATATCATGGATTGCCACTATGGATGCCTGGGGCGAACCCAGACCCATGAGCCCGAGGAGTCCGTCGGCGTCTCACCTATTCCAAGCGAGGGCTTTTCACCCTTGTGTGGAGAAGCAAGGCTTTCATTCCACACGGCCAGCTCCACTTGCTGAAGTATCTGCGTTGCAGTCCTAGCAACCTGCTGTTTGTTCATGTTTCTGTTCAGATTTTTCTGCAAACAAACAAAACATCAGGTCCACTCTCAATGAAACCCAAGCAGGAAGATGCTCACAGGAGCCGAGTGAGCCCCAAGAGGCAACAGCGTCCATGCAGCTGCTGCTAGAGGGGGCGGAGAAGGATGTCTCAGCTAAGCACCGAACACAGGATCGTGTTCTTGAACTTGACACCTGCCACTGGGGCATTCTTAGCTGTTGGGGGTCACCCTGTTAACTCTAGGATGTTGAGTGATACCCCTTGTCTCCCCTACACTGGGTACCATCCGCACATCCACCAAAGAAATAGCATGTGACAGAGTGTCCCCAGACACTGCCAAGCAGCCCCTGAAACACACAGCACCAAATTTCCCCCGATGAGAACGGTTCCCGTTGAGAAAGTCATTGGAGTGGCTTTAGCATTTGAGCAGGAGCCTGACATGGCCAGATCAACCCGCTCTTCCCCAAGCCCAGGCCACATGCAACTCACCCAGACATTCCCTGGCGACTCCATCTTCCGATTCCTGTCCTTTGGGGGAGCAAAAATATCCGTTCCTTGGGATACAAGAGAGAGCACACTGTGACTCCTACTGCTTTCCCGGTTGGGTTCTTTGCCTGACGTTCTGTACCCATGTGAATCCCCAAGAAGGTCCAAATGTGTTCTGCCATAGGATTGTTTAGGGAAATGGTTGTAGGGATGTTGTAAAACCAAGTGGATATAGGTTGGCTAAAGGGTTCAAGGGCATTCTTTTGGGGAGCTGTGTAACCTCCCCTGTCTACTGATTCCTGGGCCCAGGGACAGCTTTATAATGAACAGCTTACATCACTGCTAATGCCAAGTGAGCAGAACTTCTGATTCATTCACACCCTCTAGGCTCAGGTGGTCGATGTGATGGAGCAATAGAGAACAGCCCATATCGGACCACTGAGAGCTTCCTCCCCCCAGCCACCAGCAAGGGACCAAGCACTGGGATCCATGAGCTTCAAAGGGTCTGAGTCCTACCAGCAACGGAGTGTGTGGGCTCGGAAGAAAATCCTGCTTCTGTTGGGTCTTCATAGGAAACCGTTCCCCGGGGCGAAATCATTTGCCAGGGCCACACTGTGATTGCAGTTATGGGAAACCCAGAGTCAGATCCCGGAAGTCATGCCTGAACTCCTCGCCCACCACAGAGAGGAGATAGTAAATACACACTGTTTCAAGCCACTCCATTCTGAATTAACTTGGTACTCAACACTATGTAACTCTTAAAACAGGTGTAGTGTAACTAACTGTTCTACAGGTAAAACACATGGAAGCTGGTACCTGGAAGAGCCAAAACTGCCATCCAGTATACTTGACGCAAACAAAACAAAACAAAATCAGGTAACCAAGTAGATATTAAGCAGACCAATAAATGTTGTGGCTGTAGGGAGGGCCAGGCTTCTTATTGTTGCAGACTGGAGTTATGAATAAGGAAAGAGCATGCATGGTAGCCAAAGGTCCTTGCTTTGCCGGTTCATGTCTGGTTCATATCCTGGTGGCCCTGCTTCCCATCCAGCTCCCTGCTTGTGGGCTGGGAAAGCAGTCTAGGAAGACCCATAGCCTTACAACCCTGCACCCACGGGGGAGACCCAAAAGAGGTTCTTGGCTCCTGGCTTTGGATCAGCTCAGCTCCAACCGTTGCAGCCGCTTGGTGAACAAATCAGCAGCAGAAGATCTTCCTCTCTGTCTCTCCTCCTCTCTCTGTGTATCTGACTTTCCAATAAAAATGAACTTAAATAATCAATAAGGAAAGAGAGAAGGTAGGACAGACCTTGGTGTTGGGCTGGACCCACCGTCAGCAGTCGGAGCTCAGACACGGAGAGATACAGAAGAATGGGGGATTGGACAGAGATGAACAGTCAGAGGGAGCGAAAAGAGATGGACTCAAAGAAATTGAATTTAAGGTAAATGAACGATAAAGAAGTGGAACAGCTCAGACCAAATAAATAAATAAATAAATAAAATAAAAGATGTTCTTTTGAAACTCCAAGGAAGAGAATCTACAGAAACATCTTGAGCATCAACAGAGCGACAGTCATTGATGACGCAGGCTGGAGGCATATCCTGGAAAACACCACCAAGGGCACCCCAGGGCTGGAGGACAAGTGTTGGCACGGAGCTGGGGTCTCTCATCCCCAAACTGGCAGGACTCTCAGCGACCCCCTCCCCCCTCCTCATGTTTGGAAGGCAATGAGAGGAGCTCTTACTGAAACAATCTGGATGGTCTTCGGTAAAGACGTGAGCCAACAAGTTCAGCAAGGAGGGGCTGACCACACTGCAGCTGCGGATGTAATATCCTGTCCCATTTCTGCAGATCGCAATCGGATAGCGCTTTACTGGCCCGGTCGGACACTCGTCAGTATCTACAATCAAGAGCAAATCAGTTGCAGCAAAATGGTCCCAACTGGTGACCATGGTGCTCAATGAAATACGCCAATCCCCCAAAGACAAATACCACCACCCCCTCCTATATAAGGCAACCTTCCTGCAAAATACAAGATCGTCAGATATACAGATAAACGTGTATAAACCTATATTCGTCCGGAGGAGCTGTGTATGGAAGACTAGCATCCCAAGAAGGAAAGCTATGTTGCAGTATGCATCCCTACTCCCTAATAAAAGATGAACTCTTAAATGTATCTTGACGATAGGATGCGGGACTCCCTGCCATTGTCTATACTTGTGATGTCAGGGTAGACTTAAACAGCACGATGATGGACTTGGGACCATTGCTGAAGGACTGCTGTAATAATGTGGGGGACATCAGTGAGGAGGAGGAGGCAGTGGAAGAAGCTGGAAGGAGAAATCCCTGAGCCTGTGGAAATGCATCGTGAAAAATTCTTAATTTTTTTTTTAAAAAGAGAAAATCGTTTCCCCTCCCCCAGGGTTTTGATATATCTCCTCCCCCCTAGGATCACTATTGCCAAACACTGTGCACAGGATCCGAGTTGATAGATCAGAATTGGAGGTCAGGCAGGGTTACCCCCAACTCGCTCGCTCTGCAGCACTTGGGAGCAAGAGCGCCTGAACCCACAGCTCGTGCTCCGGCAGCTTGCCTGCTGAGGAAGGAGCTGTGAATTTGGTCTGGGCTACAGGTTGACACGGGCTTGGGTAGATAAGACACGGAGCAGAAGAGCTACCACGCATGAGTGATGGAATTGAGACCCCACTCCACCCCCCCAAGTGTCCTTACCTTCACATCTCTCATGGGACTTCACAAACGTGGGCTGGAACCCGTCCTCGCAAGTGCAATGGGTACTGTTGTAGCATCGGGCATTTTCAGGGCACGCAGGACACTGAGCTGCAGGGAACACAGAAGACCATCACTCACCAGCTCACCCATTTATTCCAGAGGTGTTTCTCGAACGTCTACAGTGTCCCAGACGCAACAGAAGAGCCTCCAGCGAACAGTTCCGGGAGTGTCTCTTTTGCACCTTTCCGAAGCTGGATTCAGATGTTCAGAACACTTCCTCCCAGCCCACCTCTGCCACCCACACACATCTCGCCTGAAAGCTGAGTTTCCAACAGCCAGGACCTGTACCCGACAGCCTGCTCTGGGCATCAGATCCTATTCGCCCACACCGCACGTTGGCGAAGGATGCGCTCTGCCTGAAGGACAGCCTGCCCGGCACTCAGTGACTGACACCACTTCATCAGTGTTCAAGGAAACATGTCAAAGTGATTCCACTCTGACGAAGCACCTCAAGCAGTCAAGTTCCTAGACTGGAGAACCAAGACTCCCCCTGGCTGGGGTTGGGGAGTTGGGGTGAGTGTGTAGCAGGCAGGTGTGGGTGAGGTTTCCATTTTGAAACATAGACACAGTCTGGAGACGAACTCGTGTAACAAGCGTGTAACAATGTGAGCAGAGCTCAAATGGATACACTTGACCTTGGCTCAGAGGCACATTTTGGTGTCATGCATATTTCTCCGCGACTTGTGATGATAACAATAAAACAACTTCCTTATCTGTGTAGAGAGCCAACTGTAAACCACGTCTAATAGGTCCCACAGAGGTGCCCGCCTGTGAGGTAACAGGTCCTATACTAACTCCACCACTCCCTCCATCCTTTCCCATTTCCAGTAGCTGCTTCCTGGGGCCCCCTGCACCCCAAGACTTGCTCTCAAGTCCTTATCTAAGGCTAGCTTCTAGGGCAACCCAACTCAAAACGAAGCATTTCCTAGAATGACTTAAAGCCCCGTGTTGCGGGACAGGGGTTAGCATCTGGGCTCAGCATCTACCAAGTGATGCTTGCGCCACCTTGCCACCTAGAACCTTCCACCAGCAGCTTTGCCAGAGGACCATAGTCAAGTGGGGAGCATGCTAGTACTTCCTTTCTAGTGATGTCCTGGGCACTGAATGAAGCCAGCTGTGTAATTTGCCAAGAAAAGACAGGTGATGGTAATGATGGGGGGAGAGGCATCAGTTCTTGGCCATCTCCAGGGAGTTAGAAACAAAATCCCAGGACCCCCTGTGAATGCGACCCCTCCCCTTCCATGAGGGAAGATTCCAGATGCCAATTACCTTTCTTTGGGCATAAACTCACCTCCAGAGTTCTTTATCCCTGATATGGACAAAGTCAGCAGGACACCCAGGGCTGTAACAGAAACAGAAGCGGGTGAGGCAGCCGTGCTTCATCAAGTCGCCTGGTAACTTCCACGTTTGTGGTCACAGTGAGCTTGTGGGGGACAGTGTGTCCCAATCAGGGGGAACCCCCCTGCTAAGCCAGCAGTTCCTACGAGTCCAGAACTAACAACGCACGTTTGGTCTCCTTTGGAAGCTCCTCAGCGGCTCTCTATCAATCCAGACCTCAAGCCCTGCCCTGGGCAATAGAAATCGCAAAGAAACCACATAGGTTTTCTTCAAGTGTCAGGCAACCACACGTTTACAAAGCTGTTAATTTCAAGAATAGATTATATGTCACCCAATATGGCCAAGAGGCCATTATTTTAATAACTAACCCATCTAGATCATTAATAATCCTAGTTGTACTCACAACACACCTCCATTTATAATAACTGCATTGTCTTTGATTTAAACAGACACAGAGATAGGTGTGGCAGGCCAGGCAGAGAGAAGCTCAGAGCTTCCCATCAGTCAGTCCATTCTTCAAATTCTCCCAGTATCCCCCTCGACTTGACCAGCAGGAAGCCAGGAGCTTAGGAGCTTGGAGCCTCATCCTGGTTTTCCATGAGGCCATCCCCTGCCACTGTCCCCAGATGTGCAGCCGCAGAGAGCTGCAGAAAAGGTCAAGCACCTCAACGTGCAATGCAGATACTCCAAAGGGTGGCTCCGCTGCTGGGCCGCACACCCACCCCTAGATTGGTCACATTTTGAGTAGTCTGTGGCCACACATGGCTGGCGCTGTGGTATTGGACAACAGAGGTTTAATCCATGGTCGTCCAGGCTTTCTCTCAGATGGGAGGATGCCTGAACGAGAATCATGTCAGGCTACCACTGCGGGACAGCTGGACTGGAGAAGGACGCTTGGAGAGCGGTTTGTTTCTGCCACCTTGTGGTTGGGGAGACCTCCCAGCTAGCCTTCCATCCTTTGCTTGTACCTGCCTCCTCCCCTAAGAGATGCTAAAAGCTCAGAGCATAACAGAATAAAGCTACGGCCTGGTCTGCTGGTGACCACTCAGGAGCAGCCAGAGATGCGTCCCCTTAGTCTGCACCTGTCAGTGAGTGTGCGATGTGTCCCCCGCAAAGAGGACATTCTTTTCTTCTGTCACGGTGGAGGGCAGGGCAAAAATGTTGGGGAGACACCCACTGTTTTGGAAGAGCCCCCAGCAGGACTGAGCTCTCATGATTCATAGGGGCAACCCCTCCTTCACTCGCTCTTGAATCAGCCCTGCCTGTGAGACACCTCCACGCCTTCCTTGCATTTCCAGGGCAGTGTTCCCAAATAGCTCAATGTCCACACCTGTCCTGACCTCCATGGGGTTTCAGAGACGGCAAGGAGGATTCAGAAAGAACAGGTGCACACAGTTAACCCATCAAGACCATGTCACGGAAGGCCAGCATCTCAGGGATGAGGAGAGAAGGGGGGATGCGTGGCTGCACTCACCTGAGGCCCATGACAGGCAGCTGCCGCTCATAGCACAGAGGTACCGAGACAACAGGGGGAGAATCTCAGGCAGGTGATAGCCAACGTTCCTGGAATAAACAAGGATTGTAAGAACCAACTCCGGGGATGGACAGGGGGGCGGCTGGTCTCAGAGCTTATCAAAGCCATTCCCCATCCGCCTTTGTTTAGAACAAGTGATGATTCCGCTTTACACTCAGCTCCCTGTTGAAGTGCACCGTGGGAAGTGGCTGGAATCAAGTCCTTGGGGTTCTCACGCCCACGCAGGAGACCTGGGTGGGGTTGGAGCTTGTGAGGCATTTGGGGAAGTGAATCGACAGATGGAAGATGTTGATGTGGCTCCTTCTCTCTCTCCCTCTCTGCCAGTTTATCTTTCAAAGCAGGGAGGGTGCGAGGGAAGTGACGCCATGTGACTCCTCTTGATTCAAACTCCCACAAGGTGGGCCCTTTTGTTTGACAGCTCCCCATAACCTAACGCCCTGCTTCCGTGAATTTAACTTCTCCCTTTGCCCCAAAGAATAAAAATCCAAGGGGTAAAAAAAAAAAAAAAAAAAAAAAAAATCTAGAGAAATCTAGATTAAAAGAGCCCATTAAACAAATCAAACCAAATCATGTTTCAAAGATCCCACGGTTGAAGATTGTCTAATTTCCAAAAATACGATCATTTGTCCTTGGTCCATCTAGGCTACTGTGCCCAAAGGAAGCTGTTAGTATATTAAAGTGATTATATTTAGAGAGGACTCCAGGACGGGTGTGTAGCCTAGCAGTTAGCACAACAGCACCCCCAGCAGAGGACCTGGGTTCAAAACCCGGCTCCGGCTTCTGACTCCTGGGGCACAGCAGAGATGGCTCAAGTGGTTGGGGTCCCCACCAGCCACACAGGACCCCTGGGCTGAATTCTCACAGCCCTGGCCATCCCGTGTACTTGGGGGTGACCTAGCAGATGGGGTTGGCTGCTCTCTCTTCCTCTTCTGTCTCCCAAATATTTTAAACAGGGACGGGAAAGGCCAAGTCCGGACATATACTATTATGAAAATAACTGAATAGCAAAGGGGAAGTATATGTGATGACACTTGCAACATTTATGTAAAACAGACGAGGATAAGAAGAAGGTTGGCATACCCCATCGCATTCAAAATAGCTACATACATATTATAAATACACTTCCATAACAAGGCACCAACCTCCGTTAGCGTGCCTTATAGAAGGTCTTCAAAAAGTTAACAGAACCCCTATTCAAAAAAAAAAAAAAAAAAAAAAACAACTAGGGCCCGGCGCGGTGGCGCAGTGGTTTAAAGTCCTCGCCTTGCACGCCCGGGATCCCATATGGGCGCCGGTTCTAATCCCGGCAGCCCCGCTTCCCTTCCAGCTCCCTGCCTGTGGCCCGGGAAAGCAGTGGAGGACGGCCCAAAGCTTTGGGACCCTGCACCTGCGTGGGAGACCCGGAAGAGGCTCCTGGCTTCGGATCGGCATAGCATCGGCCGTTGCGCTCACTTGGGGAGTGAATCATGGGACGGAAGATCTTCCTCTCTGTCTCTCCTCTCTGTATATCCGCCTTTTCAATAAAAAAAAAATTAATAATAAAAATAAATCTTTAAAAAAAAAACTATGTGTAGATTTCAAGTTTAATATACAAAAAAAAATTGTACATAGTGTCGAGTTATAAGCTGAAATAGACAGACACGCCATACAGTGTCCAACACAGATATACACACCTGTCTCCTCAAATATTTACAGAAAAAAAAAAAATTGGGACCTGCACCGTGGCATGGTGGATTAAACCTCTGCTTGCAATGCTGGCATCCCACATGGGCGCTGCTGGCTCATGTCCCGGTAGCCCCACTTCCCATGCAGCTCCCTCCCTGTGGCCTGGGAAAGCAGATGAAGATGACCCAAAGCTTTGGGACCCTGCACCTGTGTGGGAGACCCGGAAGAAGCTCCAGGCTCTTGACTTTGGCCTAACCCTGGCCTAACCCTGGCTGTTGCTGCTCCTTGGGGAGTGAACCAGCAGATGGAAGCTCTCTCTCTCTCTCTCTTTCAAACCAACAAATAAAACTGATATAAAAACACACACTGCCCATCAGCGACCTGTTATCTCGATTCTCCTGCTGGAAGTTACCCCTTTGCGAGCGTGGGAAGCTGCATCAGGAGCCGCCCACCACTTGCTACACTGCAGCCTCTCCCACGGTACTCCGCCCGCACCCAAGCAGAAGTGAGAGCAGGATGAAGGGGCTCCCACGCCGGGACCCCCAAAGCAAGAGACACGGCGAGCTCTCCCGCGACGCGTTTCCAGAGAGCCCTTCCTTTGTGTAGACACGGCATCTCCAGCGAAGCATGTGCCCGTGGTCCGTGAGAAGCCCCGGGGCCCGGTGCCCACTTACCCTGCAAGGATGGGAAGGACTTGCTGCTGGCGCCTTCTGCCAGCTGCTCGCAGCTCGCCCGAGAGGAAGTGTCTCGCTGCTTATCTTGAGTCCTGGGGTTTCTCAAGCAGTGTGGCGGTGGGCGGAGAGAGAGAGAAGGCTGCACTGGGGGGTACGTTGGGATTCTGGGGAGGGAGGAGGAGATTTGCCTACCCACCAGGCCGCCCATCCGTTCCCCTTTCTGTGAAACAACACCCATAGGGCAGTCCCTGGGTGGGGACCCCTATGAGAGGCACCTCTAAAAGATGGAACTTGGCCATGGTGATGTTGGGGTGTTGGGGGAGAGAGGCCAGGCCGCAGGACGTGGCACCAACGTCCGTCTCCCCACTGAAACAAATGCCAAACGTCGCCAGACGAAACCCAAGTCCGTATGAGGACACCACTGCCCACCCCCTTGGCAAATCCCCCCAACTTGCCTATTTCCTAATCGGAAGCGAAGCCCGCCCTGCGTAATTACACTCATCGATTCGGCTGGTGGAATGATGTGATCTGTCTGGTTGGAAGTTGATCCGTTCTGGATTACAGACTCAGCAAATTCAGCCCCCCTCTGACCAACACCCCCTAGCTCAGCAACTGCCAGCATACGCATCATGAACAATTTCTATTTTTAAAAAATTTAAATTATTACATAGATGATTGTTGTGTTAAGGGTCAAGGACTACAGGAAAGTGGGTGAGATCATTGCTTCCACATTCTTTTTTCTTTCCCCTTCCTGCCTCTGGGGGGAGAGGGGAGACAAGGGGAGAAGCCACACCCAGCCTCCCAAACACCTCTGCACCCTGGGATGGAGGACAGACACCCGACGCCACCCCCCGGTCCTCGATATGGGCCATGCTCCAAGGGTCCTGCTCAAGAGGTTTTGATAGTTCCACAGTTGTGCATTCCTGCCGACCTCGCCACTCCAAGCACGATGAAATCTTACCAGAACCCACTGATTGACATAGTTCACCTTAGCGTCTCCGTTTGCCCAGATATTTACCGTGGGAGTTTTGTTCAGTGTGTTCTGTCTTCTGTCCTCATGGTCCCAGGTGTCCCCCACAGGCTCCAATGGGCTGTCGTATTCCCCATGTGCACCTGGATATGCTGTCCACTGCTCCGTCTAAGCCACTGAGGAAGCCCAGCTCTGACACATGCACTCCGCGGTCAGACCATGGACCCTGCAATTCTCTTCACGGTTGGGGTCCTGAGTCTAGCGATTCGGTTGGGGGGATCCCCATAAAAACTTCATCGGAGGCGATTCCACAGCTGATTCTTCTGTGTGCATGCCAGTACAGGGTCCGGCACATTCTGTCGCACGCACTGATGGTTGCAATTTCTGGGTGTATTCTGTCTCCACCCATGTCTTCTTTGTAAATCAATGAGTGTCGGAGCCCATCCCAGTCCTGCCCAATGCACACTTGGCCCTCACACACACCGGTGGGAGCTGCAGCCTAGTTGGAGCAACCCACAATAACCCCCACCAGGCCCGCTCCCAGCCCTAGTTCCCGTGCTTGCCAGTATGTACAGCAGACTGATCCAGTCTGTCGCCCATCCCATTCAGCTCTCATATATGTCAATGGGCACTGAAGCCTAGTTCAACTCAACCAGCCCCACTCTCCAACCCACACACCTGCTGGTGGGTGCCGTTCTCTGTCTAGCCAAGCCTGTCCTCAGTCCTTGTTCTCATGTTCACCAGTCAGAGTGGCAACCCAACTGGGAGGTGCCTACTGTTTCCTTATTGGGGCCCCCACTCCTGGAGCTTGCATTCTCCAAGTAATTCTGCAGTTTAATTTGACAAAATTTACACACCCCCCCCACCCCATGCCAGCATCCTCCAGCTGATGCTGTGACAAAGTTCAACCAACTCACACCCACTCTGGCTTGTGTATGCACCAGCAGTGTATGCCTGGCTTTCCCCTGATTCAGCCCACATGAGGCCAACAGGTATTGTGGCCCTGCCCAGCCTGGTCTGTCCCCATCCCAGCTCTCACATTCTCCAGTGGGAGCGGTGGTCCAACAGGGGAGCCACACACAGCCCCCCCTACAGGGCTCGCCCCCTCCCCCATGGCTCTCATGTATGTTAGTTAGGTGCTGTGTTCAAGTCTGGCGTGGCCCACCTCACCTCGGCATTTTTCAGTGGGTGCTGTAGCCTGGCCGGACCCGGTCCACCCTCAATTCCAGCTGACGCTGGTGGGGGCTGCAATCTAGCTCAGTCCAGCCAGCCCCCAGTCCTGGTCCTCATGTGAACTAGCTTGGTGTTGTGAGCCAGCCCTGCCCAACCCACATTCCATTCTGGTGCTTAGATTCATCAGCCAATGATATGAACTGGCTTAGCTTGGTTTGCCCCCGACCTGGGCCAAATCTATGCCAGCGGGTACCATTCCCTGGCCTGGTCTGGGCTGCTCCCTATCATGGATATTGTGCTCACCTGTAGGGACTGTGTCCCAACAGAGGAGTTCCCCAGGCTCCTCCATCAGAACCTCTTCCAGTGCCAGATCTCACGCCCACCGGTGGGGCCATGGGCCAGCCCTACTTAGCCCACCTTCTCTCCTAGCAGGAACAGTGGCCTTTGCTGACCGGCCCTCATCCATTCTAGTTTTTACTGTTGGGTGCTATAGCCTAGCCAAGTCTGGCCCACACCCAGACACAAGTCACACATGGCTTAGCGGGGCAGAGACCTAGCCTAGCCCGTCCTGCACCTACCCTGGTCCTCACAAACACCAGTGAGTGCTGTAGTCTGGCCCAGCTTAGCACACCCTGTCTCCCAGATTTACAGAGAGAAGGAAACACAGAAAGATCTTCCGTCCACTGGTTCACTCACCCAAGTGGCCACAACGGCCTGAGCTGAGCCAATCCAATCTGAAGCCAGGAGCTTCTTCCGGGTCTCCCACGCGGGTGCAGGGTCCCAAGGCTTTGGGCCGTCCTCGACTGCTTGCCCAGGCCACAGGCAAGGAGGTGGATGGGAAGTGGAGCAGCCAAATCACAAACCAGCACCAATATGGGAACCTAGGGATTCAAGGCGAGGATTTAGCCACTAGGCTATCACGCAGGGCCCTACCTAGGTCTTTTTTTTTTTTTTCCCCCAAAGAGCTGTGCCAGGCTGAAGCCAGGAGCTCACAACTTCATCCAGGTCTTCCCGGTGTTGGCTTAGCCCGTGTCTCACAGCAGGGCCCTGCAGTTCCTAATGGTATCACCTTTTTCTGCATCCAACTTGTTTTTGTAAATGGGGGCTGCTCAACAAAATTTTCCAAACGAGCAGTTACATAGATGGTGGTGTTGGTCAGCTTCGGTACGATCTCAAAAAATATATTGATTTCACATGTCAAAATGGCAGATAAACAGGGCTCGAGCCAATTATTACAGTGGTAGAGAGGTGGAAACTATCAGAAGTTAAAACTCAATTACGCGGTGCAGGTGCAACACACAGCACTGAAGCTACCATATGGAACACCTGTATTCCACAGTGGAGTATACAGCTTGAGTCCCGGCTGCCCCACTCCCCATCCAGCTCCCTGCCTGTGGCCTGGGAAAGCAGTCGAGGACTGCCCAAAGCCTTGGGACCCTGCACCCGCGTGGGAGACCCGGAAGAAGCTCCTGGCTTCAGCTTGGCACAGCCTCTGTCGTTGTAGCTGTGGAAGATCTCTCTGTCTCTCTCTATTGCTGTAAACTCTGCACCAAATGTTTTTTTCAAATAAACAAAATAAATCTCTCTCTCTTTTAAAAGAATTTCTTCATGAAATGCTCCCCCATTGAATCCATTTGCTGAACCCAAAACTTCTTAGCAAGTCGCCAACTTCCCACTCCTGTGCATAAGCAGACTCTGAGTGATCCACCCAGAAGACAAACCTTCCCTGCCGGGAGTCACAAAAAGGGGAAACCACATTGCAAGGAAGGAAGAAAAACATCCCCCTTCTGGCTACAGCCAGCCAAAAGCCCGGATGAGGAACACCCCTTCCTCCTTTGCGGGTTGTGCCAAAAAACAGAGCCTATGGAACTGTAAATAATAATAATAATAATGATAATAATAATAATAATAATAATAATAATGAAGAAGAAGGAAAAATTGTAGGCTCAGGACAAGCCTGACCTTGAGAGTGTCTGGGGACCCAAGAGGTGAAGACGCATCAAGTAGACCCCACCCCGCCACCCTCCACGCTCCCCACTCCTCACCCCTGCACTGCTCCAACGCCTCCACTAGGAGGAGACAAACACAACAGAACCCGCCTGACTCATCATAAGGCACCTGTTGTAGAATCCCTATAACTTACAGCTGCCTTCCGTGCACGGTCTCAGCATCCAGTCTCAGCCAGGCCCAGCTGGGCTACTACAAACAGCGGGACCACCTCAAGGCTGAATAACGTCGAAGGTTCGTTTTTCCCGGAGGAATGCTTCGAAAATGTTTGGAAGCCACGAATGCAAAATGGCCAAAATGGCCGTCTAGCTCAAGGAAACACAAGACAGCGGGCTGTGGAAAAGGAGGCTTTCGTTGCCCTGAAGTCTTTATTTACGCGTCGTTCAAAAGTCTTTTACATACTTTAGGATTCTGGGTGAGGTATCCCATCGCAGGTGGTCAATAACTTTTGAGTAAGTGGGTACCCCAAATTATTCAAGTAGAAGGATCAAATTGAGGAGTGGGCATTTAGCACAGCGGTTAAGGTGCTGCATGGGGCTGGCACTGTGACACAGGTTTAAGCCACCTTCTCTGGCAGCCCCCACACAGGCACCTGTTCTAGTCCCAGCTGCTCCACTTCCCATGCAGCTAATGTGCCTGAGAAAGAACCAGGAGATGATTCCAAGGCTTGGGCCCCTACAGCCACGTGGGAGACTCCCAAGGTGGAGTTCCTGGCTTCAGCCTGGCCCCACCCAGGAGGCTGTGGGCATTTGGGGAAATAAATTAGATCGCTGTGTATTTAACACATCAGTGAGGAGAGTGAGAGGATGTCACATCTAGAATGGAGAAATCTTGTTCTCACAGTCTCTTCTCCCTCTAGTGGACACAGTGAGTGCAAAAAGTGTCCACCTCTTCACCTGTCTCTGCAATACCAAGACCCAACTCCCAACTACAACCACCAAAACACTGGTGATGCCGCAGCCACATCCATACAAACAACCTTACCTGCACCCCGAGAGGCCTTCAGACCTCAGCGCCCCCACCCACGGGCTTGAGGCGGGCTGGGTTGGTTCCAGCAAATCATGACTGCAATGAAAGGCTGGAACCGGGGCGTCGTGACCACGTGTCCCCCCCCCAATCCCTCCCTGCAGGCGAGCTCGGATCTTTTTTTTTTTTTTTTTTTTTTAAAGATTTATTTTTATTATTTTTTGATTGGAAAGGCGGATATACAGAGAGGAGAGACAGAGAGGAAGATCTTCCATCCGATGATTCACTCCCCAAGTGAGCGCAACGGGCCGATACTTTGCCGATCCGAAGCCAGGAGCCTCTTCCGGGTCTCCCACGCGGGTGCAGGGTCCCAAAGCTTTGGGCCGTCCTCGACTGCTTTCCCAGGCCACAGGCAGGGAGCTGGAAGGGAAGCGGGGCTGCCGGGATTAGAACCGGCGCCCATATGGGATCCCGGGCGTGCTAGGCGAGGACCTTAACCACTTGCGCCACCGCGCCGGGCCCGAGCTCGGATCTTTTCTCACGGAGCCGGAAAAGGGAGCGAGTGTGGGCAAAGCTGACCGTATGCCTGGCAGGAAGGCCAACACCCCCACGGGGTAGCCTGAGATTGAGTCCCACTGACCCCATGCTCAGCTGGCCACCACAAGCACACTCAGATCCAAACCTGGAGAAGGAGGGGGTTGCAAAAGGATGGAGAGGGGATGTGGGGCAGAGGGGGACCACCAATGCCATCAGCACCCTCACACACACATACACACACACAAGTGACTGTGACATCCCCCCATCCCCTCTGGGCACTGGACAAGCCAAGCCCTGAGCAACCTCCCCACCTCCGCCTCCAGAACGGACCATGATGGAGCTTCCAGCTAGTGAACTTGACCTTGTTATCCAACTGCTAGGCACCTGCTGCTCCTGAACTAACTGCATCGTCCGAGTGGATCCCTCATCTTATTCTGGACGCCCAACCCAGGGATTCAAGCCTAGAGAAGCAATGAGGCAAACAGTCCAGACACCTTGGTCTCCCCACCTCTCCGAGCCTGCCTTTTCATCTTCAAAGACAAGACCAACCATTCACTCGCTCAACTTATTTATTCGGGGAAAACAAATACAAAGTGGGAATCCCAGGCTTGTGGGGCTCACAGCTTCAGGACAAGACGCAAAAGCAGAGAGAATACAGCAGGCCCCCCACCCTGAGTGCTTGGGGACTAAGCCAAAGCCAGCGGCACCTGCTCATGGCTGCCCGCTCATACAATATTTCTAACCAAGAGCCGGCTGTACCAAGCCTTGCTCAAAGACACACACATACACACACACACACACGAGTTCATGTTAGAGGGACACGAGGGCAAGTGGACGATGCAAAAACTCCAAGCGGAAGAGATGCTTTCCTTTTCCGGCTTTGGGACAAGGTTTGTTGGCTGCTGGGCCAATGGGAAAAGGTTCTAGAACAGTGGTTTTCAGATCATCGCATCTCTCCAGACGTCAGGAGGACAATGCATACGGGTTTCAGTTCGGCAAGACTAGCTCTCAAGCAGGTCTTTCCTCCGGTCTAACCCTCCGGCAAATGGTTCTCGGTACTCTTCTTCCATGCGCCCACTCCCTGGGCAGGACTGGGAGGGTCCCAGCTGGCGCTGGTATCTGCCTAAAGCTCTCCAGGGGTTCAGGATGGACGGCCGTATCTTTGTGGGCAGAGTGAATCCTAAGGAAGCTGACACAGGAGGGGGTGGTGGGTGGCTCCTAGCCAGCTGGGCAGGATGGAAGCAGGAAGCGCATCAGCCTGGCTCAGCGAGACAGCAGACAGTGGACCACAGGTGATGAGGGTGCCGGATCAGGTGGGAACAGGTGCAGACAGGGCAGGCCACGCCCCCCACATTTGCAGAGAAGAAAGCCAAGATGGCGGCTGTAGACGCTGGGCGTTGCCTGCAAGTGCCATGTTTGCAAAAACCCCAAGTTGCAGAACCCAAGAGGGGGAGAAGGGAGGCCCCACAAGAGCAGAAGGCTGGCTTCTCGCCGGAGCAGCTCAGCCCAACCCAGGCCCCAAACCACAGGGTCTTCCAGGCAGCAGTGGTGGGCTCTCGTGTCCCAGGAAGTTCGGCCCGTCGGCCAAGGGTCCCCCACGGTGCGTTGAAAAGCAGGAGAGGATTTCAACTCTGAGAAAAAGAGAGAGGTCTGTAAGATGACCGTATCTGTGTGGCTGCTCTGAAGACATGGTCAACGCCACAGTCCCGTGGACAAACCCCACAGCCATTCCCAAGCCTTTGCCAGAGTAACTCCTGTCTCTCTCTAGACTTCCCAGATGCCTTTGCTCCCACGAGTGGTCACATGACGGAGTGCCGCTCAGTGGAGTAAAGGGACAGCCATCGAGTGGGCTGCTTTCCCAGACACACGAGCAGGGAGCTGGATGGGAAGCAGGGCAGCCGGGACATGAGCCAACGCTCTGATGTGGCATGCAACTTAAGCTGATATGCCCCTCCCCCCCCCTTTATTCAAGCAGCTGCGGGAGCTCGGCAGCGGCCACGGCACAGTCCCTCACCATTTTGGAAGAGGACAGTGTGGACATCAGGACCGTGCCTGCGGTCTGGGACTGGGACATGGTCGCGGTCTGCCTGCAGAACCATCGCCGGTACTGTTCTCGAACCTGGGGGGTGGAGACAGAAGCCCAGGCAAGAAGCATGGATCCACAGCTCACCCAGGGGCAGAGAGGGCAGTGGAGGGCACAGAGGGCACTGGGAGGCGGAGGCGGGGGCAGGGCTGGAGCAGGGCAGGGGCAGGGCGGGGGCATCGGGAGGCTGGGGCGGGTACCCACTCACCTGGCGGTTGAGCAGGCAGTGGATGAGGAAGATGAGGACGCCCTGGAAGCTGTTGATGATGGTGAACAGGTAAGCCATGACAACTGCTGCGGATCCGATCTGGAAAAGGCCCAGCACCCAGGAGCAGCCCAGGATGAAGAGCTGGGCAAAAGCCTTGAAGGTGAGCAGCCTGTTTTGGGATGGCCGGAGAAGGAATGACAGAGAGTCAGGCTCCCAGAGGTGCCTGGAGGGGTTGGAGGGGAGCATGCATCCAGGGACAGAGGAAACCGCCCTGTAATGGCAGGTGCCACTGTGGGGCCAGACATAGAGTGGAGCCTCCGAGCCCACATACAAGGAAACCCAGTCATGTAGGCATGTAAAAGCTACCCAAGGTGGAGGGGCTTTGGGCTCAGCCGTGGAGACACCAGCGGACATGTCCAGATGCCTCGCTGGAGCACAGGGGGTCAGTGCCTGGCTGCAGCTTGTTGCTCATGCAGAGTGGGAGACAGCAGCTGATGGTCTGAGCGCTCGAGTCCCTGCACCCACGTGGGAGACCCAGATGCAGTTCCCAGCTCCTACATTTGGCCTGACCTAGTTCCAGCTATTGTGGTCCTTTGGGAAGTGAATCATCAAACGGATTCTCTTTGTCTCTCAATCAAGCTGTGCAACACACATAACCATACACAGCCATGTGAATCGTGGGCAGTTCATTTTTTAAGATCTAGTCATTTTCAAAGGCAGTGTTAGTTCGTTCACTGATCCACTGGTTCACACCCCAAATGGTCACGATAGCCAGAACTGAGCTGATCCAAAGCCAGGAGCTTCTTGCAGGTCTCCCACGTGGGTGCAGGGCCCCCAGGCTTTGGGCAGTCCTCTACTGCTTTTGCAGGCGACTTAAGAGAGAGCCGGCTGGGCAATGGAGCAGCCAGGACTCAAACCAGCACTTACTTGGGGTGGTGGCACTGCACCCCAATTCCTGTGAGTAGTGATTACAGGCTAGACAGCCCCTCATGTCAAGTCTCAGGGACACGTTAGACACACCAGTAAAGCATTACTGCAGAACAAGGTGGGGAGGCGACAAGCGGGAGCCACACCTGGTGTCCCTGAGTGTGGAGACTTCAGTGTTGACGCTGCCAAGCTTCTGCCGCAGGATGCACAGCGTCCAGGTCAGCAGGATGGAGTTGACCTACAAAGCCGCACAGAATGAGTTGCGGGGAGCTGGATGAACTGGCCATCCCGAGGGGATCCCGACCTGCATCCGCCCCCTGCAGCAAGCAGCCCTCGGTGAGCGGGACACGGCCAGCCCATCACAGACAGCTTCCTTGACTGTCGTCCCTGCGGCCAACCCGGCGGAGGGCCAAGATACACCTGCAGGCTGCCCAGCTCCCACACAAGGGCCGCCCATGGCTTCCCTGTCCCATGGTGTCCCGGCAAGCTCCTCTGCTTCCCTTCTCTGTCGCTCTCCCTTTCAGATGGATGGATGGATGGGTGAGTGGGTGGATAGATGGGTGGGTGGATGGGTGGGTGGGTGGATGGATGGATGGATGGATGGATGGGTGGATGGATGGGTGGGTGGATGGATGGATGGATGGGTGGATGGATGGATGGATGGATGGATGGATGGGTGGATGGATGGATGGGTGCATGGATGGATGGATGGGTGGATGGATGGATGGATGGATGGATGGATGGGTGGATGGATGGATGGGTGGGTAGATGGATGGATGGGTGGGTGGATGGATGGATAGGTGGGTGGGTGGATGGAAGAATGGATGGATAGATAGATAGATAGACAGACAGATAGATAGGTAGAGCTTTGTAACAAGATGACAAAGGGCTGGTGTTGTGTAACAACCACACAGGCACAGTTCAAGTCCCGGGTGCTCTATTTCCGAGCCAGCTCTCTGCTAGACTTTTCAGGTGTTAAGGAAAAAAAGTGTAGGGGGAGACTTTCCAGTGGAACACAACTTCCACACTGTCTCTCAGCAACCCTCTCTGACCCCAGGGTCTCCTGCCTCTAACCCCAAAACACTCATTCGCAAATCCACCTGTTCACTCACCACTATGATGGTGCACACCGGGCCCAGGAAGCTCCATACAAACCCTGACTCCTTCTCCAGCCAACAGCTGTGGAGAGAGAGCGCCAGCCGTTAGGACCAGGTCCTGACCCCACAGTGACTCCTGCTGCACGGGTACATTGCAGAGGCAGCCACAAGAGGTGGGGCTCCTGGCTTCGACCTGGCCCAGTCCTGGCTACTACAGTTATTTGAAGACTGAAGCAGTGAATGAAAAATCTCTTCCTGCCTCTCCTGCCCGTGTCACTCTACAGGAATGGCACTCACCTATTATCGGTCCCATAGCCACTCGGCTTCACGCTGGCGGAGATAGCCACCACCAGCCCTGGCAACCCGTAGCCGAAGACACACAGGGGCAGCATCCTAATGTGGCGGGTGCCGAAGTAATTCACCACTTGCAGGTTCCTGACCGTCAGGAAGAGTGTGATGGCCTCCAACAGCATCCAGGAGAAGCAGGCGAGGAAGAGGTAGTGCAGAGCGCCAGCGATGAGCGAGCAGCCCAGCTGATAGGGGAGCAGGAAGGAGATCAGGGCCCCCCACTTCAGCCACGAGGCAGGTGGGGACGGGGCAACAAACAGGGACAGAGTGGACCAAGCTGGACGCCGGTGCCAGTCCCCCCAGCGGGGTGGTCGCTGGGATCAGCAAAACACATCCGCTTGCTAGTGAGCTATATTGTCTGAAGTTTTATCGGTACACGGCCACCCCACTCTCTGGTGACACGTTTTACCAATAAAGTTTTATTAGTACACAGCCAACCCCCCACTTAACCTAGTCTCTGTGGCTGCTGTCGCATCACCACGGCGGAGCTGAGTAGTCACATGGCCCGTAAGCCCTGGAATTATTTTCGGGCTGAGGTTTTATGGATCAAGTCGGCCCTGATCAGAACAAGTATGGGAGGCAAGGGACCAGGCAGCTGCATACAGAGTGACCAAGAGTGACCGTCACACGGGCTGACTTTGTGTGAGGGTCCCACAGAGCTCTCCTGGCACCCCACAGCCTCACCCATGACAACCATCGCCACGGGCTCCCCCCTGGAGGAGCAGAATGGGGACAATGGAGCTGCATCTCCCCCCATAGCATTGCCCACTTCCGTTACAGTTTGTACTGGCCACTGCCCCACAGGATGCAGCACTCTCCCGCACACACACACACACACACACACACACACACACACACACACACACCGGCTGTGGGAGTGAGGAAAGTGGAGGACTCCTGCAACCCCCAAGGCACGTGCAGAAGTGACATCACCCTGACACCTGTCACAAGGAGGCGCCTCCCTCCAGGGGAGCAGCTGGAGAGCAGCCAAGCCCCCACGGCCATGGGATGGAGACAGAGCAGGCACAAGGGGCCACAGAAGACCACCCAGAGAGATGGCAGGACCCAGTGCCGGGGAGGGTGACACAGACCTGGGGGTCAGTCTTGTCGAAGCCGATGAGGAAGAGCAGCTTGGCCAAGAAGAGGCAGGCGCACAGGTGCGCGTGCGTGTAGGTGTTGTGGTTGCGGATGGAGCGGCAGAGCAGGAAGGTGACGACGGCCAGGGCGAGGCACAGCAAGGACAGGAGAATGCCCACGTGGCTGATGACGTACAAGGTAAAGTCCACCTGCCGGGACAGAAACGGGAGATGCAGGGGCACAGGGACGAGGTTTGTCGGTGATGTCTGGCTTGGCTTCTTGTTCCTGCAGTTCTAAGCCAAGCGTACTTCTCACGGGGAGCTGCCCAGCCGCCAGGGATGTGTGAGCGCTGGCTGGGACAGGCCAAGAGGCCTTCCAAACAGAGCGTCCCCCTCTCTACCATAGCAGACCACATCCATCTCATCGTTCTGACGCAGCTCGGAATCCCTACGGCTCAGACGCTTCCTTGACCATGCGGGTTGGTGGAACGTCAAACTGTGGAGTCAGACTGCCCTGCTCTCAGTCTTCCACCCACCCCATTTCACAGTGGAGGCAGCAGTGTGGCACTGGGGGCCAAGCCACCATCGGCTGCACCGGCATCCCACCGGAGTGTGCCGGCTCAAGTCCTGACTTTTCCACTTCCCAGTCACTGACCTGCTCACGCAGCCCTTAGGACCCAAGTCCCTGCCACCCACATGGGGGAGACCCGGATAGCGTTCCTGCCCAAGCCCCAACCGTTGCAAAGCATCTGAGGACCGAAGCAGTCAATGGGAGACACTTCTACGCCCACTTCTAATTTTTACAAACACACCTAACAAAATAGTCCAGCACACAGCAGGTGCATGAGACAGGCAGCTCGTGAGTCTTAATAAACGCCCACAGCCTCTTGGAAATCAACTTTTCTCAGTCTGGAGTCCAACCAGATGGTGATGTCGGACCCACAGCCAGGCCAGGCCCCCTCTGCTCCTCGTCCAACCTGGGACTCAAGAGATGACATCACCAGCACTGACCGTGACCTCCCGAGGGGCCATGATGACCGCCAAGTTGGTGATGTGTCTGCAGCGACAGACGGTGTGCGTCTCGGAATCATTCAGAATAGAACAGCCAGAGTGAGTCCATCTTCCACCATCCTCATCGGCAAGCCAGGAAACACAAAGGGGGGTCTCATGCTTTTGCTTTGGCTAAAAAAAAAAAAAAAAAAAAAGCACTGAGTGAGTAGAGTCGGCACACAAGCCTCTCCGACTTCTTTCGCTGGAAAAATCCAGAAGCCTGGTTCCCCCGCCGTGTCCCTTCCAATGGACTCACTGCAACGCACCTCAAGGGCAGGCATCCAGCCCAAGGGTCAAAACCACCCTTGGAGACTTCACATCCTGGATCATAATGCCTGGCTGGGGTCAAGTCCCAGCTCCCTGCAGGTGCACACCCCCAAGAAGCAGCATGAGAGACCTAGAAGACGCTCCCGACTTCAGGCGAGTTCAGTTCTACCCGGGGCAGCGACTGGGGGAGTGAACCACTAGATGGAAGATTTCTGCTTCTCCCTCTCTATGTAACTCTGCCTTCTAAATCAATCAATCCATCACAAAAGAAAACTAAAAGACGTGGGAGAGCTCCTTCCTCTAGGGAGAGAACCCAGCCAGTCCCTGGGAGGTTACCGTGACAACAGACACGGCCTGTACCTTGGGCGATGTCCCAAGCCATGATATGATTTGTCTAGATTTTTACTAGTCAGGCAACCTAGGGCGCAAGCAGGCAGGAGTTCCCCTATGCTGCTTATCAACAACAGAGCTTCTTCCAGTTGGCCCCAAACACGACAGTTAAGGTCACTGGGAGACAAGCGGTTTCCATAGAGACCGTCCCTTCCAAGACCTGGATGCTTTCGAGTCTGTAGAGTACATCTTTCCCGAAGCCATTTTTCTTCTCCCCGGTCAGGATGCCGCTCACAACCCGGGTGTTCATCTTCAGTCCGCGCGCAGAGAAGTCCCAGAGGTCTCGGGAGAAGCGTTCGTCCATAAGAGATTCCAGACCCACGAAAGAAACGAAAGCCACGCCGGCTCTGCCTGGAGGACCCCCACGCCAGCAGCAGCAGCAGAAGAAGAAGAAGTGGGGGTTAGATTGCCAACCACCTCGTGCGGGCGTGCACCACCAGCTGTGATGGACAGCCCGCCCCCCCTACTACTCCCCCTGCCCTGGAGGAGGTGCCATCCTCACCCGTGGACCCCGACTCCTCGACGGTAGAACAGCTGATTGTCATAGCATCTCCTTTGGCCTTCAGGTTGAACAGAACATCCTTTTCCTGGCATCCTCCCACGACAACTTTGCTCTCAAGATCTGCGAATACAAGAGTGTTCAGGGCACGGACCTAGGAGGTGCCAGGCAGCTGCCGTCGGCAGCCACTCGGCCTCTGCTTCTCATTTCTCATCCCTGACACAGCTCTAGTGACAGGATCCATTTCCACTGGCTGTCTGACAAAAGTCAAGTTGGAGAAGGACGTTGGCTGTGGGTTGGGTGCGGGGGGTGGTGGTCGTTTCGCTTCCAGAGGAAGTTCAGGGTCCTCTGATGGACCACTTAGAGATCTGGTATTGCCGGCTCACGCTGGGACATGCTCTCCTAGGATGTGTTTTATGGAGCCCCCCCCCCCCAAAAAAAAAGAGAGGTTGCAGGGGTTTCAAATGCAGAGACCCTGTCTGGCCCAGCCACGAAGATGCCACTGGTGGGACCACCACATCCCTCATCAGCCGGCCAGCTGTAGGTGGTAGATGGTGGCCCAAGTCATCGCATCTCTGGTCACCTACCTGGGATAGCTGGATGAAGTTTTTCTGCTCCTGCCTTCGGCTCTGCCTCGCTCCTGCACCTGCCCACCACCCGCCCCCCAAAATCTCTCTCTACCCATCTTGTGTCTCTCTCACTGTCTGTCTCCCAGACATGCCTGCAAGGATTGGATTGACACGGACAGAAACCATACCATCATCACACACACACACACACACACACACACATGGGCTCTTTTGTCTTTGTATATTTTAAACATTGGCAAAGCAATCCTCACCCAGGCATGAGCCAGCCGTGCCCGGCAGATCCTACCCACCCAAGCCCGGCGTGCGAATGGTCTGGCTGTGGTTCCCAGAGGCGGAGGGGAGCAGGAGGGCCGCCTGGATGCTGCTGTCCGTGCTTTCCAGCAAGGCCGTGGCCAGGGTGGACGCCTCCTCCCTGGTGAAGTTGCTGGACCACTTGGATGTCTGCTCAAGCACAGAGGTGAGGTTGTCGGCTGCCATCTGCAAGAAAACACAGCTCTTCTCTCTCTTTCCCTCCGTCTCTCCCTCCCTCTCCCCCTCTCTTTCCCAAAGAGAGATAGAGGGGTCCCCTCCCATTTCAGCCCTTCGCCCCCACTGGGAATGCTCACGTCCCTTCTGGCACGCTGCGGGTGAGCACATGGGAGTGTAATTTGCACATGTGTATCCCCGGACCCAGACATTCCTCCCCGCTGGGAATTAATCCTCCCAGAAGCACAGCTAAAGCATTCAAGGAAGCCACCCCCTTCCCCGGGGAGTTCATCTTAGGATCGTTTTCAAAGAGCACAGGAACCTATGGCTCGGAACTGGTATGGTGGCGCAATGGGCTAAGCCACCATCTGCCAAGCCAGCGTCCCAGCATCTCATTAGCAGAGATCGGGGAAGTCCCTGCACCCATGTGGGAGACCCGGCTGGAATTCCAGGTTCCTGATTTAGCTTAGCCATGTCCTGGCTGTTACAGCCGTGTAAGGAGTGAATCAGCAGATGGAAGCTCAAAACCTTTTTTAAAAAAGTTGAGCTTATTTTTACAGAAAACAATCCCACGAGCTCCGCGCATAGCCTCCATCCCATCCATCTTCCATGGGAGCTCACGCTTTCACTCCTACGCCCAGAGCACGTGACACGGTAACTCCAGCCTGCTAACCCCACAGGACCCTGCACCCCAGGCAGCCCCAGACGCTCCAGGCTGAAACGCCGGAAGGAAGGAAGGAAGCCGGTGCCGCTGCTACCTTCAGTGTCGCTGCGGTGGTTTTGTTCTCACAGCTGCTGTCCAACACGCCCAAGGTGGCGGTCATGAGCCTGCAGTAAGCGGCCTGTATTCCGGGGGAGATGATGTGTCAGCAAGGACCCGTCGAGCCTCCTCCCCACCAATGTGTCACTGACAAACAGGGACCACCATGCCCCCAGCTGTCACGATTCGTGGTTGTAAATGAACCAAGTACAACGCAGGCATTTATCATACAACACACAGGGGTACTTCTATTCTTGGACAAACCAAATTAAAAGGTGACTTTAGCAGTGGGTATCTAGCGCCTGGCTCGCGTTCCGTTTCAGAGTGCCTGGTTCGAATCGCAGCTCCCTGCTCCTGCACACCCCAGCGGGTAGTGGAGGATGCCCCGAGTACGTGGGTCCCTGACACCTGCCAATGGGAGACCACGCTGGAGTTGAGGGTCCTGGACGTGACCCCACCCAGCCACGGCTGGAGCAGGCCTTTGGGGAGTAAAACAGAAGTTTCTTCAGGAACAACAACAAAAAAATGTTTAATCTGGGGCCAGAATCCCATAAGGGCACTGGTTCAAGTCTTAGCTGCTCCACTTGTTGTTGTTGTTGTTGTTTTGCTGCTTGATTTCCTATCCAGCTCCCTGCCTGTGGCCTGGGAAAGCTGTGGAGGACGGCCCAAAGCCTCGGGACCCTGCACCCGCGTGGGAGACCCGGAAGAAGCTCCTGGCTCCTGGCTTCGGATCAGCTCAGCTCTGGCCGTTGCGGTCGCTTGGGGAGTGAATCACTGGACGGAGGATCTTCCTCTCTGTCTCTCCTCTCTGTCTCTCCTCCTCTCTGTCTCTCCTCCTCTCTGTCTCTCCTCCTCTCTGTCTCGTTTTCTGGGGAGTCTCAGGCACACTTACATCTTGTGGGTCCATGGCTGCTGCGTGGCATTGCTGCTCCCACTTGCCGAGAGAGTCCACGTCATTCCTGCACTTGAAGGGAGCCTCTGGGGGGAAAGACAGAAGCCGTCACACCACACTCGCACCTCGGCAAGACACTGGCGAGGTCACAGCATGCTAAGCCACCGCCTGCGTCACCAGAATCCCATAGCGATAGAGGTTCAAGTCCCAGCTGCTCTACTTCCCGGCTAACTCCCTGCTGGTGCGCCTGGGAAAGCAGCGGAGGATGGTCCAAGCGCTTGGGCCCCTGATACCCACATGGGAGACCACATGGAGCCCCCTGGCTCCTGGCTTTTTAAATCTGTATATGGGTAGATTCCATCACTACTAGACCTGTTGTGTGTAAAACATGTTGGCGAGCAAAATAGCTAAGTCCTGGCTGCGCAACAAACCGATAGTCTTGCCAACGAGATGAGCAAATGTAACACTTAGAAGAAAAGAAACAACAAAAGAAAAAAATAACAAAAAAATTTTAAAAAAAGAGGAGCGTGTAGATGACGAGAGAGCGAGAGAGCGGGAGACTCAAGCTGGATCAAACATTTGGCACCCAGAGCTGGACCCGCGGGGGCCGTGGCTGACACCCACCCCGGGGCCATAGTTACTTTTACACCTGATGTTGCCGTGTCCCTGGGAGCTTTCCGGCCAGAAGCCCAGGGCACAGGTGCAGCTGTAGGAGCCCAGTGTGTTGGTGCAGATGGAGTTGGGGCCACAGGGGTTTGGACCCAGGAGGCATTCATCCGTGTCTGCAAGGAATCGGAGAAAGGGGATGGTGGGGCATGAAGAAACGCAGAGGGAGACGGAGGAGGCGTCTCTCCCGCACTGACCCAGGAGCTCATCCCGTGCCCTCCACCTCCACTCACCGTGACAGTCCGCTTCTCCATGCTGGAACCTCGGCTGTCCGTGGCTGGGGGCGAAGCCAGGGTGGCAAGCACAGAAGTAGCTGCCAGGAGTGTTGGTGCAGACCGAGTTCCGGGGGCACCTGTCGGAGCACTCATCCACGTCTGTGGGTACAGAGAGGGGTTGACCACGGCATGACGCAATCATGCTTCCGCCTTCCAGAGATCGGCCCCGTACGGCTCCTTGCAGGTGACAGATTGGGCTGGGAAATCCTGCGCTTGCGTGGCCAGCCTGGGGTGTGCTTGCACGCTCCCCTGCACCGCCCTGGCTTACAGATTCCATTAGAGACGTGGCCTGCAGGGTGCTATCTTACAAAGGCTCCTTGAAAGAGGCAGAAGGGACACACTCAAAAAGAATGGTTAAAAATACGCTAAACGCGAGGCCAGCACTCTGGTCCCACTAATCCTCCACCTGCAGTACCGGGATTCCATATGGGCACTAAGTTCAAGTCCCAGCTGCTCCACTTCCCATCCAGCTCCCTGCCTGTGGCCTGGGAAAGCAGTGGAGGACGGCCCAGAGCCTTGGGACCCTGCACCCGCGTGGGAGACCTGGAAGAGGCCCCTGGCTCCTGGCTTCAGATCAGCTCAGCTTTGGTTGTTGCGACCACTTGGGGAGTGAATTAGTGGATGGAATATTCCTTGCTCTTTCTCTCTAACTTGACTTTCAAGTAAAATAAAGAAATCTCCTTTAGAAAATTAAACTTAAAGATACCCAATGAACAAGTAACAAGCGAATGAGATTGTTGTTGTTAAGAGTTAAGATAGGCAATTTTCCTTAGGAATTGAACAACGCAAAATGTCCTCCTGCAGTGTGGTGGACACACAGTCCATCTCTGGCAAACCTTCGAATTCCTCCTAGTGGGATGACGATTGGGGGTGCAGCCCCCCACCGCCAGCCAAGCTAGCCCTGTGACAATCACCAAGAGAATGGGATGGAAGCCCAGACCATCGCGGGGGGACGGAGAGCCACCCAGTCCCGCTTGGGAACTCCCCTCCTTGGAAACCAAGGGCCAAATCTTCCCCTCGGAAGCCAGGAAGGAACCAGAGACGGTTACAAGAACCCCCAACTGATGACCAGCTCCGACTACAGGCCATGCCAACAAGACCATCCCGGAGCCCTTGAATGGCACCTCGTTTAACCCAGGGCCCGTGTGACCAAGCCCTATGAGCCCTACGGGCAAGAACGGGCAGCCCCGTTCTGTGTTTCTGTTTGACACCCACGGAGACCCCATTACCTGTACATTTCAATGCCTTGAAGTCCCGGTGGGTCCAGACGCCGGTCGGGAGGAAGCCAGGCATACAGGAACAGTTGTACCCTCCCACTGTGTTACTGCACACAGAGTTGGCACCACAGATGGTACGGTTTTTGGAACACTCATCAATGTCTAAGCAGAAAAAGGGGGTCCCCATCAGGACCAAAGCGCCAGCAGCTCATGTGGTCGCTGCCCAACCCCCGGCTCCAGCTTTCCCTTCTAGAACACACAGGCGTCATTTGGGGAACAGCTGTGCAGAGACACGCACTCACAAGCCTCAGAAAGTCACCACTCGCCAAAAACCCTGACCCCTTTGCTAGCTGGATGAGACCTTGCGAGTCCGGCCCTAATGGAGCTTGCTGACCTTGCCCTTGACTTTAGAATTACAGAGAAAGATCTTCCATCTGCTTGTTCACTCCCCTCCCAAATGGTCTCAATGGCCCAGAGCCAAGCCAGTCTAAAGCCGGGAGCCTGGTACCTCCTCTGGGTCTCCCACATAGGTACAGGATCTCAAGGTTTTGAGCCACCCTCTACTGCTTTCCCGGGCCACAAGCAGGGAGCTGAATGGGAAGTGGAGCAGGTAGGCCTTGAACTGGCCCCTCTGTGGAATGCCAGCACTTTCAGGTAGAGGATGAGCCAGTTGAGCCATTATGCCAGCTCCTTGCCCTGGCTTTCTAACCCTTTCGCACTATAGGGTCCTGATGCCGCCATCCCTGTTCCTTCCACTCTGCTACCACGTGCTTAGATGCTCCCATCTCTCTAAGATGCACCTCTACTTGCTTCCCAATTGCTCATCACCATAGCAACACACAGCTGCAGATGGGAGGGGTCGGGAGCTGGGACATTCTCCATGCCAAGTCCGGCTCTGGCAATGCCCTGGGTGGCATGGTCTTCACTGCACGCCCCCCCTCCCCGCTCCCCATAAATTCCCATGTCAAAGCCCCAACAGCTGGTGTAAATGTTTGCTGCTTCGCTACTCCTAGCACTCGACATGATGCATGGAACAGAGTAGCCACTCTTCTCACGGAAGAAAACATTGACCAATAAATGACTTTCAGTCCAGAAACTTTGAGACTTATCCCAACCTCCCCACTTCTCTCTCTCTAGCTCTCTGAAAATAGTCCCAGACTTGAGTCTCCCCACCCCCAGCCCTAGACAGCTACACCCACCTTCACACAATTCTCCCAGGCCCTTGAAAAGGACTTGGCCACTTGTGGCGTCGAATCCCTGCTTGCAAACACAATGGTAGCTTCCGACTGTGTTGTGGCAGATGGCGTGCTCAGGGCAGGGTTGGATCGCCTTGCATTCATCTATGTCTGAGAGAGAGAGAAAGACAAACACAGCCCTGGTTAAGGTCCAGGACCCAGCCTCCCTTGCAACCAGGCGAGACGGTAAGACATTCTCATCGATGCAGACGTCCGATCAACGGCAAAAGATGGTGCTCACAGGTTGAGATAGCGCCTGCTTGGCATCTACGGCTCTGGCACTCACACGGAGCTGGTGTTTGATTAGGTGGTTTGTAGAAAGTTGGCCCGCCCCCCCCCCATTCCTACCTTGACAGGCAGAATTGCGAAAGACAAAGCCATTGTGACAACGACAAGTGTAGCTTCCTGCAGAATTGATGCAGTCGGACTCCCTGGGGCAGGTCCTATTGCTAAGGCATTCGTCGATGTCTGGACAGGCCCAGAGGGGAAGAGCAAGGAGGGTGACCGTGCCCAGCGTGCAGACCCGGCGGAGCCCCAGAACCCCGCCCGCCTGTGAGTCAATATTACCTGTGCAACTGAAATTGCCTGGCTTGCCTGGGACCCAGTTGTTGCCAGTGGGCGAGGAGAAGCCAGGCAGACAGCTGCACTTGTACCTTCCCCGTATGTTTCTGCACTCGGAGTGAGGCCCACAGGGTGTGGGGTTTTGGGAGCACTCGTTGATATCTTCATGGAGAGAGAAGGGCAGACAGAGAAGAGAGAGAGAGAGAGCTCCCCTTTGCCCCCACCCCTTCCCAGTCACAGACTGCACAGTCCAGAGACATGGGTATCCTCCTCTCCCATCCAGCGCGCTCTCTAGCGTGCCGTGTGACACTGGGTGGTGATCTCTGGTCCCTCCCCTGGAACCCGAGTATGTGGCAACAGCACCACGCACTTCTGCCTCGTTCTCCTGAGACGCCCATTCTCAAGACTCGGCCACCACGCCGTGAGGAAGCCCAGCGGCCGTGAAATTGAATAGGCAAACAGGAAGTTTTCTTGGAGGAGAGGGAGAGGGGAAGAGAGAGATGGGAAGATGGGAGTGGAGAGGAGGAGGGATGGAGAGAGGGCAAAAGGGGAGGAGAGGGAGAGGAGAGAGAGCAGGAGAGGAAGGGAGGAACACAGGAGAGCCTTCGACGCCTCGGGGTTGGTGGGGACAGGCCCACATCCTTACCGCCCACCCACCTCCCCATCTCCCGCCCAGTGCTGGAGGGGCTCCGAGCGCCCACACACTCACCTTGGCACGTCACTCCCAGCTCTACGAAGCGGTTTTGTCTGTTGCTGGGCTGATAGCCCTGCTTGCATTCACAGTAGTAACGCCCCGAGGTTATGTTGTGGCAGGTGGCATGATCTGGGCACATGCTGGAATCCACACACCCACCAACACCTGCAAGACAGAGGGGAGGGAGACAGTGAGTAAGGAGGGAGAGCGAGGCCGAGCGAGCAGGGAACTCAGAGGTGACACACTGCAGGTGGCCAAGAAGACAGATGGATGGCTTAGTCCCTGGGACCTGCAATGCCATCGGTTTTGGAAATCAGGCAGGTTTAAGACGACGCAGCACTGGGCCTGGAATCCAATGCAGTTGGGTGAGCCCGACAGATGACGGACACACAGAGAATGGGTTGGAGTGATAGGTCTACAAGCAAGAATTATTATCCGCTAAGAGAACAGTCATGGTGGCTGGTGTCACAACGCAGTTAAGCTAAGCTTCTGATTGTGGTACCAGCATCCCACAGAAACATCAGTTCGTATCCCGGCTGCTCCACTTCCCATCCAGCTCCCTGCTTGCAGGCTGGGAAATCAATGGAGGACGGCCCAAGTCCTTGCGACCCTGTATGCACGTGGGAGACCCAGAAGAGGTTGTTGGCTCCTGGTTTCAGCCTGGCCCAGTTCTGGCCATGGTGGCCATCTGGGGGGAAGAGAACCAATGGATTAAAGAGCGTTCTCTCTCTCTCCCTGGCTTAAAGAAGTCTTTTCCAAAACTAAATTTCATGTACTCCAGGCGTCAAGGTGACTCTGACTGGCAAGGGAATGAATTGCCAAGCAATTGCAACTCCTGTCATTGGTTGTTCCCAACCCGTCCCTCCAATGGCCGAGGCGATCCCAGGAGGCAGGGGTGTGTGTGTGTGAGTGTGTGCGTGTGTGTGTGTGTACAGAAACATCATAGATGCTCAACAGGAACGTGTGGGAGGGACGGGTCACTCTGCCTTGCCAGGGTCAAGGGCAGAAAGCGGAAGGGTCTGAAGCAGACCAACAGTGACAGAGAATGCAGTTCTAGAGCGGGTCAGGTGACGATCCAAGCAGACGATTCAAGGAAAGGAGAAGAGGAGGCATAGCCAGGAGCAAGGGCGCCAGAAGCGACTTGGGTTATCTGGAGTCAAGGGGAAAGGAAGTGCCAGGGCCCTGGGGGGCGGGGGCGGGGGGAGACTTCGCAGATCGCCAGGGAGGGGAGGAAGTGAGGCAAGGAGGTGACACGCACAGAATCTTCCAGAGTGTGGTAAGGCTTGTAAGCATTGCTCAGAGAGAGCTGGGAGCCTTGGGCAGCGGGGCAGGGTGGTTGGAGCAAAGCAAGGGCGTACGTGTTGGAGCACCCTTCTCCTGGTGCCAGGGGTGGTGGGAGGCGGGGAGGAGGGGCAAAAGCAAAATGGCCAGAGAGGAAGTGGCCTTGCTTGGCCACTAGAAGAGAGAGATGGTTATACCCCAGCAGTGGCAATGATGAAGGTGACACTGGGTGTGTCTTCATTTATCGTTTCAAAGGCGAAAGAAGAGACAGAGGGCAAACTTCCATGGGCTGATTCACTCCTTAAATGACTGCAGTGGCTGGGGTGGGGCTCCATCCAGGTCTCCCACACAGGTGCAGGGACCTAAACCCTAGGTCTTTCCTCCACTGCTTTCCCAGGTACGTATCAGCAGGCAATCTGATCTGATGTGGAGCAGCCAGGACTCGAACCGGTGCCCCTACGGGATGCTGCTATTGCAGGTCACATCGCAGTACTAGCCCCATACTCCAGGTTCATCTTGAAATGCGAAGCTGCCGACCTGCCAGTTACTCGCACAGGGTCTGAGGCAAGGAAGGCCCAACAACGCTGCGTACGCACAACAACGCAGGGAGACGTTGCCGGCAGAAGCACTGCGAGAGTGGGGGTGGGAAACGACATGCCCTCCGCCCCCGCTTGGGCCTGTCAATCCCTCCCCCCTAACCCCAGCACACACACCCACGCATGCACGCCCTCCCTCGGCCAGCTTCCTCTCTGAACTAGGACCTACCCCTTTTCTGCCCCCGCCCCTTGCATGCCAGACCCTTCTTCCTCAAGTTCAATGTTCCCCAACGCAGATCCACCCACCCCAACCCAGACCAGACCAACATCCCAACCCCGTGCCTCCAGACACCCCACTTTGCCATCATTAGGCATCCCCCACCCCCCAAGAAACCGCAATTCCATGGCTGTGTGATTCTTTTCAAACTTGCACTTTTTGTTACTACAGCCCAACTTCCGTGAGGTCAAGGCCAAAGCCTGTGAAGTGGGAAGACTCCTTCCTGGTGTGAGTAACACGTAGCTGCCCAGGAAATTCCTTCCAGCACATCACAGCCCTGCCTGCGTGTCCCTCCCAGCCTCTCAACCCACTCCCTGTACCGTGTTGCATTGTCTTCCAATTGCAGCTGAGCCCCCCTGCCAGGCGGCCAATAACACTACGCACAGGCCTGGCCAGCGTTGGCGTGGGTGCCTGCCACCCACGTGGGAGACCCGGCTGGAGCTCCTGGTGCCCAACTTTAGGCCAGTTCAGCTATAGCAATTGCAAACATTTGGGGGTGGAACCAGTGGGTGGAAGATTCTCGGCCACTCTGCATTTCAAATAAATCTATTTTTAAAATTATTACACAAGGTTTCTGACCTCATAACTTTGCACACTTACGGGGGTGTACAGTAGGTGTGGACAGATGCCAATTATGTGGAATAATCAACCTCATTCATAAATCCAGCATCTCCCAGACTTATCATTTTTGTCAATTAGAATTTTTTTTTTTTACATATGGGGCTGGGGTGGTGAGCCAGTGTGCTGAGCCACCACCCATAACGTCAGCATCTTTCACGGGCGCCAGTTCGAGTCCCAGCTGCTCCGCTTCCGATCCGGCTCCTTGCTAATGTGCCTGGGAGAGCAGTAAAGGATGGCCCGGGCTCCTGCAATTCATTATCCAATTCCAATATCATATCAGGAAGCAAGTCCTAAGTGGGAATCACGAGGCCAGTGTTCCAACCATGGCAGGGGTATGGGAAAGAGGCTGGCGCGGCTGGCCCTGACCCAGCCTGAGAAGGGATTTCCTACCATTCGGAGAACCGAGAGATAAGCAACGAGAACTCTACCAATCAGACTTGCAAGCGAAAAGGTGTTTGAGAGTCACAAATGCACAAGCAAGGACTGGAGCTCCGGAAGGGCACGGCTCCATCAGAGCAGAGAGCAAAGGGGATTATCTTGGCAGTTAGGAGGTGCCCTGAACCCTTCCCTGCCCAGCTCCCAGCCTGCGGGTCCTTATCCAGCCTACTTACCCGTCGAGGTGAGGTCTGCCCCAAGTGGACTGGGTGACACCCCTCTGCAGATGCCACAGCACCCTGGGGAGACAGAAAAAGAGCAGGAATGTCACAGAGACCAGTGTTATAGTAAAATTGCTGCCTGGGATGCTGGCATCCTATAAGGGCACCGGTTCGAGTCCCGGCTGCTCCACTTCCCGTCCAGCTCCCTGCTTGTGTGCCTGGGAAAGCAGTAGAGGACAGCTCAGGTACTTGGGGGGTCCATTCCGCTCACGTAGGCAACCGGATGGAGTTCTGAGCTCCCGGTTTGAGCTGGACCCGGCTCTGGCTGCTGCAGGCATTCGGGCAGTGAGCCCTCTCTCCTTGAACTCTGCTTTTCAAGCAAATCTTTTTATCTGAATGCAAGCGTAATTGTCTTAAGTCTAAAAGCTGCAATGTCGGAGGGATGGTGCTTCCGTTAACAGGAGTTCCCAGGAGATGTTGAATATTCCCCTTGCAGATGAGACCCACATGAATATTCATGTCACAGTGTATGATATTAACACTGCACTGTGGTATTTAAATTTTACAACCAAGTAGGGCTTTTCATGTGCATTGATTTATTTGAGAGACAAAGCAAGCAAGCACCAAGCCACTAACCGACTCCTCCAATGCCTGCAACAGGTGGGACCAGGCCAGGCAGAAGCTGGGAGCAGCAGACCCCATTCGGGGCTCCCACATGGGTGGCAGACAGCCAGCGTCTTGAACCATCGCCTGCTGTCTCCCAGTGTCTGCACTAGCGGGAAGTTGGAGTCGGGACACACTGATGCAGAAAACAGGTGCCAACCCACAGGCCAAATGTCCACCAGAAGTGAGAGGATCCATTCTTTAGTACTTTAAGGCAGTGTAGCCCTGCTGCCTCCCACCACCACCACCATCATCACCGTCACCACCATCATCACCATCACCACCATCATCACCGTCACCACCATCATCACCATCACCACCATCACCATCACCACCACTACCACCATCATCACCACCATCACCGCCATCACCCCCATCACCACCACCATCATCATCACCGTCACCACCACCATCATCACCGTCACCACCATCATCACCATCACCACCATCACCACCACCACCATCACCGTCACCACCATCACCATCACCATCATCACCATCATCACCATCACCGTCACCACCATCATAACCGTCACCACCATCACCACCACCATCATCATCATCACCTTCTTGATCACCACCACGCTCACACCCTCACTGGCACCATCGCCACCATCACCATCATCACACCTTCATCACCAGCGCTCACACCATCCTCCTCTCTGCTGACCAACATCACACATGATGAGGGGTGACATGGCTGGAATCTGTGACAACAGCCAAAACAGTAACACAGCAGGTCACTACCATCCCATACTGCAGCACCAGTTCAAGTCCCGGCTGTTCCACTTCCCATCCAGCTGCCTGCTCAGGCACCTGGGAAAGCAGAGGAGGCTGGCCCAGGTGCTTGGGACTCTGCACCCACGTGGGAGACCCAGATAGAGTTCTGGGTCCCTGGCTTCGGCCTGGACCAGCCCTAACCATGGTGGTCATTTAGAGAAGTGAACCAGACGATGGAAGACTCATCTCTCTCTTCCCCTACACTTTAGTTTGGTTTAATCAGTAACCAGTTGAGCAGCTTTGGAACCCATTTGTAATCTCTGGGCTCTGGTCTGCTTGCCGTCGTAAGAACAGTCAAGATCCAAACCCAGGAACCCCGCTCCAATGACACCCAAGGAAGACCAATGACACAGGGCCCAGAGCTGCCGACACCTGCTAAGGGAGACGACAACCCAGACAGGAAGGCATTGTCTCATGGCTCAACTTTCAGCAGAAATGTGACCCATCCAAAGAGCGTCTCCCCAACTTCCCCCTCCACCCAACCCCTCAATGACCACGACAGTTGCCGCTATGGGAGGGGGGAGAGAGGAAAAGAGAGGAAGGGGGTGGTGGGGAGGAAGGGAGGGAACCAGAAGGCAAGGATGGAAGAGATGGAATCGGCAGTGACAGAGAGAAAGTTGCACCTGTCGGTTCACTCCTGAAACCGTCACGCAGCCACGGCTGAGCCAGCGCCAAGCCTGGAGCTCCATCCAGGTCTCCCAGGCAGACGGCTGGGACACCGCTGTCACGGGCAGCAGCCCCTTCCCTTAACTCTACAGCAACACAGACTACTTGGCTTCCAACCCTGGGTCCGAGCTCACTGACTGAGCCGAGCATCCCACCTGCCTGCCTCCATCACATGCCTCAGGCTCAGGGGCGCAGGGGCCATCCCCTGTGAGCCCGCCCGACTCCCCGCCATGGCTTCAGCAGCCAGGACGACATTCAACACAGAGCAGGTGTTCTCAAACCCCGTGTCTGCGCTGACACCTGCCAGCGTGGAAGGAGTTGGCCAAAGCCCCCCCAACACACACACGCCAGAGCGGGTGTCTGCAGTGCCCAGCCCCCAGGGATGACCCCCCCCCCGGCTGCCCTCCCTGTGGCCACCCCACCCGGCCTGCCCCCCTTCCAGCTCCCACTCACCCCAAAAGAGGAGCAGCAGGCTAAACTCTCGCATGGCGCCGGTGTTCTGCCTGCAAGGGGAACCCTCCGTGTGAGCTATCTGCCAGGAAGGCAACGTTACTCAATGCCGCACACACAGCGTGTCACCGCGCCCTCAGCCGCTGACTCCGGAGGAGGGCAGATGGCCAGCCCCAACTCTTCCCTCTAACTCAAAACATGGGCCGGGCTGTCTCTTCCCCTCCCATGCTTCTTCCCTCTCCTCATCCTCCAACCCACGTCCATCTCCCACACTTCGTGTTCCCTAACGCGTGAGCTGCCGCTCCTTGTTGCAGAAGACCCAAGCTCATGTTAGACTGACCTGTTAGACTGGCCATTATACAAGCTTCCTCAAGTAGGGGAACCCCCACCTCAACTCCCCAACATGCATACTAAGACAGCAAAGTGAAGTGGCTGGTAGTGTGGTGGTTTAACAGACTAAGCCTCCATCTGCAGTGCTGCTATCTCATATAGGCACCGGTTCTAATCCCGGCTGCTCCGCTTCCCATCCAGCTCCCTGCCTGTGGCCCGGGAAAGCAGTGGAGGACGGCCCAAAGCCTTGGGACCCTGCACCCGTGTGGGAGACCTGCAAGAAGCTCCCTGCTCCTGGCTTCGGATCAGCTCAGCTCTGGCCATTGCAGCCATTTGGGGAGTGAAGCAGCGGATAGCAGATCTGTCTCTCCCTTTCCAATAAAAATTAAATTTTTTGAAAAATTAGAGGAAGTGTGGTCTTTTAATGATGACATATCAGTTACTGTCATGGGAGAGCAGATGTGGGCTTCCTGGGCGCTTTCAACACCGTGTCACCATTCTTACCTTTGTAAATCTAGAACTGTTCCAAAATTACAAAGTTAAAAAAAAATCTCTATCTGAATCCCACCTGCCAACCCCTGTGCATGTAGGAGGGGCGTGTGACCCCACCAGCCACAGACAGCGGCTGAAGACCCTAACCCCACTCCCCACCCCGTCTGGAGGGGCAGGCAAGGTGGCTGCAGCCACCCCCCTGGAGTGACAGCCCAGGACGGGGAGGGAAGAGGAAGAGGAGGGGGGAACATAGCCGTGCCCAGGCCAGCAGCTGGCAGAGGCCTCCCACCACTTCCCCCCAACCAAGGGAAAAACTCGGGGCTCTCAACTCAGCCGGAGAGCAGGTGCGTGGCACGTCGCCTGCCTGGGGCGCAGAGCGCAGTTGGCAGTGAACTGGGGAGACTCTAGGGTGCCCCCTGCCAACAAGGCCGTGCCCTTCCTACCCTCTTCGCCTGCCTGCCCCACATTCACCTTCCTGGTGTCTTCAGAAGGGGTGGGGGTCCTTACCAACAGGGTGAGAGGACCCCCGCAAACGCCACTAGTCTCCACTCTGGTTTCCTTGGCTGACTTGGGCAAATCCACTAGCCTGAAGCCTGTGGTGCCCTGCTGAGTCCCGGGGACCCCCGGCTGCAGGCGGAGGTATCAGAGATGTTCCCCACGCCTCAAAACCAACCACAGCCTGAGAGCTCAGGCCACTGCCCACACCCGGGGGCTCCTGCCCCTTGGATTCCAGAATGCCCCATGCCATTCTCACAGTCAGCTGAGCTCCAAACTTGACCTCAGCACCCCCCACAGCAGCAGTGTATGCTCACCCCCCAAGTCTTATGCATCTTGCTGATATAAAAGAGTGTCACCTCCTCCAGGAAGCCCTCCTTGACAGCCAGGTCAAGGTCCTTCCCCATCTCAGTATACTCGGTCTTATCTGTGCTTGCTAAGCAACTTCCTCAGGGCAGGGGACGAATTTTTTTTTTTTTTTTTTAAACAACAACAACAAAAAACCATTTGAAAGAGACATATTAGCCTCGCCCCTCCGGTTTATTCTGTCAATAGACCACCGCAGCCAAACCAAAGCCAGGAGCCGGGGCTCCATCCTGGTCTCCCCTGATGGTGGCAGAGGCCCCAGGCACCTGGGCAGTCATCCGTTGCCCCCAGGATGCCCGTCAGCGGTGACCGCAGCCCGGGCTGCTGATCCAGGCCACAGGCGTCACTTAGGCACTCAGCCCAGACCCCTGCTCTGGGGGAATGCCAGACAGACAGTCTGCCCTCGCAAGATAAGCTACAATGTAATCATGAACTTCCGCAAATAGAGACAGGGGGCTATAGCTGCCTGCACGCACCTGCACCAGAGTCACCTCAGAAGTTCCTCTTTCCCCCCCCCCCCCGCCTCCACCGCAACCTGTCCTGAGTCCCTTTACGCCCCCGCCACTCCTGGAGCTTGGGAAACACACACGGCCCCCTTCACCTGCAGCTGGCCATGGAAGATGCTGGCCGCGTCAACTCCCTCCATGGCCCTGCTGCCCCAACTTCCCAGGAAGTGAGATTGCCCCCTGGGGCAGGGTGCCAGGGAAGTGGAAGGGGGGCCCTCCAGGCCAAGGCCAGGGAGGCAGGGACCCTCAGAGGGAGGGCCTGCGGAGCGTTCATGGGGCGGGGACAGGCCACTCGGATCGCACAGCCGAGGGCCTGGGTTCAAGTCCAGGCTCTGTCACCCCCTCTCCCCACCGACTCCACCTCTCTGCCCAGTGAGGACTCAAGTGCCTGGGCCCTCGCCACCCACGCGGGACACCTGGCTGGGGCACCTGGCTCCCAGCTTGGCCCTGCCCAGCAGCAGCTATGGCAAATTTTCTTTCTTTCTTTTGAATGCACATCCCTTTTTTTCCCCCCTGTTCTTGATTATTTCTTTCATCAATTTTGACAATTTTTAAAAAGATTTATTTACTTTTATTGGAAAGACAGACGTACAGAGAGGAGGAGAAACAGAGAGGAAGATCTTCCGTCCAATGGTTCACTCCCCAAGCGGCTGCGACGACTGATGCTGCGCCGATCTGAAACCAGGAGCCAGGAGCCTCCTCCGGGTCTTCCACGCGGGTGCAGGGTCCCAAGGCCCTGGGCCGTCCTCCACTGCTTTCCCAGGCCACAGGCAGGGAGCTGGGTGGGACGCTGGGCTGCCGGGATTAGAACCAGTGCCTATATGGGATCCTGGCGTGTTCAAGGCGAGGACTTTAACCACTACACTATCGCGTTGGGCCCGAGCTATGGCAAATTTTCAAAGTGGGAGCCATAAGCACATGGGCTGTTTCCACTGCTGTTTCCACTCTCCTCCTCTTCATACTCGAATAAGCAACATTTGAGAGAGATTTAGCCCCTCCTCCCACCCCAAGGGTTAAGCCACGGCCCCCAGTGCCAGGTACCAATTCGAGGCCTGGATGCTCTACTTTCTAGCCAGCTCCCTGCTCACGACCCCACTGGATGAGCACCTGGTCCCCATGTGGGCAACCCGAATGGAGCACCCAGCAGCTCCTGGCTTGCACCTGACCCAGCCCCGGCTGTCGCATTTGCTGGGAGTGAATCAGCAGACAGTAGACTGGGTCTCTATCTCCCTCCGTCGTTTGCCTTTTAGAATAAAAGTCTCTAAGGAAAATGCTTGGTCTAGCAAAAAGTTCATTAAAAAAAAAAAAAAAAAAAGCAGAACTAAAAAGGCAAGTTCCGGTCAGGGCGAGCTATTTTGAACTCATCTGTTTCCCACCAACATTGTGAGGTCCCCTTACGTGTGCAAGGATTTCAACATCTGGAACACGAGAACCACATCAGGACAGCAGGCAGCCTCACTGTAGCCCCAAATGCGGGACCTCAACTCCAGTGCGTCGCCTGGCAAGGCATCCAGGGCTTGGCTACTGTGGACCGTAGCAGGATTGGCTGGAGCCGCCCCGAACCCTCGCCAGCAACCAGGCCGCCAGAGACCCGGGCAGGACTCGCCTAGGATTTAATGAAAGAAGCTGCAGCTGCTAGACCTAGGAGTAACTCCTCCTGACCCCCACGAGGCTGCAGACATAGAATTTAAACAGCAAGGGCGGCCGCAGGTGGAGCCAGTTCAGTTGCGCTCAGCCCCCTGGCCTTTCCCTTGGAGCGCCTGCAGGATGGCACCTGTGTGGGTGCGCATTGCTGCTAGCCGGAGGCACTCAGCTAGGGGCTGTGGACCCGCATGCATCCTCGTCCGCTGGGGCAGCACTCCGTGCAGGATGCAGCCTGGTGCAAGCTGGCGGCTGGTCATCCAACATGCCTCGGGCCGCGGCTGCTGGCACACGCTCGGGCACAGCTAAGCTCCAGCCTCCCAGCATAAACTCTGAGCCCTGAACACACAGTCGAGCCTGTTGTCAGCTCCTCCCAACTGCAGCCTGGCCCAGTCCCCTGGCACTGCGGGGGAGGGATGTGCACAGCAGGTGTGGGTCCTGCTGGGCCCTCCCCCTCTGGATCAACTCCCCACAGGTGAAGCGAGGCCCTCCAAGGAATTTCCATTATTCAATTATCCTTTGCTCTCTGCCTCTCCTTTTCCCTGGTCGTGCAGCCTTTTCCTGGAGCACCGTGGGTGGGAGCCCTCGGGGGTCCCCGGCAGAATCGAGCCCTCGGTGTGTCGGAAGTCGGTCTAGGGAAGAACAATGCTGTGATGGTGACCTACTGTGTAGCCGGAGTCACAGGAGCCCCTTGTGGAGGCCAAAGCTCATAGACAGGTGTGTGAACGAGCTGTACAGTGTCCGCATACACGAGTGTACACAGACACGCATACGTGGACACAGGGACACACATGCATACATGTTTGCACACACACACACACACACATATTTCCCACTGATCTTGTCCTTACTGCCACTGTCCAGCAGGTGGCAGTCTTGCCTTTGATTTGGAGCCGTTCATCGCTGGTCCGGCTGTCCCTGTCCATCCGCCCCTGTCCGTCTGTCCATTCGCCCGACGTTTTCCAGCTTGACTCCGCGGCCGTCTGCCCGCCCGTGTTTCACCTATGCCCCCCCCCCCCACATTGGTCTCACACGGACCCATTTAGTGGGTTTATTGCATCTGAAGGGCAGAGATGCCCGTGCAGGTGGATGGAGAGGGCTGACAGCCACCACGCACACCCCGAAACGTCTCCAACAACAGCAGCCAGAGCTGGGGCAGCCAAGCACTGGGAGCTGGGGGCCCCCTCCAGGCCCCCCCACATAACGGAACAAGACTCAGCTCTGCATTGTGGCCCCGGGATCCTATGAGGATCTCCACGGCTGGCTGCCTGCTGCGTGGACCTGGTGCCTGTGTGTGTGTGTGTGTTGTGTGGTGTGTCCGCTCCCGGTTGTACCCCTGGCTCTGCCCAGCACCACAGAAAAGAACTGAAGTATGCTGGTCTTTGTTGACCCCACCACCACCCTGGCCAGGTTCCACGACTCCTCCCACATGGACAGCCGGGCTCCGTAACCCGTACCCAGCTGGAGGAGCCTATTTCTCTGGGGGTTCGGGAACCAACTTGAATGTGGCCAGGTCCCCACCTGCCAGTGGAGGGAGGGTTAAGAGTGTCACTTGGCATGCCAGGGTGGCCATTTGATGTTTGCTAGGGGGTCTGCATCAGACGGCCCCGGGGCTGGTATCCCAGACAACTTTGCAACTGCAGCTCACCCTCTCTCTCTCTCAATCTCTCACTCTCTTTCAACTTTCACAAAGAGAGTGGTTTTGCCCTTAAAGATTTATTTTTATTTGAGTGGGAGATGTTACAGAGGGAGGAGAGACACAGAGAAAAAGATCTTCCATCTGCTGGTTCATTTCCCAAACAGCCAGAGCTGAGCTGATCTGAAGCCAGGAGCCAGGAACTTCTCCCAGTTCTTCCCTGTGCGTGGCAGGGCCTCAAAGCCTTGGGCCATCTTTAGGGACTTTTCCAAGCACATTAGCAAGGAGCAGGATGGGAAGTAAAGCAGCCAGGACTCGAATTGATGCCCAGAGTGGGTGGCAGCATTGCTGGCAGAAGATTAGCTTGCTATGCCACCATGCCAGACTCTAGTGCTAATTCTACAGGAACAGAGAGAGGACCTCAGAGTCTGGCCCTCAACCCCAGAGCCTGGCCACTGTGGCCTGCTGCTCATGGAAACCCTGAGTGCGACCCTGTTAGACAGTAGGTGTGTATGGGGGTGGGGGATCACCATGACAGTGCCGGCAATGCCAAATTCCCAGCGTGGCAAGCAGTCTATATTTAGCAGTGAGGGCACTGGCTAGAGGTGCCCACTGTTCCCCAGCCCCCCCAGATTAACTCACAGCCCAAGGTCCATGCCCGGCCTGACCGCTCACCTCAACCCTCCGTCCTGCTGATGGCCGTGACCTCATCAGCCCGTGGGAGAGGGACCAAAAAAGCCATTTCCTGGCTTTTAAACTTCAAAAAGGGCCTATTTTGAGATACCCAATCTTGGCTTTGTGAGCCTGAATTTATCTAAACAAAAGAGAATTCTAGATTAAAAAAAAAAAAATCAGCTGCAGCAATTGCCAGGGGACTGTGGCAGCCACGGTTCATGGGGAAGGCGGTTTGGGTTTTAAATTATGAAGAAAGTTCTGGAGCCAGGGGAGGGCTGGTGATGATGCAGCCACGTGAACCCGCCCGACGCTATTCCTCGGGCTCACCCCCAACCACGCAGAGATGGCCACTGGGATGCGTGTGTGTGTGTGACCACAATTTTTAAAAATATTTCACTCTAGTAAATAAGACATGAAGCCTGCCCATGAATAATAAATGCGATAGGATGCGTAGCAACCTGGATCAGCTTTTCCTGCAACCAGACAGCTCTTGGGTGGCAGGGTGGGGGAGGTGTTAGGAGTGTTGAACAGTCACGAGCCATGGGAGCTCCAGAAGCCAGAGGAGGGGTCCACTGTCCCCCCTCCAGGCTACACAGCTCCAGGTGGTGGGCCACTCTGAGATCCTGCATGAGAGCTGCCTGGTCCCAGCTCCCTGCTCATGCAGACCCTTGTGGGGCAGCAGGAAATGGCTTGAGTCTGTGGGGTCTTGCTGCTCAAGATGGGGGACCAGGCCTGGGCTCCCAGCACCCGGTTTTCGGAGAGGCAATCAGAGGAAGTTCTCAAAGACGGGAATTCTATAGTTTACCATGCGACTAGAATACTCAGAAGAGGGCAGAAAGGTCATGACCGAGAACTACCCCAGCAGAAGAGTAGGGGGGCACTCCAGGCATACAGGGGTCTACTGTTGTCCCACTGTTGTCCCACTGTTGTCCCACTGTTGTCCCACGGGGCATGCAAAGGAATATGGCTGGATGCCTTCCCTGTGCCTCGAGAGATGCAGAAGATGGCCAGGATCCAGGAGTCAGGTGGGGACATGTTGTGGGCTAAGGAGTTGACTAGCACTCCTTAAGCCGAGCACTACAGGCGCTGGGCTTGGGGCTAGAAGCACCTGGTCTCAGCTGTAGCCAGCTGTAGCCAATCTACCCTAATGAGGGTGTGGGGGAAAGAGTAAACAAGAAGTAGGTGAAAGGTCAAGAGAAAAGGCAATAAAGGGAAGCCTCTGAGAGAGAGACTTCCACCATTCCTGTCTCCAGTCGGTGCCTCAATCCCTCAGGACCCTCGCCGTGTCCCCCCCGCCGTAACAGGGACAGAGAACAACTCAGCCAGTGGTAGCAGCACAGAAGATGGACTGTCCGCCCAGGCCAGATCCCCAGGAATTAGCATAAGATCTAAGGAACTTACAGATGAGAGAGATGGATGGATGGGAGGGTGGATGGATGGGTGGGTGGATGGATGGGTGGGTGGGTGGATGGATGGGTGGGTGGGTGGATGGATGGGTGGGCGGGTGGGTGGATGAGTGGGCAGGTGGGTGGATGAGTGGGCAGGTGGGTGGATGGGTGGGTGGGTGGGTGGATGGATGGGTGGGTGGGTGGGTGCGTGGATGAATGAATACATGTGTAAATAGTTTAAAGTTTATACCATTTAGCAAAATTAGGGGTAGGAGGATGCAAAACAGTAATTACGCTCTTCAATAAGAAAAGCAAACCAAGTGTACACTTGCTCTCCTCAATCTCTCCAGTGTGGCGTTCTTTCCTGCCTCTTGGAAATCCCGGGTTTCCACCTCCTCGTCCCATGGTGATGGTGGAGGGGGTGCTCACTGCGGGGAGGCAGGTGTGGCTGCGTGAGGGACGTCTCACCTCCTGAACAACACCACTGCATCTTGGGTCTGTCATTTTATTACAAGCAGTAGCCCTGAGCCCCACCTTCCTGAGGGGACCCCAGGGGCCATCCATGCGATATAAATTACCCACAGCAGGGCATCATGCTAAGACCCCAGCCAGCTGGACACTGGCCCTCCACTGTAACCTCAGTCTCTTTGCCCGCAGGGACCGGCCCCGCTGCAGGCTCCTTCCGGCTTCGAAGCCTTAAGTTCCCCGCCCCCCGGCCAGGACCCCAGGGCTCAGCAGTACTCTGAGTAGTCTTCCTCCACGTAGTTGGAAGGGAACCAGCCAATCTGAAGAGAGAGACATAGCTGGTCAGGGTGGCCTCTGCGTGGCCTCCCGCGGCTCCCCAGCACACCAGACAGGCCCTTCCCACCTCAGGGCCATGCACCTGCTGGCTGCACACCCTGCCCCCCCGACACCCAGCTGCCCCGCCCCCTGCCTCACCCGTCCGTAGATCTCGCCACGCCACCAGCCCTGTTGACCCTTCTTGTTGAGGATTTTAATGATGTCACCCTCCTTGAGGGACAGCTCCGACCGGTCCCGGGCACAGAAGTCGTAGCGGGCTTTGGCTGTGCCGAAGTACTTGGTGTTGGGCGCTGTGGGGAGAAGACAGGAGTAGGGGTGGGGTAAGGGAGGCTGAAATGCATTCAGCAGGGACCCCATGAAGGGTCCCCTGACCGGTGGGAAGGGTCTCCTATCCCAGTATCATCTCTCTGTCCCAGGCATTGCCCAAACTCAGATCCTAAGCATCCCTAAATTCGCAACACTGTATAAGCAAAAAGAACAAGAAGATTCAGGTCCGGGAAAGAGCCCCCAGAATCCAGAGAGAGAGAGAGGAGAAAAGCGCATTGTAAAACTTTGTAGGGTCAGGCACAATGGCTCAGCTGTCTAATCCTCTACCTACAAGCGCCGGGATCCCATATGGGTACTGGTTCATGTCCCAGCTGTTCCACTTCCCACCCAGCTTCCTGCCTGTGGCCTGGGAAGGCAGTAGAGGACGGCCCAGAGCCTTGGGACCCTGCACCCGCGTGGGAGGCTGGGACCGGAGCACTTAGGCCCTGCCTGCTGCCTCCCAGGCATCCGTGTCAGCTGGGAGCTGGGGTCAAGAATGGCAGCCCTTCATCCAAACTGGGACGCAGTGCCACCTGCTTGCTGGATGGGACACCCACAGCTCTCGACCCAGACTCTTCCTCCCCCAGTGGACCCCAGCCCAGGTGCATCCCGTTACCTGGAGGCCTGCTGATGGCTCTCCTCTCGGGCTCCTTGAAGGGGAATTGCAGGGTGGTGTCGAGGGACTTGAAGCAATCCTTCAGAGAGTTCTTCTGGTAAAACTCCACCAGCTCCTGGCAGGGAGAGTGACAGCATGATGGGGGTCAGTCCAGGGAGCCGGCCCACGTGGAGGCAGAGCCAGGACGGGGGTGCGGGGAGGAAGCTTGGGCCTTCCTGCTAGGGGAGCTGGGGCAGACTCATTCTCCTGAGACGTGGGTTGCTGATGTCTAAGACACAGTTGAAAATCCCAGGGCACTGAACTGAGACATGCTGGACTCCCCTCGAGGGGGCCGGTCACTCGGTCAGAGCTCAGCACCAAAGTCCACTGGCAGGTGGGCACCACTGGGGATGGCCACGTGCCCCCATCGGAACACGTGGGTTCCAACTCAGTGCTGCTCCCTGCTGGCGTGCGCCACGGGAGGTGGCCAAGCATGCCTGGGCCCCCTGCCATGCATGTGGGAAGTCCTGGCGTTGGCGTGGGCCCCAGCGCCAGCCACCACAGCCATGTGGGGACTGAGCCAGTAGATGAAAAATATTTCTCTCTCTCTCTCTCTCCCGACCCTTCTCTCTCAAGTTGGCACTTTCAAGTTCTAAAGGCTTGTGTTTGGCAAGGTCGAAGTTCTGTCATTCTGTGTCGTAGCTGGAAGAGTATCATCATTAATTCATTAATTATTATTATTAATTGTTACTCTGGTTGTAGCTCCTGAAGGGACTGGAAGGCAGTTAGCCTGCTGTGCCCCCTGGAGGCATGGGGACCACTCTGAGTGTGGGGAGCAGGGGTCCCAAGACGGAGCCCACAGCGAGGGGTCCCACCTGGGACTGGGGGACCAGAGCTGGGGAAAACGGGGTGCCGGGCTCCTACCGTCAGCCCCCGGAAAGCCTTCTTCTCCGTGATGCGGTACAGGCCCTCCGCAGTCATAATCTTGATGTGCTTCACCTCGACGTTACACCTGGAACCGGCGGAAGAGAGAGGACTCAGCACGGAGTCCAGGCCACCTCTTCCACCGTGGACGCAGTGAGCCAGGTCCCCTCTGGGGTCAGGGGCCACAGTCACCCTGCCAGGTCACTCCTCCTGGAGCTGTGCTGCTCAGAGACTTCTCATGTGGAAACCGAGACTTGTGAAGAAAGTGTGGACAGGAATGCAAGGCTCAAGTGGAGGGAGCGATCCCGCCTCCTGCTCAGACGGCCACAGGATGTGATGGCTGTGGGAGGAGGGACCCACTCCTGCCAGTGGGGTCGGCAACAACAGGGGCTGCCACTGTGGCACCACCTGCCATTTCCACATCCACCCTGTCCGCCAGTTCAAGTCCCAGCTGCTCTGTTTCTGATCCAGCTTCCTGTTAATATGCCTGAGAAAGCAGCAAAGGATGGCTCAAGTTCTTGGGTCCCTGAACCCATGTGGGAGACTCCGGTGAGGCTCCTGGCTCCTGGCTTCTTGCTAGCCCAGCCCTGGCTGTTGCAGCCACTTGGGGAGTGAATCAGCAGATAAAAGACTCTCTCTCTCTCTGCTGTGTGTGTGTAACTCAGCCTTTCAAACAAATCAATAAACCTTTAAAAAACAAAAACAACTCCAGGGACCTCCACCTCTGGTGACAGAACCACCTAGATGAGAAAACAACCACTCCCCTGCAGTAAAATTCCTAACTCTGCTGAGACAAGAGATAAGCTCTAACAGGGAAAAAAGGAAACTTCCAGAAGCCAAACAGTTGAAGATAAAAACTAAGACCAGAGAGCCAGCGCCAGGGCTGCCGACGTGGGTTTGCTGAGCGTGGCGACCCATGAGCCTGCAGGGCTTAAAGGTCATGTACCAGGTGTACGCGGCTCCCGGGGCCGCGCACCATGGGGACAGCACCCCTGCTTGGTGCCCCTGGGGAGGCCTGGCCAGAAGCTACACCCAGCACCAAGGGAGGACAAGACGACCCCACCCACCATCACCGCCCAGGCACTGACCCAAAGTCACGGGGAATTCACGCCCTTGGCCCTGCCCTCCTGCAGGCTGGGAAGAGCTGACCCTAAGGCAATCCGCCTCAGTGTCACAGCTCACACACTGGGAATCCCAATGGAATAGGGTATAAGAGCCACTGGGTGAGCTGGGAGGCGTGACACTCCCACTGGCGGAAGTGGCAAGTCTGCGAGAGTTGGGGTGCCACCCGGGACCCCCAATCCCGTGTCGGGGAATCGGGGACTGGCCCCTGAGCGAGTTCCTGGTCTCTGCTCAGCCCGGTACTGGCCTTCTAGGGAGTGAACCAACAGACGGAAGATCTTTCTCTCTCTCTAACCCTTCCTTCCAAATAGAGGGAGCAAGGGAGGCGAATGAAAGGGGTAACTGGGGACCCAGCAGGGACCCCCGTGACAGGGGAGCTGAGGTCGGGACACACCCCCCTTTGACCCTAAGGCACAGGCGCCTGTGGGAGACAAGGAGGGGTCCAGGAGGGGAGAGTTACTTGATGCTGATGGCGAACTCGGCTGCGTCCTTCACCCTCTGTCGCACCAGGAAGGTCCCATCCGAGCGGTTGGTGAGGATGCTCTCGGCTCCCGCACGCTCCATGGGGCCGGCGTACCTGCAGAGCCAGCCCAAGTCACACAGGGCCCCAGCACGGGGCACAGCCCCCTCGTAAACACACACACACACACAAACACACAGCCACATGGAGGTTGCCTCTCCCACCTGCCAGCCCCCTACAAAAACTACCCCAACCCCAGAGATGTAAGGATGTGGGAGACGCAATGCCCAGCTTAGAGAGGGCAAGGGGGGTGTGACGACGGCAGCTGATGCTATAGAGCGTGCCCATGGTGAGCGGGGTCCGGGACCAGGCACGGCACAGGCTCACGGAGCCTTCAACACCCCCGGATACAGCACACTGCCTTGGCCTCCTTTCCAAGGTACTGGTCCAAGGGCAAAGAGCTGCATAATGTGGGAATCGGGATTTGAACCCAAGTTAGCAAGAAAACCTCCACTCCTTACTGCTGCAAGTGAAACGGGTAGCCAGAAACGGGGGGAGGAATTGCTGCTGTCATCACCATCTTCATCATTCCTCTGTAACTGTGACCATTCCCCTTCCACAATGACCACTATCCCCCAAGTCCCAAGGGCCCGTCTTCATCTTCCCTTGCCCTCAGCAGGTGCACAGCCCTGGGATGGACACAGCAGCCCATTCCCTGACCTCTGAGAATCAGTAACTGGTTTATCCAGAGGCCCCTCCGTGCCCAGACTGCTCCCCCTCAACAACCAGAAGCCCCTTGTTAAAGAGGCAGGATGTAGGATGCAGTTCTACTCACCAGAGATGGACAGACAGGTCCTGAGGGGGGCCCTGGGACAGAGAAGCCAGCTGAGGCCATAGGCCACTGACCGCAGGGCAATCACCCATTCATTCACGCCACAAGCACTGTGCTATTCATGGCAGACACAACCCAAGCGCCAAGGGGGAGGGATGCTCCCGGGAGCCCAGGACTGTGGGGCTGCCCTCCCACCTGCTCTGTACAGCCCTCAAATCAAAGACATAGGGAAAAATGGGGTAAAGAAAGGGCGGCCGATGACCCCGGGCAGGGGGGCCATGGGGAGCCAGGCCTTGTCCTCACAGCTGAGAACCAGGTTCATGCGACAGCAGGCAGGAGAGACGCCCCCCCGGGCTGTCAGGGGCTGGGTCGGGGCGGCATGGAGGCACTTACGTGCACGTAGGGCTTCACCCTGTTACAGGGAAACCAGCCAACCTCGTTGGTCGCCGTGTTCCTGCCCTGAAACCCAGAGGACAAAAACACACGGAGGTTACAGGGCATCCACGTGCGTGTCTGCGTGTGTGAGTGTGTGTGTGGTTGTGTGTGTGACCATGACTATGTGTGCATGTGTGTGAGACTGTGTGACCATGACTGTGTGTGACTGTGTCCTTGTGTATGTCTTTCTGTGTCGGCATGTGTGTCTATATGTGTGTGCGAGTCCACCTCTCACTCAGAGACCCCTAGCCTGTCAGAGCCTGGGTTTCCCAGCAGCTTCCCAGCAGCAACCACCTCCAGGAAAGGCAGACAGCTCACACGGGTCAAGTCTAGAACCTTCTAAGCACATCACACCTCCCAGGCCCCGCCTCCTGAGCCAGGGGTGCACCTGCACCCAGGGTCCCCCTCCCTGGCCCCGCCCATCCCGCAGGGCCCAGCAGCCCCTACCTCCCACCAGCTCTGCTCTGCCTCGGCCTTGGTGAGTTCCACGATGTCCCCCAAGCTGAGCTGCAGGAAGGGGCCGAAGGCTCCAGGGGGCGGGGGCAGCCCAAAGTACTCCTGGAAGACTTCCATCTTGGGTAGGCCTGGAGGATGGCGAGGATGGGGGTGAGCGGGGTGGGGCAGGCAGATGGCCAAGGGCTCGCCCACTGGGGTCCCATGGCAAAAGTGGGGAAGGCTGACAGTGGAGACTGTGGCCATTGTGGTAAGGACAGTCTCAAAGTGCTGTGGGGTGGGGCGGACCCCATTTCGGACATCCACTGCACGCCCCCCCCCACCGTGTATATGCCCAGGACAGCAGGTGTCCAACGGAAGCTACCTGTTGGTAGAGTGACCCCCCCCACCCCTGCCTTGCTCCAAGCAGAGCTGGGACAAACGGGGGCTCCCTGCAGGCTGCTGGGGCCAAAGCACAGGGGTTGGGGGGTTAGCAGGTGGCCAGCGGAAGCTGCCTGTTGCTAGCGTGAACCCCCTGCCTTCCTCCAAGCAAAGTCAGGACAAATGAGGGGGCGGGGGCTCCCCGTGGGCTGCTGGGGACGGGGGGGGGGGGTGCAGAGCATCGTGGTTTGGTTGTGGGGGGAGGGAAGGGACAACGGGGCGGCCTCTGCTGTGGTCAGCCGGTGGCCTGCGGACTCACCCAGCTCGCTCCTTTTCTTCTCCTGTGCCCTGCGGTGTAGCTTGTCCTGGCGTGACACATCAGCACTGTCACCGAGCCACCTCCTCGCACCCCTGCCTGGGGATCCCCACTCCCCACCGCCCTGCAGCAACAGCCCCAGCTTTGTGCACACCCCCCCCCCCGGAGCCTCCAGAGGCCTCCCCCCTTCTCACCTTCTTCAGGGTTCCAGTAAAATCTAGGGAAACAACCAGGACCCCGTTAGGACGAGAAGTCCCTGCGTGGTCCAAGCCCACCACTCCCTCCCTTCCAACCCCCACACCACCCTGGGCGGGGGGCAGGTACCTTGTCCGTGGCGGCCACAGGGAGGTACTCTTCCCAGGCACTCCTTGTGTGCAGGGGCCCGGCATCGATGGCAGCGGTAGCCCTGATAGAAGGTGCCCCTAGGGCGTGCAGGGAGAAGGGTTTTGATCCGTGGGCATGGCCACCATTCGGCCGGCCGGAGTGGGAGGTCACAGAGTCACAAGTAAAGCTGAGCAGTGCCCCCTCCAACCCCCAGCTCCCAGGCAGGGGGCCAGCCCAGGGTCCCTCAGTGGGTGGAGGAGGAAGAGAGCAGGAAGTGAGGACCCAGGCCCAGCCACCGCCACCGCCAACCTCAGGAGCATCTGGCAAGCCTTGCAGGAAGTGGTCTCCTCAAAGGAGAACATCTGGAAGTCATGCCCATTGGCTGTGGCGTTCTCGGGGTAGATGTTGGAACTGTGGGGTTGAGGGGGGGAAAAAGCCGGGGTGTCGAGGCTCCTCATGGCTAGCTCACATCCGCTCACACAACCACAGGTAGGCGTGAGGGCTGCGTTTGCCACTGGGCTATGGTGGGTCCTGGGGCTGTGTGGCTATGGGCACGCGCGTGCGCACACACACACACACACACACACACAGAGCAGACTCGTGGCAGCCAGGGACAGAGAGAGAAGCCAAGGGAAGTGATGGCTTCCTAGGAGCGGGGTCTCCTCGGGGAGCGAGGACAAGCTGGGGGAAGCCGGCAGGGGACATGGGTGCGGGTGTGTGTAAAATGGCACAGGTGCTAATCCCGGGAGCGGCCAAGCTTTCATCATGTGGATGGAGAGAGCAGGAGGAAGAAATGGAAAAGGCCTTGAGCCCACCCCACCCCTTTGCCAGATAAGCCGAGCAAGGTCCCATGGCAGGCGCCAGGGCAGGGCAGAAGGGAGTATGGGGCACCCCTGCAGCTCCAGCTCCCCACCACCTCCCTTCCTTCCTGGGACGGCACGAGGCAGGGCACTCACATGGCCATCTCAAACTGCTCCATCCACTTCTTCTTCATCTCCCGGGTCTTGAAGAACAGCTCGTAACCCTGGGCCCCTTGGTCCTCAATCAGTAGGAACATATGACTCCACTGTGGGCAGGAGGCGCTCAGTCTTGGGGTGGGGGGAGACACCCCTCCCTGCAACCCCACCCACATCCAACCCAGCTCCATGCCACAGACCCAGAGCTCACACACACACCCCTTCACAGGAGCCCACGCTCAACATAGCATGTCATTCATTCATTCTCGGGTGCACACGCCCCTCCCCAGATATGCACACAGGTGCACACTTGTACCCACATACACGCACAGCCACGCACAGCCACACAGAAGCCCAGCACACAGCCCACTTGGGCCCACCCTCTCCCCCACAAGTCCCGGTGTCCGGATCCCGCACCTTCTTGTTCTCTCTCTCCCCGGAGGAGTCGTCGCGGACCTGGAAGCTGTGCAGGTTCACGAAGTCCTTGAGGTCGTAGGAGTCGCCGCGCCGCTTGCAGATGAGCAGGGCCTTGTCTAGCAGGAAGGCGTACCTGGGGGCAGCGGGTCAGCGCCCGAGGCCATCCCACCTCCTCGCTGCTCCCTTCCCTCCACCTTCCCGGCCCTTCTCTGCCTCTCTTCTCCCTGGACATCCCAGCCAAGCCCACCTGCTGTCCACCTTGACCTCACGCAGCTCCAACACTGCTTGCCTCCAGAGACCCTATCCACCGGCCTCTTTATTTCTATTTGCATCCCGACTCGGGTGCCTCCCCAAATCCATGTGGACTCTGCCCACCTGCCCGTCTGGATGCCTGGCTCTGCCCAGCCAACCTCCCCTGTTCCGTATTGGCTCATCCCTGCTCCCGCCTGGCCCTGTCCCCTCCCAGGCTCCACCCCAGCCACATCTGGACCCCGCCCACCTGTCCATCTTGGAGCGCCTCTCCACCGAGGTGATCTTGAGCTCACCGTCCATCTTGGGCCGGCCGTAGTGTGCCAGGGACTGGTCCTGAGCAGGAGGCAGGCGGGGAAGGGGGTCTGTCTAGGGGCCACGGCTCAGGGGCACAGACGGCCTCCCCAGCGGGGGGCGGAAGACAGCCCACAGCCCTGCACCCCCGCCCTGCGCCCTCACCAGGTTCTCGATGGAGAGCTGGAAGTTGGTGATCTGCCGCAGCGTCTCGTTGTCGCGCTTGACTTCGTTCACGCACTGCGCCAGGTCCTGCGGGGCAGGGCAGGGCAGGGTAGGATGAGCCAGACGCCCCACCTCTCCATGCCGCCTGCCCCGCTCTAACCCCCAGGCCCTGTCACCCTCATAGCATCCAGAGCCAGCCGCAGGTTCTCCTTCTCCATGGCGTCCTGCGTGTGCTTGACCAACTCCTGCGACAACCATGAAGTGACGTCAGCGGGTGCACCTGCGCCTCCTGCGCGCCCAAGGCTAGCCACCCCACCACTACGCAGCCCCGCCAGCTCCTGCCTGGCTTAGCCGGCTGTCCTGGGACTCCCCGTGGCCCGTGTCCACCTCGCACACACACCTGGAGCAGCAGGTGATATTTCAGCACTCGCTGCATGGGTACCATGAGCAGATCCCGCAGAGTAAATCTCCCGTTGTTGGCTCGCTGAGAGCATTCCTGGGGGAGGCAGCAGACGGCAGGTGCACAGGCTGCTGGAGCAACAGCCTACCTGCACCCAACACCCCCGGGTCAGGAAAGGTGCCAGAGGTGAGGGGCCAGGGGTGGCTCTATAGCCCAAGGGGATGATGGAGGTCCAGCACCCTGCTGGGCTGCCCCAAGGGTCCCCAGCCCCACTTGCACCAGGTACACAGCTCCAAGTTGGCCCCAGCTCAATATGAAGCTAGAGGTTGGCCCAGGCTTGGGGCATTGTCCGTGTTTGGCTTTGCACAATCCCCGCCCCCCGTACCATGCTGTGTGTCAGAACTTCAGTCTGGTAATGGGAGGGTGGGTCAGCCCAGAGCTGAGGGTGTGGGGGTCAGCTGGGACCAGGACCCAGGGCTATTCTGACTCTGCTTCATTTCCACCCTTGGACACACACACACACCACGCACTTACACGCAACACACACACACACTCACACAGTCACACACACACACTCATAGCCTTGACCCTTGGCTGAACCACTGAGATGACAGAGCGATCTCCAGCCTGGAAGGGAGTGGGGGAGCTGCCCCTTCCCCTCGCTCTCTCCCCCACACGGCCCAGCCCCCACCTCCAGCTTCATCTGCACGTCCTCCCGGGCCGCGGCCACCTGCTCCAGGTGTTTGCTTGCCGACTCAACCTGACTGCAGTAACGGCCATAGACCAGGAACCTGCAGGAAGAGGGGCGGGTGAGCCAGGCGAGGGTGGCTCCACCTCCCCATCCCTCTGGTGGCCTCAGAGCAGCCTCTTGTGGTGTCAAACCAAAGAGTACTCTTCCCATCCTTCATAAACATGCACTGAGCACCTGCTGTGTGCCTGAACACAGGGTAAGGATGCCGCCCTTAAGCCCACCACCGCCTAGCAGGTGCTTCCCCAAACCAATCATTCCTCATAGGTGAAGACCAGGGGAGGCTCAGCCACTCGCCGAGGCTGCCTGGCAGCGCTGGGAGTCCCTAGCCCATTCCCACCTGCACCCTGCAGGGCCGGCCAGCTGGCCCTCACCTCTCCTTGTATTTAATGAAGACCTGGTACAAGCTAGAAGCTGCCGGAGAAGCCAGCGCATCTTTCATTTCTTTTAGGAAGTGGGTGTGCACACGGAGCAGGTCCTGGGTCAGAGGGAGGTAGGGAGAGATGCAGGTTAGGACCGGAACCTGCCCCCTCCACCCAACCCTGCATGCTGGGATCTGAACCTGCCCCCTCCACCCAACCCTGCATGCTGGGATCTGAACCTGCCCCCTCCACCCAACCCTGCATGCTGGGATCTGAACCTGCCCCCCTCCACCCCACCCTGCATGCTGGGATCTGAACCTGCCCCCTCCACCCCACCCTGCATGCTGGGATCTGAATCTGCCCCCTCCACCCAACCCTGCATGCTGGGATCTGAACCTGGCCCCCTCCACCCAACCCTGCATGCTGGGATCTGAACCTGCCCCCTCCACCCAACCCTGCATGCTGGGATCTGAACCTGCCCCCTCCACCCAACCCTGCATGCTGGGATCTGAATCTGCCCCCTCCACCCAACCCTGCACAGCAGGACCAGAACCTGCCCCCCTCCACCCCACTTTCCACCAGAGACCCAGGCCGGTTCACCTCAATGTTAATGAAGATGATCTCGATGTCCTGTGGTTTGAGGAACCTCTGCAGGGGCTTCAGGAAGTGCTGTGGCCAGGAGAGAGGGAGGAGAAGGGGTGAGGCCATGCCTCCAGCCTAGGTGCCCACCGAGACAGAGAGAGATGGAGAGAGCGAGCTCAGCTGGGAGGGACAGGAAGGCAAAAAGAGATGGAGCCCAGGCACCGGCTTGCATGCGAGTTGTGGCACGGCAGGTGAAGCAGCCACCAGGGTTGCCACCAGCCCCCACGTTGGAGCCCTGATGAGAGTCCCGGCTGTCCCACTTCCCATCCAGCTCCCTGCTTGTGGCCTGGGAAAGCAGCGGAGGATGGCCCAGGTGCTGGGCTCCTGCACCCACGTGGGAGACCCAGATGGAGCTCCAGGCCCCTGCTGCAGGTCTGGCTCAGCTCCAGCTGTTGTGGCCATTTGGAGGAATAAAGCAGCAGGTGGAAAAGAATCCTCCATCTGTCATCTGTGCTTCAAACACATTCAGAATAAACTTGCACATAAATGTTGCCAGCAGATGGAAGATACAAATCCACAGGATGGAATATTACTCGGCCCTGCCGCTCGTTACAATCACATGGATGAATTCTGAAACCGTCAGTGACCAGAGAAGCCCGAGGCCACACCCTGTGTGGTCCCATGCCTGGGCGATGTCCAGCACAAACAGTGGGCTGACTGTGCTTTCCAAGGGCAGGGGTTGGGGAGAGGATGGAGAAGGGAGGGGTGACCACTAAGAGGTGCAACTAGAACATCAGAGAGCTGGCACCTACAACGCCAGCACTCGCACTGGATATTCCATTTTCCATCCAGCTCCCTGCGGATGTGCCTGGGAAGGCAGTGGGAGATGGTCCCACGGTGCCTGGGCTGCTGCACCCAAATGTGAGATAAGTTGAGCTACAGGCTCCTGGCTGTTGCAAATATTTGGTGGTGGGGCACCGAAAAGTAGGAGTGAGAGAGAGAGAGAGAGAGAGAGAGAGTGGCAGGCAGAGATGAGAATACAGGAAAAGCCAGAGAACTGATTAAAGAGGGACAGAGGGACAGAGAGAAACAAGAGGGATTCAGTGACAAGAGTCAGAAAAAGATCCCAAGCGGAAGGCAAGAGAAACCCAGAGACAAACAGGAAGCAAAGAAGCCAGGGGACAGGGCCTCGGGCAGCCCCAGAGTGGGCACACAGGCCCGGGCACCTGCCTGCTCGGCCGCTATGCCCAGACCCATCCCTGTGTCAGTCCAGCCCCTCGGCCCGGCCACGCCTCTGAGACTGACCATGCCCCTGTGCCCAACCCCATCCTGTAACCAATCTCACCCCCTGTGCCAGGCCAGGCCCCTATGTCTGGCCTCGCCCCTATGCCCAGCCACACACCTGTGCCCGGCCCTGCCCCCGTGCCAGACCACACCCCTGAGACTGACCATGCCCCTACAACAAGTCCCTCCCCGGTGGTGTCCTGCCCACCTCTGCACCAGGCCGCTCCCCTGCACCCAGCCCCACCCCAGACCCCATCCTCGCCCCTGTGCCTTACCACGCCCCTACGCCCGCCCCGGTCCTGTACTCAGCTGTACCATGAGTAACCTGACCCCTGCACCCAGCCCCACCCTTGTACCCAGCCACGCTTCACTCCTGCACCTAACCACGCCCCTCTGCCCGCCACAGCCCTGCGCCCGGCCCCGCCCCTGCAGCCACCTGCTGGATGGAGGCCAGCGTGTCGGTGTACTTCTCCTCCGTCTGCTGGATCTCCCGCAGGCAGCAGCAGCGCTTGTCATATTCCGTCATCTTGGGCTGCAGGGGGCAGGCAGGAGAGGCCGGCGGTGAGGGGGCCTGAAGCTGCTGTCCAGCTGTTTGCCACCCACCTACCTCCCTCAAGCCTGAGCCTGCCCTGTCCACCCGGCCGGCCAGCACGCACCGGCGTGGGCAGCGGATCGGTTCGCATGAGGTCCTCGTAGATTTCATCTCCTTCGGCCTCCTCATTCTCCACACAGTCGTACAGGTCCTCGTCCTCCTCCACCGTGTCGCTGCGGGGTGCGCGGTCAGCAGGAGGAGGGCAGCTCAGGGGCCCCCCACCTCCACCTCCCCCAAGCCGGAGCGCATCAGCCCCGCCACGCACCCCCCCACACACTCACTCGATCTGGTCCGACAGGCCGCTGTAAATGTCCTCGTCACCCACACTGTCCTCATCGATGGGGAAGGGCCTGTGGGAGGGGGTGGAAGTGGGGTGGGAAGACACCCCGGGAAATGTGAGGCTGGGCAGACAAGTGGTGGGGCTGGACAGGGTGGGACACGGAGAAGCCCCGAGTCCCAAGGTCCCGGCTGGGTGGGCACTCACATGATCCCCTTGTTCTGGGCGATTTCGGTCCAGGACAAAGCAGATAGAGTGTAGATGACCTGCCAGGAGGTGACAAGGGCCTGGCTGCTCAACAAGCCTCTGGCCTCCCTCCCTCCTTCCCCCCACACACACACAGCTCCTGGCGCTAGACCTGCAGGCTGGACTCCCAGGGCTCTCCACACTTGGTCTAGCTCTCCTCTGCACAACCTCTGACAGTTCTGGGCTAGCCCAGGGTGGACGTTGACGCCATGGCATCTGGGTTAATCCCCCACTTGCAATGCTGGCAACTCATAGGAGCACCTGTTCGAGTCCCGGCTGCTCCACTTCCCATCCAGCTCCCTGCCTGTGGCCTGGGAAAGCAGTGGAGGATGGCCCAAAGCCTTGGGACCCTGCACCCGCGTGGGAGACCCGGAAGAAGCTCTTGGCTCCTGGTTTCAGCGTGGCCTAACTGCAGCCTCTGTTTTCCTTCAACCATTGCATTCCGGGAGCGCAGCTCACCTTTCCGAAATCCTGCACGTCGAACAGGTCGAAGGCCTCAAAGAGGTCGCTCCGCTTGAGGCCGAACTTGTCGCAGCAGGTGGAGAGGAAGGTGCGGATATTCTTAAGACACAGGAACTGCGGGGTGTGGGGAGAGGATGGAGAGAGCGCGGGATGGGGCGTGTAAGTCAGCGCCAGCTACAGAAGCAACTGCCACAGGCTCAGTCTCCTCCTGCCCCCGACCCCTTTACATCCCAGACAACATGGGAAAAATCCTAACACGGCCACCGAGTCCAAGTCTCATCAGCCCCATCTGGACAGCTCTGACAACCCGGGGATGCCGAACCCCTCCTACCCAACGCGGCGGGCTTTGCCGGACAGCCATGCGCACACATGTGCACACACCATGCTGAAGTCTTAACTCCCACACGGGTGCTCTGCTGGGTCGCTTATTTTTTCACGTGTGATTGGTTGGCTACAAGAAGCCAACAGCACCCACGTGTGTCTCCAGGTTGTGGCTTTTTTTTCCCCCCACATTTGCCACATCCACAAGCAACCTGACCCCTTTGTCTACACAATGCCTACTTCATATTTGCTTTATGTTAAATCTCTTTGAAACAATAGATATTTTTAAAAAGAAAAAAAAAGTTGGTGGAAAACCTTCTTAATCCGTGTGTTCTAGTTTTCGTGTCCCCATCGACTTTTTGAGGCCCCCTCACAGGTACTGATGTCAGATGTTTGCGCCCCACAATGACATTTTCGTGTCTCCTTCCAGAAACTTCCTGGGGGCCGTGGCGTGTAAGACACACACACACGAAGCCATTCAAGAAACATTGCCCCTTGGTTGGGCACCATCTGTCCAGGGCCACCCACGGGCAGTCAGGGAGGTCCCTGCTAGGAGCCCCCAGGGAGGACTCAGTCAGCCTGGCCCCCTCTTTACAGGTGGGTCCAGGGGGCGGGCAGGCACCTGCACGTGACCCAACCACAGAAACCACCAGCACCCAGCAGCAGCCTCTGCAGAAGCGATGGGGCGCCAAGAACCCAGCACCAGGAAGTCCTGACTTGACCTCGTGGAGATCAGCTGACTCTGAGCCTGCTTCCTGCACCCCCCCCCCAGTCATGTGATGCCTCCAAGGGGCGAGGGGATCGGACAGGAGGGGACAAGTGAGTCATCACCCCTCCACTCCCGCAAAGTTCGTTAAAGAAAGGAGGCTCAGCTCCATCACAGAGCCACCATCACCAGAAGCACCTGAGTGGTGGCAAGTCTTCTTGCCCCAGGGTCCCACGGGGACAAGACCCCTTCCCCTACTCCAAAGTTGCTGACTGGGCTGGGGTTGAGGTCCAGCCGTATGCAAATCAGCCACATGACCTGGAGTCACCTCAGCAGCACCAGGCTTGTTCCGCCTCTTTTGCCAGCGAGTTCCTCCTCCCAGCCCCGCCAGCATCACACATCCCAGACAGAGCCGGAAAGGTCCGCCTGCTGGAGGCTGGGGGCACCTGCTGGGGACAGCAGACCAAGAACCCCAGACCCTTCTCCTCGCCGTGCCAGCCCAGCCCTAAAGCTGCCATCTGCACCCCACCCCCACCAGCCACAGGGAGCCTGCCGGAAACAGGAAACGCCTGCTGTGGCCTGCCAGGGCTGGGGACTCCACCTTCAGCCCCTCGAGGAGGGAGGAAGGGAAGGGGCGGGGCCCTCCTTGGGTTCAGGCTTCCCTCACAGGGTGCCCAAGCTGTGCCCCGCCCTGTGCAGAGAGCATGTGCCAGTGGTGCCTAGAAAGACGCCTGGGGCAGTGGGGAAAGGGAATAAAATAGGTAAGCTTGGGTTTTGCCCAAAGGCCCAACTGGCTAATCCTCTCCCTGAAAGTGCCGGCATCCCATAGGGGCACCTGTTTGAGTCCTGGATGCTTCATTTCCCATCCAGCACCCTGTTCCTGGCCTGGGAAAGCAGCAGACAACAGCCCAAAGCCTTGGAACCCTGCACCCGCGTGGGAGACCCAGAAGAAGCTCCTGGCTTCAGATCATCTCAGCTCCAGCCATTGCAGCTGTCTCTTTTTCTGTCAATCAGCCTTTCCAATACAAGAAACTAAATAAAGGATGAGAAGAGGAACCCACCACTTGGTGCCACCCACGCAGCCCAAGCTCATGAACTGTTGCACATGCCTTCTCATGTCCTATGTTTAATTTGGAGGCAGGTGTTTGGCCTAGCAGTACGGACACCGTCTTATCTTAGGATGCCTCCATCCCAAATCGAGGTGCCCGGAGTTCACTGGCAGATCTGGCGCCCTACTCCAGCTTCCTGCCTGTGGGGACCCTAGGAGGCAGAAGGTGATGGCTCAGGTCCTTGGGTCCCTGATACCCATGTAGGTGAGCCGCGATGGAGCTCTTGGCTCCTGGCTTCAGCTTGGGCCAAGTCCCAACCATTCCAGACATTTAGGGGATAAAGAATGGATGGCAACCTTCTCTAGGAATTCTCTCTCTCTCTCCCTCCCTCTCTCTCTCCATGTCTCTCTCAGCCTCTCAAGTTAATAATTTTTTTAAAAAAACATGCATAAAAGACAAGTTCATGTAGCAAAATTCAGGAACCTCAACTCTCTTAAGAAAAAGCCCATTTTCCAGTTCGTAACCTACCTGCCTGTATTTGCTTTATTTCCGTCTGTTTTAAAAAAGGAACTAAATTACCCAGCCTCCTTTGCACTCTGGCTTCCTCGTCAGAGTCAGCCAATGGGAGGCCCCGGCAGGAGGAAGGAGACCGGAAAGCTGGGTGCAACTTCCTCCTGGCAGCAAATGTGTCTCCTGGAACAGCTCTGGGGGGACAGGTGTGACCCATGGCCCTCGTTCCCTTCGCTGTTAGACAAACCCAGAGTTCAGTTCTCTCTGCCTGAAACACCAATAATGACTCCCGCTTTCCCGGATGAACCCTGAGCGGGAGAACCCCAAAGACGACCTCGGTCATGAAACACCTTGAAGGGTCTGCGTGCACCACCCGAGAAGTCATGTCCAGGTACAGGCAAGCAGGAATTTATGGTAAGGTACTTTAGGGGGCCAGCGCAGTGGCACAGTGGATAGAGCCACCACCTGCAGTGCTGGCGTTCCATATTGTCAGCAGTTCAAGTCCCGGCTGGCTGTTCCACTTCCCATCCAGCTCCCTGCTTGTGGCCTGGGTAAGCAGTGGAGGACGGCCCACAGCCTTGGGACCCTGCACCTGCCCGTGGGAGACCCGGAAGAGGCTCCTGGCCTCAGGCCATCCCAGCTTTGGCCACTGAGGTCATTTGGGGAGTGAAGCGGCAGGTAAATGATCTCTCACCTGCCCTGTGTGTGTTTGTAGTTAAAGCCACGAAGGCCTCCTAGGCCCAAGCCTTGCTACTTGTTCATTAGGTAACTTCAGGCAGCTGACTTTAAAACTTGGTTTCTTTCTCGCATCTGTGAGCGAGAACAATGGTTGGCAGAGGACACTTGCCTGGGATAGCCACGGAGTGTGTCACAAGCCCCTTACTCCTGGGTAGCCTGAAGATGGATTCCCCTCCACCCAAGTCTAGCTGGCCTTGGTGACTCAGAATACAGGGCAAACGCAGCCCTGGCTTTTTGAGAACTCTTTTGAGAGGAGTCAGCAAGTGTTAACACATTCAGAATGACCCCTGCCTGTGTGTGTGTGTGTGTGTGTGTGTGTGTGTGTGTGTGTGTGTGTGTGTGCCTGGTCCTTCGGACTGCTCTCTCAGACTTTCTGGGTTGTTGCACTTATAGGTTGCATTTTTTAAATTTATTTTTATTATTTTTTTTTATTGGAAAGGCGGATATACAGAGAGGAGAGACAGAGAGGAAGATCTTCCGTCCCATGATTCACTCCCCAAGTGAGCCGCAACGGTCAATGCTATGCCGATCCGAAGCCAGGAGCCTCTTCCGGGTCTCCCACGCGGGTGCAGGGTCCCAAGGCTTTGGGCCGTCCTCCACTGCTTTCCCAGGCCACAGGCAGGGAGCTGGATGGGAAGTGGGGCTGCCGGGATTAGAACCAGTGCCCATATGGGATCCCGGGCGTGCAAGGCGAGGACCTTAACCACTGCGCCACCGCGCCGGGCCCAGGTTGCATATGTTTTTTCTACTTCCCAGGAACACTTGAAGCACTTGCCAGCTTTACAGCTTATATTACTTAAAAAAAAAAAAAAGATTTGTTTTTCTTGAAGGAGAGACAGAGAGGAAGATTTTCTGTCCGATGATTCACTCCCCAAGTGGCCCTGGAGCTGAGCTGAGCTGATCTGAAGTCAGGAGCCAGGAGCCTCTTTCGGGTCTTCCACGTGAGTGCAGAGTCCCAAGGCTTTGGGCTGTCCGCCACTGCTTTCTCAGGCCACAAGCAGGGAGCTGGATGGGAAGTGGAGCAGCCGGGATTAGAACCAGCGCCCATATGGGATCCCGGTCATTCAAGGTGAGGACTTTAACTGCTGGGCTGTCACAATGGGCCTGGCTCAGATTACTTTGTTGTCAAACTTTTGACTTGTAAAGCAGAGAGTGCTCCTGTAAACACACACACACACACACACACACACACACACACACACACACACAGCCCACAAGTGCCAGGGCAGAAGCCCCAGGAGCCAGTAACTCAATTCTAGCCTCCCCACCAGGGTAGCAGGGACCCCCAGTGCTGGGGCCATCACACAGCTGCCTCCCAGGGTCCCCATCAGCAGGAAGCTAGAGTCAGGTGCCCACGTTAGGTGTCTCCACCGGGCACTCCAACGTGAGGCACAAGACCAGCAGCCTATGGCTATGGCTTCACTGTCCATTCTCCTGGCTACTCTATAAGGCAAGAGGCTACCCCTTCCCTCCTCACTTGAAATAAGAAGAGGCACGTGTCCAAGATCCCAGAGCCCCACACATCTGATGCCTAAACCCCCAACATTGTGTGGAGGGCTCTCAGAACGCAGGCAAGGCAGTGGGGACTCCATCCCTCCCCCTCTGGAGCCGCAGCCAAAACCTGTCCCCACAGCATAGCCAAATGTCCCCCTCTGAAAACACATCCCGCCAGGCCCTGAGCAAGAACCACCTCCCAGCTCCAGCCTGCCCACGGCCCCCACTAAAATCTCTCAAGTCCCACCCCCAAACCCCGCCTGGCCCGCCCCACCTTCACTCACCTGCCAGCTCAGCTATCAGGCCGCCCTGACCCCTAGGAGAACCTGCACTGCCAACTGCTGTATCATGACCCTCGGTCCTCCAGCCCCGTGGCGGGGGCAGCAGCTGTGGCCTGAAGGCACCCCAGTTTGCAGAGCTTGTTTGGGGCAGCCGTGGAAAGCAGACACACAGCCACCTTAGCTTGTGCATGTGCTCATCGACAGGCCTGTCCCGTGTCACAGGTCCCTCCCACACAGTCAGCATCATAGATGTCGCTGATGATCATAAAATAAGGGAACTGACATACTCAGAGTCATTTTTTACCTCCCCTTTGCCCATCCCATCCCCAGTCCTGTTCACTAACAGGACACTATTGTTGGTCTCCACTCCGTGGCAGGAAGCTCACCCACCCTGTGCACTCTCCTAGGGGTCTCTGACCATGTCTGCGGACATGTGGTGGTCTCGGCTCCCGGAGGAGACACTGCAGGCGTCAGATACCCCAGTTGAGGCTGGGGAGGCTGCTCAGTACTCCACACAACACAGGGTGACTCCCAGAATGGTGAAAGATTTACCCCCAACATCAAGAGGACTGGGACCAGCTGTGGTTCAAGTCCCGGCTGCTCCACTTCCCATCCAGCTCCCTGCTAAGACACCTGGGAAGGCAGTGGAAGATGGCGAAAGTGCTTGGGCTCCTGCGATTCAAAGCCAGGAGCCAGGAGCCTCCTCTCGGTCTCCCCCCATGGGTGCAGGGTCCCAAGACTTTGGGTCATCCTCCACTGCTTTCCCAGACCACAAGCAGGGAGCTGGATGGGAAGTGGAGCAGCTAGGACACGAACCAGTGCCCCTATGGAATCGCAAAGCATGCAAGGGAAGGATTAGCCTATTGAGCCATTGTGCCAGGCCCCAAAAGCTACATCCTAAAAGTAGGTAAGAGGTTGAAACCCTCCAGCCTACATTTAGTATCCGATGGCAACGTACACATCCCATATTACCCCCTTGCTGGTGACCGTCCCTCCATTTTTCACCCACTTGCCATCTTTAGGGTCATACACCTGCTCCAACTCAAGGAATGGGCGTGCATACAACCCTGCCAGGCTCAGGAATGGATGGGTAAGCACCCGACCCTGAGATGATCAGGTCCAATGGAGGATCTTAGCCTGAGGGGCAAGACAAACCAAGCCTCCCATTCCCTATAGAACTCGGAGTTGTTGGGGTGTTCAGTGGGAGCGGCAAGGTCCCCATGTCTGCTCCACATGAGCATGTGGGGAAAAGCACCCGGCAGAAAATACAGCCAGATATTCTCCTGGATCCAGCCAGACCTGAAGTCATTCTACCATCAATGTCTCAGTCATTTGAGCTCACACCTATCATTTTTAAAGATTTCTCAGGCCTGGCGTGGTGGCTTAGCTGTTGAAGTCCTCTCCTTGAATGCGCCAGGATCCCACATGGGCACCAGTTCTAATTCTGCCTGCCCCACTTCCCATCCAGCTCCCTGCTTGTGGCCTGGGAAAGCAGTGGAGGACGGCCCAAAGCCTTGGGACCCTGCACCCGCGTGGGAGACCAGCTTCAGCTTGGCCCAATCCCAGCTGTGTGGCCGTTTAGAAGTGAACCAGCAGATGGGAGATCACCATCTCTCGCTCTCTTGCTCTCTCACTTGCCTTTGAAGGAAACAAGCCTTAAACCTTAACACCACCAACATGTGGTTTTGCAGTTTAAGCTCCGAGGAGTCTGGGAACCAGGAGGTGGGGATAGCAACCCACCCAACACTGAAGCGTCAGCCCCTACGTTTGCCCACGTTACCATCAAGACTCACACGGGCTCGGGTTCACAAAATTCCTAAGTACCTGACCTGAACCAGAAGCCAGCTGACCATATCGACTTGTGTCAAGAAAGAAAATAATCCACCGGCAACAAAAAAGTCAGTAATCCTGAAAGGAGTAGAAACAAAACAAAAACAAACAACAACTAAAAAAAAAAAAACAAAGGGCAAAGAAGACAGATCTAAAGCAGATCTAAATAGCTCGAAAGCACATTCCACTTGCCCAAGCTCCCAGCAGGAGGCAGGCAGCCGGGTTGGAGCCAGCCAGGCCCCTCGCTCCCTGCTGGCCAGCCCCATGAGATCAGTGTGGACGGAACTGCAGGGCAGTGCCTGTCACTCACACAGAGGCCTGGCTCCCAACGCCGGCTCCACGTGTGCAGTAACAGAAACTATCATACTTCCTCGGGACTTTCCTAGCTTCTCGGATCTTCTCGGATCACAGCCCATGGACCCATCCCAACAGGACTTTAAGAGAATTCACTCTTTGGTGGCCCCACATTATGGTGCAGCCGGTGAAGCCACTGCTTGCAGTGCTGGCATCCCATAGAAGCAACCGTTTGCACCCCATCTGCTCCACTTCCCCTGCAGCTCCCTGCTCCTTGTGTCCACGTGGGAGACCTGGATGGAGCTCCTGGCTCCTCGGCCTTGCCAAGTCCTGGCTGTGACAGTCACCTGCAGAGGGAAGCAGTGGATGAAAGATCTTTCTGTCTCTCCTCTCCTAACTCTGCTTTTCAAGGTAGATGAATTGATACATGTGTCACCTTGTATCGTGATGTGTGTGTGTGGTGATGTGTGTGTGTGTTGACACGGAAGATACAGTGACAGGCTGTTGACTGGAGTGGATGTTTTATTACTGACTTTCAACACTTGCCAAGTATTCATCAGCAGCGAGGCGAGGGGTGGCCACCCCATTCAGCCACACAGTTTTTTAAAAAGGTTGATATATCCGTTGGAGTCCTGGCTCCCACTCCGGACTCCAGTCCCCTGTTCACACCCACCCTGGGCTGCTGGGTAGCAGCAGGTGCCTTGGGTCCCTGCCACCCATGTGGAAGACCCACCTAGAACCCCAAGCTCCCAACTTCCTCCTGCCCGGTCCAGACTCCAGGAATGCACCTGCCTGGGGTGTGAAACATGAGTAGGGAGCTTCCACCCCATCCTCTCTCTCTCTGCCTCTCCGGCTCCTGTAAAAAGCTGACCCAGAGGGTCACAGGGTCGCTGGTGTGACAATCAGGCAGACAGCCATGCGTCTGAAGCGAGAGCTGCTCGAGCCAGCCACAGCCCATCCCCCACCAAGGCATCACACACTGCAGTTCGTGGAAATGCTACGTGGATCTAACACATCCTACAAGAAAGGTGTTTTCTTGAAGATTTATTTACTTTTATTTGAAATGACAGAGTTACAGGGAGAAAGAGAGAGAGAACTTCCAGCCCCTGGTTCACTCCCCAAATGGCCAGAGCTGAACTGGTTCGAAACCAGGAACTTTCTCCACGTAAGTGTAGTGACTCTAGGAGTTGGGCCATCCTCAATTGCTTTCCAGACCACAAACAAGGAGCTGGATGGGAAGTGGAACAACCAAGACTCGAACCAGTGCCCCTATGGGATGCTGGTGCCACAGGTGGAGGCTTAGCTTGCTACACAGAGAGAAGTGTTTTGAAAGAAGAGTCACTGGGCCTGGTGCAGTGGCCCAGTGGCTAAAGTCCTTTCCTTGAACTTGCCAGGATCCCATATGGACACCGGTTCTAATCCCAGCAGCTCCACTTCCCATCCAGCTCCCTGCCTGTGGCCTGGGACAGCAGCAGAGGACGGCCCAAAGCCTTTGGACCCTGCACCCACGTGGGAGACCTGGAGGTCTTGTTTACTCTTTCTCCCACACCCTCATTAGCGCATATTGGATACAGCTGAGACCAGGTGCTTCTAGCCCCAAGCCCACTCCGTTCGGCTTAACGAGTGCTAGTCAACTCCTTAGCCCACAACACCTAGGGACTAAACTCCTCACCTAGCACGCACTGGGATCCCATAAGGGCACTGTTTCATGTCTCAGCTGCCCCACTTCCCATCCAGCTCCCTGCTTGTGGCCTGGGAAAGCAGTGGAGGACGGCCCAAAGCCTTAGGACCAAGAAGCTCCTGGCTCCTGGCTTCAGATCAGCTCAGCTCCAGCTGTCACGGCCACTTGCGGAGTGAGTCATCGGACAAAAGATCTTCCTGTCTGTCTCTCTTGTTCTCTCTGTGTGTATCTGCCTTTCCAATAAAAAATAAATAAATCTTAAAAAAAAATTTTTTTTTTTAATAATTTTGAAAAAGAGTCACTCTTTGTCACTTGGCCTCAGAGCCAATTTCTGGCTCCAGTCTCGCACCCCAACACGGAATGTGCGAGGAGAATTTGCCCGGCCTCAACCTGTCTCCATAAGGTCCCCAACCATCACTCCCTCCAGGCATCGCCACGCAGGCACCTGCGCCCCTACCCCATGGCCTCTGCATGAACAGGCCAGACAACCTGCTCAGCCCACTGCTGCCCCAGGTCCACAGTGTCGCCATGTCAGCGAGGCCCCCTAATTGATGTCAAACTACGCAATCTTTCCGGAGAGGGTGCAATCCTGCCACGTGTGCCATGCGGAAGGAAGGAGAGGCTGTTACGCAGTAAGCCAGGAGCTGCCTTTGCACCCCACTCCCATGCGGAATCCGAAAGGAGCTGATTTCATACAAGACACGTGTGGAGTGGCAGTTACCAGGAGCTGGGATGAGGGCGGAGATGAGGGTGAGAGACTAACAGCTGCTACGTTAGACAGGGCTTAGAAGTTCTCTTATCCTGGGCCCGGCACAATAGCCTAATGGCTAAAGGCATGCACCTCGGCCCCACATGGGCACTGGTTCTAATCCAGGCTGCTCCACTTCCCACCCAGCTCCTTGCTTGTGGCCTGGGAAAGCAGTGGAGAACAGCACATAAGCTTTGGGACTCCGCACCTGCCTGGGAGACCCGGAAGAGGTGCTAGCTTCCTGGCTTTAGATTGGCACAACTCCGCTGTTGTAGCTGCTTGGGAAGGGAGCCAGTGGATGGAGGATCTTTCTCTGTGTCTCTCCGTCTCTGTAAACCTGCCTTTCCAATCAAAATAAGTACATCTTTTTAAAAAGTTTTCAACACAAAAACATGGTGTTAGGGAAGATGCTTTCACTCTGATTCGAACATGATACACATACTGAGATAGCACGCAGTACCCCACCCACATGGACCATGTTACACACCAGTGACAACCAGGGGGAAAAGTGCCACGCAGCACTCCCAACCCCCTTTCATGCTGTTTCTTCAACACGCACCACGCCACCTGCAATGCAGGCATGGCCCCAGTTGTTCACCATCGGCTTCCCACAGGTGACCCAAGCTTGTTATCAACAGAAGACCATAACTGCCCAGCCGAGAACAGGGCCAGGCACACGCAGCACTGGGTTGGATGGGTGGATGGATGGATGGGTAGGTGGGTGGATGGATGGATGTGTGGATGGATGTGTGGATGGATGGATGGATGGGTACACGAGTGAATGGATGGGTGGATGGATGGATGGATGGGTAGGTGGGTGGATGGATAGATGGGTGGGTGGATGTGTGGATGGATGGATGGGTAGGTGGGTGGATGGATAGATGGGTGGGTGGATGTGTGGATGGATGGATGGGTTGGGTGTGTGGATGTGTGGATGTGTGGATGGATGGATGGATGGGTACACGAGTGAATGGATGGGTGGATGGATGGATGGATGGGTAGGTGGGTGGATGGATAGATGGGTGCGTGGATGTGTGGATGGATGGATGGGTACATGAGTGAATGGATGGGTGGGTGTATGTGTGGATGGATGGATGGATGGGTGGGTGGGCGGATGCACAGAAGAGGTTCTGTAAAGAAAAACCCTTGTTTATGTGTCATTCCCCCTTGTGGAGTCCCCTCCCCTTGCCCTTCCACGGAGGTCGCTTGCCGTGAGCACCCTGCAGCTTCCCATACACACCCCCACACCCCCATGCACCGATGGAATGTCACAGGGAGATGACACGGGTGGAGGAAGGGAGTCACAGAGCCCCCACCTGTTAGGAAACACCCCTACCCAGCCAGGGGCCCGACACAGCCGAAGGTGACACAAGGAGAAAAGTCCTCTGCTTCTTCAAGACCACACACACATGTAGACAGTGCCAGGCAGTGCCATGCCCACAGCCCGAAGCTCCAGACGAGAGCGCACAGGATTAGGTCATGACAGTTGGAGGGGGTGCTCTGCGTGCCCCAGTCCAGGACCACCACAACGCCTCGGCTCAGCTCCTAGCATGGCCTGATACCGAGACGCGGAGCTCTCCTCCAAGGATGACTGCTCCCTTGTGGAGTCACGCCGTGATCCGGCTTCAGCTCGGCCACACGCAGAGCTCAAGTTCACCCTCAAGTCTAGCCACTTTCCCGCCAGCAGCGTTACAAGGCCCTGCCACTCAGGGCCACATCTGGGGCCTCACAGATCCCTCAGCCACTTCCTCCTCCTGCTCTGGGAGCCAAGCCATCAGGCAAATGAAGGCAAATTCAGGATGGGTTACCCACCCCTCCTCTCCATACCCCCCGCACCCCGCCCCCTGCCAGGGCTGAGCCCCAGGGCACCAGATGAAGACAGTACCTGGGTCTCTTCTCCCTGCTATAGCCCGGCCCCCGAGAAATCCCCCTGCCAGACCCCCCCAAGTGTGCGACTTCCCCTTCTCCCAGCCACAGGCACCCCTCCGGCCAGGAAGGAGGCCCCGCTGCGTCCAGCTGGCCTCAATCACAGGTCCCCCAGCTCATCAGGGACAAGCCATCATCCTATAGTGGGGAGGCTGGGGGAGACAGACCCCCACCTTCTTGCGATAGGGAGTGGGGGTGGGGAGGTGGTTGTGTCCCCAGAGGTCCCCCTCACAAGAGGGCCCCATCTCCTGAGACGCCCAGGACAGGCTCGGCCTCCTCCTAGGCCCATGGTACCAGGCCCGCCCCAACCACATTCAAATCAGGATTTGAATACAAATCTTGCACTCAGTGGTGGTGGTGGTGGGGGGTGGTAAGCTGGGGGAGGCAGCTACAGTCAGTTCTTGCCTCTCCCTGAAGCTGAAAAAAGGAGAGGCGGGGGGGAGAGAGAAAGACTGTACTTCTAAGCTCCAAAGTCCCGGGACCTGAGCTAGACTCTGAGATTCTGGGCCCCCCATGCACCCCACAGTGCCCCGGGGCTCAGGCAGGAAACTGAAGGGAAGGAAGATACGAGGGGAAGGAAGGGGCTGAGGCTCAGGCCGCGGGAGAGGACATGTGGGGGGGGGAGGGTGGTGGCGGCCCCTCCCCCACCTCCAGAATTTGGGGGTGTCAGGTTGTGTGTTGCAGGGGGATCCCATCCAAGGAGACCAAATCTCAAGGTCACTTAGGGCTACCAGGGACACCCCCCCATGCTCACACACGTAGGATATGCCCCTCAGCTCGTCCCATCGGGAGGGGTTTGGAACCCCTCAATGTAACGTCAGCATTCCGCTCCGCCCAGATGAGAACCAGGTGAAGGCCTGGCCGCCCACCCCGGGAGCCCCAGCCATCACGGGGTGGGAGGGGACCGCTTCTGAGCCCCCCTCCCTCCCGCCTCCAAGCTCACCTGGGACATCTGGGGCCGCAGGTTGACATCCCGGAGGTTGATGGCATGAGGCAGCAGGTTGTTGAGCAACTGGCAGAGCAAGACGCCATCGCGCAGGGCCTGGGCCAGCTCACACACCTGAGCCCCCTCCCAGGTCACACGGTGGTTGGGTGGCAGCACCCGGCACTGGATCAGCCAGTGGGTACACTGACGCCATAGTTCCATGGTCCCCCACCCCAGCCCGGCCCGCTGCTCTGCCAAGCCAGGCCAGGCCCGGCCCCGCGCACCCTGGAGGCCTCCACCGCCTGCCCGCCCGCCCGCTCACTCTGAGAGCGACAGCCTGCACTACCACTTCCTCTTAACTGTCGCCCCAGGAGGAGGAGGGGGTGGAGGAGGAGGAGCTGCAGTGGCGAGGAGGAGGGTGGGGAGCACCTGCCAGCTAGCTCTCCCCAGCTCCTCCACCCCAAACCTGGGCTCTGGGCATTGGAGGGTGAAGGATTGGAGGCCGCTAGGGTGGCCAGCTCATGGCAGGGACTGGTTGAAGGGTAGACCGTGCCCTTCCTCCAACACCCCATCCTCGCCCGGGCAATCCAATCCCACCATGGCTCGACTGGACTAGACTGGACCCAGTGCGGTCCAGTCCATGCCAGGAGCACCTGGCCCTTCCCAGCCCTCCATGGTTCCCACCTCCCTCAGGGACAAAGCCTGGCCCTGCCCCAGGTCACTGCCGCTCTGTGAGCCAAGCTCATGGCTTCATGGCCACTGCCTGGTCTCCTACTGGTCCACCCCAGAATCACGTCTCCTTTTCCACCCATGGCTGGCGAGGGAATCCATAAGTGACATTTATCCCAAACCTACAGCCTAGGCCCAGAGGCTCACATCCCAGCTCCGTGAGTCCTCCTCCTTGCAGGCTGGTCAGCCCTGGTCAGCCCTGGCCTGTCTGACCTTGCCTGCACCATCGGGCTATGGGATGCCTGGACGCCTGTGGCCAGCAGGGGGTGCGAGAGCCCTTCCCCGGGGTGACCAGCAACCGGGATGTAGGGGGAACCCTAATACTTGGGCAAGTGGTGGGGTGCAAGGACCATGCTCCGGGGTCCTGGGGGCGGGGTGCCAGGCACGAAGGGGAGGGACCTGGACTTCCCCGAGGGGGCGGGGACTAGGCGGAAAGCGGGTGACAGACAAAGGGGGTGTGGTTTGAGGCTTCAGGACTGCTGCAGGGGCGGGACCTGCAAAAGGCGGGGTTCCCTCTTTGCACACCCAGGGGCTCCCCCAAAGGGAGGCCGGGCCTGGCTGGGGCAGGCAGGGAGGGGCCTGCAGCCGACAGATCCGCGGTTGCTGCCTGGCCTCAGCCTGTCTCAGGAGAACCTTGGAGGTGTAGTCCAGGTGAGTGAGGATGGAGGGGGTTCTCGGGGTGGGGGGACCAAGGGAACTATTGGGGTGTGGCGCCTTCTCTTTCTTTCCAAGAGCCCACCCTCCCAGGACCCCAGAAGGAGCGAGTCAGCCAGGGGGTCATCATGCATGTGCGTGCACCTGGACGGACGTGCACTTGTTGGGGCAGCTCCGGCAACCTGTTGCTGCATCCATTTGGGCCCCAGCGAACACACCGTGCCACCCTCCCCTTCCCAAACACACCCTTCCAAGGCTGTATCCAGAGGGCTCCAGGTTAAAACCCGGGGTCCCTCCCTGCCCCGTGGTCACCCCACACCCTCTCCGGATCACCCCCTTTCTGCTGCTCGCTGGGGGCTCCCCAGGTACTCTGCACCTGCTGGGGGGCGGGGGACGGCGCTCCAGACTTCACGCCACGTACCCTCTCAACTCCCCTGGAGAATCACCTATAATCTCTCCTCCCCCCCCCCCCCCCCAGCCTCAGCCTGGCCGCAGCCCGGCTCTGTGCTGTGCTAATGTCCGCTCCCCAGGAATGTCCACTCCCAAGTCCTTCCCCGGGCCCAGGCTTGCCTGGGTGTCGCCCTGCATCCCCCACACGTGTATGCTGAGGTGTAGGGTCCAGGACTGCCACTCTCTCCCCCCCACCTACCCTCTTCCCAAAACAATGGCCCCGAAGACCCCCGGAGGCTGCAGATGGCTTTGTCGGCCCCTTGCCGGGTGCCCCCCACCACACACACTTATTCATCAGTTAGTGCCAAGAGGCTGGTAGGGCAAAGAGAGGGGAGGGGTGCTCTGGGTATAAACTTGGCATCGAAGAGGCTGCAGTAAATCTGAGGCCGCAGGGCCTGGCGCAGCTGACAAACAGGAAATGCACGGCTATTCCGAGGCCACACCTGGTTTCAGGTATGTAGTCCCAGGAGTCAGCTAGGTCCCTCCCTGCCCGGCCAGGGCCCGTGGCCACACTAGGGACACTTCCTGGCCCACAGCTGGACTCCTACACCCAGGGGACCCCAGCAGGTGAGCTAGCAGGGGAGGGAAGGGGGAGGAGGACGGGGCTGGTTCTTTTCTTCCTTCTTGTCCAGGGTCACTTTGCCAGCAGACGCGGGAGACACTGCGACCTATGCGATTGGACAGGGACAAACTCCGCCAAACCCCGGGGGACCCTGTGGCTTGGAAACTGCCCAGGCTGCTCCCGGAGGGAGAGAGCGCTTCACGGGCCTTGCCAGCTAAAGCAGGGGAGGGCTTGGACCACCTCACAGCCTGGGAGCCCCCCACACTGCCATTTCAAGGGGCCAAGGAGCCGGGGCTGTGTGAGTTCACCCCTCCTGCTTGCAGTGTGCTGCCTTCTGGGGTCGCACGCAGGACCCCTCCCCAGGCCACCTCATAAGGAATGTCTCCTGACTCCCCCACACCCTTATACCCGCGTGCTCCCCACCCGGACTGTCCAGTTAACTGCAATGCTGGCTCAGGGCCCAGCTCCCTGCGCCTCACCTCCCCCACCCTGCCGGGCCCAGGGAATGGACGCATGGCATCAGAGCGGGGTGGGTCCCTTAGCAGGGAGCTGGAGTGAAAATGGAGCAGCGGGGATTTGAACCGGTGCCCCCCCCCCCCCGTATGGGATGCTGGTGCCTCAAGCAGCGGCTTTACCCATTATGCTGTAATACCAGCCTTTGGCTTAATGCTCTACAGATTTTTTATATATAAACTATAAATACGCTTCTATAAAATTACACAGAAATATGCATAAAACTGACATAAATATGTATCAAAATGCAGTCACAGATAGGAATGTGTATTTTACAAGCAAGTGACACGGCAATTTTGTCTGTTTAATGTGTGCTTCGTGATTATTGCACATGCATTTATAATTTATCCATACGTTCCTAACATAGAAATGGCATGTATATAGCATAGCAAATACGTGAGCACCACAATTACAAACATATAGCTCCACAAGATCATGCGTGAACATGAAATATGTTGATATATATTGATGATACATAAATGCTTTTAATTCAGGTATGTTTCTATGGAGGAAAATGAACCACAGTGTGTTCTAATGAAACTTAAAATTTTGCGTGTCAAATTATGCATATGTAAATATACGTGCATATGTAAATATGTGTAAAATATAGCATGCTGAAATGATGCAGGCTGCTTTGACTTATAGACGAGCTTATATACTTTGATATATACATTTATAACTTATAGATTTGTGTGTATTTACAACATGTGTGTTTTTGCATGTATTTGTGTGTGTATTTGTACACATTTGTATCTTCTAATATATATCTGTGTATATATATGCATTTGTATTTATTGTATACACTTGTATATTTTATATACCGGTGTGCATATTTACATAGATGTGTATATTTTATACATTTGTAAGTATTTATATACACCTGTATATATTTGTATACCTTTGCACATTTTAGATACATCTGCCTCAATTACCGCTTCGTATATAAAACCACATCGACTGGCTGTGAGGCCTGTGTGTGACTCAGATGGTGTTAGCACAGAACATCTTCCCCCTGCGTCGGTCCCACCATCCCCTGGTTGTGTCTCAAGGGGTGACAGGACGCACAGAGCCCGCCAGGGGAACCAGGCTCATGAGTCCCATTTTCCAGATGGGGAACGCTGAGGACGACTCTGAGTATCAACCTCCACCCTGGCAGCCCTGGCCACTGTCAGCTCCATGCAGCAACCTCAGGACGGAGAGGACCTCGCCCACCAGCCCTGGTACCACGGTCCCCTGTCCCGGCAGGTACTGTGCCCCATCCCAGCATGGCCTCCCACCTCGGGCCCCCAAGGGCAGCGGGAGAGGTGGCTGGCTGGGCACTTGTCACGGTCCCCTACGAGGTTGACAGAGGACCGAACTGGACTGTTTTATGAACCAGTTCAGGGTATAGTGCCCACCTCCCACTGGCCAGGTCCCAAACTCACAGCAAGGGTGTGTGGGAGATGCACTCCACACCTGCCTACCACAGAAGTCTCCCCAGGATGGGATGGGGTGTAGTGGGGAGGGAGTCGCCCATCCATCAGTGCAAGTCCAGGCTCCTTGCTGAACCCCCGGCACCCCGTCTTCCATCTTCAGAAGGCCGAATTTCTTCTGGTGCACGACGGGGACTTCTTGGTGCGCGACTCTGGCTCCCGTGGTGGGGGTCACCCCGTGATCTCCTGCCGCTGGCAGGGCTCCGTCCTGCACTTTGAGGTGTTTCGTATCACGCTGCGCCCCCGGCCTGGCCGCCCAGCAGCCCTGTTTCAGCTAGAAGATGAGCAGTTCCCGAGCATGCCAGCCCTGGTCCGCAGCTACGTGGCCGGCCAGCGCCCATTGTCCCAAGCCACGGGGGCTGTGGCTTCCAGGCCCGTGGGTCGGCAGGGGCCACTCCGGCGCAGCTTCAGCGAGGACACCCTGAAGGACAGCCCAGCTCGGCCAGAGCCACTAAGGTACCCGCTCTCGCTCTCTTCGTCTCTGCTTCTCCACCACACTGGCACTGTTGAGAATTGGAGCCTGCTCTTTCCCAGGGGATGGGTGGGCTGGAGGCACGTGCCTGGAGAATGTCCCCATAATCTATCCTGGAAGAAGGTGCCCATGGCCCCAGGAGCTCAGAACACCTGTTGATCTCCTGCTATGGCCTGCGACTCCAGGGGCAAACCCCACCTTTTCCTTGCCACCCCCACCCCCATGCCACCAGGGCCAGGAAGTGGAGCAGCAGCGAGCCTGCCAACTTGGAATGTGCTGGTCATTCCAGACAGGACCACCCTGGACCAGGTAAGACCCTCTCCCTCCACCAGGACAACCTCAGATGGCAGGCAGGGGGGAAACTGAACCCCTGGGACAAGAATCGGGGTGCCTTAACCACACAGCCTGGGAAAGCAGACGCTCTGCTTGCCCTGACCCCAGCTGACCTCGGGCCACTCACTCACTTCAATTCTTTCTACTTCTGGAACTTTCTGTCCCCGTGGCTTTTGCATGTAAGGCTCCCACCATGGGTGGGAAAATCTCCCTCCCTCTACATGGCCTCAGATGGGACTCTCCTCATCCACAAAAGACCAAGAGACTCCCTACCCGCAGGCAACCAATCTCCTGTTTATCACAGGAGGACACGCCATGAGCCAAATAATAAACATAGCAATAATATTAAGTGCACTGTGTAGGCTATCGCTTAACAGTTCACAGCGGGTGGGAGCAAGGGAGACGTGCTTGTGAAGTTAGCTGCTGCATGGTACCTGTTTTGCCATCCCATATGGGCACCGGTTCTAATCCCGGCTGCTCCGCTTCCCACCCAGCTCCCGGTTTGTGGTCTGGGAAAGCAAAGATGGCCAAAGCCTTGGGACCCTGCACCCGCGTGGGAGACCCAGGCTCCTGGCTTTGGATTGGCACAGCTCTGGCCATTGTGGCCACATGGGGAGTGAAACAGCGGATGAAAGATCGAGCTCTCTCTTTATATATATACATCTTGGGCCATTCACCACTGCTTTCCCAGGCACCTTATCAGGGGGTTGAATTGGAAGTTGAAGCAGTCGGGGCTCGAACCGGTGCCCACATGGGATGTTGGAGGCTCAGTATACTCTGCCACCACACCGGCCCCAGCGACAAGGACAGTGTTGTTCCTGACCCCAGACTCAAACTCGGGGTCCTTGGGAAGGCTCTGGCTTCCTACCACAGGCTCCCTTGAAATGCTTTCAGTTCTGATTAGGCTGGGGGCAAGCATGTCACACCCACACAGGGTATCATTCGCAGGGTTGAAGGTACATGATTAATCAATACAGATAAAGCCCACCCACCTGTTACCCCTAGGAGCCTCTGACAGGTCGGCGTCCACCCTACCCCGGACAGGCAGCGACCCCATGTTGCTGAAGACACCAGCTGCCCTGGGGCTTATGGCCGACAGCCTCAGGGCTTCCGACGGGCAGCTTCACGCCAAGGCACCAAGCAAGCCCCCCCGGGTCCCCTCGCTGGCACTGCCCGATGCCCCTTACTGTGAGCTGGTACCCCGAATACCCAATGCCAAGAAACAGGCCCCTGGCCAAAGATGCCCCGAGCCGGAGCCCCGATGGTGGGAGGCTGAGGAAGAGGAGGAGGAGGAACAAGATGGATGTTTTGTAAGACCCCAAGCCGAGGTGTCCTTCTGTATCTCCGCCAATCCCTCCTGCCTGCTGGGCCCCCGGAACCGGCCCCTGGAGCCAGATGTCCTGCGTACTCTCCGGGGGCTGTTCCTCAAACATCACCCCAGGAGTACTGCGCTCCACCTGCTGCTGCAGGACTGCCAGGTGAGTCACCGCCGAGCGTTTCCTGCCCAAGGGCTCAGCACAGCCTGACCTGACCATGCCATTCCCTCCTGTGCAGGCCACAGGCCTCCTGGGCGTGACCCGAGCTCAGCGCCGCGCCATGGGGGTGGCCTCTGGCCTGGAGCTGCTCACGCTTCCCCACGGCCATCACTTCAGGCTGGAGGTGTTGGAGAGGTGAGCCTCCCCAGTGGGTCCCAGGTTCCTCCGCAGTCACAGCCACCCAGGAGAAGAGAGAGAAAGGGAGGGAAGGGTGGGCAGAGTCCCCGCACACGCCCCCAACCAAGATGCCCATTGTAAGCCTGCTCACTGCCCCCAGACCCTTGCTGTCCTCTGTGTCTCCAGGCACGAGACGCTGGCGCTGGCCGGGGCGCTGGCCGTGCTGGGTTGTACTGGACCGCTGGAGGAGCGCACAGCGGCTCTGAAGGGCCTGGTGGAGCTGGCCCTGGAGCTGCGGCCAGGGGCGGCGGGGGACCTGCCAGGGTTTGCAGCCGTCATGAGCGCCCTGCTCATGCCCCAGGTGCGTGGGAAGCCGGGCTGGAGAGGGAGCCACGGAGGTGCGGGTGAAAGTGCGGGCTGAGCGCCTGGCAGGAGGCGAGGGGAGACTGCAGGGGCCGCGCTGGGGGTCCCCCAGCCTGGCAGGAGGGGAAGGGAGACTACAGGGGCTGTGCTGGGTGGGGGTCCCCCAGGTGGCGAGGGGAGACTGCAGGGGCTGTGCTGGGGGTCCCCCAGCCTGGCAGGAGGCGAGGGGAGACTGCAGGGGCTGCGCTGGGTGAGGGTCCCCCAGGTGGCGAGGGGAGACTGCAGGGGCTGCGCTGGGGGTCCCCCAGGTGGTCAGGCTGGAGCGCACGTGGCGCCAGCTGCGACGGAGCCACACCGAGGCTGCGCTGGCCTTCGAGCAGGAGCTGAAGCCGCTGATGCGGGCCCTGGAGGAGGGCGCGGGTGAGTGCCAGACCCGGGTTCAAGGCCCGCGAGCTCCTCTTCTGCAGCCGAGCCCCGCCCCTTCGCCGCCAGGCCACGCCCCATCCGAGGCTCCACCCTCCACCGGCCCTTCCTGGGCCCCGCACTGGACCACGCCCCTGCATGAGTTCGAATCCCGGCCCCATCGTCTAGACCCCGCCTCCCTCCACGTCTGCCCTATCCACATCCTGGGTCCCGCCCCAACCTTCCCTAAGCCACGCCCCGGTAGTCCAAGCCCAGCCCAGGGCCACGCCCACACCCTCTAAGCCACGCCTCCACGCCCTAAACCACATGCACCCTAGGCCACGCCTTCACGGTAGCACAAGCACCATCCTAGGCCCCGCCTCTCTAACCACACCCCACCTTGGGCCACGCCCACACATGCTGAACCACGCCCAATATCCTAAGCCACACCCCATCTTCTAAGCCCCGCCCCATCCTGGGTCTGCTCCCACCCCCAGCCCCTTCCCCTAAGCCTGCAGGGGTGCTGGACCCGGCGCCCCACACCCTGCTCCCGCCTCCAGCCCCTTCCCCTAAGCCTGCAGGGGTGCTGGTCCCCTAGCCCCACACCCTGTCGCCCCCAGCCCCTTCCCCTAAGCCTGCAGGGGTGCTGGTCCCCTCGCCCCACACCCTGCTCCCGCCTCCAGCCCCTTCCCCTAAGCCTGCAGGGGTGCTGGACCCCTCGCCCCACACAGCCCCTTCCCCTAAGCCTGCAGGGGTGCTGGACCCCTCGCCCCACACAGCCCCTTCCCCTAAGCCTGCAGGGGTGCTGGTCCCCTCGCCCCACACCCTGCTTCCCCCCCGACCTCCACAGGCCCCTGCGAGCCGGGCGAGGTGGCGCTGCCGCACGTGGCGCCCGCCGTGCGCCTGCTGGAGGACGAGGAGGAGCTAGCGGGGCCGCTGGAGGAGAGCTGCGGGCGCCTGCTGCGCACCTTGCACGGGGCACGGCGGGTGGCCCGGGACGCGCCCAGGTACCGCCGGGCAGCAGCAGGGCGCCTGCGAGGTGAGCACGTCCAGGGGTCCAGGGGTCCAGGAAACCAGGGGTCCAGGGGCTGTCCTCCCCGGATACCCCCAGGCACCTGCTCCCTGCCCCTCTTGGGCGCCCCTGCAGGATGCGCACGCCTGGGCCTGGCCTTGCACTGTCCAAGCAGAGTCTCCCGGGGCCCCTAAAGGACATTCCAGCATCCACCCTCCTCCACTCCACTCCTCCCCAAGCGCTCGGAACCACGCTGTGCTCTGAAGGACCCCCCCCCCAGGCTGGCCCAAGCCATTCCTTCACGCCAGGGTGACCTGCCCCCTCCCATACCAGGTCGGCTTGCACCTTAACCTCCTGGGCAGCCCTGCCTCGGGCCCCAGTCCACCTGCACTCCAGCACCTGGAGCCGGCTAGCCCCTGCCCTGGAGCCGCCCAGGCGCCCCACCCTACATTCCATAGAGACCCAGGTTCCTATAGGTCCTCCCCGACCCTATCAGCCCATCCGAGGGGGCAGAGTCCCCATGGGGCCTCAGCTGGGTCAAAGTTCTCCCAGGAGCAGGTGCGGGGGAGGAGTGAGGCAGGTGCCCGGGGCCCTGCACTTCCCCGCTGCCACAGCTCATCTGGTCCTGTCTTGCCAGGATTCCAGCCGGACCCGCAGCTGAGGGAAGCCTTCACCACCAGCTTCGTGCAGCGGCTGCTGTGGGGGAGCCGGGGCGCTAGGGCTCCGCGCAGAGAACGCCTGGACAAGTTCCAGGGGGTCCTCAGGGCCCTGTCACAGCGGCTGGAGCCGGATGGCTGAGCGTGGATCCCCCAAAGGCAAGGATGCCAAGTGTACAAGGCCACGTACTGGGGGGAAGGCGTGCCAGTCTGCCCCACCACGCCACCAGGCTTCTCTGGGCACTGGACCCTGCACCGCCCTCACCCTTCCAACCTTAACCTTAAGCTGTGTGGGAGAACAGCATTGGGAACCTTCACCCCCCTCCCCTACCCATAAGGTGCAAGACCAGAGCTTTCTAGAACTTCTGCTTTTAATATATAATATAAAACGACACGGCCCACGCCAAGAGGTGGGAAGATGGGGAGGGGGGACACGAGTATGTACAACAGGTGGAAGAAGGCACAGTGTTGTGTGTTTGTGGGGGGGGCGGACGGGTCTACCTGGGGCGGCAGGTGGCCTTGGGGCGGTGGGCACAGCGCAGATTACACAGGTGTCAGCCGAAGCCACGAGGGGGGCGGAAATAAAGTGCATAGGTCCAGGGGCGCCCGCCCCCCACCCCCGTGGTCCAGCAGCAGCAGCAGCAGCAGCAGCTACGGCGGCAGCAGCCATCACGTCCCCCAAATGCACCCCCCCAAGCCGGCGCCCGCCCCGGGCCGGCCTCAGTTGAGCGACACCCGGAGGTAGGAAGTGGGTACGTAGCCTTCGCCGCCCTGTTTCCTCCGCACGCGCGTCCAGCCGTCCCCTTTATCTTCTTCGATGAGGCTCAGGTCCTCCCCCTCTGCCATGGAGATGGTGCCTTCGCTGGAGCCTGGGGACCCAGAGGGGGAATGAGCGGGTGCCTGGCCCGAGGGGGAGGGAAGCAAGGAGGGCTGCCCGGCCCGCTGCCCACCTTCGAAGTGGTAAATGGCTACACAGTGGCCAATGGGGGACGCAGGCTCTTCCTCAAAATCTTCATCGAACTCCGTGTAGATGGGGGCGTCCTGCCCCTCCTCCGAGGACGTGGGTTCCTGGGAGCTGCACACGGCCAGGAGATGAGGAGGGGGGCAAGCCAACAAGAGCCCGGGCAGGGGCAAGGCCCCTCCTGGGCCCCTCCGGCCGCCCCCCACCGCCCGTCCCAACCTGGCCTTATTGTCATCCTGCCCTTCGTTCTTGTGGCTGTCGCTGTCGGGCGGGGCACTGGCTGGCGGGTCTGGGGGCCGCGCGTGGCGGCCCAGGCTGTCCCCTCGGCTGCTTAGGACTCTGCTCTCAGCTTCAGCCAGCCAAGTCTGGAGGAGAGGAGGGGAGGTGATGGGAGGCCAGCCGCCTGGGGAGGACTCCAGCTTGGGTGGGTCCCAGGGCAGGGCTGTGGGGTCAGTTCTGAGCCATGCACACCCAAACTCCTCATGAGGAACAGCTGGCGTCCCGGCCCCCACCTCTCCTGCTCTGCTCCCTCCCCGCAGGCAGGCAGCCAGGCAGCCAGGCAGCCAGGCAGACGAAGCCATGACTCAATCCGCTCCTTACCTCATACTTCTGCACTTCCAGCTTCAGTCTCTCGATGTTGCTTAGCGTCTCTGCAATCTGGGGCTCCAGGCTGGCGGGGTCCCCCATCTGGGGGGTCTTCTCATACACATCCTTCATTCTCTTTAAGGCTTCCCTTCAGGGGCGCCACGGAGGGAGAGAGTGAGCGCGTGCACGGTCAGAGCTGTAATGTGTGCTGTGACCCCCGTGTGAATTTACAAAAAAACAAACAACTTGGGGAGGAGCCCAGGGCTGCGGTGGAGCCGGTTAAGCCACCGCTGCAAGCGTCGGCATCCCATAGGGGCTCCGGTTCGAGTCCCGGCTGCTCCACTTCCCATCCAGCTCCCTGCCTGTGGCCTGGGAAAGCAGTGGAGGATGGCCCAAAGCCTTGGGACCCTGCACCCGCGTGGGAGAGTGGGAAGAAGCTCAGGGCTCCTGGCTTCAGGTCGGCTCAGCTCCGGCCGTTGCGGCCACTTGAAGGGTGAACCAGTGGATAAATTTGCCTTTCCAATAAAAAGATCTTTAAAAAAAAATTGATATGAGTCATTTTTGAAATCACACACCCAAATTTCTTAGAAAATACGTATTTGGGGAGGGGGAGAAATGTTGTGGATTAAAAGCAAAAAAGGGTTTTGCACTCAACGGGAACACAGCCGGCCTTCCGATTTGCCTGCGTTTCTGTAGCAGGTGGGTGGTGATGCCTACAAAAGCAGGTCTGTGGGCCGTAGCAGCCCTGGGCTCCTGGACTCCTGAGCCCCCCAGCACCCCGAGGGAGGCCAGCCAAAGGGAGGCAGACACTGTGACAGAGCTGCACCCCGAGTTCCAAGGCAGACCCCACGGCAGCCAACATAAGCTATTTGGGTCTGCAAGACGTGGTCAATTAATTAAAAAAAAAAAAATGAATCACATTGGCCAGCGGCTGCCCAGTGGCAGGCGTCTCTTCCGCTTACATAACAAAACTGGGAAGAGAAACTTGTAGCTTGGGGAAAAAAAAAAAAAAAAAAAAGGCCAAATTCTGGCAAAGTGTCTTATTGTTAATATTTTTTGAAGCATTTGAGCCATTGGGTGGAAAAGCATTTGCTTCTTTGTTTTGGGTTGTTTGGTTGGTATCGAGCCGGCTTTGCGTGGCTCAGTGTGTGTGTGTGTGTGTGTGTCCTGAAGCATTTCACGGGGACAGAACGCGTGACGTGGGTCACACAGCCAGTGAGAAGGGGGCCGTTCTGTGGCCTGCAGCAGGTGCACGTGGCTGTGCAGCCGGCACCTTCTGGAACAGTCTGCGTACCCCGAGACTGGCCTGGCTTGGGGTGTTATATCGAAGATCCGTAGCGAGGAAACACGGGCCCCTCATTTTGGGCTCCTCTCTGCTCCCTGATTCAGAATCAAGACCCCGTAAGTTTTTCTAAATATTTTTGTTTAAAGGCGATTTCTGCTCTTTCTCTGTTTGCTGGGACGACTTGTGAGAAAACGGGACAAGCCAGCGTTCCGGTCAGCCTGGGTCACTGGCCGTCTCCTATGGGATGGCCACTTGGGGTCCCGGCTGCTCCACTTCCCACCCAGCTCCCTGCTGACGCGCGTGGGAAAGCAGTGGAGGACGGCTCCCTGCATCCATGTGGGAGAGCCAGGCGGAGCCCTGGCCTTGGAAACCGCTCATATCCAGTGAACCCGCACATCCGAGGCCTCTCTGACTTCACCTTCCAAATGAATCTTGAATTCTTGGTTCACGGTGTGTTTGGCGTTAACTGTAAACCCACCAGGGCCTGGGGCTTGCTCGGGGGGCTTGCTCGGGGGGCTTGCTCGGTGGGCCACTTCCTTACCTCTGGTCTATCTCCTTCTGGAGCTCTCGCCCGCGCTCTTCCAGCTGCTGTTGAAGACGCTTCCTCTGCTGCTCGGGTGGCAGGTGGCTGAAGTCCTCAGTGACCACTGTCTGCAGGGGGGAGGCGGGGTGGGGAGGGGGGAAGGAATGTGAGCCCCTGGCTCTTCAACGGCCCGGCTGCTTTGCACACTCTGTGGACACACACACACACGCACACACACGCACGCACGCACTAGTCCACGTGCCTCCCCAGCCGCGGTTCTGGGGGTATGGGGGGGCAGCCATGCAGAGAGCCAAGCAAGGCAGGAGGGGGCCCAGCCGCCCCCGGGGGGGCCGCACTTACCCCACGAGCGCCTCGGAGGCTGCGGAAGGATGCTAGCCGCGGTTTGACCGACTTACTGATCTCGCTCAGTAGGGCCAAGGGGTCGAGGCCGGAGCGGGGGGACGGGGGCCCGTTAGGGAGTGCCGAGGGCAGTGAACCCCCCGATGGAGAGAAAGGTGGGGGACGCGGCTACCGGCGGGGGCCAGGGAATGGGAGAAGAGGTGAGGCCAGGGATCAGGGTTGGGGTGTGTGTGTGTGTGTGTGTGTGTGTGTGTGTAGTGAGAGAGGAGACAGAGGAAAGATGAAAACAATCAAGAAAAGTTTCAAAAAAAAAAAAAAGACAAGAAAAGAAAAAAAAAACACAGTAAGAAAAAAACACAACTTAAGATATACAATCATACTCAGAAGATGCTGTGCAAGAGTGGACAGGAACTCCAGGGAGGGGACGTGGCTGTGAGCTGGGAGGCCAGACCCCCCCACCTGCGACCTCGACCACCTGCACCTCCCGGTGTCCCCTGTGACCCTGCTGTCGCCTGCCCGCCCCCCTGACTTCCCAGCTCACAGCAGCAGCGGGCAGGGGAGGAAGGCAGCTCGGAGGGAGGGGTGCATGGTGGGAGACGAGCAGAGGGGAAGGGGGCCTGCAGGTGCCCGTGCCAAGGATGGCTCTTTGGAAAACCCAAGGTCCGGCTGGAGGATGAGGAGGAAGAGGAGGAGGAGGAGGAAGGATTGTTGAAGGCACAGACTGGGAGGAGGGGTGGGGTTTGTTTGGGAAACAAAGTTGTGGGCGGGGGCAGGGGAGGGAGTGCATAGGATCAGAGGAAACCCAAGGGGGCTTCCAGGCAGCGGTGTCCCGAACCCCACAAGTAGGACTTCTCTCCTGGCAAGCGGCAGGCTGACACCACAGGCCACCACACCCCCCCATACCCCCCTCCCCGCCTCAGGGGACTCCCCGTCCGTCCTCCTTCCCTCCAGCCCGGGCTGGCAGCCAAGGGGAAAATTCCTGCCGGGGACTCGGCGTCCAGGCGGCCGGGGTGGAGTCAGTGGGTCCTATTCCGCCACCCCCCCCACAACACACACCATCCACTTCCACCCCAGCTCCCCTCCCACCTTGGTCTTCTTGCCGAAGGGCCAGCGTTTGGCCCGGCTGCGACCCTGGCCACGGAGTTCAGGCCGCCCGTCCGAGGGGGTGCCCAGGCTGCTGTCAGAAGGCGCGCGGTTCATTGGCTGGCTGAAGTCTTCAAATTCCACGTCGCCAGGCCTCACGAAGCCAGATTTGTGCAGTTCTATGAGGAGCTGGGAGTCCTAGCAGGATAGGGGTGTGTGGGGGGGGTCAGCAATGCAGAGGCATGTAATTCTGGGGTCCCCCCCTTCCCCGTCTTCACCATCCCGCCCCTGGACCCGGCTGAGGCACCCACGTTCTTGGCGTCCACGGCTTCAGCTGCCACCTTCATGCCTTCCAAGCACTTGGCAATGATGGGGCCCACCTGCAGCTCCGCCTCGGCCAGGAGCCCATAGCCGGCCCCCAGACGGGAGGCCCTTCGCTCGTCCAGGTCCTGCAGCTTCTGCAGGGGTGATGGGGGGAGGGGGAGGACAGAGGTGGCTGACGGAGGGGTAGGGGTGACTCACTCCGCAAACACGAGGCTGCTCCTCAAGCCGGCCCCACCCCCAAGCCCCAAAGGCAAACAAACAGATTCCAACGGTGGGAGCAGACCCGGGGAAGACCCTCCCTGGGCCCCTAGGAGAGTCAACACGGCTAGATAAAGGGGAGGGGGCAGCTGTGGAGGGACAAATCAGATTTCTTCCCCACGTGGTAGGAGCTTGGACTTAGGGGAACAAGCTGGCTCGTTGCTAGTATGTTGCCTTTGGGTCTAGGGGCTGGGGTTCTGCGGGAGGTGTAGGAGCTGGCTGGGGTGTGTGTGGGTGATGGCGCTTGGCGGTGGCTCTCACATCGAAGACCTGGGGCATCTGCGAGAAGTAGAAGTGAGCTTGCTCGCGGTTGAAGCGCTGCAGCTGAGCGGCGTACTCATTCTTGCTTTCCTCGGCCATGTGACTCCGCAGATGGGCCTGCTGCTTGGCCTAAGAGGGCACAGGGGGACGGTGGGGTGTCGGGTGGTTGAGTGGCCGGCCAGCCAAAGCCCACCCAGGCGCCCAGTCGGCCCTGCCGACCCGCCCCCCCCCCCATGCCCCTATACAACAGAGGCACACACGCAGGCACGCGCATAGCGCACGCACCTTCTCCACGTCGGCCTTGGTGGCGTTGATGTCCTGGTCCAGGCGCTCGGCCGTCTGGGCCGCCTTCTCCGCCTCCCGACAGTCTCGCTCGAACTTGCGCTTGCTCTGGGGTAGAAGCCAGAACAGCGCGGCCTGAAGGGGCTGCCAGTGGACCCCCACCTCTGGCAGGCCAAGTTGGGGAGGACCCCCGGGGAGGACAGGAAATCCCACCCACCGCCCTGCCTGCCTCTTACGTTCTCCAGCTGTTTCAAGCCGTTCTCCAGCTGCTGCTGGGCCCGCCGGCCTTCCTGGAAGTGCTGCGCAAAGACCAGCGCGGTGAGGCGCGCGCGCATGCGCTGCGGGGCTTGCTGGGTGGAAAGGGGGACCCTCAGCCAGCGCCCCCCTCGCACCCCAACACCTCACCATCTTGCGCTCCTGCTTCATCTCCTGCGAGTACTTGGCCAGCTCGAGGCACACGCGCAGACTGAGGTTTTCAGCCACCAGCTCCCGCTGGCCGGCAAAGTCGTTAACTTCCTGAAGGATCTGTACGAAGGATTGCTGCTGGCTGAACCTGGGGGCGTGGGGGGGGAGGGATGAAGAGGTCCCCCGGGGGCCACCACCACAGCCCCCCAGCACCACCACGCAACCCCGAAGCAGAGATGGGGTTCTGCTCTGTAACCCTGACTGCCCTCCAGCACCACTCCAGGCTGTAACAGGTGCGCTGCGGAATTCCGCAAGTTTTAGAAAGCAGGCCATCAACAGGGGGCTTAGACACCTCGTCCGGCGGGCTGCGGGTGTCCGAGGACTAAGGACATGGCCAGCGTCCAAATCGTGCCTGCACATGCCCACCAGGGAGGCAGGCAGCAGGGGACCACTAAGGGCTTGGGGTCCCTACCCTCTCAACGTGAGAAACCCAGCCTGGCCCAGGGCAGGGCTCGTACAACCAGCACAGATGGGAGCATCCTCTCTCTCCCTCCCTCCATCACTGCCCCCTTGAGACGGGTAGTGTTCACCTGTCATCCAGCCCAGGTGGGCAGTGATGGTTTACAATGTGTCACTCAGGGAACAGCAGGTGCACACGGGGCAGGGTCTGTCTACCCCACAGGTGACTTGGACAACTCCAAGTTGCTCCTAGCTGCCAGTGACTTAGCAAACTTTTCTGATTCCAAGAACTGCTTTGGATTTGGGCAATTGAGGAGGGACTTGGAATCGTGTGGAGGAGGGCAGGGGGACGGGCGGGGCCATGACAGCATAGGGAGTGACCTCACGCCATCTCTCAGCCAGGCCTGGCACCCACTTCGCACATGAGACAAACCAAGGCTTGGAAGAGTCCACTCCTCTCACCCCACCCCACTCCCTGGTTCAAGGCCACTTGCTCTGTAACCCGCAGGGACCAGCAGCAGCTGGACCAGGACTCCAACCTGGAGGGTCCCCCACACCCCTCCCCAGGGCCCAGCTCTGTACCCCAAGTCCTCATCCTTACTTGGCCTCGGGGTCATCTTTGGGAAGTCGCTTGGGCAAGTATTTCTTCACCAGGTTCCTAAGGGGGGGCGGAAGGTAGACAACGGAGGTGGCAGGCTGAGCAACCCCCCCAGCTCCTCCAGGCTGCACCCCGGGGGTCTCCCCTGCCCCCTGCTGCGGGGGGGTGGGGGGTGGGGGGCCTCACCGCAGCTGCTTAGCATAGGCCTGCTCCACCTCCGAGCGCTCCCGAACAAACTTCACGTATCTGTCCAGCAGGTCCAGCCCCCACTGCGTGTGGCGCTCCAGGACCTCAAACTGGTCCTGGGGGTGTCAGGGACGGGGCGGGGTGGTGGGGAGAGAGCCAGGTCAGGGCCTGGGGGACCCCTCGGGATCCACCGCAGACCTGTGCACTCCATGGCCCCCGCAGGCCGGCCGGCTGGCCCCGGGAGGAGTGGCTTCCAGGCGCCGCCCCGGAGACAACGCACGGGGCGGGGAGGGGATGGGGGGGAAGGCAGGAAACTGGCGGGAACCCCCCCTCCCTTTCCCGGGAAGGGCCAGAGCCACCACCCGGGGGGCCCCTACAGGACGATGGGGTCTCCATGTGCACGCCTCCTAGCTGGCCCAGAAGGCTGGGAGGGCAGGGAAGAGGGACGCAAAGCCATTTGCCGGCCGCCACCCCCCAACAACCACCACCCTCCTCCGCCCCGGCTCCCCTAATCCCCCCTAGATTCCGGAAAATCCGGCCTGCCCAGCGTGAGTCAGGAGGACACGATCTCTGGCAGTTCGTGGGGTCCCCCCTTAAACTCTTGAGAGGCCGGTGTTGGGGGGGGTTACCCGAACAGCCACGTCCTCTGCCCACACCCACCCCCACTACCAGCACCACCACTGTGCGTGCCTCAGTTTCCCCTTCCTAGCTCTGGAAGGAAGAGGAGGAGGAGGAGGAGGAGGAGGCGGGCGGGCTGGGACTGACCAGAGAGGGCATAGGGTCGGAGGTCGGGATAGGACAGTCTTAGGCAGGGAGGGAATCCCGGGGGCTTTCAGGGCCCCAGGTTCCAACAGGGCAAGGGTGTGGGGTGCGGGCAGCCCCGCCCTGGGTTCCCCTGGCTCTCAACGCCCCCGGGGTGCTCATCAGAGGCAGCTGGGAGGTGCTGGGGCGGCCCTTGTACGTCCCACGTGGGGGGAAAGGGGTGGCCAGAGGGTCCCCTCCTCCTCCCTGCCCTCCACACACAGCAGGGCGGCAGCAGCCGCGGCGGGCAGGAGCCCAGGGGCCGTAAGATAAGCCGCACGGCCGGGCCCGGGTGCCCAAAAATAGGTGACCTCGCCCGGCCGCCCCAGGGCCTGGTCCTTTCCTTGGGAGTCTGGGCCAGCCCCGTGCCTCAGTTTACCCCCAGACCGCCGCTCCCGCCATGTTATGGGTGAGGGATACTGGTCCTGAGACGCCCGCTCCTCCCTTCGCTTCTACCCACCCCCCGCCAAAAAACTCCCGAGTGACTCCGGGGGGTGCAAGAGGAACGGGTGGGTGTCCTACCCCACCACCACCATCCCCCCAAATCCAGCCTGGGAAGCAAAGAGGAGGTGGGAAAGCCTGAAGTCGCGCCCGGGAAACTTGGAGAAAGGCCGTGTCGGGACTCACCCATAACTCGGTGCCCCAGTCCATGCTGCTCCCGCCGCCGCCGCCGCCGCCAGCTACCCTCCCTCCCTGCCTCCCTGCCTCCCTCCCTCCGCGGCCGAGGGCGGAGCGCCCGGCCACGCCCCCAGGGCCAGGGCACGCCCCCAGCGGCGAGGACACGCCCCCGGCCGCGCAGCGACACGCCCAACACCCGAGAGGACACGCCCCCGGCCGCGCAGCGACACGCCCCGCAGCGACGAGGACACGCCTCCAGCCACGATGGTACGGCCCCCTAAGCTCTGTGGGCGGGGCCCAGCGGACGCCACGCCCCCTCCCGCCCCAGCCCTTTAAAGGGCCCGCGCGCACTTTCAGACCCTCGCCCCGCCCCGCAGCAGGCGTCCACTCGGCTCCGGCCCGTCCTCCTCCCGCTCCTCCCCGGCTCCTGGCGCTCCATCCGGCCGCAGGGAGGAGGCGAGAAGGACTTCGATCTAGTCCAGTCCGGCCTGGCCGCATCCTCTGTCCCTCCCACCTAGGACGCGCTGCCCTTGGGGAGGCCCAGGCGGCGTGCTGGAGCCTGAGGGGAGGCGTGCGCCCTGCACCCCCGCAGCTCCCACCCCTCGGGGCGCAGGGAGGCCGGCGGAGGGCGCAGGGAGGCCGGCGGGGGGCGCAGGGAGGCCGGCGGGGAGCAGGAGGGCGGCCCCTGCGGCCTGGCCCCGCGGCCCGGTGCACCATGTCAGCACCCGAGGCCTCAGGCGCTCCGCCTCAACGAGCCGAGGGTCAGGGAGTTCTCGGGGCTGAATTTCGGGGTTCGGGATCTGGGGGGAGCCCCTGAGGTCAGAGGTCATCCCGGGGCCAGGCTTGGGCCGCCCCGTGTTCGGGGACGACCTGGGGGTGCAGCGAGACCGGAGGGTCCCCCACAAAAAAGCACTGGGGGGGGACCCCCATGGTCCCCGGGGCGGGGAAGAAGGGGATCCTGGGAAATGTAGTTCCTTCGTGGCGTGTCGCCCGTGATGGCATTGTGGGAAATGTAGTCCTAGACCGTTACAAGCTGCCAGAGAGGAATTCCGCTTCGCGAGCCGGATGGCAGGTGCGCTCTGATAGGCTGGCAAGACTGTCTATCAAACCATATCCGGGATCATCTTTGTAGTGATTGGTGGCGGTGGAGGCGGGACTCAGTGAGGCTGACTACTGCCATTCGTCACTCGGGCTGTCCGTCTGCTGTCACCCCGAGCAAAGGCGCTCACCGATTGGTCTCAGGTGCCCCCTCCGTGTGGTGATTGGCTCGCCCGCGGGGGCGGACGCCCAGGGGGCGGTGTCAGGGGGAGGCGGCGGCTCCAGCGATGGCCGGGAGCGAGAGGAGGGGGCTCGGCGGCGGGCGTCCCTCCGGGTGTCGGGGGCCGGGCCTCCCGCCGCTGCCGCTGCCGCTGCTGCTGCTGCCGCTGCTGCTGGGCGGCTGCTCGGGGCGCATCCACCGGCTGGCGCTGACGGTGAGCCCCCGCCACCGGACCCCTGGCTCCAGTGGGCTCGTCCGCTCCCGGGGCGGGATGGAGCGGCCCGGCGCCGCCCCCCACGACCAGCCCCGCGTGGTCGCGTCCGAGGTCCACCCCCCGCACACGCGACCTGCTGACCACCGGGTGCAGCGGGCCGGCCAGCGGGCACCTCCACGGGGACCCCCCCCACGGCCCCCTCACCTCCTGACCACCGGGTGCAGCTGCCAGGCCAGTGGGCACCTCCACGGGACCCCCCTCACCTCCTGACCACCGGGTGCAGCGGGCCGGCCAGCGGGCACCTCCACGGGGACACCCCCCACCTCCTGACCACCGGGTGCAGCGAGCCGGCCAGCGGGCACCTCCACGGGGACCCCCCCCACGGCCCCCTCACCTCCTGACCACCGGGTGCAGCTGCCAGGCCAGTGGGCACCTCCACGGGGACTCCCCCACGACCCCCTCACCTCCTGTCCACTGGGTGCAGCTGTCCGCCCTGCTGGGCACCTCCACGGGGACCCCCTCACCTCCTGACCACCGGGTGCAGCTGCCAGGCCAGTGGGCACCTCCACGGGGACCCCCTCACCTCCTGACCACCGGGTGCAGCGAGCCGGCCAGTGGGCACCTCCACGGGGACTCCCCCACGACCCCCTCACCTCCTGACCACCGGGTGCAGCTGTCCGCCCTGCTGGACACCTGCACGGGGACCCCCTCACCTCCTGACCACCGGGTGCAGCTGCCAGGCCAGTGGGCACCTCCACGGGGACTCCCCCACGACCCCCTCACCTCCTGTCCACTGGGTGCAGCTGTCCGCCCTGCTGGGCATCTGCACGGGGACTCCCAATCACCCCCTCGCCTCTTGACCACTGGGTGCACCTCCACAGGACCCCCCTCACCTCCTGTCCACTGGGTGCAGCTGTCCGCCCTGCTGGGCACCTGCACGGGGACCCCCTCACCTCCTGACCATCGCCCGGGTGCAGCTGCCAGGCCAGCAGGCACCTTCACCGGGACTCCCAACCACCTCCTCACCTCCTGTCCACTGGTGCAGCTGCCCGGCCGGGCACCTTTACGGGGACCCCCTCAAAGGCTTGTAGGGTGGCCCTGGCATCACTCAGGGGATTCCCTGGACACTCATGGGGATCATGGGGTCAGGGCTCGGCTTTAGCAGCCAGAGGTTTTCTGGGAGATGAAACCCAGCCTGGATGTGTGTGTGTGTGTGTGTGTGTGTGTGTGTGTCTGGGGGGAACCTCCCAGCAGCACCCCAGGATTGCCCTCCTGAGAACTGGGATTGGTGTCTCCCCATGGCCACCCCTTCCTCCTGGGGCTACCCGCTCGGCCTCCCCGGACACTCTGTGCCACCTGTGTTGGATTGTAGAGGGCCCTGGGGAGGACTCCTGGGGTGCTGGGTGCCAGCGCCCCGCGGCTGAGCCACCTGCTTGGTCCCCGGCAGGGGGAGAAGCGAGCAGACATCCCGCTCAACAGCTTCGGCTTCTATGCCAACGGCTCCCTGGAGGTGGAGCTGAGCCTGCTGCGGCTGGGCCCCCTGGAGCCCCCGGAGAAGGCTCCCCTGGTGAGGAGCTGCCGGAGGGGAGGAGGGGGAGGCAGCGGGCGCCCTCACACACACACACACACTCATACACTTCATCATGCACACCCCAGCACAACTCGCACCCCGACACGCGTGCATATGCTTGCACGCATATGGAGGCATGGGTTGAAACGTGGCGGGCAGGCGGCTTGGAAAATCCAGAGGAGTGGCATCTCAACTCTTCTAGAAGTCGTGATGTGTGTGGCTGCTGACAGATGGGGGCCCCCTACACACTCCCCCCTCTTCTTTCTGCCCCCCAGGTGGGGTTCAGTCTGAACCGAGTTCACTCTGGCAGCGTGCGCTCCTACTCCGTGAGTCGGTTGGGCGGCGGGTGGCGGGTACATGAAGTGAGCCTGGTGGGAAGGAGGGAGAGGATAACGGGGGGGGGGCGCAACCCCCCAATCGCCCACCCACCCCCTCCCCGCAGACCCGGGACTCCCACGAGTGTGTTCTCCTAAGAAATAGTAGCAGTTTCCTGGTCTTGTTCCTTATCAACATCAAGGACCTCAGGTGGGTTGGGGGCCAGAGGGGCTCGGGCGGGCCGGCATGGACCGCTCTGGGAGGGGCCGCTCCGGGTGCCCGGGAGCCCGTCACTCAGCCCTCTCCCCACCCCTTCCCCAGGGTGCAGGTGCGGAAGTATGGGGAACAGAACAAATTATTCATCTCTCCCGGGCTCCTGCCTGACGTGCCCTCCAGGCTGGGGCTCCCCAAGCCAGAGTCAGTCCCCGGTGAGTCAGGGCAGGCCACGCCAGCAGGGCGCCCCACCTCCCCGCTGTCCCGCTCTTAAAACCCTGTCTTCCTGTTGCCCACAGTGCCCAGCGTGGCCACGTCAAAGCCTGCAGATGCTCAGGTCCGGGGGCGGCAGGAGGGAGGGAAGGACAGAGGGAGGACTGTCCCCCCGCCAAGAGTGTGTAGGGGCTCACCACGCTCCGTCCCCCCAGGCTCCCCCCGTCAAGGACCAGGAGCTGGTGCTGGACCTGGGCCACCTGAACAACACCTACAACTTCAGTGTGAGCGTTTGCGGCACCCCGGCCCCCTCGCCTGGCACACTGCCCACACCCCAGGCTGAGACCCCCGCAACACGCTCCCCTGGCATCCCATCCCAGGCTGAGACCCCAACCCCCTTCCCTGGCATCCCATCCCAGGCTGAGACCCCAACCCCCTCCCTGGCACCTTGTCCCTCAGGCTGAGACCCCAACCCCCTTCCCTGGCACCCTGCTACCCAGGCTAAGACCCCAACCCCCTCCCTGGCACCTTGTCCCTCAGGCTGAGACCCCCCCAACCCACCCCCTCCTCTGGTACTCTACCCCCCCAGGTTGAGATGCCCCCACCTGCTCCTCTGGCACCCCAACCCCCAGGCTGATGCCCCCTCTCCCACCCCCCAGTTCCACGTGCTGATCGGTTCCGCGGAGGAGGAAGGCCAGTACAACCTCAACTTCCACAACTGCTACAACTCCATACCAGGACAGGAGCGTCCATTCGACCTCTCGGTGACCGAGGGCAGGGGCAGGAGCAGGAGCAGGGGTGGGGCAGGAGCAGGCTGCGGTGGGTGGGGCTTGCTGAGGGGCGGGGCAGCTCAGGTGGATGTGGGGTGGCATGGGTGTGCTGCCTCCACACTGAACACGTCTCCCCACAACACCGTGCCTTGAGTCACACGCAGCGTAACCGCTGGGCTGACTGGGCAGCCGAGGGGTGGGGGGGTGTGCACAGGTTCAGGCATGCCGAGGTACTCCAGGTGGGCGGCCCCTAGGAGCAGCCTGCCCCGCCAGGGAGCCAGAACCCACCCGGCGTGGCCGCCTGACCCCGGGCTCCTCCCCAGGTGATGATCCGTGAGAGAAACCCGGAGGGCTTCCTGTCGGCGGCGGAGATCCCGCTTTTCAAGCTCTACCTGGTCATGTCCACCTGCTTCCTGGCCGCCGGCGTCTTCTGGGTGTCGGTCCTCTGCCGGAACCCGTAATAATGGCCTTGTCCCCTCCTCTGCCCCTCGCCAGACCACCCCTCCCCGAGATCCTCACCCGGCCCAGGCCCCGCAGACCCCAGCGTCCCCTTCTCCTCCCACCTGCCAGGTACAACGTCTTCAAGATCCACTGGCTCATGGCGGCCCTGGCCTTCACCAAGAGCATCGCCCTGCTCTTCCACAGCGTGAGTGCCGGGGCCCTCCCCCGACCCCCCAAATCAGCAGACCCCGAGCTGCAGCCCCGTGCCCCTCCTCATGGGCAGCTGTACCCCTGTCTCTCCCCCCACCCACACACCACTCCCCCAACCAGCAGCTGACCCTTCTGGCCGCCCCCCACCCCGACCCTGCCCCTGAGCTGTCACCCCCCTCCCGTGTCCCTCCGGCAGATCAACTATTACTTCATCAACAGCCAGGGCCACCCCATGGAAGGACTCGCCGTCATGCACTACATCACGCGCCTGTGAGTGCCCGGCGTGGGCCTGGCACGGGGTGGGGGGAGGGGAGGAGAGGGCTGGGCCCCCACTCAGCCCTCCCCACCCCCAGGCTCAAGGGCACGCTCCTCTTCATCACCATCGCCCTCATCGGCTCCGGCTGGGCCTTCGTCAAGTACGTCTTGTCGGATAAGGAGAAGAAAATTTTCGGCATCGTGATTCCCCTGCAGGTGCAGGAGGCGGGAGCGGGGTGTGCCAAGGGAGATGGGGTGCGGGTGTGGCTGCGAGTGGGGCGCCCACCCACGCTGCCCACCGCCCCCCTCGCAGGTCCTGGCCAATGTGGCCTACATTGTCCTGGAGTCCCGCGAGGAGGGCGCCAGCGACTACGGGCTCTGGAAACAGATCCTGTTCCTGGTGGACCTCGTGTGCTGCGGAGCCATCCTCTTCCCCGTGGTGTGGTAAGGGCCCCCTGCCCGCACTCCCCGACCCCAATCCTGAGGTGCAGGGTGGAGTTGGCCTGGCTCGGCCCCTGTGGCAGGCAGGGCAGGATCTGCCCTGATCGCGCCCCCCTGCCCCATCCCAGGTCCATCCGGCACCTCCAGGACGCGTCCGGCACCGACGGGAAGGGTGAGCCTGGCTCCTTGTCTGCACCGGCCATTGGAAGCCCACCTGGCCGGCCGCTGAGGACCCCTGCGTCTGTCCTGTGCCCCCACCCTCTCCAGAGGCCCTGTCCTTGGGTCCACCCTGTCCACTGGCTCTCAGTGACCCCTCTGTCTCTGTCTCCCCCCAGTGGCAGTGAACTTGGCCAAACTGAAGCTGTTCCGACATTACTACGTCATGGTAGGAGTTTGCTGACCCTCTCAAGGGGCACGGGGAGGGGAGGACAGCCAGCACCCCCAGGTGCCCCATCTCCCCAGCGCCCTGTCTGCCCAGCGTCCCGTCTCCCTGTGTGCCCCACCTTCCCGGCCTCCCCTCAGGTCATCTGCTACATCTATTTCACGCGCATCATCGCCATCCTGCTGCGAGTGGCCGTGCCCTTCCAGTGGCAGTGGCTGTACCAGGTGAGCCCTGGAGGGGAGGCCCGGGGCAGGCAGCGGGGTGCGCTCCTCACTGCCCCACTCCACTGACCGCCCGGCCCCGTCTCCCAGCTCCTGGTGGAGAGCTCCACGCTGGCCTTCTTCGTGCTCACCGGCTACAAGTTCCAGCCTGCGGGAAACAACCCGTACCTGCAGCTGCCCCAGGATGACGAGGAAGATGTGCAGATGGACCAAGTGTGAGCCCCGGGGCGGGGCCTGGAAGGGTGGGCGGAGCCAGACAGGCCTGTGTGGGCGTGGCTGGAGGTGGGCGGGGCCAGGCAGCTCTGAGTGGGGTCTGGTGGAGGGGGTGTTATCCCACTCTATGTGGGGTCCAGTGGGCTGGGGTCCTTTGTGGAGTAGAGACGGGTCCAGTCGGGCTGGGGCCTCTGCTGTGAAGACAGATTGGGGAGCTGCAGTTGGCCGGGCCGCCCTGGGAGCAGGGCTCCTGGGTGTGGAACGGGGTAGAGGTGAGACCCCCATAGGGCAGGGCTCCTGGGTGTGGAACCAGGGTGGAGGCGAGGCCCCCGTAGGGCAGGGGCCCGGGCTGCCCAGGGTTGGAGCTGGGGTGGCTGCAGCCAGCTGTCCTAGAGCTCAAGGACAGCCCCGCGTGCCCCGTGTGCCCCAGGATGACCGACTCCGGGTTCCGGGAAGGCCTCTCCAAAGTCAACCAGACCAGCAGCGGACGGGAGGTGTCCTGACCGGCTCCGTGTCTCTGACCTGACCACGCTCCTCTTCCTCCGTCTGCCGCCCTGCCGCCGTGGGCCATTGGGGCAGCCAGACAGGCCCTGAGCTCCGTGCCCGGGTCTGGGCAGCCGGGCCCTCCCTCTGGGACCACACCCCCCTACAACCCGCTGGGCAGTAAGGGCCACGCCGTCTCGCCATCCCAGGGTCCTGTTTACAGTGGGGGCGTGATGCCCATTGCTTTACACATTCAATAAATATTCATGGAGCAGCTTCGGATCCCATGCTGGCCGCTGGCGACACAGCAGTGACCAGCAGCCACCTGCCCCAGGGAGGGGGTCGTGTTCCCAGGCAGTTTCATCACTGGGGCCCCTCGGGGTGCCAGGAGGAAGACGAACGGAGACTAGGAAAAGGAAGTGGCCAGGTAATTGCAAAAGACTTCAAAAGGTGATAGGAAATGGAAAAGATTAAGCTTATTTTGTTACAAACAAAAAAATCCATAGTTTTTGCACAAACTTTTTTAGACTTACGTATATGAGGCAGGCATGGTGGCTCAGTAGGCAGTGCTGGCATCCCACATGGGCACCGGTTCGTGTCCCGGCTGCCCCCCTTCCCATCCAGCTCCCTGCCTGTGGCCTGGGAAAGCAGTGGAGAACGGCCCAAAGCCTTGGGACCCCTGCACCCTGCGCGTGGGAGACCCAGAAGAGGCTCCTGGCTCCTGGCTTCAGATTGGCTCAGCTCCGGCCATTGTGGTGACTTGAGGAATGAATCAACAGATGGAGGATCTTTCTCTCTCTCCTGACTTTCCAAGAAAAATAATAAATCTTAAGGAAAAACAAAAATAAAAAAGACTTGTGAATGTAAAAGGCTGAGCAATAGACAGATCTTCCACCCACTGGTTCACTCCCCAAGTGGTCACAACAGCCCAGACTGGCCAGATTGAAGCCAGGCACTCCAGCCAAGTGCCCGACAAGAGGGGCAGGTGCCCACGGCCCTGGGTACCCCTCATCTATCACCTCAAAGATGCCTCGACAGCAGAGCGGCTGGGACCTGAGCGGCCCTTGGGGCGGCTGGCTGCTGTTGATAGTTGAGTGTGCGGTGCCACAGCGCCTGCCCCTGTTTGGTGGCTAGCTGGCATGTCATGCCCACAGTGCGCTTACGCCCAAAGGGAGGGCTCCCAGGACATTAACTCACTGGGAAGCAAATGCCACACAGGGGAGGGGCAACATGGCTAATGAGCCGGTGGGAGGACGGGAGGGACCCGGGCCACCACGGCCTGGCGGCCTCTCCAGTGCGCATGCGCTGTGGTGGACAGCCACCTGGTCCCCACGAAGACGCAGGCGTCCCATTCCCGAGGTCTGTGTCCTTCAGGGAGGCGTGGGGCTTGTCCTGCACTAGCCGGGTGGGAGGAGGCACAGGGTAGGGCACTTGGCCTGCCCACCGAGACCCCAAGTCCCATGTCTGTGTGCTCAGGGCTCCACTCCCAGCTCCAGCCTGCCGCTGACCCTGGTGGGGTAATAGGCCGTGGCTTGTGCAGACCAACCCTTAACCCCCATGTGCGAGACCCAGATGGGGTACCCAGCTCCCAGCTTCAGCCCAGCCCTACTACTGCTGCACTCGTCTGGGGAGTGAACCAGCAGGTGGAAGCTCTCTTGCCACCCACCGCCTCTTTCTCTGTAACTCTATCTTTCGAATAAATGTTTTTCAGTGTCTTTTTTTGTCAAAGGGTCTTGTGGGTTTTCTTTTTGTTATCTGAGACATGAAGACAGCTCCAGTCCGTTTCCCCCAGACACCCTCACTACCGAGGGTGAGGGCGGGAGCGCCGTCCAGGCCCCTTCTATAAGGGGCAAGGACTCAGGTGACCCCAGGGTGGCCATCAGCAGGCAGCTGGAGTCGGGAGGCAGCGCTGAGAATCGAACCCAGGCACCCCAGCGTGAGAGGTGAGCACCCGGACTGGTCATGCTGGCCGTAGGCCAGATGCCCGGGTCCGAAGGCAGGCAGATTCTAGAAGGAGGCTTCAGCTGGTCAGCGGGAGGACATGGAGCGTAGGGAAGGGCAGAGGTGGCCGCATGGGAGAAGGGTGAGCCTGGACAGTGCAGCGTGGCCTGTCCCCAGCGAAGAGGGGGCAGCAGTGTGGCCTGGCAGCCTGGCGGGGGCATCACTGAGGGACAACACCATCGAGCCAGTGCCTGGGCGGCCCAGCCCCTCCTGATGACCCTGCTGGGGGCTGCAGGGGAGGAGCCAGGGCCACAGGGAAGGCTGGTCCATCCAGGTCAAGGTTACCTGCTGGTTAATGAGTAATGGGGCTGGCTGTGGGGCCTGGAGAGAATTCGGGGGGAAGGCTGAGGGAGCTGTACTCATCCGGGAAATAGAGAGCGTGGGGTGGGTAGCCTGCGCCCACTTCCACCCCTCTCGCACCCTCCTGCCCTCCAGCATGCCCAAGAAACAGCAAACGCAGGCTGCAGGGCAATGGCTCAACTGGCTAACCCTCCATCCTCAAGCGCCGGGATCCCAGAGGGACATCAGTTCGTGTCCCAACTGCTCCACTTCCCATCCAGCTCCCTGCCTGTGGCCTGGGAAAGCAGTGGAGGACGGCCCACAGCCTTGGGACCCTGCACCCGCGTGGGAGACCCGGAAGAGGCTCCTGGCTTCGGATCAGTTCAGCTCCAAAGGCCATTGTAGCCACTTGAGGAATGAACCAGTGGGTGGAAGGTTTCCCAGGCCACAGGCAGGGAGCTGGATGGGAAATGGAGCAGCCGCGCTACAAACCAGTGCCCATATAGGATGACACTACTCAGGCCCCTAAAATAAATCTTTAAAACAAACCAGAAATGTACTTCTCCGAGGGAGAAGTCCTGTGGTGGTTGGGAATCAAAGCCTGCCCCATTCTCTGCCCTACCCCGCCCCCAGATTCCCTTCCCCCAGATTCCCCTCCCAGTCCCTGCCTGCCTGGTCACTTCCTGGAGGCCAGCCCAGCACCTGTGTGAACCAAGATGCCCTCTGTCCTTGTCCCCATTGCTCAGATCAGGCCACTGAGGCTCCCACCCCCCACCACCCCGGAGTGTAAGATGCTTTCCTGCAGCAGAAGGCGGACAGCCGAGCCACCTGACACTGCAAAACTGCAGGAGCCCTGGTGGCCTGGGTGCGGGATGGGGGCGCGGGGGGAGGAACTGAGGAAGTCCCAGGGCCCAGCTGGAGGCTCTGTCCACGTGGAACCCCACTTCTGAGGAACAAGCGAGCACTGACCCCACCCCCGCCTCCTCTTCCTCTGAAGGCTGTCGAAATCAAAGCAGGCAGAGAGGCCAGTGTTACTTGGGCACACCAGGAAGGCAGCGTGATTTACAGGAAATCGCAAACAACCAAGTTGGGCACCGTCCCAGACAGGCAGTGTTCGGTGCCATCAGAACCAGCCACGGGGTGTGGCGTGGCCAGCTAGGCCGCCCTCAGCTCTGGGTCGGCTCGCTGCCATCACACGGCTGGGCAGGGGGCGGGAGGGGGTTTGTTTTCTGCAAAGCACACAGCCAGGGGTCCTGGCTGCCAGCACCCCGATTCTCAGGCACCCCCGCCCACCCACCCGAGGGCTCAGGGTGCAGGTCCTTAGGGCGTGGAGTTGGGGGCTGGTTTCTCCTTGACTGGTGGCCCGGTCCTGTCCTCTAGGGAAATGTGGTGATGGCCCTGTGGCTGTCCCCGAATCAGGGACCTGGGGGTCCTGCTAATGACATTCCAGGAGACCAGATGGGGCGTCTTTCTGTCGGAGACTCGTGGCCTCAGGGGTTCACTGCCACCAGCCTGGGAGGGTCGGCTGTGCCACGCGCCAGAAGCTGCCCGTCTAAAGAGGTGGATTCGCTGTCCCAGGACACGTTTGGGGAAACCAGGAGATGGACCGCAGCTCGCGTCTGCCTTCTCGGCACCGAGTAGGGGGCTCGGTTTCCACTTCCTCCTGCTCACGCCCTAGGTGGGGACAGCCCCGTCGGGGGAGCTGGGGGAACGTCAGAGAAAATGCCACGGAGTTAGCCGTTTCCACCCGCGGGGGGGAGTGGCGCTTAATTTCCTGCAGTGCGGTGAGCGGTGAGCGCTGTGTGAATCCATCCCAGCCCCACGTGCGGAGGACCGGGACATTCCTGCCTCCCACTGCCACAGGGGCACGCCTGTAAAAAAAAAAAAAAAGAAAGACAAAGCGGGCGTGATTGTGGTCTCACTTTCCCACGGAGAGACCCGAGCCCAGGGCTGGAAGCCACAGACCCGCGTCCATGGGCTGGCTGGTTCTTCCCCCGGCGGGGAGCAGGAAGCCGTGGCTGTCCCATTGGGGGAAGCCCCTGTAGACTGGCTGCTCTTACAGCCCAGTGAGGCCTGGCAGAGGGCACACAGGGTGTGTCCGTGTCGGTGTGACATACAGGGTAGTGCCGGTGCTGTGGTGTGGAGTGTTAGGGTTGAAGGTCTGCCGCCTTCAACTCCAGCTTCCCATGGGGGCACCGGTTCAAGTCCCGGCTGCTCCACTTCCCATCCAGCTCCCTGCCTGTGCAGCTGGGAAGGCAGCAGAGGACGGGCCAGGTGCAGGAGACCCAGATGCAGCTCCTACAGCTCCTGGCTCCTGGCTGCAGCCTGGTCCAGCTGGGGCTGTTGCAGCCACTCAGGAAGTGAACTAGCAGGTGGAAGATCTCTCTGTAACTCTGCAGCAAAGAGAGACCACCTCATCTGGACATGATAGCAACCACTCCCCTCCCCTCCCTTCCCCTCCCCGGCCCAAACATGTGGCCACCAACCAGCGCAGTGCGCTAGGAGGATGTCCGCGGAATACAAACGCTGCGAGTCAGCAGTTTCCTGTTTGCGGGAGTGTTTACACAGTCCATCAGGGTGGGAGGGATCCAGGCTTAGGGAGAAATGGGTGTGACCACTGTTTGCAAACTTTGTATCTCTTCTTCCCATTTCTGTGGGGAGATAAGAGGAGGCACCGCACACAGCCCCCACCCCCACCCCCCAGCACCCAGGGATGGCAAATGGCTTCCTGCTATCAATCCAGGGTCACAAGGTGACACCTGCCTGCTCTGAGGGTTCTCTGCCCAGGGGGACAGGGCAGCTGTGAAACGCGGTCGATCCTGAGGACGCGGTCCACCTCAGAGTCTCTCCGTCCGCCCAGGTGTTCGATGTCACCGCTTGGCTGGGGTAGTTGTCCGTATGCTCTGTTCTCCATTCCCGACTATGGTACCAGCTGTCCTCTGCAGACTCCCACCATGCAGCCGGACTCGATGACCTGGATCAGGGGACCCAGGCTCCTCCGGGTGCCCCAACCCCTGGGGCTCGTGGATCCAGCACCCACCACACAGGTGGGCCAAAGAACCTGGGCCAGGCGACCTGGGTCCTACTGGACCCCCAATCCTGGGGCTCATGGACTCGACACCCACCATGCAGGGGGGCCCAAGGACTCAGTTGGCGAATGTTTCAAGGCACCAGTCACTAAGACAGTCCAACACAGAAGGGCAAGTGGGAGCTCCCAGCTCCAGCTCCAGTTCCCCAGATGCGAGCTCCAGCTCCCAGCTCCCCGGACGCGAGCTGGCTAGGAGAGCAAACAGCCCCACATGTGCTTACACGCTAGCCCTGATGCAAGCAGGCCACCATGGGCTCCGTTCCTCCCGTCCTAAATTGCCTCTCCCTCTGCATGGAAACTTCTGGAAGTTTCTGAGCTTCCAGAACAGAGATGAACTCTGTTGAATGAACAAATGCATGGCTGAAAGTGGACACTGGGGTGGGTCATGGACTCTGCAGATGTTGGGGCGTCCCTGATCCAGAGTAAATACGTCCAGGCTTCAGGTTCAGGGCTGGCCCTGGAGCTGACACAGGCCAGGGCAAAGGGCAGCCCGCTCCAGTCACAGCAGGGTCATGCCCTCTGGTTCCTCACCTCCTCCACATGCTAGCCCCAGGGATTGAGAAATCTGGGGCAGTCCTGGACAGTGGACAGACTGCAGGGAGAGGGGAGGACGACAGCTGCATAAAAGGCAGGCTCCAGCAGCTCCTGCCCAGTCCTCCCCAGCCTGTCCCTTTGTCCCTCCACCCCGGGCTCCTCCACCTTTCCTGCATCATGGGAGCCGCCTTGGGCCCCGGCTTGGTGTTGTTGCTGCTGACCAGTCTCCCCCTGGTCCTGGGAGATCCCATGTGAGTGCTCATGGCTGTTTACGGGGGGTGGGGGTAGATGTGTGCGTGGAACCAGGCCCCTGGAGAACGTGGGCTGTACTGAAGTGTTCCTAAGCTCAGGCTGAATATACAGTTTGTACCTGCGCTGCCTGTGGCTCCTGGGCATGTGCAGGGTGTGGGTACTGCAACAGGGTGGGGGTACTGAGCGATGGTGTAGCAGGAGTGGGGGTAATCTCAAGCCTTAAGGGTTTTGTGTGTTGGGGGTACAGGGTCTTGGCTGTGTGCGGGGTCGGGGCGTTGGCTCTTGGCTGTGTTTGTGAGACTGGAGTGGTAGAGGACTCAAGTCTATAGTGGACTCACTCAAGTCTTTAAAGGTCGGGGTGCTTGTGAGTTTGGGGTTCCAGGGACTGTTGAGGTGGACACGTCTGGAGCCCTCGGTGTAGGTGGATTAGAGGGGCTGCTGGGACCTGCAGCCTTAGGGGTCCCAGCTCTCAGATGCCACGCCCCGACGGCTGAAGGGGCTGGGGTGGCATGGTGAGGACATGACAGTGTCCAGGGATCCAGGATCTGGATACTGGGTTGGCAGGCACCCCGGGCACTCACTGGACCCCCTCCAGGACCAGCGTGAGGGGCACAGCAGCCTGGCTGTAGGGAAGTGCAGGGGGGGCTTGCCCAGTGGCCCACTCAGGAGAGGCCTGGAGCCCTCTGCCCTGGGGTTCACCCCGTTCCTGGATCCCCTCCCCCAGGTACTCCATCATCACACCCAACATCATCCGCCTGGAAAGCGACGAGACTGTGGTGCTGGAGGCCCACGATGTGGCGGCGGACACCCCGGTCTCTGTCACCATCCACGACTTCCCGGCCAAGAAGCAAGTGCTGTTCAGTGAGAAGCTGGTGCTGACCAGGGCCACTGGTTACCTGGGCAACGTCACCTTCAAGGTGGGCGCTGACTGGAGCAGGGTGGGCTGATGGCTAAGCCAGACCCCTCTGAGTCTCCGCCTCCTCTTCCAAGCTCCTCCCCTCAGACTCCTCCCACTCCAGGCCCCTCCCCCTGAGTCCTGTCCCCCCCCAGTCTCCACCCTAACAAGCTCCTCCCATCTGAGACTCCTCCCACTCCAAGCCCCTCCCCTCGGAGTCCTGCCCCTCCCTGTGAGTCTCCGCCCTTACAGGCTCCTCCCCTTGGAGGCTCCTCCCACTCCAAGCTCCTGGGAGATGGAGAGGTTCAGACGGCCCGGCCCGTGGAGTTCAGGGCAGATTTCGGGGCTTGGGGCCTGCAGGGTTTAGGGGGTCTGTGGGGTCTGGGGTCCTTGAGGGGTTTGGGGGCCCTGTGGGGTTTGGGGGGTCTGTGGTCTGGGGGCCCTGCGGGGTTTCGGGGAGCCCTGCAGCCCAGCGCGGACGTCGTCTCCCCACCCAGATCCCCAGCAACAAGGACCTCAAGCCAGGCAGTGGTCCCAAGTACCTGACGGTGCTGGCGGTGTTCGCGGGCACGACGACGGTGGAGAAGGCCGTGCTGCTCAGCCTGCACAATGGCTACCTCTTCGTGCAGACCGACAAGACCATCTACACGCCCGGCTCCTCAGGTGCGCGCCAGACAGACTGCGCACGCGCAAGGCGCTGAGGGGTTAGGGGGCCCAGCAGACTGCGCACGCGCAAGGCGCTGAGGGGGGGTTAGGGGGCCCGGCAGACTGCGCACGCGCAGGGCGCTGAGTGGGATGGCCCAGCATGACTGCGCACGCGCACAACGCTCCCACCGAGGCCCCAGCCTGCTGCACGTGCGCGCCCGGCACCTCAGGCCAGCGAGCTGACACGTGTGGCGCATGCGCCTCAGGCGATGCCCTGCACGTGCCCGAGGAGAGGCTCGAGGAGACAGCACGAGCGCGCATGCGCAAGGTCACTGCCGGCACAGCCAGGCTTGACTAAGACCACGCATGCGCTCAGTGCATCAGGCCATCGAGGCCAGCGAGATTGCGCATGCGTGGGCTAATCAAGGCAAGGGCCCAGCGAAGCCCTGCATGTGAGTGACGCTGCACGGGGTGGAGCTCACCCAGGGGCTCACCCTGTCTCTCTGTCCACTCCCTACCCTACCCTACAGTCCTCTACCGGGTCTTCACCGTGGACCACAACCTGCTGCCCGTAGGCCGGACGGTGATCATCACCATCGAGGTACGGCTGGCCCAGGCCACAGGCAGAGCACATTGAGAGGGACGGATGCGAGCACCACCTCCACCTCTCCAAGGGCGCCCATCTTCTTTGGCCTAAAAGGCCCACAGCATTCCCAACCCTCACGTCCAGCCCCACCTGGCCCAGCCAAAGCCCAGGGCCTTTGCATATGCTGTCTCTACTTCTCAGAAAAGCGCTCAAACCCCCACACGGCCTGGCCTGCTTGCTGGCAGTACCCGGGAGCTGACACCCCTTCCTGCCAAGAGGACAGTGGGCCACACTTCACGCAGGGCACAGTCAGGCCCAGTTCTTGTCTGCGTGTCACCTGATGTTGCAGCCTGAGTGGATGGCCCAGCGGCTACACTCCACATTGTCCCAGGAAAGCTGGGAGAGCGGATTTTTTAAAAAGATTTCTCTATTTATTAAAAAGACAGATGTTCCACCCACTAGTTCACTCCCTAAATGGCCACAATTGCCAGAGCTGAGTCGATCCAAAGCCAGGAGCCTCTTCCAGGTCTCCCATGCAGGTGCAGGGTCCCAAGGCTCAGGGTTTTGTTTTCTTGGCTGCAGTGAGCGCCAAGAGGTTAAACAACTTGCCCAGGACCACACCGCCTACAAACTATACCCATGCCCTTTGCCCCTAGTCCCACAGAGGTGTCAGGCAGGGGGAGCCTAGGGGTTCTAGAGAGCCCCTCTCTCTCTCTCTCACACACACACACCACCTGTCTCCTGGCAGAACCCTGAAGGCGTCGCCGTCAAGCGCTCCACCTTGTCCTCGCACAACCAGCATGGAATCTTGCCCTTGTCCTGGCCCATTCCGGAGCTGGTCAAGTATGCCAGACCCTCCAGTTGGTGGGGAGGGAGAGGGGTGGGCAGGACAACCCCTTCACAGGAGGGGCTCAGGGATGGAGATGGGTACCACCCCTGTGTCCCATCCCTGCAGCATGGGACAGTGGAAGATCCGGGCCTTCTATGAGCACTCACCACAGCAAGTCTTCTCAGCTGAGTTCGAGGTGAAGGAGTATGGTAAGGACAGGGTCAGCCATGGGGAAGCGAGGTGGCAAGATGGCGAGGTGGCGAGGCAGGAGCACCTGAATGGCTGGGCCCCACGCACGGTGTCTGGGTGTCTGTCACCGCAGTGCTGCCCAGTTTCGAGGTCATCTTGGAGCCCGTGGAGAAATTCTACTACATCGATGAGCCGCAGGGTCTGCAGGTCACCATCATGGCCAGGTGAGGGCCTAGGGGAGGGGCAGGAGAGGCTGGGTTCCCCAAGTAAACGGATGGCAAGGGACCAGGGCTAGGAGGCGGGTCTCTGATGTGCTTTCAATGGACCTCGCAGGTTCCTGTATGGGAAGAACGTGGATGGAACCGCCTTCGTCATCTTTGGGGTTCAGGATGAAGACCAGAGGATTTCACTGGCCCATTCCCTCACCCGCGTTGAGGTACCTGCCGGGACCCCCCTGTCTGGCCCCTCTGCTCCTCCTGCCTCACCCCACTTCCTCCTGTTCTGAGTTCCCCCTGTCGCCCCACTCCCCCAGATCGTGGACGGCCACGGTGAGGCCACTCTCAAGCGACAGGTGCTGCTGGACGGGGTGGAGCTCGCTCGGCCCGAGGCCCTGGTGGGGAAGTCACTGTACGTGTCGGCAACCGTCCTCCTGCAGTCCGGTGAGGCTCTGCCGGGGCGGGAGGCGCTGTCGGAGGAGGGTGGAAGCTAGGCTGAGAGGCCAGGCCTCGTGGGAAGGAATGGCCCAGTGTGAGAGCGGAGGCCTGCTTCTCACAGCCGGCCTCCCTCAGGCAGCGACATGGTGGAGGCTGAGCGCACTGGGATCCCCATCGTGACCTCCCCTTTCAAGATCCACTTCACCAAGACACCCACGTTCTTCAAGCCCGCCATGCCCTTCGACCTCATGGTGAGACCCAGGGGACGGGACCCCACCGTCTTTGCCTTGACCACGCCTCAGGCTCCTTCTGAACCTCCTCCCACCTACTCCACGTCCTCAGGTGTTTGTCACCAACCCCGACGGCACCCCAGCGCGCCGCGTGCCTGTGGTGACCCAGGGCTCTGACGTGCAATCTCTGACCCAAGATGACGGCGTGGCCAAGCTGAGCATCAACACGCCCAACAGCCGGAAGCCCCTGTCCATCACCGTGAGTCTAGAAGGCCATTCTCATTGGCCTGTAGGAATTTTGTCATTTGCATAGAGGTCTAGTAGGAGCCTCTCATTGGCCTGTAGGAATCTTGTCATTTGCATGGAGGTCTAGCAAGAACCTTTCATTTGCATAAGACATCTTGGCATTTGCATGTAGGCCTATTGGAGTCTCATTTGCATGAAAGGATCCTACTATTTGCATGCTGGCTTATTTTGGTCCTCTCATTTGCATACAGGGATCATGTCATTTGCATGACAGACTTAGTAGAGTTCCTTGGGTTGGGCAAAGCAGTTCGCAGAAATCTCTTCGTGCCCTCAAGGGGTTGTGGCCCACACTGGCTCATGGCCCCTTTCCCTGCCTTCAGAGCCATCAGCATGGAAACCCCCAAGCCTTCTTCCCCTCATCTTCTTATTCTTCCTCTTCTCTTTCCTCCCATTTCTTTCACTTCTTCTTCATCTCCTTTCTCTCGCCCGTGTCTCCTCAAGAGACCCTGCCCATGTCAACTTCCCTAACATCACCTCCCGTCCACCAAGTTCTTTTTGTCACTGAGTGGACACGTATCCCCAGGACGCGGAGATGAGGAGGCGGCCACCCTTAGGGACCCAGCTGGCTAGCATTTACTTCCACCCCCACCAGGTGCGCACCAAAAAGGAGGGTATCCCAGAAGCCCGCCAGGCCACCAATACCATGCAGGCCCTGCCCTACACCACGCTATACAACTCCAACAACTACCTGCACCTCTCGTTGCCCCGCACGGAGCTCAAGCCCGGCGAGTCGCTGCACGTCCACTTCCACCTGCGCACAGACCCGGGCCAGGACGCCAAGATCCGCTACTACACCTACCTGGTGCGTGGGCCGCCCCTGCCCGCTGCGTCCTTCCGGGGGGGTTCTGCCTCACCTCCGCCAACCTGTTCTCACCCTCCCCACCCCCCCACCAGATCATGAACAAGGGGAGGCTGCTGAAGGCGGGTCGCCAGGTCCGAGAGCCCGGCCAGGACCTGGTAGTCCTGCCCTTAACCATCACCCCCGACTTCATCCCCTCCTTCCGCCTGGTGGCTTACTACACTCTGATTGGTGCCAGTGGCAAGAGGGAGGTGGTGGCCGACTCTGTCTGGGTGGACGTGAAGGACACGTGTGTGGGCACGGTGAGCGCCCCTTTCTTCTTTCTCCCCTCTCTCGACACCTCTCCTTGTCACTCCCTGGGGAGCGCCGCCTCCTCCCCTGTCCTCTCTGCCCCTGTAACTCCCAAAGAACTAATTTCTCCCTGCTCCTCCAACCTCCGCCCACAGCTGGTGGTCAAAGGCGGCGGACAGAACGGCCAGCGGCATTTGCCTGGCCAGCAGATGACTCTCAAGTTAGAGGGTGACCATGGGGCCCGAGTGGGGCTGGTGGCCGTGGACAAGGGTGTGTTCGTGCTGAACAAGAAGAATAAACTCACTCAGAGCAAGGTGTGTGCAAGGGTGGCAGAGGCAGAACAGAAGGGGGCTGGCCTGGAGCTGGAAGGCGAGATAGAAATACCTTCATTTGAGGGGAGACATGAGGGCTCGTGGTCGGGCGTGCTGCCCAAGGAATGGGCAGCTTCAACATGGGGCGTGCTCTGCCATCACCCAGCGTGGGAGGGTGGGAGAAGGGACGAGCGTAGCAACAGGGCGGGCAGTGAGGGCATAGGTGGCAGCTGGCTTGGGTCTTTGGAAAGTGGAATTCCAGTGGCGTTGGCAGGGGTGTGGAGATAAGGGATGGGCGTGGTGGGTCATTGGGCACCAGGAAGGAAAGTGGGCGTGATGTGGCATGGCATTGGGTGGAGTCGGGGACGCAGAGATGGTAACACAGTTGAGATGGATTTAAGGATGAGGAATGAGGCACACGTGGACTTGAGAGCGCTTGGCCGTGTGTTGTAAGCAAGCAGGACTGGGTAGGGAACAGGGCTGGAAACAGAGTGGAGGGTGGTTGAAGGGGATGAGGCTTAGGGACAGAGTGGAGATGGGAGTGTGGGGGTAAGGTTGAAGAGGGAGCAGGGCAACGTGGCTGTTGGTTCGGAGGGGACGTGGTTGGGATGTGCTGCTGGATGGGGGGGGGTGTGGCTGGTTGGGGCGCGGCTGGATTGCTGCTGGATGGGAGGGTGCACACTGTCAGCCTGGCCCCCTGCCTTCTCCCACTCCCTCCGCAGATCTGGGACGTGGTGGAGAAGGCTGACATTGGCTGCACCCCAGGCAGCGGCAAGGACTACGCAGGCGTCTTCACAGATGCAGGCCTGGCCTTCATGAGCAACAAAGCCCTACAGACAGAGCAGAGGAAGCGTGAGGAGCCCCAAGGGGCAGCCACAGGGAGGGGTGGAGCTTCAGGACCCAGAGGGTGGGGGGCTGGGTTCATGGTCTCTTCCTTCTCAGTCTCAGCTTCCCTCAGCTGGCAGATGGGGGAGAGGAAGCAAGGTGTTACAGCCCGGCCTCATGGCCACCGTGAGCCATGCACCCGGGCCACCTAGCGGGTGCTTCTTCATTTTGTTCAGAACTGGAGTGTCCCAAGCCAGCTGCCCGCCGGCGTCGCTCAATACAGCTCCAAGAGAAGAGGACAGACAAAGGTGGGTCCCTGTCCAAGCAAAGAGGAGGAGGAGGAAGGCGCATCCAAAGGCGGGGAGGATGGAAAAAGGACAGCACTCTCCCTAGCTCTTCCTCACCTAGCACTCCGTGAGGAGCCTAGTCCCAGAGGGACCCAGGAACCATGGAGGGAGGAGGGCAGGCCCTGGGGGAGTTCCAATGGAAGAGTTAACCATGACTTTCCCACAGCGGGCCAGTACAAGGACAAGGGACTGCGCAGGTGCTGCGAGGGCGGCATGCGCGAGAACCCCATGCAGTTCTCCTGCGACCAGAGGGCACGCTTCATCACCCTGGGCCAGGCGTGTGTACAAGCCTTCCTGGACTGCTGCAGATACCTAGCCCGGCTCCGTGAGCAGCACCGACGGGAAGGGATGCTGAGCCTGGCCAGGAGTGAGTCCACCAGGGCTGGGGCGGCTGGCGGGCAGGTGGGATCAGGGGATGCCAGGCGATGGGGAGGAGGCTCTGGCTGAGGAGGAGGATTCTCCTGGCTGAGAGAGCATGAGGATAGATATGTAAAGCCAGGTGATCCAGAAGCTAGTCTGGTGACAGGGATGAAGGCTGGGTCTGCTGGGGAGCATCAACCCGGGCTGGCCCATCAGACAAAAGTTGCGGTCACCCACGCACACCCAGGTTCTAAATGACAGCACTGCCCATGTTGTTGTCGCAAGCAGGTGATGGGCTCTGAGCCCTCCGCCAAGCACATTAGTTTACGACGTGCCCAGAGAGAAGGACCAATCTCTCTTGTCAATTGGAGAAGGTCTGGGGGTTTCGGGAGAATTCCACAGCATCTCTGACGCGCTGGGGGGGTCTACATCGTGGGAGTGTTCTTCCCCAGTGTTAGTGTAATTTCTTCAGCTTGTAGCAGTTCGTAGCAGGGCTTCAGGGGTAAGATACAAAGGCACTCAGATGGAAGATTCCAGAATACAGGTAGATTTTACAGATCTGCGGAGTCCCACCTTCTTTGTTGCTGTGGAAACCTAGAGCCCCATTTTTCAATTGGTATGAGGAAAACTCAACCTAATGTTGTTGAGTTTGTAACAGCATGCACCTGTTGCTGTTATTGTAAGATTTGTTTCTTTATCTGAAACTCGGCATCTCGGAGAGAATCTGCTGGTTCACTCCTCAGATGGCTGCAACAGCTGGGGCTGAACCAGGTAGGAGCCAGGAGCTTCGTCCAGGTCTCCCACATGAGTGGGGGGGCCCAGGCACCTGAGCCATCTTCTGCTGCTTTCCCAGATCATCAGCAGGGAGCTGGAAGAGAAGTGGAACAGCTGGGACCCCAACTGATATTCTTATGGGATGCCGGCACTGCTGGCAGCAGCTTAACATGCGGCATCCCAGGGGTTTTCTTTTTTAATTAAGCCATCAGGCTGACCCGGAAGGAATCCATCCCAGAAAGGGATGACCTGCAAGGGGCCAGCCAGGAAGGGCGTTCTGTCCTAAGCTTGCCTCTGGCCTGTCACAGGTGACCTGAATGAGGACATCATGCCAGAAGAAGACATTGTCTCCCGAAGCCACTTCCCAGAGAGCTGGCTCTGGACCATCGAGGAGTTCAAAGAACCGGCCAAGAACGGGTGAGGCTGAGAGGCCCACCTGACCCTCGTCCCCACACCAGGTCCCTGAGCTGGGAGGAGGTCCTAGCTCGGGGGGGAGATCTTCCTGTCTGAGGGAGGAGACCCCGTCTGAGGGGGAAGGAGACCCCGTCTGAGGGGGAAGGAGACCCCGTCTGAGGGAGCAGACCCTGTCTGAGGGGGAAGGAGACCCCGTCTGAGGGGGAGACCCTGTCTGAGGGGGAGACCCTGTCTGAGGGGGAAGGAGACCGTCTGAGGGGGAAGGAGACCCCGTCTGAGGGGGAGACCCCGTCTGAGGGGGAAGGAGACCCCGTCTGAGGGGGAAGGAGACCCCGTCTGAGGGGGAGACCCTGTCTGAGGGGGAGACCCTGTCTGAGGGGGAAGGAGACCCCGTCTGAGGGGGAGACTCCGTCTGAGGGAAAGGAGACCCCGTCTGAGGGGAGGCAAGACCCCACAGTTTCCCACTTCCTCTTGCTTAAACTGCTCTGCACCCCAGCCCAGCTCAGGGCACTCGGGCAAGGGCTTAGCGCCGGGTGCCCAAAGCAGGCCCCATCCCTGCACTTGCTGGGCGTGTCGCCCTGATGCCCGACCCCTCGCCCATGCAGAATCTCCACGAAGACGATGCGCGTGTTTCTGAAAGACTCCATCACCACCTGGGAGATCATGGCCGTGAGCTTGTCTGATAAGAAAGGTGAGCAAAGGGGACAGCGTGCCTGCCGGCCGCGGCCCACACAGCCTGAAGGGCAGACCCGGGGGACGAGGTCTCCAAAGCTGATGGGCTTTTTCAAAAGATTTGTTTTACTTATTTGAAAGGCAGAGTTAGAGAGAGAGATGGAGAAAGAAATCTTCTGGCCCCTGGTTCACTTCCCAAATGTCCACAGTGGCCAGAGTTGCAGCAGGCTGAAGCCAGGAGCCAGGAACTCTATCTGGGTCTCCCACACGGGTGCAGGAGCCCAAGGCTTTGGGCTGGCCTCCACTGCTCTCCCAGGTCCACAAGCAGGGAGCTGGATGGGAAGTGGAGCTGCCATGGCTCAAACAGGCACCCACGTGAGATGCTGTGGCATTGCAAGTGGCAGTTTTTTTTTTAAATTTTTATTATATATATGTTTTTAATTCTTGAAGTTTATCATACAATTCTGTATGGTCTGGGATTCCCCTCCCCCTATTTTCTGCCCCTCCATTGATTTTCCCCATAATGTCACACTCTTCATAAGGAGTTACAGTTCCGTGATTCTGCTATCTAAATGTGCCCCAACAGTATTGGTACAGACAAGCAAGTGGTGTTTTAACCCACCGTGCCACAATGCCAACACTTTCACATTGCGTGGCTTTTTTTATGCATCTCTTTTCGTTTTTCACAGCCGGGCTCCCAGCGACATTGAACAGAAAGTACACACACAGCTCCTATCTGTCCCCTGAGCTCCCCACCCCTGTGTCCCCCACTGCCCCTGGACAGCAGCTCCTTTGTTGTAATGGAAGGATGTGATCCTTGAACCTGGGGATAAAGGGCCCGGTGGGGTGGGGGGCACTGGTGTTGAGCTCAACATGCAGGACACCTGTTAGCCACTGTGGAGCGCCGGTACAGGGCACTGTGGGGCTCAGTACAGGGCTGCGGGATCCCAGCTTCCTGCAAAAGCAACAAGTGACGCCTCAAGTGGTTGGGTGCCTGCCACTTGCATGGGAAAGCTACGCTGCCTTTGGTGCCAGTCCCCACGCAGCCCCGTGGGCACGGGGGTGGGGCACGGAGTGAACCAGTGGATGGATGGGAGATTACCCTGCCCAGCATCTATTTCTGTGCATCGGAAATAAATCAATTCACATGGAGTTTCTTTTCATGAAATGATTCAAGTTGGTTTGGGCGAAAGAATTGGCTCTAAAAGAATACCCCATGTGACATAGATGTCACAATTCCTGCATATCACCTCAGAGTTCCTGGGTTGGAGCCCTTTCTCTGCTCCCCACTGTTGATGGGCACCCCAGGAGGCAGCAGGGGATGGCCCAAGTGACCAGGCCCCTGTTAACCCGTGTGGGAGACCTGGATGAAGCTCCTGGCTTCTGCCCGGGCCATCCCTGGCTGCTAGGGGCATTTAGGGAGTGAACCAGTAGATAGAATCTCTCTCTCTCTTTTCAGGTAGGTAAGTAAGTAGGTAGGTAGGTAAAGAAAAAAAAAAAATTTTTTTTTTTGAACATGAGCACTTGCCTTAAAAATGCTCCCACCCTTGATACCTGCCCCATCCATGCCTGGGCAGGAATCTGTGTGGCCGACCCCTATGAGGTCCCGGTGATGTTAAACTTCTTCATCGACCTGCGGCTGCCCTACTCCGTGGTGCGCAACGAGCAAGTGGAGATCCGAGCTGTCCTGTATAACTACCACGAGTCCGAGTCCCTCAGGGTACATGTCGGGAGTGGGGGTGGTGCTGGCTGGGGGGGCAGCCTGGTGCGCACACACAACCCTGCCCTGACACCTTCTCTCTCTCTCTCTCTCTCTGTCTCTGGAAGGTGAGAGTGGAACTATTGTACAACCCAGCCTTCTGCAGCATGGCCACGGCCAAGAAGAACCACCAGCAGATCGTGACAATCCCGCCCAAGTCCTCGCTGCCCATCCCTTATGTCCTTGTGCCTCTGAAGATCGGTCTGCAGGAGGTCGAGGTCAAGGCCGCCGTTTATAATCAGTACATGAGCGACGGTGTCAAGAAGACCCTGAAGGTCGTGGTGAGTCCTCGGGGACCCCTTGCCACCCCCTCGTCCTCTTCAGGGAAGGCTCCTGATCATTATCTGACAGGCAGAGCAGTGGAGAGAGAGAGAGAGACAACAGGAAGGGTTATAGAAATCTTCCACCTGCTGTTACACTCCCTCCCACCCCAAACGGCCACAACAGCCAGATCTGGACGAGGCTTGATTCTAGCGGCAGAGATTTCAAGCTGGACTCCCAGCAAGAGGTCTCAAGCCATCAGCTGCTGTCTCCTGGGTACAGCAGCCAGGACTTGGAACCGGCGCTCCTCCGCTGTGGGCTGGCTGGCCTTGGAAACCTGTGACTTGACCCCACTGTGCCACAACACCACCTCTTTTCTGGGCCCCTGACTCACACGGGAGGCTCACTACGAATTGCAGTGTCTAGGCTGGAATTACACAAATTCTAGAAGTTGTGGAAGGTTGGAGGCAGGGCTCACACATTAGAAGAAAGCAGCGGTACAGAATTTTAACAATCCTGGGGAAAAAAAAAAAAAAAGAACTCAGCAATCAAGAGAAAAAAGAATTTAGTGGTGAGGTGCGTGCTTCTTTTTCAAACGTGCTCACTTCTGTTATTTCAGAGGACGGGAGGGAGTGAGGCCTCTCCTTTCTTCTGACTCACAGTCCCCACAGATGCCCACGACGGTACCCAGTCAGGGCCAAAGGCAGAAACCAGGTCTGCCGCAACAGCTGGCAGAGACCCAAGGGGCAACATCAGCAGGGAGCTGGCGTCAGGAACCGGAGCCAGGACCTCCGACCCGAGGTGTAGAACTGTCCCTATTATGGCTTCTAGTCCAATTGCCTGCAGGACCACCTTCTGCAGTTGCACGCAGGGTATCTCTCCCTAAATCTTAAAAAAAAATAAGTGGGAGCGACGGCAGGTATACTCACCAGACTGGCCACCGCGGCAGGAGATGCAGATGTTCGTGTTACGTCTTCCTGTTTAAAGGGTAGATTGATGGGTGGATTTGAAAGGCAGAGTAGAGTTGCAGAGAGAGAATCTTCCATCCCCTGGTCCACTCCCCGTAAAAGCCACAATGGCTGGTGCGGAACCAGGAAGAACCCAAGAGACAGAAACTTCTAGGTGGATCTCGCACATGGGCGACAGGGGGTCCAAGCACGTGGACCATCCCTCCTCTGCTTTCCCAAGCGCTTGAGCAGGGAGCTGGACCAGAAGTAGAGCAGCTGGGACTCGAACCGGCGCCCATATGGGATGCCGGGGGTCATAAGCAGTGGTTTCACTTGCTGCACCACAACGCCATCCCCCACCTCTTCCTCGTAAAGGATGAGAACAAGGCATGGAGAGATGAAGCAACCCCCTGGTCACACAGCTGAGAGAGTGAGGGGCCGAGTTCCCAGGCCACGACCCCTAAGCTCAGGCAACCAGCCCAACAGGACCCCACTGACCTTCTGTGTGTCTGTCCTTTCATCTCTCCCCTCCCTCAACACCGCGTAGCCCGAAGGGATCCCTGTTAACAAAACTGTGACTGTTCGAACCCTGGACCCAGAAAACCTCGGCCAAGGTGAGGGAGCTGCCAGGAAGGGCATGGAGCTCGACCTGGGCGCGGTGGGGCAGGAGGGGGGCTGGTGGAGCGGGCAGCATCCCTCCCATAGCCGGCTGAAGGGGAGAGCCTGGGAGGGCGTCAGGTGGCGCTCACGCGTCTCTCGCTGGCCCGACAGGGGGCCTCCAGAAGGAGGAGATCCCCCCGGCCGACCTCAGCGATCAAGTCCCAGGAACCGAAGCAGAGACCAAGATCCTTCTGCAAGGTGAGTTGTCCCTCCGCCCTGACCGCCTCCTGGGCGGGGGGGAGCTGGGAGTCCCCAGAAGGCGGCGTGCCTCCCCGCTGCTCCAAGTCCACTAAAGCGGGCCCCTCTTGGGCCCGTCTTCTAGAACCCTCCAGAGGGTGTTCGGGTCAGCAAAAAGCAGTGTGTTTCTATAGCAGAAATCCTGGCACACTTTAGCTAGGGGTGGAAGACGGGCCGAGGGGGCCACCTTGTAACCTGTGAGGTGGCAGGGTTTGGACATGAAATGGGGTGGACAGTAGGGGGTGGATGGTGGGGTTGGTAGTGGGGGTGAATGGGGGTAGTGGGGGTGGGGGAGATGACGGGGGTGGATGGTGGGAGTGGAGCAAGGTGGGGGACGATCAGTAGGTCTGCCTCTAAGTGTTGTGGGGTGATTACATGAAACATGACATGGTCATGGAAACGTACAAGTGAAAGATGTCTCTCTTTTTCCCAAATATTTATTTAATCTGTTTGAAAGGCAGGGTTCTAGAGGTGGGGGAGGAGAGAGAGAGAGAGCTTCCATCTGCTGGTTCACTCCCTGAATGACTGCAATGGCCAGGGCTGGACCAGGCTGAAGCCAGGAGCCTGGAGTTTCTTCTGCATCTCCCACATGGGTGGTGGAAACCCCAGCACCCAGGCCATCACCTGATGCCCTCCGGGGAGTCAGGATCCGGAGCTGGGGATCGAACCTGGGCACTGTGCTGTGGAATGCGGGCCTCTCGACCCCTTGGCCAAGCCATGCTTCCCTAAGCTCACCTTTCAGGGTCGGTTCCTCACCAACTTTTTGAAGAATCTGTGACCATAACTTAAGCAAGATTGATTGCTCGTATTTGTGATGCTAGCTATTAAAATTATTTTCCCACTTGTGAAACAAGAGACCCTGGGAGGAGGGACTGCCAACCAGAAACCCCCAATTTCCCCCTAAAAGCAGGCCTCTCCCTCCAGCTGCTTCTCCACACCCCTCCTCTCCATAAACCATGCCAGGCGCAACTTCTCAGCCCTTGCCCCTTGGCCTTGATTGGGCAGAGGCTGGGAGCCATGGGGGCACGGGACCCTCCCTCTCCCTCCCTCCCACCACACTCCTCAGAGCCCCCTCGGGGTCCTCCTACAGGCACCCCGGTGGCCCAGATGACGGAGGACGCCGTGGACGGCGAGCGGCTGAAACACCTCATCGTGACGCCGTCGGGCTGCGGGGAGCAGAACATGATCTCCATGACGCCCACGACCATCGCTGTGCACTACCTGGACCAAACCCAGCAGTGGGAAAAGTACCCCTTGGGCAAGAGGGAGGAGGCCCTGGAGCTCATCAAAAAGGGTGGGTCCTGCCCACAGACCCTCTCCTCCGGAGACCCCTCCTCCTCCAGACCACGCCCTTCCCTAAGACACACCCCCTCATCAAGGCCCCACCCTTCTGCCAGAAGCTCCTCCCACTCCTCTCGTCCCTCCTCTGTTAACCGCTGGGTCCCCAGAAATCTCCTCCCCACCCTCGCATCCTCCTTCACTCTATATACCCCTGTCCCACCCCTCACAGACCCTGTCCCTGCTCTAAGCCCTGCTCCCCCTCGGATATCCCTGTCCACTGCGTCTCTTTCCCCCCATCCCCACTCCCTCCACCCAGCAGCCCATGGACACTGCCCCATCCCATCCTTTGCCTTGTCCTTGCCCCTTCACTGTGTCCCCACCCCATCCCTCTCCCCTGCAGGTTACACCCAGCAGCTGGCCTTCAAGCAACCCAACTCCGCTTACGCAGCCTTCTTGAATAGGTCACCAAGCACCTGGTGAGGCCCTGGGCCAGCCTCTTCCGGCCACTTCCTGAGCGGGGAGCCTGGTCCCTGGCCCAGAGGGGATCGGCAGAGGGCAGCAAAACCATTGCACTCTCCCAGGCTCAGACCCCTCCACTGGCACACGCAGAGCCCCGTGGGTTATTGTATGCAGGAAGGGAGATGAGGCCAGAGCTGAACCTTCATCTGCTCGTCGCTGGGCCGGGATGGACCCCACGTGTACAGTGCCGAGTCCCCGGGACCCATGCACAGCGTCCACCCCTTTGCCCCAACAGGCTGACCGCATATGTGGTCAAGGTCTTCTCTCTGGCCGTCAACCTCATCGCCATCGACTCCCGGGTCCTGTGCGGGGCCGTGAAGTGGCTAATCATGGAGAAGCAGAAGCCGGACGGGGTCTTCCAAGAGGACGCGCCCGTGATCCACCAAGAAATGATTGTGAGAGGCCAAAGCCGCGGGTGGAGAGGGCAGGGGGCTGCTGGGCGCTGCCGGGATGGACACACCTCCCTCCACCCCGCCCCACTCTGCTCTGCCTCCACCCTAGCCAGTTTGCCTGGGGCTGGCATGGAGGACAAGACAGCCAACTCCACTCATGTTTATTGGAAAGGCAGATTTACAGGGAGGAGGAGAGACAGAAAAATCTCCCATCTGCTGGTTCACTCCCCAAATGGCCACAAGGGCCAGAGCAGAGTCGATCTGAAGCCAGGAGCTTATTCCTGGTCTCCCACGTGGGTACAGGGTCCCAAGGCTTTGGGCCGTCCTCCACTGCTTTCCCAGGCCGCAGGCAGGGAGCTGGATGGGAAGTGGAGCAGCTGGGACATGAACCAGTGCTCCTGTGGGATCCCGGCACTTGTAAGGAGAGGGTTAGTCAGTTGAGCCATTGTACCACACACACACACACACACACACACACACACACACACACACACACACACACACACACACACACACACACACACACACACACACACACACACACACACACACACACACACACACACACACACACACACACACACACACACACACACACACACACACACACACACACACACACACACACACCCTCCTGGGCATGTGCAGCCCAGGACACAGTAGGAACATGTGGTCCCCTTGCTGAGAAGTTAAGAATTACTCAACCCGCGCACTGTGCCTTGTGTCACGTCCAGCACTGTCTCCCGCTCCTGCTATCTGGTCGCTGCTCAGAACCATCTCCCCCTGGCCAGTTTCCCTCGTTCCCCCCTCCTCAGGGACTCCGTCTCTCACTGGGACACCCTGCAGGGCCACCTGCTGGCAATCTTCTCCCAAGAGGAGCCTTCTCACCACTCTGCCCTGCCTCCTGGCTCTCAGGCACTTGCCACGCCCCTTGGCACATCCGTAGCTCCAGAGCCCTGCAGAGTGGCAGGATTCTGGCAACCCAAGCAACCACTCCGCCAGCAGGAACTTGCTGGAAACCCATGCATTCTAGGGCAGGCATTTAGCTGAGTGGCTGTACGGTGCTGACTAGAGTCCCTGCATTCCCCCACTGGAGTTTCTCTGTTCAATTCCCAGCTCCAGCTCCTGACTCCAGCATTCCGTCCAGGCTGGCTCTGTGCGGGTGGTGGCTCAAGTCCTCGGGTCCCTGCCACCTGCCGGGAAGACCTTAGCGGTGCTCCTGGCTGCTGGGTTCAGCCTGGCCCAGCCATGGCTGCCACGGGCACCGGGAGAGAGTGAACCAGCAGCTCTCTCCGGCCTCGAGTTCACTGATACCGTGACGCCATGTCGGTCCCCAGCTTGCAGTGGGATGAACCAATACTATTAAAGCATTAACTTCCTGTGAGGCCGGGCGCCACCAGGAGGAGGCGCACCCCACAGCGAGGGTAACTGCTGCCTCTGGACTCTGGGTGACCTGTGAGTGACCCTTGCTTCCTGCCCCCTGTGCCAGGGTGGCTTCCGGAACTCTGCAGAGAAAGAAGTGTCCCTCACGGCCTTCGTGCTCATCGCCCTGCAGGAGGCAAGAGAGATCTGCGAAGAGCAAATCAATGTAAGCGTCCTCACTCTTCCCCACGCAGGACACCACCTTATCCTGCCCTGTTCCACCCTGCCATACCCCATGTTGCTTTGCCCTACCGCACCCTGCCCTGTCCCACCCTGCCATACCCCATGCTGCTTTGCCCTGCCCCACCCTGCCCTGCCCCACCCTGGCCTACCCTGTCTTTCCTCATCCCACCATTGTGTAAGTGACCTTACCTGGGCCACATCCAGATGTTGTCAGGTGATTCCGGCCCTCCCGAGGACCCTAAACAGCCTCCACAGTCACTGTGGTAACCCCCGACACACGCTGAGCACCTGAGACACCCATCAGAGAGCTTGATGTAACAGTCCAAGGTGGCTGACTCTCATGACCACCACCCCCCAGTTTACAGATGAGAAAATTGAGGCGAAAAAAAGGCCAAAGGTGGGAGCCCTTTGGGTTTTGCTTTGATGTCTCCAGAGAGCTCTGAGCTCATTTCCAGAAACCACTTGTCCCATCACTCGGCCGTGATCGAGGCACTTGACTCATTCCTAGGTCATGATCCGCCTTCTGTGTTCTAGCTTAGAGAAAACCCAGCATGTGGAGTCCTGAGGAAGCTTAGAACGGAGGCCATGGCCTCAGTGCACGGCCTCTTTCGGGGCACCTGCCACGGGATCCCCAACCCCACACAGGAAGCAACAAGGGCCACAGGCTCCTGGTGGGCCCCCCTGCTCTTATCTGGCTTCACTCCCGATGCCCATGGCGGTGCCATCTCTCTGTCTTGGGGTTTGGAGACCTTCCCGTGTGGGGAACCCTAGAAGGTCACCCTCAGCTGCTCACCCCGTGTGCACCCCTGGAAAGAGATGGAAGGGAATGGGCCAACAGAGAGAAAACTGAAGCTGTTGACGAGCCACACAGAGAGGGGAAGAGACAGAGAAAGGAGAGAGAGAGGAGACAGAGTGTGTGTGTTTTCATCTTGTAGGGTTTTGTCAGGTTCTGCCTCAGCCTAGCTGACGAGCTCCTGTGGGGTATATCTCTTCTTAATCTTTTGTCCAGTCGTATCGGCTCTGCTGGGCGTGTTAGCACCCCAGCCATTTGGTCATCACTGCCAACCAGGGGTCCACTGGGTCCAGGGCACAGAAAGCGCCCAAGTGCCCAAGGAGTGACGCCCTTGACCAGCAGCCCCCGCCCCTGACCAGCAGCCCCCGATGCTCTTCCCTTTCAGAGCTTGCCAGGTAGCATCAGCAAGTCCAAGGACTTCATCAGAGAAAACTACCTGAACCTACAGAGGCCGTACAGCATAGCCATTGCTGGCTATGCACTGGCCCAGCAGGAAATGCTGCAGGGGGAACTTCTCAACAAGTTCCTGAGCGCAGCCAAAGGTAAGGGGCCAGTGAGGGTCGGTGGGCGCAGGCAGCACAGGCTGGGGGATGCGGGGGGTGGGGCTCCACAGCTGGGGACTTAAGGGGAGCAATCCCAAGGTGAGTAGGTCAACTCCCCCTGCCAGGAGCAGGTCTGTGGCTTCACCCAGCAGATGTCTACTGAGTATTCCATTCGAGGCAGCTGGAGTGCGAGTAGATAGACAAGGACCCCGGGTGGGCATCAGGAAGTCTAGAATGGGTCTTAACCGAGGTGGACAGGACAGCGAGTGCCAGGGCTGGGGGTGTCCTTCTTGCAGACAGGAATCGCTGGGAGGAGCCTGGCCAGCAACTCTACAACGTGGAGGCCACGTCCTACGCCCTCTTGGCCCTGCTGCGCCTGCGTGACATGGACTCTTTGCCGGCCGTTGCGCGCTGGCTCAACGAGCAGAGATACTATGGCGGTGGTTACGGTTCTACCCAGGTATGTGGACTTGCGTGGCCCCGGGCAACCCCAGTGGCTCCTGGAGACATAATTCTGTCCCCCTGAGCCAGTGTGTTCGGGGGCGTGGATCAGTATCTCTCATCTACCAGCCCATGGGTAGATTATGGAATGATCTGGAATGTTCCAGAATGTTCCATGCTGCAGTCCTGCTGGTATCTGGGTTGTATCCTCAGGGCTGGGATCAGATAAAGTGCTTCCTTAGCTCCCAGGATTTCCCCCTGTCTCACTGGTGAGTTTTAGAACGAGCTCCCCCTGAACCCAGGCAGAGCCTCACTGAGTCAGTTCCCCCCCTCCCTGATTCTGGTGGCTCCTGGACCATCATTTCAGTCAACGCAGTATTCAGTAATCTCAGGCTCCCACTTGAGTTCTGTCTTTCTTTGGGGATCTAGGATGTCTTTTTTGTGTTATGTTCTTTTCACACACACACACACACACACACACACATACACACACACACGATCCCATTCCGAATCGCGTGTCCAGTAGTTTCTAGTACATTCTCAGTGCTTTCCAAGCCCTGCTCTAAACCTGTCTCCTTCAAATGGATCAAGCTTACATCCTTGCGAACATTCTGGTGGATTCTGGACACGCTCTCAACAGCTTCCAGCTGCTTGGAGAGTTCTAGAACATGTCCCCAGGGTCCAATGATGAACAGTCATACCTTAGTAGGTTCTAGACCACAGGTTTATTGTCACCAAGTCCTGGTCTGGCCTCCTGTCACCTAGAGAATTCCAGAACATGTTTCCCAGTTTCCAGTCACTGCCCCCTGACAGTGCCCCCATGTTCTTCTGTTGGGTTCCGGGCCACAGTTTTTGGGGGATCAAAACCCTGATTCGAACCCCCTTCTCCCACAGTGGACTCAGCCACATCCTCTCCTCCCATCCCCACTTCACCCCCTTTTCTGTCTCGTGTGTTCTAGGCCACCTTCATGGTGTTCCAAGCTTTGGCCCAATACCAAGTGGACATGCCTGACCACAAGGACTTAAACTTGGAGGTTTCCATCCAGCTGCCCAGCCGCAGCTCCCCAGTCAAGCATCTCATCCTTTGGGAATCCGCGAGCCTGCTGCGGTCGGAAGAGGTGCGGTGTCCCGCCCATGCCCCCCGCCAACCAGGCAGGGCAGAGGAACCCGCCCTCCCGCCCCCCCACAGCGGTCAGAAGGCCTGCTTCTCCACCCTCTGCCTCTTCTCTCTCCACAGACCAAGGAAAACGAGGGATTTACCTTAACGGCCCAAGGGAAGGGCCAAGGCACGCTGTCGGTAAGCCGACAGACTCGCCGCTCCCGGGCCCCTGCCCTCTCTCAGCCTCTCTCCCCTGTCCTGGGCTGTCCCAAGGGCCCTGGCGTCTGACACCCCGACCCCTCTGCTCACCAGGTGGTGACCATGTACTACGCCAAGGTCAAAGACAAAGTCAGCTGCAAGAAGTTTGACCTGAGGGCCAACATCAGACCAGCTCCCGACACAGGTAAGAGGGGACCAAGTCCGTGCCTGCCCTCCTCCTCTGCCTTCCTCCTACCGTCCGTCCGGCACCGCCTCCTTCCTGAGCCAGACCGCGAGGGGCCCTGCTCCCCTAAACCCATCCTCTGTGTCTCCAGTGAAGAAGCCGCAGGATGCGAAGAGCACCATGATCCTTGACATCTGCACCAGGTAGGAAGCCGGGTGTCGGCCACTCGCCTCGGCCGTCGGCCACTCGCCTCGGCCGTCGGCCACTCGCCTCGGCCGTCGGCCACTCGCCTCGGCCGTCGGCCACTCGCCTCGGCCGTCGGCCACTCGCCTCGGCCAGCCCCGTGTCGCCGGCCGGTCTCCTCGTGGCCAGTGCTCCAGGCCTCCAGTGCTTTCTGCGCTTGCTCCGTGCGCATTGACGAGCATCCCCAGCATGCAAGGCAAGGACTTTTGCCACTAGGCTTACCGTGCCGGGCCCAAGAGGGAAAGTATTTTAATTCCGTGTGTTTTCCCTGGTTGGCCACTGCTGGAGAACCCTGTAGCGCGGGCAGGGTTTATCTTCTCTCTGTAGAACAGACAAGGCAGAGTGAGCTCTCTGTACGTCACCCTGGATCGCCATGGCCCTAAGTCTGGATGTGTGTATTAATCAGCTTTTCACCAAGATAGTAGATTCCTGAGAGAGGCTAATGGGAAGGGTAGTATTTATGACAGAGAGAACTGATTCACTGATACATTCCTCAAGTGGCTGTAATAGCCAGAGCTGGACCAGGCTGAAGCCAGGAGACTCCATCCGGGTCTCCCACGTGGGTACGGGGACCCAAGCGTTTGGACCATCGTCTGCTGCCTTCTCAGGAGCATTGGCAGGAAACTGGATCGGAAGCAGAGCAGCTGGGTCTCGGACAGGTGCCCACATAGGATGCTGGTGTCACAGGCAGTGGCTTTTACCCACTGATACCCCAGGAAGAAGGTTCATCCGGACTTACGGTTCTGGAGGTCTGATGTCCAGGGCCAGCCGGGGCCTTTCACCTGACACCTGCTATGGGCAGTGGCTGGCGGAATCAGTGCAACGGAGGCCCTTGTGGCATGCCAGACAGGAGTGTCCCAGAGAGAGAGTAGAGCTCAACACAGCCTTGTCTAGCCCAGCTTCTCCCCAAAAGAGCTACCTTCCCAGAGCACGGCCACCACCGCTCAGGTCCCTCCCTGCGTCCCTTCCCTCACACAGGTACCTGGGCGACGAGGATGCCACCATGTCCATCCTGGACATTTCTATGATGACGGGCTTCGTCCCTGACACAGATGACCTCAACCTGGTAGGAAGGGGCTCGGGAGAAGGGAGGAGGCTGGAGTGTGCAAGGGGGTCCAGGAGGGACTCTGCACCCGCCTCCACTCACCACTCCACCCAGCCTTCCCTTTCTCTCTCTCTCCCAGCTCAGCAACGGCATTGATAGGTACATCTCCAAGTATGAGCTAAGCAAAGCCTTCTCCCACAAAAACACACTCATCATTTATCTGGACAAGGTAAGGCTGGATTTCCCTCCCCAACCCCGGGCTGCCCGGACCCTTGCCTGGCTGGTCCTGCCTGCTGCCCTACCCTAGTGCCAAACCATGGTATCGGGGTCTCACGCAGCCGTGGGAGAAGGGGAGTGGGGCGGGCCGGGGGGAGGTCTCTCGGTGGAGTAGACGTCCGTCTCTCATTCATCTAGCAGGTGAGGAAGGGGCCGAGCGCTCCACACCGTCCTTCAGGGATTGAGCACGCTCCCCTTGGGGGGTTCTGTGACATGAGGGGGGTGGGTCTTGCAGACCCTGCAGCATCAACCCTGTCCAGTAAGAGAGCGTTGTAAGAGGGAGCTAGCCGTATGCGCACAGGCAGCCACCCATGGGTCAGAGCTGGGTTGCCTGGCCACATCAGGCTTGAAGTTGGGTGGGGAAACGGAGCTGATCAACAGTGTCCAACAGCTGAGCCTACAGGAAAGTCGGGCTGCCTCACCTCGGCCCCTCCCTCTCCTGCCGCTGCCACCCCCTCCCCCAGCTTCCTCACCTCTCCTGCTCTTCCCCTCACTGCCAAGCGCCCCCTGGCCCCCCACAGATCTCCCACACTGAGGAGCACTGCCTGTCGTTCAAAGTTCACCAGTTCTTCAACGTGGGGCTGATCCAGCCTGGCTCGGTCAAGGTTTATTCTTACTATAACCTGGGTGAGCCGCCAGGGGGCTGACAGCGCCAGGAGCTGAGAGCTGGGCGGGGAAGGGGGCGGTCACAGGATGTGCGGGACGAGGTGCACAGGGGCCCTGCGGGGATCTGTGAATTGGGGGTGGCCCAAGGGATCCAGGGGCCTAGAGGTCCTAGAGGTCCGTGGGTGGGGGATCTGAAGGCCTCACAGATCCCTAAATCAAGATGCTACACATCCTAAAATCCTGAGTTCTGGGAGTCTTGTGTCCCCAGGCCTCCGACTTGAAGGTCTAAGGGGCCGAGGGGGGGCGTGTCCCAGGGTTGGGGTCCGCATGCCACAAGGATCGGCACTTTAAGCCTGAAGTCCAAGGAGTCCCGGGGGTCTGAGGGCTGGGCTCTGGCATCCCCTTCTCCCTGACCCCCTCCCCATCCCCTGCGCCCACAGAGGAAGCGTGCACTGTATTCTACCACCCAGACAAAGAGGACGGCATGCTGAACAAGCTCTGCCACAAGGACATGTGCCGCTGTGCCGAGGGTGGGCATCCTGGGGCGGGCCGGGGAGGGGTGTGGTGGGCATCCTGGGGCGGGCCGGGGAGGGGTGTGGTGGGCATCCTGGGGCGGGCCGGGGAGGGGTGTGGTGGGCATCCTGGGGCGGGCCGGGGAGGGGTGTGGTGGATGTCCTGGGGCGAGTTAGGGAGGGCTGGACCCCAGGAGAGGGAGGGCCCCAGGGCTGGCCTCACCCACTGTACACCCTGGTGTAGACCCTGGCTCCAACCCTCTTCTGTAGAAAACTGCTTCCTGCAACAACCAGATAACAAAGTCACCGAGAACGAACGGCTGGACAAGGCCTGTGAACCCGGGGTGGACTATGGTGAGTGGTGTGTGTGTGTGTGTGTGTGTGTGTGTGTGTGTGTGTGTGTGTGTGTGTGTATGCCAGCGTGGCTGGGTGTGAGCACTCGTGTTGAGTGGCTTGGATGGCGTGTGTCAGCCTGAGACACGGGGCATGTGGCTGTGATCCATGGGTCACTCGTGGACTGCACGTGACCATGGTCTGTGTGTGCATGGATGTGGTGCGAGGGGCTGCGTGTGTGGTGTGGGGGAGCCACGGCTCGCTGGCCTTGGCAGAGGTGAGTGTGTGAGCAAAGTGCAGATGTGCAGCCATTTGTGTGTGTGTGTGTGCGTGTGTGTGTGCATCTCATTGGGTGTGTGCCTCTGAGGGTGATGGGGTGTGGAACGGTGAGGGGGTGACCAGCTGTGTCTGGGCCCTCGGCCCAGCGCACCTGCTGGCCGGCTTGCCCCGCTCCCACTCACGATCGGCTCCGCCCCCCCCCCATCACTCCTGGGCAGTGTACAAGACCAGGCTGGTCCGGATAGAGAAATCGAATGACTTTGACGAATATTTAATGGTCATTGAGAACACCATCAAGTCAGGTCAGCCTCCTGCCGCCCTCCCGCCCTCCCTCCCCACCCCCACCAGCCGCAGCTCAGGCTCAGCATCACCCCCCTGGCTCCCTGCCCGCTGCCACAGGCTCAGATGAAGTGCAGGCCGGGCAAGAGCGTCGCTTCATCAGCCACATCAAGTGCAGAGAGGCGCTCAAACTCCAGGAAGGAAAGCACTACCTCGTGTGGGGACTCTCCTCCGACCTGTGGGGCGAGAAACCCAAGTGAGTGCCAGCCCCTCACACGGGCACGGCCCTCTCCCTGCCACACCTGCGTGGTCCAGCCCTCTCCCCCCCGGCAAGCCTCCTGACTATCCTCCCCAAGCTTCCATCCCCCTCCCCCTGCCCGGCCACGCCCTTCTGACTTGTCCCCCAACCTCCTCCCCTCTCCGCCCTCGCCCCCAGCATCAGCTACATGATCGGCAAGGACACGTGGCTGGAGCTGTGGCCTGAGAAGGACGAGTGCCAGGACGAAGAGAACCAGAAGCAGTGCCAGGACCTGGCCTCCTTCACCGAGAACATGATCGTCTATGGCTGCCCTAACTGACCCCAATAAAGGCCGGCCTCACCTGAGACAGCTCGCCATTGTCTGGGGGGAGGAAGGACGGAGGGACCTGGGAACGCTCCCACCCAGCCACTGCCTCAACCCGCTCCTGTTCCCACGCCTGCCCGCCCGGCACCCTGCACCGGGTCTCCCACCTGAATTCACACATGGGTCCTTCTGCTCCTCTCCGCCAGCCACCTCCTCCTTGCCAAGCGGCTGCTGCCCCTCACCCCTACAGCCTCATCCACTCCCCAGCCCCCTGCCCCTGTCTCAGGGGCACCTGTTCGCCTGGCTGCCTGTGAGCTTAACCTGTGTCCTGGGAGCATCCTGACGCAGTGTTGTTTCTGTCTTAGCCCTCCTTTGTGTCTGGACCTTGACTTAGATTCTTAGCAGCATCTTCTCCGCACGTATTGCCCTACCCGCTGGCCTGCACCTGCTCCCAGACGCTCCACCTGCTGCTTGTGCCATTCCCACTGACCCCCTTGTCCTCACCCACAGCCTCTTCCACCTCCTCTTTCATCTGCCTTCCCCTGCGTGCCCAGGGCCAGCTCCTCTAGCGGATGCTTTGAGCGGCTGCCAGGCCAGGGTGGGCAAGGGTAGCATTTCCGGATAAAGACATGACTCAACAGGCAGGAGGGTACGTGTGTGTTGGGGGAACGTTGTGGTCACAGGCACCGCAGAGCTGCGTGGGGCAGCAGCAGCCCTGAATAGAGGGAATGGCCAATGGGTGTCGTGAACGGCGGCGGCGGGGGGGGGCAGAGGGCGGCCAGGGTGCCAGCCCCAGGTTAGATCGTCGCGGGAAAACCCACGGACCCGTAGGGAAGCCGCTGGGCCCCTACTCCCAGGTCCTGGAAAGCCCCAGCAACCTGCTCCAGGAATATGGAACCCCCCCTCCCACCCCCACCTCTCCTGTCTCTTTCTCTTTCACTCTGCTTCCAGCCTCAGACGCCAAAGACTATTGTCGCTGTGACACACTGCGTGTCCCCAGCTTCGTAGCTGTCTCTTTTTCTTCTCCCATCTCTCTGGTTTCAGATGCCTTTTGTTTTATTTTTTTAAAGATTTATTTTTATTATTTTTTTCATTGGAAAGGCGGATATACAGAGAGGAGAGACAGAGAGGAAGATCTTCCGTCCGATGATTCACTCCCCAAGTGAGCGCAACGGCCGATGCTATGCCGATCTGAAGCCAGGAGCTGCTTCCGGGTCTCCCACGCGGGTGCAGGGTCCCAAAGCTTTGTGCCGTCCTCGACTGCTTTCCCGGGCCACAGGCAGGGAGCTGGAAGGGAAGCGGGGCTGCCGGGATAGAACCGGTGCCCATATGGGATCCCGGGCGTGCAAGGTGAGGACCTTAATCACTTGCGCCGGGCCCAGATGCCTTTTGTTAAAAAAAAAAAAAAAAGGAACCTTTTATTGGAGAAGCAGAGGAGGAGGAGGAGGAAGGGAGAGACAGAGAGCCCCCACTGGCCGGTTCATTCCTCCAGATGTTCGCGCTGACCTGGACCGCACCAGGGCGAAGCCAGGAACTGTGCGTTCCATCTAGGTCTCATCCCACAAAGACCAGACACTTGAGCCACCGCCCGCTGCCTCCCGGGGTCTCCTGGAGCAAGGAACTGGAGTCCAGAGCTAAACTACACCTGAACATGGTGATACAGGGGCGCAGGCACCTTCACCACGGGGCCTGCTTGTCTCCTAAACACCCGAGGAGGGGCTGATGTGTGGTTTGGGTTCAGTTTTGCCTTGGCCAGCATGGGCAGGCCATGGTTGTGGTGCTGTGGGTCCACCCACCACCTACAACACCGGTATGCCGTATGTCAGAGCGCTAGCTGGAAGTCCCGGCTGCTGCACTGCCCCATCTGGCTCCCTGCTAACGAGTCTGGCCCAGGTAGTTGGACCCCTGCCACCCGTGTGGGAGGCCTGGCTGGAGCTCCCTCCTGACGGCTGCCTTGAGCCGAGACCATTTGGGGAGTGAACAGGTGGATGGAAGCGTTTTTTTCCGTTCTCCATCACTCTGCTTTTCAAATAAAGAACTCCTTGGGGGAAATAAATAAATAAACAAACCAAAACGTCAAAAGGAAACAGGAAAAAAAGATACTTGTAGACCTCCTGGGATTGAACTCTGGCAGGGGAGGTGTTCAGAATAAAAGGGGGTGATAGCGAGAGAAGGCGCCTCCTTGGGACGCTGGCACGGCGGGTCCTGCACACGGGGGTCACGGGAGGACTCGTCTCCGGGGCTGACCCGGCTGGCCGTCGGCCTTTAGCGTTGGGCACGTACAGCCACATGCGATTGACTGTTTTCAGTACGGGTGGGTGGGATGCACCCAGTCGGGGAGGGGCTGAGGGCCAGGCCACAGATTTCCCGCTGCGAGACTGCCACGGTAAGTGGCTGCGGGAGTCCCCAGCCGTGGCCTCCAGACCTCACCATCAGCTGTGACCTGCCTCTCCGGCTCGTGGGACTGGCCCCTGATCTCAGACCTGCCAGCCCCACGACCCTGGGAATCAATTCCTTCAGATTGAGATTCTCTCTCTCTCTCTCTCTCCTCTCTCTCTCTCTCCTCCTCACTGTCCCTCTCTTTCCCTCTCTCTCACTGTCTCTCCAACTCTCTCTTTCTTCTCCCCTTTCTCTCTCTCCTCTCTCACTGTCCCTCTCCCTCTCTCTCTGCCTCTCTCCTTCCATCCCGTCTTCCCACTCTCCCATCTTGGTTAGTTGCTTGGGTATGACCCCGTCCCGTCCCCTGCCGTCTCCAAGCCTCTGTTCTGAATCCAGGCACTTTGTGGGTGCTGGGGCACAGCGGGCTAAACCGCTCTCTGGGGCTCCTGCAGCCCGTATGAACAGGCCAGCTTCAGCCCCAGCTCCTCGGCTTCTCTCCCAGCTTCCCGCGAAAAGATCCCGGGAGGCAGCAGTGGATGACTGATGTGGGAGACCCGGATGGAGCGCTGGGCTCCTGCTTTGGCCTGGTCCAGCCCCAGCTGATAATATCAAGAGCCAGCCAGCGGAAGGAAGGTCTCTTGCTGTCTTTCCCTCACTCCACTTTCTCCCTGCCATTGTGCCTTTCTAGAAGATGAAAGTAAACATTTTTTTTTTAAAAAATACATGCACACAAGCACACACAGACCTTTCACACACAGACCTTTCACACACACACACACACACACACACACACACACACACACACACACACACACAGGTACCCAGATGCATTTGTGCTCAAAAATGCACCTGCACGTGTCTGTGGGCCACACATGCAAACAGCCCTGCCCACACACACTTATGCACGCATGCATGCGAGCCACAGATGCTCGTGTGCGTGGACCCCCACCTGTGTGCACACACTCCCCCATGCACACACGTGCACACAAGTCCTTTATTCCTACCGTGCATGCCGCCGTCCAAGCCCCTCGTGTTCTTGTAGGGTATCCGCCTCTTCTACCGTCTGCCTGAACCCAGTGGAATCGGGGTTCCACACAACCACAGCTTTGACTCCCCCTCATGCACTTGCTGTGACCGCTCCACCCCCCCCACCACCCCCATGAAACCTAGAACAGTCGCCAGCACTTGCAAGAGGCCCACAGGACAGATTTGGCGAGACGGAAGTGGCCGAGCAGGGAAAGCTGGGGCCGCCCCTCTCCGTTCCCCACCTGAGTCACATTTTCACAGACTGGAAAGTGTGAGAGTGAGCCCAGCCGCGCAGGGGGCAGCCGTGGTTGGGGGACAGGAAGAAGAGGAGGGTACAGCGGGAAAGGGGAGGGGCCGAGCCCCAGGTCTAAAGGCGGCCCCCCTGGGGCCCTGCGGGTGGCTTCCACAGCAGGCAAAGCACACGAAGCACGTTGGGCAATTGTGGTTTCCTCCCAGCTCAAAGTACCCAGGCGTGCCAGCCCGGCCCTTGGACGACCCGTGGCGGGCAGGGAAGGTGGCGGGGGTGGGGGAGTCGTCTCATCTATGACAGGCATGGAGGAGATGACAGTACGTCCCTCGGTGTTCGTGGTGGACGGGCAGACGGACATTCCATTCACCAGGCTGGGACGAAGCCGCCGGAGACAGCCGTGCAGCGCGGCCCGCGTGGGCCTGGGGCTGCTGCTCTTACTGCTGGGGAGCGGGCTGGCCGTGCAGGGCTGGTTCCTCCTGCAGCTGCACCAGCGCCTGGGAGAATTGGGCATGCGCTTGCCGGTGAGTGGGGCCCCAAGCAGGGTGGAAGGCTGGTGGGTCACACCCCAAAAGGTCTAGCTTGGCCCTGAGGTTGGGGAGGGCGAGCGGAGTGGAGAGGGAAGTTTGGTTCTACATCCAAGGATCTGGGTTCGAATCCCAGCTCCAACTCATGACTCCAACGTCCTGCCCACACAGCCTGGGTAGCAGCAGGGGACAGTGGCTCAAGTGATTGGGTTCCTGCTGCCCACGTGGGTGACCTGGAGCGAGCTGAGAGTTCCCAGCTTGAGCCGCAACCCAGTGCTGGCTGTTCAGGGCTGAATGAGCAAATGGAATCTGTGTGTGTGTGTGTGTGTGTGTGTGTGTGTATTCTTCTCTGCCTTTCAAATAAGTAAGAGCAGTAGTAAATTCACCTCTCAAAAGCTAAATTATTCATATGTAAAATTGGGGTACAGGGGCCCCCGGCACAGTAGCCTAGTGGTCAAAACCCTCACCTTGCACATACCGGGATCCCATATGGGCGCCGGTTTCGTATCCCAACTGCTCCACTTCCCACCCAGCTCCCTGCCTATGGCCTGGGAAAGCAGTGGAGGACAGCCCAAAGCCTTGGGACCCTGCACCCACGTGGGAGACCCGGAAGAAGCTCCTGTCTCCTGGCTTCGGATCGGCTCAGCTCTGTCCACTGCAGCCACTTGGGGAGGGGACCAGTGGATGGAGGATCTTTCGCTGTCTCTCCTTCTCTCTTTGTAAATGTGACTTTCCAAGAAAAAAGATTAAATGAGGTACAAGCAGCAGCACACTTTCTGGAGAACAAAGTGAGACTTGGGGTGCTTGGTGGTCCCCAGGGAACATGCTCGATTCCCGGAGAGCCAGCTGGATTGGTGAGGTAACCCTGGTTCCTGGGATGTTGTCTGTAATTCTCTCGGGGCTGGTGGAACCCCCCGCCCCAGCTGGGGTGGCTGGGATGGTCTGGGAGTCGGGGCGTCAGATGCCGTGCCCATGTGGTCTTGCCCTTCAGCGTGCTGGGTCCCCACATGTTTCTGTCTGAACCTACTGGCCATGTGGCTGCATGCACATGCCCCCCGGCCGTGCGTGTGTACTTGGCTGTCTGCCATCCGTGCTCAGGGTGTCGTGTACCTGACTCTGTGTGGAACCTGAAGCCATCCACCCCCCCCCCCCGCGTGGTTTTGTGCCTATCATTAAGCCCACACGTGTGCCACTAAGGATGGCAGGCCATGCTGCGGCGTGATGGATAAACGCGTAGCTTGCGACACCAGCATCCCGTATCATTGCTGGTTCATTGCTTGAACATTGCTGGTTCGAGTCCTGGCTGCTCAACTTGCCATCCAGCTCCCTGCTCAGGCACCTGGGAAGGGAGTGGAGAATGGTCCATGTGCTTGGACCCCACGTGGGAGACCCAGAGGGGGCTTCTGGCACCTGACTTCAGCCTAACCCAGCTCTGGATGTTGCAAACATTTGAGGAGTAAACCAGAGGGTGGAAGATCTCTCTATATGCCTTTCATAGATAAACAAAATCCATCATTTTTAAAAATTTAAGAAATTAAGGCTGAAGTCCTATCCCAGTGGTAGGCGTCCATGCCCTGGACTGGTGCTTGCATGCACAGGTTCTGGTCAATTAGATCATAAGCAGACACTTTTCTTAAGAGTTATTTATTTTTCTTGGAAAGTCAGATATACAAAAAGAAATATTCTCCATCCACTGTTTCACTCCCCAAGTGGCTGCAATGGCTGGAGCTGAGCTGATCCGAAGCCAGGAGCCAGGAGCTTTTTCCGGGTCTCCCACGTGGGTGCAGGGCCCCAAGGCTTTGGGCCGTCCTCCACTGCTTTCCCAGGCCACAGGCAGGGAGCTGGATGGGAAGTGGAGCAGCTGGGATATGAACCAGTGCCCATTGCCTATTTGTAACTTCAGCAGTGTCAGAGAGGGACATTGAGGCACTGAGGCAGCTGGATGGGGTGTGTGAGGTGTGTATGTGTGTGGGAGATGTGTGTGGGAGATGTGTTTGAGAGGCGTGTATGTGTGTGTGTGTGCACACATGTGCATATGGTTCTGTGCGTAAGCCCGTGGCCATGGGCCGAATGGCTGACCCTCCTCAGCGGCGGCGGGTCCTCACCACGGTCTCCTTCTGCCCTTTCAGGACCAAGACACGGGCTCCTGGGAGCAGCTCATCCAAGGTGAGTGGGCCCCCGGCTCCCTGGGGAGGGGGTGGGTCTCTGGGTCCCTCCCTCCCGCGTGGCCTACCACCTCCATTGCGCAACATGCTTTAGGCAAGCGGCCCAGCCCCACAGGTGCCCCACCCGCAGGCCCCGAGAAGCAGAACTGCGGGTCACTCCGGAAGGGGAGGTAGCCGACGGGGACTGCCCCCTGCTAACTTCTGGCCCTGTCTCCCCAGAACACAGATCGCACAAGGCCAGCCCAGCGGCACACCTGACAGGTGAGGGGGGGGAGCTGAAGGGAAGGTTAGGTGGGGGAGTGGTCATATGCTTTGATGGGGCAGGACAATTCCTGCCTTCACTCACTCTTGCTTTGCTATGCTGTCCACAAGCCTCCTGTCATAGGGAAAGAAGGTTCCAGAACCCTCCTGTCTGTAGGGAAGAAAGTTCTAGAACCTTCTTGTCTGTAGGGAAGAAAGTTCCAGAACCTTCCTGTCTGTAGGGAAGGAGGTTCCGGAACCTTCCTGTCCATAGAAAAGAAAGTTCCAGAACCCCTAGAGGATACCCAAAACCCTACCAGTACCAAATCCTCCAGGAGCAAATTTGAGTAAGTTTGAAGGAAAAAATGAAATGAAAAGACAAGGTTATTTCAGTGCAAAAATGAAAGCCAAAAATGCATGCAGGGTTTTTTTTTTTCATAATATGCTTTCACTTAGAGGGGTTTTGAAAACTTTTTGGATGTGTGGCTTCCATTTTTTTTTTTAAATGTATTTTTTGGACCAAAAGGAACTTTCCTTTCCATTCCAGAGCAGATTCTTGTAGGCTCTGGTTTTTGTCTTTTGTTTTTCCTATACACACCTACCTGGGGTAGTGTTGGCCTGATGAATTGGGCCCAATAAAAGATAAAAAGTGATAACAGATGATCAAAGGAAAAAAAAAAAACCACTGTCATCACATGCCATCAAAAAAAAGAAAGAAAGAAAGAAAGAAATTCTTACCAGTTACAAATCGCTGCTTTCTAGAACATTCTAGAACATTCTGTTGATTCACAGATCCCCACTGACTGTGGTGGACCCTGACTCCCCAGCATGTGAGGTCACGGATGAGGGGTGGGGACAGGAGCTAGAACATCTCCAACCTTATTCGCAAAAGCTTTCTCAGGACGCCTTTCTCGTGTCACGGCGTGTAAGGTGCCGGGCATGGAGGAGTTGGTTCGATCCTGGATGAGGCTGTTGGCGCTCATTCCACTTCACTGGAAGGGAAGCAGAGGCGCGCACACACACACACACACACACACAGAGTCTCTCTACGGGGGCCCCTCTGCCACTTGCCCGTTTGGGGATCCTTTAACTGAGTTTCTGAATTGCCCCTGGGCAGAACAAGTTCTTTTGGGCAACTCGCCATGGTGATGGGAATTGGTCCTTACTGGCGTAGAGATGGAGGCTCAGAGACGGGGTAGGGGGCGCACAGCAGAAACCAGAGCTGTGCTGACCATGCTAACCACCTGTCTCCTCTCTCTCTCTCTCTCTCTCTCTCTTCTCCCAGGGGCCAACTCCAGCTTGGCAAGCACAGGAGGTCCCCTACTGTGGGAGACGCAGCTGGGGCTGGCGTTCCTCAGAGGTCTCAGCTACCACGACGGGGCCCTGGTGACCACGCAAGCTGGCTATTATTACATCTACTCCAAGGTGCAGCTGGGCGGCGTGGGCTGCCCGCAGGGACTCTCCATGGACCGGCCCGTGACGCACGGACTCTACAAGCGCACGTCTCGCTACCCAGAGGAGCTGGAGCTGCTGGTCAGCCGGCGGTCACCCTGCAGGCGGACAGCCAGCCCCCGCGTGTGGTGGGACAGCAGCTTCCTGGGCGGCGTGGTGCACCTGGAGGCCGGCGAGGAGGTGGTGGTGCGCGTGCTGGAGGAGCAGCTGGTGCACCTGCGGGACGGAACCCGCTCCTACTTTGGTGCCTTCATGGTGTGAGGAGTGCGACTCGCTGAGACCCCAGGGAGGGGCCCAGCCCAGGGACGACAGGCACTTTGGGAAGACGAAAGACACGACAGGTGGTCTATAGTCACAACCCCCCAGCCCCGGCCCCAGAGACTTTGGGGGGTAGGGACCTCTGTGACTCCTTAGGCATGGGGGTCCAGCTAGCTGGTTTTCCTGACATTCAGGAGGAAGGGACACGGGATGGGTATTTATGCATTTTCCCTGGACAAGAATGAGACTGTGTGGGTGGGGTCGAGGGCTCCAGGTGGAGAGCTTACTGCCAGTGTCATGCCCCCCACCAGCACTCAAAGACCTGTATGTAGGGTTCGCCAGTCACTGCAGTGTAGACATTTGTGGTGTCCTGTCCGGGGACCCGGCCACGCAGCAGGTCTTCAGGAACGTGCTTGTGGCTGGATGGATGCAGAGAAAGGCAGTGAGGAAGACTGGTCCGTCACATGGGGTGTCCACATCACTGTCAGAGCGAGCTACACACACACACACACACATACACATACACACACACACGGCTTGGGGTTGGGACCAGACCTCGTTCCAAACTATGTCTCCCCCGGCCGCGGGTCTTTGAAATAAAGATGGTGAGCAATTGTACCCGGCTCTGTCTGGTTCTTTAAAAAAAAAGAAAGAAAGAAAGATTTATTTATTTTTACTGCAAAGACAGATAAACAGAGAGGAGGTGAGACAGAGAGGAAGATCTTCCATCCGATGATTCACTCACCAAGCAGCCACACGGGCGGAGCTGAGCCGATTCAAAGCCAGGAGCCAGGAGCCTCTTCTGGGTCTCCCACAGGGGTGCAGGGTCCCAAGGCTTTGGGCTGTCCTGGACTACCTTCCTAGGCCACAGGCAGGGAGCTGGATGGGAAGTGGAGCAGCCGGGATTAGAATCGGCACCCATATGGGATCCTGAGCATTTTAGCCACTAGGTTACCGCACCAGGCCCCTCTGCCTGGTTTTTGGGGGATGTGGACCACACTGGGTGATGGGCAAGGGTCCACAGCGGCAGAGGCATGGATGGCATGACCCACACCGGCTGATAGACACACAAGGAGCCTGGCTGGCTGCTGACCTAAATTCAGGAGCACAGGATGATGGGTGGGGTGGGGGCAGGAAAGGGAGCCGATCCTGACACTTTGTCCAAATCAGAGGGTGGAAGGAAGTTTCCGTGTAGTGGCTGGAGGGAGGTCTGAGTCCCTGGGACTCTGGGGGTCCCAGCGGTGAGCACGTGGCATCCATGGGGATTGTCGACACTGTGGCTGTCATCACGCAGCAGGGAGGGAGACCAGCGGCTAGCTGAGGTGCTCCTGGCTCCACCCCGACTCCTGCCCTCCAGGACCTGGAGCCAGCCCTAACAGCTGCCGGGGCCTCAGGCTGCTCGTCCAGGGATAGCTGATAGAATGACAACAGTGCTTGCTTGCCCTATGTTCGTTGTAAGACAAGAGCAGAGCAGGCGTGGAAAGCACTTTTTTTAAAGATCGTTTTTATTTGAAAGGTAGACTGAGAGAGATGGAGAAATTGATACATCTTCCACCCACTTGTTCACTCCCCAAGTGGCCACAGCAGCCAGATCTGAGGCACGTAGACCCCAGGGGGCTTCCTCTAGGTCTCCCCTATGTGTGAGTGTAGGGGTCCAGTACTTGGGACCAGCTTCTGCTGCTTTCCCAGAAGCCTTAGCAGGGAGCTGGATGGGCAGTGGGGCAGCCAGGACCTGAACCGGTGACCCTATGGGATGCTGGTGTCATAAGTGGTGGCTTCCCCAGGCTAATGCGCCACGCCGACCCTAGAACTGTCTGTGATAGCACCCGGTAGACAGTAGGCGCTTAAGCAGTGTGTCAGAGAGGACAGCGTGTGTGTGTGTGGGGCGGGGGAGGCTGCCTTGTGTAGACCAGGCACGTCTCTGACAAGGTGGCCGAGGGGCTGACCGCTTCCACCAAGGGTGGCCGCTGAGTCCGGGAAAGTGTGTCCCTTTCTGCCCTGCTCTGGCTGGCAGGTGGGAGGCGAGAGCCATTGCCCCCCGCCCCCAGCCCCAGTGCCCAGCCCCAGCCCCCGCCGGAGTTTCCTCTGTTCTCTCATCATGGTCTTTCTATTTCCGTGGCTTTGATGAGGAGACCTAAGTGTCAGGACAGTGCATTTATACAAGCCACCGACTTCCGCCTGGGGCTGGAGCAGCTTGCTAAGTTTAGTCTCCAAACTTGGGGGGGGGGGACAGGGGGGAGGAGGAGCGCCCCACGCCTTGAAGAGGAGGTGAGAGGAGCGAGCGAGCGGGACAATGGAGAGAGAGAGAGAGGGATGGGATGAGTGGCCCACGGAGCAGATGGGGCGTGATGCCTTGCAGCAGGAGGAGGGGCCCAGAGGAGAGCTGGAACCTCCCTGTGGGCTCAGATAAGGCGTGGCAGCAGGAAGCCCTTGGCGCCCCCAGCGCCCCCGGCGCCCCCAGCGCTGGCCACAGACCTACTTTGCAGCTTCTGAGAATTTTATCTGCACAGTTTCCTCTTTCACCCCCAATGCCACCACCAGCATCTCCCCATTTCACCTCCTAGCCTCCACTCCCACTCGGGCCCGGAAGTCCACTGCCTTGCTCCCTCCCACCACCACCTCCACCCAGAAGTGACACAGAAAGCTGATAAGAACCAAGGAGGGCGTCTCGCTTTCCAGCGGCTGCTTGTTGCGGTTCAATACCCGGGATGCACCTTGCAGGAGAAAAGAAACATGAGGTGGGCCTGTTGAGCTAGCCTAGTGACTAAGACCTTAGTTTGTGTGTGCCAGGATCCCACAGGGGCACTGGTCCTAATCCTGGCTGCTCCACTCGCCATCCAGCTTCCTGCTTGTGGCCTGGGAAAGCAGTCAAGGACGGCCCAAAGCCTTGGGGAGACTACAGCCGCCTACGAGACCCAGAAGAAGCTCCTGGCTTCAGATCAGCTCAGCTCCGGCTGTTGTGGTCACCTGGGGAGTGAATCATCAGACGGAAGATCTTCCTCTCTGTTTCTCCTCCTTTTCCCAGGTCTCCCATGCGGGTGCAGGGTCCCAAGGCTTTGGGCCGTCCTCCACTGCTTTCCCAGGCCACAGGCAGGGAGCTGGATGGGAAGTGGAACAGCTGGGACACGAACCGGTGCCCATATGGGATCCTGCTGCTTGCAAGACAGGAATTTAGCCACTGAGCCATCGCAGGGGGCCACCAGGGCACATTTTGTCCCCTTCATGTCCCAGCAAGGAACCCAATCCTGATCAAGTTCCACTCTTTCCAGCTCTTAGTTTACGCAAAAATCAGTCGCTATGGCCTTGGAGCCAAATTCTGCCCACCCTGCCTCTGCCCGCCAGCTAGGAGTGGCTTGGAAATCATCTTGCGTAGCCCGTGAGAATGTATGCAATGCCAAGGGCAGAAAAGAAAGCTGGGGGGGCGGGGGCGGAGGAAAGGGAGGGAACAAGAAAGGAAGAATGAGAGGGAGGGAGAGAAGCAGGGAGCGGGCGTCCTTCTTTCCCCTAAAGACGCAGGGAAAAAATTATTCTGAGTTTTTGAAGCGAGATTTGCTAACCTGACACAGGCTATTTTTGATGATGCTTACATAGTTGATGAGGGTGGGAAGGGTTGAGGTTTGGGGGAAAGTGGGTGAGACCACTGTTTCCAAATTTTCCTTTTCTTCTTCCTGTTTCTGGAGGAAGAGGAGAGAAGGCGAGAGAAGTCACACCCAGCCCCGCAACCGCCTCAGCACCCAGGGGTGTCACCCTCAGATGTCATCCCAGGGTCCCCAGGATGCTCCGAGGGTTCTACTCAAGCGGATTCTATAGTTCTGAAATGCTGTCAGACTCGCCGAACCAGAGATGTGGAAATCCTTCCAAGGCCCACTGGCTGACTCAGTCCACCTTCAAGTCTCCGTTCACCCAGAAATTCGCTCTCAAGCTTGGTCCAATTTGTTCTGCCTTCCTTCCTCTCTTATGCTGCCAGGTGTCCCCTGCAGGCTACAGTGGCCTGCCATATCCTCCATGGACATCTGGGTATGCAATGGATTGCCCCCTCTAAGCCACTGCTGAGCCAATCTGAAGCCAGGAGCCAGGAGCCGGGAGCCTCTTCCGGGTCTCCCACACAGGTGCAGGGTCTCAAGGCTTTGGGCCGTCCTCCACTGCTTTCCCAGGTTACAGGCAGGGAACTGGATGGGAAGTGGAGCAGCTGGGACTCGAACCAGTGCCCATACGGGATCCCAGCAGGTGCCAGGATTTAGCCACTGAGCCCCACTTCCACCTGTGCTGCCTAGTCTGCTCGCTCTACGTCCACTGTCGCCCCCTACAGGCCCTTCACCATGACAACAGCCTGAGTGAGGGGCTGGTTGGTTTCTGTTGGAGGGTTACACCCGGCAGGTGCACCAAACGAGTGAACACTCACCAGCAGCTCTCACTCACATCCCCAGCGTCCAGGAATCCCCCTCATGTCTACCTCTCGGGCATGCCTCTCTCCCTTGCTCCTAGGGAAACTCTACTCAGCATTCCAACGCAATGAGCTGGCTTGGGATACCATTTCCATCCTCTGTAACAACTTCCTCCCTTCAACATTCTGTTCAAGAGACCCACGCGTGGTGAAATTCAAGGAAGACTTATGCTATACTTTCTCTTCCAAAAGATGGGTTTTAGGTGAAAGGCAGAGTGTCAAGAGGATAAACAGAGAGAGATGGCCACCATGGCCAGCCAGAGCTGAGCTGATCTAAAGCCAAGAGCTTCCTCCAGGTCTCCCACACGCGGGTGCAGGGTCTCAAGGCTTTGGGCCGTCCTCCACTGCTTTCCCAGGTCACAGGCAGGGAGCTGGATGGGAAGTGGAGCAGCCGGGACAAGAACTTCTCAAGCGATGTCTGCCCAGGTGGTGCCTCCGCGCTGCCCCCTGCCGCCCGTCTTCCAAGTCAGCCAGCCCTCTCTAAGGAGGGGCCGTCCCACTGTGGTTTCCATTCACATTTCCCTGATGATTAATGATGCTGTTTGTCTATTGGTTATTCAATTGTATCTTCTGAGAACTGGCGAGAAGGGCCTTGGGCTATTTTTAAATCGGGTGATTTCGGGTTTTCTTTACTGAGCGCCTTCTGGCTTATTTGCTTTGCAAAATCTCCCTGCCATTCTGCAAGCTACCCTTGGGTCTGGGGGCAGGTGGAAGAGGACTATTTTCCTTTGTGATATATCTACTTAGCAGGTGGTAATCCCATCTCTCTCTCTCTCTCTCTCTCTCTCTCTCCCCCCCCCCCCCATCTCTCTTCACTCTTGTCATATACTTTTGCTTTAAAATCCTGAAACTCCCTGCAGGCAATTTTCTGCGGTGTTTTTTCTCCTGGATAGTTCCATGATATCTGGTCTCTTCTATTTCACTGTCTGGTTCAAGCTGTTGTGTGTGTTGTGGGGGCCGGTGGGTTTTGCACGTGGTGTGGCGAGGAAGTTGGAATGGCCACCTTCGGCACGAGCGTCATCAGTCTTCCAGTATCACATATGAAAAAGACAAACCCTTTCCCCATTGGGTGTTCTTGGCACCGTTTCTGGAAGGCAGTTGGGGCTTGGCGCCATGGCATAGTAGGCTAAGCCTCTGTCTCAGGTGCCAGCAGCCCACATGGACGCTGCTTTGTGTCCTGACCGTAGCACCCCACCGTGGATAGAGGATAGAGAGGAAGGTCCTCCATCTGCTGGTTCACTCCCCAGGCAGCCACAACACAGGTGCGCCGATCCAAAGCAAAGAGCCAGGAGCCTCTTCCGGGTCTCCCATGCGGGTGCAGGGTCCCAAGGCTTTGGGCCGTCCTCTGCTGCTTTCCCAGGCCACAGGCAGGGAGTTGGATGGGAAGTGGGGCAGCTGGGACTTGAACCAGCAGCCCTTCAGGATCCCAGCACATAGACAATGAGGATTTAGCCACTGAGCCATCACGCCAGACTTCCACCTTCCCAAACCCGTTTCTTTGGCCAATGTTTTATAGTGCAGAAGGCACGAATCTTTTGCCCCCTTAATTCAGTTTATTCACCACTAGGGACACCGCATCTTACATCGTGAAGGCCTGGTTTGAGGTTTAGTTCAAGTTCTTCGGACTCTGCCATCCCCGTGGGAGACCCAGACGGGAGCCTGGCCCAGCCACAGCTGTTGCAACCATTTGAGGAGTAAACCAGCAGACAGAAGATCTTTCTCTCCCTCTTTGTTCCTGGAACCTCAGCCTTTCAAATAAATAAAATAGCCCTTAGACAACACAGAACGTCAACAGGAGACACGTGGGCAGCTCCACACTGAACTCTGACCTCGTCCGAGCAAGCTTGCATCGTTTACACAGCACCCTCATGTCAAGGAGGGGCTCCCCGTACAGTGGGGCTCGGGTCAACTCATCAAGCCTTGGGGTATGTCCCCACCATCCACCAAGTCCTGCCCCCTCGCGTACTTCCTTGATTTCCTGCCCCCCTCCCCAATTTACACGAAGGACAGCCGCGAGGGGTGGGCTGGCCGAGGAGATCTCCTCCCGTGACCCTGGCCCTACAGATGGGGGAAGCTCCCGGGGAAGAGGCGCAGGCTAGAAGAGGACAGAGTCCCCTAGTGATGCAAGCGGGGTGGGGGAGGGACATGTCAGCCTACCTTCCAACCCAGAACCTCCTCCCACTCAAAAACACGACGGTTGCGCCTTCTTCGTGCGAGAACCCAAGGGGAAACCCACGGAGTCCTAAGCCCGCTGGCCGAGGCACCGGTGCCCATCCCGAGGGGGTCTTTGCGTGAGTCTTGTGTCACACTGGATTGATTGATGGATTGATTGATTGATTGACTGACTGATTGCATAGGTACCTGGGCCGGATTGACACACGCAGGCGCGCTGAGGACGCGGAATGCTTGGAGGAGGATAGCCACCTGCGGCACGGGAGGCGCATGTGGCTCCCCTCGGTAGACACTGCAGAGCCACCGGCGCTCGCGTCTCCGTCGCACACCTGCAGAGCTGCGCCTGGATCCGCTGTCCACACCGCAGCTGGCACAAGGCCTGGCCTGCTCACAGTTCACACCATTGTGGTGCCAGCTCTGCCCCTACCGATGCGCCCCTAGGAGGCAGCAGGCCACAGCTCAACTGCCTGGGCTCCTGCACACACCCCCAGGAGCCAGGAGCTCCTGGCTCCTGTTTGACCTCCTGGCTCCTGACTTCTCTCTGGCTCAGTCTGGCTGCTGTAAACATTTGGGAGAGTGACCCAGTGCATGGAAGATCTTTCTCTCTTTCTCTCTCTCCCTGATTCTTCCCATAAAAGACAGCCCGTTCCTGGGAGCTCCACTGTGCTGTCTCCCTCTGCTAGGAACTCACCTTCCCAGCATTCCCAGACTTTTATCATCACAACAGCAAGTTCAGTTCAATGACAATTCTTTCACTCGCCTGCAGGAGACAGACCATGCAGCCGGAGCCTGCCTGGGATCTGCTTCCTTGTCTCTTTTTAAAATATCTTATTTTTATCGGAAAGTCAGATTTACGGAGAGAAGGAGAGTCAGAAAGAAAGATCTCCCATCACTGGTTCACTCCCTCAACTGGCCACCACAGCCAGACAGAGCTGGGTCGATCCAAAGCCAGGAGCCAGGAGCTTCTTCCAGGTCTCCCACATGGCTGCATGACACCAAGGCTTTGGGCCGTTCTCCACTGCTTTCCCAGGTCACAAGCAGGGAGCTGGATGGAAAGTGGAGGCACCGGGACATGAACCAGCACCCCTGTGGGATACCAGCGCTTGCAGGGAGGCGGCTTAGCCAGTTGAGCCATCCTGCCAGGTCCCCTTCCTTCTCTCAGGAACCTTCAGTTCTAAAGGGCTGTGCATGCCATACGGCTCCTTCTTCACGGCTGAGTAATATTCCATTGTGAGTGTGTACCGCATTGGAGTGGCCATGTCTTTCCCCAGTCATGGTGCTGAGGTCCGTGTCTTGGCTCCTTAAAGGCAGGTACCTGTCAGGTGCTAAAACACAGCAGAACCATTCAGGTTCTGAGTAAGACCCCCGTGCTTTGCGCTGCCCACCCTGCTCTCTGTTGATTCTACCCCCTTCCTTCTCCCTTTCTTCCTCACCACCCCCATTCTGCACATCTTTATCTGAAGGCAGACAGAAACAAAGAGACAGAGCTCCCACCAAAGACAACCGTGACAGGGCCCGGTGCGGTAGCCTAGTGGCTAAAGTCTTCACCTTGCATGCACCAGAATCCCATATGGACACCGGTTCCTATTCCAGCAGCTCCACCTCCCACCCAGCTCCCTGCCTGTGGCCTGGGAAAGCAGTGGAGCATGGCCCACAGCCTTGGGACCCCGCACCCGCGTGGGAGACCCGGAAGAAGCTCCTGGCTCCTGTCTTCAAATCAGCTCAGCTCCGGCTGTGGTCTCTCTGAGGTCACTTGGGGCGTGAATCATCAGAGAAGACTTTCCTCTCTGTCTCTCTGTATATCTGACTTACCGATAAAAACAAATAAATCTTTTTTTTTTTTTAATGCCCGTGACAGCCAAGGCTCGGGCCCAGGGCCAGGATTTTGAAACTCTGTGCATCTGCCCCGTGAGAAGGCTAAAGACTCAACTGCTCGCATCGTCCCGACTCGGGAGCCGGAGCCTGGGGACTGAACCCAGGGGCTCGACACAGGGGGGCAGGTTCAGCCTCACCGCCAGCCTAGCCACCCACCCCTTCCTTCCCCAGCCCACCTCACCTCCTACACTGCCCAGCTTCGCCCCCGTGGACGCTACGGTCACCCTTCACTCTCCACGGCACGCGAGCGACGTCAGCGTTCTCAAACTACACGCACACGTCTCTGGCACAAGCCGTGTGTGAGCACCCATGTTACGTGTGTCCAGCCAGGCTGTTCTCACATCCCCAGCTCCGCTGCAGGGTCCCCCTTCTCGGGCTGCACTGGGAAAGGAGCTGCTAAGGGTATAGGCGTGTGCCACCCCCGGTGCCTGCTGCGAAGCCCCTGATGCAGCTCCACCCCATCGCCCAGGGGCAGGGCGGGGTTGAGGGGGAAGTCCCACTGTGGCCTGGCCAGTTTCCCATCACGTTTCACTGCATCTTGGCAGCTGGGTGTCTTCGTTCTGAGTGGGCTCCTGCGCCCGGCGCTTTCGCCTTCACGTAGCATTCTGTCCAGCTGCACAGCTGCCTCGCCACAGCATCGTCTGCTTTTTCTGTTTTTAAAGATTTGTTTTTACCTGAAAGGCATATCAACAGAGAGAATGAGACACAGAAAAAAAAAAAAATCTTCCATCTCTTGGTTTACTCCCCAAGTGGCTTCCATGGCCAGGAGCCTCTTCCGGGTCTCCCAAGTGGGTACAGGGTCCCAAGGCCACCAGCAGGGAGCTGGTTGGGAAGTGGAGCAGCTGGAAGATGAACGGGTGGCCCCTGTGGGATCCTGGTGCCTGCAGGTGGAAGATTAGCCTCTTGAGCCACTGTGCCAACCCCATGATGTCACTTCACCTCTAGGATGTGTGTGTGTGTGTGTGTGTGTGTGTGTGTGTGTGTGTGTGTGTGTGTGTGTGTTTTGGAAGCAGAACGAGGCAGTGCCTGCCTGTCGACTGCCTCACCACCCCGACTCATCTCCAAACGCAGACGTGTTCTGACATCTGGGCTGTACAGGAACCTGGGGAGGCCCCGGGGAGCACCCCCACAGAGGACACGAGGTAAGGAAGGGGAGACAGCGGGCTGTCTCACTCCGTCATGACCACCGTGTTCCTCCCGCCAACCTGGGCAGTCACCTGACCACTCCTGACTGCCAGGTAAGGTCAGGAATGCGCCAGAGCAAGGGAGACACTGCTACACCATCATCCCATAGGGCCACGGGTTCGAGTCTGGGCTGCTCCACTTCTGATTAGGCTCCCTGCTGAGATGCCTGGGGAAAGCGGTGGAGGACTGCTCAAGTGCTTGGGACCCGGCACTTGCGTGGGAGATCCAGAAGAAACTCCTGGTCCTGACTTGTAGCCATCCCAGCCCCGGTCGTTGTGGCTCTCTCTCTCTCTCTCTCTCTCTCTCTCTCTCTCAGCTTTCATGTAAATAAAGAAGTAGAGAGGCGTGCATGAAGATCTGGGGAGCCACTCCCAACTCCTGGCTGCTTTCTGAACCCCGGGGGGAACTAACACAGTCTCCAGCCCTCCCACCCCTGCCGCTGTGGATGCACTGTGCGCTGGGGGTCTCCCCAACGAGCAAGGAAGAAGGCAGGAGGAACCAAACAGGAAAGCTAGACCGCCAGGGTCAGAGGGATGGGCTGCGGCAGCCGCTGTCCTCCCTCCCCCCAGATGGCCTCAGCTGGGAGGTGAGGGCCTGCACAGGCTTGAGGGGATTTCCCTGAGCTCAAGCCCCTCCCTTGGGCCGGACATCCCCAAGAGAGAGAGAGAGGGGCAGGCAGGTCGAGGCAGGCAAAAACCCTCAGAGAACCGCGCCCGCAGGGACCCAAGTTTCCTCCTGGCTCAGCGGCCGCCCTCGCCCATGCTACGCCGGCCGCGGGCCGCGATGGCGGAGGAGGGCTCCTCCTGCCCCTCGCTACGCCTACCCTGGGCATCGGCGCTGCGCCCGCTTCTGCCACTGGCCCTCATCGTGGCAGCGGTCTACGGCTTCCTCTACAGCCCTTGGCTGGCGAAGCAGCAGCAGCCGCAGCAGCAGCAGCTAGAGACACCTGCGGTGAGTGAACCGGAGAAGGGAGTTGCAAGCGCAGGGAGAGTCGGCGCGCACCAGGCTCCGGGTGCCGGGAACCTGGTCCGGGGCGAGGGACCGCGCACCCGCCCGGGGCGCGCAGATGGACTGACGAGAGGGAGAAAGGGAGAGCTGGGTGACAACGGAGGCTGTGTGTGTGTGTGTGAGAGAGAGAGAGAGAGAGAGGGAGAGAGAGACAGAGACAGAGAGACAGAGAGCGCGCGCCAGGAGGGACAGGTGCGGTGTTCCCCCTGGCACGGCTGACTCAGAGGCTCCTGGGGGCTTCACAGGGCAGGCAGTGGATCACCCATGGGCGCGGGGAGTTCCGTTTGGGGACCGCGCAGGGGCCTTCGCGTAAGGAGGCCCTCCGGGTGCCTGCGTCCGGTAACTTCCAGGAAAAGTCTCTGGGCAGCGCCGAGTTTGGTGCTCAGGCTGTCTGGAAAGCTGGAGTGCGGCGGGAGGGGGGATAGACAGACCCCCTCCTCTCCCGGGCTGGCATTTTCTAGTTGGTTTTTTTTTTTTTTTTCATTTTTGTTTTGTTTTTCATCTCCCCCTCCCACAGTGGGACATTGCTGAGCTGCAGCTGAACCGCACAGGTGAGACGGGGCAAGTGCGGGCCGGGTGCGCGCCAGGGTGCGGGTGCAGGTGAGAGCAAATGAATGAGACAGAGGAAGAGGGCAGACGCAGAGGCGCAGGTGTGCGCCTGGGTACCTTTCCCTTCCCATTTAGCTCTTCACTGTCCATTTTTATGTGTGTAATTTTTTTTTTGAAAGGTTGACCACCTCCCCCGACCCCGTCTCCGCCCCGTGCCATAGTGCAGTAGGTTAAACTTTCAGCAGAGCTGGCATCCCATATGGGCCCTAGCTGGTTTGAGTCCCAGCTGCTCCACTTCCCATCCAGCTCCCTGCCTGTGGCCTGGGAAAGCAGTGGAGGACGGCCCAGAGCCTTGGGACCCTGCACCCGCGGGGGAGACCCGGAAGAGGCTCCTGGCTTCGGATTGGCTCAGCACCTGCCGTTGTGGCCACTTGGGGAGTGAATCATCGGACGGAAGATCTTCCTCTCTGTCTCTCCTCCTTTCTCTTTCAAATAAGAATAAATGATCTGAAAAAAAAAAAAAAAGGAAGGAAGAGAGGAGAAAAACCTTCCATCCACTGGTTTACTCCCCCAAAACCTGCAAGAACCAGAGCTGGACCAGACCAAGGCTAGGCACCAGGAGTTCCTTCCGGGTCTCCCCCGATGCGTGCAGGAGCCCAAGCTCATCTTCAGCTGTGTCCCGGGGTGCGCATGCGCAGGGAGCTGGGGCCGGCCAGTTCTCAGCCCAGACTCTCCGAGACACAGGCTCCCTTCCGGCGTGTCTCCCTCTCCTTTGAAAGAGCCCAAATCAACCCAGAAGGCAGAGCAAGCAGTCCCCGCAGCCATGACCCCATTCACTCCCCCCAGTGCAGCCTGCGCATGTCCAACCCTTACCCTGGGAGCAGGATGCGGCCGGCAGCCAGCCGTGGGCAGGCCAGCCACACCCCTGGTCCTGTGGAGGAAGAGAAGGGACAGAGCGTGCTGGGGGTGTGGGCCTCCTCACTTGGGGTCTCAGCCATGGCCAGCTGCCCCCCCGGGGGGACCTGAGCCAGTGGGCAGACAGGGCCCCTTCCAGCTGTCCGCTGCGCCTCTTTCTCTTCTGGGCTGTTGTGTCTGCAGGGGGGGCCCCTTGAGTTGGGGTACTGTGTCCTGTTTGTGTGGAACAGGTGAGATTCAACATTCTACCCCTCAGTGGTAATCTCTCTCTCTCTCTCTTCTCTCCCTTTGTCTCTCTCTCTCTCACCTTCTCTGTGGCTCTGTGCCCGGCCTTCAACCCCAAGGCTCTGGGTGGGTGATGGGGGCACGTGGGCAGCTGGCTCCAAGTGGTATCAATGTTTCTGATCATGTGCCCAGCTGACCAACCAGCACGGCCACCATGCCTACACCCCCCGAGCCTGACCCGTGGCCAAATGCAGCCCTCCCAGGGGGAGGGGAGGAGATGGCAGATCCTGGCACACGCCCTGTGGGTCCTTTTCCAGCGTACAGTGACAGGTGTCCTGGTCGGCCTCTTTGAACAAATAGAAACCAAGATACAAGGGTGTGTAGGTCCCCAGAAGAACCCAAGGAGCCCTTTATGACTCAGGGGTCCTAGAGAGAAGGTACTGCCTCATAGGCCCCAAGGGGATTGAGGGGCAGCCACAGGGGACCCAGCTAGTGAGAGACGTAACAAGGGACATCTATTTGAGGTCGTGGGGTCGGGGAGTGGTTGTGTGGAGTCGGGGCTGCGGACGGGGTTCTGCCTGTGAGCTGTAGCTGGCTGTGCCTTAAGCAGATGGCTTTGAGGAACCGGGAGGAGGCGGGGTCCTGGTGGTTGGAGCCACCAAGCTGGGTTCCAATGTAAGAAGGTTGACCCCAGGCTCAGAGCAGACGCTGGGTGGTAGAACAGCAGGAATTCACTGCCCGAGGACTCTTTCTATCCAACTGCTACTCTCTCTCTCCATCTTCTCTTCCCCGTCTCTCCTTCATCCCATCATCAACACAACCACCCCCACCTCGAGCCTCAGCAACCCTAAACCGCTCTCCTCCCATTCCCCCAACCCTTATGCCTCAGCAGGTGCTCGCCAGGACCCCAGGCTGCGCTGGCAGGCCGGCCCGGCACTCGGCCGCTCCTTCCTGTTCGGACCGGAGCTGGACGACGGGCAGCTACGTATCCAACGTGACGGCATTTACCGGTTGCACATCCAGGTCACGCTAGCCAACTGCTCCTGGTGGGGACCCACCCGGCCCCGCGGTGCCACTCTAGCCTTGAGCATCTGCAAACCGGCCACACACAGCATCAGCATCTTGCGCCTCCACTTCTCCCAGAGCTGCAGCGTCGTCTCCCAGCGCCTGACACCCCTGGCCCGTGGGGACCTGCTGTGCACCAACCTCACACTGCCCCTGGTACCCTCCCAAAACCCCGACGAAACCTTCTTTGGTGTCCAGTGGGTGCATCCCTGAATATATATATATATGTATATTCTCCGGACAATGGCCCTCACAGCCCAGTAGGAGTAGGGAGGCTGTGGCGGCCAGACACTGCTGCTACCATAGATAGGAAATAAGAATATCTAAGAAACCAATAAAAAGTTGTACTTGACCCCTGCTCCATGTGTTGGCTAGGTACAGGAGGTGCTTATCTGTGCCCAGAGGCCTGGGCCCTTCGGGTAGCTGCAACACCACAGATTCCAGGCAGGTGGGGCTGGGAACACACAGGAGGCAGAACTCCACTTCCCACCCAGACAAAGGCTTTTGTTTTTATTGGAAAGTCATATATACAGAGAGGAGAGACAGAGAGGAAGATCTTCCGTCCGATGATTCACTCCCCAAGTGGCCGCAACGGTTGGTGCTGAGCTGATCCAAAGCCAGCAGCCTCTTCCGGGTCTCCCACGCGGGTGCAGGGTCTCAAGGCTTTGGGCCGTCCTCTACTGCCATAAGCAGGGAGCTGGATGGGAAGTGGAGCAGCCAGGATACAAACCAGCACCCCCTGTGGCAGAGGATGAGCCCACTGAGTCAGGATGCTGACCCCCCAAAAAGTTTTCTTAATAAAGACCCATGTATCCAAAGGTAGCTGATCTTCCCCACTGCCCTCCGCCATCTCAGAAGCTCCTGCGACAGAGAAAGGGTTGCAAAAAACCGAAGCAGCACTCAGGATTCCCAGGGAATCTCCAAAATGAAGAGGGAGATGACTTCAGCCGCCGTAAGCTCATAACTTTCCCCCACACACACCAGCACCCCCACCACTAGTGCGGCTGCTAGCTTTCCCCGTCACCCGGAAGTGAAAGCATCCATTGGCAGGTGAATGGCTTAGAGAAGACGGCCGCTGCGGGCAGGCGACCAGCTATTCATACACCATAAAAGGGAAGGAAGTTGAGGGGCTCCTCCCCACGTCGGAGCATCCCAAGCCTGGAGTTCAAGTCCCGCCACCTCCGCTTGCCAGCTGCTTCCCTGCTCCACCAACCTCAGCCTGGGAGGCACTAGGGGATGGTCCTTTGGGTCCCTGCCACCCACTCTCTCTGCCTCTCAAACTTTTTTTTTTAATGTTTATTCATTTTTATTGCAAAGTCAGATATGCAGAGAGGAGGAGAGACAGAGAGGAAGATCTTCCGTCCGCTGATTCACTCCCCAAGCAGCCAGTCCTGAGCTGATCTGAAGCCAGGAGCCAGGAACTTCTTCCAGATCTCTCACTCAGGAATTCAATCCCACACAAGTGCGGGAGCCCAAGACTTCGGGCCATCCTCAACTGCCCCCCCCAACCCCCACCAAGGCCACAAGCAGGGAGCTGGATGGGAAGTGAGGCTGCCGGGATTAGAACCGGTGCCCATATGGGATCCTGGTGGTGCGTGCCAGGCGAAGACTTAGCCACTAGGCTATCGCACCGGGCTCTCTGCCTCTCAAACTTTAACAAAGGAAGGAAGTGTTGCCACAAACTGCACTGAAGAAGCCTGAAGATGCTTTCTGAGAGATGGGAGTCGGGGGGGACGGGGTTGGGGGCCCCAAGAGTTTCCCGGGGACGGAGTTTCAGTTTGGAGGGCGTGGGGGAGGAGGGTGAGACAGAGGAGAAAGTTTTGGAGCTGTGGGTGAGGACCTTGCCGTCTCAGGACTGCTCCGGCGCTGCGCCCTTCAACGAGATTAGGGCACTCTCTGCCAGGTGCACTGCTTCTCGCGGTAAAATTGAAGAAGGATAGATTGAAAAAGCTTTCTCCTTCCCAGTCCAAGCTCTCTGTCTCTCTTGGATGATGGAGATTTCCTGGGCAGCAGGGTGGGAGCTGGGTGGGGGGCTGAGAATGTATGTTGGGGTACAGGACAGGGCAGGGCGGGTCCGGGTTGGGTGGGCGGGTAGGGGGAGTCGCCATTTGCCTACAGCAGCTACAGGAAGGCTTGATTTCCGGCTGCTCCAGCATCCCGTTGATGGACCCTGGAAAGCAACGGAAACCCAGTGACATGGGGGACCCAGATGGAGCTCGCAGAGGCTCCCAGGTTTCACCCACTCCCAGCCCAGTGTCCTTCAAATGTAATCGGGGGACCAGGAGCCATAGCCTAGTGGCCAAAGTCCCTGCCTTGAACACTCTGGGATCCCATATAGGTGTCAGTTCTAATCCTGGAAGTCCTGCTTCCCATCCAGCTCCCTACTTGTGGCCTGGGAAAGCAGTGGAGGACGGCCCAAAGCCTTGGGACCCTGCACCCGCGTGGGAGACCCAGAAGAGGCTGTGGGTTCCTGGCTTCGGATCAGCACAGCACCGGCCGTTGTGGCCACTTGGGGAGTGAATCATCGGACGGAAGATCTTCCTCCGTCTCTCCTCCTCTCTGCATATCTGACTTTCCAATAAAAATAAATAAACCTTTTTTTTTTTTAAATGCAATCACTCATGGAAACATTTTAAGAGGTCCCCTGATGCGGCCGTGGCAGGGAGGCCCCCAGGGGACAATGAGATGGAGGGAGGAGGCCAGGGCCGCCAGCTCCCCACGCGTGTGACATTTTCTCTTCCTTTCTTTACACTGAAGCTTTCAGCTAGGGAATACTCTTGTAATGATTCATATCAGAAAAGAACAAAATTTCCCCCACCGCCCCTGCCCTTCCCAGCAGCATCTGGGGCCTGTTCTCTCTGACCTCTCAGAGGCCTGTTAGGACAGATGCTCACGGGAGGCCTGGCTCGGCTCTGCGGCTCTGCAGGGCTTGCTAGGAGGAGATGCCTGGCCCCGAGGGGACAGCCCCTCCTGCTGGCTGGCGCATGCTAGGGTGGCCCCGGCTGCCACCCGGTGAGAAAGTGGGAGGGCACCTGAGTTTTCTTAAGTTTTATTTTTACTTCAAGAGTTTAGAGAGAGAGAGAGCAGAGATCTTCCACCCACTGGCTTGCTCCCCAGTCGACTGTGAGCGCCGGAGCTGAGCCGACCCAAAGCCAAGGGCTAAGGAGCCCCATCTGAGTTTCCCACGTGGGTACAGGGTTCCAAGCCCTTGGGCCATCCTCTACTGCTTTCCCAGGCCACAAGTAGGGAGCTGGAAGGGAAGTGAAGCAGCCGGGACATGAATTGGATGCCCCTATGGGATTCCAGTGCCACAGATGGAGGGTTAGCATGCTACGCCACAATGCCAGGTCCAGCTTTCTCTTCTAAAGGATTTACCCTTAAGTACTGCTCCTCTGGACCCTGGCAGAGCCCCCCTACTCCCGCCACCTTTATGTAAATGGCAACTTCCATTCATTGACTCACTGCCCCAAATGTACATTAACTGCTAAGGAAGGCTGACCCAGCAATCCCCCCAAGTCAGGACCCCAGAACTCCACCTGCAGGGCTCCCACGTGGGTAGCAGCAACCAAGCCCTTGCGTCGTAACCTACAGCTTCCCAGGGTGAGCTCAAGCAGGGAGTCGGAGCCAGGAGCCGGAGCTGGGACTCGAACCTGGGCCCTGGGACGTGGCGCCCTCACCCTTGTCTTCATTGCTGGACTGAAGGATGCATGCTGGGACACAGGCAACAGCTGCCTTGCCACTGCTTGGTAGCTAACCCTTTCACTCTGCCTTGCAAATAAAACATCATTAAAAAAAAAAAAAGGATCCTGTATGGGGTTTTCCTGTGGAACACGAATCTACACTTTTTGCTGCTGAGGGGGAAAATAAATGAATTCTTTGAAAGTAGCAAAACCTTCAGAGCTAATGCATCCTTCTGGTTCCAGAACTTTCCCTCTGGGCTGAAAAGAGGAACTCGTACACATCAGTGGTCACTACCATCCCCTGGCAGCCTGTCGTGTCTCTCAGGACTCGCCTGCTGCCCCAGGTCCTGGGTGCAGGCTGAATCCTCCCCTCCTTCTCTCTCTCCCTCTCTCTCTCCCTCCCTCCCTCTCCCTCTCTCCCTGGCTGTTGCAGCCATCTATAGGGAATGAAACAGCAAGTGGACTCTCTCTGTCTCTCTCAATCCCCACTTTGCACACATTGGGATCTCATATAGGTATCCCGGCTGCTCCACTTCCCATCCAGCTCCCTGCCTGTGGCCTGGGAAAGCAGTGGAGGACGGCCCACAGCCTTGGGACCCTGCACCCGCGTGGGAGACCCGGAAGAGGCTCCTGGCTGCTGTCTTCGGATTGACTCAGCACCAGCTGTTGCGGTCACTTGGGGAGTGAATGGATGGACAGAAAATCTTTTTCTCTGTCTCTCCTCCTTTGGATATTTGACTTTCCAATATAAAAATTTTAAAAAATAATAATAATTTAAAAAACTGAATCAAGGCAGAAGACAGCCACTGACCTGGGGTCCACCCCACTCCCCATCCATCCGATATTGGAAGTGACTTAGTCCTGGGAGAGACGGCCCGGAAGTTCTCAGACATTCTCAACGGCTGCTCATCCTTGACCCAGTCGCCAGAGCTCTGTCTCCTTCCAGTTCCTCAAAATCATCGATTTTTAAAACCTCTGCCGGGGGCCCTGCAGCCACCTGGCAAAGGCACAGCTAGCAACCTGCTGGCCGGAAACTCCCATGCATGCATCCTGGGGCTGCAGAGAGGCGAGCTCAGCCGAGAAACCCCCACACACAGGAGCAGGGGGTCACAAAGGTGTGTACCCGGGCAGCCTCCTCGCCCCGCATCAAGCTCGGGATGCAGACGATGGCCAACAGGATCAGCACCACCACCCAAACCCCATTGGGCTGGGTGGAGTGAGGCCCAGAGTACAGAGTCAGAGGAGGCGGAGGAACAGAGAGGCAGACAGAGAAAGAGTACGTTGGAACAGCAAAATGCATCACTGGTCCTGCTCCACCTCTCATCACCATGGCAACTGCTGCAGGGGGCAGGGGTGGGGCTCAGGGCCTGACCCTGGTCCCTGCTTTCCCTGAAGTTTGCTGGAATCTGCTGCCTGTAGAATCCACAAGATGGAGACACAGGCTCACCTAGAGACATTTCCTGGCCCGTGGATTCCAGCTCCAGCCAGGGCAGCTAGCATCTGGGGAGCAAACCAGAGGCCGGCATCTCCTCCAGGATCTGTGTCTGCTGCATCGTAAACACAAATAAACACATCTGCTTCATTTGGTGAACTGACCGTTATGTCTTTTATTTGTAAAGATGTCTTCATGTGAAGGGCAGAGTAACAGAAAGAGAAATCTCCCTTCCACTCAAAGTGGTCTCAACTGCCAGGGCTGGACGAGGCCAAAGCTAGCAGCCAGCTTCCCATCAACCGCCTTGGCCACGCGGGTACAGGGGCCCACGCACTTGCTTTTTTTTTTTTTTTTTTTTCTGCTGAGTTCCCCAACACATCAGCAAGCAGCGAATCACCTGGGATTTGAACTGGTGCCCCTATGGAATGCCGCCACTGCAGGTGGTAACTTCACCCACTACACCACAACGCTGTCTCTAAATTAAAATAATAATGATAATAAAATGAAAAGCAAATAGTGCTGATTAATCTGTTTTCTGTGACTAATAACCCCGATCTATGGATCCAGCAGATCACAAAGAGATGCTGGGGCCCAAGTGGGAGGGGCCACGCCACATGAGAGTCTTTGGCTGGCAGAGTCCCTGTGGATCAGACGGTCACAGGAGCTGTGCCAGGGTCACAGAGAGGGCACTCCGAGGCGTCCGCCCATCCCCAGCTGTGCCCCTCCCTCCGTGGCAGAGGCCAAAGACAGGATATGACCGTAAAGGAGGATCTGGGCTGGGAGGGAGTGTTGAGAAGGCATTTGAGGAAGTCATATTTTTCATGACATCCGACAATGAGTTGGCCGTGCCCTGAGCCCAGGCCGGGCCCAGGCCACGAGAACCGCACCCGTGCCAAAGCCTTGGGATCAGCGGGCACCGTGGCAGAACTCCGATGACGAAGAGGAAGGAGAGGGAAAGGAGGGGACAAAAACCGCAGGATTGGAGCCAGCTCGGCGGCTCAACAGGCTGATCCTCCGACTTCAAGCACCAGCATCCCACAGGTTCGAGCCCTGGCTGCTCCATTTCCCATTCCATTCCCTACTTACAGCCTGAGAAAGCAGTGGAGGATGGCCAAAGCCTTGGGACCCTGCACCCACAGCTGCACCACATTACTCTCTCCCACACCCTCACCCCAGTCTGTCTCTTTAAGGGAATTTTGTCGGCGACAAAGATGACTCAGGCTGTCTCACTGACCACACAATAAAATCTAGACCTCACACCATCATCTCAAGATCCTGCTTTAAAAAAAAATTTATATATATATATCATTGTTAATGTATAAAATGGGTTTTTTTTTTAAATTTTCTAATTGAAGAGGCGATGTGCAGAGAGAAGGAAAGACAGAGAGAAAAATCTTCCATCCGCTAGTTTATTCCCCAAAGGGCCTCAATCGGGACCCATATGGGAGACCTGGAAGAAGCTCCTGACGCTCCTGGCTTTGTCCTGGTCCAGCCTGGACGCTGTCGCCTGGGGTTGTTGGGCTCCTACGCGTGCATGTCAAATCACCGGAAGATGGAGTCAGGCAGTTCGCGTGTAGGGCTCAGAGCAGTCCCACCGCTGGGTCTCCGTGCAGATCAAGCGCTGGTCCTCCTTCCGGGGCCATCCGAAGCTCACGGCTGTACTTCCCAGGTGGCCAGGTGGGGAGACGCTAACGAACAGAGTGGCCTTCCCTCTGCGCGGTGCAGGGGCGGCCGCAGCCATCACATGGGGCTTTGGAGCAGGCGTGATGATGGGGTTGTGTGGGGATGTTTGTCCTCGCTTTCCTGCGTGACAACACAGCTGGAAGCACTGGCTTGCTCACCCAGCTCTAGAGACTCGAGGCTCGAGGGAGGAGAGAGAGAGGAGAGAGAGCAGAGAGAGAGCAGAGAGAGAAAGGACGATCTTCCATCTGATGATTCACTCCCCAAAGTGACCACAACGGCCAGAGCTAAGCTGATCTGAAGCCAGGAGCCAGGAGCTTCCTCCAGGTCCCCCACGCAGGTGCAGGGTCTCAAAGCTCTGGGCCGTCCTCCACTGCTTTCCCAGGCTACAGGCAGGGAGCTGGATGCAAAGCAGGGCCGCCGGGATTAGAACTGGTGCCCATATGAGATCCTGGCGCATTCAAGGTGAGGACTTTAGCCACTAGGCTATGGCGCCACGTCCCCCTCCCGCAGGCTTCCTTCTATGCAGTCTGTCATGCTACAAAGACTGTGCTTTGGATGCACTGACACCATCAGCTCCACTTCCATGTTGGACCTGATGACTTGCAGTTCATCGACTCCTGGGTGCTCTCAGCCCAGGCAAGCTGACCCATGAAATGAGCCATCCCAGGCGAATTCCTGGGTACGGTAGTTAAGATGGTTCTTTTGAGAGTGAAACTGCCATCAGCAGGGCCAGCATCCCCTATAGGCAGTGGATCGAGTCCCAATTGCTCCACTTCCCATCCAGCTCCCTGCTCCTGAGCCGGACAGAGGCAGCAGGTGAACGCTCAAGTGTTTTTGCGTTCCCGCCCCCCATGTGGAAGCCCCTGCTGGTGCTCGTGGCTCCTGGCTGGCTCTGTCGTGTGTATTTAAGGGAGTGACCCAATGGCTGGAAGCTCTCTCTCTCTCTCCTTCAAATAAGTGCAAATCTACTAGCCCTGTGCAACTGTAGAATGCATTGCTTCTCTGGCTGGGGGTCCCAGGCTCTCTCAGGGCCAGTGCAACTGCTTGCTACAATCTCCCAGGGAGCCGGGATGTCCTTTGCAAGGGCTCCACCTGAGCCAAAAAAAAGGCAAGATAAAAAAAAAAAAATCCACCCCACTGATCCCCAAGACCCCATCCTCTCTTTGCTCCCTGGAGCCTACATTCCATCAAGGTTGATTCAGGTCTCTCCGAGTGGGGTGATATGATCTGACTCCCTGTTAATGCAAATCGTGACTTTGCCCCATGTGGCTTCCGCCCACCCGTGAGACAAGCCCTGGCATGCCCCATCACTCGCCTGCCTGTTCTAACTGCAGAAGCCAGCTGAACCGGCAAGCCATGCGCACACACTCACACACACACACACACACACACACACACACACACACACACACACACACTGAGCTCACCCTTCCGTGTACATGGTGGGGGCTTTACCAGGTCATAAGTCAAGCATGCGTGGCTGGTACAGTCACCCCAGAATGAATCAGATGCTCTAAGAGAGAGATGCGTCTCCAAAGGGAAAGAGGGGCAACCCCTTTCAACGTGCCCTCGCTGCTTGGCTGCTCCTGAGAGCTACAAGGAGCAAGATCCTGGGGCAGGTGCGCCTCTGGGCCCCGTTGGACCTTGCATCCCCTATTCATCTGGGTTTCTGATCTTACTAATGCGGACTTAGGTGGCTGCACAGCTGTCAGTCAAATGCCTTCCCTTTCCTGGGACATAGGGGGATGTGGGGGGCGGATGAAGTCACATAGCCTCACCCCCTTAGGGCCCTGAAGAGCCCGTGTTGGGGGGCGTGGAGCAAAGGGAGGGGGTCGCTCTTTTTCTCTTTTTTTCTCTCCTCTCCCTACAGAAGGACTCATACAGAGACTCACGGTTCCCTTGCCTGGCCTCTGTGCCTGACGATGGCTCTGAGCTGTACCTGCCACCCTCTGAATCAACCTTACCACCGTCGGAAGCCTGTGCTGACAATGTTGGGTTTTTTTGTTTTTTTGGGTTTTTTTGGTAACAGACAAGTACCTAGGCGTCAATGGGAGGCTGTAACCTAGACCACCACGTTTTGGCGAGCCAGGTTTGGGGCGTTTTCCTGCCCGCAGGTCCCCAGAGATCACCAAGGGGGATGAGGTGGCGGTGGTCTTCGACCGCAAGAACCGCCAGGGACAGTCTGATGGAGCATGACTATTTATTGTAAAATGAGAACAACCTGCACAGACTAGGAAAGCGGAAGGCAGAAGGGCGTTCCCCGGAAGTCCTCCCACCCGACAATGTCATTGGCTAGAAGACTTGTCTATCACTCTGAACCCTCCAACCAAGTCACAGGTCACGTTCCACAGGCTGGAAGCTGTGCCTCAGGTCACGTTCACCACCTTTGGCAGGTAAGCAGGCTGTGGGTCCCATCTGACTTCTTTTTTTTTTTTTAAGATTTATTTTATTTTTATTGGAAAGGCAGATATACAGAGAGGAGGAGAAACAGAAAAAAAGATCTTCCATCCGCTGGTTCATTCCCCAAGTAACCACAATGGCCGAGCTGAGCCGATCCAAAGCCGATTTGAAGCCAGGAGCCAGGAGCCTCTTCCGGGTCTCCCATGCGGGTGCAGGGTCCCAAGGCTCTGGGCCGTCCTCCACTGCTTTCCCAGGCCACAGGCAGGGAGCTGGGTGGGAAGTGGAGCAGCCGGGATTAGAACCGGTGCCCCTAGGAGATGTCCGTGTCACAAACTGTGGTGACCAGGGATTCCCAGAGGATCTGGTTGAAACCACTCACACACCGGAATCAATCTTAGCACTGTCGTTTGCTTACTGTTTCTCCAAGGCCTTGGAGCTGCGCTACAGAAAGTCCTTAACCTCCTTAACGCAAAATGCACCGACCGTCTTTGTGGTGCTCACACAGATGTACCACCCTCCACACGCTGGACTTGATTGTAGGGCCCGGCACAGTAGCCTAATGACTAAAGTCTTCACCTTGCATGCACCGGAATCCCATATGGGTGCAGGTTCTAATCCCAGTGGCCCCGCTTCCCATCTAGCTTCCTGCCTGTAGCCATTGAGAGAGTGTACCAGTAGTTGGAAGGCTTCTGTCTCTCCCTCTTTCTCTCCCCCTCCTATATCTGTGTGTGTGTAACTGTCTTTCAAATAAAAAGAAATCTTTAAAAATGCCATCACCTGTGGGCCCAGCAGGGGAACAGTGGACACCACCCTCTTGGGTTGCCACTCTGACTGGTGAGCATGAAAACCAGGACTGGGGCAGGCATGGCACCTGTCGGCAGGTGTGTGGGCTGGATAGTCGGGCTGGTTGGGTTGAACTAGGCTTCAACGCCCATTGACACGTATGAGAGCTGAATGGGTGGTGGGACAGGCTAGACCAGAGACTGATGTGATATGGAATCAAGTCAGGACAAGGGTCTGAAGTGCATGGAACATGGTCCATCTGGAAGCCCAAAGAGGTTGGATTATTCTTCAGCTGGGCATTGGGCAAGACTGCCAGACAGGAAAAGTTTCTTTGGGGGACCACTAGGATACAACATTGCAAAGATAAAGATCTCGCATTTGTTGGCTCATCCCCACCACCACCACCACCACCAAAGGGCTGCAATGGCCAGACTGGAACCAGGAACCTGGCACTGGGGTCTGGTACGTGGGGAGCAGGAGCTCCCCCCCCCCGCCCCCCCCCCCACCAACCGGGCAGCCCACCATGTGTTTGTGCCTTTCCTGGGAGACAGATGGGAAGTGGAGCAGCTGGGACTCGAATTAGAGACCTCCTTATGGATGCAAGCCACAGCTGAATGCTTTCCCTGTGAGCGCGTCCTGATGTCCAGCTGTCAAGACCTTGTGGGTCTAAGCCCACAGTTGTTCAGAATCATGGATGCTGACCAATCCGCGCGAGCCTGGTGTGCGTCCCGCTGTCCATGGTTCTGAAGTGTCCCCTGCCAGGAGCCTGGAGCTCGCCTCATAGATTCCCAGCAGCTGGGTGGCTTAAAGTGCCTGTGGACCAGCAGTCCTATGGCTGGAGGACCAAGCATTCTGTTTCCACACCCAAGCTCAGCCAGGGGTCACGCCGAGCTGTGGAAGGTGTCTGGGGTCTTTTCCAGGAGGCTCTGAGCATCTTCAAAGCCAGCTGGGGAAAAAGTCCAAGTTCTTCTAAGCTCTGAATCGCGGGCTTTTGGCTTCCACCTCTCCGCCTGGAAACTGCCCACTGATAAAGCTGGCAAAATGAGCTCTTGTGTGAGTGGCCTCTGTCTCCGACAGGAGCAGCTTGTTCAAAATACTTAGTCACGGGGTCGGCGTTGTGGCTAACCCTTGTCCTGCAAGGACCGGCTGCCCATGTAGGCACCAGTTCAAGTCCTGCCTGTTCCATGTCCCATCCGCTTTCCTGATGATGAACTGGGGAAAGCAGTGGACAACAGTCCAAGTGCTTGGACCCCTGTGCCCACAAGGGAGACCCAAGTTCCTGGCTTCGAGACTGGTACAGCTCCAGCTGTTGTAGCCATTTGGAGAGTGAACCAGTGGATGGAAACCCGTTTGCTAGTTTTAATAGTTGTTGGATTGAGCCTGGCATGGTAGCCAAGTGGATAAAGTCCTCGCCTTGCATGTGCCAGGATTCCATACGGGCACAGGTTCTAATCCCCACGTCCCTACTTCCCATCCAGCTCCCTGCCTGTGGCCTGGGAAAGCAGTGGAGGATGGCCCAAAGCCTTGGGACCCTGCACCTGCTTGGAAGACCCGGAAGAGGCTCCTGGTTCCTGGCTTCGTTGTGGCCGCTTGAGTAAGTTAACAGACAGAGGATCTTCCTCTCTATCTCTCCTCCTCTCTATATATCTGACTTTCCAATTAAAATAAAATAGCGGTTGGGTCTTATTCATCATGAGATTTTAAAAAAGGAAACAAAAATGAAAAAAAAAAAAAGGAAGCAAAGAGGGCCTAGCTTGGTAGCCTAGTGGCTAAATCCTTGCCTTGCATGCACCGGCTCCTATAGGGGCGCCTGTTCCTATCCTGACCGTTCCACTTTCCATCCAGCTCCCTGCCTATGGCCTGGGAAAGCAATGGAGGACGGCCCAAAGCCTTGGGACCCTGCATCTGTGTGGGAGACCCAGAAGAAACTCCTGGCTCCTGATCAGCTCAGCTCTGGCAAATGCAGCCACAAGAAGAGGGGGACTGGCATGGTGGCACAGTGGGTTAAGGCATTGTAGCAGGTGCCCCTGCATCCCACATCAGAGTTGGAATCCAGTCTGATCTGGTTTCCTGCTAATGTTTAGAGGCAGCAGATTGGGGCAAACACTTGACTCTTCGCCTCTCTGCCACCACACACACACATACACCGTAGGAGCCCCCATGGCGCCCCTGGTTCCCAGCTACTGCCCGGTGCAAACATTTGAGCATTGAATATTGACTCAATGGGTGGAAGAGTTCTTGGAAGAGAGTACGAATTAGCAAGGGAATTGGCAAGAAGAGCTGTGCCTAAGACTATTGTTACGCTGTTAGCTTTCTGTTTCTGTTTGATTTGTAAGCGGCTGCTGGGAGCCGTGTGGTTCACGCTTTGAGTCACCGCGCCATGTCACTCGCCCCACGTTCCATAACCGACGATCCTCGTGCAGGTCTCCTTGCTCCCAGCAGAGGCAAACCTGCATTGACTTTTACGGCACAAGGCTCATGATCCCATCCTTCACCGTGGCCGCAGCTCCAAGGTCTGCCCGTGAGGGGACACACAGGCGCCATGAAGTCTGCCCGCACTGGGAGATGCATCCAGCAAGGGGGGAGGCGGCCACGATGGCCACCTGTGCCACCCACAAGCCTCAGACACGTTGGAGTAACAGAAGCCAAACATTTTGCTTATTAATACCAAAAGTTTAATAGGGTCAAAGGGCCCGGCACCATAGCCTAGGGGATAAAATCTTTGCCTTACATTCACTGGGATCCCATATGGGCACCAGTTCAGATCCCGGCTGCTCCACTTCCCATCTAGCTCCCTGCCTGTGGCCTGGGAAAGCAGTCGAGGACGGCCCAAAGCCTTGGGACCCTGCACCTGCATGGGAGACCCGGAAGAGGCTCCTGGCTTCGGATCAGCTCAGCTCTGGTCATTGTAGCCACTTGGGGAGTGAATCAGTGGATGGAAAATTTTTCTCTCTGCTTCTCCTTCTCTCTATAAATTTTCCTTATCGATAAAAAATAAATGAATGTTTCATGCGTAGATACAATCCTTGATCGGATTGGATAGGGGACAAGGCTGGCTGAGCCGAACCTTGCTATTCCCAGATGGCGGCCTTCCGTTGAGTTTTCTCGTTCACACAATTTATTCCACATACACCAGCAGAGGTGTTCAACGCCTCCCCTCTCTCCTCCCTCACTGCCGGGTGCCTCCTGCTTTTCTGCAGAGCCAAGCTTCCCTTGGCTGTGTTCCTGAGCAAACACACACCCCAGACCCTGCACGTGTCAGCAGATCTGACCATGCTTCCGGCCCCTGCCTTCACACCAACCCAGCTCCAGCCATGACGGCCCGCTGGGGAATGAGCCAATGGAAGAGATCTCTCTCTTTCTCTCTCTCTCTCTCTGTTTCTCCTCTCTCCACCTATTGTCAAATAAAAACATGCCATTTTAAGACAGAGATGTAGATTTCTCAACATCCTATGCCCATTGGTCGATCTAACGGCACATGGGTGGCAAGGGCGGGGGGAGGTGGTCCAGATGGGACAGCTGGGCCCCCACCTCGAAGCTCTCATCCCCATGAACGTACCCAAGGTTTCCTGTCGTCTGTCAAATGCGCTCACACCGCACCGTGAGGTTCCTAGAACCACACCGATCTGTGGTTTCCTCGGGTTTTGCTTGTGAACAATCTTTGTCTCATCTGACTCATCTTTGATGAAACGGCCAGAAAGGGGAGCCTCGTGGAGGTGGGTGTGGGGAGAGAGGAAGAGAAGGAGGAAGACAATATGGAAAGAGAGAGATGATATTGAGAGAGAGAGAGTCAGGTGGACTAGATGGAGACGGAGATAAGGCAAAATGGGGCAAGATGTTCCTGTTCAGGGAATCTTCATAAAAGATGCCAGGACACTTCCAAAAACTCCTAGGGAAAAAAATATATATGTCACATGGAATGATCAGTTTAGGTGCTGCGGGCTGCTTCAGAACCGGCTCCCTGTCCAGCTGGCTGGCAGAGCAACAGAGGATGGTCCCTGTGTGGGAGACCCGGATGGAGGGCCAGGCTCCAGGCTCAGCCTACACCACTGCAACGCGATGGGGGTCAATCAGCAGATGGAATGTCTCTCTCCCTCTCTCTTTCTCAGTCTCTCTCATCAATTAAATGAATAAAATTTTTTTAAAAAAACTTTAAAAAAAAAGATTTATTTATTTATTTATTTATTTATTATTGGGAAGGCAGAGAGGAGGAAAGACAGAAAGATCTTCCATCCGCTGGTTCACTCCCCTAGTGACCACAATGGCCAGAACTGAGCCCATCCAAAGCCAGGAGCCTGGAGCTTCTTCCGGGTCTCCCACACGGGTGCAAAGTCCCAAGGGTTTTGGGTCATCCTCGACTGCTTTCCCAGAAAACAAGCAGGGAGCTGGATGGGAAGCAGGGCTGCTGGGATTAGAACCAGCACCCATATGGGACCCCAGTGCATTCAAGGCAAGGACTTGAGCCACTAGGCCACCGCACCGAACCCAAACTAGCATTCTAACACGGGATGTGGGCATTGCTGTGACTCCACCCATGGCACCCAATGCTGGCACCTAGAGAAACTTCTCCAACATTGATGTGTTGGAAAGACAGACACGGTGAGCTCTCTTCGGCTGGCTCATCCCACAAACACCAGGACGGAGTGGGGCCAAAGCTGAGAGCTGGAAGCCTCTTCCAGATGTCGCAGTGGCAGGGACCGAACTCCCGGATTCTGCTCAGGCTCTTGTTTCAGCAGGTAGCTAGAGTCAGAAGCCAAAGGCAGGTGTCAGACGCAGGAAGCCTTCATTACGAAGTATCTTCACCACCAAACCATCACCAGGATCCCTGGAACAAGCTCGGTTTCGTGGCGGTCACAGTGTGACGGCAGCAGGCAGGAGACACCTCCAGGTTGAATCCGCGAGCATTCATTTTCTCCATCACGTACTGGAAGCCGGGTAAGGAACATCCCGTGGCCTTGGAGCATTGCCAGTTACTGAAATGCTAGAGGCACAACCCGGCTGCAAAGAGACGCGTGGTAAAAAACCGCCGTGCAATATTTCCACCACGCAGGCGCAATGCCAGCAAGTGTCCCACATCCCCTCCCTGCCCCCACCCCAGCACATGCTCACACAGCAGAATGGACCATCTCAGAGCCAGAGCTGTTTCTAGATGTCACCTCAGGTGACCACGCTGGGTTCCAGACTGAATGCTGGCTCCGCTGCCCGTGGAATCATAAAAGTTAGAAACAGTTTCTCGTCCGGTTCGGTCAAGGTCACTTCCAGCTGTTGCCTATGGCTGTGTTGGGCAGAATCCTTGGGCTCCCTGAAGTATGTGTGGGGTGATGGCTGTGGTCTCCGTGGGATTCAGGTGTGAGCCGGAGGACAAGCACAGTGCCGCACGGCCCTTGTGGTTAGAATGCCCCCAGCCCACACTGTAGTGTCCGAATTGGAATCCCGCAGCCAGCTCCCTGCCCGTGCACACCCTGGGGATGGCTCAAGTACTTGGGTCCCTGCCACCCACAGGGGAGACCTGGTAGCGAAAACCTGTGCTAACTCCACCTCCAGGATCCCATGTGGGCATCAGTTTGTGTCCTGGCTGCTCCACTTCCCATCCAGCTCCCTGCTTGTGGCCTGGGAAAGCAGTGGAGGACGGCCCAAAGCCTTGGGACCCTCCTGCACCCATGTGGGAGACCTGGAAGAGAATCCAGGCTCCTGGCTTCAGCCAGCTCAGCTCTAGCTATTGTGGCTTCTTGCAGAGTGAAACAGAGGATGGAAGATCTTCGTCTCTGTCTCTCCTTCCCTCTGTAAATCTGCCTTTTCAAGAAAAATAAATAAATCTGAAATAAGAAACGTTTAAGGGCACTCCGGGCTCCCGTGGTGCTGCAGAGACCCGTCACTTGCTCTCAGCCCTGCCACCTGCCTGCCAGCTTGGGCAGCCTGCAGGTGCCCATCGCCTGTGGTACAGCCAGCATCGTGGCTGTAACAACCTGAGCCCAGCCCCCAATTCCCTTCCCCTCCCCCCATCAACCAGCAATACGAAGGGGGTCTCCCAAAGCGTATGGACACACACCCCAGGAAAACAACACCCTAAGATTCAAATGGTGCTACACCAAAGCCAGCCTGTCCATTCATCTGTTCACCAGCTTTATGGAATCTGTGCATATCCTCCGGGACCCTTGGCTCCCTCTTGAGGTCACCTAGTCATGCCATAAAGTTGCAGATGCTAATATATTTGAAGATTTTATTTTTATTGGAATGTCAGATACACAGGGAGAAGGAGAGCCAAAAGATCTTCGATCCACTGATTCACTCCCCAAGTGTCAACAACAGCCGCAGCCGAGCCAATCTGAAGCCAGGAGCCAGGAGCCTCTTCCGGGTCTCCCACACGGTGCAGGGTCCCAAGGCTTTGGGCCTTCCTCCACTGCTTTCCCAGGCCACAGGCAGGGAGCTGGATGGGAAGTGGTGACACCAGGACACAAACAGGCACCTATATAGGATCCCAGAGTGTGCAAGGCCAGGACTTTATCCACTAGGCTATAGCACCAGGCCCTACAGACTTTCTTGCCCACTTTCATGCTCGCTACAAGGCCACCATGCACTTTTTTCCCCCCTTCTGTTTATTTATTTACACATTCTGTCTACTTGCAAGGTTCCTTAAGAGAGACAAAAATCTTCTATCCTCTACATCAAGCCCCAAATGCCCGGAGAGCTGGGGCTGGGCCAGGCTGAAGCCAAAGCCAAATCCTCCTACCAGGTGTCGCCCGTAGGTGGCAGGGACCCAAGCATGTGAGCCCTCACCCGCTACCTTTTAGGGTGCGCGTGCCCAGGGAGCTGAACTCCAAAGCAGGGTTCCAAAGCAATGGTTTAACCTGAAGTCCGCGCTGGGCTGGGGTCTGGGGTTTGAGTTACCCGCCGGGTTCTCTGCATTTCCGAGGGTGCCAGACCCACAGGGTCCAATAATACCCACCAGCAGCAAGGCTCTGTGAAGCCCCCTGCCAACTGCCCCATGAACCAACAGGCAGGAGGACTCTGGGAACAAATCTTTATTTCTCACATCTTCACATAAATAAGACTCTCTTGGCACACGGCAGATGCTCAATAAATAGACATACAGTACGATGGGTTGAATATTATATAAAGTAGACGGCGTGAGCTTCAGGCTCAGCATAAATAACCAGTAGTCCGACTGGGGGTGGGGGGGGGCAGGAGTGGCTGGGAGTTTCTGGAGGAGGAGGAGAAGCCAGCAGCGGTGACCCCTGCCCCCAGCCCCATGAGGTAGAGCAGCAGGGCCCAGTACCAGGGCCAGGACCCAGACAGGGAAGGGCCGCGGCCCAGTCCAGGTCGTCCGTCCGTCTGTCCGTCCGTGGGCTAGTGTGAAGCTAGTCGCCCTGAAACCTCAGGGGTCACTCGGAAGAGACCCAGGAGTGTGGCGCCCTGGACCAGCTGCCAGGCGGGGTGCGCCTCGGCCGTGGCGCGCAGGTGGACGCTGAGGCGCTGACCAGCACCCAGAGGCAGCAAACGGCCCTTGAAACCCACGGCTGAATCGGGGCCTTTCTCCCCGCAAGCCGGGGGCAGGTGCACCTCGGTGGCCAGTGCGGAGGCGGAGGAGGCTTCGCTGAAGCGCGGTGGCTGCAGGTGCAGCGAGAGAGCCACGACGCCCGAGCCTTGGCGAGCCACCACGCGCTGCAGCTCCAGGTGCAGAAACACATAGTAGACGCCGGCCTGGGCCACCACCACCTCCCGTGCGTCCTCATCGTAGCTCACGCCCCGGGACAGGGCCACGCCGGCCAGGCCCGCCTCGCTGTGCCAGCGCACCGTCCCGTTGGTTAGCAACACTGCAGGGGGAGGGGACAGAAAGGAGAAGTTGAGTTGCGAGGGAGCGGGGAGGGGAGAGGAGGGAGAATGGGGTACCCAGGAAGGCAGGAATGGAGGGTCTGGGGTGGGGGGTCGAATTCCGTAGGGTCAGGATGAGGTGAAGGGAGAGCAGGGGAAGGGAGGGGAGGGCTTGGGCAGAGAAAGGAGGAGGGGGAGGAGGGAGAGAGGCTGTAGAACCTTCAGGAGAGGTAGGAGAGGGGAGATTGTAAACGGGGGGTGTCAAGAGGCCGAATCCCCGCGGAGGTGAGGCGTTCTGGAAGGGTGGGAGATTGGAGAGGAAGGAAGAGGACCGGGAGGAGAGCGCGGGAGGAAAGGGGTCTCCCAGGGCAGGAGTCTGTGCTGGGCTCAGAGGAGAAGCAGAGGAGGAGAAATGAGGGTTCAGGGACCTCCCCACGTCTTCCTCCCTCTTTCCAACCCGGGTTGCAGGGCGCGAGGGGCGCTCACTCACCGCTTTGGGCCACCAGCTGCGCGAACAGACCCTGCAAGGAAGAGAATGGGAAAACGCAGGTGAGCGGCGACTCGGGGAGTGGGGATCCCACCGCGCGCGCACGCCCACCCGCAAGACCCAGCTTAGCTCCCCCTCTCCCCCAACCCCAGAGGGCTTAGGGGATCCCGCGGGCATCCTACTGTGGCCACCCGCGGACTCAGTAGGAAACGAGCCAAAGACAACAGGTGCCTGTCGGGGTTGGGGTGGGGAGGGGAATCGGAGAGGAGCGCAGGAAGGAGCCGTGTTGGGGGCGCGTCTTACCGATTGCGCCGGGACGTCGGGGAGGAGGCCGGCGCGGGCGTCGGGCGCGGGTTCGGGGCCGGCTGCGGGGCCCTGGGAGGCCCAGGTGCGGGCGACGCAGGCGGCACAGGTGGCAGCGAGCAACAGCAGCGCGGTGCCCAGTGCCCAGAGCAGCGGGCGGCAGGTACGGGCCGGCGGTGTGGACGGCGGGGGTGGCCAGGCGGCCTCGGCGTCCAGAGACGCACCACCACCAGCAGCAGCAGCAGCAGCAGCGGCGGCAGGGGAGGGGTGCATGGCGGGGCACGGTGACGGTGCTGGCTGCGGAGGCCCAAGCTGCGCCCTCCTTTTATACGACTTTCCGTGACAAGGGACCCGAGCACCGCCCCTTCGGAACTTTCTCTCTCACGTCGGTTCCGCTGCTCCGCCCCGCGCGCTCCGCCCCATCAGCCCTCGGGGGCGTGGGAGGGTTGTAGGGTGTGTGGGGGGGGATCACCCGAGGCTGCAGAATCGGGGAAGGGGCTGCCCACCGCCTCGCCGAGCCCACCTGCCTTCCCTGCCCAGCTCCCAGGCTCGGCTCGCTCTGGCCTCTCTCTGTCCAGCCCTAAAGTTGTTTGTCCCTCTCGGCGCGCATTTTCTCTCCATGTCTCTTTTCGTCTCTGTCTCCCTCTCTCCAACTCTAATACTCTCTCTCACTATCTCTTCTGTCTCTCTCACTCTCTCCATCTCTCCCCTCTCTCTCTTCCCAATTCTTACTCTTAAGATTTCTCTGACACTTTCTATCTGTCCCTATCTCTCTCGGTTTCTGCGCTTCTGGCTCCTCTCTCTCTCTCTCTCTCTCTCTCTCTCTCTCTCTCTCTCGGTTTCTGCGCTTCTGGCTCGTTCTCTCTCTCTCTCCTTGGCACCCACAACCCCCACCTCTAGAACATCCCCCCCAAACCCGTGACCTCTGCCGAGATGCCAGGAACGCCCCGCCCACCAGCAGAACCCTGCCCTGACCGCCCGCCAGCCTCCCCTCTCCCCAAGTCACTGTCCACCCTTCCCTGTCCCACCCCCACCCACCCGTTCAGAGGCTTCCCGACACGACTCCCTGGAGACCCCGCGGGAGAAGGTTGGAGAATCCAGATGCAGAAAGTCCCCAGCGGCAAGCCCAAGATGAGGCCACCCCAGCCTGGGAGCCTGGAGGAGGAAAGAAATTTCCCGTTGGCCTAGGCTTGGCGGGGGTGGGGAGAGGCAGGCCAGGGGCAGCGAGGGCCCCGGAGCAGACAAAAAAAAGGAAGCTCCCCCCAGTTCTCAGGGTGGAAGGAGAGGCCTGGCTGGGGAAAGCCCTGGGCTGGAGGGTCCCCCTCCCCCCTGTCCCCCGGCAGCAGGCCTTGCGATGGGAGGGAGGGGGGCTGACTCAGCAAAAACCCTGTATTCTGGGATTCCCTGGGAGTGACTGTCAGAAGCAGCCAGAACCAGATGCTGCTGACCGGATGGAAATGCCACAAAGTGTAGAAGGCTTCCTTCCCGGCAGCCTCAAGGAGGCTCCCCAAGCCCAGCCTCTCCCGCCAGCAGAGGTCGGGCCAAACCCTCTAGAAAAATCCCATTGCCCATCTGACTTGCTGGGCTTTGTCTCGAATGTTCTCTCCCCAGACATTCCCTCCCCCCCCACACACACACACCTGCCAGGGTGAACCCCACACACTAACTCTCAGTATGTCGTAGATGGTGGCCAAGACAGCGTTTGCTAAAAGTGACTCGCAGAACGGCAGTGGCGTGCTAAGGTGGCCCCTGGGATGCCACGTCCCACGTTAAAATTGTCAGCTTAAGTCCCCTGGCTGCTCCGCTTGCCAGCTGGCTCCCTGCTTGTGCAAGGTGGCGGAGATGGCCCAAGCCGTGGACCTGGGTGGATTTCCTGGCTCCCAGCTACTGCCAACACTTGGGGAGACAGAACATCTTTGCATATGTATGTATGCCATTTCTCTTTCTGCTTGCCTGTCAAATACATAGATCTTAGTAAAAAAAAAAAAAAAAAAAAAGACAGTACTGGGGGAGAGGGGATGACCATGATGGATGGCAGGATTTTTACAGGGCTTTAAAAAGATTTATTTATTTTTATTGGGAAGGCAGATTTACAAAGAGAAGGAGAGACAGAGAGAAAGATCTTCCGTCTGCTGGTTCACTCCCCAAATGGCTGCAATGGCCAGAGCTGAGCCAATCTAAAGCCAGGAGCCAGGAGCTTCTTCCAGGTCTCCCACGTGCAGGTACAGGGTCCCAAGGCTTTGGGCCGTCCTCCACTGCTTTCCCAAGCCACAAGCAGGGAGCTGGATGGAAAGTGGAACATCCAGGACAGGAACTGGAGCCCCTATGGGAAGTTGGTGCTAACAGGCAGAGGCTTAGCCTGTTGAGCAATGGTGCCAGCTTTTACATAGGGCTCGAGAAGAGATAGCATCAATTAAATGAATCAACCAACTTAGAGCAAGAGAGAGCTTCCATCTGCTGATTCACTGCCCAAATACCCACAACAGCCAGGGCTGGGCCCAGGGGGGGAAACCGGCTACTCCTTCTGGGTCTCCCACGTGGATAACAGGAACCCAAGGGCCTGAGCCATCCCTGCTGCCTCGCAGAGCAGCACCCCGATGAGGGGCGTGCAAGCCACCCAGCTATGAACACCTGCTGCTCTGCAGGTGCAAGTAATCTAGGCTGACTTCCTGGAGGAGGTGCCTGCTCACTTGACTGAAGACCCAGAACAGGATGTCGGCGAGGGGCGGGTCCCCTCGAATCCCTCCTCAGGAGGGAACTCGGTGGGGAGTGGAGGGCAAGTTTACCAGCTCCCCGCTAAGCCCAAAAGTGCGGTTTCTGTGTTGTTATGGTGGGGAGGGAGGGAGGCGGGGCTGTCTAGCTCAGATGTCCCAACCACAGCCCTGGCGCGTCATGGCACTCCTACTGTGGCCAGAGCCCCTCGCACCCCAGTGGCTGGCTGCCCAACACGTTCGCATCCACCCCCTGCAGCAGACGTATGTAAGGCCCAAGGTCAATCCATCGGGGTGAGACAGGTGGGTCTCAGTCGGGAAGAGCGTGTGGCAGGCCCCCCAGCCACCCAGAACAGCAGGGGATGGTTCAAATCCTTAGGTCCCCCCACCCGTGTGGGAGACCCCTGCTGGAGCTCCTGGCTCCTGGTTTACACCTGCCAAAACGTCTGCGAATTTGATTTCCAGGAATTGAAGTCGCCCCAGATGAGCAGATATTCTTTTTAAGATTTTATTTATTTGAAAGACAGAGATTTTTTTTTTTTTTTCTATCCACTGATTCCACTCTCAAATGCTCACAACAGCCAGGGCTGTGCCTGGCGAAGGGCAGGAGCCAGGGGCTGCCTTCCAATCTTCCATCTTCCCCCCTGCTTTCTCTCCCCCTCCCCCCCTCCGCCAGGCACATCAGCAGGAGGCTGGACAGGAAACAGAGGAGCCAGTTTTGAACTCTGAGCTACAGGAGTTGCACCCTCTCTGAGCCACAAAGCCCATCCCAGCATTGACACTGAGCCATAGGCTGAGTTCTCCGTCTCCACCCGGGCAGGGGCAGAGCCGGGGTTTGCTCAAAGCATGGCTGGGGGAGGGAAGGCAGGAATGCCGGGCGCTGTGGGCGGCCCCCACCCACACCTGCTGAAGGTGGGAGAGAGCTAGAGAAGGGATTGACACCATCAGAAGCAGCTCCTCAGCCACGTGGCCGGAAACAGTACCCTCGCAGCTGGTACAACTTCCGAGGCATGTGTGCCAAGCCACGTGGCATCGACAAGCTTGCTCGATAACTCCAGGACTACATGCGGCTAAAGTGAGGGCGTGGACCCAAAAACCTAGGTGCACGTAGGTATTCATTCCAGGTGAGAAAGCCAAGACACGTGGCTTCCCATCCTAGCTCTACCTCCTGCCTGGTGAGGGTAGGGGGGCAGGGGGTAAGGATGCCTCTAGTTACTTGGTTTTCCCATCTGTGAAATGGGTCAAATGCCAGTGGCCGCCACCTCATAAGACCATCATGCAACATCAGGCAGCTGGTGGTTGGCGGGAGGGGATGTGGAAAGATACTGTTGCCTGACCTGGCCTGGTCTGCCCCCATTTCCAGCTCATGCTGGTGGGTTCTACAGCCTACCCCAATCCAGTCAGACCCAATCCAGTCCCAATATGAATTGGCTGGTGTTGCACTCTGACCTGTGGATGTTATGAACTGGCCAAACCTGGCCCCGCCCCCCCCCAGACCTGACCCACATATATCATGGCAATTACTATAACCATGGTATAGGAAGGCTAAGCCTCCATTTGTAGCACCAACATCCCCTAGGGCGGACCACTCGCAGTCCAGCTCCCTGCTCAGGCACCTGGGAGGGCAGAAGAAAATGACCCCCAAGAACTCAGGCCCCTGCACTGGCGGGGGCGGGGTCGTCCAGGCTCCTGGCTTTACCAGTCCTAACCAATGCAGCCACTGGAGGAGTGAACCAGCAGATGATAGATCTAAGAGGGAACAGAGGGGCGCATGCAAGGTGCCAGAGGCGGTGGACGGGGGGGTGGGGGTTGGGGGTCAGTTTGTAGAAAAGTGTTTCCAGCGAAGACCGGTGAGTGCAGGCGGGGAGGGCGGGGAGAGTGTGACGCCTTTACTGGATTCGACTTTTTCTGCTTGCACTTTCCACCCGTTGGTTTGCTTGCTTTTTTTTTTAACAGTAAACACAACACCGTGACCCAGGAGGCGTGTGTGCTCAAAGAGAAACCAGTGGCAGGGCTGTTTGGAAGAAGGGAACTTCAGCGCCTGTGACATCAAAGACGGGGAGGGGCTCCCCCAGCGGAAGCCCCAGGGGACCCGGGAACCCCTCTGAGGAGGCAGGGGGAGCCTCGGAGAGCATCTCCTGCAGGGTCGCTACCACACACACACACACACACACACACACACACACACACACACAGTCACGACAGCCCCCTTTGGGACACAGGGGTGGAGTGGGGGCACCGAGCACAGAGCACACAGCACCAGGCAGTGCAGGCAGGGGCACCCGCGGCAGCCTGAGATGGGCTACCAGAGATGTCAAGCAGACACCCAGACCCACGCAGTTCAAGCCCACGCAGGGGATCGATCACACGTGAGCCACACGGTTGATGCATGTACACAGTTACACAGAGATATGGAGAGACACACAGTTCAAAACACACACCCCAGGCACTGAAGACCAGTCACCACACAGCCACCCAAAGACCACCCATCACACAGCCGCCCAAAGACCACCCATCACACAGCCGCCCGAAGACCACCCATCACACAGCCGCCCAAAGACCACCCATCACACAGCCGCCCGAAGACCACCCATCACACCTGCTGGAGACCTGCTCCGGCTGACTCGAAAGCTTGCAAAGGATGCGTGGATCGGCGAGAGGATAAGAAGAGATAAGGAGAGGCAGAGGAGGCATGGACCATCACGGCATGAAGCTGATAATGGACAACTCAGAAAAGCTGCCTGCTTTGTTTATACACAAATCTTCACAAGCTTTTGCACAACATCCAATTGCTTCATTTTTACTTCATTACAAAATCAATCCTAAAAGACATTACTACTATTTTACTTTAGAGAAAATATTTTCAGCAAGCTATTACTCATTCAAACCTGCAGTGACCTGGCAGAAGCCAGGAGCTCCACGGTTGGCAGCACATGCGGTTACATAGTGACAAGTGGTTTACTGATATCCAAAATCAACTTTTACTAAACACAAACTAACTAATATTGCTTAAAAGATTAGGAGTACAGTTAAAAGATCATAAATGAAAGGAATTTATAAAATCATATGACATAGATTCTTTGCCAAATCTTATAATCAAACCATGCGTCACCCAGTGCTGATTCAATGGTTTCTGTTCTTAGTGTTGATTTAATTGTTTTTTTGTTCTTTTGTTAAAAGGCAGTGAAAGGGATCAAGGCAACTCAGCCAACCTACAAACAGAGGGCCTGTGCAAGAAAGTTCCTTTTATCTTTATCAACTGTTTTCTTTCCCTAAATACTAGTGCCGATATATGATAGATGTTTTTATAAACTGTTTTTCTTTCCCTATCTATAAGTGCCAGTATAAGGTTGAGATTTTAAGCCATTTTTTGGGGGGAGGTTCACATTTGCTTCCCTTTAGAAGATGCCCCATATACTTTCTGCTTCCCATGGTGAGAAACCAAGATGCGTCATACCGTTTGTTGGAACAGTTCGAGGCGCCTGGTAAACAAACTCTTTGTACCTCCATGATTGCCATCTGTTCCAAGATATTATCAAGCCGTTTCTTAAGGAAAACATTACTTATATTAGGGCAAACTTCAGGACAAAGATGGGCACATAACAGGATGCTTGGAGACATTGTGGGCTCAATTTTACTATTGTATACTTTAGCTGTGTGTCATAGCCTTACGTCGCTAAAGATGCTTTTATAACATGATTGATCAGTTTGAGGTGTTACACCAGTTACAGGAATCACTTCACATTAGCAGAAAAATAACACCCTCAGGAGAATTCTGTGAAACATCAGAGAGGTGATTGAGTGTCCATACAATGGGGTGAGGCAGCGATGAGATGACCAGAGACATTCTCCCGGGCCTTGCCACGCAGCTAGAAACTCCTCGTAGCCTTGCTGACCGAGAAGCAGTGCTCATCACACACCCATGCCATGTGACCCAACTGCAAGGCTTCCCACACACACCCACCTGAAGACCACCCATCACACAGCCCACCTGAAGACCACCCATCCCACAGCCACCTGAAGACCACACATCCCACAGTCACCTGAAGACCACCCTAGAACCACACATCCAGGAGATGCAGGGCCAACTCCCAGACCACCCAGCAAGACCATCCCCCACAGTGCATCCACTCTCCAGCCGTGAGCTCACGTAGGATCCATCCTTCAAGAGGGGACAGACTGATCTGGGCTGCCCCTCCTGGGGACCCCTGAAGAGGAGGCAGACCCTGGGGACCCCTGAAGACCAGGCAGGCCCCCCTGGGCTGCCCCTCCTGGGGACTCATGAAGAGGAGGCAGACCCTGGGGACCCCTGAAGACCAGGCAGGCCCCCCTGGGCTGCCCCATCCTGGTCCCTGGGCAGTGCTGCCCAGTGTGGGTGCAGGGCGCCCTCTGGCGGACCTGGAGCCTCGGGCAGGACGGCAGGAGTGTCCCCCCCCACACACCCTATTCCCTGGGGGTCCCCGGAGCCGAGGCCAGGGAGCCGGGTGGGGGTACAGCCCTGAGCCCCTCGCTGGGCTGAGCCGCCCTGGAGACCCCGGAGACCACTTGCCCGGCATGGTTCCGGCTGCCCAGGAAGTGACCGACCACCCAGGGACGGCCCAGCTCCCCGCCGGGCTCACCTACATACACCGAGGCGGCTGCAGCCCCGTGGGGTCGGAAAAGAGGGTGGGCGCCAGCCCTGCAGACAGAAGCCCGGGCATCCCTGCCCTGGCCGCCCCTGTGGTTCCCTCGAAGCCCCGCCCACGCCCCTAGGCCACGCCCACGTCGCTGTCACTTCTAGGCCCCGCCCACTTCCTTGAGGCCTGTGTCCCAAGTCCTGCCCACTCCTAGTGCTGCCCACTGCCCTGTCACTCTCCAGGACTCCGCCCACTCCCTGTCATCACTCTCCTGGCCCCACCCACTGCCCTGTCACTCTCCAGGACTCCGCCCACTCCCTGTCATCACTCTCCTGGCCCCGCCCACTGCCCTGTCACTCTCCCGGGCCCCGCCCACTGCCCTGTCACTCTCCTGGCCCCACCCGCTGCCCTGTCACACTCCGGGCCCCGCCCACTGTCCTGTCACTCTCCGGGCCCCGCCCACTCCTCAGCCCCGCCCACTCCACTCCACACACGGACCTACAGGGTCACATTCGCAGCCACGCGGACACGGAGACCCCACACACCGAGGAACAGTCAGCCACAGACCCACTCGGAGCGACACCCACGAGGCCGCAGTGGCCCACCCTCCTGAGCTGACCCCGGGGGTGCTGAGGGGAGCTGGCCTGGGGGTGTCCACGGATGACAGCAAGCCCTGTCTGCAGAAGTAGGGGGCTGCCCACCCCTCCTCCTGGTGACACTGGAGGAATGGGAGAAGCCACCCACTCTTTTGGGATGAAGGATAGTGGCTGGTGGGAAATGGCTGCCCCTTTCCCCCTGGGAAGCAAAGACGTGAGCTTGGCTAGGACAAACACGTGGGCAGAGCTCTCCATCCGACTGAGCTCTCAACACCCTCCCAGACAAACCTGGTCAGGCGCAGGACCCGCCGCCCAGCCCCAAGGCCATGGCCAGCGCCTGCCTGTCTGTGGTCTTCCAGCACCGGGCGCCTGTCACTTGGGCAGTATGGCCATCCCTCCCGCACCCCACGGCCTGACCTTGGCCCTGCCTGCCTTGCCCATCTCCCAGGATGTCCTGTCCCCTCCCGTCCCCATACCGCCTTCAGGATGTACCCACATGATGTATCCAGCCATGAGTGCAGGCGGGAGGCGGGTCATGCACGTGGTCAGCTCAGAGAATATCCTATTGTCTGCTGCCACTCCTCTCCTCGCTCCCCACCCCAACGCACACACACCCCGTGGATGCTTGGTGCCAGTCCCGCCAGGCACAGCCTCTTCCCCGCCCTAACCCCCCCGGGGGGCTGAGTGCACCCCACAACCCCTCCCCCCAGATCTGGGAGTCTGAACGCTCATTTAGCAGGTTTTCCCATCTAGGCATCCTCTGTCTGCCTCTGCCCACAGCTGCAGAGGCTTCCTGCCAAGCCGCGGCCAAAGTCAGCTTCCAGCTGGGAGGTAGCGGAGGGGCCTGGTGCGTAACAGGTGCAGAGGGACAGGCCAGGGAGAAGAGCCAGGGGAACAGGCCGTGGGGACCCTCAGGCCCAGATCACAGAGACAGCCACGCTGCACTGCTGTGTGACACCCATAGGAGCCAGTCCAAAGCCTCTCCCCTTCCCAGTGGAGCACTTGATATTGAGGCCCCGGAGGCTGCCCCCCTCCTATCGGGGCATGACACTCATTGTTTTCTGGGAAAGTCTGTGTTTGATTTTGGTCTTAAAAGACAAGTAACAAAGTAACCACAGCATCCTGAAAGGATAAGGACCTTCCCCTCCGCCTCCCCCCCAGGAGTACAGAGAGAGGTGAAGGGCAGCTTGCACCAGTGCCTGGCTGCAGTGGAAAAGGGGGTCAGCAAGGTGGGTGAGATCCTGGACCTCATTTTCTGCACGTGAAAAGTGGGGTGTGCAGACAGCACCTGTCGTCCACAGCTGTGGGCTGGCGGAGTAGAAACACAGACCACAGTGAGGTGCTTAGCACAGGTGCTCGCCATGGATGACAAAGTACACAGAGCCCCCCACCCCCGCCTTCTCCATTCTTAGCTTGCTGAATTGCATTTAAGTCTCACACCGAGAAGTGGCCTATGGCCATGGCACAGCATGGAAACAGGAACCCTGGCCAGCGGTTCCCCCCGCCCAGCTCATGCAGCCCATCCTCCAGCTCGCCGGCTCCATCCCTCCAACATGGCTGCAAGCTTCCGGTGTGGTAGGTGACATGCCTAGTACTCACCCCACCCTGGGGTCAGGCAAGCAGGGGTGAGGGAGAAAAGGGGGGAACAGATGACTTCACCAGTCCCCTACCCCACGCTCCCGGACCTCACCGGCCTGGCCACATCCCAGGCCAGCCCACAGCCAACAGTCCCAAACCCTAGAAGGCTGCTCTGTGCCCCCAGTCCTCTCCCTCCGTGGGAACCCCAGCCCAGGGCCACTGGGAGCCCATCACTGCAAGCAACTGTGCTGAATTTAGTGGACGAGCCTGGAGCCAAATCCCACACCCCTGTGGGGTGTCTAAGCCAGGCCCTGTTGCCTCTCCCTTTCATGCTCAATTTTTTTAAGATTTTTTTTTTTTATTGGAAAGTCAGATACACGGGGAGAAGGAGTGACAAAGATCTTCCATCCGCTGGTTCACTCCCCAAGTGGTCACAATGGCCGGAGCTGAGCCAATCCAAAGCCAGGACCCAGGATTCTCTTCAGGGTCTCCCACACCGGTGCAAGGTTCCAAAGCTTCAGGCCGTCCTCCACTGCTTTCCCAGGCCACAGGCAGGGAGCTGGATGGGAAGTGGGGCATCTGGGATTAGAACTGGTGCCCATGTGGGATCCCGGAGTGTTCAAGGCGAGGACTTTAGGTGTTGGGCCATGTCGCTGGGCCCTACACAGCTGTCTTAACCCTTTCTAAAGAAGGGAAACTCATATCGGGGACCCTGGGATGGGTGGGAGACTGAGTGAGGCCTCTTCCTTTATCTCCCTCTTTGTCCCAGATACAGAAAAAAAAAAAAATGTGGAAACAATGGTCTTCCCGATTTCCCTGTGCCTTCATCAACTATGTAACAAGACTTCAACTGTGTCTCCATGAACGTGTTGCAAGAATGTTTCATTTCTGCAGGTCTTCCGGCAGAGGCTGATTGTACTGGATCCAGTTAAATGCCCTGAGGTGTCTTAAATGACACACCTATGCAGAGTAAGAAAATGCAGCCTCCAGCAGGTGTTCTTGCTTCCATCTGCTGGGTCATGCCCTATCCCATTGCCCATGACAACCCCGGGGGGTAACAGGGATGAGCCAAGGCCGGGAGCCCAGAGCTCCATCCCGGGGTCCTCCGACGTGGGTGGCAGGGACCTCAAACACTGGAGCTGGCACTGCTGCCCCACGGGGCACAAATCAGGGGCAGAGCTGGGATGCAAACCCAGAAATTGTTTGGGAGGCAGGTGGCCCCTGTGCCTTATCCTAATAGCAGCCCCAATCCCCGGGAGGCCAGAACAGTCTCTGCAGTGGGGAGCATCTTGGAAGATGCCCCAATTTGTTTCTTTTTTTTTTTTAAGATTTATTTTTTTTTTTATTGGAAAGGCGGATATACAGAGAGGAGGAGAGACAGAGAGGAAGATCTTCCGTCTGATGATTCACTCCCCAAGTGAGCGCAACGGCCGATGCTATGCCAATCCGAAGCCTTAACCACTGCGCCACCGTGCCGGGCCCAGATGCCCCAATTTGACACACACAGATCTGACCATGGAAAATATCTTCAGGGCCTGGTGCGGTGGCCTAGTGACTCAAGTCCTCGCCTTGAATGCTCCAGGATCCCATACGGACGCAGGTTCTAACTCTGGCGGCCCCACTTCCCATCCAGTTCCCTGCTTGTGGCCTGGGAAAGCAGTGGAGGACGGCCCAAAGCCTTGGGACCCTGCACCGGTGTGAGAGACTCGGAAGAAGGTCCTGGCTCCTGGCTTCAGATCAGTGCAGCACCGGCCATTGCAGTCACTTGGGGAGTGAATCATCGGATGGAAGATCTTTTCTTCTGTGTCTCTTCCTCTCTGTATATCTGACTTTGCAATAAAAATAAATCTTAAAAAAAAAAAAAGAAAGAAAATATCTTCAGAGGTCGCCAAATGTCCCCTGGCGGGGAGAACTAAATCAGCCATTTGAGAACTCCCCTCATCAAGACGAGGAATAAATGCGACATCTGAACCGTACACCCCCATCCCCCAGCCACAGAGAATGACCGTCCCTCAGCAGGGGTGGAGGAAAGGGCAGGTGTCTTGGGTCCCCCTGCACTGGTGCAGCGGCTCCTCCGGGTAGACACAGGAAGTCCCGGCCAGGCCCAGGCGTTGATAAGGACTGCAGTGACAGGAGACACAAAAGCTTCCCCTGTGTGCCCTTCCCCTCCCCACCCTGGCAGCGCGGAACAGCCAAAGGCCATCACTTGCACCACCTGCAGCCGGAGTCGCAGCTGTGAGCAGTCAGACGTGGGCAGTCACTTCGCACATGAGACATGCAAATACGACCCGGTGGTTCCTAACGACTCCGGGGAGCAAGCCTGGGTGCAACGGCCCCAGCTCCCTGCAGACACACAGACCTTGCAGAACAAGTATGTGGGTGCCCCTCACTGTGTCACACTGGAGCGGGGCGGGGAAGAACCCTTCCTTGCACTGCTGCGGCTCCAGGCTCCGGCCACTGCAGGTGTCTGCGGAGAGGAACCCTGGGCTGGCAGTTCTGCCTTGCTTGGTTCTAGCTGCCTCTTAAGTGAAAACCAAAAGCGGCGGCCTGCAAGGAGTCTAAACAAAGAGGCACAAAGGGATTTGTTCTGGGGGAGCAAGGCAGCCCCGCGATGGGCCTTGGCCAAGGTGACCCCACCTGCCGCGGGGTCCCACAGCCTCCGGAGCCCCTTGCAGCTCGGGGACTCCCTCCACCCCTACCCCAGCTCAGCACCCCGTTTGGAGAAGGGCAGAGGGGTCCCCGCTTGAGGATTCCGGCCTAGGCGGGCGGTCTGCGTGCTGTGGGAGAGATGCTGCGGGTGGACAGGCCAGGGGCGGGGGCCGGATGGGGGATGGCCCGGCGCTTGTTTACCCAGCGCGGCCAGTCTTCTCCACCCCACCACGGCTGCGGCACACGCGCGCGCGTCCTGGCCCTGCTGCCGCGTGGGGAGCGCACGTCCCCGGGGGTGGCGGCCTCTCCCCGCAGCCCCTGCCCCTCCGGCGCTTGGCACGAGGGACCCCCAGCCTCAGCCCCCCTCTACCCTGGAGAGTTAGTCTGGACCCCTGCAGCCGCCGTCGCCGCAGGCCGGGGCGGGTCCAGGGGGTGGAGCCGGCCCGTGACCGGGCGTGACGCGGGCCGCGGCCGCGCATATAGAGGCGGCCCCGGGGGCGCAGGGACCGAGCTCCGCCAGCACCACCGCCAGCACCACCTCCATCACCACCGCCATGCGGGAGATCGTGCACCTGCAAGCCGGCCAGTGCGGCAACCAGATCGGGGCCAAGGTGCGCGGGGGACCCTCGGCCATCTCCCCCCAACACACACACACACACCAGAGCCCCTTCCGTTAGGGCTTTGGGGATGCGGTGAGGGGTGGGCGGGATGGGGGGGGTCCCCAGGAGATGGGAGGGGGAGAGAAGGGAGGGGACGCTGGGAGACCGAGCCGGCCCCGCTGCAGACAAAGGCTCTCGATCAATTGCGGGGAGGAGGAGGCAGGAAAGGAGACGCAGCCCCAGCGCAGCCCAGAGCAGCAGCTGCCGGCCGCAGCTGGCCTCACCGCTGGCCGCTGTCCTCTCTCGCAGGCGCACAAAGACCCCGCTCCTCCCCACCACGCCGCCCCCATCTCCTCCTTCTCTCACACACCCCGCACCTCCTTCTTGCCTCCTTCTTGCCTCATCCCAGCCCCCTAGGTCACCTTCCTTGGGAAGTGGAGAGAGTGGACGGGTGCCGGGGGTGGAGGGTGTCCTGGGTGGGGCCGGCCGGCCTCTAGCCTCCCTCCCCCTCATCTCCTGTGCACTGCCCCCACCCCCATCCCTCTTGCGCGCCTGTTTGCAGTTCTGGGAGGTGATTAGCGATGAACACGGCATCGACCCTACCGGCACGTACCACGGTGACAGCGACCTGCAGCTGGAGCGCATCAACGTGTACTACAACGAGGCCACAGGTACAGCAGCCCCCCTGGACCCCCGGGGGTGGGCAGGCGATGGGGAGGCCCTGGGAGGTGGGGGAAGGGGCCTGCGTGGCCCCTGCTCTTCCCCCAACCCTTCACTGCCGCCACCGCCACCCCCGCCACCCCCGCGCCCCAGCTGCCCTCCATCTGTTGTCCCCATAGGGGGGAATTATGTCCCGCGAGCTGTGCTGGTGGACCTGGAACCTGGCACCATGGACTCCGTGCGCTCCGGCCCCTTCGGCCAGATCTTCCGGCCTGACAATTTTGTGTTTGGTGAGCTGCCCTCCCCTCTGCCCCTCAACTCAGGAGACCCCAGGTTCCTTCGACTTGCGACTTGACTTGCGAGGGCCCCTGTGGACACACCATGGTCCCTGAAAGATCTCCTGGAGGAATGGGGTGGTTTGTTTTTGTTTCTTTGTTTCAAAGACAGGTACCAAAGTGAAAAGGTTGCCAACCACTAGTTCACTTGTTTCACTGCCCAGCAGAGGCCTGCAGCACCTGCTGGGCTGAGGCCAAAGCCAGGAGCTGCATCCAGGTGCCAGCCAGCCACCTGAGCCCTCCCCGTGGCCAGCACGCCTGGGGCTGTGTTGTGGGATCCAGGCATCTCCGTCAGTAGGGTACATGGCCTCGGGCAGGAAGAAGACGTTGTCATTCGATCCTCTGGACCAGAGCCAGATGACCGTGTGCCATTCCATGCCTGTGATAAGCAAGTAGTGAGCACCTACTGTATACAGCTGGGAAATGCAGCAAGAGGGGAACAAATGAGAGACCCGTTCATTCGGATGAGTCCCTGAGGGTCCCAAGCCTGTGCCCACCCTCCTCCATCTCCCATTCACAGCACAGACCCCCCCCTCCCTACTGTTTTAGGATAGCAGAGGGGCTTAGCATAGTAGCAGTGCTAACGTGGCAAGTTGGGCTGGGACCAGCTGAGGACAGCAGGAGGGGGATGGACAAGCAAAGATGGCAGGCACCTGCCTGATGTCCGCAGCTCAAAAACAGCTCTGCGGGAAGGGGCTCCCTTCCAGGCTGCAGCTCCCCCCCCCCACATCCAGCCCTGGCCCAGCACCCCAGCACCCTTCCCCCCTTGGAACTTAGAATTCTAGAAGCAGCTTGAGAAAGATAGGACAGGCCATGGCTGGGGTAGCTGGGATAACCACAGGTGCTTGGCAGGGGAGTGGGGAAATGGCCCAAGAGTGGAGCTGGTGATAGTCCCACCCGCACACTGTGTGGCTTTGCACACCTCACCTAACCTTTCTGTGCCCATGTGATAGAATGTGCACAGCGAGGGACAGGTGCAGGGCGTCCAGAATGAGGGTGAGAGGTGCAGGCATCCAGGAGATGGCTGGGGAAGAGATCAAGATGGGAACTGGCCAGTGACCACAGGCAGGTGCTTGCACACGCCCTCTCGTGGCTGCTGCAGAGAAGACAGGGGTCACTGTGCCTGGTCCAGGCTGCTGGACCCAGACAGAACAGAGCCGAGGTCGGACAGGAGGAGGAGCAGGAGGAGGAGGAATATTTGCTACTCAGAGCAACAGCAGCCCCGTGCTTGGCACTCTTGACCTGCTGGGGTTCGCATTCCCCAGCAAGATCCCAAAGAATACACAGCATTCATGAGAGAAAATGTAAGTTGGTGGGTGCCAGGGAGATTAAGAAATGCAGCCAAAACCAGCAAGAGGAGTTAACAAACCCAGTGTGTGGAGGCAGCCTGGCTCTCTTGGGGATGGGGTGAGGGGAAGGGTAGAATCTTCCAGCAGCAGGTGCCAGGAGCCTGTGGGCAGGACAGGAGCCTGGCGTGTGGGAGAGGCAGCGAGGGGGAAAGGCGTGGCTGACACAGAGCAGGTTAGGGGGACGCGGGGGTCGGGGCAGGCAGGCAGAGGGTCTGGCTCTAGGTTGATACAGCATTGGTTACTGGGATCATTCTGACCAGCAGGCGGACGGAAAGTACAGAGTGGACGCAGGAGATCAAATCATGAAGACATTCATGCCCTCCCCCTTTTATTGTTTGTTATTATCCAAGAGTTAATAGGGGCCCTAGGGTTGGGGAAGCAAGGGTGGGATGGGGAGCTGCCCCTAACAGGCCACCCCTTGGTGTATTTCCCCCCCACACACACACCTTTCCCAGGCCAATCGGGAGCCGGCAACAACTGGGCCAAGGGCCACTACACCGAGGGCGCCGAGTTGGTGGACGCCGTCCTGGATGTGGTTCGGAAGGAAGCAGAGAGCTGTGACTGCCTGCAGGGCTTCCAGCTGACCCACTCGCTGGGCGGCGGCACGGGCTCGGGCATGGGCACCCTGCTCATCAGCAAGATCCGCGAAGAATTCCCAGACCGCATCATGAACACCTTCAGCGTGGTGCCCTCGCCCAAGGTGTCGGACACGGTGGTGGAGCCCTACAACGCCACGCTGTCCGTGCACCAGCTGGTGGAGAACACGGACGAGACCTACTGCATCGACAACGAGGCCCTGTATGACATCTGCTTCCGCACGCTCAAGCTCACCACGCCCACCTACGGCGACCTCAACCACCTGGTGTCGGCCACCATGAGCGGGGTCACCACCTGCCTGCGCTTCCCCGGCCAGCTCAACGCCGACCTGCGCAAGCTGGCCGTGAACATGGTGCCCTTCCCGCGCCTGCACTTCTTCATGCCGGGCTTCGCGCCCCTCACCAGCCGGGGCAGCCAGCAGTACCGCGCGCTGACCGTGCCCGAGCTCACCCAGCAAATGTTCGACGCCAAGAACATGATGGCTGCCTGCGACCCACGCCACGGCCGCTACCTGACCGTGGCCGCAGTCTTCCGGGGCCGCATGTCCATGAAGGAGGTGGACGAGCAGATGCTGAGCGTACAAAGCAAAAACAGCAGCTACTTCGTGGAGTGGATCCCCAACAACGTCAAGACGGCCGTGTGTGACATCCCACCCCGGGGGCTCAAGATGGCTGCTACCTTCATCGGCAACAGCACGGCCATCCAGGAGCTGTTCAAGCGCATCTCGGAGCAGTTCACGGCCATGTTCCGGCGCAAGGCCTTCCTGCACTGGTACACGGGCGAGGGCATGGACGAGATGGAGTTCACCGAGGCCGAGAGCAACATGAACGACCTGGTGTCCGAGTACCAGCAGTACCAGGACGCCACGGCCGAGGAGGGCGAGTTCGAGGAGGAGGCCGAAGAGGAGGTGGCCTAGCCGGGGCGCAGCCCCAGCCAGCAACACCACCTGCACAGGCCCCTGTGCCACGGGCCTTCGCCTACCTTCCCACTCATCCTTGACCCGCCACAACCACCTCCACTTGGAGCCCTGTTCCCTGAGCCTCCCCCTAGACCCGTGAGCCCTGCTTTTGCGCCCTGCGAGCCTGCCTCCGCCTCTTAGCTGCAGAAGCACCGCCCCCACCCCTTTTCCTCCCTGTCATTTGCCTCAGCCGCCCGCCCACCTGTACTTGCCAAGCGCAGGAGAAAGTGTGTTGGCTTGGGAGGGGCGGGGCAAGAAAAAAGTAGGCTGCCCCACACCCCACCCTACCCATCCTCCCTCCTGCGTCCTCCCCACAAATAAATTCAGTGTTGGCCTAGCCTGCGCCTAGCGACTTGGTCTTTCGTGACACGTAGGGCAGTCAGCAAAGGGGCCATGGGATGCTGGCTGCTCCCGTGTGGCTCATGGGATCCTGGGTCAGGGGTGGGGAGGATGTGAATGGGTGGGGGAGTTGTCCCTCCCTAGCTGTTTGGGCCACTTCCTGGCTGTGTATGTGTGTGTGTGTGTGTGTGTCCCTGTGCAGAGCCTTCACTCTTCCTGGCATGCCCACCCCCACCCCCCAGCTCTCCGGACTGGCCCCTTCTGAACACCTTACACAGATACATGGACCCAGGGAGAGAAATGGATGTGAGGGGCATAGCATGACTTGGGGTGCTGCAGCGAGAGAGCAAGAGGGCTCTGTATGAGGTTTGGGGAGTGGGGGGCCTCGGACATGACCCAGGTTGGCAGTCCCCTGGGACTGCCCCCCTTTACTGCCCACTAGGAAGTAGGGTGCCTGGGTTTCTCACTGTGGGTGGGAGCAGGCACCGCCGAGCGGGGACGTCACCCGTTAAACTTCCTCTCTCGGTGACACAGGAAGTTGAGCCGGCTCTCGGCTCTCGGGGCCCAACCCCATACCCACCACCATCATCGTTCACCGCCGGGACCCCTAAGGGGACTCAGCCTGGCCTTTCAGCCCAGTGCGGGGACCATGGGATCCAAAGCAGAGTAAGAGCTAACATCTCCCTCCTCCTGCCCCCGCACGGCAGCTGGGGCAGGTGGGGGAGGTGCAGGGACCCGCAGGGAGGGAGGGCACAGAGGGTAAGACCAAACTAGAATCAGGGCAGGACCCTGCACTGCAGCCTCCACCCTCGGGCCCTCCCAGCCCTCCTTCTGGCTCTGGACATTGCTACAGCATCTCCAGGAGTGTGTGTGCCCTTCGAGGCTTCTTGGGGCTTCCTGAATGATGGCCGGGAGGGGAGGGAGGAGGCTCAGCAGGGGATATGATGGGGAGAGGGGCAGGGTGAGGCTGCAGTGAGTCGAGGGACCACCGTGTGTGCAGCTGGCTTCCCTCCATCTCACCTTATCCCTCCCTCTCTGCACTGACGTCCAGACAGCATCCTCCCCCAGCACACCACCACCCCAGGAAGCGGCAGGCAAGGCAGAAACATCTCAGGGGACACAGTGAGGACCAAGCACCCCACTCCCTCCTTCCTCAGGGATGAGGAAACAGGGCGAGGGGTGGAGGGGGTAAGGGAGGCCAGCTCCAGGGAACTGGTGAGGTCTTGCCTACAGAAACCCCCAGCACAGCTCACCTGCTTCCTGGGTCTCTCACAGCCAGGAAAGCAGAGGTGGCGGTTGCTCACCTACACGCACAGCCACTCACCCGGAAACACACGTACACACACTCCACAGGATCACAGACATCATGCAACCAGACACATATGCACACACACATACACATGCTTGCATGCATAAAGTCAACACGCTCACACACAGGTGCCACACACATACGCAGCTGTATGCACTCCCCACCATGCACCCTTCTCTGTCCACAGAGGGAGCCCCCCGGCCGTGTTTGATTGGTTTTTCGAGGCGGCCTGCCCTGCCTCCTTGCAGTCCGGTGAGCGGGAAGCGCAGAGAAGTGGGGAGAGGTTGGGCTTGGTTGGAGGGGTGGGGTCATGAGCCTGGAGCCCAGATCTTAGAGGCCTACTCTCTCCACCCCCTCCCAGATCCCCCCATTCTGTGGCAATTCCCCCCGGATTTCAGAGACCAGGTATGCGGACCAGCTCCTTGCTCCCCAGGGGTGGGGCCCCAGAGCCCAGGGAGGGGCCAGCAGCACCTGTGTCTCTCTCCCTCCCTCAGGAAGCTGTGCAGATGGTGCCCAAATTCTGCTTCCCTTTCGACGTGGAGAGGTAAGAGCCCAGGTGCAGGATGGGAGTAATAACACGTTAGCTCCACCTCCTGAGGGCGTGTCTAGAGACTACCATATAGCTCCACCTCCTAGGGGCGGGTTTCTGCTGAGCCCCGCCTCTTTGGGGGTGGAGTCCCTGGAAATGGGTTCATCCTGAAGGAAGATTGCATACTGTGGGCAGCCCTGACCACCAGGAGCCTGTGTAAGCAGGGACCAGGACTTGGGAACAGAGAACATCAAGGCGATTTAGGACATCAAAGGACATAGAAAAATTAGGGATGCTGCTACCTAGAGATGTCCAGGCATTTGACACTGCAGGACCAAGACAGGAGAAGCAGGGCACAGTGGCAGAGGGGGAGAGGGGGAGGGGGTGGAACCCTGCTGGGACAGGTAGGGGAGGAACAAGATGCGCAGGTCTCTGGGGATGTCTCTGTCACCTGCAGGGAGCCCCCCAGCCCCGCCGCTCAGCACTTCACCTTCGCCCTGACCGACCTGGCTGGCAATCGCAGATTTGGTTTCTGTCGCCTTCGCGCTGGAGCCCAGAGCTGCCTCTGCATCCTCAGGTGAAGATCCGGGGAGGACTTTAGCCTCTGTGTGTGTGTGTGTGTGTGTGTGTGTGTGTGTGTGTGTGTGTGTGTAGGGGGCTGCGTGGAACCTGATTCCTCTCCCCGCAGCCACCTGCCTTGGTTCGAAGTATTCTACAAGCTACTGAACACAGTGGGGGATCTCCTAGCCCAGGACCAAGTGAGATCTGTAGCCTCCACTTTTGCTTACCACCCCGACTCCCTAGCCCTGGGCCTAAATGCTCACCCCTGACGCAAGCACTGTCTCTCCCAGCACCCCAGGGAGGCATTTCCTGGCTCAGACACCCTCCCCATCCCACCTCAGCCCTGCTCCGGTACCCCACCCCTTCCCAGGTATCCGAAGCTGAGGATCTCCTGCAGAACATGCAACAGCAAACCCTGCCTGGAAACCGGGGCTCCGCAGGGTTGGGTCTGGTGAGTTGACCCCCGCAAGCCCTCAGGGTGTTGGAGCAGCACCCCAGCTTCCTGAGGAGGACCCACACAGCCACCTCTCCCCCTCTCCCAGGGCGACGGAGTGCAGGTCCTGCCCCCTGCCCCCGGGACGAGCAGGCCGGTGAGCGAGGCAGGGGAGTGCAGGGGTGGCGGGTGGACATTACCAGCCCATGCTCCAAACCCCCTCCCTGATACGCATGTCCCCACCAGCTCTCCTGTTTTGTGGCCCCGAAAGCGGACCGCCTGCCCTCCATCCCTGAAAACGTGAGTTGGGGGTGGTTCTGGGAAGTGCGAGCCCGGGGGTGGCAGGAGAGAGGGGGCTGCCAGATGCCAGAGCTCCTGTGTCCCCCCAGCGGAACCTGACAGAGCTGGTGGTGGCTGTGAGAGATGAGAACATCCTGGGGCTGTTCGCCGCGCTGCTAGCTGAGCGGAGAGTTCTGCTCGTCTCCAGCAAGCTCAGCACGGTGAGAGGGGCAGCCTGAGGATGGGGCCACAGACGGGCTAGCTCTAATACCACCACGGTGGACGGCAGGAGGTTCCACCCCTGGGAGGGACATGCAAAGCTCCTCCTCCTTTGGGGCGGGACTGTATCAGGCTCCACCTCTCTATGAATATGAGGAGATCTGTTTTGGCCTTAGCTCCTCTCCTTGAGGAAGAATGGGAGTAATGGTAAGGTTAGCTCCACGTCCTGGGGGCGTGTCTAGAGGCTGCATTATAACCCCACCTCCTGGGGGTGTGTCTAGAAGCTGTCTTATAACCCCACCTCTTTGGGTTCAGTGCAGTAGCCTGTTGGCTAGGGTCCTCACCTTGCAAGCCCAGGATCCCATATGGGCTCTGGTTCTGGTCCTGGCAGCCCCGCTTCCCATCTAGCTCCCTGCTTATGGCCTGAAAAGCAGTCAAGAATGGCTCAAGGTCTTGGGATCCTACACCTGCTTGGGAGACTGGGAAGAGGCTCCTGGCTCCTGGCTTTGGATTGGCTCAGCTTTGGCTGTTGAGGCCATGTGGGGAGTGAATTGTTAGCAGATGGAAGACCTTCCTCTCTGTCTCTCCTCCTCTCTGTATATCTGACTTCCTGACCCTGAGACTCCATCCCTGCGTGTCCCCAGCTGACTTCGTGCGTCCACGCATCCTGCGCACTCCTGTACCCCATGCGCTGGGAGCACGTGCTGATCCCTACACTGCCCCCACACCTGCTGGACTATTGCAGGTGAGGTCCCGTATGGCTCCATGCGAGAGGGGTGTGAGGGCCCCGGGGGGGGGGGGGGACAGCACCTGCGTGACCTTGCACCCTCCACCCACAGCGCACCCATGCCTTACCTCATCGGAGTGCACGCCAGCCTCATGGAGGTGAGCCCAGCTCCCCCAACGCACCCGCCCGGCATGGGGTGGGGGGCGGGGAGTGCAGAAAGAGAGAGCACCCTCCCCCAGGCCTGGACCCCTCCCTCGCCGCCCACCCCTGCACGCCCTCTCTTCGTGCCCCGCAGAGGGTGCGGGACAGAGGCCTGGAGGACGTGGTGGTCATGGACGTGGATGCCAACACCTTGGAGACGCCGTTCGACGATATAGGGGCCCTGCCCCCAGACGTGGTCAGTCCCTCCCCCACCGCCCTGCTCCGCGGGGAGACCCCCAATCCCGCGCACCTGCCACCCCTTTTATCCCACCACCACACCTCCCTCCAGGTGTCCCTACTGAGGTTGAGGCTACGCAAGGCCGCGCTGAGCCCCGGGGAGGGGGTGTCCCGGCTGTTCCTCCACGCCCAGGCCCTTCTCTTTGGGGGGTACCGCGACGCACTAGTCTGCAGCCCAGTAAGTTACAGTTGCAGGGCGGGGTAGGGAAGGGGCCTGTGCTCCCAGGAGTAGCTGGCCATAGGGGACACTGGACTTGAGGGCTGGGAGGTGGACACTGCGGGATCCCAGGGAACCAAGGCCAGAGGTCTCAGGGGGCTCACTTACATCCATGCCACCCTTCACGCCCCACTAGTGCACCCCGGAGTCACACCCCAGCCCTGCTGGGCCCAAGGCTCTCCCCTCCTCGCGGGCAGCCCAGCCAGCCAAGGTGGCAGATGGCAGGATGCAGAAAGTCGCTGCGGGCGGAGGGAGCTCAGCATGTGGGGTCCCTGCTTCCAGGGCCAGCCCATCACCTTCAGCGAGGAAGCCTTCCTGGGCCAGAAACCTGGGGCGCCACTGCAGGCCTTCCACCGGCGGGCTGTGCACCTGCAGCTGTTCAAACAGGTGCGCGCTGAGTCTGTAGGGGCGGGACTGAGGGCGGAGCCTTGGGGTGAGGCACAGACTTGGGGTGTGGCTGGAGACGGAGTCTCGGGGTGTGGCCTGGGTGCCCCCTTGGGCTGGGGCTGGAGAGGTTCTCAGGGGATCCCCCATTTCAGAGTCTTGCGGTGAAGGCTTGAGTAAGAACCCTTGGTTACCAATTCGAAAGCCTCCGTCTTTGAGGTTCTTGAGGACCTGAGCAGGGGGGCTGATGAAGATGGGTTCCAATTCCCAGTATCTTCCTGGTTCCAGACTTGGGGGGGGGCGATCTATGCAAGACCTCCCCCCCTCTACTTCTGGTGCAAACTCCTGGATCCTGGGAGAGGGGACGGGAGCTGAGCAGGACTCCCAGGCTTCTTGAGCTTGGGGATTGGGTCCTAAGGTCGCTGAGGTTAGGTCCCTGGGGCACCAGTCCGGACTTGGGGAACCAGAAGGGTTGGATGTCTGGTGCTGCTGTGGCTTGAGGACACAGTGGATCTTAACACCCGCCCCCCCCCCCCCGGGCTGTTGTGCCCATGCATGTCCCACCTTCCCTCCCCAGTTCATCGAGGGTCGGTTGGAGAAGCTCAACAGCGGGGAGAGTTTCGGAGACCCCTTTGAAGAGCAGATTACCTGTTGCGGATCCTCCTCAGGTGACCCAAGCCTGGCCCTGGCGGTGCGGCCGTCCACCCTTCGGGCGCCCACAGCCCAGACCTGCCTTTGATGACAAGCTCCTGCTTTCTCTCTTCCCAATCCCCCCCACCCCCAGGCGGCATCCGCTCCTACCAGCTCTGGGCCGACAGCCTCAAGGTAGTTATATCTCACACACACATAGGTCAGAGATCCCCACTTGGGACCCTGGTAGGGCTCGTATTCAACTAGCAACGCAGAGAGGGGGTGCTGGGACCCCGGCCCACCTCTCCCTCCTGTGTCTTCTCTTCCCAGAAGGGTGGTGGTGCGCTCCTGAACTCGGTCAAAACTAAAACACAACCTGCTGTCAGGAACATGTACCGCTCGGTAAGCCTGGTCCTGGAGGAGGAGGGGTTCCTTTTAACCCTGCCTGGGGAACTGGACTTTCAGAGTCTATTGGAAAAAGTGTTGTGTGTGTGTGTCTGGGGGGGTCTTCCATGGGCTGGTGCACACCCCAAATGACCACAGAGCTGGACTAAGCCAAAGCCAGGAGCTTCTTCTGGGTCTCTCACGGGCAGGTGCAGGGGCCCAAGGCTTTGGGCCGTCCTCCACTGCTTTCCCAGGCCACAAGCAGGGAGCTGGATGGGAAGTGACACCCCCACAATACAGGATGTGACCTTTGCAATGACACAGTTCCCCCTGGTGAGGGCTGAACATTTTGGTCCACAAGAGGCATTTATTTACTAAAGTGCAAATGATCAATCGTAACCAGACATGGGAACCCGTGGAGAAGTCTTCCCACTTTTATTGGCCATTGATCGCTCCCACCCTGGGGCCAGGATCATGTCCTGCCCACTGACACGCGACAGCCCAGGTCTACCAGCCACCCCCGTTCGGCTGTGGCAGTCCCAGCCGTGATCACCAGAACTGTCCGCACGTTGCTGCGCTCCGAGACAGGCAGGCATTCCCAGCAGCTGTTTCCACCGCTGTCCATTCAACTTTGGAATGTTCCTTCCGTCTTTGCCAAAGAGGGGGGAAGAGCAACGTTCGTCTTCACTCTTTAGGTGGCACAGGCCACCTTGGGCCATTTTCGCAGACAGACAGATTCAGGGTTGAGCGTGTCCAGGGCCCAGGGTCTGGTCAGTCTTGGGGCTCATTAACCCCTTGTCCTTTCCCCTCTGCCCTCTCACGCTCCGCAGGCCAAGAGCAGCTTGAAGGGTATGCAGCATCTACTATACAAGGTAGCACACCAACCCCAATGCCACCCCTGCCCCACAACACAGTGGCCCATGCCCTCAGGCAGGGAGACCCATAGGGGCTTGCATCTGAGTCTCCCCTTCCCTAGGAGGGGGACCCCATCCTGCAGAGGGGCGGCTCCTTGAGGGTTCCAGCCCCTACCAGCCGCTCGGACCGCCTGCAGCAACGCCTGCCCATCACCCAGCACTTCGGACAGGTAGAGCTGCCGGTTCCTCCACGCCCACCCCTCCCCGATGTCGCTCCCTCCCGTGGCCCCTGCCTACCCCTGCCTGGTCTCCCCCATCTCTTCCCCTCCCCCAAGCAGAACCGGCCCCCCCGCCCCAGCAAGAGGCACCGGCCAGAGGAGCGGCCACCTGAGATCTCAACAGAAGGGTGAGTAATATTCCGAGGTTGGAGGGGTGAGGTTGGAAGAGGCAGGTAGGGGCTGATGGGTAGCTTGTCTGGTCCTCCCCCTCTTTCCCGCCTCTCCCAGGACACTCTCCTCCTTGAGCCCCGAGGAGCAGCCAAGCCCCTGGGCGGAGGACACCCTCGACAACAGCTTTTTGGGGTCCGGAGAGGAACTCGACTTGTTAACCGAGATTCTAGGCAGCCTGAGCGTGGGAACCGACAGCATGGGCGGGCTGAGGCCGAGCCAAAGCTTAGACTGTTGTCACTGTGGGGATCTGGACGGTAACTTCAACTTGGTGAGCTACGCCCCTCCCCTGCCCAGCCAAGCCGCCTCACTCACCCGCACAGCCTGCCAGCTTCCCTCCACTAAAACCCAGGCCTTCCTTGCCTGCCCAGCCTGACACACCAGCAAGCGGAAGATGGGCGTCAGACCATGGGGACCCGGCTCAGCCTCTCTCCCTCTCGGTGCACCTGTCACCGCCACCTGTGCAAGCCGTGTGCCCATCAGGGACCCCCTGTCCCCAGCTGCCCATGGAGACTCACCAGGACATGGCTCCTGCACCCCCCAGCAGCCAAGGGGACCCCAGACCCCCTGACCTCACAGAATCCCTCATCCTGCGTCTCTCCCCTCCCCAAGAAGCAGCTGAAGATGGTGGAGCCTGGGCCACTGCAGTAGCACCCACCCAACACGGCCCTCAGCTCCCGACACCCGGGACCTCCGTCCAGCCTTGTAACCCTTCCTTGGATTCCGGCTGCCCGGACAATCCCAGAGCTCCGCTCCCCAAGCTGCCGCTGGAACCTACCCATCCCCAGCACCCACCTCCAGAGCTCAGGGGGGCCTCTACGGCCGCTGCAGCCCCCATCAAAAACAGGCAGGAACCCCAAGTGAGGAGCCAGTCCCGCGTGGCTGACCTCAAAAAGTGTTTTGAAAGCTGAGAATCCAATAAAGCTATCCGAACCCAAAGCTGCTTTGTTCCTGATCAGTTTGCCTGAGACCAAAATCCCGCACCAAGGCCCAGCTGCACAGCCAAGGTCAGCCCCTGAGGTGCCTCTTCGGGGGTGCGGGGTTATCTCCCCAGAAAACCCTCCTCCTCTGTCCCCTGAGATCCTGGCCACCTGCCTTGCCCACCCAGGCTAATGCCCGCATGTTCCAGCTAGAAAACCATCTCTCTCTCTCTCTCTCTCTCCCTCCCAGTTTTATATAAATATACAAAAGGGTACAGCCCCACCCTCCTTCGCCCATCAAGGCAAGGATTTTGGAAGCACCTATTGGCTTAAGCACTGAGTGAGACGGGGGAGGGTCCAGAGAGGCCCCCCTGGTCCCCTGCCCAAGGCCACACAGCAAGAGGAGAAAAACAGAAGAGGGACCTAGATGGGCAGGCAGCCCCGCACCGGCTCCTTGGAGTCCTGAGGGGCCTGCGCCTCGGCCGCATGGGAGAACTGAAAAAGAGGAGAGGAGGTTATCGGGGCTGACCCGGGTGGGCGCGAGGCAGACCGAAGACTCTCTCGGGAGGCACCGGCAAGCAAGGAGGGAGGTGGCGGGGGAGGTCCCCAGCCCCTCTCCCCACCAAGGCAGGCTGAGGTGGTGTCATTGTAGGTGCCCCCCCTCAGCCCCACGCCCTAGTCCTCCAGTGCCTTCAGAAGCCCGTGGTGGTGCTGGTGGTGTCTGGGCGGTGTGAAACATGCGCACCGGGCAGTCCTGGGCAGCGGTGTCGGCTGCAGCAGCGGGCAGCCCCGGTGGTCAGATGAGCCGCTCCTCAGGGGGCAGCTTGAGGTTGGGGGGCGGCGGGGCGCGGGCACCCACCTGCTCCTCACTGCTGGGCCGGTAGGTGCCCTCTGTCTGTCGTTTCTCCTGAAGCTTCCGCACCAGCAGGAACAGCAGCACCACCACGATGAGCACCCCCAGGATGGAGAAGACCACAATGATGGCGGTAATGGCGCCCTGGGACTGGGGCGTGGGACCAGGCGTGAGGCTGTGGTTTTCCTCCCTCCCTTCATTCACATACACTCCCTTGCCAGCTTGGTGACCCGGCCCCTGCCCTGTGCTATCCACACATCCCCCCCACCCCACCCTTCCCTGTACACCACACACACACACACACACACCCTACTCCCAGCCACCACTGCACCTGCCCGCTTCCTGTGGGGAGGGCATGGGGCGGGGCCCTTGGTCTTTCTGCTCTCTTCCACTTGGAACTTAAATCTAGGGGCACCTGTCCTTTGCACCCCTCCGCTCCCCACCCCCTCGCAGGCACCCCCAACTCACCAGGCCCCCATCGGAGCTGGGACCCGTGGGTGGAACAGTACTGGTCTCATTCGCCAAAGTGGCCGTCGCGCTGGTTTCTGGGTGTACAGGATTAAGTCAGCCCTCCCTCTCTTCCTCCACCACCCTTCCCCTCCCATCCCCTCCCATCCCCCCACAGCCTTCCCTCAGCCCTCTCCCCCCTCATAGCCCCAGGCCCCCCCCCAAGGGCCTAGGCTCCAAGGGCCCAGCGGGTGGTGGGGGGGTTGGGATAACCGGTTGGTAGAGCTGGAAGCTGTTATCTTAAGAAAATCACCCCTCCCACCCCGCTTTCACCTCTTGGGCCTGGGGGCCTTAAGGATCCAGGCAGTGCCTGCCCTTCCCCCAGGCTCCCGAAACTGAAGTAAACTGAAAGAATGAATAGCATGCGGGTGCACACACATGGTCCCAGCGCCTCGGGGAACCGCACCGCCGCCCCTGGGCTCAGGCCTCTGTCCCCAACCCCAAGAAGACACCAAGCCTGGGTGACAAAGGTCTCTGGCCCCTTATCCCTAACTCTTTGGGTCTTCCCCCTGCCCCACTGCCCACCTACCCCACGAAGGTTCAACACCGACCCAGGAAGCAACTAAGATATTCCAACTCTGACCTCTCTTCCCACAAGGCACTCCAATCCCAGCTCCCCAAATTCCGGAGCACCAGGCACTTGCAAGCCCCGCCCTCCACCCCACCTCTCCAAGCAAAGAGAACCAAGGAATCCGGACCCCTCCCTGCTCCCCGCTGTGACCCTCCGGCTCGGCACCTACCTTGAGCCCAAGCTCGGCCCCAGCGGGTCAGCAGCAGCGGCAGGCCGAGCGCCAGGAGCAGCCCCAGCGCCGAGATCGCCATGGGCTGGGGCGCCGGGGTGGTGGAGCCGAACACCGGGCTTTGGGAGCGCGCCACTCCTACCGCATCGCGAGCCGCCGGCTTGGGGGTGGGAGTACCTGCCACTGGGTACCTGGGCGCCCGAGAAGGGAGGAAATGGGAGCTTGTCGGGGAGGGGGGAAGGGGCCGGTCCCGGGCGACGCGCACCAGGGCACCCCGCCCCCGCCGCCGGAGGTCAGAGATTAAAGATTAACTCCCGGGCGCGCGTTCCAGAGCCAGGGAGCCGAGGTGGTGAAGGGGTAGGAGACGGGGAGCCGCCGCCGCCGGCCTCCTTACCTGGCCCGGGCGCCTGGATCTCGCCGCGCTGCCCTGTCCGCGTCCCTCTCCGTACTCCAACCTTGCTCAGTCGGTCGGTGCTCCGACCCCCACCGGCCCCGCCCGCTCATGTGACCCGGAAAGTTTAGTCACTCACCTGGGACGGGAGCGCACTTCCGGCTGGTGCACCTGAGCCTAAAGGAGCGAGGGGCGGAGTCCGGAGAAGGGGCGGAGCCCAGAGAAGGCGCACCTGTAACGGCAACCCGATTCCATCCTTGGAGACGCGCACAGGTGCAGAGACGCACGCACGCCCAGCGGGAAGCACGAGGCACTCGGGCCAAGGGGCAGACGGAGAGAGAGACCCGGAGGGGAACCGACCTGCGGAGAAGACACACGCGCACAGAAGTTCACGCACCACCCGCGCGGAGCCACAGGTGCGTGGAAACCCTCTGCCTTGCACGGCCGCTGCGCCATCACGCACTTCTGTCCTCGCGCAGCGTGCGGTTCACGGAGTGCACCTGTATGGGGGGCGGGTGGGCAGAGTGCGCGCGGCTCCCCGACTGGAGATTCTGGGTGAGCAGGGCGATTGGAGCAAAGCACGGGTTGGGGAGAACTCGGCGGGGACAAACTTTCCCTCCTGGCAGCGGCGCCTGCGAAGAAAGCTATAAATCTTGGTGCTGGGGGACTTTGGAGTTTGGGATATCCCTGTGTCAGCGAGCGCGCGCACACACACGCCTGTCTGCACAAAGCTGGGTGGGAAACCAAAAAGAAAAAGAAAAAGAAAATGTGCATTTTTTGGCAATGAAAAACTGGGCAAACGGAGACTCTACGATGGACTATGTCAATCAGTGGATTCTTCAGTGACCTCATCGTGCCTGGGAGGACGGGGCGAGATCGGCAGCAATTCATAACTGCTGAACTATCAAAACCTCTTGAGCAAGACCCTCGGAGCATGCCCCACATCAGGGACCTGGGGTGGGTGGGAGACTGGGTGGGGCTTCTCCCTCAATATCCTCCTTTACCTCAGATACATGAAGGAAAGGAAACAATGTGGAAATAATCGTCTGACCCACTTTCCTGCAGCCCTAGAACCTTTTCACCCTAATTAACTATGTAAAGATTGTCAAAAATGTAATTTTTTAAAAAAATGGAAAAGTTCTTAAAAAGAAAGAAATGCGCATTTGTGGGTGATTACAGTCCCCACCAGCAGCTGCGGGGGGGAAGCATGGTGGCGGGGGGGACAAGCGGTGGAATTCCGCCCGGGATGTGTGTGGGAAGATGGCTAGGGGAGGGTCCCACATTCTCGGGAAGTCCTGGGGACACACACCCCCTCCTCCTCTCCAAGCTCCAGTTTACCAAGCTGGAATGATCCAGTGCTGTTTACCTTTTGGGGCGAGGGCCGGGCACGTCCCTCGTGTGGCTGAATCGCTCCGGTGTCCAGCTAAGCTGTCCCTCTTCCTCCTAACTGGGCAGGCTGGACAACTGCGCCCTGCACGGGTGGGCGGGACCTGCAGCAGGTGCACCGAGTGGGCGTGAGGTCCGGTGCCCCGACACCCCGACTTCATCGTCCTCCCTGTGGAAGGGCTGCTGGTGGGGGGGGACACCCCAGTTCCCGTGGAACCCCCACCACCACCTCCAGCGGTCAGCCCGCCAGCCCCCCACCCCGGCGTGCGCGGCTGCGGCCCCTTTAAGACGGGCGGGACGGCGGAGGTTCAAGGCTACCCAGGGTCAGGCGGGAGGCTCCGCCTAGGAGGGAGGACGGGGGCGGGGCGGACGGGCGCCGCTCCGCCCGCCTTGGCCAATCAGAGCGCGACTTGGCGGCCTCTCCGCGCGCTGATCTTGCGTTTCTCAGATCGAGACTTGGAGGCGTGCGGGCGGGAAAAAAAAAAAAAAACCATACACACACACACACACACACACACACACACACACACACACTCTGGGTTGATTTTGCGTTTGAGGTGCTGCGGGCGGGCACAAAGACGCGCGTGGTGGCGCAGGGGGTTGAAAAGACGATTAGGAAAAGGAAACGGGTCAAGTGCAAAACAGATTAGCAAACCCAGCCCGTTCCCTCTCCCCGCCTCCCCGGGAAGGACGGGGGAAAAAAAAAAAACACATGAAAGGGTAAACTGAGGCATGCATAAACGAAACCGCCACCCCACCCCCCAGTCCTCCGAATAGTAAACCCCGGATATCTCCACCACCATCATCAGGAGAACCCTCGGGGGGCTGCCCTACCCCGGGCATCCCTCCCCACGCCCCCAGCTCCGCCCCCGCGCGCGGGTCGGGGTGGTGGTGGGGGGTGTAGGGGGAGGAGACGGCCGTCCTGGCGCGGGCGGCGACGGCTAGCAGTTCTCGCCTCCTTCTTTTGCAAAGTGCCGGGGAAGGCCGGCTCTCTGGGAAAGGCTGCACAGCCCGGGGAGGGAGCTGGCCCTGCGGGGGTGCTCCTGGGGGGGAGGGGAGGGCAGGGGGCGCCCCCCTCGTGCCTCCCCCGCCACCCTGAGGCCGCGGCCGCCCCTCCCCCCCGCCCACCCACCCACCCCGGGGCAGGAGTCATGCGGGGGGGTGCCGGCGGCGATGCAGAGAAGCAGCAGCGCTGGGGTCGCCTCTTCCAGGAGCTAGACATTAACAAGGATGGCCGCGTGGACGTGCACGAGTTGCGCCAGGGCCTGGCCAGGCTGGGCGGAGGTGACCCGGATCGCGGTGCCCAACAGGTAAACCCTTGTCCTGCTGGGATGCAAGGCCCCTCCTCACCACCCACCCACCCACCCACCAACACGGGCACCTCACGAGTGCCAGTGGCTCTCCAGGGTGGGGGGCTGGCTGGCTGGCTGGCTGGCTGGTCGCCACCTGTGGCTGCTGGCCAGAATCTCCTCCTCTCTGCCTGTCCCCTGCCCCACTGCCCACCCTCCACCCTACAGGCGATTGCACCTGCCACCCTTCTCATCCCCAAAGGCAGGACACACCCTCCTCCTGAGGACTACCCCACTTCCGGGAGACACACCCTCCTGTAGCCACCACCACCCCCACCCCGGGCACCCTGACTGTCTGCTCCAGACAGGGACCCAGTCCTGAGGTCACCCCCTTGCACCCAGCAGGAGTCACCCCTACCTGTGACTCCAGGTACTTCTGCCTGTGCAAACTCCCACTTTCTAGATGGAAATGTAGAGGTCCCATGGCTGGCTACCTGCCGCCTGCCGGGGACGGGTCACTTAACAACAAGACCCCCAGACAGACAAGCGGACAAGTGTCGCGAAAGGACAACCAGCTGGACAAACCTACCCCCCTCCCACAGTCCATCCCTTCCCCATCTCATGACCTTGAATGCAGACATTGACCTTGAAGGGCCTCAGTTTGCTGGTGGGCAGAGCTGAGCGCCCACCAGGGGCCTTGCGCCCATCCCTGCAATGGCCTTGGGCTTCCTGCTATGGGAGAAGACGGGTGTCCCCATGCTCCCCCCCACACACACACCTCCTCTAGGCACTGGAGTTGGTGGGAGGAAAAAAAAGGGGGGCAACTCTGTTACTTGCAGCCCAGGGGAGCCCCCAGCTGTCTGTCCCCCGCCAGGCCATCTCCCCTGAGGGTGACGCTGACCCAGATGTTGGACTCAACCTGGAAGAATTTTCCCAATACCTGCAGGAGAGGGAAAAGCGCCTGTTACTTATGTTCCGAAGCCTGGATCGGAACCAGGACGGTAAGGCCCACGGGCAGGCGGGCGGGCGGGCGGATGGGGGTGGGCCCGGCCCTGCTGGGAAGGCTGGGGTTGGGGTGGGGGGAGGGCTGGCATCTCCCTGGGTGACTCATGGCCTATTTCGGGAGTTCTCCTCACCCCCACCCCCCTTCACCACCACCCCAACAAGGTGTCGGGGGTGGTGGTGGTTCAAGGCCCCGCCAGCCCAGCCCACTCCATGTTCCTTCCTGGAAGGGGAGGATCCCCACCTTGGATTTTTCCCCCCCAAAGGGCAAAATCTGTCCCCCTCCCCAGTGGCATTCAGACCTGCTTTGGGACATAGACCCCCCCTCCCAGCTGCTTGTGGGTTCCCTGTGGCCTGGAGAACCCTGAGGTCATTCATTCGTCACAGGCCTTGCCCCTTACCCCCAGCCCCTCCCCACCGCCACCAATAACTTATACTTTCAGATCTCCTATCCTGACAAAACTCAGATCCTTGAGTCTGGCTCCACTCTGCCCCATTCCTTAGCCGCAGGGACCCTCACTGCCCCTACATCACACACGCTCAGGCACAGCCTCGCCCACCTCGGTCCCCCCAGGTCACATCGACGTCTCTGAGATCCAGCAGAGTTTCCGAGCCCTCGGGATCTCCATCTCGCAAGAACAAGCCCAGAAAATTCTGCTCAGGTAAACCTCGCCGGGGGAGGGTTGGGGGGGGAGGGTGCAGGACCAGGGGGGCACCGTGGGGCTCCGTCTGCAGAGCGGGGACGGGGAAGGCGGGCAGAGCTGCTCGGAGGGAGGTTGAGGGTTGGAGTCTGGCAGAGCCTGGGGGCAGCCACTGCCTCCCTCTGAGGGCCTGTCTGTAAAATGGGCATACGGATGCCATCTCCCTCCCCGGCATGGGGGGGTGGGTGTCTCCCGGTGGATGCTCCAAGGCTTAAAACAGGGTTTAGTGGCGTGGCAAGCTCTCAGCATGCTGGCAGAGGTTAGACTTAGGTCTCTCCACAAACCCGAGCAGCACCTGCTAGGCCCATCCTGGCCCACCTAGCCACCCGCTCCACCCCCGTGACCCTGAGCCATCTGTCTGCCCGTTGCCCACTCACCCACCCCCGCCCTCCAGCATGGACCGCGATGGCACCATGACGGTTGACTGGCAGGAGTGGCGCGACCACTTCCTGCTGCACTCCCTGGAGAACGTGGAGGATGTGTTGTTTTTCTGGAAACATTCCACGGTGAGCGGGGGCGTGGTGTGGGGGAGGGCGGGACCTGGTCGGGGTCTGTCCCCTGCTCTGTGACAGGCCCATCTGCTGGGGGGTGGGGCGGGCACAGGGGCTTTTGCGGACAGGCGTGTTGGGGTCTCAGGGGGACAGCGGGTAGAGGTGTGGGGAAGAGAGAACGCAGCAGATGGGGCTGCAGGTCCCCCACCCTCAAGCCATGTGTGCACGGCTTCCTCCCGTCCTGCTGGGCCACCTCACCGCCAACAGGATGCTGCTGTGGAATGGCAAACTTGGGGAAACCCCCAGAGCATGTCTTGTGAGGGTCCTGGGAGACGGGAGGAAGACAGGGAGGCGGTCACCCTGGACCCCAAAGTGTCCCTGGTGATGGGACCCAGTGGCTTTGGAAGGGAACTCATTGTGAGTTCTGAAAATTCCCACCCATCACCCCTACCAGCTTGCATGGGGGCCTTGACTAGTGTGGGTGGGCCCTGGCGGAAGCAGAAAACAGCCCTAGGAGGTCCGTGGAGGGAGGGGGTGTTTTCCAGTGGGGTCTTGCTTAGCCCTTCGTAGATATCTCATTAGGCTGCAGGAGTCTTTTTTTTTTTTTTTTTTTATTGGAAAGTCAAATATACAGAGATGAGGAGAGACAGAAAGATCTTCTATCCGTTGGTTCATTCTCTGAGTATCCTCAACAGCCAGAGCTGAGCTGGAAGGGAAGCCAGGAGCCAGGAGCCTCTGCTGGGTCTCCCACGCAGGTGCAGGGTCCCAAGGCTTTGGGCTGTCCTCCACTGCTTTCCCAGGCCACAGGCAGGGAGCTGGGTACGAAGCAGGGCCACCGGGATTAGAACCAGTGCCCATATGGGATCCTGGCATGTGCAAGGGCAGAGCTGAGCTCCTAGGCTATCGCACCGGGCCTGACTGGAACAGTCTTTATGAGGCAGGTGTTTGGGCAGGCTCCCGTAGCATGTGTCATGTTTTCTAAAAGGGACCTTAGGGCTATGCCAGGATGCTCTGGTGGGACACAAGCCGGGACCTCCCCGGCTCTCCCCAGGAATACCTCATTTGGACCCGAGCCCTGCCCTGCCCTGCCCAGCCCTGCCCTGCCCTGCCCAGTGGCCTGATGCCCACAGCACCTTTGCCCTCAGGTCCTGGACATCGGTGAGTGCCTTACAGTGCCCGATGAGTTCTCCCAGCAAGAGAAGCTGACTGGCATGTGGTGGAAGCAGCTGGTGGCGGGCGCCGTGGCAGGCGCTGTGTCACGGACGGGCACGGCCCCACTGGATCGCCTCAAAGTCTTCATGCAGGTGTGTTGGGGGGAGCTCTATGGGGGTGCAGCCTGGCCTGTCCCCAGCAGACCCGAGCCGGACAGACCCCCCCCACCCCCCCACCCCGACACTGCTTTGTCTTGGTGTTCAGGTTCATGCCTCGAAGACCAACCGGCTGAATATCCTGGGGGGTCTGCGTAGCATGATCCGCGAGGGGGGCGTCCTTTCCCTGTGGCGTGGCAACGGCATCAACGTGCTCAAAATTGCGCCTGAGTCGGCTATCAAGTTCATGGCCTACGAGCAGGTGCCGGGGTGGGGGGGTGGGGAAGGGAGAGGCAGGGGGCTGCACGTGGGTTAACTTGGGGTGGGGGCTTCCAAGGGGGAGTATGTCTGTCGCCTGCGTGCTGCCCATGGTAGGCCAGTCCCATGCCTGTGACCCCGCCCCCATCCCCAACCCTACCCCACCCCCCAGGAACTGTCATTTCCTGCCCTTCCCAGATCAAACGCGCCATCCGAGGGCAGCAGGAGACACTGCACGTGCAAGAGCGCTTCGTGGCGGGGTCCCTGGCTGGCGCCACGGCCCAGACCATCATCTACCCCATGGAGGTGAGGAGGGGGACTTGGCAAGGCACGGGGCGGCATGGTGGCTTTGCTTCTCCCGGATTCTGGCCACAGCTTGTGCGAACAAGTGCCAGCAGCCGTCATGGGTGGTGGTATTTTTGGCATGACGGTGAAGGGGGGGTGTTGTTTCTGGGTGTCTCTGTCCTCAGAGTTAGGGTCAGAACCCTCCAAGCTGGGGCCTGGGGTGGTGAGGGCTTCAGAATGTTGGAATTCTGGGGTGCTGCCTTCTGTCCACCACACTATGCCTACTGTGGCATCCATCTGCCTCATGGAGCAATGTGGCTGCTACTGCTCCCCTCATCACATTGAACATTCTAGCCACGACACACAGGCTTTCTGGAGGTTGTCCTTCCTTTTATTCCTTCCTACCTTCCTTCCTTCCTTCCTTCCTTCCTTCCTGCCTTCCTGCCTTCCTGCCTTCCTGCCTTCCTGCCTTCCTGCCTTCCTGCCTTCCTGCCTTCCTTCTTTCCTGCCTTCCTTCTTTCCTGCCTTCCTTCTTTCCTCCCTTCCTTCTTCTGGATCCTTGACCAGGACTTAGGGACTCGCCCCGGGGGAAGCTGAGAAAGTCTTCCTCCTGAGGGGCTGTGTACATGTGGAAAGGAAGAAAGCAAGTGCCATCCTGAGGTATGGGTGCCATCCTGGCAGGTGTAATGGTTCCTAGGTAGTGAGAACAGAAGGCTGAATCAGGCGGCTTGCCGTGTTTTTTAAATTTATTGTTATCCCTATTTTTTCCCATGATGGTTTGATAGGCATTTGATTTCCGCTCCGCATCTTTTCCTCGTGTTTTCACAGTAGCAAAGTCCTTTAGTAACAGTTGCAACTTTCACCTTCTGCTCTTATTTAAGTGTTTCCAGACATGGCAACAATAGCACAGTTAGAACTTCTAGAACATCATCCTTAGGCCACCTGCTTCCCGGGAGTCCCTGTTGAGGGTATCTTTGTTCCTGGGGTTGCAAGGGGTGTTCTGGTGGAAGGGGAAGCGGGGGAGAACTGCCTTTGCAAAGGTCCCACGGGGTGCCCACCCAGGTGCTGAAGACACGGCTGACCCTGCGCCGGACCGGCCAGTATCGGGGGCTGCTGGACTGCGCCCGGCGGATCCTGGAGCGGGAGGGGCCCCGCGCCTTCTACCGCGGCTACCTGCCCAACGTGCTGGGCATCATCCCCTACGCGGGCATCGATCTGGCCGTCTATGAGGTCAGTGGGTACCCCCCTGCATCCCCGGTCTCGCGTAGCCTCCTACAGGTTGTTGCGAAGGGGGCGGCAGCATGGAATCTTGGGGAGCCCCACCAGGCTTCCCCTTTCACTTTACCATGGCAAGATTATTTCTTTTTTAAAGATTAATTTTAATTGAAAAACCAGACTTACACAGAGGAGAGACAGAAAAATCTTCCATCTACTACTGCTTCATGCCTCAAGTGGCCACGATGGCCGGAGCTGAGCCAGTCTGAAGCCAGGAGCCAGGAGAGCTTCTTTTGGGTCTCCCACGCGGGTGCAGGGTCCCAAGGCTTTGGGCCGTCCTCGGCTGCTTTCCCGGGCCACAGGCAGGGAGCTGGATGGGAAGTGGAGCAGCCGGGACTTGAACCAGCGCCCGTACGGGATGCCGACAGACAAAGGCATTAGCTGCTGTGCCACAAACCTTTCACTTGCAAGTCACCCTTCCTGGGGCACCTTCAGGGTCCCCTGTGGCCCCCAGAGTCCTGAAAGCAGCAGACAACACCCCCCCCCACCCACATGCCTTTAGAATGTGTGGGAACCCGCCTTTCTCCAGGCCAATTTCTGAGCACAGCCATCACCATGGAAACCGTACCCCGTGACCAGCATGGTGGGGTTTGCGAAGAGAGGCAGGAATGAAGAAATCTTCACCGTTTCTCTCTGGGAGCTTTCTATTTTTTTTTCCCCCTGGGTGAGCCCCCCAGTTCCACCCAGTAAACACCAGCCTGGACATCCTAGAGAGAGAGAGAGAGAGAGAGAGAGAGACAGAGAGAGAGAGAGAGCCGGGTTCCAAATATACATATCTACATATGCCCAAGCACCTGGGGTATTCTCCGCTTCCTTTCCCAGGCGCATGAGCAGGGAGCTGGATGGGAAGCTAAGCAGCTGGGACGTGAGGCAATGCTGTCTTTGGAGGTGGTGGCTGTTGCCCGTGGTGGCACACCTAGAGAGACCACGGCTGGGGTACGTGGGCTCCAACCAAGCTTCACGTGGTGGGGCGTAGGATTGCACCCACGAACCCTCAGGGGTCGCACTCAGTCCCTCTCTGTCTCAACTTCCCTGCACCTGTTCCCTCTACCTGCCCTGCCCGGCTCTGGCCCCAGGCAACCACAGGAAGCCTAGCTACTGCTCACTCATTCATTTGTTCATGTGCTTAGCAACTATTTACAAAGCCCAGTGACTGGACTGGTCTGTAAGCGGGTAAAGCTTCCACCTGCAGTACCGGCATCCCATATGGACTCCAGTTCACATCCCAGCTGCTCCATTTCCCTCCCAGCTCCCTGCCTGTGGCCTGGGAAAGCAGTGGAGGACGGCCCAAAGCCTTGGGACCCTGCACCTGCATAGGCGACCCGAAAGAAGCTCCTGGCTCCTGGCCTCGGATCAGTGCAGTTCTGGCCGTTGTGGCCATTTAGGGAGTGAACCAACAGATGGAAGATCTTTGTCTCTTTCTTTCTAACTTTCAAGTAAAAAAAAAAAAAAAAAATAGGGTTTCTTTTCCAATGTAACAGCTGGGTGGGCAGTTAGCACAGGTGCCGCTGGCAATGCCCACAGCCCACAGCAGAGACGCAAAGTACAACAGAGCATCTGGGTTGTCCCCCGCTGCAGGGCTCCTGACCCCAGCTCGCCCACTGCTGCCCACCCTGCCCCAGGGTCCCTGCCACCTGTAAGGACAGTGCTGAACACCCTGCCTTCTTGCTGGGCTCCTGTGTGGCTGGTGGCAGGGCCACTCTAGCTCTGATGCCCATCAGGAGGCGGGGCTTGTCCTCAGCCAGTCACACCTGCTGGGACCCAAGGTCATGTTCTTGGGCAGTTGGAGCCAAGATCTCACCCCCACGTGGGTGTAACCGCCATGGAGCCGGGGTGGGATTCATTTCTTGGGGTCCCCTGGGAGGCAGCATGCAGCAGCCCCAGCCCCCTGGAGGGGGAGAGGGAGAGAATTTGGGGCACTAATGCATGGAACCAGTGGCTAGATCCCTCCAGGCCCTCTGCATGGCCAGGCGGAGCAGGGAAGGCTGCTGGCAGCTACACCAGGTGGCTCTGCAGGAAGTGGCTTCCCCAGGCCACAGCCCCGCGCCACCTCCCCCAGCTGTGTCAGCCACTCCCAGCCACCCCTCCTCCCTGAGCCTCTCTCCCAACTCCCATCTCCAGACCCTGAAGAACCGCTGGCTCCAGCAGGCCGGCCACGAGTCAGCCAACCCCGGCATCCTTGTACTCCTGGCCTGCGGCACCGTCTCCAGCACGTGTGGCCAGATAGCCAGCTACCCACTGGCCTTGGTACGGACTCGCATGCAGGCCCAAGGTGAGGCTCACCCCATGAGGGGTGTGGTGAGCTGCTGTCCGAGCTCGCTCATCCTGTCCCCTGGGGACTCGGATTCTGCCCCTCCCCCCAGGGTTTGGAGGGCCTCGGTTTACCCAATGGGACCCCTGGCGGGGATGGCTGAATGGAGCGAGAAAACAGGTGGCTTAGGGCCAGGCACCTGCTGTGATGGGGAAGCGGCAGGGGGAGGACTGGGGTTATGGAAGATCAAGGTCACGTCAGTGAGTGGGTGGGTGGGGTCTTTTCCACCTTTCTCTTTCCTGGCGGGGGGGGGGTTCCTTCTTCTGCCCACCCCACCCCCGGCTCTCCCCCTGGATCTGTGAGAATTTCCTTTGGGGAGGGACATTGGGTTAGTCAGTGCAGACTCCACAGGACTCCTGGATTCCTAGAGCTGATCCAGGACTGACTTGGGGTGAATGGGGGGAGGACAGGAGGAGCCTCATGGAGGTTGGGTGGGGCGCCACAAAGGGCTCCCCGCCTGCCACCCCAGCACAACTGTGGAAACAGAAGTTAGGAAGGGGAGTAGACAGAGGTTAGGAAAAGGGAGGGAGATGAAGTGGGAAGGGGGGGTGTGCCCACCATTGGACGGCACAGGCAGCACTGATTGCTGCCCCACCCCACACTCCCCCCTTGTGCAGGGTGGGCACGTGGCCTCACCCAGCCCCTCTCCTGTCCGTCCCCCTTGCCCCAGCCTCAGTGGAGGGCGCACCACAGCACTCCATGCTGGGCCTGCTCCGACACATCCTGACCCAGGAGGGCGTGTGGGGTCTGTACCGGGGCATCGCGCCCAACTTCATGAAGGTCGTACCGGCCGTCAGCATCTCCTATGTGGTCTATGAGAACATGAAGCATGCCCTGGGGGTCACATCCAGGTGAGGGACCCACAGCCTGTCATCCCCTCCCCCCCCGACACACACACACACACACACACACACACACACACACACACACACACACAGGATCTCTGAGCCACTGGAGATCAGCAACCTTCCCCAACCACCCCTCATCAACTTCACCCACTGGACCCCAACACCCTAGGTCCTTGAACCTGAAGGCTTTCCACACCCCAGCCCTGAGTCCTTGTCCCCTCCCTGACCCCACTGAGACACTGGAACCTGCACCCCAACAAGCCCAAAGTGGATCCCGCCCCCTGGGTCTTCACCACTGGATGTCCACCGGCCAAACAAGGACCTTGACCCCACAATCAGAGGGTCACACATGGACCCCCCATCCCCTCAGGGACCAGATCCAGTGTGTCCTCCCAGCCCACTGCCCCCTGCACACTGGGTCCTAGCTCCCCCTTGCCCTGAGATCCCTTTGCTCCGAGCCCTGCATCTCCAAGTTTCACCACTGCCGTCTGGATGACAAGAAACCTCAACCACTGGATCCCAGATCCCCCTCACTGGATCTCCAAATTCCTTTACCTCAACACTGGGTCCCAGATCCTGCTACTCCGGCTGCTAGATCCCAGCATTTCAAGCCTGAAGCCCTTCACAACCCACCCCACCCCAACCCTCCACCCCGTGGATCTCACATACCCAAACTTCCTCCCACCCCAAACCAGGATATCACCTGCACTGGATCCCTAAAATCTCCACAGTGGAAACCCACCCCCCCCCAAAAAAAAAAAAACCCAGCAAGTGGATCTGGCCACTGCTAGCTGCTAGATTCCCAATCTGACATCCCAAATCCCTTCACTAGATCCCAAGAACTGAACCCCTGGTTTCTAAGGGGATCCCCAAGGCCTAGAGCCAGATCCCCTACCAACAAGCCTAGACCCCACCCATCGGATGACAGAATCCTGGATCCTTTGCACTGCTCCCTACGGCCATGACGGGGTGGGTTTACCAAGGATCCCAAATCCTGGCCTGTGTCCTGTCCGAGAAGATAGAGGGTTCCACCCCCACACCCAGCCACACATCTGCCGAAGCTGCACCTGATCCTGTGGGGAGACACCCCTCCCGCTGCCCCCAAGCATCTGCCATGTCTTCCATCCATTTGTCTTCCAGCCCTTTCCCAACCCATGGGCAGATAGCTCCCCCTTGCCCAAACACACACACATGATGACCCAAGGGGCTCCATTCTGGGTGAGGGCGACCGGCAGAATTGGCAAGAAAACCCTGCTCCCAGGCCGCAGACAACACTGCCAGCCTTGCCCTAGCCTTTGCCCTAGTCGGACGCTGCAGGGGGGCGGGGAGGCCAGACCTACGGGGACCCACAGGGGCAGGCACCCCGGACCCCCGAGCTCACACTGCAGGGCTATTTTTCTACCAGAGAGAAGAGATGCATGCCACCCCCGCCCCACCCCACCCCTACCTGACCCTCGAACAATCTGCACTTTATACTTGGACGCTGAATTTAGGAGAATTGGGGGACTCTCCCCGTCCCCAGCTCTGCTCCTGCTCGTCAGTACCTTGGGGAACCCTACATTGAGAAATTGCGAAAGAGGAAGTGGAGGGGGCTGAAGGCCATGTCCCCCCTCGACCTTGTGACTTCCCTCCCCTCCTCACCTCCCTTGCCTGCCTGTGTTACTTCAAAGGAAAAAAGAGAACAAAAGGAATAAATTTTCTAAGCTCTTTGGTTGTTTTTTTGTTTTGTTTTGTTTTTGTTTTGTTTTTTTCACTGTGGGTGGGGAAGGACTGGTGGATGTGGCGGCCACTGAAGTTATCCTGGTCGGGGGGGGGGTCTCCCCATCTCAATCCTACACAGCTCCACCGGGCCAGAGATGACTACGCCCCCCACCTTGTTTATGACACCTGCCAATTTTCTCTGTATTTGTGCATTTATATTTGTGTCACAGATCTTCCATCCTCAACTGGCTGCAGCGGCTGCAGTTGGGCCAGGCCAAAGTTAGGAACCAGGAGCTCCATCCAGGCCTCTCCAAGCACTTGTCATTTGCTGCCTCCCCGTTAGTGCGGAGCTCAAACTGCCGGCACAGAGTTCTGGGGTTCATGCATATTGTGTCTGCTTATAAACTTTTTGAATATCCTGTATAACTTGAGAGGATGAGAGATAGGGAGGTAGAGTAGTAAGGATAAATGGATGGATGGGTGGATGGATGGATGGGCGGGTGGATGGATGGATGGATGGATGGATGGGTGGATGGGTGGATGGATGGATGGATGGATGGATGGATGGATGGATGGATGGGCGGGTGGATGGATGGATGGATGGATGGGTGGATGGATGGATGGATGGATGGATGGATGGGTGGGTGGGTGGATGGATGGATGGATGGATGGATGGATGGATGGATGGGCGGGTGGATGGATGGATGGGTGGATGGGTGGATGGATGGATGGATGGATGGATGGATGGATGGATGGATGGATGGATGGATGGGTGGGTGGGTGGGTGGATGGATGGATGGATGGATGGGTGGATGGATGGATGGATGGATGGATGGATGGATGGATGGATGGATGGATGGATGGATGGATGGGCGGGTGGATGGATGAGTGGATGGATGGATGGATGGAGGGGGGCAGGAGGAAGACATTGTATCTTTTACTGAAAGCATACAGGCTGTTTTACTTGTCACCCTCCCCCGTGTTTAGGGAAAACTATCTAACAAGACACTAAGGCAATGACGAAGTAACCCTGATCGTGACTTAGACGCCAAGCCCGCTACAGGTGATCTCAACTCTACGGGCAGGCATTCGACCCGGGCTCACGTCCTGACTTCAGTTCCCAGTCCCATCTTCCCATTAGCACAGGTTGTGGGAGGCAGGGCAGACAGCGCCCAGACTTTGGTCCCTGCCACCCAAATGGGAGACCCAAATTGAGTTCCCTTGTTGCTGATCCGGGCCTCTCACGTGGCTGGCAGGGCATCACAGGAACCCTGGGACTCCTGTGTGGGACCAGGTGTTCCAACCCATGTTTTAACCTCTGGGCCGACCACACAGCCATCCCACCCTCTCCCCCTCATCCCCACCTTCAGATTGCACCCAACTGGAAGCATCTTGGAGAGTCGCAGTCCAATACCCTTGCACTCCCAGGTTTGGGGGGTCTGAGGTGAAGCACCTGGAGCATGCGCAGTGAGGTCATGAGGCCTCCTCTATGACATCATCACTCCCAAGACCTCCAATTTATGTGGCGGCTGGTTCCTGCCACAAGCCACACCCCCGAGTGTGACAAAGGAAGGAACAGCACTCCCCCTCGCTCCAAACTGCCCCCATCCCCGTGTCCCAGCCTCCAGCCGCCATGAGCTCTCATCGCAACGAAGCTCAAAAGTCTTGTTCCAGGGTTCAGACCCTGCACAAGACGGTCCAGTCCGCGTTCCCCAAAGATCCCACCACCTCACCCGTGCCCTTGACTGCCTCCTGGAACCCCGGCTGCACACACGTGTTCGGCTACGTGTTTGGGCATGTGTCTGAGAACCATCTGGAACATCTCCCATCTCAACAGGTGAGTTGAGGCAGCCAGGGGTCTTCCAACACCTGCTGCTGGGAACGGGAAAGAGAGGTTCAATGAGAACTCGCCTACTGGTCTGGACCAGGGGCGGGCGGGAGGGGGCGGCACCTATAGCCTGGCTGGGCAAGGGCTGGCTGTGGCCCACAGGTTTTGGACACAGGAGAGCAGCTGATGGTTCCTGTAGAGGTCTTGGAGGTGGCCAACGAGGGAGCCTTGTGGAAGTTTCTGCTCTCGGGAGCCATGGCTGGGGCGGTGTCCCGCACGGGCACAGCCCCCCTGGACCGCGCCAAGGTGTACATGCAGGTATGCGGAGGGGAGGGCAGGCAGGGGCCTGGGAGTGAGGGGGTGGCTGGAGCTTGGGGTTGATGATGCTGGGGCAGGGGGGACGGGGGCGGAGTTGGACTCCAGAAGGAGCCAGGGAGGGTCTGGAGGGAATTCCCGAAGGCCTGCGGTGGGACTGGGGTGGTGGCGGAGTGATTCCCTCACAGCACATCTTCCCACCCCACCTGCCTCCCTGCCGCTCCCCTCCCCCAGGTCTACTCATCCAAGACGAACTTGATGAACCTGCTGGGGGGGCTGCGTAGTATGGTTCAGGAGGGGGGCATCCGCTCCCTGTGGCGTGGCAATGGCATCAACGTGCTCAAAATTGCCCCCGAGTACGCCATCAAGTTCTCCGTCTTCGAACAGGTGCCTACCCAAGTCTGGGAGATCCATCTCCCACACGTACCCTGGCGTGCCCTCTTCCCCTGGCTGGGCACAAGGGTGGGACAGCAGCTGGCTCCTGCCTCACTCTGCTCCCCTACCCCCACCCCAACGACCTTCTAGTGTAAGAATTACTTCTGCGGAGTGCACGGCTCCCCGCCCTTCCAGGAGCGCCTGCTGGCTGGCTCCCTGGCCGTGGCCATCTCCCAGACACTCATCAACCCCATGGAGGTAAGAGAATGGCCACTCCACGGGCAGGGACAGGAGGCCAGGCTGGGAGTTAGCTGCCACCCATCTGGAACTGGGTGGTCCTCCCTCTCCACTCCACTCCTCCTCCCCCCTCTCGCCACTCTGTCTTTTTTGTTGTTTAAAAGATTTATTTGTTTTTATTGGAAAGTCAGATATACAGAGAGGAGAAGAGACAGAGAAGAAATCTTCCACCCACTGGTTCACTCCCCAAATGGCTGCAACGGCCAGAGCTGAGCTGATCTGAAACCAGGAGCCAGGAGCTTCTTCCAGGTCTCCCACATGAGTGCAGGGTCCCAAGGCTTTGAGCCATCATGAACTGCTTTCCCAGGTCACAAGCAGAGAGCAGGATGGGAAGCAATGCCACCAGGACACAAACCAGCACCCATATGGGATCCTAGCGAGCGTACAAGGCAAGGACTTTAGCTGCTGGGCTATGGCACCAGGCCCTCCACACTTTATATTTTACAGAGGTATTTGAAAGGCTGAGGTATGTATAGAGAGGTCTTTCATCTGTTAGTTCACTCCTCAAATGATCAAAAGTGCCCAGGGTTAGCCGAGCAGAAGCCAAGGGCCCACAGCTCCATCTGGGTCTCCCACGCGGGTGGCCCGACCACTAGTGCTGTCTTCTGCAGCTTTCCTAAGTCCATTAGCAGATAGCTGGATCAGAGGTGGAGCCGCACACAGAACATGAACCGGTTTGATGTTTCAGGGGTTGGCTATACCCAGAACGCCACAACGCCGGACCCTAAGACTCCACGTTTTAGAGCAATTTGGGGTTTACCGGAAAAGGAAGCAGAAAGCATCCCCACAGTCCTCCGTGAGGACACACACAGCCTCCTGCAGCGGTAGGCGGTACTTTTGGTTACCATGGTGATGTATTGCTAACATCACGGCTGGCCTCTTGCATGTGTACGCTCTGCGGGAATTTTCAGAAAATATGTGTTTTTCCTGACTTCTCAGAAAGGCAAGCTGAAGGGAAGATGGAGAGACAGAACAACCTTCCACCTGCTCGTGCAGTCCCTCAGGGTCCCTAAGAGTCAAGGGCTGGACCAGGCTGGCGAGGGGCACTCCATCGGGCTCTCCCATGTGGGTGAAACGGCCCCACGAATTTGAACCATGACAACACACGCTGGGTTGGACTCAGATCCAGGCGTCAGGGTACATCCCCAAAGCCCCTTCCAGCCTCCTGGGTACCCTGTCCGTTCACCGCCACCTCCCAGCCTCTCCCTCAGGTCCCTGGACCCTCGGATCTCCTGTCACTGTCATATGCCTTCTTATGTTGGTTTTTGGAGCTTGAAGGGCATATTGTGTTACATTGCATTGTGTTTGCTTGGTCCGTTTCCTAGGATTTTATCCCATGTTGATATCATTTTTTTATTTTTAACAGGAACACAGACTTTATTTTTAAAGCTTTATTTTTACTGGAAAAATACGCAGAGAGGAGGAGAAACAGAGAGGAAAATCTTTCATCCGCTGGTTCACTCCCCAGGCAGCCACAACAGCTGGAGCTGAGCCCATCCGAAGCCAGGAGCCAGGAGCTTCTTCCGGGTCTCCCACGCAGGTGCAGGGTCCCAAGGCTTTGGGCCGTCCTCCACTGCTTTCCCAGGCCACAGGCAGGGAGCTGGGAGGGAAGTGGAGCAGCCGGAACTTGAACCGGCGCCCATATGGGATCCTGGCTCTGGGAGAAGGAGGATTAGCAAATTGAGCCATTGAATCAGTCCCAAAATGAACAAATATTTTAAAACACAGAAGAATAGAGGTTGATTGGAGATTCAAGAGTTTTTGGAGGTCCCGGGCTGGGAAGGTAGAGTAGGCAAGGGCCTTGTGCTCGGATGATGTCCTGGCAGAGCAGCTGGTGGGCAAGCAGGTGCAGGTGGGCACCCTGGTGGGCTGTGGGAGGGGGTGGCAAGTGCAGGCTCCTGACCCAGCCCCAGCTGTCACGCACGGTTGCGGGAATGAAACAGCAGATCTCTCTCTGAACTTTTTTTTTTTAATCTAAAGCAAGAGAGCCATGTGACCCAACTCTTCAATCTCTCTGACCTCCGCGTCAACTCCATCCCCAAAGGGCCCCCTGCCTCGGATTAGGCAGGTGGGGCGGATGTCCTCCTCTTGATGATATTAAGGCAAAGTGATCCGTAGACTTTAATGCTATCATAGCCCTAAGAATCCTGTCAAACCCGTGCAGCCCTTGCCTTCCCACACCCCATCCAGGCCCCAGGGTGAAGTTTCCTATCAGTTACAGAGGCTCCTGGGGGGTGGGAGCCACATGGAGACACGCCCTTATCACTGTATTTGAAAGGCACAGGCCTGGAGCAAAGACAGAGCTCTCCTAGCTATGGTTCACTGCTCAGATGCCAGACCAGCCCCAGCAGGGCCAGACCCAAGCCCATGCAGACTTATCCATGCCTGCGACAAGGGCCCAGAGGGCTTGAGGCAAGAAACTGGATTAGAAAGACAGATCTGGGGCCGGGAGCCATGCCGGCATCTCATGTGGGCAACCAATTCGAGTCCCAGCTGCTCGGCTTCCCAGCTAAGGCACCTGGGAGGGCAGTGGAGGACACACAGCCCAAGTGTGTGAGCCACGGGATTGCTCTCTCTATACAGCTCTGCCTTTTGGCTAAGACAAAGACCCCAGGCACTCTGGGATGAGTTGAGCTGAAATCCAGCCATGCATTTTTTTTTTCCGCTTTAAATTTACTCCTACTGAACAAGTTTTTTTTTTACCCCCTTGTTATTATTCCCTAAACAATACTGCATGGCAACTATCCTGCAGCGTTTACACCATGGGAGGTATCGCAGGTAACTGAACGTGACCAAGTACGCTCAGGACGACTGTGCAGGCTGCATGCCAAGAGTCCACCATCCTGGACGGGGGATTTGAGCATCTCAGGTTACCCACGGGGGACCCCGACCCAACCCCCTGCAGACACAGAGGGTAGACCTGAAATTAGGATGGGGTGCTGCTCTTTGGGTTCATCTTTAGAATGCAGCCTGCCTCTTTGGGTTTTGCAAAACTGTATACCCTGCCGCTGTCTGAATGTTGGGGACATTCTGTATGAATTGGGACGTCTGGTCATTTCCCTAGGAGATGGACAGAGCTGGCTGGCCGGGGCCTGGGGTCCCAGGGGGCACCAGGAGGCAGAAGCTGGGGAACAGATAAGGAAGACATCTGTCCACACACGCTCCCACCCCTGCCAGCCTTGGCTCACCTTCCCACCCTTTGTGTCCATGTGAACTTTGGCTCAGAGCATGGGGATGGGGTGGTAGCACAGTGGACTAGGCTACCCCTAGCATCCAGCAATGACAAAGCTGGCTTTCAAGTCTGGCCGTTGGCTGTTCCACTTAACACCCAGCAGCAGAGGATGGCCCAAGTGCTTGGGCCCCTGTCACACACAGGTGACAGGGAGGACCCGGGTGGAGTTCCAGGCATCGTTGGTTTGGATGAGGCGAACTTGAGGGGTGATGAACCACCCACAGATGGACAATTTCGCTCTGCCTTGCGAATTCTGTTGCTCCCTTCTGGGGGTGGGCTTCCCCCCTGGTCTTCTCCCCCCAAATCCAGTACTGGGACAGGAGGCTCATTCCATGTGGCTACACACATCCACATTTATGCCACCTTGCAGACTGTGCTTTCCCAGGAACTTTTAGGGGAGCAGCGATGAGGAGGGCACGGGGTCTAGGGGCAGCTGCCACCCACAGCCCACCGACACATCTTGCACAGGTACTGAAGACGCGGCTGACCCTGCGGCGGACTGGCCAGTACCAGGGGTTGCTAGACTGCGCCCAGCAGATCCTGCGGCGGGAAGGGACGCTCGCCCTGTACCGTGGCTACCTGCCTAATATGCTGGGCATCATCCCCTACGCTTGCACCGACCTGGCTGTCTACGAGGTGTGAGGCGTGCACGCCTGGAGGGGCAGGCAGGGTGGACACGCCCCACCCCTAGCCCCAGCCCTTTGGCCATTCCCTCCATCTCCTGCAGCTGCTCCAATGCTTGTGGCTCAAGTCAGGCAGGGACATGGGAGACCCCGGTGGCTTGGTCAGTCTGTCGTCCGTCACACTGTCCACCACCTGTGGACAAATGGCCAGCTACCCGCTGACTTTGCTGCGTACCCGGATGCAGGCCCAAGGTCAGCCTGCCCTCCCTATGTCTCCCCTCCCTTGGGGGGTGTGGTCACCTCGGATTGGGAAGTGGGAGGGGAAGAGGGGAGAGGGCCTCCCTCCTGCCCAGGCTTAGTTATTTGACCAAGCCTGCTTCTGCCCTCACCCCAATCCTACCCTAATCCCTCCTGAATTCTCTAAGTTTGCCCCGCCCTGTTTTCCGTGCAGACACCGTGGAAGGTTCCAAGCCCACCATGGGTAGGGTCTTCCGGTGGATTCTGGCCCAGCAGGGCTGGCCAGGCCTGTACCGGGGCATGACCCCCACGCTCCTGAAGGTGTTGCCTGCGGGAGGCATCAGCTGCGTGGTGTATGAAGCCATGAAGAAGACCCTGGGCGTGTAGGCCAACAGCAAGGAGGTGTGGGATAGCGGGGAGGGGGTCCCCAGTCACCCCCATCCACCCCCTAAATCTGCCGGCTGTCTAGGCCCTGGGGCGGGAGGGTGGCCGCACAAGGAGGCTGGATGAAAAGATTCCCAAGAGGAAGCCCTTCCGGTCTACACCGCGGGGAGTGCAGTGTAGACTCCACCAGGCTGGATGCCCGAGGCTGCGGGTCCAGGGTGGCTCCCAGGGCGGCAACAACATCGGTGAATGTGCAATCAGAAAATTAAAAAATGGACGTTGTTTGAGATGGGGAGGACCTCCAGGTCTCACTGTGTGGAATTGGGTGGCCTCACAACATGGCAGCCGGTGGCTCTGATCTTGGGAGTGTGTGGACCCATGGCAGGGAGGGGAGGAGGTCCCAGCAGATGTCCACCGAAGCTCGGGAACGCCCCGAGTCCCGAGGCCTCAAGCGGGCCACGTGCTGGGCCTCCCGAGGCGCGAACCCGGGGACTTGGGGAGGCCCGGCCAGGCTCGGTGGCCGCCCACGTCGGCTGCCATTCACCCCGTCTCCCCGTTGAGGCCGCTGCAGTTCCTTGCTTGCCATTGGTCCGCCACGGTGTCAGTCTCCTCCACACCCGCCCATGTCGCTTCACCATTGGCTGACAGGGCCCCGTGGTTCACAAGGGAAGCAGTCAGATCCGAATCCGACCTCATCCCCTAGAACTCATCCGGGTCCCATGGGCAAGCACCGCCTCCCCGCACGTCCTCATTGGCTCGTGTACATAGCTGTCACGTCGAGCGTCCGCCCAGCCAGTCCAAACGAAGGAGGTGGCGGGGCGGTGTCTTGGGGCTAAAAGTCCCGCCTTCCAGTCCACGTGACTCTCCTGAGCCGTCCATCTTAATCTCTGGCACCGCCCCGCAGTGGTGGAACTTACGCCTCATTGGCTCTTCCTGCTCCTCCGATCGCATCCCTGTGCCCGCCCCCTGCCAGCAGCGCGTCGTTCATTGCCTCCCAGAGCGGTCCGTCACCTCGTCACTTCCCGCCTACTGCCTCTTGCCACATTCCTATTGGTCGCTGCGCTCGCAGGGCTTGGGATTGGTCGTCGCGGGGGAGCAGCGGCTGCTTCGGATTGGCCGAGACGACGGCGGCGACGGCGGCGACGGCGGGCGGGGAAGCCGGGCCGCGCTCGCTCGCTCTCCTCCCTCCCTCCCTGCCCGTCGTCTGCCCAGCCGCTGGCTTTCCCAGAGTGCTCCGCGGCCGTGTGGAGCGAGGCCTTGTTCCCGCGTTGAGCCGCCGCCGCCAGGCCCGGGCCCTCCGCGCCATGTCCGACTACAGCACGGGAGGACCTCCGCCCGGGCCGCCGCCGTCGGCAGGCGGGGGAGCAGGAGGCGGAGGCGGCCCTGCGCCGGGCCCGCCGGGTGCGGGGGACCGGGGCGGCGGTGGTGGCGGTGGCGGTGGTGGTGGTGGTGGTGGTGGAGGAGGAGGAGGAGGGTCGGCCGGCGGCCCCTCGCAGCCGCCCGGCGGGGGCGGCCCGGGCATTCGCAAGGACGCCTTCGCCGACGCCGTGCAGCGGGCCCGCCAGGTGAGGGGGAAAGGCCACGGGGCCTCGGGCACGCGCGCGGGGGAGGGGGAGGCTGGGCACGTGCACGCGCACGGGGTGTCGGGGGGGGGGAGGGAAGCGAGCGAGCGAGCGCGCGCCTTGGAGCGCTCGGGAAAGCGGGGTGCACCGCCGGAGGGAGTCGGGGGACCCCGGCGCGTGACCACCACCCCCAGCACCCCACACACCCCGTTCCCGTGCAGCAGCCAGGCCGACCTGGAACCTGTTGGGATTAAGCGGGGGGGAGTGGTGCAGCCCAGGGACCACCTGAAAGAGGAAGCAAGGGTCTTGCTAGCTTATACCCTCCCACACACAAGAAAAAAAAAGTCACCACGTATCTTGGCCCGGGGCATTCCCCCCCCCCAAAAAAAATAATCCCAGTTGCCTTCGTGTAGCTTTCCCAGGACTAAAATGCTGTGGGAGGGGATCCGTGTGCCCTTCCCCCAGTCTAACGAGACCCTTTAAGGGCTTGTGGGGGGCTCTGGGTCGCTTGCAGGGCTGGAGCAGAGCTGGGAGGGTGTCGCCTCTGTTTGGGGTGGCCTGCTGGATGTGGAGGGCCTAGCAGGTGCACGCACCCAGTGTGCCCCCCTCCCCCGGGAAGGAGGCAGGCTCCTGTCTGGTCCGTGGTGGGCTGGGGTTTGCGAGTGGTCGAAGTGTCCCCATGGATGGGGTCTTGGTGCGGGGAGCTGGGCCTTCTTGGAGAGGGGTGTGTGCCCCCAGGCACCTGGCAGAAATGGCACTTGTGCCAACAGTGGCTGTGTGCACCCCTCGGGGGGCTCCCCGTCTTGAGCTGGGTGGGGGGGAGCTGGCTCTACCCCCAACACACACACACACACACACACACACAAGATGGTGGGTGAATCCTCCGCGCTTCCCGCTCTTTCTAGATCGCAGCCAAGATCGGAGGCGATGCTGCCACCACGGTGAATAATAGCACTCCTGACTTTAATTTTGGGGGCCAGAAGAGGCAGCTGGAAGATGGAGGTACCTGCCTGCCTGCTTGCCTTTCCAGCCTGGGGGTCTGGTGCTTGAGGGAGAGGGGCTGGGGTCCCCCGCTGGGAGGGATGCAGAGAGCTGTTCTGTTTTGGCTGCTTCCTCCACGTGGCTGCACTGGCCGGGGTACAGCTAGGAGCCTGAAGCTCCGGGTCTCCCAGGCTGTCCATACTGCCTTCCTCGGGGGGCATTAGCAGGGAGCTGGATGGGAAGTAGAGCAGCTGGAATGGCAGCTTGTGTGATGTTGACAGGAGGCCATGTACCCCACTGCTCCCCACGCTGGCCAGGCCAGGTGGCCCCAGCAGCCGTGGGCGTGTGGCCACGTGTTGACGCCCCTTCTGCTTGTCCACAGATCAGCCGGAGAGCAAGAAGCTGGCGTCCCAGGGAGACTGTGAGTCCATGGGGCGGCTTTCAGTGGGGGCTGGGCAGGGGACCCCGAGCCCTGGCTACTCCCTTCCCCGAGCTGCCTGTATTCCCAGGCTGGGGCCCACAGGTCCTGGAGAGGGGGCTCCTTGGTGCCCCCTGGGTGGGCAGCGTGCACCCCGGGTGGGAAGCTGACATCGTCCACCCTCTGGTTGTCTCTGCAGCGCTCGGTTCTCAGCTGGGACCCATCCATCCTCCACCCAGGTGAGCGGCCGCCCTGGGGAGCCTGGGCAGGGCCTGCAGGCTGTGGGGCTCCGGGCAGCAGACATAGGTCACTCAGACTGGGGTAGGAAGGGCTTTGGCGCTGCAGGAGCCTCGGGCGCGGGGCTGTTCACAAAGCCTCTTCCCTGTAGACATGGAATGAGGTGGCTGCAGGCAGGCTCTTGTGTTGCTGGGAGTCCGTGGACGTCCAGTGGCCTTGTCAGTTCTGGTCCATCTGCCATGCTGGCAGTCAGCTAGCCGTGCCACCCTGTCCGTTGGAACTCTGGGGGCTTGAGGCCTGGAGCATGGCTGGTACCCCCTGGGGGTGGGCAGGGCCTGGGGGACCCTCTGCACCCCCCCACTGAGATGTCCTTGTGTTTCTGCAGGACCTCAATGACGGAGGAATACAGGGTCCCAGATGGCATGGTGGGCCTGAGTGAGTGCGGGCCCCTGGGGTCCAGGAGGGCTTCCCTGGGCGGGGCTGCCCGGCAGAGAGGAATCCCAGCCACCTGCCCTGCCCGTGGCATCCAGGCCCGCTCGACAGCCCCCGCATCTCCTTCCCCCTGCAGTCATTGGCAGAGGTGGCGAGCAGATTAACAAGATCCAGCAGGATTCCGGCTGCAAAGTGCAGATCTCACCAGGTACGGCGGGACTGGGCTGAGCTGGGTAATGGGTAGGCCTTGCCTGGTTCCTGGGGCTGGCACCTGTGTGTGCCCAGCCCTGGTGAGGGCCTGGAGTAGCCAGACAGCGGGCAAAGGAGTGCTGTAAGGCAAGGCAGGGAATGCTGGGGAGGCCCTTAGCTAAGGTGAGGTGTGGGGGCTCGGGCCTGGGGTCCCTGGGTAATGCTCTGGGGCTGGGAGCCAGGAATGTACCTTCTGGAATCATCTCTCCCCTGGCCTGCTGTTTTGCTTCACTCACATTGGCCTGTGCTGAGCAGGCCCCAAGGGTGTGGGGGCCACAGCATGGGGACATAACTGGCCATGGGTGGTTCTGGAAGTTTCTTTGTCTCCAGGAGGGCCCTGACCCTGTCTCCTCTCTCCTCCAGACAGTGGTGGTCTGCCTGAGCGCAGCGTGTCCTTGACGGGCGCCCCCGAGTCAGTGCAGTAAGTCCCCACCAGGGCCACCGCAGGGAGGGCCCTTGGAGGTTGGGGGAGCCCCCAAGCCTGCACAGCCCAGCCCTCTTGCTGCAGCTGGGCCGCCCACCCCGTTCTCGTCTCCCCAGGAAAGCCAAGATGATGTTAGATGACATCGTGTCTCGGGGGCGCGGAGGTCCCCCCGGGCAGTTCCACGACAGTGCCAACGGGGGCCAGAACGGCACGGTGCAGGAGGTCATGATTCCCGCGGGCAAGGCCGGCCTGGTGATCGGCAAAGGCGGGGAGACCATCAAGCAGCTGCAGGTGAGCCCGGGGCCTGGGCCGGGCCCTTCTCCCCACGCGCCCCAGCCCCGCACTGACGGGCATTGCACCTGCAGGAACGCGCCGGCGTCAAGATGATCCTGATCCAGGACGGCTCGCAGAACACGAACGTGGACAAGCCCCTGCGCATCATCGGGGACCCCTACAAAGTGCAGGTGCGTGCCTCGCTGCGCCTTGATGCAGAGGGCCGGGGGGCTGGGGACACGCCGGCCGTCCCAGCCCCCACCTCCACTGTGTGTACAGCAAGCCTGCGAGATGGTGATGGACATCCTGCGAGAGCGTGACCAGGGCGGCTTCGGGGACCGCAACGAGTACGGCTCGAGGATCGGCGGGGGCATCGATGTGAGTGGGGCTCCTGGGCGGGGCGGCGGGCAGCAGGAAGGAGGCCCACGCTGACCCAGCGAGCCTCTGCCCTCAGGTGCCAGTGCCTCGGCATTCGGTGGGCGTGGTCATCGGCCGCAGCGGGGAGATGATCAAGAAGATCCAGAATGACGCGGGCGTGCGCATCCAGTTCAAGCAAGGTGAGCACGGCTGCTCCACGTCCGGCCACGCGCACCTGCTGCCTGACCCCCGGCGGGGTCCACGTGCTCCCCAGGCCTGGCAGGGTGTGTGGGTGGTGTGGATGCGGCAAGGAGATCCTCACTGCTTCTGCAGAACCAGTGCTGGGGTGCCCCGAGTGGGAGCTGCCCGGCAAAAGCTCCTGGCTCCAGACTGGCTCTGCTGCAGCCGGTGCGACCACTTAGGGAGTGAGCCAGCAGCTTATTTGAAAGAAAAACAGGCAAGAGGGACCCTCCGTGCACTGCTCCACGCCCCTCTTGGCTGTAGTGGCCGGGCTGAAGCCAGGAGTGCCACGTGGTCTCCTTTGTCACCTCGGGGGCCCAAACACTTAGGTCACCCTCCACTGCCTTGCCGTGCACACTGGCAGGGGACTGGATCAGAAGCGGAGCAGCAAGGACTGCTGTGTCACTGTGGGATGCCAGTGCCACAAGCTGGCAGGCCCTGGGGCTCTGCAGAGGCCGTGCTGGCTGGTCTGAGCTGTTCCCTCTGCTCTCTGGGTGCTGGCACCAGATGATGGCACGGGTCCTGAGAAGATTGCCCACATCATGGGACCCCCGGACAGGTGCGAGCACGCGGCCCGCATCATCAATGACCTCCTACAGAGCCTTCGGGTAGGTGGCTGGAGGGAAGCTGCCAGTCCACCCCACCTCCCCACACAGTGCCGGCCCACCTGGCTGCCAGCTCACCCGCCTCCCTGTCTTGCAGAGTGGGCCCCCAGGTCCTCCCGGGGGTCCTGGCATGCCCCCTGGTGGCCGGGGTCGGGGACGAGGCCAAGGCAACTGGGGTCCTCCTGGCGGGGAGGTGACCTTCTCCATCCCCACGCACAAGTGCGGGCTGGTCATCGGCCGTGGTGAGTAGGGGGCGTCTCCACACTTGGGCCCCTCAGCCCCCTCCCCGGCCGCCCACCCGGCGGCCCACCCATCACCTGCTGTGGCCCTGCAGGTGGCGAGAACGTGAAAGCCATAAACCAGCAAACGGGCGCCTTTGTAGAGATCTCCCGGCAGCTACCGCCCAATGGGGACCCCAACTTCAAGCTCTTCATCATCCGGGGCTCCCCCCAGCAGATCGACCACGCCAAGCAGCTCATTGAGGAGAAGATCGAGGTGGGCTCGGGCGGGTCCTGGGGGGCTGCATCCCACTCCCCTCCTCCAGCCTGCTCACCTCTGCCTCCTCCCCTGCAGGGTCCTCTCTGCCCTGTGGGACCTGGGCCCGGTGGACCAGGCCCTGCTGGCCCCATGGGGCCCTTCAACCCCGGGCCGTTCAACCAGGGACCCCCTGGAGCTCCCCCACAGTGAGTGACACTCGGCTTCCCAAGGCCGCTGTGCGGGTGCGGGGCTGGGGACCCAGGTCCTGGCCTTGGGGGTCCCCCAGCTCACAGCTCCCGTCTCCACAGCGCCGGCGGCCCTCCTCCTCACCAGTACCCTCCCCAGGGCTGGGGCGGCACCTACCCCCAGTGGCAGCCTCCTGCACCTCATGACCCCAGTAAGTAGGGGCTGCGGTCCCAGCCAGGGGGGCCTGGGCCTCCTGCGGGCCTGGCCCTTAGCCGCACCCCTCTTCTAGACAAAGCTGCAGCAGCAGCCGCCGATCCCAACGCCGCCTGGGCCGCCTACTACTCGCATTACTATCAGCAGCCCCCGGGCCCCGTGCCCGGCCCCGCTCCGGCCCCTGCAGCTCCTCCCGCGCAGGGGGAGCCCCCGCAGCCCCCGCCTGCTGGCCAGTCGGACTACACCAAGGCCTGGGAGGAGTACTACAAGAAGATCGGTGAGCCGGCACCACGCCCCCGGCTCCAGGGGCGCCCCCGCCCGGTCCTGGGGTCCCCGGGGGCGAGGCCACTGACCCTTCTGCGCCTACCCTCCCCCTGCAGGCCAGCAGCCGCAGCAGCCAGGCGCGCCCCCGCAACAGGACTACACCAAGGCCTGGGAGGAGTACTACAAAAAGCAGGGTGAGCCGGGGGGCGCCGCGGGCAGGACGGGGACCGGGCGAGGCAGCCCTGCCCGCCCCCAGCCACTCGGCTCACCCTGCCCTCGTTCCCCCCATCGCACAGCACAAGTGGCCACCGGAGGGGGTCCGGGAGCGCCCCCAGGCTCCCAGCCGGACTACAGTGCTGCCTGGGCCGAGTACTACCGCCAGCAGGCCGCCTACTACGGACAGAGCCCCGGTCCCGGCGGCCCCCAGCCGCCTCCCGCCCAGCAGGGACAGCAGCAGGCAAGTGGGAACTGCCACCCTCCTCCTCCTCCTTTCTCCTTCCAACCCCCGGCCACCGTCCATCCTGCCTTAGTGGGTAGCGCCGGAAATCCCTTCCCCTGCGGGGTGTGCCCTTGATGCCTGCCTGCAGCGGGGGCCGCGTGGCCAGAGGTCTCCGGGAGTGCCCACGTGCCCGCCGGGGCAGCGCACGCTGGGGCCAGAGGCTAACGAAGAGGCCTCCCTCCGCCAGCCGCTTGTTCCTGTGTGAGCTGACGACGCCGGGGCCAGCTGCAAACAGAGGTGGAACTGTGAGCTGGTGGGTGGGCCCGGGCTGGGCCGCCGCCCGCTCGCTCGAGATCTGGCCACTCGGGAAGAAAACAGCTATTTTTTCCCCCCCTTTTTCTGCATCACTTCTTTGGTCTTTTTTTTTTTTCTCCCCCTTTTACATTTTTGAAAGCCACGATCTTTGTTTTCCTGGCCCGTGTCCTCGTCCGAGTGACTGTCGCAGGCGGCCCGGCCCCGGCGGGGAGAGGGCCGAGGGAGAGCAGCCTGTGGGCGTGGGCGCGCTCGCTCCGCCGTGTCCCGGTCGGATCTGTGAAACGGGCACTGACCATCGCTGCCACCTGCCAACCTACCTCACAGGGGTGTTGTGGGGACGCCGCGCGCGTGGTCGTGGTCGCGGAAATGGTTTCTGTCGCGCGTTCGCCGGGAGCCGCCGCCTAACGTGGGGCGGGGGGGCTCCCCTCCGCGCCTCATCCCGCACACCTGCTGTCCTGTTCCCTCCCTGCTGCTGCTCCTCCTCCTTCTCTTCTTCCTCCTCCTCCTCCTCCAGCCAGGCCGAGAGCGCTAGCCAGTGGACACCACGCGTCCTGCCCGGCCCGCCCCTCCCCGTGGTGACCAATTGCTATCTCTTCCCTCTCCACAGGCGCAATGAATCCAATGTGAACTTCCTCATCTGTGAAAAAAAAAAATCTATTTTTTTTTCCCATTTTGTTCTGTTTGGGGGCTTTGTCTGCTTGTTTTTTTGCTTTTGTTTGTTTGGCGAGAGAGCGCGATGGCCGCCGCTGGGGGTGTGGGGAGCCCCGGGCGAGGCTGGAGCTGGGGGGCCCTGGCGCCCTCCCCCGGGGACCCCTCACCGGGGCCAGCCGTGGAAGTTAGCGAGGAACTGAGTCCTGCCAAAAAATAAATTACAAACATGAAAGAGAGCAGAACAAAAAAAAAAAAAGTATAAAATTTTATATATATTTAAAAAAAAAAAACAAAACCTTCTAATCCCTCCCCTGACCCTCCAGCTTCCAGAAACTGCCTCTGAGGGGAGGCCCCGTTCTCTCCCTGCCACCTTGGCCTCTTGTTTTTAAAATAAACTTTAAAAGGAAAAAAAAAGTCACTCTTTGCTACTTTTTTTTTTCCCCCCCTTTTTTTTTAGTTAGAGTTGGAACATTCCTTGGACCAGGTGTCGGTTCGGCAGGACCTCCCCCCACCTGCCCGCCTCTCTCTCTCTCTCTTTTTCTCTCTCTCTCTCTCCCCCCCTCCTGCTCTTCCTCCTCCTCAGCCCTGCTCAGCCCCCTCTCCCCCCGCCTCCCCCATGGTCTCCAGAACTCGGTCGTTTTCATGTTGAACAGGAGAGATTTAAACTAAACCGAAAAATGAGAACAAAACAAAAAAATTGTATGGCAGTTTTTACTTTTTATCGCTCGTTTTTAACTTCACAAATAAATGATAACAAAACCTCGTGGCGTCTGCTGGCTGCTGTGTGTGCCCCCATCCCTGCCGTGCCACCAGCCCGACCCCGCGGAGCGGCCGCGTGTCCTCAAGTTGTCATTGTCCTTTTAACAAGAACAGAAAATGGTTTCCCACAGGCGCGTTGTGCTCTTAACTCCTCTTGCCTTTCTTTTTTCTTTTCCTTTCCCTTTTTTGATTAAATAAAGTGCTTTTTGTTTAAAAATGGCACATTGGCTGCAGTTGTTGTGTTGGTAAAGGGAAACGGCTTGGGTGGGAGGTTGGGGGCAGGGAGGGCACGGGGAGTCCCCAGGGGCCTGTCAGGGTCATCCCCTCTCAGGCCTGGGACCTGGGAGGGAGGTATGGGCTGGGGGTGGGCCCAGGGACGGGTCCCCATGGACACAGATGACGGGCTCTGCCTCCGCTTGCTGCCCTGCCAGCGGCTCAGGGCACACAGCTAGAGGCCCAGGGCACGGCCTCTCCCTTAGGCAGGGTTCATAGTGAATTCAGGGACCCCCGCCGTCACCTGCATGTGGCAGCTGCCGGTCCCGCCCCGAGACTCTCACCTCGGTGCCCCGCGCGCCCCAGGCCTGCCCGGGTCACTGCAGGCTCTCAATGACAGAGCAGCATTTGATGAAGACGCTCTCTGGTGAGTCTTCCGCCAAGATCTAGACGAGGGGCAGAGCAGGTAAGTCCATGGGGCCGGAGCTGCCCCCCAACACGCCCAGGAGAGGGTGGTGGGCCACCAGCAGCCGCCCCCCTCTGCCCCTGCCCTAGGGGCATGCCTTGACCTTGTGCTGGGTGGCCCTGGAGACGTGCCTGGCTTTGGGTGACACCGGGGCCCTTTTCCCTTGGTTGGCAGGAAGTTCATCTGCCGAAGAACCGACCATGGATTTCCCATCCCAGTAAACTTGGCTTTTCAGGAGCCCACTTACAAATACGAGTCCTCCCGCCTTGTCACAGCCCCACCCCTGACTCCCGTGCCCCAAACTCCATTCCCCAGGGCCCGGCAGCACCCACACTTCGCAGCAGCTTCTTGTGCTGGTAAAAGTTCAGGACTGGCTCGCACGAGGTGTAGTGAGTGTCCAGCCGCCTGTGGATGGCCGGCTCGGAGTCGTCCTCACGGTGCTCCAGCTGCCCACGCCGCAGCACCCGCTGGACCATGGTCTCCATGGAGCAGTCCAGCACAATGACCGCGCTGGGGGCCCGGCCCACCTAAGTACGCAACGGGGGCGACAGGTGAGCCTGGGGTCCCTTTTCCCAGCAGGAAAGTCACAGCTCCTCCCCCTGGTCTATCTTGATTTCTTTCAAAATCTTCCATCCGCTGGCTCACACCCCAAACGGCTACAATGGTCAGAGTTGAGCCAATCCAAAGCCAGGAGCCTCTTCCGGGTATCCCATCCACATGGTGCAGGGTCCCAAGGCTCTGGGCCGTCCTCCACTGCTTTCCCAAGCCACAGGTAGGGAGCTGGATGGGAAGTGGGGCTGCTGGGACACGAACCAGTGCCCACGGAGGGGGACCCGGCTGGAGCTCCCCAGCGGCTCCTGTCTTCCACCTGGCCCAGCCCTTGGCTGCTGTGGCCACTTGGGGACCTGAACCAGCAGCTGGGAGAGCTTCTGCCTCTGTGTCTCCAACAAAACAGAGAGATATTGTTGAGGGAAAAAAAAAAAAAAACCCTTCTGCCAGCCACCTCTTCCAGGCGCCAACCTTTGTCCCGAAACACACCTGCCCTGACTCCCTTCCCAGGGCCACGGGAGGGCCCTGTCCCTGGGTGGCCTCTGTCCCTGGGTGTCAGGGGACGCCCTGTGCTGCGCCCTGGGCTTGGGGGGACGTGTATGTGGGGAGGGGTGTGTGTGTGACAGACATGTACCCACACAGGGCTCTCACCTTGCTCCAGGGAGCAGGTGCGGGGCGATGGGAGATGCCCACATGGGTGGAACTGTCACCTCCCCCGACACCCCCACCCTGAAAGGGGACCCTGAGGGGGAGCGGGCGCTGGTCCTGTCCCAGAAGCTGGCGGGGATGGGATTAGGGGATATGTCCCTCCCCAACAGGGCTTTCCTGGGACCTCAGTCTCCCTGTATCATCACACAGCACGTGTCGGCCTTCCAGACACTTGGAGGTCACATCCCGCCTCGAGGGTCCTGCTGGGGGATCCTCTGCTGGGGTCTGGGGTCCGGTCACCCTGGTGTGGCAGAAGTGTGCGTATGTGGGGGATGGGGCGGAGGAGGGGAGGGTGATGCCTCTTCAAGCTGCACCCACTCTGCAAGCGCCCCTCCAGGAACCCACCACCGATGCCCGAGCCAGGCAGGCTCACCCCGTTAGGCTCCCAGTCTGGCCCACACAGCGCCCATCCAAATACAGGTCCCAGGCATCTAGAAAGTTCTCTCACTTGCACAGAGACAAAACTGCTCTGTAGTAGTCGGTCTTTGGGTTTGTTTTTGGCGAGCATTTGCTCTCAATGTGACGGCACTCCCTCCCAACGAAACGGGGTGGGGGGGGTGAGGGAAGTCTGCGATGGAGAAGCAATGGGGGTGAAGGTGGGGGTGGGGTGACGGTCAGACGGGGCTGCACAGCCAGTGCTATGGGGTTCCTATGGAGGGGGGTCCTGGAGGCCACGCAGCCCCTAGATGGACTCCCTACTCCTGTGTGATATCAGGGTGTGGAAGGTTCTAGAAGATGAGTTAGTCCAGCACAGCAGCGCTGATGGGCAGCCCAGGGCTCGGTCAAAAGCTTGGGAAAGCCAGCTCGCTGCGGTTGCCATGGGGACGTGCAGGGCCTGCAGTGCCAAGTCAGTCGGGTTTTGTGTGTGTGTGTGTGTGTGTGTGTTTCCCAGAGAAGTTGGGTGTTGCTGGAACGGTGGCCATGTGGATGCAGAAAGCTGCGCTGTGGGGTGGGGCTGGCCACCTGTGCACGGGGCTGCTGCATCCGCGAGCTGGGGCAGAGCAGTGGGTGCAGGGCAGTGATGGCCCTGCTGGCTGGCTCCCCATGAGCCTGGGGCTGTGTTGCTTCAAAGCCGGGCTCCGGGAACTCCATCCAGCTCCCCTCTCCCCGCTGGGTTTGTGGTGTGCCGGTTCGAATCCTGGCTGCACTGTTTTCCCCTTCGCTCCCTGCTCCATTTGTCTGGCAAAGCAGAAGATGGCCTAAGCACTTGGGGTCCCTGCCACAGGCCAGGTGGGGACCCCAGATGTCACATGACGGGCGAAGGCATGCCTTCCTTTGTGCCTGTACGGGGGCCTGGAGTTGAGACCACACAGGGCTGTGGGTTACACCTGCACACTGTTGGGCCCGGCACGATTGCTCAGTTGCCTAATCTGCCCCCTTACAAGCACTGGGATCCCATTTAGGCACTGGTTCAAGTCCCAGCTGCTCCACTTCCCATCCAGCTCCCTGCCTATGGCCTGGAAAAGCAGTGGAGGACGGCCCAGAGCCTTGGGACCCTGCACCTGTGTGGGAGACCTGGAAGAAGCTCCTGACTCCTGGCTTCGGATCAGCTCAGTTCCAGCCATTGCAGCCATTTGTGAATCCCCCAGTGGATGGAAGATCCTTCTCTCTGTAATATCAGCCTTTCCAAAAAAAAAATCATATTTAAAAAAAAAACATGTATTTACTTTTTATTGGAAAATCAGATATACAGAGAGGAGGAGGAGAGAGAAAGATTTATCCTGTGCCCAAGAGCACAGGAGCAGGGAAAACCAGTTGGACGTGGAGGAGCTGAGCCTTGGAGCCACTTCCGGGGTGTGGGCTGTTGTCCACATTCAACTGCTTGGGCAACGCCCCGCCCCTCTGCAGGGACTGCAAACGGAACCGGGCAGGGGGCATAGGAGGGTGGCGCTGAAGTCCCATCCTTTCCAGAAAAGCCTGAGAGGCCCTACCACTCCTTGCCCCGTTTTCTGAACCCGGTTGTGGGGAGCCCTCCACTGCCCCGTCACTGGGCGGCGGCGGGTGGCGCTGGGACAGGAGCCTGCAGCAGAAGATCCGAGCTGACCAGCAGGTGAATACCGCCAGCCGTTGCTTGTCTTCCTTCAGCCCCAGGTGCTGGCCCCGTGCTCTGTTCTGTGTGTTGGTATGTGTTGTCCATGGGTGGCAGCTGGCACCTCCCCGGGTGCCCCAGTAGTACGCTGTGCCCCTTTGCCTGCACCAGGGTGCCCGCCCGAATGCATGGCAGTGCGGCCGGGGTCAGGCCACTGCTCGCCACGCAGGTATTCCGCATATCGGAGGGCCAGTCCCCTAAGGCAGCGAGCAGGGGTCACAGATGGCCATTTTAGGAATTCTGGGGGCCCAGCCCTGGGACAGATGGCTGAGAACACAGAAACGTGAACAGCACCTACTTGTACATACTTAAGTATCGGCCTGGGACCTTCCACCCTGTCCCTAAGACACCTGCCCTTGGGCCCAGTGCGGTAGCCTAGTGGCTAAAGAATCCCACATAGACCCCAGTTCTAATCCTGGATGCTCCACTTCCCATCCAGCTCCCTGCTTGTGGCCTGGGAAGGCAGTCGAGGATGGCCCAAAGCCTTGGGACCCTGCACCTGCACGTGGGAGACCAAGAAGAGGCTCCTGCCTCCTGGCTTTGGATCAGCTCAGTTCCTGCTGCTGTGGCCACTTGGGGCGTGAACCAGCGGATATAGGATCTTTCTGTCTCTCCTCACTGTAAATCTGACATTCCAATAAAAATATAAAGTCTTTAAAAATAAAGTCCTTTTGATCTGTGATTGGCTATGGAGGGCGGCCTGGGAGGATCCTGATTGTACCTGTGTTTTAGGAAGGACATGGGGGGGGGCAGCAGGGGGTGCCCAGGTGCCTGAAGTGGGCAGGAAGGCAGGGAAAGGGCCTCTCCTGAGCCCTCCCCTCGTCCCTCCCCACCTCCTCATCCTCGGATTTCCCACCCAGGCCAAACCTCACTTGAGGTGGGGCAGCTGCGTCCCAGGTGTGTGCCCGGGTGCTGGTCCACAGGCGTGCCCCCACCACACCCGCGCACCCCGCTCTCTCTCACCAGGCGCTCGAACTCCTTGGCCTGCTGCAGCCCGCGCGGGAAGCCGTCAATGAGGAAACCCTGGCTCTCGGGGTGCGCCAGCATCTTGCTGGTGACCATGTCCAGAACGACGCCCTGATGACAGAAGTGCGTGCAGCCGGTGTGTGCCGCAGGGGTCGTCCCCCCCGACCCCGGGGCGGTCACCAGGGTGCGTTGGGCTGCCCCTTCCCCGCCCAGGGACAGAACCTGGAGGTGACACAGTCCCCCCATCCCGGCACCCCGCAGTCTGAGCTTGCTTGGAGACCCTGGTGGGAAATGCAGCTCAATGCAGGACCCTCCACCCCAGGGGTCGGGGGTGGGTGACTGTCTCTCCTAGGCCCCAGGCACATCACGAGGTCAGCCCTAGGATTTTCTCCCTTTTTTTCGGGGTTGTGAGGAGAGATGAAGAAAGAACCCTAGAAGGGACTGGGGGCCAGCATGCTAACAGAGTGGGTTAAGCCTCCATCTGCAATGCCACATCCCATGTGGATGCTGATTTGTGTCCAGGCTGCTCTACTTCCCATCCAGCTCCCTGCCTGTGGCCTGGGAAAGCAGTGGAGGACGGCCCAAAGCCTTGGGACCCTGCACCCGCGTGGGAGACCCGGATGGAGCTGCTATCTCCTGGCTTTGGGGAGAGAACCAGCGGATGGAAGGGCTCGCTGTTTTCTCCTTCTCGCTGTGTAATTCTGCCTTTCCAATGGAGAAATGAAATCTTGGAATAAAAAAGAACTTGTCTGTTACAGGTGCCCCTGTTCCTCTCCACCCCCCAATCTCTCAGGGGTCGGCTGACATTGGACCCGAGTCTCAAGTGCCAGGCACCTGTTAAAGACCTACCTTCTAGAAACGATGTCACATCCCCCACCTTTGGCTGGGGTGCCCCATTTCCACATGAGGATATGGAGGTCCAGTAGAGACAGGGGAGAGGGTGTCGGGGGGAAACCCAGCGGTGAGAGGGAGGGGGGCCAGCCTCCACGCCACCCCCCGCACAGCCACTCGCGACCCAGGCCGTGACTGCTCACCGTGGGCACCAGGAGCCCCTGCAGCATGACGTCGCGGATCTGGCGACCCCTCTGTGTGTGCTGCCGGGCTTCCTGCCTCAGCAGCTGGCCCAGGCCCACGTGGCAGAAGCCATACTTGGCGGCCATGTTCTTGCACTGTGTCTCTTTGCCAGAGCCGGGGCCGCCCACCACAAAGATAATCAGAGAGGAGTTGAGGGCATCTGGGGTGGGGGAGACAGGGAAAGGCGAGTGAGTGCCTGCTGGGCACTGGGCCCTGGGTGGCAATGTCCCCTTCAACCCTAAGGTGGCATGGTGGGGAGGGCATGGTGGGGAAGCCGGATGGTACAGGGCCAGGTGTGCTGTGTGCTGAGGGTGTGTGAACTTGAGCCAGCTGGTCCCTGGGTGTATGTGGGGAGAAGAAAGCTTCATAAGCACCTTTACTATTCCATTTCACAGCTGAGAAAACTGAGGCTTGGCAGGGGAAGGGGGCATGCCGCGTTCAGGCCACACCACTCTGCACGGCTCTTGATCCCATCCTAGCCCAAGGTCCCCGCCAACTCCTCCTTTAAACTTGACCTATTTATTCTTCCCCTAACCTCCTCCCCCAGGGAAAAATGCCTCCCTTCTCCCTTTCCTGTGGAGGGTCACAGTTCACCCCTGAGGCCTTTCCTAACTTCTGCGTAAGCAGCTTAACATGGGTATGTGGTCTGGGGTGGAGGGGCGTAGGTAGGTGGGCGTGGGTGTTTATTGATATAGCAGGTTAAGCCAGTGCAAAGCAATGCCAACTTTCTATACCAGAAAAGGTTCGAAGCCCACCTGCTCCACTTGCTGATGCAGCTCCCTGCTAGGGCCGGAGATGACCCAAGCGTTTACTTGCCACCCACCCCCACGGGAGACGCCGACACAGCTCTTGGCTCCTCGCTTCGGCAGACGGAATGTCTTTCTCCATCTCTCTCCCTTTCTCTCTGTAACTCTGTCTTTTCAAAAAATTTTTTTACACATTTTTTTATTGGAAAGTCAGATATACAGAGAGGAAGAGAGACAGAGAGGAAGATCTTCCATCCCCAGCGGCCACTACAGCCGGAGCTGAGCTGATTCAAAGCCAGGAGGCAGGAGCCTCTCCTGGGTCTCCCACGCAGGTGCAGGGTCCCAAGGCTTTGGGCCGTCCTCCACTGCTTTCCCAGGCCACAGGCAGGGAGCTGGATGGGACGTGGGGCTGCTGGGATTAAGGGACGTGGGGCTGCTGGGATTAGAACCAGCACCCATACGGGATCCCAGCAGCAGTGCATGCTAGGCGAGAACTTTAGCCACTAGGCTACCACGCCCAGTCCTTAAAATGTTTATTCAAAGAGCCTCCTCTGGGGCCAGGGTTGTGGCGTTGCAAGTTAAAACGTCTCTCACAGCAGCTCCCTGCAGAGAGCAGTGGCTGTGTCCTAAGTGCTTGGGGTCTCTCACACCTCCATGGGATCCAGGGCTGAAGACCCCAGCCATGGGGGCCACTGGGGAGTCACCCGGCCTCCCTCCCTCCCTCCCTCCCTCTCAGATAAATCTTATTTTAAAGAAGGAAGCGTCGCCTTCAGCCTTCTGACAGGCACCACCCAGGGCTGGCACGCAGCTGCAGGTGCTGGGTAGGGTAGCAGTGGGGTGCAAACGCCATCATGCTTTTTGGGGTGCTCCCTCCTGCTGCCGCCCCCCGACCCCTGTCACACATGACAGCTTCCTTCCCCTTTCTCGGCGGCGACCACGTTACCCTTCTCTTGGGGCTTCAAGGTTCTGCCCACTGGGGGCATCTTGGAATAGCACAGACCCATCCCAGCGACGGCTGTCTTTTGGGGGGTCGGTCAGCCACCCTGCTCCCCCTCCCCCGTCCCCTCCTCTGTCACTCCCCAGCGCTCATCCACGTCACAAGGGCACCCCACCTCATAAAAAAAAAAGCAACATTGGGGTCCCCCTCCCTCCCCGGTCCTCGGGGAGACGAGCCCGGCCCATTCCCGCCCCCATAAAAAGCAGGGCAGGCCGCGCGCGCGCGCGCGCGTGTGTGTGTAGGCCCCGCGTTGCCATAGTCACGCGGACGCACTTCCGGGATGGGCCTGCGCATGCGCTCGAAAGGAGAGCGGGGGCGGGGCACGATCGCTTCCTTCAGCCCCTTTACCCAGAGTGCCCAGCGCGCGGCGCGTAATGGCGTCACGAGGAAGGCGTTCCCCTGCCCGCCCTGTGAAGCCGCTCAGCACGGCCCTATAAAAGCAGGCGGTTTGTGGGTGTCCGGCTCGGCGCCCGCCCCGGCGCCTTCTCCCCGTGTTCCCCCTCGGTGTCCTGGGCCCGGAGTCCGTGTCCGGGGCCGCCCCGCGTCGCCCTCCGCAGCGTCGTCCACACGCGCGCCGCTTCCGGGTCGTCGTCACCCTTTTTTTTTTTTTTTTTTTCGGGGCGCGCGAGGGTGTAGGGGGTCGCCCCGAATTCGCGAATCTTTCCAGGAACACGAAAACTCTCCCGGCTCGGGCCCGTCTACGGAACGCCCATTGCACACCCCCACCTCGCTATGGCGTCCCTCGTGAGTAATACCCGAGGAGGAGAAGGAGGGATGTTGGGGTGCACGCGGGGTGTGGGGTCCCCTCCCTGGCCCCCGAACCTCCTTCCTCACCAAGCTGCGATTCCTCTGTCCACAGGGCCCCGGCAGCCAGAATGTCACCGAGTATGTGGTCCGAGTTCCCAAGTGAGTCCCTGAGGGTCTCGGAGGGGGGATGAGGGGTCCCCCAAACTGGGGCTTCCTGGGGGGGGTGTCGGTCTAGGGGGTTCAGGGCGGCTCTGGCTCCGATCCCCGACCTACTGTTTGTCTCTCTTGCCGGGGAGTCGTGTTGGTGCCCCAGGAAACGGAAAAGATGAAGTTTATTGTGGGTTGAAAGGCAGGGGTCGCCCGTCCTCCCCTGCCCACTCCCCATCGTAGGCTGTGTGTTTGGTATTTTTGTTTGTGATGAGTTTCATCTGTAAGGCAGAGTGGAAAGGTTTTGCGTGTGGAGTTTCCCTCCTCCTGTGAGTGCACTGGCTGGGGCCGAACCAGGCTGAATTCAGGGTCCTGGGGAATGAATGGAGCAGGAGCCGGATGGGGGTGGGTGTGCGGGGAGCAGCCGGGACCAGAACCTGCACCCTGTGGCGGCTGCTGCTGTGGTCGGCACCAGCTAAAGATTTATTTATTTGAAAGTCAGATTTACACAGAGAAGGAGAGACAAAGATCCTCCCATCCTGGTTCACTTCCCAAGTGGCCACAATGGCTCCAGCTCAGCCGATCCGGAGCCAGGAGCCTGGAGCCTCTTCCGGAGGCCTGGAGTGTTGGAGTCCCCCAGCATCGCCTAGCTCAGAGTGCCGGGCTTGGGTGGGTTTGATGAATGAATACATGAATATTCAAATCGGAAGCACCTCTTCCCCATCCGTTGCAGGAACACCAGCAAAAAATATAATATCATGGCGTTCAATGCCGCTGACAAAGTCAACTTTGCTACGTGGAATCAGGTAAGAACTTGGTTTGGGTGGCCCTGGGGGGTGGTCACGAAGAACCCCGTGGTGGATTTGATGCTCTCTGCTTGTATAGTTCCCCCTCGTTGCTGGCTTCATCCACAGTGGGCTGAGGCCCAGAGGAACTTTCCAGAAGCTTCTGGTTGTCCACTGTGCACTCTTCTGAGTAGCAGGATGCTGGTCCCCGCTGTGCAGCAAAACGCAGCCGGCTCCTAAGCGGGGGGGCTGTTCCCTGGTTCCGGGGGCGCAGGCGCAGTCCCCTCACCCCACGAGTCTGGCTGCTTGCTCCCCCAGGCCCGACTGGAGCGGGACCTGAGCAACAAGAAGATCTACCAAGAGGAGGAGATGCCGGAGTCGGGCGCGGGCAGCGAGTTCAAACGCAAACTACGAGAGGAGGCCCGCCGGAAGAAGTATGGCATTGTTCTCAAAGAGTTCCGGCCGGAGGACCAGCCCTGGCTGCTGCGCGTGAACGGCAAGGCTGGCCGCAAGTGAGCGGTGGGGCCGGGCATGGGCGCCCGGGAGAGGGTGCAGGAGGGGCACCCTAAAACGGGAGCCGGTGTGTGACCGGCCCTGGAGGTGCCTGGCAGGTGTGGGGATGCTAATGGATGCTGGATGTTGAAGGGCAGTGCAGGTGGACCCACAGGCCAAGGCTGCCAGGATGTGCCAGGACCTAAGCCCGCGGGCATCTGGGCAGGAGAGTGAGGATGAGGGTAGAGCTGAGGTCAGTGTCCGCTTCAGATCGCCCCATCCTATTTGTCCCTCCCTGGGGATGCAGAGGACGGCAAGGGGGATGCAAGCAGGCTGGGGCCCTGGGCTGGGCAGTGACCGTGGCTCCCTGCAGGTTCAAGGGCATCAAGAAGGGCGGCGTGACGGAGAACACGTCATATTACATCTTCACGCAGTGTCCCGACGGGGCCTTCGAGGCCTTCCCCGTGCACAACTGGTACAACTTCACGCCGCTGGCCCGCCACCGCACGCTCACCGCCGAGGAGGCCGAGGAGGAGTGGGAGAGGTGAGCGGGGCTTGGGTGGGCAGTGGCAGGCCGGGTCACCCCTCTGTGATCGGAGCTGGGGGTGTTGGGGTGAGGAGGTGGGTGGGGAGTGGAGCCGTTTTGGGGGTTGTTGGAACCTGCTGGAACTAGGAGGCTGCGGTGCCAGCCAGCACCACCAGAGGGCGCCGTGGACACAGCTGCGCGCCTTGTCCCCTTAGCCGATGCGCCGAGGCCCCCCGACCTGTCCCAGCGTCTGGGTCCCCTGGGCGGCCCTCAGCACTGCCACTGTCCAGTCCCCACACACGGGACATGCCCCCCGGCAGCTCACACTGGCAGGTGCAGGCCTCCCGGTCACCCTGCGCCCCCACCCCCTTGCAGGCGGAACAAGGTGCTGAACCACTTCAGCATCATGCAGCAGCGGCGGCTCAGGGACCAGGACGAGGACGAGGGGGAGAAGGAGAAGGGCGGCCACAAGAAGGCCAGCGAGCTGCGCATCCACGACCTGGAGGACGACCTGGAGATGTCGTCGGACGACAGCGAGGCCAGCGGCGAGGAGGGTGAGGGGGGCAGGCCCGTGGGGCGGCCCGGGGTGAGCGCGGGCAGGGGTGGCTGGCCTTGGCCTGAGTCCAGCCTCTGTTCCCCCTCCTCCCCCAGGCAGCAGAGCCCCCAAGGCCAAGAAGAAGGGGCCGCAGAGCAAGGGCGGCAGGAAGAAGAAGAAGAAGAAGGGCTCGGATGACGAGGCCTTTGAGGACAGTGACGATGGCGACTTCGAGGGCCAGGAGGTGGACTACATGTCCGACGGCTCGAGGTGAGTGGGCAGGGAGCCCTGCCCGGTGCCTGCCACCTCCCTGCATGGCATCCCCCGCACCCCTGCCAGACTCCTGCCACGCTGCCTGCCCACTCGCCTCTGCCCCCTCACCCCTGTCCCCCTCACCCCTGTCCCCCATGCCTCTGCCCACCCACTCGCTCCTGCCCCCCACGCCCCTGCCCACTCGCCCCTGCCTGCCTTGTCTTACAGCAGCTCTGGGGAGGAGGCCGAGGGCAAGCCCAAAGTGCCGCAGCAGGAGGAGGGGCCCAAAGGTGGGTGTGGCCCAAAGGTGGGTGTGGCCCAAAGGTGGGTGTGGCCCAAAGGTGGGTGTGGCCGAATAAGGGCCAGGCTGGGGGGGGCAGGAGGGAGGCTGGGCAGGGCCCCCCTCTTGCTCACAGCTCCCCTCTCCTCACCCCTACCCCGCAGGCGTGGATGAGCAGAGCGAGAGCAGTGAAGAAAGTGAGGAAGAGAAGCCGCCCGAGGAGGACAAGGAGGAGGAGGAGGAGAAGAAGGCCCCCACGCCGCAGGAAAAGAAGCGCAGGAAAGGTGAGCTGGGGGGGCTGCAGGGGGCCGGGGGCGGCCAGGGGATGAGGTGGCAGGGGGTGCAGGCCGCAGGGATAGGGCGGTGGGGGACAGGCAGTGAGTATAGGCTGCAGGGGCGGCTGGTGGGGGTGCAGGCTGCAGGGTTGGGGTGCAAGGGTCAGGTGGGCTACCCCAGCGCTGACCCCACCCCGACCCCACCCTGACCCCTGCAGACAGCAGCGATGAGTCTGACAGCTCCGAGGAAAGCGACATTGACAGTGAAGCCTCCTCGGCCCTCTTCATGGCGGTAAGGCCGGGCCCTGGGTAACCGGGGTGTGGGGTGCGGGGCAGGGCTGCCGTGGGGGTGCTAACCCCACTCTACCCCCATCCCTGCCTCCTGCAGAAGAAGAAGACGCCCCCCAAGAGGGAGCGGAGGCCGTCCGGAGGCAGCTCCCACGGCAACAGCCGGCCAGGCACACCCAGCACTGAGGGTGCCGCCTCCTCCTCCTCCTCCACGCTGCGTGCCGCGGCCGGCAAACTAGAGCAAGGTGAGGCCCAGTCCTGCCGCGACCTCCCGCTGCCCAGTACCTGGATCCAAACCTGGAGGAGGGTGGGCAGGGAGTGGGTCGGGGCTCCCCACCCTGGCCCAACCCTGCCTCTTCACACATCCCCGCCCCGACAGGAAAGCGTGTCGGCGAGGCACCGGCGGCCAAGCGCTTGAAGATGGACAATCTTTCCGGGAAGTCCACCCCGCAGCCGACATCCGGGAAGTCGACGCCCAGTGGCGGGTAGGTGGTCGCAGGTGGGATGGGTGTGAGGGGGCGGAGGCCAGGATGGGGCCAGATCTGCAGGAGCCCTCACCTCACCCTCCCCTTCCCCATCCCCCGAGCAGGGACGTGCAGGTGACCGAGGAGGCCGTGCGCCGCTACCTGACCCGTAAGCCCATGACCACCAAGGACCTGCTGAAGAAGTTCCAGACCAAGAAGACGGGGCTGAGCAGCGAGCAGACGGTCAACGTGCTGGCCCAGATCCTGAAGCGGCTGAACCCCGAGCGCAAGCTCATCAATGACAAGATGCACTTCTCCCTCAAGGAATGAACCCCAGTAAACAGCATTGGCTCAGGACAGCCGGCTCCGTGTGTTTCCTGGGCCCCTCCTTCTAGAACCTACTGCAGCGTCCACCAGGGAGTGGGGGTCCACACTGTCACCTGGGTGATGTCCCTGGAGGCGGCTTCCCCTTGGCGAGGCCTCTCTTCAGCCGTGTCTGACCCCGTCCGTGGGCCCCCTGCTGGCGTGCTGTGTTTCAGCCAAGAGCGGGGCGCCCTTTTCAGCTCAGGGCTCCGAGGGGCAGCGTTATGCCTTCTCCTGTGTCTTGAACCTCATTCTGTCCAACTCAGGTCCTAGGCCGCCATGTCCCCCTACCTGATAGGTTCTTTTCAAAGATTGAACTTATTTGAAAGAGTAGAGCAGAGAGAGATCTTCCATCGGCTGGTTCACCCCCACAAGGGGCCGCAACAGTCAAGGCCTGGGCCAGGCCAAAGCTGGACCTCCACTGGGTCTCTGTCGTGAGTGGCCACGTGGGTCCAAGCATTTCCGAGCACCTGCCGCCTTCCCGTGGGAAGGGGAGAAGCCAGGGTTCGAACAGGCGCCCATTTGGGATGCCAGTGTCACAGGTCACAGCCTCACCCACTGGGCTTCGTGAGACACGGCTGAGCAGGGCATTCCTAGTCACTGTGTAGCCTGGGCCAGTGTGTGGGGGCAGGTCCCCATCCTTCAGTGCTGGCCGTTCACCCCAGCATCCCATTGCCCAGGGAGATTTCTGATGTACCCTGGCTTTCTCCAAGTCCGATGCTGCCGCCAAGGACTCTGGACGGGGCCCGGAGGTGCCCCGAGTTCCTGGGCGGATACCGCGCCCAGAAATGGAACTTGGCTTGCAGCCGCTGCTGCCAAACCCTCCGTCTTGGCCGTGGCCAGGAACTGCAGGTGGAAGGCGTCCCTGGCCTGGCCCAGCCCTGCCGACACTTGGCCGCCAGCACGTATGCCTGAGATATCCCACTAATTCCTAGGAATGTCCTGGCTGCTCCAGCTGGGCCCCCCTCTCCCAGGCTGTGAGCCAGGCCTCTGTGGCTCCCACTGGCGCTTTACGCGTGGGCTCTGGAGGCTGGGCTGCAGTCCTCGGCTGGGCTCCACCTTGCCGTAGCTGCTGCCTCAGCTCTGATTGGCATCCATCAAGCGACTGTTTTGGGTCTGGAAGTCCTCGAGGTGTCTGAGGTCACAACTGCAGTTCCTCTGGGCATGGGGCTGGCACTCCTGACTTGCTGGGGGCTCACGTGGCGACTCATATTCCTGCAGCTGGTGTCTTTGGGGGGCAGAGGGATCGGCCATCAGTTTACTAGTGACCTATAGGGAACGGCAGCCACGGTTCCGGGTGGGCCAGGAGCTCCTTCCAGGTCTCCGCAAGGACTTGGAGGCACTTGTTGCCTTCCAGTGCGCTGGGTTGAGAAAGGAGCTGGGTGTCTCCAGTGGTGTCTTAGCTGCTAGGCCAAGCCCCACTCCTATGTAACCCCCTTTTTTTGGGGGGTGGTAGTGGTATCAAGCCCCAACTCCCACAGCAAACAGGCTGCCTTACCGCTGGGCCAAGCAGTGCCCGATGCACACGGGTCCAGGCATGGAAGCCACCAGGGTTTGCAGCCCCTGCCGCCTGTCCCACTGGTTGTTCCAGAAGCTTCCCTCTGGGTCCCAGAGGGGGCAGCAGGCACGGGGCTCTACCTGGCCTGGGTGTGTGCATAGCCCAGCCCTTGGCCTCTCCCTTTTCCTGTTTTTGACACCGGCTTCGCCAGGCCCGGAGACAGGGCCATGATGCCTTAATCCCTCCATCCGCCCCGGGCAGGAGCCATGACGGAGGGGCACCCCGTCGGCTCACCCATCTGCCAAGCTGCTCTTTCCTGGCACATGTGTAAGAAACACTGCCACCTTCCATGGCATGCAGCACTGGGAGGGAGCTCCCTGCGCTGCTGGGGACCCCTGGAGCGCACCCCGCCATACACACCTCAGGTAGGGTGGGTATACCGGCTGGGGCCTGGCTGCTGCCGGTACAACTCGTAAATCAGGGGGGATGTCGGAGATGGATCTGTGGAATGTCTGGGTGCGGTGGAGGTGTGAACCCTTAACCCTTAGGGGGAACGGGGGCCCCTGAACTCAAGTGTGTGGACGACATGGGGCCGTAGCAGCCGGTGGTGAACAGGTTAACTCCTGCCCAGGCCCCAGCAGGGCATAAATTCAGGGGACACGGGGTCCCCCTTCCTGAGACCTGCCAGCAACGGTGGCCATGGGGACAGCGATGCTGGGCGCCGTGCTGCTGCTGCCCCTGTCCCTGCAGCTGGGCCGGGCATCCCAGCCTTGGGATGCTCCCTCGATGGTGGTGGCAGCAACGGAGCGGGAGTTCCTGTCACAGCAAGTGGCAGAAGCTGGGGGGACCCCGAGGCGCCCGCTGGGTAAGGATCTCTGAGGGGGTTTTGGGGGAGGGTGGTGTCTCCACACAGCATCCTGCCCTGAGCCCCCCATCCCTGGCAGTGTCCCCTGTCTGTCCCTCAGGTGCCCGTTTGCGCCGTGCCCCGGCCGAACCGTGCCAGCTCTGGAGCCTGACCCTGCCCGTGGCCGAGCTGGGCCTGGGCTACGCCTCGGAGGAAAAGGTCATCTTCCATTACTGCGCCGGCAGCTGCCTGCGCGGTGCCCGCACCCAGCACGGCCTGACGCTGGCGTGGCTGCAGGGCCAGGGTCGAGCCCACGGGGTGCCCTGCTGCCGACCGACCCGCTACGCCGACGTGGTCTTCCTGGATGACCGCCTCCGCTGGCAGCGGCTGCCCCAGCTCTCGGCGGCCGCCTGTGGCTGTGGCTAAGATGGGGCTCCGCCAGTGGCCCCGGAGCCCAAGCGTGCGGCTGACTTATTTATTGGGGCGGCAGCGGGGGGCAGCACATGCAATAAAGGAAACCGTTTTCTTGGCCTTGGGGGCCCCACACCCGTACGTGCCTCTGTGTGTCTGTCTCAGCTGCCCATGGACTGGTGTTGCCAGGGACCATCACCCCGCCCCCTGCCCCACAAGTGATCCGTGCCAAGGGGGAGGCTGTTCTGTCCAGTTTGCCACCTTTATTTCCCATTCAGGCATCTGTGAGAGGCCCAGATGTGGTGATGAGGGGGGACAGCAGTGGGGTCAGCAGGCTGGAGGGGGCTGTGGGGGTTCCCCGGGTCCCGGCCCCTCTGGGAGGGAACGGCAGATCACAGAGATGCGACGGCTGCGGGGAATCCGTCGCTCCCCAAAAAAGGACTCCTCGTCCCGCAGGATCTCGTGGGAGAAGTCATACCGGACTGAGTCCCTGCGGGGAGGAAAAGGAGTGCGGGGTGAGGGCAGCTCGCCGTGGGGGAACCGATGACGTCTGCCACGTGGGTGACAGAAGGTGCTGGAAGCCGTGGGCAGGTGTCGGTGCCAACCTGAGGATGTACAGGGAGCCAGGCTCCAGCAGGAGTTCCAGCCAGTGCCCCGGCTCCTGGGTGTGCACCAGCCGCATGACGCTGGCGGACAGCAGGGACAGGCCGGCGATGGTGTCTCCGCAGAACTGCAAGAGGAGGGTCAGGGTGTGGGGGTCAGGCCCCGGCCCCACGCACACACCCCATCCCGACCCCACCCCAGGCCCTGTCCACCTTGACGCTGTCCACGTGGGGCTTGATGTAGCCGCGGGCATCCAGGTCCAGCACGTGCACGGAGGACAGCAGGGCCTGGCCGGGCCTGAAGGCCGCCACCTGCACGCGCTGCAGGATGGCCCGGCTGGCCTGGGACCAGCGTGACTTCTCAGTCTCCCGGAAGCCGTGGATGGCCTGGTGGGAGAGAGCTGGGATCATTCCCAAGCCGGCCCACGCCACACCTGTGACCGCAGCCAGGTTCCCAGTGGGCGTCAAGACCAAACACTATCCAGGTCTGACCTCGGGGTCCCCACCCAGAACTCCTCCACCCCCAAAAGCTGACAAGGCCTGGTCTCCTGCCGAGTCCCTTCTCGACCCTAACCTTGTTTCCAAAGCCCTCGGCTCCAGATCCGAGCTTCACAGCGCGCCTGCGCCCCAGGGCCCCAATCCCCCAGGCCCTGACCCCTCCAAGGCTAGGGGCTCCATCCTGCCCTGGCTCCGCCCCGGCCCAAACCCCGCCCACCAAGAGGCCCCACCCACCACAAGGCCACGGCCAAGGACCCTGATTGGCTTACAGCTCCCAGACAGGCCCCGCCCCCAAGGGCTTAGATTGGGTTCCAATTCTGGGACGGGCCACGCCCTCATCCTCGGGCCCCTCCCCTCCCAAGGCCCCGCCCCTCAGGGCTTAGATTGGGTTCCAATTCTGTGGGACGGGCCCCGCCCTCATCCTCGGGCCCCTCCCCTCCCAAGGCCCCGCCCCTTCCGGCCCCGCCCCGCCGCACCGCGTCCCAGTGGTCGTATTCGTAGCGGCGGCGCCGCAGCTCGGGCTCGAGCTCCCGGCTCAGCGTGTCCTCCTCGGCCGCGCTCAGGAAGCCGGGCCGCACGAGGACGGCGCCGCGCAGGCGGCTCAGCACGGCCGGGCAGGAGCCGCGGAGCCAGGCAGGCAGCGGCCCGGGGCCGGCCATCGCTCCGCAGCCGCCGCGCGGCCATTGGCTGAGGCAGGGCCGAGACTCTCCTGCGATTGGCTCGTTCCCGATCGAGGTCCGCCTCCCGCGCAAGGCTATTGGCTGCGCCAAGAACCCTCCTCCTCTCCTGCGCTGTTGGTGGCAGCGCCTGCAGCTGCCAAACCCATTGGTGCAGCGGCATGTCCGTCAGTCGCCTCGCCCCTTTCTGGCAGGTGGAAGGCGTCCGGGTCACAGCCTGGGAGAGCCAGGGTCAGGGTCATGGGGTCAGAGGGACAGGGGTCACAATGGGGCCGAGTTGGGGTCAGAAGTCAGCGCTCAGACGGTGTCCGAGTGGCCGGTTCGAGTTCCGGGGCTGGTTTCCCGCCAAGACAGCTCGGGGAACATGACCCCGATACTGGCTCCCTGCACCCCAAGGGAGACCCGGATGGCGCCCCTGTACTGGCTCCCTGCACCCCTAGGGAGACCCGGATGGCGCCCCTGTACTGCTCCCTGCACCCCAAGGGAGACCCGGATGGCGCCCCTGTACTGGCTCCCTGCACCCCAAGGGAGACCCGGATGGCGCCCCTGTACTGGCTCCCTGCACCCCTAGGGAGACCCGGATGGCGCCCCTGTACTGCTCCCTGCACCCCTAGGGAGACCCGGATGGCGCCCCTGTACTGCTCCCTGCACCCCAAGGGAGACCCGGATGGCGCCCCTGTACTGCTCCCTGCACCCCTAGGGAGACCCGGATGGCGCCCCTGATGGGGAAGAGAAGCGATGGAAGTCCCTTGCCTCGCAAATATAACCCAGAGAGAGGAGGGCCCGTCGCGCGAGCCTAGTGCCTAAAGCCCTCGCCTTACAAACGCTGGGATCTCATGGGCGTCAGTTCATGTCCCGGTGGCCCCGCTTCCCTTCCAGCTCCCTGCCTGTGGCCTGGGAAAGCAGAGGAGGATGGCCCAAAGCCTCGGAAAGACAATCAGCCTTTCCAATTATCATAAATACATCTGTAAAGACAATACAGGAAAGTCCCAGAAGGAAGTGGCCGTGCCCGCATGACTGCTGAGCTATTGGAACGAGCACTTTAATGCTGAACTCTGTCCTGCTTATGAATATCCTTGTCCGTGGGGGCAAAGCGCAAAGAAACGTGACCTCAAGTGCTTGCAACGAACTCATTTATTTCTTAACAACTGCCAGCATCACATATGGGCGCCGGTTCGTGTCCCAGCAGCCCCACTTCCCACCCAGCTCCCTGCCTGTGGCCTGGGAAAGCAGTGGAGGACGGCACAAGGCCTTGGGACCCTGCACCCGCATGGGAGACCTGGAGGAGGTCCTGGCTAGCACCCAGTGGATCCTGCGCCCTTCAACCCCCACGTTTTCGTTCTTGCTGCGCCCCACCTGCCAAGATGCAGAAGAGCTGGCTCCACGCCTTGCTCAGTCCCCATTGTTCCATGGCAGGTAGGCTTGTCCCTGGCCCCACACACATGGCGCCTTGCCCAGGCCTTGCCACCCCACCTCACACCCTGATGCTTACTGCCCACCCCGCCCCGGCTTCCCCAAGGGCGGCTTCCCCTCATGGCCCCGGTCCGTGGTGTCTGTGCTGCAAGGATGGAGGGTCCGGCCCGGGGTGCAGGGCATGGCGAGGCGGGCACATGCGCTTCCCCTGTCCCCATCATGGAGCGTGACGCAGGACCAGACCACAAAGGTTTAATCTGGAATCACAGTGTCTCGGGAGGCCTGCCTGTGTGGCCAGCTGGCTCAGGGGGTGCCCAGCTCAGGTCCCAGGGTGGCCAGCTCCAGGGGACCCCCCTCAGGTCCTAAGGGAGTGGGGTCCAGGCCTCAGACCCTGCTGGCATGGTGGGCTCCAGGGTATCCCCAGGTCCCGGGGTGGCGGGTCTGGGGCGTCCACTCAGGTCCCGGGTGGCAGAGTCCCCAGGGCTCAGGAGCCTGCTGGCGTGGGAGGGTCTGGGGTTGCTGCGGGCTCCTTCTGCACCAGCTCCGGCTCGTCCTCACCATCCTGGGGCGGGTGCACCAGCACCTTGTCCAGGATGCCGAATTCCTGGGCCTCCATGGGGCTCATGTAGCGGTCTCTCTCCATGGCCGACTCTGCGGGGGGCAGACAGCCTGGTGAGGGGAGGAGCCATGGGCGTGCCTTCCTGCCAGCCCCGCCCCCTCGGCACCAGGAGGCGGGGCCCAGGGCGTGGCTCTCTGTGCTCCCCGCGGGCGGCATGGCGCGGGGACCTCACCGATGACCTGCAGGCTCTGCTTGGTGTGCTTGGCGTAGATGGTGTACAGCTGTTTCTTCAGCTTCATGATCTCCTCGGCCTGGATGGCGATGTCCGTGGCCTGGCCCTGCGAGACGGGAACCCGGGCCGGTGGGGGGTGGACTCCTCTCCCCGCCTCCTGGCCCTCCGCCCATCCCGGCCACTCACCCGCGCGCCCCCCGAGGGCTGGTGGATCATGATGCGAGAGTTGGGCAGCGAGTGGCGCATGCCCGGGCTGCCGGCAGCCAGCAGCAGGGAGCCCATGCTGGCAGCCTGGCCCACGCACCAGGTACAGATGGGGTTCAGGATGTACTGCATGGTGTCGTAGATGGCCAGGCCTGCGGTCACCACGCCACCTGTGGCAGGAGGAGGGGGAGCTCAGGGGGGCTGGGCCAGGTCCTCCTGCCTAGCTACCCCCCCATGCCCTTCAAGCAGGGGATCCCCTGTGCCTCTGGGTGAGCCAGAGAGACGACTCAGACCCCAGCACTCGGGCCATCTCCCACTGCTCTCCCAGGCGCCTTAGCAGGGAGCTGGATGGCAAGCGGAGCAGCCAGGACTGGAACCAGCATCCTTACGGGCTGCTGGCACTGCAGGGGCAGCTTAGCTCGTGGCATCTGCCCAGTGCTGCCCAGTGCACCCACACACCGGAGCACAAGCCTGGGGCACTCCCTGGCCCGGGGGTCTCTCCGGAGTGCCCGCCCCGCTCACCAGGGCTGTTGATGTACATGTGGATGGGTTTCTTGTTGCTCTCCGACTGCAGGAAGAGCAGCTGGGCGATGACCAGGCTGGCCACGCTGTCATCGATCTGTGGGTGCCGGAAACGGTGGTCAGGGGGAGGTCAGGGGGAGGGCCCGGCGTGGGACACCGGGAGGGAGAGGCCAAACTTTGAGAGGTCAGATGGGGCAGTACCAGGGAAGGAGGGGGATGGGAACCAGGGAGAGAGGGGGATGGGGACCAGGGAGAAGGGGGATGGGGACCAGGGAGAGAGGGGGATGGGGACCAGGGAGAAGGGGGATGGGGACCAGGGAGAAGGGGGATGGGGACCAGGCAGGAAGGGGGATGGGGACCAGGGAGGAAGGGGGATGGGGACCAGGGAGAAGGGGGATGGGGACCAGGCAGGAAGGGGGATGGGGACCAGGGAGAAGGGGGATGGGGGCCAGGGAGAAGGGGGATGGGGACCAGGGAGGAAGGGGGATGGGGGCCAGGGAGGAAGGGGGATGGGAACCAGGCAGGAAGGGGGATGGGGACCAGGGAGAAGGGGGATGGGGACCAGGGAGGAAGGGGTCTTAATGGTCAGGGGATTGGGTGGGAGGGGACGTGAAGCCAGGAGTGAGGAGGGCGCTGCTGGGGAAGGGGGTCGGGGGTGAGGGGTCAGGGGTCAGGGGTCAGGGCCGCCCAGCAGGTGGCGCTCACCGGGCCCATGACGCACACAATGCGCTCCCGCAGCAGCCGCGAGTAGATGTCGTAGGCGCGTTCGCCGCGACCCTGGGACGTCGGGGAGACAGCGGTGAGGGGTCGGGGTCCGGGCCGTACCCCGAAACCCGACTCCACCCCGCGAGGGCCGCGCTACCGTCTGCTCCACCACGATGGGGATGAGCGGCGCGGCCCGGGCCGCCGTCGCGTGCAGGCTCCGCCGCCAGGGGCAGCGCGCGGCCAGGAGGGGACCCAGCGCGGACCACCGGCCGGACGCCACCCGGGACCCCCGGGCCAAGACTGCCGGCCACATGGCGTCCCGCGTCCCTGTCGGCTTCCGTGCGACGGCGGGACTACAACTCCCGGTGCGCTCCGCGCCAGGAACGCCCACTTCCGCGCGACGGCGGGACTACAACTTCCGCGCGACGGCGAGACTACAACTCCCGGCGCGCTCCGCGCCAGGAACGCCCACTTCCGTGCGACGGCGGGACTACAACTTCCGCGCGACGGCGGGAATATCGGCTGGCACCATCGCTGGGTGACCACCAGGTGGCAGTGCAGCCTCACGCTGCTCTCGCCGCGGCCGGCACCATCGCTGGGTGACCACCAGGTGGCAGTGCAGCCTCACGCTGCTCTCGCCGCGGCCGGCACCATGGCTGCCCGCCCCTCTCCCCAGGCACACAGACCCTCTAGTGCCGCTTCTCGCAGCAGGATGTGCTGCAGCCAAGCCCCCTGCGCTCTGCCCTCCGAGCCGCCGAGTCCCCGCCTGCTTCGTGATGGAGACCGCCGGCAGACGCACGCCGTGATAGAGACCAGGGTCGAGGCCAGCAGAACCAGAGGTGGCGGCTGCACCGTGGTGAGGTGGGACAGCGGGGTGGAGGAGGAGGAGGAGGAGGAGGAGGAGGAGGAGGACAGCGGGGTGGAGGAGCGCACAGATGGCGGGACGCTGGGCAATCTGAAGCCAGAGGCCCCTTCTTTGTCTCCCATGCGGGTGCAGGGTCCCAAGGCTCTGGGCCGTCCTCCACTGCTTTCCCAGGCCACAGGCAGGGAGCTGGATGGAAAGTGGAGCTGCCGGGACTAGAACTGGCGCCCATGTGGGATCCTGGCGCTTTCAAGGCGAGGACTTCAGCTGCTAGGCCACGCCGCTGGGCCCCATTCAGTTCTTCAAATAGATGAGAATAAACATTTTGGAAAAGTTCAGGGCCATTGAGTGTCCTTGCGATGTGAAGCCATTGCCTGTGTGGAGTCCAGAATGTTCCTGTTGCCTCCAGAGAGAAGTCTGTCCCAGGGGCCGACACCCCCTGTTCCCTCCCCCAGCCCCGAGCATCCGTCCTCCGAGGCGGCATAACGTGCCAGTGGGATCGCACAGCCCAGGATTGGCACGCATCAGTACTTGGTGCCCTAAGGGCCTGATTGGGCTCCGTCGTTGTTGGTTCCGTTGTTGGGTGGTCGCGTTGTTGGCTCCGTTGTTGGTTCCGTTGTTGGGTGGTCGCATTGCTGGCTCTGTTGCTGGGTGGTCACGTTGTTGGGTGGTCACGTTGTCGGTTCCGTTCTTGGGTGGTCGCGTTGTTGGCTCCGTTGTTGGGTGGTCGCGTTGTTGGCTCCGTTGTTGGGTGTCACCTTGTTAACTTGTCGTTGGAGGTTGTTACGCTGCGCTTTTCCGTTGGAACACCTTTGCTCACAGGAAAGACAGAACCCAAGTTTTGTTTTGCTTTTGCAATGGGACAGTGTTCACGTGACGAGTCCGTTTTAAGCGGACCCTTGGATTCATTCTGACACAGGTCTGCTCGCGTAACCGTGGCCTCCGTCCACCCCGTAGGGCCATTTTCCAAACAGTGGATCAAGGCAGGTGGGTGGCACGGTACATTTCATCGTGACGTGTGATGCCCACAGTCTATGTAGGAAGGCTTGGTTTGAACCCCGCACTGCTTGCCTGCACTCTAACACACACTCTAAGAGGCTACAGTTTGGGCCTGGCTCAGTAGCCTAGTGGCTAAAATCCTCACCTTACATCCTGCAGGATCCCCTAAGGTCGCTGGTTCACGTCCCGGCTGCTCCACTTCCCATCCAGCTCCCTGCCTGTGGCCTGGGAAAGCAGTGGAGGACGGCCCAAAGCTTTGGGACCCTGCACCCGCGTGGGAGACCCAAAAGAAGCTCCTGGCTCCTGGCTTCAGATTGGCTCAGCTCCAGCCATTGTGGCTGCTTAGGGAGTGCAAGATTTTTTTTTTTCTTCTCTGTATAAGTCTGACTTTGCGATAAAAATAAATAAATCTTAAAAAAAAAAAAAAAGAGGCTGCGAGTGATGGCTCAAGCCCTTGGGTGCCTGCTCGCCTCGTGGCGGTCCTGCGCGGAGTTTCCCGGCTTTGCCCGGCCCAGCTCCGGCTGCTGGAGGTCCTTCGGGGGAACGACCCCTCAGATGGAAGAGCTTGCTCTCCGTATTCTCTCTCAAGTAGATGGAAATGAAATCAAATCAGCTTTCAAAGTTTTATTGACTTATTGGGGAGGCAGTCAGAGACAGGAAAGGGAGGGAGCCCGCACCCAACGGGTCACTCCCAGACACCTGTGCTAGCCGGGGCTGGGCCAGGATCCGAGACGTCGGGTGCGAGGTGCACAGGGCAGGGTGAAGGGCCAGGGCGCTCACAGACCTGCCTCCCACCCTGCTGTCACTCCCTGGTGCCCACGCCTCCTGCCACGTGACAAATGCACACAGCCCTCCTCTCTCTCTCACTTCCTTTCTTCTTTTTTTGTTTTTTTTTTTTTTGAAGATTTATTTATTTTTGTCGGAAAGCCAGATATACAGAGAGGAAGAGAGAGAAAATTTTCCATCTGCTGGTTTATCCCCCCACAAGTGGCCGCAACGGCCGGTGCTGCGCCGATCTGAAGCCAGGAGCCAGGAGCCTCTTCTGGGTCCCCCACACACGGGTGCAGGGTCCCAAGGCTTTGGGCCGTCCTCCACTGCTTTCCCAGGCCACAGGCAGGGATTTATGCTGAGACGTTATTGGCCCCGTATCTTATCTGACATTCAGACTTAGTCAGGCATCTGTGTTTTACCTGGCAGCTCTCCTCCGGGTGCAGTGGGGTCCTGGGTTTGGCAGGGGGCGGGGATGCGTAGCTGGGGCATACTCCGTTCCAAGGCTGTACTCTGTGTGTGTGTGTGTATGTGTGTGTGTGTGTGAGAGGAGGGCGGGAGCCAGGAAGGAAGGTGCCAGGCGAGGTGCCCTGTCCTGCCTCTGGCCAGTCTCTCCTCTTCCCTCCCCCACGAGCCGTCGCAATCCTGGGTGTGTTCAGGTTGTGCCTGCCGGACTGGCTGGGAGCTCTTGGGACTGCCTTCCTCCTTGTAGAAGCAGCATCTGGGGCTCCCACGCTCACCGACATCCACCTGTGGCCGGGGAGGGAGTGTGGGCCCCCCTCGCGTCAGCGCTGGCACGAGCTGCCTTGTCCACGTGTGCTCCTGGAAGTCCCAGGCATGCAGGAAACACGGGGCAGCCTCATGTCCTCAAGGCTTGGTTAGGTCATGAACTTGCCAGAATTCACATCTTTCTCAACTCAGAGGGATCCATCCTGATGCAACTTTTTTTTTTTTAAGATTTATTTATTTTCATTGGAAAGTCAGATATACAACGAGGAGGAAAGCCAGAGAGGAAAACCTTCCATCCGATGAGTCACTCCCCAAGTGGCCGCAACAGCCAGACCTGCGCCGATCTGGAGCCAGGAATTTCCTCCAGGTCTCCCATGCAGGTGCAGGGTCCCAAGGCTTTGGGCCATCCTCCACTGCTTTCCCAGGCCACAGGCAGGGAGCTGGATGGAAGTGGAGCAGCCGGGATTAGAACTGGTGCCCCTGTGGGATCCCAGCCGTTGCAAGGCAAGGATTTACCCAAGTAGGCTTTTGCGCTGGGCACCTGATGCACTTTTGTATACCCATCCGTGTGTCAATTATGAAACTGGATTGGTTTCTATTTTTTCAAATACTTATTTTGTATATTTGAAAGGCAATGGGAGAGAGCGGGAGAAATCTTACATCTGCTGATTCATTCTCTCCACAATGACAACGGCCAGAGTTGGGCCGGAACACCTCCTCCCGTCTGCCCCGTGTGCGTGCAGGGTCCCGGGGACCCGGGTCACTTTCCACTGCTTTTTTCAAGCGCATTAGCAGGAAACCAGATCATAAGTGGAACAGCCGGGACTTGAACTGGGACACGTGTGGGATGCCAGCCCTGCCGAACCCACTACACCACCCTTGCCAGCCTTAATGAGAAAATGCATAAATAAAATTTAAAAGAGGCAAAGAGAGCTCCCAGGCAGATGCCAGGATGGACTGGGCTAAACGCAGGAGCCTAGAAACATCACCTGTGTCCCCTGTGCGGGTGGCAGGAGCTCCAGCTCTCAGAGCATGCCCCCCTGTCTCTCAGGGTGGGCTTTCGCAGGGAGTCAGGGGCAGGGGCAGAGACGGAGGCTCAGGGCCAGACCCTGCAGCGCTGGGCATCCTCAGTGGGGGGCGCTCACTCCGGGCACCAGCCACCTGCCGGCTCCGTGAACTTTTTCTTAATCTCGTTAGAATCTTGCAGGAAGCCACAGGTAGTCTTCGAGCGCCCGCCCCGTCCCCACGCCCGTCCAGCCGCCCGCCCGTCTCCCAAGATAACATCTACAACCAGACCATGTCAAAGCCAGTGAGTGACTTCGCGCCGATAGCATCTCTCCTGGCTTGTGTAAGTTTCACCAGCTTTGATCCCCATTTCCGTGCCGTGTGCATGGGAAAACGCCGCCTGGCTTAACACATCTTCCCGCCCGCGCCCCCCGAGGAGCTGGCATCCCCAGAAAGTGGATGCTGCACACACAGATGATGAGCCAGCTGGGAAAGGAATCGCACATCCCCAGCTTCCAGCCGGGTCCTGGAAGGGGAGTGAGCAGCAAGGGGGACAGGGAGGTGTTGTCTCCAGGCCCAGCTGAAGGGCGAGGAAGCAGAGGTTTGGAGAGTGAAGTGCCCGGTCGTGTGACCTGAGATAAACTGCTCGACTTCTCTGGGCTGAGGGTTTCTCGGCGAGGCACCTGGAGACAGTGTTTTCTCTCTTTTAGGGCTGTCAAAGAATGTTCAATGAGGGGGCCCGGCACGGTAGCCTAGCTGCTAAGGTCCTTGCCTTGAATGCGCCAGGATCCCATATCGGTGCTTGTTCTAATCCCGGCTGCTCCACTCCCCACCCAGCTCCCTGCCTGTGGCCTGGGAAAGCAGTGGAGGACGGCCCAAAGCCTTGGGACCCTGCACCTGCATGGGAGACCTGGAACAAGCTCCTGGCTTTGGATCGGCTCAGCTCCAGCTGTTGCAGCCACTTGGGGAGTGAACCAGCCGATGGAAAAATCTTCCTCTGTCTCTCCTCTCTGTAAAATCTGCCTTTCCAGTAAAAAAATAAATAAATTTTACAAAATAAAAACCAAAGCATGTTCAGCGAGGGACAGGTGCTCGGCACAGCGGGGAGGACATTTGCCTTGTCTGTATCCAAGCTTGGAGCGTCTGAGTTTGAAAACCGTCGGTCCAAGTTTTCTGCCAAGACAGACCCCAGAAAACCAAGACTGGGCATCCCGGACCAGCAGCCCCAGGAGTGACCCTGCCCTCAGAGGCGCTGTGGAGGTGGCTCTCGGTGCCAGATGGGACATTGCACAAGCTCTTCAATCCATTTTCAGAGTACAGATGCGAGACGCAGACCGCCCAAGGTGGAAATGGCCCGGCAAGTTAAAGCAAAGTGTTTGAGAAATAGGCGGAGGGGTGAGGACTTAGCCCACCCTGGAATTTCCTGAAGCATTTTCCAGCTCCTGACACCAGCTTCCTGCCCGTGTAGACCCCGTGGGGCAACACGTGTGGCCCAGCTCCTACCCGGCTCCCACCCACGTGGGTCCCAGCCTCCAGCTGTTACTGGCGTTTGGGAAATGAACCAGGAGATGCCACATCTTTTGAATATGTTTCTCTGCTAATCAAGTAATAAAATAAATGACTAATTTATTTGGAAGGGAGCGTTACAGAGAGAGAGAGAGAAGAAAAAGAGACAAATCTCTTATCCACTGGCTCATTCCCCAATGGCCAGGGCTGCAGCAGTCCAAAGCCAGGAGCCAGGAACTTCTTCTGGGTCTCCCACGCAGGTGCAGGGTCCCAAAGCTTTGAGCCGTCCTGCTTTCCCAGGCCACAGGCAGGAGGAAGCTGGATGGGAAGTGGAGCAGCCGGGACGCAAACCGGTGCTCATATGGGATGCTTGGGCTTGGAGGTGGAGGATCAGCCAATTGAGCCATGGTGCCGGGCCCCTTATATTGGTTTTTTTTTTTTTTTTAATCCTATGTGTCTTTTTGTGAATTCTCGGAAGACCTCTGGAAAGCATGGATTTCAGAAAGCCCCCTGTGGGTAGCAAAGACTCCTCAGGGGATCTGGGCTGAACCCACTTAGGTGGGTTTCCCTAAGACTTAGGTAGGAAAGCCCAGCGGTGGAGAGCCCAGAGCCTGGAGCCATCCTGGCCTCACCACTGGGGGCGAGGGGTGGAGGAGTGAGGGTTTTGCTCCAGGCCTCCGTTTGTCCCTCTGTGGAATGGGTAGAGTGGTCCCATCACTCACCTCCATGAGCTCTGGCTTGCTTCCAATACCAATTAGCAATCCTCCACACCCTAATTCCCACATCTCCCGGCCTCCTCCCTGCCCTGCCTGGCCGGTCCGGGCCTCTGGGGAATGCCCAAGGCCACCAGCGCCACACACCTCAGCCGGGCCATCCCAGCGACAGGCAGCCCAGAGTGGCTCAGCAGGTTTTTCCTCTCGGGCCCGCCTGCTCTCCCCGCCTCACCCTGGCCCGGCCCCCTCTCTCTGGGCGGCTGGCTCTCCCGCCGGCAGCTCCTGCCCGCTCCACTCGGCCAGGCGCAGCCAGCGGGCGGCAGGCATGCCCAGCATCTTCGCGTACCAGAGCTCCGAGGTAGACTGGTGTGAGACCAACTTCCAGCACTCGGAACTGGTGGCCGAGTTCTACAACACGGTGAGGCCAGGGGGTGCCCAGGGTGGCCGGCAGCCAGCGGGCGGGGGGGCCACAGGTTCAAATCCCGGCTCCCCAGGAAATGGGCAGGGTTGGCTGGCGTGACTCCTTGTGTCTTTTATTTTTTTTTTTAAGATTTATTCATTTCAAAGAGTTATTGAGACAGGAAGAGAGATTTTTGCATATGTTGGTTCACTCCGCAAAGCCTTGCAACAGCCAGAGAGGGGCGGGTCCCGAGTAGGAGCCTGGAGCTTCTTCCAGGTCTCCCAGGTGGGTGGCGGGGGCCTATGCAGTGGGGCTGGCACTTTCCGCTGCTTTCCCTGGTGTATCAGCAGGGAGCTGGGTGGGAAGCAGAGCAGCTGGAACTGGAGCTGGCACCTATAAGGGTCGTTCCTGTGCAGAAGGCACAGATATGCCCTCAGGCATCGCTTTAGGGTGAGGATGGGGGTGTGTGTGGTGGGGGGAGGACGTGCTGGCAGTTGCTGGGCATTGGGCAGAGCAGGGTCACCAGGGGATAGAGCAGGGTAGGCTTCCTGGAGGAGGAGGTTGCGTCTGAGCTGCCTGCCTGCACTGGCGCCCACAGCGGAGGGGCACTGACCCGCCTGGGCGCTGAGCATGCCACCTCCCAGGACGGCGTCTGAGGCCTGTTGACACCCACGGAGCGTGGCCTGGAAAGCTCGCACATGCGTCCGTGGCGGTGACATTCAGCCAGCGCTGCTGAGACTGGGGCAGCCAGATGGGTTCCGTGCTGTGCCTGCACAGGCTGCCGGGCGCACAGCTGTGCGAGGCGAGGCTCTGGGCTCTGTGGAGCTCCTGCCATGAGGCCGCAGGGCCCTGCAGGTCACCTGTGCTGGGCTTCCCGCCATGTACGCCATGGAACCCGTGGGCGATGGGCTTTTGGGGGCACTTGGCTACACACTTTGTGTGGGCTGCCATAACATCTTCCCAGATTCACCATGACTGGGACGGGAACCGCGAGGGTACCCCGCAGAATTCATGCAGAGTGGGGTTAATGCAAAAGTTGATTTGGGTGCAGAAATTTTTTCCAAACGTGTGTGTGTGTGTGTGTGTGTGTGTGTGAACTATCTCCGATCGTGCAGGAGAAAAGGGTGTGTGTGTTTGAGATAGAAGAATTCAGCATGGATTCCAAGTTTGTGGATGCTAAAATGAACTTTTTCTTTTTTTAAAAAAAAACCTTTATATTGAAAGAATTATAGGGAGAGAGAAGAAAGAGAGAGCTGGTCAATCTGAAGCCAGGAGCCAGGAGCCTCTTCTGGGTCTCCCACATGGGTACAGGGTCCCAAGGCTTTGGACCGTCCTCCACTGCTTTCCCAGGCCACAGGCAGGGAGCTGGGTGGGAAGTGGAGCAGTCGGGATTAGAACCTGCACCCATATGGGATCTGCGTCACTTGAAAGGTGAAGATTTTATGCATGGAGCCATTGGACTCCACATATCTTTTAAAAATTCCACTTCTCCGTGGATTTTATCCATATAAATATTGTGAATTTATTTGTACTTTATTTGAAAGGTGCGAAAAGAGAGATGGAGGGAAAATTTTTGTTTGCTGGATCCTTTCCCAGGCACCCTCCGTGGTTAGTGTGCTGTGGCACAGCTAGGAGCTCAGACCTCATGGGGTCTCCCACACGAGTGACAAGGACCCAGGAACTCGGGCGTGATGTGCCGCTTCCCGGGGTGTGCTTGAGCTGGGAGCTAGATGGGAAGTGCAGCCTGGATTCGAACCCCGGGCCTGTGGGTGCGGCACTCACGTCACTCCTGAAGTTCCTGAAGAGCGTTCGTGGAACTCTCCGAAAGTCAGAGCGTGTCCCAAAACCCTTTCCCTGCCACAGTGAGTGAGACCTGCCACGACACGCTGAGCACGGTGGCGTGGGCGGCGAGTTCCTGGATGGAGCCAGCTGGGATGGTTCTGGCTCTGCGGCCTCGTGGCCTCTGTTGCAACGCCGATTGGGCCTTGTAGGGCGAGAGCAGCCGTGAGGGACAGCTCGCAGAGGGTCGGGCGTGACTCTGTCAATCAAACTGGATGGGCACCGCATGGTGGATTTCATATAATTGTCATATGTCATAAAAAAATAAAACCTTTCCATTTCTGTTTCAGACATTTAAAATGTAAATTTTTTTGAAGATTTATTTATTTTTATCAGGAAAGGCAGAGTTACAGAGAGAAGGAGAGACAGAGAAAGAAAGATCTTCCGTCTGCTGGTTCACTCCCCAAGTAGCCGCAACGGCCAGAGCTGAGCTGATCTGAAGCCAGGAGCCAGGAGCTTTTCCCGGGTGCCCCTCATGGGTACAGGGTCCCAAGGCTCTGGGCCGTCCTCCACTGCTTTCCCAGGCCACAGGCAGGGAGCTGGATGGGAAGTGGAACAGCCGGGATTAGAACCAGTGCCAATGTGGGATACTGGTGCTTGAAAGGTGAGGATTTGACCATTGAGCCATCACACCAGGCCCATAAATATTGTTCTAAATTCACAGGCCATGCAGGACAGCTGTAAAAATTTGAGGAAAAGCAGAATTCAGAGCTACGCTTGGGCAGGCAATGCAGAATTGAGTCGGCATTGGGATGCCTGGATCCCGGGTCGGAGTGCCTGGCTGAAGTCCTGGCTGACTCCCCGTGTAACGGAAGCATCAGCCTGTATCTCTGTCAAGAGCCAGAACACGAGCGATTGTTCAGCTGCGCATTCACTCCCCAGATGGCCACAGCAGCCAGGGCTGGACCAGGCCAAAGCCAGGCGCTTGGGACTCCACCTGGGCCTCCCATGCAGGTGGCTGGGACCCAAGCTCCTGTCCCCTCGTGTTTCCCAGGCGCAGGAGCCAGGACCCAACGCCACACTCCTACAGGGGATGTGGCAGCTGTGCCCAGTCCCGGTTCCTGCTGTGCAGGTCCAGGTCAGCTTCTGCCAGCGAGTGCTCTGGGAAGCAGTAGGCGATCGCTGGAGTCCTTGGGTTTCTGTTGCCCACGCAGGAGCCTGGACGGAGCTCCTGGCCGCTCGAGTTGGCCTGGTCCGGCTCTGGCTGTTGTGGGCCTGCGACTCAGCTGATGGAAAAACTTTCTCTCGGTTTCTGCCTTCTGTGTGGCTACTTTTATTAGACATAGAAGAAAAAGACATGGTCTCTTGGCACTGGGGCATAAAAAGATAAGCCTCTGCAAGCAGCATTGGCATCCCATAGGGGCATCGGTTCTAATCCTGGCGGCCCTGCTTCCCATCCAGCTCCCTGCCTGTGGCCTGGGAAAGCAGTGGAGGACGGCCCAGAGCCTTGGGACCCTGCATCCACTTGGGGGACCCGGAAGAAGCTCCTGGCTTCGGATCAGCTCAGCTCTGGCCATTGCAGCCACTTGGGGAGTGAACCAGCAGATGGAAGATGTTTCTGTCTCTCCTTCTCTCTGTAAATCTGATTTTCCAGTGAACATAAATAAATCATTAAAAGGAAGAAGAAGAAATGGTAAAGCGAGAGCTGGTCTGTTCAGGGTGCACTGAGAGCGTGGAGGAGGCGGGGGGGACCAGCTTGTCACCGATGCCGCGTCGGGGTGCTGCTGAATCCTCCTGTGTGCACCCCGACGCCGTGAGCCAACCCCCTGCAGGCGCTCTGCTGTGGAGGGGCTGGTCCCAACACAAAGACAGGCTCTACCAGCCCCACCTGAGGTGGAGAGAGGGATGGGGGCTGGGCTGGAGGTGGGGGAGGCACCGCTTGCTGAAGGAGGCAATGCCAGCCGTACCAGAAGATTGGTCTCTTGGGGGGTCGCGGAGGCCGTGTGCGCAAAGGCCCTGGGGTAAGAAAATGTAGCTGGCAGGTCTCAGTGGCGGCTTGGAGCCCAAGCAGGCAGGAGTGTCCTGGGGCCAAGGCAGGAATGCCAAGTTGAGGGGTGTGGGCTCCCTTTTGAGGGCACCGGGCAGAGGAGGAGAGGCACAAGACCTAGGGTCTCGTTTGAAGTCAGGGGTGTTGGGAGTGCTGGCTTCCAGTGGCATGGGGCGGGGCGGGGGGGACATCAGGGCATGGGCCGTGCCCGTCTGCACCTGCTTGCCTCTGCCTCCGTGCCCATGCCGCCGGCTGCCAGGCGCTCCCCTCTGGCGCTCCTGCTGACTGCTCTAAGTACTAAATGGTGCTGAAAATGCGAACACCATGCTTAGTTTTATCTGCCTTCATCTATTTGACGTACAGAGTCGGAGAATGTGCGTTTCGGTTTCCTGATTCATTCCCCAAACAGCTGCAACAGCCAGGGCTGGCTGGACCAGGTGGAAGCCAGGAGCCCAGGAGCCTGCAGCCTCATCCGAGTCTCCCACGGGAGTGGTGGCCGGGACCCAAGGGTTTGAGCCATCATGGGCTGCTGACCCCGAGCCTGCATGAGCTGGAGGAAACGCCGGGGAACTGGGCCACAAACCCACATGTTCTGCCCCGAGGGGCGGGTGGTCCCAAGTGGGGAGACTTGCAAGCGAGGATTGTTGATTATGTCATCGTAGGTAGGTCTCTCTTTCACTGAGGTGTAAAGGAAGTGGCCCACAGCTCCTGGTACATCGCAAGTGTGAAGTGAGCTCGAGTTGTGAAAGCGACGTTTATCATCTTTGCTTCTTGAGAGTTTTATGGAGTCCGAAGTCCTGGCAAGGAGGTCCTCCCTCCTGCCGCCCTTGTCACACCCCTCCCTGTCCCGCCCGGCCTCTGGATGTGCGCCCAGTGAGTGCTTGCTGGTGACCGTCCTCAGCAGGTGTCAGGAGCCCGGTGGGAGGGGTGGCAGGGTGATGTTGGAAAGGCAGAATTCACACACACACACACACACACACACACACACACGCTATCCACAGGCTTACTTCCCAAACGGGCACAGCGCCCAGGTCTCGCTGAGAGTGGTGGCGGGGACCAACAGACCTGAACCTTTGTCCGCTGCCTCCACAAGGCACATCAGCAGGGAGTTGGATGGAAAGTGGAGCAGCCAGGGCTTGAACCTGCACTTCAGTATGGGATGCTGGGGTCACAGGTGGCAGTCAAACTCGCCTTGCGTCACATTCCCAGCCCCACCATGTGGTCCTTAATGTAGAGGAGGTTCTGAGCCCAGCACGGTAGCCTAGTGGCTGGCCTTCTTACCTTGCACGTGCTGGGATCCCATATAGGCGCCGGTTCATATCCCAGCTACTCCACTTCCCACCCAGCTCCCTGCTTGTGGCCTGGGAAAGCACTGGAGGATGGCCCAAAGCCTTGGGACCCTGCACCTGCTTGGGAGACCCAAAAGAAGCTCCTGGCTTTGGATCAGCTCAGCTCCGGTTGTTGCGGCTACTTGGAGGGCCAAGCAGTGGATGGGAGATCCTTCTGTCTGTCTCTTCTTCTCTCTGTATATCTGACTTTCCAAGAAAAACAAATAACTCTTTAAAAAAAAAAATAGAGGAGGTTTTTCAGGAGTGGGTGATGGATGGATGGGGTGAAGTCCCCCGCTGCGGCTGGCACCCTGGGCCGGGGTTGCTGAGCTGTCAGCTGGCTGGGGCTCCGGAGCTGCTCTGGGTGGCCTGGGTGGGGTGTGAGGCTGAGTGCTACAGGGCAGGGCGGGAGACCCTGGCACCAGGACTGTCGCTGCTGCTGATGTTTATCGAGGCCCCAGAGCCGGTTGGGGCCCTTTCTGGACCCCACCCGCTGCTGCTGCTGCGCCTTCACTCCGGAAACTCGCACCCCCCACCGCACCCCTCGCGCCCACGTTCTGGTCTCAGGTGCAGTGATAGGTGGCGCCTGTGTCTCCGGCCGCGCCATCTCCCCGGAGCCTGGCCTCGAGGGTGCCCGCAGCAATGCTGATGTTTGATCTGCTGCCAGAGGTATCATTAGGTCAGACCTGGAGGCGGCAGTGGGCCCCGTCCGGGCAACCTCGGAGGAGGCGACTTCGCACCCCTGAGACAGCCCTGGAAAAGCACAGGAAAAGCGGAGCTTGCGGGCACGTGGGGAGGGGCACGAGGTGCGAGGACGGGACACGGCCGTGGCCCTGGTGTGCACTCTGACCTTGGGGAGACTCTGGTTAAGTCCTGAAGACACACTGGTCCCAGTCGGAAGGACTGACTTTGACAGCTGCTTCACTCCCCGTGCCACTCGTCCCAGCTGGTTCACTCCGCACGCCAGCCTCCCTGCTACTGCACACCCTGGGCAGCCGCAGGGGACGGCTCAGGGGCTTGGGCCCCTGTATCCACGGGGAAGATCTGAATAGAGCCGCTGGCTCCTGGCTTCAGCCTGACCCAGTTGTGGCTGTTGTGGGCATTTGCGGCTTGAACCAATGGATGGGAGATCTCTCTCCCTCTGTAGGTTCATTCTCTGACTCTCACATGAATGAATTGATTAATGAAACATGTTCTTTTTTTTTTTTAAGATTTATTTATTTTATTGCAAAGTCAGCTATATATACAGAGGAGGAGAGACAGAGAAATATCTTCTGCCTGATGATCCACTCCCCAAGTGGCCACAATGGCTGGGGCTGAGCTGATCCAAAGCCAGGAGCCAGGAGCCTCTTCCGGGTCTCCCATGTGGGTGCAGGGTCCCAAAGCTTTGGGCCGTCCTTGACTGCTTTCCTGGGCCACAGGCAGGGAGCTGGATGGGAAGTGGAGCAGCCGGGATTAGAACCAGTGCCCCGTGGGATGCCGGCACCACAGGTGTAGGCTTAGTCTACTACTGCATGGCATCAGCCCCACATGGTGTCGTTTATCTAGAACTTTCTACGTGTAAAATCTTCCGCACAGTGTCTTCACACGTGTGATAGCTGAGCCATGTGGTTCCCCAGTGAGTGTTGGTAGAATGTCATGTTCTTGGTCCTCGGGGTACAACGGAAGACAGGAAGCCCAGAACAGCTGCTCTGTGTGTGTGTGTGTGTGTGTGTGTGTGTGTGTGTAGGGATATGCAACTTCCAAGAGGATGGGACGTGTTAGGGCCCTCGCACCTGCCCTGGTCTGGGGGTGACTGGGGGATCTTCTGCTGCAAAAATGACACCCAGAGACAAGGCATGTCGGGCGGCCATTGGCTTGGGCAAAGAGGTGAGGAGGAGGAGGTGAGGTTGGTCCAGGGGGTGGGCACAGCTCAGGCAGAACCCTGAAGGTCAGGGACACCCCGCTGTCCTTCCCTGAGCAGGTGGCAAAGTCAGGCAGCCGAGAGTGGTGGGTGGAGTCACAAGTCGGGTTGAGCGGCTGGATGTTACAGAGAGAGGCTGCGTATATGGGTTCCCAGTGGCGCACAGGAGCTGCGGAGACGGGCTGCGGAGACGGGCTGGGTCAGCATCTTTGCGGAGTGTTGATGCGCCCAGGGCTGGAGGCTGAGGCAGTGCTGGGAGGGAAGCAAAGAGAGAAAGAGAGAGAGAGGGGACTGGGGGAGGTGTGGGCTTGGGGTGAAAGGGGTTGGCCCCAGACCTGCCTGCCACGGGACCTAGCCAAGAGGAAGGACTGCTGGCCACAGGGACAGTGGCCCGAGGTGTGGCCAGCCTGTCCGTGCCGTCCTATAACCTGTTTTTCATTGCCAACAACACAATGGCATGGGTGGGGTAAGAAGTTTGTCCTGGCCCACGGCTCCTCTGGGCCAAAGTCGAAGGCTTGCACCAGATCCAAAGAGTTCGAAGGTGAGAGCCGAGGGGGAGGTGTCGGGACGGGCCTGGCCCCGCCACCAACGCTGCCAGCTTCTGAGATAAGCCAATCGGCTTCATCCGTGAATCACAGACCCATGGGTGTGAGAGGGCAGAGTCCCTCACTGTCTTCTAATCGGAGATTAAACTTCAACAAGGGGCTGGGCCACCCCAAGGGGAATGCCCCCACCCGCACCTCGTGGGCCCCCCAAAACCACAGCATCTCTGGTGCTTGACTCCAGCTCCCTGCTGACATGCACCTTGGGGTACCAGGAGACACCTTAAGTAGGTGGGTGCCCGCCAACTGCCCCCCCCCCCCACAGGAGCTGGATGGAGTTTCCGGTTCCCTGGCCCAGCCCTGGTCCTTACTGACATCACAGGTGTGAACCAGCAGGCGGCCCCTCTCTCTGTTTTGTAAAAGATTTATTTATTTTTATTGGAAAGTCACATATACACAGAGGAGGAGAGACAGAGAGGAAGATCCTCCATCTGCTGGTTCATTCCGCAAGTGGTTGCATCGGCTGGAGCTGAGCTGATCTGAAGCCAGGAGCCTCTTCTGGAGTTTCTTCCAGGTCTCCCACGCGGGTGCAGGGTCCCAAGGCTTTGGGCCGTCCTCCAGTGCTTTCCCAGGCCACAGGCAGGGAGCTGGATAGGAAGTGGGGCCGCCGGGATTAGAACTGGCGCCCGTAGGGGATCTGTGCATATCCGCCTTTCCAATAGAAATACATATTAAAAAAAACCACCCCTAGATTGCTGTCGGTAGTGGCCAGATTGATCCCTGGTTGGTTTATTCTGTGAGTGCTGAACCTGGCGGGGGGGGGGGGGCGGGCATTGCTGGGGAGGCAGGGCTTCTTCTAAAAGGAAAGCGGGGAGGTTTAGCCTAGCAGTGGAGACCCCGGAGTGTCTGGGGTCTGACTCCGTGCTTTGCCCCTGATCCCAGCTTCTTCTGCATACAGACTGTGGGAAGCACCAGTGACAGGGCTCAGGGGTGGGGGATCCCCTGACCCCAGGTGGTTGGGGAAAGACTGTTCCCCAGCTTCTACCCCCAAGCCCACCCCAGTCACCGTCAAGGTCAGCTCAGAGATGGACAGGCTATAGTGAAGGAGTGATGAATTCTGCCCAAATGGTGAGAGAGGACCCCGGCGCTAACCACGAGCATCCCGGCCTAACCTCCCCCTGCTCCGCCTCCCGCAGTTCAGCAATGTCTCCTTTCTCATCCTGGGACCCCTCATGACGTTCCTGATGCACCCCTACGTCCAGAGGCGCTCCCGTGGCAGCTACGGCAGTTTGTTTCTCTTCACCATCACAGGTAGAACTTGGGGCTGGCGGGGTGGTGAGCTGGGGTGCCCCCCAGTCCTCCCAGATGCCCGTGCCCACCAGCGCGCCCACCCCTCTATGCCTCTGCGCTCTCTGCCCCGCCCTCCCAGGTCTGTTCTCCATGTACTTCCACATGACTCTCAGTTTCCTGGGGCAGCTGTTGGACGAGATCGCCATCCTGTGGCTGTTGGCCAGCTGTTACAGCATCTGGCTGCCTCGCTGCTATTTCCCAGTTTTCCTGGGGAACAACAGGTGGGGGCAGGTTGGCTCTGTGTGTGTGTGTGTGTGTGTGTGTGCGGGTGGGTGGGTGAGAGGGGGGAGCTCACACCCTCTGGGGACCACCCTGCCCAGCCTCCCTGAGCAGCCAGGCTCTTCTGTACCACTCCCCTGCCCCACTTCCCCATCCACCTCCTCTGATCCTACTGGGATAGCCTGGGCAGTCCTCAAATGCTGTGTGAGCCAGCTTAGCAGGGCGGGTGTGTGTGTGTGGGGGGGGAGGGGACGGTCCCTGAAATTGCAGAGTCCCAGCGACCCCTCTCCAGGGCCTGAAATCTTTCATACTCTTTCATGTGACTGTCCCAGGTGCCCCTCCTGACCTGGCTGATCCCGTTCCCACCCCGGGCCCTCTGATAGCATCCTAACCCTGCTCGGTTCACCTGCACCCTTGGCATCCCTCCCCACCCCCTCCCTCTCTTGCTTTCCCTCCCCCCCAGCCCCTGGAATTTTGCTGGAGCCCAAGAAACCTTCCTTCGAGCCTCCCTGGGTCACTTGAATCCCTGACCTGCCCCTTCCCCTGGGGTCCCCCTAGAGCTGTTTCTTGGCCTCACCCGTCCCTCCCGGGACCCTCTTAGGACCTGACCTTGGACCCTCCTGGGATCCCCTCTGCTGGGCTGCCTGAGAACCGCACAAGACTGACCCGAGCCTGGCGGTGCGCGCCCCATCCTCACCCTCTGAGACCACAGGATTTACACCTGACACTGTGTCCTCCCCCCCGCCCCCCGCAGGTCCCACTTCTCCTGTCTGGTGGCCGTGATGACCTTGATTAGCACCCTCTTGTCCTTCCTGCGGCCCACGGTCAACGCCTACGCCCTCAACAGCATTGCCATCCACATCCTCTACATCGTTTACCAGGAGTACAAGAAGTGAGTGCCAGGCACGGGCACCTGCGTGGGGCGGGCGTCATTGGTCCTCTCGGCCCCGCCACCAGGCTCAGCCACAGCCCACCGTCACTCACCCACAAGTGAGAATGCGAACCCATCTATATGTGTCTGCAGACCTGGTCCCTGGGGTAACAAAACCCCACCCCCTGAGCACGATATGATACTGCTGACAGCTTGGTGGAGATGCAGAGGGCTGGCCTTGGTGGCACAGTGGGCTATGCCCCCGCCTGTTGTCACCCACGCTGTGTATTGCAGTCCTGGTTCAGGTCCCGGCTGCTCCACTTCCAAGTCAGCTCCCTGCTGATGCAACAGGCGAGGCGGCAGAGGATGGCCCAAGTCCGTGAGGACCTGCCCGCCCCCCTGCCCATGTGGGAGACCCCGATGGAGCATCTGGTGGCTGGCTTCAACCTGGTGCACACCCCAGGTTGAACCAGAGGGTGGGATATTCCATCCACCACCTACCCCCAACCTGTGTCTCTCTCACTTTCAAATAATTTGTGGGAAGAGAGGGGTTAAAAGGTAAGTGAATTATCTATTTCAAACCTCCCACATAAGAACGCCTGGATTTAGAAAGCAAGCATTACCCGTCATCTTTACTCATTTGTGGCATCTTTAAAAAAATAATTTCGTAGAAGATGAGAGGAGAATGGTTTGTGGCCCAGCACTGTGGCATGGCAGGGAAAACCTCCAGTCGCAATGTGATCGTCCCACAGGACTGCCGGTTCTAGACCCGGCTGCTCCACTTCCCATCCAGCTTCCTGCTAATGTGCCTGGGAAGGCAACAAGCATTCATTTTTTTCTTTCTTTCTTTCTTTTTTTTTTTTTTTAAGATTGCACAAATGAGTGGAGATCATGAGTGGTGCTTGCGTTGCCCAAGCAGCCGGGACTCGAACCGGCACCCATATGGGATCCCAATGCATGCAAGGCGAGGACTTTAGCCACCAGGCTACTGCACTGGGTCCGGCATAGGCCATGTTTTCTCGACCCACTCATCAGCTCCCGGGCGCACTGGTTGCTGTTGTGGCTGGGCTGTTTTGGATGGAGTGAACAGAGCTGTAGCAGACACGGAAGCACAGGCGTCTCAGCCGTGCTGGGGCCTGTGGTCATTCCATAGTTACTTTCTTTGAGCAACTCCCCACTGCGTGGAGCAGTTCTGCATGCCATGCTGGTTGCACTGGGTCACATGATCACCATATTCTCATACATACGGGAGGGTGGTAGCGTTCTCTACACATTGGTAGTTAAATCTAGATTTAGGCTTGGCTATCTCTTAGGGGCGGGAGGGGCTGGGGTAGGGGTCACAACACCGCCCGGCCCCTCCTGTTTGCGTCCTATGTTCTGGCCTTGGCAATCAGCAGGTGTGAGGAGGCCACAGCTGTGTACGAAGCTTGCGCCTCCTAGCAGATCCTGGTAGCTCACCCACCTGGCTTTCCTTGCAGGAGTTTGCTTGCCAACCTTGGACTAAGCTCCAACATGGTCCTTTCCTTAACGTCTGAAGTCACGAGTTTGTGCCTGAGCCATCTCTAGCAGGGGGCAGTTGAGTTTTGAAAGGCTCCTTAAAGAACTTTTTTCTGTTTCTTTTTTAAGGAGAGAGAGCACTGCTGTGCAATAGATCACTCCCCAAATGCCTACAGTGGAGAGCAGACAGGACTTCACCTGGTCTCCTGTATGCAGTCGCAGGGCCCCACGTCCCTGGGTCATCTTCTGCTGCCTTCCTGGGAGCGTTAGCAGGGAGGCCGGGTTAGAAGTGGAGTGCCCTGGACTCCAACCAGAGCTCTGAAATGGGATGTCAGAGTCACATATGGCAGCTTAAGCTGCCACCCCAGCCTTGCATCTTTAATCCTCACTCCTCCCCTCCTTCCCACGTTGGAGCCCCATGCCCTGAATGGAAGAATCGCCCACTAGTCAGTCAGCCTCTGCACCTGCAGGTGTCCGAGCCAGGCATCCCTTCCACCCCCTGATTCTTCTACCCTCCTTAGGACCAGCAACAAGGAGCTGCGGCACCTGATTGAGGTCTCTGTAATCCTGTGGGCCATCGCGCTGACCAGCTGGCTCAGCGACCGCTTCCTCTGCAACGTCTGGCAGTGGGTACAGTTCTTCTACCTGCATAGTGTCTGGTAAGCATCTGCTCTCAGGCCTGACCATGCAGCATCCATGAAACTGTTCATCTGCCCATCCACCCATCCACCCACCTATATATCCATCCATCCATCCATCTATCCATCCATCCATCCATCCATCCATCCATCCATCCATTCATCCATTCATCCATCCTTCCATCCATTCATCCTTCCATCCATCCATCCATCCATCCATCCATCCATCCATCCATCCATCCATCCTTCCATCCATCCATCCATCCTTCCATCCGTCCGTCCGCCCGTCCGCCCATCCGTCCATCCATCCATCCATCCATCCATCCATCCATCCATCCATCCGCCCATCCGTCCATCCATCCATCCATCCATCCATCCGCCCATCCGTCCATCCATCCATCCATCCACCCATCCATCCACCCAGAATGATGACAAGAGCTTGGGCAGTGGGCCGGGCAGCAGTAGAAAGGCATCCCACTGGCAGGCACCTGTTGACAAGGGTTGTAGACCTAGCAGCTCTTGTTGGATAGCTGAAGCCTGTGAGAAGGAAGTTAGGGTGAAGCCTTGGGGGGAGGTGGGGTTGCTGTGGCACCTCCTCAGCTCTGCCCTCCTGTCCCACAGGCACGTGATCATCAGCATCACCTTCCCTTACGGCATGGTCGCCATGGCCCTGGTGGATGCCAGCTACGAGATGCCCGGCCAGACCCTCCGCGTGCGCTACTGGCCACGGGACTCTTGGCGCGTGGGGCTCCCTTATGTAGAAATCCAGGAAGACAACAAGAAGTGTTGACGCCTGCCTGGCGTACGAACTTGCTTGTGTCCCGAGGAGGGAGACCTGGTTCAGGTGTTGAACCTGAGGGACATCCTTGGTACTGGCCCTGTCCCCAGGGCACGGAATGGACTTGGTGACATCTCTCATGATGGTCCTGGGGAATCGCCTGGTCTATTTTGCTTTTGATTTCACTTCTGTTTCAGCAGCTTCCCCATAACCGTGTTGTCCTCACATGACCAGGCACCATTGTCACATGACCTGGTTGGGGGTCATCGATGATGCATTATCTGCTAGGAATGACCCCAGGCTGGGACTTGTACTCCATGTTGGTGGTCATTGCCAAACTGTCTGGTTCATCTGCTTGGGGGCCAGCACACAATCCCCCTGTCCTTGCAGGGAGGGGGACACTGCAGAGGACGTGCCTAACTCTGAGATAACCCATTTGATGTACCTCATTTGCCACCCTCGCATGTATGTGGTGAGTGTACAAACCCTCACCATCCCCCTGGTCTTGTGGCAGCCATTGTCACCGGCAGTTGGACAGTCACGGAAAGCGAAGACCACCTGGGTGCTGTGGGGATGCAGCACACCAGGCAGGGGCCAGGACGGGAGGATGGTTTCCACGGTGCATAGGGCCCAGGGCTCGGAGACAGCCAGGGCTGAGTTCCTGTCCTGCTGTTTCCTAGTTGTATAATCCTGGGGAGGTGATTCTTTTTTTTTTTTTTTTCTATCTTTGGAGCTCAAGTGCCTGATGGGTAAAAGGAGAGTAGCATTTCTTTCTCTTGGTGTGTGTGTGTGTGGGGGGGGTGGTTTCTATGTAAATGAAATAATGTGTAGAAAGTGCTTAGTGTGGAGTCTGGGAAATGTCCACTCATCTGTCCACTGGTCCACTGGACCCTCCTCTACTGACCTACCAAGGCATCCTTCCCTTTTCTCCTGCTTCTGTGTGTACACTGCTTCATCCTTTCATCGCTCATCTGTTTCATTCGCCATTGATGGAATTAACCCAACCCATTCGTTGAACAAGCCGCGCATCTGTCCATGTATTGGAACAGATGCTTCCATGGTTGGAACTAGTTATCCATCCCTGCATCTCTCAATGAGCAAATCATTTATTCATCCATCATCCATCCACCCACTCTCCCATCCATCCATCCATCCACCCATCCATCTATCATCCATCCATTCATCCACCCATCATCCATCCACCCATCCATCCATCCACCCATCCACCCATCCATCCATCATCCATCCACCATCATCCATCCATCCATCATCCATCCACCCATCCATCCATCCATCCATCATCCATCCACCCATCCATCATCCATCCACCCACTCTCCCATCCATCCATCCATCATCCATCCACCCATCCATCCATCATCCATCCACCCACTCTCCCATCCATCCATCCATCATCCATCCATCCATCCACCCATCCATCATCCACCCATCCATCTATCATCCATCCATTCATCCACCCATCATCCATCCACCCATCCATCCATCCACCATCATCCATCCATTCATCCACCCATCCATCCATCCATCATCCATCCACCCACTCTCCCATCCATCCATCCACCCATCCATCCACCATCATCCATCCACCCATCCATCCATCCACCCATCCACCCATCCATCCATCATCCATCCACCATCATCCATCCATCCATCATCCATCCATCCACCCATCCATCATCCATCCACCCACTCTCCCATCCATCCATCCATCCATCCATCCATCCATCCATCCACCCATCCATCCATCATCCATCCACCATCATCCATCCATCCATCCATCCATCATCCACCCATCCATCCATCCATCCATCCATCATCCATCCACCCATCCATCCATCCACCCATCCACCCACTCTCCCATCCATCCATCCATCCATCCACCCATCCATCATCCACCCATCCATCCATCCATCCATCATCCATCCACCCATCCATCCACCATCATCCATCCATCCATCCATCCATCCATTTTTCTATTCATTTATCCTTCCAGACCATTCAGTCATCTTTCTACAGATAAAAGAGCCCCCCCCCTTTCTCTTTGTAACTCTGCCTTTCCAATAAACTTACCTTTAACGAATAAAGCTGGTGATTCTCTGCAGCCTATAGGACGATGGTGCAAGGCCTCTGTCTGACTTTTGAGATCTGTCCAGGTTTGAAGTTAAGCTGAGAGAGGTGGGGGAAAGGTCTCTCCTGGGTGGCAGCTGCGACACTCCGGCTTGGTCCCGTGCAGTGCTGCAGTGGGTGGGTGGCTGCGTGCACGTGCGTGCTGGGAAGCAGCAAACTTGGAGGTAGAGCGTGCTGAAGGCAGAAGGAGTGAGTATTCTAAGGGATGTGTCCAAAATTCTTGCTTGTGGCTGAGGGCTGGTGGAGTCATCTTCGAGGTGAGGTAGACCAGTAGAGGGTGGTAGAGAGCAACACAGCAGCAGTTTCAAGCCCGACAGAAAAGTTACTTTGTGGCCACTTGTGCGGCTGCTCCTCCATCCCCACTTAAGCATTTGTAACACTGAGATAGCAAGCCCCGGGAATGCTGCCCAGCTGTCCCCATCCCTACCAGGCACGCTGAAACGTGGCTCCCTTCATGTCTTCCTTTAACTCCTTGCAGAAGGCAATCAGATGAAATTTGGAAGTGGAAACTAGATAGATACACAGTACGAACCAGGAGCTGTACCACTTGGAGCTTGGAAATTCTCAGGCCAGGCTCGAGGCTGCAGTTCTCATGTGAGATTTTAACAAGGGAGGAAGGATGTTTCTGTCCCATTGTTGGGCAGAAAAATAGAAACCCAGCATCGTTGGAGGGAGGACTTTGAGTACAAGCAGACTTTGAAAACTTTTGAGGAGACTCACACGTCCTCGTGTGGTTAGGAAGCCGGGCACCCACAGCCGCCCGCCTCTAGGCTCTGAGCCCTGGAGCTGTTCAGTAGGACAGTATGAGAGAGGGGTTTTAGATGCATGATGCCAAGCCACATTCTCATTCCTGGACAGTGGAAGATGGACTAAAGAACACGTATAAAAGAAATCAACCTAGCTATTGGACTATGATTTCAACTTTTATTCCCAAATATTTCTAGAGTGCCTACTCTGTGCCAGGCATTGTGTTTAGGCTGGAAGAGTGAAAAGACAGATAGAGACCCTTATTTTGGCGGGGGCGGGAGGGGAGGCTGTTCAGCGCTGTGGCTTGCAAGTTAAGCTGCCACCTGCAGTACCAGCATCTCATATGGCAGCCGGTTCAAATCCCGGCTGCTCCTCTTCTCATTCAGCTCCCTGTTCATGCACGTGGGGAAGCAGCGGAGCGTGGTGTAAGTGTTCAGGTCCCTGTCCCCAGGTGGGAGACCTGGGTGAAGCGCCTGGCTCCTCCTGGCTTCAAGCTGGGTCCGTCCTGGTTGTTGTGGCCGCTTGGGGAGTGAGCTAGCAGATGGAAGATGTGTGTGTGTGTGTGTGTGTGTCTGTGTGTTTCTGTCTGTAACTGCCTCTCAAATAAATAAATCTTCCAAAAATGAAGGTGGAATTGCTGTATTGGCCTGGAGAAAGAGACAAGGAACCGAATTGGCAACTATGTATTTATTAGGAAGTGTCTGGTGGAGACAGAGGAAGAACTTGATAAGCTACTGTGTATGTAATTAACAGGCTGACAAGTGGAACTAGGCAACAAACTTTCTAAATGTGTATCTAGCAGGGAGCAACAAAGTTCCTAAGTAGAGAGTCCTAAGTGCTGTGGAAATAGATAAAGCTAGAAGAGCTTGAGGAAGGCAGGTATGCAAGACCCAGGTAGGATGCAACAGCAGGGTCTGCCGAGGTAGAAGTGGGCAGGTGCCCTGGGGACAAAGACTTGGAGGAGAAGGGGTTCAGGGTTCAGCCAGGCAGTTTTGGGGTGGAGGGAAGGGGTAGTGTCCAAGTTGGGAGTGGGCATTTGGCCTCATGTGATTACGCTAGCACTGCCTGTTGCAAATGGACATGGCACACTGTCCAAAATCAGTATTAGAGTATGAGGAATCTGCACGCCTGCGTCCCTCATTACAGACTCTGCCGTGCGTCCCTCGTTCCTAGCAGGTTTTTTTTCTTTAGTAGTGAACAATTCCCGAGCTACGTGTACAAGGAATCTGAAAAACTTGTGTGTTTTATGCATTTAGTCTTGGGTCCCAGCCTGGAGTTGTGTCACTTCGTACGCATAAACATTCCATTAGTAGGGGACGAAACTCAAAAGCTGAACTATAAAGAATCTTAGATAAAAGAAGCCCAATATTTAGTAATAAGCCAGACCCTAGCACCCAGTGTGATGGTTCAGCCGGCTAATCCTCTGCCTGGCAAGTGCCGGGATCCCATATGGTCGTCAATTTGTGTGTTCTGGCAGCTCCACTTCCCATCCAGCTCCCTGCCTGTGGCCTGGGAAAGCAGTGGAGGACGGCCCAAAGCCTTGGGACCCTGCACCCACGTGGGAGACCTGGAACAAGCTCCTGGCTCCTGGCTTCAAATCAGCTCAGCTCCAACCACTGCAGACACTTGGGGAGTGAACCAGCAGGTGGAATATCTTTCTGTCTCTCTTCTCTGTCTCAATCTGCCTTTCCAGTAAAAATAAATCTTCAAAACAAAACCAGGCTCTATTCCAACAGAGAGAGCGAGTAAAAATGAGAGGGCGTGAGCTAGGGGAGGGGAAGAGAGGGAGGAGAGAGGGGAGAGTGTGTCTTGGGCATTTAATACAGCAAGATTTTGAATTTGGGATGGTCTAGGGAGCGTGTGTGTGTGTGTGTGTGTGAGAGAGTGTGTGTGTGTGTGTGAGAGAGAGTGTGTGTGTGTGTGTGTTGGGGAGCAGCCCACCTGCCCTTGCCACCCTCCAGGGTTGCCAACACCGATGTGAAGTAGCAGAATGCCCGGTCGCCATCCTCCTGCCACGACGCAGCAAGCTGAGCGGACGAGGGTCGGGAAAGGTGGGGAAGGTGGGAGAGGTGGGGGAGGGGGAAGGGCCCTCGGTCCCTCTGCAGGATTCGAACCAGTAACGACGGCGGCGCCTCGGGGCGGCGCGGGAGGGGGGTGTGTGGGACCGTCTCCACGCAGGCGCGGCCCCGCCCCGCCCCCCTGCACGTGCGGCGCACACCTCGCGCCTCCCTCCCTGGCCTGCTCCCGCCCTCTGCACTCGAGCCTCGGCTGCCGATTGGTCAAACCGTCCGTCGCTCGTAGCGCGGTCCGGCAGGCCCCCCGCCGAGGAGGAAGTCCCGCCCCGAAGGCGGCCGCCCGCGCGTGCGATTGGCTGCAGCGGCTGTCGGTCGGGGCGGCGGAGCCCCGAGTCGTCGTCGGCGGCGGCGGCTGCTGCTGCTGCTGCTGGGGCGGGCGGGGGAAGCCGAGCGGCGGCCGTGTGTGTGTGTGTGCGTGTGTGTGTGTGTGCGCGCGTGTGTGTGTGCGTGTGTGTGTGTGTGTGTGTGTGTGTGGGAGCGCGCCCGGGGCTGGCGGGCGTTTCCGCTTCCGCGGGGGCCTGGCGGGCGGGCAGGCGGCGGCGAGCGGCGAGCGGCGCCGGGCAGACAATGAGGGTGGTGGGACGGCGCTGAGCGGCGGCGGCGGCGGCGGAGCGAGCGACGCGGGCCCGGGGGCGGGGCGGGGCGCCAGCCATGGACAATCAGGTGAGGAACGGCCTGCTGCCCCGCTGCTCCGCCCTGCGGGGGGCTCCCCGGGGCCGGGACGGACCCCGCGACGCCCTCCGTGCTCCGCACATGCCCCTGCGGGACCCCGAGGCTGGGCCGGGGCCCCGCTCACCTCCTGCAGGCCCCTCCATCACCCCCGATCCCCGTGTGGGACCCCGAGGCTGGGCCGGGGCCCCGCTCACCTCCTGCAGGCCCCTCCATCACCCCCGATCCCCGTGTGGGACCCCGAGGCTGAGCTGGGGCCCCTCCATCACCCCCGATCCCCGTGTGGGACCCCAAGGCTGAGCTGGGGCCCCTCCATCACCCCCGATCCCCATGTGGGACCCCGAGGCTGGGCCGGGGCCCCTCCATCACCCCCGGTCCCCATGTGGGACCCCGAGGCTGAGCTGGGGCCCCTCCATCACCCTGTGGGACCCCGAGGCTGGGCTGGAGCACCCCTCACCTCCTGCAGGCCCCTCCATCATCCCCGATCCCCATGTGGGACCCCAAGGCTGGGCTGGAGCACCCCTCACCTCCTGCAGGCCCCTCAGTTACCCCTGATCCCCGTGTGGGACCTCAGGGCTGGGCTGATGCCCCTCCATCCCCATGTGGGACCCCAAGTCAGCCTTGAGCACCCCTCACCTCTGGGAGGTCCCTCCATCATCCCCCATCCATCCGTATGTGGGACCTAGAGTCTGGGCTGGGGTCCCTCCATCCCCATGTTGGACTCCAAGTCTGGACTGGGGCACCCCTCACCTCTGGGAGGTCCCTCCATCCCCATGTGGGACCCTGAGTCTGGACTGGAGCGCCCCTCATCTCCAGGAGGCTTCTCTGTTCTCCCCTGATCCCCATGTGGGACCCCGAGGCTGAGCTGGGGCACCCCTCACCTCTGGGGAGGCTCCTCCATCCCCACTTCCAGAGTGGGACCCCTAACTCCTCCTTCCCCCGGACCTCTTCCTCCTCCTCCAGGTAGCTAAAGAGGGACCTTCCCCCTTCCTGAGCCTGTACCACCTTTTCCCTGTTTGAGTCCTGGGCCAGTTTTGTCTCCTTTCCTCTCCCCAGCTACCCTGAAGCCCCCAGCCTGCTGCACCTCCGCCCTTTCCTCCTTATAAGCCTTGGTAGCCCCAGCCCTTTCCTAAGGTCCCCTTGGAGGCAGCCCCCCTTCCTCACACCCACTCACTCAGGTACCCCCCAACTTCAACCCCCCTGCCCCGCTGCCTCACCTCCTACTGCTGTGGTCACTCAGATTTCCTCTCCCGCCCCATCACCACCCCACCGGCTCCTCTTTCCATCTGGGCAGCTCCACCACACCCAAGGGCTGCCTCCTTCACCCTCAGGGTCCCTCCCATAAGACCAGGGTCCATTTCCTCCCTGGAACACCACAGTCCTTGGCTCCCCACCTCCCCCACCAAGGTGGGCTGTCCGTTCTCTGCTGTGGGGCCCTTGTGTGTCCCCCACCTCATTCTCAATCTTCCTGTGCAGTCTGGAGCTTCCCCTGCCCTCACTTCCCGCCCCCCACTATCCCACCCCAGCATCACAGAGCCTGTCTGCAAAGCTGGAATTGTGTGATCCCCACCTCCCTGGGCCTTCCTGCTGGGGCTCTGGTACCCACACCCCGCCCCTTCCTCCTGCCGCCCCAGCCCCTTGCTGCCTCTGCTCCTCCCCCGTGCCCCTTGACTGGCAGGGGCATGGGCCAGGAGCCGTGGCAGTGATAGGTGCTAGGTGTTGGGGTGTGTGTGGCTGCTGGCGCCAGCCCATGGAGGTGCTATGTGGTCTCGGGGCAGCACCAGGTCATCCAGGCACACAGCTTGTGTTTCAGGCGCCCACTCGCTGGGGTTTCCCTTTTGGCTCTAGCGTTTCTGGTTTTTGTTCTGCGAGAGCTGGGAACTGCCCCGTGGATTCCCATGGGGAGCCAGGAATTGGAGCATACTGTCACCACTGTGTGGTGAAATGTCCCTGCCCAGCCCTGGGGGGGGTCTTGTCTGGCCCCCGCTCTAATCCGCTCATCTCCAGTGTGTCCTGCTGTGACGCATCGAGGTGGCTGGTGGGTGCGTCAGTGGGAAGAGGTGGCACACTATGACAGAGAGGGGCTAGCGCATCTCTGAGCTGCCTGGGACGGTGGGTGGGTTGGTTTCTTGGGTGGCCCAGTGAAAGGGCAGCACAGGTGACGCGGGCCCCTTGTAACCGTGGTGGCCATGGGGCGGCACTGGCCTCGGCCCCCACAGAAGTATTTGGTGTATACCTGGTCCTCAGAGCGGGGGTCTAGTGTGTGTGTGAACCTGCATTGTGGTGCACCTCTTCCAGCCAGGTTTACGGGAGACTTAAGAGGTCCCCGGAGACAGTGATGTCCCCCATGGCTGCACCGCCTTTCCTGCCTCCCAGCTTGGGGTTCACATCTCACTGCTGCTCTTCTCTTTCTCCAGAACCTGTGGTCCACCCACCAGGTGGGATTCCCCGTTGTGCTCTGGGCCCCCAGGCTCCCTGTGAGTGCGTCATCTGGTTCTCAGAGCTCCAACTCCCCAACCCTGAACACTTGCTTGGTCCCTCACCCCGGACTGTCTGTGTTCTCCCTGTGTGGGTCTGTGTGTTGGACTGGGGGATGGAGCCGGGTGATTCCCTAGGGGCTCTGCCTGCCAGCAGCGCAGTTGGTCTCCAGGGCGCCGGGTGGGTGGGAAGGACTGGGGTGGAACCTCCGTGAATGTTGTGCAGACCCAGGAGGGGTGAGTCAGGCACTGGGGGCGCGGGGAGGTAGCTGGCCCCCTGGGCAGCCCTGTCCCAGCAGGACCCTGGAGTTTCCCTTCCCAGAGGTTGGCCTGGCACCTGCCCTGGGGGCCAGCGTGGGGGTGGTTGGTCTTGTTGCTAGCCGCAGGTGAAGATGCTGGTGGGTTTGGGTGGGAGAGCAGCGTGTTAGGATGTACCTGCCGAGGGGGTGGGTCTCTAACTGTGTCCCCTTGCCCCATGTCCAAACGCCAGCCGGGAAGGGCCCGAGATGGGTTGAGGTCTGCTTAGGGAAAGTCAGAGTTTACCCAGTGCACTGCCTGGGGGGGGTGACCCACCTGCCCCCACCCCCTTGCTTGACAAGCTGCGGCCAGCCCCTTCGTGGCGTTGAAGTCACTGTGTCACAGCACCTGCAACCCGACCAGCCTGTCAGGACTCCTCGCACGGGGTTTTCCCACCAGCTTGGCCACGTGTCGGGTCACTATCTCTGCAGCCTGACCAGGTAGCACATGCCTTGGTTGGGGTCGTCTGCTTCCAGGAAGTCTTCCCAGATTACCCCCCTCCCTGTTCCTGGGAGAACTTGGGAGAGACACCCGGCCCTCAGCCCTCGACACCCACGTAAATGTTGTCCCCCCAAGTTCCTGAAGGTCTGTCCCCAGGGGGCCCAGGACGCCAAGGGTGGTGGTGTGATTGCACGGCCTCGTGGCCTGCACGCCTTGGCGTCGTTCACAGAGAGGAATAGCAGGGCCCCTGTGTTGTCTCTGCCGTGCTGTGGGTCAGAGAAGCCAGGGAGCACGCAACCCCTGGCTTTGTCCCTGCCCTATAGCCCGGGAGCCACTCTGGCCTTGGATCCATGCAGCCGGCCCTGCCCCCGTCCTTTCATGCCCTGGCCGGTGGCTGCCACCCTTGAGAGCTCACGAGGTAGGGTCGTTCACATGTCAGGTGGGACCTCACAGCCCACGGCTGCAGAGGGCAAAGCCTGTGACTCGTCCCTGCCCCCTGGGAGGCAGTGCAACCCCTGGACCGCAGGTCATCCCACAGGTGGTACACAGATTCTCAATGGAAAGCGCCACTGTGGCCCCGGAGTCCCCAGCAGGAACCCCTGGGGAACTGCTGGAGAGAAACTGGCTATTAAAGAGCTGCCCCCTGGGACCCAGGCTGGGGCGGGGCTCCTGGAAGGCTGGAGAGCTGCACTGAGCAGGTGTCTTCCGCCAGCCAGCGCCCTCAGGTGGGGGAGAGACCCATGCCTTCGGGTGAGGCATTTGTTGGGTTTGCAGGGCTAAGAACCCTAACCTGTTGGAGCCAAGTGGCCTGGAGGGAGGGCCGTGTCCCTGTGGAGGCCCTCTGCCCTAGTTGAACTGTTCCCAGAAGGCCTGTGGAGCCGCCTGTGCCCCTCAGCCATCCGGAGTCAGAAGGCTGGCACCCGCTTGCTGGGGAGCAAGTGGCCAGGGAGTGGGTCCCTAAAAGACACAGGGAAGGGGACCCCCTGAGCTGGGCGCCCTGGCGTGGCTGGTAGGAGACCCCTCTGTGCTCACCCAGCACCAGGCGGTGGGTTGCTTGTCTGCAGTTTAGCCTGGTGCTTCCTAGAGAAACGAGTTCAGCGTGCTGGAGTCACGGGCCAAGGGGACCCTGCTTGTCAATCATTGGGGTGTCCCCGTGCCCCTCTAGTGTAGTCACAAATGGCAGGAAGGCAGCGGTGGCGTTGGTGAGACGGCGACCCCGAGCAGACAGTGGGAGTCACTGGTGGCACAGGGGGTGGCGTTGCCGCTGTGTCCTCCCGCTGTGCCCACATCGGGGACGAAGTGGGTGGTTGCATTGAGTGTTCTGCATGTGCGGCGCTCCTCAGCAATGTGCTTGTGGTACAGCTGTGCCTGTCTTTGTGGACGGGGAGCCTGCTCCTCCCACATCGGGCTGGACGTAGGGGGAGGGGTGAGAAGCAGGGTCCTTGGCTGTGCGGGTGGGAGGGTTGGGTGCCGGGGTGTGCTGGTGGAGTGCAGTCCAGGCGGCTTTCCTGGAAGGTGCCACTCTCCCAGCGGCTGGCTCCTGCTTCCCCCGTGGGCAGTAGGTGGGCTTGGCCCTGCAGTGGTGTGGGGCACTCCCTGGCGTGATACCGGCTGTCAGGTCTGTGTCCGTTAGGGGTTTGGAGGTTTTTTCCTAACGTGGCCTGCAGTGGGATCACCTGAACTGCCTACTCAGAGTCCCCAGAAGCCCATCGCCAGCCGCTGGCTGTCTCCCCAGGGCCACCCTAGGGGAGCCCGGAAGGGCCTCTGTTCCGCCCAGGATGTGCAAGGAGAGGGTGGAGGCGTGGCCAGGGAGGCCTGGAACAGGTGGTATTTCCTACAGCAGCTACCCATGCTGTTGGGAGCCCCAAAGCCTGGAGGGGGATCCCAGAAGCAGGCAGGACAGCGCCCCCCGTGGGCGGCAGCCAGCTCAGGGCTTTCTGTAGAGAAAGATGCCTGGAGTGTGCTGAAGATGTGGGGGCTGCTTGAGTGGTCAGGGAGGGCATGGGAACAGTGCTGTGGCATCATGAACTGCCGAGGAGGCAGTGTGAGCAGAGCAGAGGGGGTGGGGCGGACAGCAGGTGGCTGTGCCCCGGCTGGCTGCAGCAACACTCGGCTTGGCGCCAGTGCCCTTAGAGTACCCCGGCTTGGATGGGCGACCCACATGGGAAATCGGGGTGGTTGGCCATGATACTGACCCCGTTGCTGTCCCCTTTGTCCCTCCAGTGCACTGTCCAGGTCAAGTTGGAGCTGGGACACCGTGCCCAGCTGCGCAAGAAGCCCACTACAGAGGGGTTCACCCACGACTGGATGGTGTTTGTGCGCGGCCCCGAGCAGTGCGAAATCCAGCACTTTGTGGAGAAGGTGATCTTCCGGCTGCACGACAGCTTCCCGAAGCCCAAGCGTGGTGAGTGGCCCCGGCCCGCCCCGCACGGCCTCCCCAGGCTGGCGCTGACCTGGGGAGGGGGCACCCCAGCTGCCACCTGCTGCCAGCACCCGGAGAACCTCCTTTGGGGTCCCACCCACCTCTTTACCTGACCCGCAGTGGGTGGTAGTGAGGGGGCACCCTGGGCTTGCTGGAGGGCACAGTATAGAGCCAGAGGCCACTTCCTGCAGCAGAGACCCTGGGACAGCTCTGGTAGGCAGAGTGGGGGCAGTGGTCATATCTGTGCCTTGTGGGGCCCGGGCCATGTCCCTGAGTCCTAGGCCATCAAGTATTTCCTGGGTGGGCGTGTTGAGGATGGATGAAGGGGGCGGGAGAGACTGCTACAGGGCTGCTGACCCCTTTTCCCGACCAGGTGGGGGTGCGGGGTCCCTCCCGCCTCTCCCCTCCTCTTCCCCTTTAGGCCCACGGGTGAGGAGCCATGGTACAGAAAGCATCACTTCCCACACTCACCCCAGTAGCCCTTGTGCAGGTGGGGACAGGCCGGGTTCACCAGATGTGGCCCAGGCAGGACCCTCCACTGCTGCCGTGGCGGGGACCTTCTTGAAGCTTTCATTTCTTTGAGAGACAGTGCTCTAACCTGCTGGCTCACTCCCCGGATGCTTCCAGTGACCGGGTGGGGACCCAGCTGGGAACTGGGACCTCGATCCGGGGTACCTGCTGCGGGGTGGGTGGTGTGGGTCGTGCGTGGCTTGCCTGCTAGGTCCAACAGCTGCACTGTAGTACGTGTGTGTGTGGTGGTGGGGCTGTCCCGCTGTGGGAACAGCTGGCCGAGGGGAAGCCACAGGTACCCTGCTGCCAGTCCTACTGTCTGTGGCCCCTCCCCTCCTGCCTGTGTGCAGAGCAGTGGCTTTGGCCCCGCCAACGCTTGCCATTGCTGTCGGTGCGGTCTGCTTCTGCTTCCTCTTCACTGTCCCCGGAGCAAGTGACCGCCGGCGGTGACTGGGAGCAGGCTGCAGCGCTGTCAGCACACGCGTGTAGCTTAGCAGCCCAGTTGCATGCTCCAGGACGCAGGCGAGTGGCAGGCTGTCTGTCAGGCAGAGGCCCCTGAGAAAGGGTTCCCTGGGAGGGCTGGGACTGGGCATCTCCCAGTGTCCACCTGTGGGCACTCCCGGCTCCGTGGGCTGCCGGCTGTCTGGCAGTGCCTGAGTGTGCTCCAGGAGCTGGGGGGGGACGGGCTTACTGGCGGCCAGCCTGGAAAGTGACACCTCATGTCCTCAGATCACACATTGTAACAAATGGAGGAAGCCCTCCCCCGCGTGTGATTCAGAAAGACCTTTCACATGGAATGCGCTCACATTGTAGCTAAGATCCCGGTGTGAGAGTGTCCTTCACTTCAAACGTACACACATTGTATCAAAGAAGCCACGCGCAGCCTACTTGAAAAGTTATCCGCTACTTCAACTCTGGGCACATTGTAGCCAATCAAAGCAGTGAGTGTGGGCCTGGGGAGCAAGCATCCCTCAGAGCAGCAGACCGTCTCATACCAGTAGCTTTTCAAAGAGCCGAGGCTTGGCCCTGCGCGTCGGCCAGGCTTTGCTGGAGCATGTTGCTAGCATCAACTAATTTGCTTCCTATTTCTTGTGTGCGTTTCCCAGATGTGATTTCCCATGTTTGTTAATTTCCCCACCATGGAAGGGGCAGGGTTTATCCCGGACCGCCCTCTCATCCCAGCGGCCGCTCCGTGTTACAGGTGCCCCTGTCTGCTGTGGCATTGCCTGTCCCTGTGACTTGCAGTGATGAGGCCAGCCCACGGGGGGCCCTGCCCTCCTCCCTAGGGGTCCTCTGGCCCCCCCAGCCTAACTTTTCTGCGGTCGTTTCCTCCTTAGCCCCGCCATAACGTGGAGTTTGTTCGGCTCCCACGTGTCCCCTGGCCTGCCTGGAGGCTGGTGTGCGGCGATGTTTGCTGCGACCAGGAAGTGTTTCCTGGGGAGTGGATGAGTGAATGAGCCAGTGGATGACTCTTTCCTGTCTCTCAGTTTCTGTCAGTGTGTTCTGATGCCCCGTCGAGGGCACAGACGCACGCCCCGTGTGCCTTTGGACGGTCCACACCCTGCGAGCCGCACTTGACCTGGGGAAGGTGTGGAGGTGCCCCTGAGGTCCCAGGGCAGCCGGTGGCGTGGTGCTGGCTTCATGGGCGCCCAGGGCTGCTCTCGGCCGAGATTCCCTTCTGCTCCTGCAGCTGAAGGAGGATGCCCGGGTCACACGACGTAATATTTCGGGTCGCTTTCGGTTAAAATGTTTTCATTTGCTTCCTGTACGGGCGGGCCTCGGATGCCTGCCTGCCCCTCTCCTTTCTCATCCTCCTGCCGCCTTGCCTTCCCTCCTCCCCCACCTTCACCATAGTGGTTGTGCTCACTGGAGTGCCTGCTGGTTTGCGTTTAAAATATGTGAGGAGCAGAGGGGCAGACAGAGCACCCCCATTCTCTAGGCTCACTCCCTCACACCCCATGCCTGCTGTGGAGGGGGTACCAGAAGGCCCGAACCAAATCCAGGTGTCCCGTGTGGTGGCAGGCACCTGCCAGGGCTGCCTGGGCCTGCCTGTCGTGTTGCTGTCCCTGGCCCCTGGTGGCCCCTGGGGCCGGCTCCCTCGCCGTCACAGCCCTGGGCCTTTTCACAGCCGTCGTCCTAAAGGGCTTTATTTATCCCTCTTAGTCTCGGTTTGTTTCCTCCCCTTGGCAGGGCACTTTCTCAGGTAATCACCCAGGAGATTAATTACTGCAGAATTTTCCCAAGGAAGGTGTGTCCCCGCGTGAGTGCTGGCATGCTCCGCTCAGCGAGGCCGTCGTCAGCATCTCATGAGTGAGTGAGGTTTGGCCGCTTTGAGCTGAATTCTCACCGAGAGCCTTGAGGGCATTGTCTCCGTTGTCCCTGTCTTCTTCCAGAGCTTTTGGGATTTTTTTTTCTTCCAAGATTTATGTATTTGGGCCCAGCACCATAGCCGAGTAGCTAAAGTCCTTACCTTGCACGTGCCGGGATCCCACATGAGCGCTGGTTCTAATCCCGGCAGCTCCACTTCCCATCCAGCTCCCTGCCTGTGGCCTAGGAAAGCAGTCGAGGACGGCCCAGAGCCTTGGGACCCTGCACCCGCCTGGGAGACCTGGAAGGAAGCTCCTGGCTCCTGGCTTTAGATGGGCTCAGCTCCGGCCTTAACAGCCATTTGGGAAGTTAGCCTATGGATGGAAGATCTTTCTGTATCTCTCCTCCTCTCTGTGAATCTGATCTACCTTTCCCATAAAAATCCAACACAGCAGGGCTGGGCCACACTGAAGCCAGGAAGCGGGAGCTCCGTGCGGGTCGCCCTGTGGGCGGCAGGGGCCTCAGGACCTGGGCTGTCCGCTGCTGCTCTCCCAGCTGGGTCATTTAGTGGACAGCTGGATCAGAGGCAGAGCAGCCGGGACTCGAACCCGTGCATGTCCATTACCCTTACAGGAAGCAGGCAGCGGCGTCACATCCTGCGCCACAGGGTGGGCCCCCGCTCTTGTGCCACCTTCTCCGCAGCCGAGGCTTTCTGTCGGGGAGCTGGGAGTGGCCGCGGGTGTCTCGCGCAGTCGTGGGTATCGGTGCGGTGGCGCGTGGAACACCAGGCAGGGCTTGGCACACACTGGGTGCTGTGGCAACGGGAGCTGCCAGCTGTCTTCATTGAGTCGGCTGAATCATGTCCCCGTGTCGTACCTGCGTTTAGCTCTTTAGGTCAAGATTTTTAGCTATTTGAATGATGCAGTTACAGACGGAGGGTGAGACAAAGAAGGGGAGTCTGTCTGCTCGTTCGCCCCCAGCTGGCCGCGGTGGCCGCACCTGGGATGGTCCGAGCAGCGGCTCCATCCGGGGCCTCCCGCTGGGCGCAAGGGACCCAGCACTTGGACCGTTCTCTGCTTTCCCAGCTACACGAGCAGGGGGCTGAATGGGAGGTGGAACAACTGGGGCTTGAACCTGGCCCTGACCTTTTGGCTGATTTGTTTGACTTAATGTTCTAGTCTTTCTACTGAATTTTAAAATCACACAGTCGACTCCTTTATTTGCCACTTTTGCCTCTGTGATTCGAAACCACTGTACATTGAAAAAATACATATGAAGAGATATTTATGTATTTGAAATGCTGAGTTTACAGAGAGAGGGAGAGGCAGAGATCTTTATCCACCGATTTACTCCGCAAGTAGATATAATGGCTGGGGCTGGGTTGATCTGGAGCCAGGAGCCAGGAGCTTCCTCTGGGTCTCCCACGCAGGTGCAAGGCTCAGGGACTTGGGCCATCCTCCTCTGCTTTGGTCCTGGGACCAGTGGACAGGCTCTGGGGGTGGTAAGGTGCCTCGTGGGCCCTGCGGAGGGGCCGCAGTTGGTCCTGGGACAGTGGACAGGCTCTGGGGGTGGTAAGGTGCCTCGTGGGCCCTGCGGAGGGGCCGCAGTTGGTCCTGGGATGGGCCCCGGGGCACAGTTAAATTCTGACATGTTCTGGCTGACCAAGCCAAGGATCGCTGGGTGCTGAGCACAGCACCTGGGCCACGGGTGGGGCTGGTTCCTCTGGCCTGTTCTGGGCCCTGTCACTGTCAGAGGCCAACAGTAGTGCGGGGGATGGAGGACTAGGCACGGTCACTGCTTTGATTGCTGGGAGCGGAGGCAGCTGGGGACACTGGTGGCCTCCAGCTTCCAGATGCCTGAGGCAGGGAGGGACTGGGCTGTGCCGGCTGGGGCAGTGGCAGCTGAGCTGGGTTCTGAGGAAAGGTGGGGACCAGGTCATGTGGAGGAGAGGAGAGTGTGAAGGGGCCAGTGCTGGGAGCCCAGGCTGGCTCCTACCCCACAGCTCAGCCGCTGGGTTGGTTCTGAGGCCCAGGCCAGCTGATCCCCCATGACCCCAGCCTCAAGGTTGGTCTTGGAGGGGGTTGGGCACTACTGCGACCTTTGCTTGCTAAGTTAGTTTGGGTGGTTAGGGCGTGCCAGGGTGACGTTTGAGTCTTTGTTTTTGTTTACTTAAAGATTTATTTGCTTTTTAAAGATTTATTTTTATTGGAAAGATATACAGAGAGGCGAGACAAAGAGGAAGATCTTCTGTTTGTTGATTCACTTCCCAATGGCCAGAGCTGCACCGATCCGAAGCCAGGCGCCTGGAACCTCTTCCGGGTCTCCCATGCGGGTGCAGGGTCCCAAGGCTTTGGACTGTCCTGGGCTGCTTTCCCAGGCCACAAGCAGGATGGGAAGCAGGGCCACCAGGATTAGAACCAGCACCCATATGATCCCGCCGCATGCAAGGCAAGGACTTTAGTCACTAGGCTACCTTGCTGGACCTATTTATTTATTTGAAAGGCAGAGTGCCACAGAAAGGAAGAGGTTCATCTCCCAGCTGACCACAGCGGCTGGGGCCGGGCCGGGCCAGGAGCAGATGCCAGCTGCAGCTCTGGCAGGTGGAGGAAGCCAGCCCCAACAAACAGGGCACGGCCCCATGTCCTCACTGGGACGGGCAGGGCAGGGCTGCCCGGGGCTGGTGAAGGGCAGCAGGGGTGATGGGGTGGAGCAGTTCCGCTCTTGGAGAACCGTGTAGCCTGGACCTGGTCCTGGCTGTGTCCTGTCCCACTGCCCCTGGGACTCGTGCATTAACCATGGGCCCTGTATGTGTCGGTCAGGGCAGGCAGGGTCTTTCCTGTCCCCGGTGGGGGTCGTGGCCTCTACTGAGCCTGGCGGGGGTGGGGGGAGCGGCAGGGCTTTGCTCTTCCCTCTCTGATGGGCCCCGCGACAGCGGCCTTACAGGCCTGGGCTTTGCCAGCTTGCTGCTGCTCCCTACCTGTTGGCTATGAGCCTGCGTTCCCTGCCCGCGAGCCTGGGGCCTAGCATCCAGACCTGACCCCCGCCTCGTGCCTGCTGCTTTGAGGTGCTGTGGATTGGGTGGCTTTCAGGCGTGGTGCAGTGCCCGGCGGACCCAGGGCTGCTGACGGAGGCAGTGGAGGGGACGGGCCGCGTGCTGCCGGCGGTCGGGCAGGCCTCGAAGTGGCCAGGAAGCTGACGATGTGTTTCCCTTTCCTCGCAGTGTGCAAGGAGCCCCCGTACAAGGTGGAGGAGTCGGGCTATGCCGGCTTCATCATGCCCATCGAGGTGCACTTCAGGAACAAGGTAGGCGCCCGTGGGAGAGGGCTGGCGCCAGGGGGCCTGAGCGGTGTCAGCGGCGCCTCGTGGCGTGGGCAGGCCCGGGATGGCCCGGGCCCCTAGAGCAGCCTCCTGGGCTGGCTGTGTCTGCCGAGTGTGAGGAGGGCTGAGCGGTGCTGGTAGAGGCAGGTGCGAACACGGAGTCATGGGTGAGTGTGTTTGCTCTGTGCACATGGCCTGAGTGTGAACCTGCTGGACACCCTTTCTGAGCACCGCGTTCTGACTGGGGGCCTGTGCCCATTTACGCCGAGCTGCCACAGCCTCTTGAAGGGCCTCATGCCCATCAGAAATGTTCACCAGGCCCATTGGGATTGGGGGACGTTTACGTGTGGGGGTGTCTTATTTTCCTCCATCAGTAGTTGCTAAGGGTTTTTTTGTTCTAATGTTGGAAGTGAAAAAACCAGCTACCTGGCTCGTGGGCGCCCCCAAGGGGCCGGCGGTGGTGTGTGCAGGCTCAGGCTGGTATGGCTGTGGGTACCTGGTCATGGTCTTCAGGAAGGTGTGCCCTGCTCACTGTAGTGGTTTCTGCCGTCCAGCTGGCCCTCGGGACCCCGGGCTGACAGTCAGAGGCTGTCACCCTCTCTCCGGGAAGCGAGTGCATGTCATCCTGTGTGATCCAGTCAGCTTTTTGCTACTGGGTCTCCCTGGGTGGGAGACCTGGCTGCTTGTGAGATGTGTGGGGTGGGGACACCCCATGTGCCTGCATGGGTGATGAGTCACCCTCAGAAGCAGGGGTGCCTCTGAGGGACCCCCGTGGGATAAGGTCCGGGGCAGGTGTGCAGGTGGCTCCACACGCAGCCTCTGGGGAGCATGTGAAACAGGAGGCCAGCAGGTGCATCTCTGCAGGGCCATGCGAGTCCACTGGGGAAGGTGGTCCACAGCACCGGGTGCTGGCAATCTGCAGGTGCTGGTGGGCGGGCTGGGGCTGCACACACCCAGGGAAGGGAGCAACACATAGGGCACCTGCACTGCCCCACGGGATCTCCAGGGCAGTGACCTCACATAACAGCCATGTCACTGTGGCAGGTGTAGAGATGGGCACCCTTCCTCCTGGCCACGGCATCCCTGCTGACCTGCAGATTGCCTGCAGGGGTGAGAGGAGTCCCAGGCGCTGGGCTGGCCTCCCACCTCTGGCTTCCAACTCCAGCCACCAGCTGTCACACGCCCTGGGAGCCAGTGTTGTTGAGTGGCTGTCTCGCACGTGGGAGTCTGGCATTATTTTTCCAGCTTCCAGCGTTTGCCCTGCCCCATCCTGGCTGTGACAGGCATCCCGGGAGTCGACCTGCAGATAGGATCTTTCTGTCCTAGAAGAGGACAGTGGATCTCCGTGCTTAGCCCCAGCCAGGCTCCCCTCGCGGGGCTATCCTGCTGGGGCTCCCTTGCTTCCGGTCGGCGTATACCCTGGGAAGCAGCAGGTGGGTCAGGAAGTTGGGAGACTTGGGTGGAGTTCCGGGCTCCTGGCTTTGACGTGCTCCAGCCCTGGCTGCTGCAGGCACTCAGAGGGGGACCAGTTCGGAGAGCTGTTGCGCCCTCTCTCTCTACCAGCACGGCTGGCTGCTTGCCCTCAGCTGGCTCTGCACCAGCCACTGTGGCTGCCTTCACCCCCAGAACTATAGGGGTCAAGGGAGGGGATCCCCCGCTCATCCCCATAGGCTCCTGCCTCGTTTCCTTCACACAGGCCTGGAGGAAGGTGGTCACTGCCCACTGCGAGCAGGAACTGTGGGCGCCGAGTCGTTCAGTGGGGCGGGCAGCAGCAGCGATGTGTCAACTGCCACCTGTCACCGACGTGGCTGACACCCGGCCCGCCGAGGGGCAGTTGTGGACGGGTGGTGGGCTGTGCTTACATCCAGTGAGGAAAGTGGTGCAGCTTCATGGCCCGTGTTCTGCCAGCGTTGTCGGAGTGCAAAGTTTTATAAAGACCAGACGGGCCTGCTCGGGGCTGGAGTTGGGCGAGATGCAAGCGAGCGGGTGGGCGGCAGCTGGGCCCATCTGCCTCGGGCAGCTCACATGTCCTGCTGCCCGGGGCGTGGCTGGCAGGACTGGTGGCAGCTTGGGAGTAAGGCGGAAGGAGGAGGTGGATCTGCTGTTTGCGGACACACGGACAGTGGTTTTCCAGCTGTTGGCGTCTGTGATAGGGCACGGTGTATGTGTGTGTGTTTGGGTCACTGCTGTCCCCTCTTGGGCGCTTAGAGGGGGCATTGCCAGGCCATGTGGTGGTTTTGCAGTCCACTTGCTGAGTCCACCTGTCCCAGGGGAGCCCACCTTGCACCTCCCCTCCCCCCCGCAGTGTGCGGGGGACCCCAGAGACCCGGCCTGCTCTTCCTGGTGGGGGCATGGCACCTCTGGGCATCTGGATTGCATTTCTCTCCGGATTAGCTGCTCAACGTCTTGTGTGTGGTGGCTATTTGTTCTTGGGAGAATTTTCTGGATAGATCTTTTGCCTGTGTTGGTCTTGTGCTGTAGTTCTGGTCCGTTCTGAAAAATCACCCAGGTTGGATTTCTCCCCGGCAGTCTTGATCTGTTTGACAGAGACAAAACTTCCATTCGCTGGGTCACTCCCCAAGTGCCTGCTGCAGCTGGGGCTGGGCCGGGCCGAGGTCAGGAGCTCCATCGGGGTCACTCCCCAAGCGCCTGCTGCAGCTGGGGCTGGGCTGGGCTGAGGTCAGGAGCTCCATCGGGGTCACTCCCCAAGTGCCTGCTGCAGCTGGGGCTGGGCCGGGCCAAGGTCAGGAGCTCCATCGGGGTCTCATTTTCAGGGACAGAAACCTTCAGCTCCTGGGACACTGGCTGCTGTCTCTCAGCACGTCAGCAGGGAGTGATGTTGAAGAAAAGTAGCCAGGACTGGGAACGGGCACTCTGATGTGAGGTCCGGGTGTCCCAGGTGGCGGCCTAACGCGCCACGCCACAGCACCTGCCTCTCCTCTTCCTGCTCAGATGAGGACACGGGGAGGCCTTCCTGTGTCGTGGGAGCAGCGGGCCTGGGGCTCCTGGAGTCGCTGCCTGGCCTGGGCACGCTGTGTGTGCTGTACGGCCGAGGGCGTGTCAGCCGTGGAGGGGAGGCCCTCCCACCAGGAAACACCAATTGCTTTCTTCCCATGGCGTTCCTGACTGCCCAGCTTCCTTGAGATGTTCCTGGAAGGACAACGATTGGGCGACAATGACATGTGCCCTGCAGCTGTGGCACAGTGCTCCCTGTGAGTGGGGTGGCTTGTGCCTGCCACTCATGCCTGGGCCATGCCTGGGCTCTGCCTGGCAGGAACTGTGGGATCAGACAGCCTTTGATAGCACAAATTGGGGTGCTCTCTTCCCTTGCCTGGTCCGCTGGTGCGTGGTGGTGTCACGGCTCCCTGTGCCACGTCCACTGATGCGTGGTGGTGTCACGGCTCCCTGTGCCTGGTCCGCTGGTGCGTGGTGGTGTCACGGCCCCCTGTGCCTGGTCCGCTGGTGCGTGGTGGTGTCACGGCCCCCTGTGCCACGGCGGCAGTGGTCTCTCCCAGAGCTGGCTGTAGTGATGGGCAGGAAGTTAGGGGCTGCCCCCGCCCTCCTCCATTTGCTCTGGGAATGTAGCCCAGGCCCTCAGCTGTGGGGTGTAAGGCCTCTCCTGCCCCACACATCTCCCCGTGTACCTGGCACCTGCCCCTGTGCCTTTGTGAGTATGTTTGCACAGGACAGAAGTCAGCCCTTCTTGGAGGGAGTCAGGCTGCGGACCTAGGTATACCCCGAGTGTGTGTGAGACAGAGTGGGTGTGGTGAGGTGTATGAGTGAGTGTGAAAGCCAGGACCTGAACGTGTGCGTTCATTGTGGGTTTGTGAATGTTGGTGTGTGAGTGTTAGAATCTGTGTATTTGTGAGAGCCGCGAGCATGCCCTTACTGTGGAAGACCCGAGGCAGAGGAGGGCAGTACCCCAACCCCTGCCCCCTGCCCCCACTCCAGCTCGCCCATCCCTCTGCTCTTGATGGCTGCCTCCCATATGTTGGCACGCCTGGGGACAAGCTTAGCTCTACTTCCAATCACTTCCTTCTAGCGTGCATCCTCGCTAGATGCAGATGACGGCTCAAGTCCTTGGGTTGCTGCGACTCACGTGGGAAACCAGGACAGAGGTGCAGGCTCCTGCCTTCTGCCTGGCTGGAGCGTGGCTGCTGTGGGCAGGGGCCAACAGAAGCCAGGAGCCCGGAATGCCATTTTGGTCTCCCATGCAGGTTGCAACAGCCCAAGTGTTTGGGCCATCATCCACTACCTTGCCAGGCACACAGCAGGGAGCTAGGAGCCTTTATGACCTTTCACCTGAGGGGTGCGGGCAGGAATGCCCCAGCCTGGCACAAAGCCAGGCCTGAGGCTGGAGCGTGGCTGCGGCTTGGGCACCAGCACCCGCTGGACCAGTTCTGCCACATCTGGGCTGCTGAGGAGGGACAGCCGCTGGCTTGGCGTGGATGCCTGTGGCCTGGGGGTGGGGGCTGCTTGTGGCGTGGCCATTGTGTGCCAAGGGGCTGGAGTCTGCCTCTCTAGGCACCACGCTCCCAGGCCAGGGTCCCAGCCTCCTCAGCCTCGCAGTTTCTTCTGGCGCTGCAGGAGAGGCCTCTGCCTGACCCACAGCCACTGCCTCCCCCTGTTCCCATCCTGTTTCCTTCTGGGTGTCGGGCAGGACTGTGTCTCCCCTGGCGACCATTGCCCCTCCAAGATGCAGGGTTTCCACCCAGACTGGTACAGAGATCCCAGGAACTTCCTGTGGGGCTCAGCCAGGAGCCTGGCGGGAGGGCCCACAGCAGCACAGCCACGGGGCCATCCTGAGCTCCCACTGGGTTGGGCTGCTTGCTGCGAGCGCCCCGGAGGGTCAGCGGGGCTCTCTGTGCGCCAGGCCACTTGGGACCAGGCAGCAGCAGGCTGGGGCCGGGCCGCCACGCCAGGAGAGCTGGCCACTGAGACCGGCGCTGAGGCTGGAGGTCGCGATGGGTGGTCGGGGGTGGGGGTCTTCAGCTTCTGCTGGTTCTTCAGCGAGGCAGGAGATGGAGCAAGACTCCCCCAGCGGAGCCCTGAGCCAGAGCCGGAGCGCCCCCGCAGGCTGTGCGGGAGGAGGAAGCCGGGCAGCCCCGCCTCCGTCTGCTTGCGCCCAGCCGCTCCCCGCCAGGCGCCCCTCCTCAAGGGTCCCAGGGCCCCTCAGAGAACACAGGCTTGTTGTTTGTGGCAGTCAGCACCCAGCATGGAGGTGCGAGCTACACATCATGACTCAGGGGTCTGTCTCCCAGGTTGCCCTGAAGCCCCATGAGCACCCAGCGCCCGCTCTTCACCCTCCTTGTTTGTGGCCTGTCTGTTGGTGGGTACCCGAGAGCACGCCCATGTCCATGGTGGTGATGGAGCAGATGACCCGGGGGGTGTAGCAGTGCCGTCCTGCTGTATCCACGGGGGTGGACCTGCCCCCGTCCCCTTCTCCGTGTTTGCCTGGAGGTGGAATGAGGGCTGCTCCACTTGCTCTCGGCAGTTCTGAGGCCTAGGCCCGGCCCACCGCCTCCACTGGACACAGCCTGGTGTGGAGACCAAGCCCTTTCTCGTGTGCTGCTCCGCCCACCCTCCAAGCAGGTTCCACGCTGAGCAGGGACACAGGGACACAGGGACACAGTGCCCTGCAAGGCAGCTGCCCCCTCGGGTCATGCCCAGAGCGCCCAGCCCCCAGCTAATTCTGTCTGCTTGGGCAGTGGGGAGGCGGCGTGCAGGTGCAGGTGAGGGGTCCTCAGGCCGGTGGAACGAACCCCCTTCTCCCCCCAGGGAGGAGGGATGTGGAGCAGAGATGCTGTGCGTTGGCAGTTCAGGGTGTATCATGCAGAGTGATGGAGGACAGAGGGCTGGGCAAAGCTGTGTCCCTCAGGGCTGCATCCAGCCGCCTGTGCCCACGTGGGCTGGCTGATTTCTCTGTTTTTTTTTTTTAAAGATTTATTTTTATTATTTTTTCATTGGAAAGGCAGATATACAGAGAGGAGAGACAGAGAGGAAGATCTTCCGTCCGATGATTCACTCCCCAAGTGAGCGCAACGGCCGATGCTATGCCGATCCGAAGCCAGGAGCCTCTTCCGGGTCTCCCACGCGGGTGCAGGTTCCCAAAGCTTTGGGCCGTCCTCGACTGCTTTCCCAGGCCACAGGCAGGGAGCTGGAAGGGAAGCGGGGCTGCCGGGATTAGAACCGGCGCCCATATGGGATCCCGGGCGTGCGAGGCGAGGACCTTTAACCACTTGCGCCACCGCGCCGGGCCCGATTTCTCTGTTTTAAGATGGATTTTAATTTGAAAGTCAGCTACAGAGAGGAGAGAGGTCTTCTATCCACTGGCTCACTTCCATGTGTGCACAGCAACCCAGGGCTGAAGCTGCGAGTCAGGAATCCCCCTAGGCCCCCACATGGGTGGCCGGAACTCTAGTACCCCGCCCCACCCCTTACCCCCCAGGACACAGAGTGAACTCGGGAGCCAGGCTGGGGACCAGGCCCAGGCAGGACATTGTGGATGCATGCCTCCCAGGCGGTGGCTTAGCTTCATGGCACTGGCCTGCCCCGTGCTCACCAGGCCCCTAAAAGGAAGGACACCCCATTGGCTGTCCCTTCCTGCTGTAACCCCAGGCCCTGTCCCCGTGGACGTTCCCACTGTGTCTGGGTAATGTGTGCATGGGCCGGGCTGTCTTCAGGCTTTCTCAGGCTGCACAAATAGGACGCCAATATTGCAGCTGGGAACTTGACCTGCTATGCCGTAATGCTGGCCCCGGCCTGTTCTTCATGCCAGCCACGGCCTAGGAAATCCTCATTCCCTCTTCCACAAACATCCTGTGCCTGCCCCGAGCTGATGTGCGGGGCCTTGTGTTACGGTGCCTGTGACCACTCCAGTCCTGTCCTGTTGTGTGGCAGGGGACTCCGTGCAGGGACTTCAGACATTGGGGTTGGGTCTTGGCCGCTTGTCTGGGATCCTCAGTTTCCCCTTTTGGCTGTGGCGGCTGTGGGGCTGCAGGAGCCTTGCAGGCCCCGGACAGGAACGCCACCCGTGGACCTGTAGGGACGCTGCTGGCCACGCTGATATCTGTGGGGACAGCCACTGCAAGGGCCGCCCTCTGACCCTGAGCCAGCTCGCTTGTTTTCCTGGTTGCAGGAGGAGCCCCGGAAGGTCTGCTTCACCTACGACCTGTTCCTGAACCCGGAGGGCAACCCGCCCGTGAACCACCTGCGCTGTGAGAAACTCACCTTCAACAACCCCACCACCGAGTTCCGCTACAAGCTGCTCATGGCCGGAGGGGTGAGTGCCCCCTGTGCTGGGCATCAGCCCAGCCCCGTCCCTGCTGGCCTGGGAGGCAGGTGGCTGGGGGCCCGGGGGACCTGTGACCCCAGCAGGCTCTCCAGGCAGGGCTGAGAGACGCAGTGCAGGCTTGCAGCCGGGGTGCCGCTGCCGGGTCTTTGAGCGTGGGCGGGGTGTGCACCGTGCGTGGCGTGGGGGAGGCAGGGGCGTCGGGCGCCGTGTGCTCAGGCAGTCGCCATTGCCTCTTCGTTCCTCTCTTGGGAACCTTGTTTCCATCCACCCGAGGATCCTACTCGCTGGTGGCAGCAAGCTGAGCATGTGCTGCCGTGTCCCTCTGCCAGGCTTCTTGCGTGGCTCCAATCTGGACCAGGGAGGCTAGGGAGTGGTGTGTGGGGTGCTGTATGCGGCGTTGAGGGAGCCCCCTTCCCGGCTCTGCTCTGCTCCCGCTTTGCGTGGCCACGCGTCTGTGTTTCCACACGGTGTTTCTGGGCGTCCCCCCATGCCCACCCCCAGCCTGTCCACAGGCTTCCTTGTCGCGTCCCTGGGGAGCAGCTGCGTCCCCGGGCCTCCCTGAGCTCCGGGTGGGTGGCGGTTTCCTTTGCTCTGCCGAGATGAAGGCTGTGAGGAGGGCGTCGTCTAAACACATAAAACCCGGGGTGGGGAGGAGGCAGCGCGTGAGGGGAGGGCAGATCCGGCTCCGTAGGAAGGGCCGACGCAGCAGGGCAGCTGCCAGCTGGCCGCCAGGGCTGCCCCGGGAGCAGGTGACTGCTCCAGAACCTGCCGGGGCCTTCGTGGGACTGTGGCTCCGTCCGGGAGATGCCCTGACCAGGCCGCTGTGCCCCGATATCTGAGCGGCACGGGCCGGCGGCAGGCTGTACTGGGAGGGCTGGAGGAAGAGCTGAGCCGGCCACAGTGGAGAGCAGCCGTGCGTCCTGCCCCTGGCTGGGGGTCTCCTGGGGGTCGGGGCGGTGGTTCCTGCAGTGGGAACAGCACAGCCTGCGTTACCCTTGCTCTTCTTGCCTTGCGCTGAGGGTCTGTCGCTGGGGAAACTGCGCTTTGCCGAGGGAGCGTCAGGCCGGGGTGGAGCTGGAGAGGGACCAGCTGTGTGCCAAGGACAGTAGGAGGGGCCTGGGGCAAGCCAGCCATGCCTCCTGGGGGCATCAGGCCAAGGCAAGGTCTGGGGCAGTTGCATCTGGGGTATACCACCCTTGCCCAGAGCCGGGCCCTGCTGCCTCTTTGAGCCCCACGTCCTGGGACTGTGCCATGTCAGTGACCCCAGACAGAGGGCCTGGCTCAGCCCAGAGTGCCAGGCGCCTGCGGCTCCTGGATGACACTGCCCTCTGGAAGCCTTCGGCTCACCCCGCCATCCTCACCTCACCCTGCTCAACACAGCAGGTGTCTTGGGAGTCCCACGGGAGCCGGGCAGGCGTGTCCACGAGCTCTTCTTTTCGGACCCCAGGCCCTTGCTCGTCACCCTGCGGCTTCCTTGCTCTGGCAGCTTGGACAGGAGTGGGCGGGAATGGGCAGGCCCGCCCGCACAGGTCTTCTCTTGCTGGCGCCCCGTCAGCTTCGGCTGCCAGCCAGGGGAGGAGGAGACACGTGGGACCTGCCAGGGCGGCTTCTGCCCAGCCCCTCCTGCTGACCCCTCCTCTCCCTAGCCGGGCTTGGTCGCCACGCTTCCTCACGCTTCCTGGCGCACTCCCACCACGCGCCTGTCGTCTTGGCCACTGAGCCCCCTCGCCCTGAGGCCACGCCGCTCCCCCGCTCCCCCGGGCCCAGCCATCCTGGGACCCTGGCTTCTCTTGGCTCCCCACCACAGAGCCGCTGCACCTGCTCCCCGCTGGAGGCGAGCGATGGCCAGGCCCCACCCCGCGGCCCCCGCCCGCCCTGGTAACGTCTGTCTCTTCTTTGTCACTAGGTGATGGTAATTCCCGAAGGAGCAGAGTCGGTGTCCAGGCCCAGCCCCGACTACCCCATGTTACCCACAATTCCACTCTCTGCCTTCTCTGACCCCAAGAAGACCAAACCGTCCCACGGCTGCAAGGTTAGTGAGGCAGAAGGCCCAACCCCGGCCTGGCCAGGTTTCCTCCCACTGCCACGTGGGCCTTCTGCACCCGCACTCGCTCCGTGGCGGCTTCCTCCTCAAGCGCTCTGCGCCCTGCCACTCCATGCCGCTTCCTTAGGGTGCCAAGCGTAGGCCAGGTGGTCCAGGGGCCTCATCCCATTTGTCTTGAGGCCAGAGACCCTCCATGTGAAGCCCACACAGGTCTGGACCCCTTTCCTCCACGCCCCTCCTGCAGCCCCTGCCCCCACAGTGGCTTCGGGCTATTTGCATCTTGGGCTGTACTCCAGCCGCCCGCGTCTTGGAGCCCACAGCCTGGACTGGGCCTACCCTGGGCCGTTCCAGACTTTGCTTCTCTGGCAGTGGCTGCCACAGAGGGAGGGGGCTTCCTGTGCAGGGCCAAAGCCATGGCCAGTGTGCGGAGAGCTGAAACGCTGTGTCCTCTCGCCTCGCCCAGGCTGGGGGCGCCCTGGGCCGTTCGGAGGCCTCTCTGGCTGGACCGTCCCAGCACCTGCCTGAGGGCAGACCTTGGATTGAGACTGCGGGCCGTGGCGTCGTGCACACAGACTCTCACACGCCTTCACCCTCTGCGCAGCTCTGCGCAGTCACCGCTCGTCTTGTTGCACTTGTGAGGCCGAGGGTCTGTCCTCCGCTCGCATCTGTCTGCTCCTTCTCTCGCCTGTGGGCCTCGCAGGCAGGGCTGGCGAGCAGGTCTCGGGCCACCCCCGTCTGGGTCTTGGGGCTGGAGCAGGGCTTCCTGTGCTGGGCTCTTGGCTGCCCTGCGGAGGGGAGGTCAGAGGACTTCCTGTGGGGGCCCTCGCTGCCTCACTGCCCCCCAGGGCTCTTTGGAAATCTGCTTGGGGCAGGGAGAGGAGGGCCCGGCTGCCGCTTGTGGGTCAGTCCTTGTCGCCTGGTCACCACTGGAGCCATGCGCCGTGATGGGGGTGGGTACCCCGGGTGTCTCTTGATCCTTCTGGGAGCCCCCAAGCCAGCCTAGCTCCCCCTGCCACACTCCCGGGAACCCTCTGGCCAGTATCGGGTCCTGTGGCCGGCCTCGCCATCTGCTCCCCGAGGCCCTGTCTGTGGCGCCGTCCTGGCATTGCGCCCGCGAGCCGCTTCTCCCCCAGCTGCAACTCTCGCTCCAGACTGTGCCGTTGCTTCTCTGCCGTCAGCCCTCCCCCGGGCCAGGGCAGCCACAGGAGGATGGCTGTGCCTGCCTGTAGCCCGTGCCTCCAGTGGCAGGGCCGGCAGGGCATACAGCCTGCAGGGGCAGGAGTGGAGGCCCTGTCTGTGCTGTGCCCCAAGGGCCACGTAGAGGGCTCCCTGGGCGCTGTCTCATGTTGGTCCACTGACCGCTGCTCTCTCTCTCTCTGCACCTCCATTCCTCACTGTTCTGGGGTTTGTGGGCGACATTGAGATGGAGACTTGGTGGGCCCTCACCGCAACTTGACATTGTGAGTGAGATTCGGGGAGCTGGCGCCTGCGTGCCTCCAGGAGGGGCTGCTGTCACCTGGGGCAGCCCCTGCTTCCCACCCGCCTCCCCCTTGCCCTTCCTTCAGGGAAGCCGGCCCCCGGGGCTGGGACGGGAAGGTGCGGCCTGAGCCTTCATACAGCAGAGCGTGGCACCAACTGCTCAGTATTGGAGCTGGGAGCAAGGCCGTGTGGCTCCTCGGAGGCTGGGTGAGGGCCCCAGGAGGAGGTGCTGCTAGTGGGGTGCCCACAGGGAGGACAACGATCCCACCGCAGGGAGCCCCAACCAGGCGTGCATGGGGCCAGTGTGCAGGGGGGCAGGCAAGGAGGACAGGAGTGACGAGAGAAGCTCAGGGCACCACGAAGGCTGCTGACCCTCAGGGCTGGGTGCTCGCCCTCTCCCCTGGGGGCAGGGAAGGGCACCCCTCATTCAGGGGGGCGCTGGTGGTTGTGGAAGGTGGGGATGCCACCCTGAGCCCCGAGTGCCCCGCTTGCCTCCGGGGACCTGCCCCACCGACTCCTCCTCAGTGAAGGCTGACTGCCGGCTCAGGTGCTCAGCTGGGCGGGGCAGCCCCGGGAGGCCAGGCTTGTGTGGTGTGCTGTGCCTCGGGGTCTCTTTGTACCTCAGAGGGGTCACGCAGCTACGCCACCTCGTAGTCTGAAGGGACAGCCGCGCGTGAAGCTCTAACCTGCCCCCTGGCTCTTCCGCCGCCCGGGAAGCAGGACTCCGCGTGGTAGTGGGCACAGGGCAGCCCGGGATGTGTGTGTGTGACCCTCCCTGCCTCGGCATTCCCCACCCTCCGACAGGACGCCAACAAGGAGAGCAGCAGCAAGCCCCCCAAGCCGCACAAGGTGACCAAGGAGCACCGAGAGCGAACGCGCAAGGACTCGGAGAGCAAGGGCTCCTCCAAGGAGCTGGAGCGCGAGCAGGCCAAGGGCGCCAAGGACGCGGCGCGCAAGCTGGCCGAGGGCCGGCTGCCCAAGGAGGAGAAGGCACCGCCGCCCAAGGCCGCCTTCAAGGAGCCCAAGCTGGAGAGCCTGTCTCCCAAGGGGGGCGCCCCGCCGCCGGCACCGCCCAAGGCCTCCAGCAAGCGGCCGGCCGCCGCGGACTCGCCCAAGCCCAGCGCCAAGAAGCCCAAGAAGAACAGCTCCAAGGGGGCCCGCAGCGCCCCGGGCACCTCGCCCCGCACCTCATCTTCCTCCTTCCCGGACAAGAAGCCGGCCAAGGACAGAAGCAGCAGCAAGGGGGACCGAGGCAAGACCGAGGGCGAGTCCAGGGAGTCCCGGAAGGCGCTGGAGGTGGGCGAGTCTAACTCCGAGGACGAGGCTTCCTACAAGTCCGAGGTGAGTGGGGCCCAGCTCGCTCTCAGCTCTGGGAAGTGGACTCGGGGTTCAGTGTCCCCGTGTGAGGCCAGGGTCTGCGTCCCCCGTGAGCCCCATGGTCGGCTGCAGGAGCTTATGCCCTCTGCCAGTGGGGCACCCCACCAGGCAGCCCACCGCTCTGCTCCCCAGGGCATGAGCATGGCTACTGAGCTGCACACTGGGGAGACGTGGGATTTCCACGTTGGCCTGCCCCTGTGGGGACCCCAGTGTCCCCCACCAGAGGACACGGACCATAGGAGCAACAGCTGCGCCTCCCAGGAGGGGCTGACCGGGGGCAGCAGGATCTGCCCTGGCCTTGGTGTCAACGCCCCCGGGTGTGAACAAACCCAAACTGCCACAGAGGGGAGCATGACCCCCAGGTTGGCTGGGTGCGGCTCCTGGGGTGCCTCTTGGCAGGGACAGTACCGGCGGGGGCTAGTTGGGGCTGGGGTGACCCTGTATCCTACCACCACCCCTGGCTCTAGACACACGTAGGCTGCTGTGGCCCAGCACCCAGCACTTACCCCAGTTAGCAATGGCGGAAGATGAGCCACCTCCCCTGAGGCTGGGTGGGGTTGCATTGGCCATAGGCCCCACCCTGTCCAGCTGCCCCAGGTTCCTGCACTGGGCTGTCTTCTGGGGAGTTCATGCAGGGCACTGGGGTGCCGGCATGCAGGGTTAGGGCTGGTGTCCAGCCCAGGGTTCCCTGTGGGCACTGCAGCCACTGCAGTTGGAGCCCGTGCCCTGCCCTCCCCCACGTTGAGAGGCTGCTTCGGGCCCTGAGCTGGCTGCCCTGTCTGCTCTGCCCATCTCCTGGAGCACCAGCCTCCTGGATGCGTTTCCTGCCCGCCCCAGGCCACATGGGAGGACCCAGAGCTGGCCTCTGCCAGTGCACAGGAGCTGGGTGGCCTCCAGGCCCCAGGTGTGATGGCACGTTCCACTAGGTGGTGGTGCCGAGCCGACTCGGCTGCTGCCCACAACTATGGGGTCACGTGTGTGGGGGGAGGTTGGCAGAGCTCTCTGAAGTCCCCCAACAGCAGTAAGCCATGCAGCTCCCTCAGAGATGGGAAAGTTGAAGCTTACAAGTGGGGACTGCGTGAGCCGGTTGGTGAAGCCATGTTCAAACAGGGCTGCTGAGGCAGGAGTCAGCCTGTGTCTGGGAGAGGGCAGGCAGGTGGGCTGGTGGGGCTTTGGCAAGCTGTGTCTGCAGCGGCTGGGTGGGAAGAGAGGCCCCTTCCCCCAAAGGTACCCCATTTGCCCTCTGTGGGGTGCGACAGGCGAGGGGCTTTGAGCCTGCAGGAACAGGCTATATTCTGTGTCCCCAGGGAGGCTGCTGGGCAGCCCGGCCCTCCAGCCCCGTCTTGGGGCCCTGGGGCCTGAGTGCACACACACGTCCTCATGCCGGCACTCCTAGTACTTCTTGCCCCTTCAGTTTGTCCCGCTTGTTGTACCTTTGGCCCCTGGCGGCCACATGGCGGTGGGCAACTGGCAGGGCACAGTGCCTGGCTCACTGGCGTTGGTCCTGGTGCCCTGCGCATACATACAGACACTTGCACCCATAGGACACTCAGGCACACAGGCATGCACCGGCCCAGCCCTCCCGTTGCAGCCTGCATCTCCCTCCGGGTTTGGGGTGAGGGTGCCCGGGGCGGTCTTTGCCGTGCCGTCCCCAGGGGGGACAGCCAGGTGCCTGTACCAGTGCCAGTGGCCTGAGATGTGCTGCTTCTCCCCCTCCCCCGGCTGCCCCACGGGGTGCAGTCCGCTGCGTCCAGCCCATCCAACTCCAGCTCCAGCTCCGACTCCAGCTCCGACTCGGATTTCGAGCCGTCTCAGAACCACAGCCAAGGTGCGTCCCAGGGAGGGGGTGGCCTCGGGGGCCCGGGGTCCGTCAGGGGCAGGGGGACAGCCCTGTGTGTTCCCAGGCTCCTCCCAGTGGCCGTGGGGGGCGGGCCACCTGGAGTGGAGGACTGGGAGAATGACCTGGGACCCCCAGCACCCTCCCCCAACCCAGACCCAGACCCTGGGCTGGGGGATGGGACCCTGGAAGCCCACACTCTCGCCAAGGGCTCTTATCTGCTGAGAAGGGAGGGAACCTGCTAGAGCCAGACCATGTGACCAAGGTAATTGAGGGCTTTGTGTCCCTCCGTTGCCTTGGTAACCGGGATATAAACCAAGATGCCATCTGTAGGGGACTGGAACCGGGCGCCTCAGGAGAAAGGGGAGGACAGTGGGCTGGGGGCGGCTGAGGGGCAGCTGGGGGCAGACACCCCGAGCCCAGCAGAGCGTCCCAGCCTGGCTGTGGTGTCCGCGCCCTCCCCGCCAAGGGGGAGCCCTGATCCCCGCACCTTGGGAATGGAGGGCCCTGGGGCCTGTGGGCAGCCCCAGGAAGGTAGGGGGCAGTGACGGGGCCCCTCGGGGTGGCGGGGGTGGCAGGGGAAGGCGCTGAGCCTGTTCGCCCTTGTCACTTCGCCCCTCCAGGCCCCCTGCGCTCCATGGTGGAGGACTTGCAGTCCGAGGAGTCGGACGAAGACGACTCGTCATCAGGAGAGGAGGCCACCGTCAAGACCAACCCTGGGCGGGACTCCAGGTGACCGCACGGTGGGGCCAGGACTGGGGGTGGGGGTGGGCAGCCCCCCACAAGCCCCTCTGTCTTGGTACTCCCAGTCCCTGCAGCCCCTCTGAGTTGGGAGTGGCTGTCAGCTGGGGGGAGGGGGTCTGGGAGAAAACCCTGAGCAGGTGCTGCTGGGACACCTCCCTCCTCCCTCCCTCCCTGGCTTGCTCTGGGGCAGCCCGCTGCCACCTGCTGGGAGGGGAGTGACGTGGGTGGCAGTGCCACCTGGGTGACCAGGGCAGCCGGAGCCAGGCCTGGGGAGAGGGCGCGGGAGGGAGTGGAGAAGTTCTAGGAAACAGCCTTCGTGGGTGGGGGGTGAGCTGGACGCCGGGGAGGGGGCACAGGATCAGGCAGGGATTCTGCGGCCAGGGACTGAGGGGATTCAGCCTGCCCGGTCCCCTGCAGCCAGGAGCCCGGGGCCGCTAGCGTGTCCTTAGGCAGGGGACAGGCCTGGCCGGCTGCCTGCATACCTCAGTGATGGATTGTGCCAAGGCAGCTTCCGTTGTCCCAGACACCCCCGGGCCAGAGCCAGGGCTCGGTGCTCTTGGGTCCCATGGCTGGTGGGGGCTGACCGCCACGTGTCTGCAGGTTGAGCTTCAGCGATAGCGAGAGCGACAACAGCGCTGACTCCTGCCTGCCTGGCCGCGAGCCCCCGCCCCCCCAGAAGCCCCCGCCCGCAAACAGCAAGGTGAGCTTGGCGGGAGGGCCGGCCCTGGGGCCTGGGAGGCCAGCGCAGGTGCTGAGCCGAGGCCTGGCTTGTGGGTTCCTGCAGGCACCAGGCCGACGGAGCCCAGAGCCCTGTAGCAAGCCGGAAAAGATTCTCAAGAAAGGCGGCTACGACAAGGTGGGCGCTGGGGAGGGGCTGCCGGTGGGAGGGCGGGGGCCGCGGCACCTGCTGACCCGCCCGTCCCCCCAGGCCTACACTGACGAGCTGGTCGAGCTGCACAGACGGCTGATGGCGCTGCGGGAACGCAACGTGCTACAGCAGGTAGGGCAGGCCGGGGGGCGCGGGGGGGGGGGCGCCGGGGGGGGCGCTGGGGGGCAGGGCAGCCCCGCCCCGCCCCCACCTCCAGCCCTGAGGTGGTCCTGCCCGGGTCACCCCGCCCTGAGGTCCCCCGCCCGGTCACCCTGCAGATCGTGAACCTGATCGAGGAGACGGGCCACTTCAACGTCACCAACACCACCTTCGACTTCGACCTCTTCTCCCTGGATGAGAGCACGGTGCGCAAGCTGCAGAGCTACCTGGAGGCCGTGGCCACATGACCCGGGCCGGTCCCTGCTGCGGGGACCGCCTGCCCGCAGCACCGCCTTACCGCCCGCCCAGTCCTCGGCCCTCCAAGCCGGCTGCACTTTCCTTGGCGGCTTCCTCCCGCCCTCCCCACTCCGTGTGGGGAGCCCCCGGGGCCGAGGGCTCCCCTGCCCTCCTCTGGGCAGGTGGTCCGGCTGAAAGGTCCTGACCAGGCTAGGCATCAACTCCCCTGAGAGGACGAGGTGTGCGTCCTGCCGGGGGCTTCCTTGCCCAGCCCCAGCACAGCAGCCCTGCCTGCCCCCCCGGCCTCACTGCAGGCTGTGGGGCCAGGTCTTGCTCCCCAAACGGTTCTGAACACACCCTGCACCCACCTGGGAGCCAGCGGCTCTGGGTGTCTGTGCGGCCGCCCGGCCGGGCCGTGCTGTACAGTTTTGTCTATATTATATTTGTGTGTGTGCGCTGTTAAGCCCACAAGCGGTTTCCAATGTGCGTTTCTGTGGTGGCAGTGCCTGTGGGGGGTGGGGGATTCGAGGGGGTGGGGGGACTCGTAGGCTAAATGTCTCGAAGACTTATGTGGAGCTGCAGGCCGTGCGTCACCCCCACCCCAGCGGGGGCCCCAGGGCCAGTGAACCCTCCGCCGGGGTGGACGGGGGCGGGGGGGGGGCGTCCCCCTCCATGGCCGCCGCCTCCCCAACCGCTTCGTTAAGCGAGTCTTCGAACTTTGAAAGAAAATGAGCTTTTGCCAAATAAGACGGGATGCTCACTGGAGCTCTCCAGCCCCAACTGTTGGGGCCACCGCCTGCCACCCACCGCCACTGTCCGTCCTGGGGACAGGCCCAAGGACACTGCCCCTTGACCCTCGACTCTCCAGCCAGGCTGCTCCAGGGCCCATGCAGGCCCTTGCTGAGCCGGCCCACCTCGGGGCTCCCGGGCTTGGCTCGGCCTCTCGTCTTCCTAGACCTTGACTCAAGGCTCCTCCCGTGGCTGCCTCCCCACCCGGCCCCAGGATCCTGTCAAGTTCCTGCACCCTGGCCGAGGTGCAGGGGCCAGGCCTGGGGCCCTGCCAGTCAGCCCCCTTCAGACGCGGGCCGTGGGGTTTGATGTGCCCCCTTCCCTAGGCCCCGAACTTCTTCTTGCTCAGATTCTACTGGGTAGGTTCCCCCATCACCCTGACACTCCAGGCCTCCAAGGCACTCCCCACGCCCAACTCCAGCTGCCCCCCGAGGGTGGGGAGGACAAGGATTGCAGAAGTGACCTCAGAGGCCCCTGCACCTGCCCCCCTTCTCTCCGGCCCCACTGCCTTCAGGTACCAGGGAAGGGGCGGGCTGTCACTGCCCTGGGCAGCCCCTTCTCCAGGCAGGCCAATAATACTCCAAAGTGAGGGCACCTCCGCTCCCTGCCCCCACATGCCCGAAGACCAAGACGCCGGACAAGACATCCCATGCCCCGTCCCGGCCCAGGCCGCGCAGGGGTGGCGGCCACCGCTCGGCCTTCTGCACCCCGGGATCCGCATGGCGGCCCCAGGCCCTTGGCACCATCAGTAAAACCTCCGCAAGCCCGTGTCTCAGTTACCTCCTCTGGCCAGAAGGCCTCGCCGAGGGCCACAGCGTGCCCTGCTGCCCAGCAGCTGGGCCCAGGGGGGCACTTGGTGATGGCCACACATCCCGTGTTGAGCTGCTCGCCATCCCCCACCCCCGCGCGGACCCCGGGCCCGGCCATCTCCTGAACAAAGTATAAACGGACGCCAGAGAGCAGAAGGTATTGGTTATCTTCCCCGCCCACGCGGCGTCTCCGCTGGGAACCAGGACTCGCCGATGAAAGGAACAAAAAGGAACTTGTTTGTGATGCGTCACAGGATTGTTTGCGTCCTGATTTTAAACTTTTTTTTTTGTTGTTGTTGTTGTTAAATTGTGAAATTATGGAGTTTTATAGAAAAAAAAAGTGAAATAAAGTCAGATGGGAAAGCAGAGTGGCCTTTTGTGCTTCCAGGGGAGTCGGGTGGGAGCAGCGGGCTGCTTGGCCAGCAGGTGACAACACCAGAACCCAGAGGCTGGCAGCACGCACGAGGCTCACAGCCTGCTGTGGAGGGGGCAGCAGGGTTAGAGCTGTGGGGGCGCGCCGAAGGTGGATGGGTGCTGGGGGAAGGCTAGGCGAACGGACGCATGAACAAATGGGTGTATATTTCGGTGGATGGGTGGTTGATGGGTAGGTGGGTGGTTGGTTGGATGGGTGGGTGATGAATGGATGGACTAGTGGGTGGTTGATGGGTGGGTGGGTAGATGATGGGTGGGTGGGTGGATGGACGGATGGGTAGATGATGGGTGGACGGGTGGGTGGATGGACGGGTGGGTGGGTAGATGATGGATGGGTGGGTGGATGGACGGATGGGTAGATGATGGGTGGGTGGGTGTGGGGGTGCCTGGCACTGAACTTGTCGCTGCTCTTGGCCCCAGCTACCTGTGAAGCAGCAGAAATGACATTCCCCATCACAGGACGGTTTCAGACCTGAGGCCCTCGAGTCATTGTGGCGTGATGGAAGCTCCCAGTATGAATCCGAGGGGTGAGGGTGTTACCCTGAGCCTCACCACCCCCCCCCCCCCCGCCATACTCTTCGCAGCCTTGGTGCCTTTGGAGCCCCCGCAACCCCAAACAGGACACAGCCTCAGCCAGTGGGTCCAGGTAGGTGTGGTCTCACGGCTCCTGGAGTCAGTCTGGCCTTGTCACTCCCGGGGCAGTGGGGTGGAAGCTGGGGCCCTTGCCAAAATCTCCCAGTGAGGGGACACGCCCCAGCCAGGGCTTGGCTCCAGAGACCAGGCCTCTGTCCCCCGTTCCGTAACTCCTGACCTTTCCCCACAGGTAAAGCCGGCTTGAATCCTGGGTGGGTGGCATGGTGGGGGCCGCCCTGGCCTGTGGTCCACGGCGGCCCCCACTTCCCGGCCACTCCTGTAGGTGTAAGCCTGCCAGATTCTAAGGCTGGCTGGGACCCTAACCACTTAGAACTTGGCAGTCTAAGAACTTGAAGTGTTTGCTTATTTTTTGAATGGCAGAGAGAGAGAGAGTTCCTTCATCCCCTGGTTCACTACCCAAATGGTTAGGAGCAGGCACTCCTTCTGGGTGTCCCACATGGGTGCAGGGGCCCACACACTTGGACCATCCTCCACTTCTTTCCCAGGCCATAAACAGGGCTCTGGATTAGAAGTGGACCAGCCGGGACTTGAACCATGTCCGTGTGGGATGCCGGCATTGCAGGCGGTGGCCTTACACGTTACGCTACAGCACCAGCTTCTGGGTACACTCTTTCAGCCACAAGTTCCCCAGGTTGTTCTGATGAATCCAGGGTGTAACTCCCTCTAACTCCTCTCACACACACACACACACACACACACACAGGAGCAGACCTGGGGCCCACCCCGTTCTCAACACACACCCCAGGGTGGGCGCAGGTGGCGGGGTGATGCCCTCAGGTGTCTGTCCTGCAGCAGGGCATCCCCGGGCAGCATGTGGCGTAGAAGCAGGCCCAGGCGAGGCACCGCGGAGCGACCTCCGGTTCTCATCACTTTAATATCACTTTCCCGCGCGGAGTGAACTCCCCCAGGCACACCAGGATGCCTCCCCCTGAACCCACATCCTCCAGCCCCACACCCCCTCGTGGGAGTGAGTCAGGCAGGAGGACTGGGGGCCTGTGGCTACTTCCACGCAGATCGGAGTCCACGGGGAAGGGGCCTCCCTGGCCGCTAGCCCTCCTGGTGGTCCTCGTAGAACCGTCTCATCTCCACCTGGTACATCTTGGCCACCACCGCCCTCCTCAGCTTGAGGGTGGCCCCTGCCAAGGGGTGCAGGTCAGGAAGGGGGTGGAGACCCACTGCTCCCACCCACCCCACCCCAGGGGGAGGGTCCCCAGCAGGCCACATTGTCACCAGAGTGGCAGGGCCTCCTCACCGCCCAAACCCCCACAGCAGGTGCCTCCATCCCACGCCAGCACATCCCACCTCTTCTCACCAAGCTCTCCGCCGGCCACCGAGAAATCCTTGTCCAGGATGCACCACTTGACGACCCTGGCTCCGTGCGAGGGTGCGCTGGCGTTGGCCGCCTCGATGGCCAGGCTCACGGCCTCCAGGACGGCGGGGTCGTGGCCGTAAACGATGTCCAGTAGCCGACTGGACTGACTGTGCAGCTTGCGGCAGAAGGCCACGGCCTCACTGGTGAGCATGTGGCGGGGTTCTCCCGTCTCGGGGTTGATCTGGCACTGGCACGGGGGGCTGGTCAGGTGGTTCGTGGGGACACCCCCACTGCCCCGCCTGGGCCCGTGGACTGTCCAAGGGGTGGCCCCATGGCCTCTGCAATGTGCTGCTTTTAATTAAAATGTATTCACTAGAAAGAGGCCCGGTGCAATGGCTCAACTGGCTAATCCTCTCCCTCCAAGTGCTGTCATCCCCTCTGGGCACTGGTTTGTGTCTCGTCAGCTCCACTTCCCATCCAGCTCCCTGCCTAGGGCCTGGGAAAGCAGTGGAGGACGGCCCAAAGCCTTGGGACCTTGCACCCACGTGGGAGACCCGGAAGAAGCTCCTGGCTTCTGGCTTTGGATTGGCTCAGCTCCAACCGTTGCAGCTACTTGGCAAGTGTACCAGCGGATGGAAGAGCTTTCTGTCCTTTTTCTCCATAAACCTGCCTTTCCAATAAAGAAATCGAACGGAAAAAGAGAACTTCCATGGGTTGGTTCACACCCCAAATGCCTCGAGCAGCCAGGGCTGGGCCAGGCGGAAGCCAGCAGCTGCATCCGAGTCTCCCGCCCGTGGACGGCAGGGTCCAAGGACTTGGGTCACCTGCTGCCTCCTGGGGTGCGCATGTGCAGGAGGCTGGGGTGGGAACAGAGGTGGGACTCAGACCCTTGGGGCCTGATGAGGCATAGAGCTGTTGCCAAGACACAAGTGTAAACACAAGGCCTGCACCTGGTCCCCCAAGTGTCCCCGATGTCACCCCCTCTTCCATCAGCACCTTCAGCGTGAGCAGCGCGCACAGGAAGGGGGCGCCCTGGCCCACAACCACCACATAGCGCGCGATGGGGAGCCCCAGCTTCACGCAGTCCTCGATGGGGTGCGGGTTGATGGACTCGCCGGTTTGCAGCTTGATGACGTCTGCACATGGGGAGGGGGCGGCGCTGAGGGTGGTCAGGTCCCTTCCCCCTCCCCCGGCCCCGCCTGCCTCTCACCCTTGATGTTGCCCGTGATGGAGAGGAAGTTGTTCACGTCCAGGAAGCCCAGGTCGTCCGTGTGCAGCCAGCCTTGCGCGTCCATCCACTGCCGGGTGGATTCCTTGTCGTCCAGGTACCCCATGAAGACGTTGCGGCCCCAGATGCAGATGCGGCCCTCGCCCTGCGCGTCCTGGTCCACCACCTTGGTGCAGGCGCCTGGGATGGCCTTCCCACAGCTGAGGGGGACAGGCGGTGAGCCCCCCAACTGCCCACATCCCTCCCAGGGCTCCCCACCCCCTCGGCTCCTAGGGTGCAGAGTGGCAGGAGGTGGGGAAGGGCACCGGGGACAAGGCGGGGAGACAGTAGGGAAGGAAAGAGGGGTCCAGGCTCCCCCGGAGAAAGAGCTGGTGCCTGACACCCCACTCGCACAGGCCGGGCCTTAAATGTGATCACAGCTGCCACCCTGGCCCAGCCATGCCAGCTGTCACAGATCCTATCCCGTTTTCGTGTCCCACCGCATATGGAGAGTTGACGACCCACACCACCACAGGGGCCATGCCTGAGAAGCTAGGGCACCCACCTCTGCAGCCGGAAGTTGTCCTGGGTGCAGAGGGAGTGGACACCTGAGGCTTCGGCCAGGCCATACAGCTCCAAGATGGGGATGTTGAGGCTCAGGAAGAAGTTGAAGGTGACCCGAGGCAGCCGCAGGCCCGAGCTCAAGAACTGGTGGCAGCTGCCCAGGCCCAGGAAGCGCCTGGCGCTGTCGAAGGTCAGCAGCTTGGCCAGGCGGAAGCACAGCGAGGGGTGCACCTGCCTTCTGACAGGAACAGCCCACGCAGCCAGTGGGCGGGGTCGGCCTCAAGCCTTGCCTCCTTGGCCCCACCCACCCAGGCCCCACCCCCCGCCCGGGCCACGCCCATCCAGTCTCCACCCAGGCCTCGCCTCTGTGTCCAGGCCCCACCCTCACCCAGGCCCCGCCCCTCAGCCCAGGCCACACCTCTCCACTCAGGCCCCACCCTCACCCAGGCCCCGCCCCTCAGCCCAGGCCACACCTCTCCACTCAGGCCCCACCCTCACCCAGGCCCCGCCCCTCTTTGCTCCAGCCACGCCTATCGCCAGGCCACGCCCTTCACCAGGCCTTGCCCTTCCACCCACGCCCCCTCGTCCCCGCCCATGCCACACCCCTTCATCCCAGGCCCCACCCCGCTGTCTGGGCCCCGCCCCGGCCACGCCCCTCGTCTCCAGGCCCCGCCCCTCACCTGAAGACCCGCTTCCGGTTGTCCCGCAGCCCCACACTCGCGGCCCACGCGTCCACCTTCTGCCAGAAGGCGCTGGCGTCCAGCTGCCGGGCCTTGAGCGCGTCCTGCAGCTGCTCCCAGACCCAGGGGACGCCGTAGAAGGAGGTGGGCTGCACCTCCCGCAGCAGGTCCACCAGCGAGCCCTGTGCGGGGCAGCAGGGGCAGGGCTGGGGCAGCAGGGGCAGGGCAGGGCTGGGGCAGCAGGGGCAGGGCTGGGGCAGCAGGGGCAGGGCAGGGCAGGGCTGGGGCAGGGCAGGGCAGCAGGGGCAGGGCAGGGCAGGGCAGGGCAGCAGGGGCAGGGCTGGGGCAGCAGGGGCAGCACGGGGCAGGGCAGGGCAGCAGGGGCAGGGCTGGGGCAGCACGGGGCAGGGCTGGGGCAGCAGGGGCAGGGCAGGGGCAGGGCAGGGCAGCAGGGGCAGCAGGGGCAGGGTAGGGCTGGGGCAGCAGGGGCAGCACGGGGCAGGGTAGGGCAGGGGCAGGGCTGGGGCAGCAGGGCAGCAGGGGCAGCAGGGACAGGGCTGGGGCAGCAGGGGCAGTACGGGGCAGGGGTGGACCCACGTGGTACCCCGTCCCCTCACCGCGCCCGGGGGCCACGCCGCACGCCCGGCTGTCCTTCCCAGTCCAGGAGGTGGGGAGGGCAGGAGGCAGGAGCCACCCGCCGGGGCCCACAGTGCCCAGGGCCGGGCCCGGAGCCGGGCGCTGCCGCCAGGTCTCCCTCCCTGGGTGGCAGGGACCCGAGGACCTGAGCTGTCAGCCGCTGCCTCCGTCCAGGCTGCACAGGAGCCGGAGTCGGGGCCTCAACTCGCCACGCGGTGGCCATGGCCCCCCGCCCCTTGCAGCTGCCTTCTGAGTCCCCTTCTCCCACAGATGCCCTCATGCCCCCAGGAAGAGGGGAGTGGGGAAAGGCGCCATTGTGGCACAGTGGATGAAGCCACCGCTCTCATAGGGGCACTGGTTCTAATCCCAGCTGCCCCACTTCTCATCCAGCTCCCTGCTTGTGGCCATCGCGGCCACTAGGCAGTGCAGAAGCAGCAGAGTGAACCGCCGCCCGTGTCTGCGTCTCCCAGGGCCGCTCCTCGCCATGGCTGCTGTCCCAGTCGGCCCAGTCCTCGTCCTATTCAGGGCTACATAGTACTCCACTTCCTGTCCCACGCTGAACCCAAGGCACTTCCGCCCCTACCTGGCCCTCCCTGGGCAGGAAGCCGGGGGGTGGAGCCACGGCTGCGCAGTGGTCCGCATGGGTGGTTACACGCATGTGCAAGGCGAGTGAGGCCTTCTGGTTGCCACAGGGCTGACTCCACCCATTGCGGCCTAGAGCAGCCGCTCATTGGTCCAGCATCCCTGAGTGGGTGGGACATGGATGACTCCACCCCTTCTGTTCGAGACAACTGCTCATTGGTCCATCATTCCCAAGGGGGTAGGCCGTGAGGCGTTGGCGCCGCCCCTGCGGCCAGAGGCAGCCGCTCATTGGCCAGCTCCGGGCCGTGGGCGGGGCGCTCACCTTCAGCACCTCCTCCGGCTGCGTGAAGTAGAGCGTGCCGGCCACGGCGATGGCCACCCAGACGTGGAAGAGCTGCGCCCGGAAGCAGCTGAGCGGCAGGTAGCAGAGCAGCACCTCCTGGCCCTCAGGGGGACGCCGGAAGCTGAGGCTCTGCACGATGGCCGCCGTGGTCCAGGTGATCTGCAAGGCCGGGTGTGTGAGGCGCGGGCCGGCGGGAACAGGTGCGAACCGGCGCGAACCGGGGGCCGCTCACGTTGTCGTGGCTCAGCATGGCCAGCTTGGGGCGCCCCGCGGCCCCCGGGCGGTGGACCAGCGTGCAGCACTGGTTAGGCTTCTGCGAGTCGATGACCTGGTCCAGCTGGGCGTCCGACACGGCCTTGGCCAGCTCCAGGAACCGCTGCCACTGCGGGGAGGCGGGTACCCAGGGGTCAGGGGTCAGGGAGCGGAGTGCACCCAGAGGCCCGGCCGGGGCTCCCGGGGGTCAGGGAGCAGAGTTCATCCCAAAAGTCCAGGGCTCGTTGGTGGTCAGGGAGCAGGGTGCACCCAGAGGCCCGGCCGGGGCTCCCGGGGGTCAGGGAGCAGGGTGCACCCAGAGGCCTGGCCGGGGCTCCCCTTCCTCCCCAGGCCTCGGGGCGCCCATGCACCGAGTACAGGCCGCGCTGCTCTCTCCGGATCTCTTCCTGGTACTGGACGATAGCCTTGAGGTGCTTCAGGGAGCCCCGGATCTGGGAGACACACACGGTGGGGAGGTGCATTGTTGGGTAGGTGTGGCCGGATAAGGAGAGACCCAGCCAGACCTGCCCCAGAGGGCCACAATGGCTGGTGGGGCTGTCTGTGCCAGCCAAGCCAGGAGCCAGCAGCTGCTCTGGGTCTCCCACGTGCGTGCAGGGGGCCAAGCACTTGGGCCATCCCACCTGCATTCCATAGGGACACCAGTTCAAGTCCCAGCTGCCCCACTTCCCATCCAGCTCCCTGCCTGTGGCCTGGGAAAGCAGTGGAGGGCCCAAAGCCTTGGGACCCTGCACCCGCGTGGGAGACCTGGAAGAGGCTCCTGGCTCCTGGCTTTGGATCGGCTCAGCTCCAGCTGACACAGCCGCTTGGGGAGTGAAGATCTTTCTGTCTCTCCTTTGCTCTGTAAATTTGCCTTTCCAAAAAGAGCAGCAAACCCACACACTGTGATAGGAGGTTGGGTGTTTCCAAGACGTGACCGGACAGCTGGCCAGGTGTGCATGTGGGTCTGCTCCCAGGGGGGACGCGGTGGTCCTTCTTGTGGGAGTTCCAGCCAGGGGCACCTGGTCCCAGTGTCGCCTGAGTCATTTGTAAGTAGCCTCAGAAAGGTTGCTCCTGGGAGCCCCGAGCCCTGGCTGTGTGGAACCCCGCCACCCGTCCCCTCTTCCTGCCCAGCGGCGGTCAGCACCTCACCTGGGTCACCTTCTGCAGGTGTCTGTCGCTGTCCACCACGAAAATGTCCATCTTGGACTTCTGGGCGATGAGCCGACAGACTCTGGGCGAGTTGGTGGACAAGAGCCCCACGGAGAAGCCCCTGGAAGCGGAAGCAGGAAGGACCAGGTGGGTTTCCTGACCCCGCCCCCCATCCAGGCCCACAAGGTACCCCGTGGGACGGTAGGACAGAGGCCCACGCTGTGTGCTAGCGTGTGCGATGAGTGAGGGGGCTCCGGCGTTCTGGAAGGGAGGGCCTGGTGTGGGGACCCTCCAAGCAGGGAAGGCTTCCTGGAGGAGGGGATGTGTGAGCTGGGCTCGCCGCCCCCACCAGCTGTCTGCTGGGCAGGCCTGGGGCATGGGGAGGGTGGAGCAGGCAGCGTAGGAGGCCTTACCCTGCCATGATGGCACCAATGCTAGCGATGACCCACTCTTGCGAGTTCAGTCCCATGATCCCCACGCTGTGGCAGCGCTCGAGGCCCAGCTGTGGGACGGGTGGGGTGGAAGAGAGAGAAAGAATGAACTTCCATCCACTGGGTCACTCCCTAGGCAGCCACGGCAGCTCTGGCTGGGCCAGGCCAAAGGCAGGAACCGGGAATGCCGCCCAGCTTTTTCCCACGCAGGTGACAGGGCCCCCCAACCCCTGGACAGTGAACCAGTTGTGTGTCTGCCTCTCCAACACAGAGGAAAACCACCTGTTGGTTGGATACCTGGCCGGACAGTGAATGCATGTAGCTGTAATGTGAGGGCGTCCCCTGTTGAATTCCTGCAGCAGGCCTGCTGGCTGCTGACACTACTAGAGCGTGCATGCTTATATGTGAGCTTATAATATCTGAAACCCACTGGGGCGTGCGCAAGTTCCATACTTCTCCATTTGGAAGCGTGGAGCCGTGTGGCTCACAGACACAGGCACCTGGCCTTATTCCAGTTGGGAGTGATACACAGGTGCAGGAGGTGGGAACGTAGGGACGGATGGAGCGTCACCCCAGGCGTGTATCTGGTGGATGCAGGGGCGCGGGCCACCCCACCAGCACCGCTCTGCTGGCTGTACCCTGAGGAAGGCCTTGGCTGCACGTCGGCACTCCTCGTAGTACTCAGTGTACGTGAGCAGGTGCCAGCCGTTCCTGCGCTTGGAGCCCAGTGCGACATAATGGGAGTACTTGAGGGCCGTGCCCATCAGCAGGTCGTGCACGGTGAGGGGCGCCTCAGTGTCATACAGGTTCCTGTCCTGTCGCAGCCGGACCTCGCCATCATGCTGCGTGGTCCAGTAGTTGAGGCCTGCAGGCCACCAAGCAGGGAGACAGAGAGAGAGAGAGAGAGCCTGGTGTGCAGGGGAGGGGCGGGCAGGTGCAGACACGGGCTGGAGGTGGGGGACAGGATCCGGGAGAGGCAGGGACACAGAGGCAGCGGTGGGACCCTGCTGGGGACAGGCAGCATGAGCTAAGAGAGCGAGAAAGGTGGGGCAGGACACGGGATGCTGGGATGACCAGCCTACCTCCGCCCTCCGCCTCCTCGCTGTGGGCACTGTCGCGGCTGCTGGGCCTGGCCATCTGGTCTACTGGGGCTGACCAGACATTGTCATGAGCCAAGTGAGAGTGGGTTGAGAGGGTCCCGAGGAGGCACAGCCTGGCGCCACCGGCCCCAGCAGGCCTCTCGGGATGGCTGCAGTGACAGGCCGGCCCAGCGCGGCGGGTAGAGAGGGAAGCCAGCTGACGAACTCCGTCCTGAGGCTGCTGAGGTCCAACACGTTGGCCGGAGGAGGAGATGGAGCGAGGCAGGTGGCAGCCAGGACACTGTGCCCGTCTGTCACTGGGGTGCAGCCCCCGCCCCCTCCCCTCCACGGTCTACTTTCACCCCTCTGTGTAGACGCCCCCCTGCCTGGAACCCCGGGGGACAGCAGTCTGGAGATGGGGCACACTCAGAACTTAGCCCTGTCCATGGACCGGCCCTTATGACCTCACGGCAGATTCCGGGGTGCTGGCACGGTCCTCTGATTGGCCCGTCTCTGAAGAGTGACCCCATGCAGTGGGGGAGGGGGACACCCCAGAAAGCGACTCACTGCCCCTCCCCACCAGTTCAGTGATCTCCACGGTGACGGTGCCCAGGGAGGAGGTGGGCTCCTAGCCTCGGGTTCAAGTGTGAACGGTGCCGCGGTGCACCCTGGCCCGGGGTGAGGGCGGCTTTCAGGGGGTGCCGTGGGTTGGGTCCAGGATGCGGTGCTGGGGTGGGGTAGCGAGGGAGCACGTTATAGGTTCATTTGCCCCCCCACACACACACCCCCACTTACACACACACTCACTAACACACACTCACTCACACACACACTCACTCACACAGGCGTGGTGCGTGCTCGGGATAAATGAACTCGTAAGTCTGTGTAGAATGCCACTTTCACTCATGGCTGGACGCTGTTGGGTTTCAAAAGTAAAAAATCAATGGCTCAGTGGCTACATCCTCTGCCTGTGGCCTGGGAAAGCAATGGAGGATGGCCCAAAGCCTTGGGACCCTGCACCCGCGTGGGAGACCCAGAAGAAGCTCCTGGATCCTGGCTTCAGATCAGCTCAGCACTGGCTATTGAAGCCACTTGGGGAGCAAACCAGCAGACGAAAGATCTTTTTATCTCTGTCCATAAACCTGTCTTTCCGATAAAAGTAAATACGCCGTTAAAGAAAATAAAAAATTCCAAGCCAGAACTGATGTGTGTTCAGGCCATTCTCCGTCACACTGCACACGAAGCACGAAGTGTCCGCCTTGGACTGTCCATCGAGACCAGTGACAGCAAAGAGCTTTATTGTCAGAACTTGTCGGGGGGCTTCCAAGTGGGGCTCCCAGGCACGTGTGTAGGTCCGGGGGCCTGGCCCTTCAAACTCGAGGCGGCTAAGGTCTCTTGATGTCCTCTGGAGGATCAGAGAAGGAAAAAAATATAATCAATCCAGCTGCAAACGCCAACGCTAGAGCTGTGTTCTGGCCCAGCCAGTCCCTGTTGGTCCTTGCACTTCTCCGCCCAGGGCTTCTCCAGGCCCATGGCTGGGAGGGGCGTGGACAGACCTGTGAGAAGCCTTGGGCTGCAGCAGGCAGGGTTCAACGAGGGCACCTCCTCACCACCGTCGGGCAAGGCGACCACCAGGACAGCATGACCTCGCAGACTCAAGGAGCAGCACCTGCTCCGAGGAGCAAGCCGCCACCCGGCGGACCTGGGGCAGGAGAGAGAACAGGATGTGACGTGCGTGCCCGTCACCAGCCATGAGACACCCCTAGGGTCTTACTGAGAGAACGGATTCCCTGGGCACCACCCCTGACCCCCACGTCCCTCCGTGGAGAGCTATCTGCTGAGTGATGCCATCGGAGGAAGATGCCACAGCGGCTTCCACCTTCCACCCACACAGCTCAACTGTCTCAGTAGCTGCATGGAAAGAAAACAAATGAGCGGGGGAATCGAATGGTTACAGGAAGTGTTCTGTGACCCCATGTGTTGTCATCTCAACCTTGGACGTCTCGAGCCAGAGGGGCCGCACCCAGGCTGGATGGGGTCCTAGTGGAGGGTCCACCTCCCGTTGCAAAGTCAAATCAGAAGTGCTGCAAAGATGGGAGGTGGGGCGGTGGCAGTGGACGTGGGATGCTGAATGGAGCCCACCCTGAGACACTTGACAAGGGGTGGGGGACTTGAGCCAGCACGTGTTGAGTGAGAGGCAAACAGACTGAGACAGCACGGGCCTCGGGGCAGTCCTGCCACTGTTCACCTGCCATGAGTCATGGCGCCCAAAGTGCGGCCCCATATGGAAATGGATTCATTCCAGAGGATGGAAGGAAATCATTAGAGCAGGGGGGCTAGCATTGACATAGGAAGAGAATCAATCTCTCTCTCTCTCCCTCTCTCGCTCTCTCTCTCACACACACACACAGCTGCAGGGTCAGGGGGAGGTGGCCACTTATATACCCTGGACTGACCATTACAGCAGCTCATCAAGCCTGAGTCCCATTGTGGGGGGGGTCTGCAACCTGGCCCCTCCCCACACCAATTCGGGCATCAGAAGCGGGACACTTTTCCCAGGCAGGAGTTATCCAGGAGCTCCTGTGCTGTGCGGCTGCCTGAACACCTGGCAGGTGAACGGGCTCACCTCTCCGCTCCTTTTTGTCCCCAAGGGGGGGCCAGCCGTCCAGGGTTCCTGGCCCATGGAGGAGCTTTCTCCTCCAACTGCTGAGAAAGGCTTTCGAACCACTGCCTGTGACACCAGAATCTGATAGGGGCATCCCAGAGTCCACATGCACTCTGTGGTTCTGCTCTCCCGTGGGCCTGCCATGCGTGGGGCGCTCTCAGGCCGTCAGTCATGGCACAGCCACACCTAGGGGACCATGCCTAGCACCCACATCTCACCGTCAGTCAGCCCGCAGCAAGTGCAGCCACTTGCACAGTCATTGGTATAGGCTCTCGATTTGCAGCCTGTATTTGAGGTTTATGAAATGCCTCTTAATTTTTGTCGTCGGACCTGACAAGAGAGGAGAAAACGGCTAAGCCAGCTTCTGTCGAGGCCGAGCCAGAGCCATACTTGTCGGACTTTCCAGCCACCAACAGCTGTGAACGGAAACCTCTGTTCTTTACAACACAAACCCTCCTGTGGGATTTCCTTATAGTAACACAAGGACTGACCCAGCAGGAGCCGTAGCGAGCACCGGGTGGTATAGGTCCAGGGCTAAGGATGGTCATTTAAGCCAACATGGGGAGGGAAGGGCCACTGTCGGCAGGCAGCTTGCAGGATGAGGCCTGGACGGCTAGGAGGAGGGTGTTGGAAGCAGAGGGAGAGCAGGTGCCAAGGACCTGTGATTGGACCGAGCAAGGAGAGCTGCAGGCAGCATCGACAGGTGGGGACAGAGGACAGGGAGTCCTGCGCAGAGCTGCAGGGAGGAGTTCAAATCTCACTTCCAGAGGCAGGACACAGCACCAGGATGAGTCAGTGGTCAGGGAGCTGGAAGCCCATCCGCTGAAAGTGGCAGCATCTGTCCCACACCCACCAGTCCCCTCAGAGTAAAGGATCCGTCCGTTTGGAGCCCATGGGGACCCGGACACAAGCCAAGGACGGGCACCCTGCTCACCTAGCTCGCCGGTTACAATGGAGAAGTCCTTCTCCAAAATCAGCCACTTGCGGATCTTCTGCGCGTTGGAAATGGCCTCCGCGTTGACAGCGTCGATGCCCTGCTGGATGGCCATGTACACCAGGGGGTCCCGCAGCCTCACGACCTCCGTCACGGTGCTCGCCTGGCTGCCCACGGCTCGGCAGAAGTTGAGCGCCTCCGGGCTCAGCTTGTCCAGCGGCTCCCCGCTTAGCCAGTCGGTCTCACACTGTCCCCGCCATGCCCCACCCCGGGGGGGGACACCCATGTCACCACTTGGGGCCTGTCCGTAGCCGGTGCCACCTGCCCACCCCAACCCTCACCCCCGACCCTCTGTGTGTGTGTGGGAGAGCAGGGTGTGGATGGTAGTCTACCTTCAGTGTGAGCAGCATACTCAGGAACTTGGCCTTGTCTCCCACCAGCACAGCATGGCTGATAATGGGAATCTTCTGCTTCGCCAGGGTTTCGATGGGGACAGGGGACACGTTCTCGCCACCAGCCGTAATGAGGATTTCTGTAACACGGGCCGGCTGGTCATGCCGTTTTCCCCACAGTGGGGTGCCCCTGCCTGCCCAGCTGCATGTGCTGCGGTGCCTTACAAAGTGGCCAAGTGGACTGCGTCCGACAGCCCGGCTGCCTGTTGCTGTGCTGGGGGTTGGAGGTCAGGGGTGTGTGTGTGTCTGACTCAGAGAACTGCCCCCAATGCAACGGCGCCACCTGCTGTCCATGATGTGCACCTTCTTCCGCTTCCACCAACCCCTTTCCTCCAACCCCAACCCTGGGGTCTTGCACAGTGACCAAGCCATTCTGCTTCAAAGTTTATGGAAAGGGCCCCGGTACAGGGCCTCGCACACCCTGGGATCCCATATGAGCCCCGGTTCCAATCCCAGCAGCCCTGCTTCCCATCCAGTTCCCTGCTTGTGGCCTGGGAAAACAGTGGAGGATGGTCCAAAGCCTTGGGACCCTGTACCCGTGTGGGAGACCTGGAAGAGGCTCCTGGCTCCTGACTTCAAATTGATTCAGCTCCAGCTGAACCAGGAGCTTCTTCCAGGTCTCCCACGCGGGTGCAGGGTCCCAAGGCTTTGGGCCATCCTCCACTGCTTTCCCGGGCCACAGGCAGGGAGCTGGATGGGAAGTGGAGCAGCTGGGACTTGAACTCGCGCCCCTATGGGATCCCGGCACATGCAAGGCGAAGACTCTAGCCACTAAACTACAGTGCCAGGCCCTCTATTTGTTTTTTTATACACACACACACAAAATGTCTTTTAAAAAATTGTGGGAAGTGTATATCATAGAAATTGTGTGTGGATTTCAAAAACAATTTTTTTTTGGTGGAAAAATAAATTACTCTGAGGTGGACAAATAGCTTAGTGATAAAGAAGCACACGCCAAGGGCCTGGGTTCGAGTCCCGGCTGGGGCGCCCGACTCCAGCTCCCTGCGTATGTGCACCCTGGGAAGCAGCAGGTAGGGGCTGAGCGCTGGGGTCCCTGCTGCCCACGGACGAGGCCAGCAGAGCGTGCCCGGCCTCTGGCCCTGGTCTTCGGTTGGTTACCGCAGGTGTCTAGGGAGGGGTTCTGCAATCGGGCACTCTGTGTGTCATTGTGTCTCTCACGTAAATACACAGACTGGCCTCTTAGCTCCATTTTCCTAACAGGGAGTGGGAGTTCACCCAGGCCCCATCCTGCCAAGCTTGGAGCCTGCTGTCACGTGTGGGGAGTGGCAGAGCTGCAAGCTGCAAGCTCCGGGGTTTGGGGAGCCCTAGGGGCGGAGCCTCGGCAGGTGCAAACCAGGGGGCGGGGCCTCGGCAGGTGCAGCCAGGTGTGACCCAGGGGGCGGAGCCTCGGCAGGTGCAGCCAGGTGTGACCCAGGGGGCGGAGCCTCGGCAGGTGCAGGCAGGTGTGACCCAGGGGGCGGAGCCTCGGCAGGTGCAGGCAGGTGTGACCCAGGGGGCGGGGTCTCGGCAGGGGCGGGGCCTCGGCAGGTGCAGGCAGGTGTGACCCAGGGGGCGGAGCCTCAGCAGGTGCAGGCAGGTGTGACCCAGGGGGCGGGGTCTCGGCAGGGGCAGGCAGGCTCACCCCAGTCCCTTCCTACCTTTGATGCGTCCCGTGATGTACAGGAAGCCCTGGGTGTCCACGCGGCCCAGGTCCCCGGAGTGCAACCAGCCGTCCTCATCGATGGCCTCCGTGGTGGCATCCTCCATGTCCAAGTAGCCCATGAAGACGTGGCGGCCCCACAGGCAGACCTCGCCGATGCCATTGGCGTTCTGCTGGGACACCATGGTCTTACAGCCGCTCAGGACCTTCCCGCAGCTGCCGGAGTTGGGGGCAAGGGAGCCGCCACTCAGACACAGCGCCAGGGGCACCTGCCCCGGCAGCCCAGCAGGCAGGTGTGGGACCTGGAACTGGGTCTCACTCCCAGTGCCTTCCTCCACGGGGTCCCACTCCCAGCGCTCCCTGGACCTGAAAGCTCAGGCTGTCGTGGGCAGCTTCTTAACCTCGTGTGTGTGTGTGTGTGTGTGTGTGTGTGTGTGTGTGGTGGGGGGGATAAATTCCAGCCATAAGTATAGTCTTCAAAATAGTCATGGGAAATGTGTTATGGGAAAAAATGCATGGTTTTCAAATTCCTTTTTGTACCAAAATTGTGTGTGTGTGTGTATGTTGATTTGAAAGGCAGAGAAGGGCCGGGGCACAGTAGCCTAGTGGTTAAAGTACTCCTCTTTTTTTTTTTAAGATTTATTTTTATTATTTTTTATTGGATAGGTGGATATACAGAGAGGAGAGACAGAGAGGACGAGCTTCCGTCCAATGATTCACTCCCCAAGTGAGCGCAACGGCCAATGCTATGCCGATCCGAAGCCGTGAGCCTCTTCCGGGTCTCCCACGCGGGTGCAGGGTCCCAAGGCTTTGGGCCGTCCTCCACTGCTTTCCCAGGCCACAGGCAGGGAGCTGGATGGGAAGCGGGGCTGCCGGGATAGAACCGGCGCCCATATGGGAACCCGGGCGTGCAAGGCGAGGACCTTAACCACTTGTGCCACCGCACCGGGCCCTAAAATACTCCTCTTGCATGCTCTGGGATCCCATAGGGGCACCAGTTTGTCTCCCAGCTGATCTACTTCCCATCCAGCTCCCTGCTTGTGGCCTGAGAAAGCAGTGGAAGACAGCCCATGTGGGAGACCCGGAAGAGGCTCCTGGCTCCTGGCTTCGTATTGGCTCAGCTCAGTGGCCGTTGCGGTCACTTGGGGGGTGAATCATGGGATGGAAGATCTTTCTCTCTGTCTTTCCTACTCTCTGTATATCTGACGTTCCAATAATTTTTTTTTAAATTTTTCATTTTTGAGGCAGAGATAACAAACAGGGGTTTTTTCCATCTGCTGGTTCACTCCCCCAAAGCCTGCAGGAGCCAGAAGAGGACCACACTGAAGCCAGGAGCCCAAAGCTACACATCCTGGTTCCGTGAGTGGGCTGCAGGCCCCCCCACCGCCGCCCCGAGTCCTGGCGCCCACCCTTCTACTTGGCAGGGTGTGCACAGCAGGAAGCTGGAGTCAGAAGCCAGGCTGGGGCTTGAACCCCAAGGTTATATCTCAAGCCATGACCTTACTATGCTTGCAAACACCTGCTCCCTGCCCCCCCCCCCAGCTTGCCTACAGTTCCACACTTCCAGGAACTCTTGGAGGGACCCTGATGGGTGTTTGGTCTGGGCACCATTGATGCCAGAAACGGTTGTGGTGATTTTGCCTTGGCGGGACATTTATTTGAATGGTTTGAATGTGTCTTCTCCTCCCACTTCTCCTTCCCCCCCCAAAAAAAAACACTCCCCAAGCCTGACGGGAGGCAGGAAGCTGCAGGTCGGACTGGCTACGATGAAGCTATGCACCGTCAGGCCGGCCTTAATCCAGGATAACCCTGTGTCCTTGCAGCAGGTTCACGCATGGAGGTGACATGTGAAGGCTGGAGATCAGAGATGTTTCCCCCCGCAACCGGAGCCCCCAGGGACCGCCAGCCCCACGTGCAGCTGCGCATGCCCTACTCCTTGATACAGCACGCCTGCCCTCCAGAACCGTGAGTTAGCCATTTGGTGGTTCTTGGTAGTGGATGATTCGTCCAAGGCCCCAGTGCGGAGGGGGAAGCTTTTCACCGCCCCTAGGGGCTCCCATGTCCATGGTTTGAGGCCCAGCTGCTCTGCTTCTGACCCGTCTCCCTACTGGTATCCACCCTGGAGGGCAGCAGGTGCTGGCTCCAGGAGATGCCTGCTACTACCCCCACGGGGATCCCAGATGGAGCTCCTGGCCCCTGGCTCTGGTCCTGTGGGTGTCTGGGAGGTGAGCCAGCCAATATGAAGTTCTCTCTATATATATGCCTTTCATATAAAGACACAGATCTTGAAGACATACTGGAGGTAGAGGTTGGCCTTTTGTGTCCTACCAGGAAGTGTCTTATCTCCAGGGAAGGCATGCCCTTTGGTTTCCAAGGAATTTGAGTGGGCCTTTGGGTTCCACAAGAGACAGCCCAAGTGGGAGGGACGACAGAGCGGACAGGGGTTAAAGCCAAGGGCAGCAGGTGATTTTGCCTCATTGGGAAGATTCAGCTGGCAGTCAGCTTCCCCAGCCAGACCCTGGATGACTGGAGAGGCCCCAGTCTGGGAGAACAGCCGGGCCAGGAGGTGGCCACCAGGAGGAGCTGGGGAAGAGCAGCCGGGCCAGGAGGCGGCCGCCGGGAGGAGCTGGGGAGAGACAGGCTAGGTTCTGGTTCCTGGTCCTGGGAGAAGGCCAGGGAGGACCCAGGCAGGGGTCTGAGGTGGGGCATCCCAGGGATGGGGTGTTGAGGCTCTCATGGTGGGTGGGGGAGGATCATGCAGCGGGGTGGAGGACAGGGCAGGGCGTTGCAGCTGGCCCCCGGCCATTGGACTCTGAGAGGCTGGGCTTCCGTAGGCGGGAGGTGTGGGGCACATGGAAGCTAATGGAGGCCTTGCCGTGATTGGGGGACCCGCGCCCACCCGCCTGGGAGCCTGGCACCTGTAAAGGCGGTAGTTGTGCTGGGTGGACACCGTGTGGGGTCCTGAGCTCTCACTCAGCCCGTACATCTCGCCAATGGGAATATCCAAACTGAGGAAGAACTCAGAAGTCTCTGAGGACAGTGACGCGGCCCCGCTGATGAAGTAACGGCAGTGGTCTAGGCCCAGCCAGCTCCTGACCTTGCTGAACACCAAGGCCTTGGCCATGCGGTAGCTCACAGTGGTATCGCGTTTCCTGGGGATGAGATGGGGCCCAGGAGAGGTGCGCTGGTGCCGTGGTGGGAGGCCAGGCTTGGGTACCTGGGCAGGCTGGGCTTCCTCACCTCCCACCAAGCCCCCCACCACGCAGCCTACCCCATCATCTTCCTCGTGTTGACCCTGAGTCCGGCATTCTTGGCCCACGAGAACACCTTCTTCTTCAGGCTCGAGGACTTGCTCATGCTCTGCCTTAGCGTCTCCTGCATCTTCTCCCAGATGCGGGGCACCCCAAGAAAAGCCGTGGGCTTCACCTCCTGCAGTGTGCCGATCAGCGAGCCCTGTAGGTGGGGCCACAGCCATGGGTCTCTCCCCGCCCGCCTGCCCATCTGCCCTTGGCTGCCGGGGTGAGGGTGGACTTCAGGCCCCAGGGTGGGCCAATCGGATGCTTGCATTTGCTCTAGGGATCGGGTGAAGGGCGGTCAGCCGCAAAGCATTCTGGGGCACCTGTCATATGAATGTCTTTCACCTCAGCCGCCTCGGCCTCTCCCCCTGTCCTACCCTGTTCTCACGTCCCTTTGATTCACGCCCGCCCCCAACCACGAGCTCTCCCCTGACTCAGAGAAGCCAGACCCTCCCTCCAGCCCTCTTCAGGTGTCACATGCGGAGGACACAGCCCAAGATGAGCCAGCCCAGCCTGAGGCAGAAAGAGAAATACAGAAATAAGAGAGGAAGTTTGAATACTTGGAGACTTAACAGTGAACAGTGGCAGGTCAGGTGGAACAACTGGACAGGGGAGGGGAAAAACAAATGCAACCACTAACCCCAGGAAAACCAAAAAGTTGTGCCGGGTGGGAAGGGGCTCAGCTGAGTTAGTTCAGGGTGATTTACCTGGCGTGTATAGGGTGGCGGAAATGAAGAGGAGGATAAAGAAAAGAAGTGTACATCACAGGGCCCAGTGAAAGGGGACACAGACAACGTTCCACTATTCAAAACATGTAAACCCAGAAAAGGCGACGTCCCATCTCCAACCTCCGGGAGACGTGACTAAGCCACGTGGCCCCTACCTTGAGCGCGTCGGTCTGAGCAAAGTACGTGACACCCCCGACCTTGATGGGCAGCCAGATGTCCATCATTTGGGCTGCGATGTGGCTGAGGGGCAGGTAGCTCACCACTGCCTCCTGCTTGCCCGTGGTGCTTGTGCTTGTAAGGCCCAGGTTCTTGGCCAGCGTCCCCGCTAGCCATGTGATCTAGAACACAGCAGGCAGATGGCCCGCTTAGCTCTATTCGGTAATAATTAGGAAGCCAGGAGCCAGGAACTCCCTCGGGGTCTCCTGTAGGTATGGCAGGGGGCCCAGGTACTTGAGTCGTTACCAGCTTTGCCTTCCCAGATGCAGGAGTAGGGAGCTGGGTCAGAAGTAACTAGGACTTGAACCAACACTCCAGAAAAGAGACAAGCTTAACCCATGGAGCCTGCACACACTGGCCTCGCCATAAGTTAAAAAAAAAAGACTTCACAAATTCTCTCTTTGTGGTACACATACTATTCTTCGGCGGGCTCCCAAAGTTTCCTAGTGCCTGTTGACGTTAGCTAAATGGATCCGTACATGAAGCAGTTACCAGCAGGGACAGTGCGAGCAGCCGGCCCTGGTTCTCACCCTGCTCCTGACACGTTCCTTATCGAGGGCTGGCTGGAGGCCCTCAATGTGCTCATTTATGAAATAGCACCTGCTGGAGAAAACGGCTGGATTGCCATAAAGTGAGAAACCTGCCCAACAGAGACATCGGACACGCGGTTTCCAAGTTCTCCTTGGAGGCAACCAGAGCGGCTGTGGAGCTACATTCCGGGACCTGGTTGACTGTGAACCCTCGGGCTACGAATGCCTTCTTCAAGGCCCACCCCTTCCTCTCCAGGCCCCCAGCTGCACATCTGCTTGCTGCCAGTCACTAAGTTTGCCCTTTCGCTCGGTTTTCTAGACATGAAACCACAGAGCAGGCATTTGCCTTACACTTTCCTAACAGTGACCTCAGCCAGCCCCGCCCCGCCCCGCATCCATGCACCCACGCAACCACAGAAACACTGGCAAGAAGACCCCGTAGGGCCATTAGGCTTGTTGCACTCTCATTTTACAGATGGGGAAACTGAGGCTCGGCAATGTCAGAGGCTTCGGCTGAGATCACAGGGCAAGGCTTTGAACTCAGCTCCACCGCTGCTCCACTCCACCCCCAGCCCTGCTCTCCAGCCTCCACGGGGCAGGGATACCCTGCGCTCCCCGTGTGCGTGTGTGTGTGTGTGTGTGTGGTTGGAGGCAGGCAGGACAAGGCAGTCTAAAGACCAGAGGGGAGGAGCTGCAACGCACATTGTCATGGCTGAGCATGACGCCCTTGGGGTTGCCCATGGTGCCGGACGTATAGATGATAACAGCACACTGGTTCGCCTTCTGGCTCTCGATGATCCGGTCCAGCTGGAGGTCGGGCACGCTGTTGCCGAGCTCCATGAAGTCGTCCCACTGCAGAGGGAGAGAGCAGAGGATGGCGGCAAGCCGGCCGCAGGAGAAAGGTCTGTCCCCCCCCCCGTCCTACTGGATCCCGTCCGCTCTCTCTGCAAAGCGTGATTCCCGGCCATGCTTTTCACCCTGCAACTTTTTTGCTGCTGCTCCCCGCTCCCAACACCAGCTCCGGGCACCCCTATTTCTTGTGCCCCAGATCCCTGGTTTGTAAAATGGCAGGGGCGTCAGGATCCGGCCCCTACAGCAACAGAATGCACATAGGTGGCCCTAGGCACCTTTGGCGGGGATGGGGGGGGCGTTGGTCCAGGACCCCAGGAGACACAAGGTCCCTTACAATCAGTGGTGTGGTGTTTGTACTGAGCCGACACCCATCTTCCTGTAGACAGACTGAACTTCACAGGTGATGGATAAGAAAATGCAGGGGGGCGTGCAGGCTGAGCATGTATCTGACTGCTGTTGAGATCTCTGAGCGTGGGGTCTGCCCCTAAATGTCCAGAGCGCTGGTTCTCCTGTGCTTGGGGCGCACTGTGGGGTCTTTGCTACTTTTGCAAGTTCCTTGCAGAGGCCCCGCCCACTGGTCCGTTAGGCCCCGCCCACTTCCGTCACCCACACTGCCTCCTTCCTCCCCGTCCCCACTTACAGAATATAGGTTATTATTTCTCTCCCGCATGGGCAGCCTGTACTGGACGATGGCTTTCAGGGTTTCCATCTTGCTTTCTGGAATCTACAAGAAAAGTTTGTGTAGGTTTCTTGGCACCCCAAGCCTGGGGAAGATGGAGGCGGCTGGGGTGGGGCGGGAGGAGTCCTGGAACAGGGCTAACCCACGTCCTCCCCTGTGGGAACGCTATGCTACCCATGGACGCCTTGGTGTCAGCCAGCCGGTCAGTCGGTGAAGCCACGCCGGCCCTGGGCAGGCCACTGTGGTGGCTGTGCTGGGGTGGGTGTGGACCCAGCCTGGGTAGAGGCAGGCAATCGCATCAGAGCACCCCATCATCCCGGCTGCTCCACTTCCCATCCAGCTCTTTGCTGGTGCACCTGGGGGAGGGCAGCGCTCCGGCCTCTGCTGCCACAGGGGAGACCCGGATGGACCTCCCGGCTCCTGGCTTTCCCCAGTCCCAGCTGATGAGGCATGGGGAATGGGTGGAGCATTTCAGAATAAACCCCAATGTCTTTCAAATAAATAAATAAATCCTTTATTCAACCATGAAAGTTTCTAAACAGCCGCGGGATGCCCAGGAAATACCATGTGATGATGGGTTTGAAGCAGAGGCTGAGTAATAAGCCAAGTGCATGCGATGTGGAAATTCAAATTGTGCCCTGTCCGCCGTGCCTCCCCCACGCCTTTCTCCCCTCGAGGGGGCCTCCCTGGGTAGACCAGGAGGACCCACTCCTCGTCACCATCCCGTGGGGGCCGAAGGACACCTAGGCCGGGAACCCAGAGTTCCCCTGGGGGTGGGACGTGGCCGGCAGCGCCGGGTCCGGCTTTTACCGAAAGGATCTTCCGAAGCTGTTGGTCGTTTTCCACCAGCAAGACATTCACCTTGGCCTGAGTGATGACGTATTGGCAAGCGTCGGCAGAGTTCGTGGCATAAATGCCAACACAGAGGCCCCTGGGAAAAAATAAAAAAGGAGAAGGGATTCAGGTGTATGCGCCTCCCCTTCCTGCACTGCAAAGTGTCCTCCTCCTCCAGGCAGGTGCCGGGATTGCAGGACGTCCTGAGATGAAGACCAGACACGCAGGGAACGTGATGTCGTGACGACAGTAGTCCTTGGGACACCCACAGCCCTCCCAGTTCCCAGAAGAGGAGAACGAGGGACCGGCCAGCAGTGCTGCTCGTTCGAGGTCCCACCTGGGACTCAAAGCCACAACTCGGCCTGCGTTGCCCCTTACATCCGCAGCCTCTCTGTTCGGTCAGCCACGCGAGCTGGCGTCCCGTGGTGACCTCCAACCTGCCCTTTCACTTGAGCAGTGACCGGTGAGGTCTGCCTTGAGTCTTTTCGCTGTTGCTGTTGCCTCTTCAATGCCAAGCCCGAGGTTCTCCCAACGCCCTGGTGCCCGGGCCCCGGGTGGGGGGGGGTGATGATAACCCACTTCCACTTTCGGGGGACGCACCTTACCCTGCTAGGATGGCGCCGAGCGCAGCTATGAACCACTGCATGGAGTTGAAACCCAGGATGCCAACTGCGTGGAAGCGCTGCAGACCCAGCTGCGAGGCAAGAGAGCGGCCAACGGATGGGCGGCAGGTGCACGGCCACGCCCTCGCACCTGTCACCTCCACCCGCTTCCGGGCCACTTCAGAGCAAAGCTAGCCAGGGACCATTTAAAAAGCATCCGACCCGTTAGAATTTAACACCAGCAGTATAAACAGTGTGTCTACCTTCTTGATTGATGAGGGGTTTTATTTTTTTCTAAGATTATTTTTCATTTATGTATTTTAAAGACAGAGAGAGAGGTCTTCCATCTGCTGGCTCACTCCCCAAATGGCTGCAACGGCCAGGCCCGAGCCAGGTTGAAGCCAGGAGCCCGGAGCTCCTTCCGGGCCTCCCTGGGGCCATCTGCTTCAGCCTTTCTGATCGCGGGATGAATCAAGGCTAGTCTATGTAATCAACAGGATCTGGGAGAAGTGATGGCACCCATGTGGAAGTCCCCGGATGGAGTTCCCAGTTTCTGCCTGTGGCCCGGCTCCCCCCGCTCCCAGCTGTGGCAGGCACCTGGAAAGCAGGCCAGCAGGTTGAATCTATCTCTGTCGCTGTCTCACCCCGCGTGCTGTGTCTCTGCTTTTCAAATCAATCAACGCATAACAAAACTTTTAAAAACAGGGGAACTTGGTCCCTCTCGCACATCAATGTGTATATGCCTCCCACCTCAAACGCAAAGTGGATTGGATAGGAACGGACTGGGGCGGGGCATCGCCGGACGGGGTGGGAGGGCAGGGGAGCAGCGACAGGCCCTTACCTTGATGAGGGACCTGGCGGCCTTCCGACAGGCCTCGTAGTACTGGGTGAAGTTCAGCATCTCCCACTTCTTGCCGTTCTTCGAGGCCAGAGCTGGGTGGGTGCCGAAGCGGTTGACGGAGTCGCGGAAGAACTCGGGGACGGTCATCGGGGTCTCGTGGCCCGGTCCGTGCTTTGAGAGCCTCAGGAGGACTTCTCCACTCCGCTCGGTGGTCCACAGGCTGAGGGGAACTGTAGGCAGGTCCCGGAGGGTGAGCGGGGAGGCAGAGGGGACGGGGCCACTGGCAATGGTTTCTATTGATTTTCTAACTTTGGGGGTTTGCTGGGTTGACTGTCATTCACTCCCTGCCACAGCCAGCACTGTACCAGGCCGAGGCCAGGAGCCCTGAACCCAGCCATGTCTTCCACTCGGTTGGTGAGGACCCAAGTGCTAGGGCCCTCCGGGGGTGTGCGTGCTGGCGGGAAGCTACATCAGAAACGGAGCCAGGACCCAAACCCAGGCTCTCGGATCCAGGATACAGAAATTAAGCCCTCACGCCCCCCCCACCACCACCAGTTGCTAAAACCCTGCCAGTTAAACACCCATCTGAGTGGGATGGCTTGCTTGCCTGCATGACATCTCTTTTGCAAAAGGGCACCTGTGGACGGGGAGGCTGCCTTGTGGCTGGCAAGGTCCCCCGAGTCCAGCTGTGGCCATCACACCCAGCTACCACATTCACAGATCCAGGCAGCACTGGCCACGTTGTGTGTGCACGGGGATGCCGAGGGCCGGCCTGGCCAGCAGGTGCCTCACGGCCCTGCCCCACGCTGTCAGTCACTCGCTTGTGAGGGAAGTGTACAGGCTGGTCCCTACAGGGTCACACGTCCCTGTGCGTGGCTGCTGGCACAGTCGGCGTGTCCTTCGCGCCCCCTGCCGCCCCCTGGCTCAGCGCACCTGAGGGCTTGCTGGTGTCCATTCCATGGTCCTCAAGCTCCTCTTCCAGAGTCACGGGGGACTCGGCCTTCACCACCTCCACAGGATTGCTCTTGATGGCACTGCAAAAAGTCCATGACGAGACCTGAGCCGGACTGGCAGGGAGACCCGCCTCCAGCCGCTGCTCATGTCTGCCGAGAACCCCGGGGTTCGATGGTCATGCCTGCCCTGGGCTGAGCGAGAGGGTGGGTTCAGCTGGTTGTCCAGAAGGGTCGCTGAGACGGTGTGGCTGTAAGGTCAAGTCACTAGGTCATTGTATGGGGGACAACGTGCTTTGAAATCTTCCAGAATATTCTTGCCCGTCAGCGGTCTCAGGGCTTCAGTTCAGGGAACCCTTCTCACACGGTTCCTAAATAGCCATCTAGACCAGGAAACGGCACCGGGTTGGCATTAAATCTGTGCCAATCCATGTGCTTCTGAAGGTCCCTGCTGTCCCAGGAGCAATGGAAGTGGAGCAGCCAGGACTTTAACCAGTGCTGCTATAAGACGCTAGCTGCACCGTGACAGCAGCCCGTCTTTCTAGACTCATGAACCATCTTTATGGCTGCTGGTCCCAGATATAAACTCTACCTACAGGGCTTTTCAATTGTATCATTTAGGGAACAGCCAGGAAAAAAAAATATTACCAAGATACAACTTTTTGTCTTCTTTTTCTTAGATTTATGTATTTGAGGACCCAGTATGATGGCTCGCAGAGTAGGTAAATCCTTGCCTTGCAAGTGCCGGCATCCCCTAGGGGTGTTAGCTCATGTCCCGGCGGCTCCACTTCCCATCCAGCTCCCTGCCTGTGGCCTGGGAAAGCAGTGGAGGACGGCCCAGAGCTTTGGGACCCTGCACCTGCGTGGGAGACACAGAGGAAGCTCCTGGCTTCAGATCGGCTCAGTTCCGGCCATTGCGGCCACTTGGGGAGTGAATCAGTGGGTGGTTCTTTCTTTCTGCATTTCAAACAGCAGAAAATAAGTAAACCAACTCCTAGGAATACATGGGGAGTAGACAACATTTGCAAAGAACACAGCTGACACTACAGACCTTAACCAGCGGGATTACACTCAACCTGTTCGCCCTGCACGGTGCTGCCCGGGTCAGAGACCTGGACCGGAATCCCCACGGCTTCCTGTTGCCACCCTCTCGGCCACCCTCTCGTGCCCTGCTGCCAGGCCCCTCACCTGCCCCTCTTCATGAGGTGAGGTTGTGGCCGCCACGGTGAGGCATCGGGAGCTGGGGCGTCTGTTCAGCACATGGGTCTTCCTTCTCGCCCCGACAGGCAGCCCCTCCTGGGGACCTGAACAGTAGGTGGTTTCGTGGTTTCCCCCTGTCCAATAAGCCCACTACCCCATTTAACCTTCTAGAACATTCCAGAACCTTCTGGCACCTTTGTGACATCACTGCCTGGCCCTTACCTCCCCATCCCCATGCCTCTCCCCTCTCACAAGGAAACTGCTTCTAGGGCAGGGGTTATTGTCAGTTGTTCATTCATTAGTCACTCATCTACACTGTGCATTTGTGTCTGGCTCTGGAAGGTTCTAGAAGGAACCACCCAAATGCAGGGCCTTGAGCTAAACGCTGGGGAGTGTCACGGAGTACAGACCCACAGCGAGGTCTGTCCCTGGAGAGAGAGAGATGCTTGGAGTCACACAGACACATGTAAAGTGGCAACCACGGAGAGGCACAAGGCGGCCTGGGAGAGATGACGTTGGGGGCAGACAGTCTGGGGACAGGGTGCCAATTCCCTGAGCCCAGATGTGTCTGTCTGAAAGACAAAGGGACGGTCTCCTACCTTCTGCTTTGCTCCCCAAATGCCAACAGCCAGGATCGAACTTGGGGACCCAGAACTTCATCGGATGTCCCAAGTCGCCGCTGCAGCCTCACGGTCTACACGAGCAGGGAGCTGGAGGAACAGAGGCGGAACTCAAACCCCGGGCCCTGCGGGAAAGGCCGTGGCCATCCCAGGGCCGGCAGATTAGAAGGGTGCTGCTCCTGCTTTCTGCAAGCTAGCAGGTGATGGTAGACGAGGGAAAGCAGTCGAGGATGGCCCGAAGCACCTGCACCCGCATGGGAGACCCGGAAGAGGCTCCTGGCTCCTGGCTTCAGCTCTGGCCGCTGTGGCCACTTGGGGAGTGAACCAGCAGATGGAAGATGTTTCTCTCTCTCCTTCTCTCTGTAAATCTGCCTTTCCAAGAAAAAAATAAACAAATCTTTAGACGTGTTCTTATTAGAAGCAACGGACAGACACACCCCTCTCTCATCCGTAGTGTCTGGTATATTTGTACACACGCAAGCATGTGTATATTACCCTGTCGCACACGCTGTCTGCTTAATGCACGTTTACATTACACAGACCTTATGGACACGATAACACACAGGTGCACTCCCAAAGAGTCCTCATCTGGTCACACTCACACACACACACACACACCTGATTGGAAAACAACAGTCTTCCTGCTGTGGGAGGTGAGAGGGTAGGATCCCTGGCAGCCAGGTTGTCCCTCAGAGGAGAACATGAGGACAGCTGGGGACAAGCAGAGCCTGAACCTAGGCAAGCGGAGATCAAGTTCTGAGGGCAGTCTGATGGTGGTGGTCTGGGGGCTTCTGGATCCAGCAGTTCCCATTGTGTGTGTGTGTGTGTGTGTGTGTGTGTGTGTGTGTGTGTGTTTTCCCTTTGAGCAGCAGTCAGCAGGAAATGTTGAGTGCAAGAGGCAGAAAGCAAATTTTTTGTTAGATTTATTTAAGGATTTATTTACTTTTTATTGCAAAGTTAGATATACAGAGAGGAGGAGAGACAGAAAAGAAGCTCTTCCAACCGTTGATTTATGCCCCAAGTGACCGCAGCGGCCGGTGCTGCGTCAATCCAAAGCCAGGAGCCAGGAACTTCTTCCGGGTCTCCCACGTGGCACCCAAAGGGGAGATCAGATGGAGCTCCTGGCTCCTGGCTGTGGCCTGGTCCAGCCCTGGCCTTTACAGCCATCGGGGGAGTGACCCAACAGGCGCGTTTCTTTGTCTCTCTCTCTCTCTCTCTGCTTTTCAAATCTCTCGACAAAGTCAGTGTTTGAACAAAGCAATCTCCGCCAGCGTGCGATGCTGACGGAGCTCGGAGGAGCTAACCCATTTCTCTCTGGTTACGTATTTTTGAAACCCTTTTTCCTTCTCTGGTTTTCTATGCAATTCTCCTTCCTTCCCTCCTCTCTGCAAGTTCTTTGTCCTCAGCCTCTTCTGTGTGGACCCTGGAGATGGCCCATGCATGTCCACCCTCTCTGGTTGCCTGGAGATAATTCACGCGCTCGGCCAGGGAAAGCGTGGATTTTGGAAGAGGCACCTTCACCTGACCCCCTGGCAGGCGCGCTGGGCCGTCCCCACTGTTCGCTATGGAAATGATTCCGTGTGGCACGAAAATGTGGCGATGACCAAAAGTGAAAAAAAAAAAAAAAAAAGATTTCTCCCCGCTCTCAAAATCCAAGGGGCACTCGGGTGCTGCTGGTACAGAAGTCACCCACGGACAGCCGCTCCTGATGGAAATGGCCCTTGCGTGCTGTCTTCGCGAGAGCTGCCGGCTCGAGTTCGGGTCCTTGCCAGTGGGGAGGCGCTCAGACGCACCTCCTACGTTCTAAAAGAGCCCGTGGGTGCTGCCAGGTGCCTGCCAAGGTGCGCATGAAGCCTTCTGAAAGGCAGGGTGTCAAAAGAATCAGATGGAAAATTAGGGAGAAAGAGAGAGATTATCTGTTCATCTGTTCCTTTACTCTGCACGTGTCTACCGTGGCTGGGATTAAGCCAACTTAGGCTCAGTCAGGGGCCCGAGCATTGGAGCTGACTGCTTTCTCGGAGCAGCCGGGACTCGAACCAGCGCTCCGATATAGGATGCTGGTGTTGCAGCGCCAGCCCCAGGTGGGCCCTATTCTATACTGGCACATCCTCACATGGGCCATCTTGCGTTGCCTCCCCTGGCACATCAGCAAGGAGCTGGACAGGAAGCTGAGCAGTTGGGACTCAAACTTTGCACCTCCTTGTGGCGCTGGCAGGTGGAGGATTAGCCTGCGGAGCCATCGCGCTGGCCCTGTTAACTTCTCTCCCACTTGCCATCAACTGCCTGGGGTCCCCACGTGGTGTGTTGTCAGAGTCCTCTGCGGTCAGAGGTGGGTCTCCAGGTGCCCCATGGACGCAGACGTGGGTCTCCCCCAAACCCCGGGTGCCCCATGGATGTGGTCATGGGTCCCCCAGACCCCAGGTGCCCCATGGATGTGGTCATGGGTCCTCCCAGGCCCCAGGTGCCCCATGGACGCGGAGGTGGGTCGCCCCCAGATCCCATGTGCCCCATGGACACAGACGTAGGTCCCTCGGTCTTAGGTGCCCCATGGACACGGATGTGGGACCCCTAGACCCCATGTACCCCAAGGATACAGACGTGGGCCCCCCAGGTCCCAGGTGCCCCATGGGCATGGAGGTGGGTCTCCTATGTCCCAGGTGCCCCATGGACGCGGACGTGGGTCCCCCAGACTCCGGGTGCCCCATGGACGCGGACGTGGGTCCCCCAGACTCCGGGTGCCCCATGGACGCGGACGTGGGTCCCCCAGATTCCGGGTGCCCCATGGACGCGGACGTGGGTCCCCCAGGTCCCAGGTGCCCCATGGGCATGGAGGTGGGTCTCCCCCAGACCCCGGGTGCCCCATGGACGCGGACGTGGGTCCCCCAGGTCCCAGGTGCCCCATGGGCATGGAGGTGGGTCTCCCCCAGACCCCGGGTGCCCCATGGACGCGGACGTGGGTCTCCCTAGACCCCGGGTGCCCCATGGACGCGGACGTGGGTCTCCCTAGACCCCAGGTGCCCCATGGACGCGGACGTGGGTCCCCCAAGTCCCGTGGACGCGGCCGGCACTCAGCCCGTCCCCCAGGCGGAGCCACCAGCCCGTTTCTCCTGCCCCCGCCCACGCACGCGCGCCTCTCACCCGGCCCCGCCCCCTCCCCGCGCCGATTGGCCTGTTGTCCTTGACAGACAGTCGGGGCAGCCAAGGCGACGGGTCCCTGCGGTCCGTGCCGCCCCGCCCCCCGCCCAGCGGCGCCCGTTGGGGAGGGCGGTTGGAGCTTAGTAACCGTTGCCGCTGACAACGCCCCGCCCCCTGGCGGCGGGCGGCGGCGGCGGCCGAGGAGGAGGAGGAGGAGGAGGAGCGGCCGGCGCCGCCGCCATAGAGACTGTAGCCGTGGAGACAGTTACTTACCAACGGGGACCAACACGCAGCAGCCGCCGCCACCGCCGCCGCGGGAGCCGCTGCCCGAACTCCCGGCCCGAACTCCAGGTGACCGTGGCCGGCGGACCCCGGGGTGCCGGGCGAGCTTGGGGGGGAGCCGAGGGGTCCGGGGCGGGGATGGAGGACCCCGAGGACGGGGGTGCCGGCCGGCGTCCCCCCAAAACGCCCGTCCGATCCCGCGAACCCCCCCCGGCGGGAGCCGTCCGTTCTTCAAACTTTCTGAGGCTTTTTCTTTTTTTGTGTGGGGGTGGGAGTGACGTGAAGAAGGAGTGACTTCAGATGCGCCCAACTTCCCAGGAACCCCTTTGCCAAGTCCCCCCCGCTTCTGGAGTTGTGGGGGTCCCCGAGAAAGGGGGTCCCCGAAAACGGGGGTCCCCCTCCTCCCCTGGTCCTGTTGATCCCTCACCACCACCACCAGCACCACCCCCTTCTCCGTCAATTAGGGGCGCCCGGCCCCACTCGCTCACGCCTCACAAACTTTTGCCCGACTTTGGAAGGGTTTGGGGTGTGGGGGTTTCTTCCTCTCAGGAACCGACTTTTCTCTCTCAACACCCCCAAATCCTCAACTTGCGGCACTCTCCTTTTTGTTGTTGTTGTTGTCTTAGCCTCCAACTGTGCCCCCCGGGGAGGTGGGATTGTATTTGGGGGTGGGGGGCTCCAACGCCGCCTCCCTTATGTACCTGCCCCCCACCCGCGCCATGCCCTGCATTCGGTGTGTCCCGGAGTCTCCCCTCTCCCCCAAGAAACACTGCATTTCTGGGGGTTGGCCCTAGGACTGCTTTCCTGAAACGTGGGTGCGTCCGTGCTGGGACGAACTGCTTGTCTCTCCTTGTGACTTTTCTGGACCGGTCTCTAACGAGGCGGGCGCGCTCACCTTTGCAGCGTTTGGGGTTCTTCGGACACTTCCCCCACTTTCTTTTTCTTCACTCCTCGCCTCTCTTCCTCTCCACCCCCTCCTCGCCTCACATTCCTGGCTTTGAGGGGGACCCCGGCTCCGCCCCCCGGCTTTTCCACGCCCGCCACCCCCGCGTGTGCGCGCTCGCGCGCGCGCGCGGCCACAGCTCCCCTATTTGGACCGATCTGGAAGCGAGAGAAAAGTTTGAGCAAAGTGTTGGTTTTGTGGTTGACTTGTTGAAGCGATCCACAGGATCCCGGGCCGCACCCCCGGCCCTGCTCTCTCTCCAACCCTGGCTTTCCTAGGTCGCTCCCTGCACTTTGGCGTGGGGTGGAGAGGTGGGGGGCCGTTAGCACCTGCTCGGCCAGGGGAGGGGAGGGGTCCCCTGCTGGGCTTCCTGGATGCCGGGTGGGAATGGAGCTGGGGGTTCCGCCGCGAGATCCAGGGTGGGCAGCCAGCGCCGCGCCTGGGGGGCGCCTCGTCCCTGCCTGGGGGGCTCCCATGGGTGCAGCGTGGGTGAGGGCGCCTCGTCCCAGTCTGGGGGGCTCCCGTGGGTGCAGCGTGGGTGAGGGCGCCTCGTCCCAGTCTGGGGGGCTCCCGTGGGTGCAGCGTGGGTGAGGGCGCCTCGTCCCAGTCTGGGGGGCTCCCGTGGGTGCAGCGTGGGTGAGGGCCCCTCGTCCCTGCCTGGGGGGCTCCCGTGGGTGCAGCGTGGGTGAGGGTTTTGTTGCTCTCCCAAAGGGCGTTGGCAGTGGAGAGCTAAAGCCTGCAGCCCTATGCCAGGTCAGATCTCCCCAAGGAAATGACCAGAGCCTTTATTATAAATGCTCCTGTACCCCTAGGTCAGACAAGAAGTGGAAAGGAGGCAAGATACTTTCGTGACCAGTAATAATAATAATAATATCCCAGAAATAAAGACAAATGATTGTCAATCTTTAAAAAAAAGTAAAAGTGACATAAAGACACTTGAAAGTCCAGTAATAATAATAATAATAATTAGTCATAATCTCCAATAGCAATAATGATCATAGCACCCCTTAAATATGTACAGTAACTACTTGTCAAGTTTGAAAAAAAAATCTCCTTTTTTAATACATCTTTATTTTTAGTTTTGAATGATATGGTACAATTTGGTATAGGCTGGGATTCCCCCCCCAACCTCCCACCCCCCAAAAACAATCTCTTTACAAGCTAAAGATATAGATGTTTCCAAACCAAATAATAATAACGGCATACAACATCGGCCAGATTATTATTATTATTATTATTATTATTATTTTGGCCCACATCACTGTTTTTATCACATACCAGGGCTTTTGTATTTGACCTGTTCTTGGAAGTTTAAAGACTTAGACCGATTCTAAAATAAGCATCACTCAACATCTCCAAGGGAGGGTGGGTGGATGGGAAGCCCTCCCCTAGGCACGGAGTTTTCATTTCCGCCATGGCCAGCCGGGGCTCTGGCATCCACAGACTGAGGTCTTAGCCCGGACTATGCCTGGGATATCCTGCGCCCTGGGCCCTGCTTTTCAAGTTGTCAGCAACTTCAGGAAAAGTTTGTCCCTTGCTGGGGGCTGAGCCGTCCTCAATCACGTTAACCCTTGTGGTGCCGCCCAGAGTGAAGGACCCTGGTGGCTGCCGCAGGCCATCTGTGGGAGGGCTGGGTCCCTGTGCGTGCCTGGCTGGGGACCTGTTGGGCTTATCTGTGTGTGTGTGGGGGGGGGCACCCTCACAGAAGTTGGCCACTGGGAAGCCCCAGCCCGTGGACCCTCCTGGTGCACACGCACACACAAACGCACACACGCTGTCAGTTCTGTCAAGATTCCCAGGCCAAAGGGGACAGGACTAGAAGTCACCTCGTGCCAGTTTGGGTCCAGTTTTTGGCTGCCAAACACATACATGCCAGATTGGCACAGTCTCGGGTCTCCATGTTGTTAGACGGGCTTGCGGGCTCCCCGTGCCGTAGGGGAAGGTGGTCGCACGCTCTCCCCTGGTATAGATGCCTGTGGCTGCTCCGTAGGCCAGGTTGATTTCCTTTGAAGTGTGCCTGGCACAGCCTGTGCCCCTCAGCTGTGGGATGAACGAATGGCCTGGTGGGGGGAACGCATGCTGGGGAGAAGGGTCGCTGAGAGCCCATGCCGTGCAGAGGGGGTGCTCCCATGGTCTCTGCGATGCCCATGCTGGGCATATCTGGGGAGCTTCAGAGAAGCGCCTGCATCTGGAGGAAGCCCAGTGGCGTCACCCTCATCCAGACCCCTCTTCCCAGGCCCTGCGCCCTGGCCAGTGTCCACTCACCTCTCCTGACTGTTCAGAGGGACACCAAATAGTCGCCCTGTCTCCTTGCTTTCTCCCAGGCTGCTAGCAAATCCTGCCAACTCTGTGGCAGTCACACCTGGCCGTCTGCTCTGTCCCCACGCAAGTCCTGAGGTGCATTTCAGAGTTCACACCTCATGGATCGCGTTGGGAGCTTGGCCCACCCTGGCCCTCCTCGTCCAGGACTCCCCATCCAGGATTCAGGATCTCCCCGCCCCTGGTCTCTTGACAAGGTCCTCTTTGCTCAGCTTGCTCCCTGGAGGGCTTCCTTACCCTTCTGGCCTTTTGCTCAGGGATCCCGGGCCACTGTTGAAAGCCTGCACGGCCTGGGAACACGCAGCACGTGGTCCCCATGGGTGCTATGCCGCCCCCACCTCCCACACCCCCAACCCCAGGGACGGAGGGTCGTTCTGCACAATCTGTGATGCATACCTGCCACAAGGTTCCGTGACGTGTCCAGGGCGGGCAGAGCAGTGGGGTTACCATCTCGGGTTTCGGGGAGCTCTGACGGGCAGCAGGGAGTCGGACATCAGCCGTGGCCTTGGGCCAGGGCAGTGAGGGGTTTTGGTGTGACGTGTGAGCTCAGAGGCCCCGCGTGAGGCCCTGCTCCCGTGCCCTCGGTAGTAGCAGCTGTGCTAGCTATTACAATTAGAACGAAGCAAACACATGGAAAGTGGCCTGGTGTGTGTGTGTGTGTGTGTGTGGGGTGGGTTCTTCCAAAGGGTCCCAGGGGGTGGGCATTCTGGTTGAGATTTGACTGGTCTTTAATCACAGAGCTGGGGTTGCCTCCCAGGGCCCAGCTCCCTGCTGATGAGGCCCGGGAGGCAGCCCTGATAGCCCACGTCACTGGGTTCCTGCACCCACATGGGAGACCCGGGTTGAGTTCCTGGCGCCGGGCTCTGACCCAGCCCGGCCCTGGCTGTTGAGCACGTTTGGAGAATAAGCCAGTAGGTGGGAATTTCCCCTCTCTGTTTCTCCATCTCTCAAACAATTGAAAGAAACAAACAAAAAACTTAACTGGGAGATGTATATTGTGAGAAAACAATGCATGGATTTCAAAACATTTTTGCATCAAAAGGAAGAATCCGAATTGCATTTTTTTTTCATGAACTTTTTGGATGTATCCTCGGAGGCTTCAGAAAGTTCCTAGACTGCCTGACACAGTAACCTGTGGCTAACTCCTGGCCTTGCACAAGCACTGGGATCCTATATGGGCGCCGGTTCTAATCCTGGCAGCTCCACTTCCCACTGGGAAAGCAGTGGAGGACGGCCCAAAGCCTTGGGACCCTGCACCTGCGTGGGAGACTTGGAAGAGGCTCCTGGCTCCTGGCTTCAGATCGGCTCAACTCCAGCTGCTGCGTCCACTTGGGGAGTGAACCAGCATATGGAAGCTCTTTCTCTCTGTCTCCTTTTCTCTGTGTATCTGTCTTTCCAATAAAAATTTTTTAAAAATCTTTTTAAAAAGTTCACACAGAAAAATGGAATTGTTATGTGGTTGTTTTTTTTTTTTTTTTGGTGAACTTTCTAAAAAGATTTTTAAAAAGTATTTATTCATTTGCAAGGCGGAAGAATAGAAAGAAAGAGATAGAACTTTTCCATTTACTTGTTCACTTGGTTGATCCCTGCCCGCCACAGCCAGGGCTGGGCCAAGCCACAGGTAGGGGTCTGGAACTCCATCTGGGTCTCCCATGTGGGTGGCAGGTGCCTGAGAGCTCGCGCCATCACCTGCTGACCAGGCACATTAGCAGGGAGCTACATGGGAAGTGGATGTGGGCATCCCAGTGTGGGGCGTGGGGTGGGGTGGCTGGACACACTGCCCCCAGTCCTTGCCTCGTCCCCGGGCCCTGCGAGGCCCCCTGATTTTTAGGTCTAGTTGGGTTGCGTGGCTGCAGCTTGTTTTGTCGGTTTCCGAGTAGGAAGTGCCCCCTCCGAGTTAACTTACAAGTGCATCGGTGCCAGGACTCCACTGTGCCAAGTGCAAGTGGCCAGGCAAAGGAACAGGCACCGAAGAGGCACCTTTGCGCTTTCAGCTGCTGTTTGTGGAGCGAGCCCCGTTTGGAATGAATCCCTCAGCGAACCTGTCACTGGCCGGTGCCAGCTCTGCGGGGCCGCGCTGGCAGTTGGGTACACTGACAAACTGGTTTGCCTTCTCTGTTATCACTGGCTCTCGGATGCCGGCCCGATGCAGGGGCTGGGAGGCGGCCAGCTGGAGCCGAGCGCCGGCCTGGCAGGCACGCCAGGGCTTGAGCGGGTGAGGGGGTGCCTGGAAGCCGTCGGCCGGGCCCGCTGCAGCTCGTGTGATTTCTGCTGAACTCACATTCCTCCTTTATGATACACACGTCCCACATGCTTTAAGACCCCGTGCGAGGCCCTCGGCAGTTGCTCAGTCTTACTTCGTCATGTTTGTAGATTCTGGCTTGCTGCTACCTGCTTACAGAGGCGGAAGACCCGGCTACACCTGCTAATGGCGCACTTTTAGAGAAGGGGGAGAAAATGTTGCTAAAACCCAAGAACTGGTAGGACTGAGAAGTGATGGGCTGATGGTGCCGACGGGTCAGTTACAGTGCAGGGAAGCCCAGCTGGGCTCCACACACCCTGACCCTGGCTTCCCCTGCTCTGGGCTCTCAGCTGTTCGGAGCCTCCGTGCGAAGGCCGGTGCCTTGGCAACAGGAGAGTGATTCAGGATGGGTCATTCACAATTGCAGGCGTGAACTTGAGCCAGGAACAAAGCAGAGCCGTGCAATGCCACCTGGGCCACTCATGTTTTCTTGAAGACGCTAGCTAGGCGATCAGACCCCGGGGAGTTCAGAGGGAAGAACCAGATTGGGCTGGAAATGGCAGATGCAAAGGCCCTGGGGTCAGCTGGACCAGTCGAGGGTCCAGGGAAAGGGATCCAGTATTTATCTCTGGTGCATGCGGGCAGGCGAGGAGCGCCCATCTCAAGGCACTGCCGCTGTGTGTTCATTGTGCTGTACAGCGAGGAGAGACAGGAGAAAGATGTTTCACTCCCCAAGTGGCCGCAGCGGACGGAGCTGAGCCAATCCAAAGACAGGAGCCAGGAGCCTCTTCCAGGTCTCTCACACGGGTGCAGGGTCCCAAGGCTTTGGGCCTTCCTCCACTGCTTTCCCAGGCCACAGGCAGGGAGCTGGATGGGAAGGAGAGCTGGGATTAGAACCGACACCCACATGGGATCCCGGCATATGCAAGGCAAGGACTTTAGCCACTAGGGCCCAATAGGCTGGTGTTTTAAGGACAGGGTGGAAGGTGGCACTTTGAGAGAGGGGTTCCAGAAGGCTGGGCTGGGCTGGGCAGGGGAGAGATGCGTCCAGCACCGTACCCAGCTGGCTTGCCATATTGAGGGACACCGATGGGGGAGGGTTTTCTGGCATGCAGCTGGGTGTCCGGGTCGGGATCCCAGGGCCATCCAGGCGAGAGGTCAGGACTTAGGAGTGGCTGGTGTGTCATTGGCCATCTCCATCTAGGGAACGGATGAAATCACCCAAGAAATGGGTGGAGAGAGAGACGTGGCCAAGGGCAGAGCCGGGGAGCCTGCACTCCCTGTGCTGACCAGGGAAGGCCAGCATGCAAAAGAAACATTTCACCAAGTGCCAGAGGGTGTCCGGCACGGCTGCCAGATGGCACCTCCCAGCATGCATTTCCCGGTGATGTCCTGCCTCGCTGCCTTCGCCGTTCACACCACTCGCTGGTGTCCCTACCCCTTCTCCTGCGCTCATGCCCCGGGAGCCTCACTCCTGCAGCCCGCGGCTCCCTCCTGCACCTGCCAGCCCCTGCGGCTTGGTGCTCTGTCCTAAACTGGCATCATCTCTTCATTCCTTCCCACCAGCCTCACTTGGGGGCTACCAGGCTGACCCCAGAGGACCGCACGGCCGGCACCGTCACCCTGCCGTGAACCACACAGGTGTCCAGGCCCCTTCTTGTCCTAGCAGTTCAGACCAAGCTGGCATTCCCCGGCTCTCTCTCTGCTTCGCCTCATCTTTTACCCATTGTCCTAGTGGACTTGCCTAACCATGCCAGGAGCCAGGATCCGGGAAGGCACAAAGGCAAGGAAGTGCTCCGAAAACATTCCAGGTTGACAAACGGCTTGTTTAAGACATTGCCTGTTTGGGTAGCCACCCGCATGGAGACGGCTTGTTTGCCTAAGATAACGGTTGGGCCAAGCCATACCCAGGCCAAGCCCGTGGAGACAGGTGCGGGTCATCCTGGGAAGTGGGTGTTTGGTCCAGGGCTGTCACATGAAAGCCAGGGAGCAAATGGCCAGAGGCCACACTTTGGATGGCCCAGCTGAGAGCCAGAATCCGGCAGCTCCACTGCAGAGGGGCCAGCACCTGTAGCCAGCACCTGTGATGGGAGTTTCCATGGCAGCGTTGTCCCACCCAACACCACTGACCGGAGTTTCCGTCCATCCTCACCTGCTGCCCCAACTTTGCTCCCCCAAACCTTTGCAGACCCATCCTCAACAGCGGCATCTCCCCCCGTCTTGGCCTTCTGCGTCCCCCCTCTGTGCTACACCCCTGCTGTGATTGGAAACTCTGCCGCCCCCCCCCCCCAGCCCGCTCTCCGACACTGCCTTGTCTGTCCCGGACCCGTGAGGAAGCAGAGCTGCCTCTCTGCTGCCGGCTGACCCTCAGGACTGGGTGACTCGCCGTGCTGGGGGCTGGTGTGGAACGGCACCCCAACTTCCTCCTGCCAAGAGACCCCGCCCTTATTCCCAAGTCATGACGACCAGCTGTGTGTGCAGCCCTTGCCAGCTGGCGCCAGGCTGGGGCACCACTGGACTAGTCAGCCAGATGTGGCATGCGCGTCTTCCTGGAAGTCATCGTGCGCTCTGCTTGGGTGAATCATTGCGTGCCCCACGTCCAGCAGGCCGTAGTACACCCCACTTCCTGTAGACCGCCGCACACCCCACTTCCATCAGGCGGTTGAACGGCCCACATCCTGTGGGCAGCTGCACACCCCACTTCCTGTAGGTCACTGCACGTGGTTCTGGTCTGATATGTAAATGAATGACACATGACGTGCGGACACATGCCCTTTAGCATGAGGAGGCCCAGGCCAGCTGCTGTTTCATCATTTTTTTTAAAAAAAGATTTATTTATTTTTATTGGAAAGTCAGATATACAGAGAGAAGGAGAGACAGAGAGAAAGATCTTCCATCTTCTGGTTCACTCCTCAAGTGGCCACAATGGCCGGAGCTGAGCTGACCCAAAGCCGGGAGCCAGGAGCCTCTTCCGGGTCTCCCACGCGGGTGCAGGGTCCCAAGGCTTTGGGCCGTCCTCCACTGCTTTCCCAGGCCACAGGCAGGGAGCTGGAAGGGAAGCAGGGCTGCCGGGATTAGAACCGGCGCCCATATGGGATCCCGGGTGTGCAAGGCAAGGACTTCAGCCGCTAGGCTACCGCAGCAAGCCGTTGACCTTCAGTTTTAACAAGAAACACGAATCATGAAACCTTTGCCAGAGACCTAGGCCCCTTCCAAAGCCCGTGGTGTGGGTTGGGTGCAAATGAACCATTGCAAACGTGGCCTGTCTGTGCCAAGTCCCCCAAGGAGCCTCTCATCCTGTCTGGCTTCTCCACCCAGCTGAAATACCAAGAGGGTTTTTTCTAGAAGGTTCAGCTTTGGTGGGGTGAGGGGAGTTCTCGCTTGGCATGGGATTTTTTTTTTTAATATTTATTTACTTATTTTTATTGGAAAGGTAGCTTTTAAGAGAGAAGGAGAGACAAAGATCTTCTGTTGGCGCCCATATGGGATACTGGCGCATGCAAGGCAAGGACTTTAGCCGCTAGGCTACTGCGTCAGGCCCGGATGGGATGGAATTTTGCTAGGAGCAGAGTATATGCAGCGCCTCCTTTTGCCAAGCTAGTTGCAGGGGACTGACCGGTCTGCTGGTTTGCTTGGTAGTTTACAGGATTTCACTCCATTAGACAGTCCCTTTGGATGTGGAACAAGCGAGACCATCCCCCTCCGTGCTCGCGAGAAGGGCGAGTTGTAGGGCGTGTTGTCTGAGTGTAAAAGCGTGGGTTTTACTGTAGCTCAGGCAAGCAGTAGGAGACGGGAAAGCTGAATGACCACCCCCAAAAAGTCAGCCCGAACCCCAAGCTGTGCCCGGGCACACGGTTAGAGAATCAGCGGAGGGACACATACCAGGCTCATTTTGTAAGCAGATACTTCTTCCGTTAAAAAAAAAAAAAACAAAAAAAAAACCAACCAAGTCTGTTTCATTCATTTGAAAGGCAAAGAGACAGAGACCTTGCGTCTGCTGGCTTACCCCCTAGATGTCGGCGGTAGCTGGGGTGGGGCCAACCTAAAGCGGGGAGCCTGTGACCCCACCCAGGTTGGCCACAGCAAAGGGTAGCCGAGAACCAAATCCTGGGTCATCACCACTGCCTCCCAGGAGGCTGGGATCAGGAGGGGAGCTCCCTGCCTGTGGCCTGGGAAAGCAGTGGAGGACGGCCCAAAGCCTTGGGACCCTGCACCCGCGTGGGAGACCTGGAGGAAGTGCCTGGCTCCTGGCTTTGGATCAGCACAGCTCCGGCCATTGTGGTCACTTGGGGATTGAATCATCGGATGGAAGATCTTCCTCCTCCTCTCTGTATATTTGACTTTGCGATAAAAATAAATAAATCTTGAAAAAAGAAAAAAGCAGAAACCAGATGGGCTGAAGTCAGCCTGCCGGTGATCGGCCGACACCTGCCGCTGTGGGCTGGACCCCGGGGTTCTGTGTGGCCACAGCCCTTCCCCGCGCGGCCCAGCCTGTTGCAACCATCTCCCTCCCCGCAGCTCCAGCCAGCTCAACTCTCTGTGCCACACCCTGCCCTTGAACTAGTCCGTCCCTCTGTTGGATGCCCCAGAAGGTCCCTGAGATTCCCCACCCCCCAACCAACCCCAGTGTCCTCGGTCAGTGTTGGCTCCACCACATGAGGCTGCCAGGGCACAGGTGCCAGGCCTGGCTCTACGTGGCACCCCCTCGTGGCTTCCCTGGCTTGACATGTCACTGACTCCCTCTGCCTGCTGGCAGATAGCATGGGTCTGCTCGCCATTTCCACATGCACTCAGGGCTTGGTGTTTCTTCTGAGGGCCCTCGCACATGCGCATGCCCGCACGTGTCATCTGAGATGTTTGCATAGTCGTGTCGCAAATGGAGAAGCAAGCGTAACTTAGTACGCGCTGCGTTCAATGAGTGCGGTTGGAAATACTGGTATTGTAAGGCACAGAATGTGAACAGGTGACCACCGAGGCGTCTCACGTGGCGTTCTGGAGTGTGTATTTAGGTTTAGAAATGGCAGTTTTGAACCCACCACGTTTCCAGAGCTCCTTGGCCCATGTGGCCGGCAGCCCCAGTACCCGACTGCATCGGTGAATATGTCATGGTGAAGGCAGGTTCAAGTTTTACATCATTTCTTTCCTTTTTTTTTTTTTTTTAAAGATTTATTTATTAATTTGAAAGGCAGAGGTGATGAGAGAGCGAGACCTTCCACCGCTGGTTCACTCCCCCAGCACTGGGGCACTCGCTCCGACCTTCCCACTTCCCTTGGCAGGGAGCTGGATGAGAAGTGGAGCAGCGAGGGAGGGGAGGCGACTTGAGACGCCATGCCCTGTAGCCAGCCCAGGGGAAACGCCTCTCTGTGCTTGGGTTATGAGGGAGGCCCCCGTCCACTCCCACCCCGGCCTGTCCCCCTCTGACCCCACGGGCGCCCCCACTTCCCCTGGGACCTGCTCCCTGACAGGCCTGGTCAGATCTCGCTCTGTCACTGCGTGCACTGGGCCCCGTGCCTGTGGGCGCCTCTTGGGAAGCCCCAGCAGCTCAGCAGATGTGGGCCACCACCTCCCTCTGCAAGCTGGTTCTTGCTCACCTTAACTCCAGGCTCCCCCTTGCCCAGCAACCACGCTTCCTGTTCCTTTGCGTTTCCTACTGATGTGGGCAGTGTGAAGCCCCTGGCTGCCTCTCCTCTCCCCGCTGCCTTGTATCTCCTTCCAAGAAGTCCCGCAGGTGGGCAGCCTCCCGGCCACACAGCCTAGTCCAGAACTGCCTGATGGGGGCGGCCAGGAGGGGACTGGGGGGATTTGACCTCCAGTGGCCCCGTCTGCTCCCTGAGTGCTCACTGTCCTGCTCTCAGACCTGGCTCCTTCCTGTGGCAAGGTTCTTTCCCTGCAGCTCTGGACAAACCATTGAAAGCCAGGATCACCAGGGCCTGCGCTGACACAGCCGGTCCTGGCATCCCGAGTGAATGCTGGTTCAAATCCCAGCTGCTCCCCCTCCAGTCCAGCTCTCTGCTTCTAGAAGCAGGTGATACCCCCACGTACGGGTGGAGCCCTGGCCTTAGCAGCAATCTGAGGGTGTGAGTCATGGGTTTTCTTTCTTTTTTTTTTTCTAAAGATTTATGTATTTGTGTATTTTAAGGCAGAATTACAAAGGCGATCTTTCATTTACAGGTTCACTCCCTAAATAGTTGCAATGACTAAAGCTGAGCCAATCTGAAGCCAGGAGCCAGGAGTTTCTTCTGGGTCTCCCACGCAGGTGCAGGGTCCCAAGGCTTTGGGCCGTCCTCCACTGCCTTCCCAGGCAGAGAGCTGGATGGGAAATGAAACAGCCGAGATACAAACCGGTGCCTATATGGGATCCTGGCACTTCCGGAGGAAGATTAGCCCATTGAGCCTTGGCGCCCGGCCACCACTTCCGTGACTGAGTGACGGCTTGTCACAGCAGAAGTATTCAGAGCTGTGGCTTTGCCAGGAACCCCGGGAGGGTGGAATGGGAGTGGGGCCTCTGGGCGGGGGGGACCCACCTCTTGCCCTTGCCTAGCCAAGTAGGGACAGTTCCCTAGGAAAATCAACCCTTCCCCCTCCCCCCAAGCTTCCCCAGATTCCCGGGCAGGGTGGGGCCGGGGCAGGAGGGTTAGGGGGCGTAGGGCAGCGGTCACTCAGGCGGTTTTTGAGGTGTGTCTCTTTATCAGCACAGCTCCTGCCTGGCCTGTTTGGATTCCTAAATGTAGGTGGTGGGCAAGGTATTTGGCCTGTGGCTGCGTGGGAGGTGGAGGGGGCGTGGCTCACCAGCACTCCACATCCACCCAGAGGCCGTCTGTGTGTCTTGGGGTCACCTCCACGAGGGGGGTGAACCCCGCGTGTCACCCGTGTGGTTTATTACCAAAAGGCTCATCTGACTCAGTTGAAGAGCCCTCTTGGAGGAGAGGGGTGCTGGTGGGTGTTTAGCTTCAGGCCCCAGCGAGTCTGTCCGAGTCTCCTCTGATCAATCAAGGTCACCCTGTGTGTGGGCTGTGGCGAGGGAAGCTGCTCTGAGCTCTGCATGGATTTCCAAGCTTGCGGCACCCGGACCAACAAGCTTCAGTGTCATTTCCCATACTCACAGCTTGCCCTGCGCCTTAGGGGTGAGCCGCGCCCTGGAGCACCTGCCCGCGGCCTTCTGCCCTGCCCGTGGCGCCCTCCCCCTCACAGAGGCCTGGGGGCCACCCTGCACGTGTGCACACCTGTGTTTGAGAACCTGGGGTGGGAACAGAATTGAGGGGAGGAGGGAAGCCAAGAGGAGCTCTTATAAGAACGGGGAGCAGTGCGGCAGGCACATTTCTGTGGCTGTGGCTTAAGTAAGAACTGCTTTTCCCACGGCAGCCGGCTCAGCAGGTGCCCGGTACAGCAGTTAAGACATGGCTAGGAATGTGCATGTCCCACATGACAGGGCCTGGGTTCGAGTCCCAGCTGCGCTCTCCATGCCAGCTTCTTGCTTGGGCACGCCCTGGGAGGCAGTGGATGTCGGCTCAAGCACTTGGGTCTGCCAGCACGTGGGAGGCCCGGATGGAGCTCTTAGCTCCTGGTCTTGACCTGGCTCGGTCCAGCTGAGCAACACGAACAGTGAGCCACGAATGAGGAAGTGAGCCTTTCAAGCAGGTGAAAAATTAATAACTTGCAAAAACTTGCTAAAGAGACAGCGTTCTAAAACTCTGCACTTGAATTCTGTTTTCCAAGAAGCTTCTCCAAATTCTCTCCTCTATCCTTCCCTACGAGAAACTCCACTGTGGCCGCACTCTGGACTCAACAGTGCCTCTGCCTCCCCGTACGTGTCTTTTCCGCAAATGGCTGCACATTCACAAATGGTTGAATTTTTTTTTCGATACCGGCCTTGTGAGCCGATTGGGAAGGTGAACAGTGAATGAATCGGGGAGGTGATGTTCACATGATGCGATCGTAATTGCCCCCGCGTTAACCGTTTGTGCAAGCACTCATTTAATTTCACGTTAATTAAGTGCTGACCCGGATAAGCCCTTCATTTAGCAGCCGTGTAGCTGCTTGAATCTTTTTTTTTTTAACATTTATTTATTTTTATTACAAAGTCAGATATACAGAGAGGAGGAGAGACAGAGAGGAAGATATTCCATCCCATGATTCACTCCCCAAGTGAGCACAAAGGCCTGTGCTGCACCGATGCGAAGCCAGGAGCCAGGAACTTCCTCTAGGTCTCCAATGTGGGTTGCAGGGGCCCAAGGCTTTGGGCTGTCCTCCCAGGGAGGCGGTCAGGAGCCAGAGCTGGGTCTCGAACCAGACTGACGTTGTCCGTGGGCTTCTGAGCGACTCGGGTTCACTCCCACCCCTTTCGGTTCACCCATGGACACTCAGGGTGTTCCCATTTTGGGGCTGCCCCATGCAGCTCTGCTCTAAGCACCCCAGTTTCAGAAAGCAAAAGGTTTGTGATGGTGGGCAGCGGTGCCCATGGCTGGAGTGTGGCACACACGGGGTGGGGGGCCACGGCTCCCAAGGAGGGCGAAGGGGCAGTCAGAGCTAACAAGTCGTGTTGGGAGAGGCCGAGTGTGGAGTGGGTGGTTGGAGTGACAAACCACATAAGCATGCCCTGGGAGGCACGTGGGGCCCACGCGAGGCAACGCCCCGAGACCTTTATCAGGATCCCGGGTGGGTGACGTCAGCCGGAGCTGTTTCAGCCCGTCAGAAGCTGACGGTGCCCAGCTCGACAAGGGAGCTCGCTGGGACTGACCGCTCCCACGCTGATGCGATGGAGAGCCAGCAGATGGCCAGCCCCGGGTCCCTGGCCTGGCTGACCAAACAGCCCAAGGCGGGTAGAGAGATGGGGAAAGAAGCAGAAGGTTGTCCCCGCCCTGACATATCTCGTTAAGTGTATGCAGATATTACAAAACCTAAAGCTAAATAAATAAATAAAAACTCTGAGATTGTTTTTTAATTATTTTATTTTTATCGGAAAGGCAGATATACAGAAAGGAGAGACAGAGAGGAAGATCTTCCGTCCGATGATTCACTCCCCAAGTGAGCGCAACGGTCGATGCTATGCCGATCCAAAGCCAGGAGCCTCTTCCGGGTCTCCCATGCGGGTGCAGGGTCCCAAGGCTTTGGGCCGTCCTCCACTGCTTTCCCAGGCCACAGGCAGGGAGCTGGAAGGGAAGTGGGGCTGCCGGGATAGAACTGGCGCCCATATGGGATCCTGGACGTGCAAGGCGAGGACCTTAACCACTGAGCCACCTCGCCGGGCCCAAAAACTCTGAAATTTGAAGCACTCCCAGTCACAAACATCTAGATAAGGAAACACTATTAAGTGTGCAAAATCGGCCCCTTTCGCTAGATATTTTTTTAAAGATTTATTTATTTATTTATTTATATTGGAAAGTCAGATTTACAGAAAGGAAAGACAGACAGAAAGATCTTCCAACTGCTGGTTCACTCCCCCAAGTGACCGCAACAGCCAGAGCTGAGCCAATCCGAAGCCAGGAGCCAGAAGCCTCTTCTGGGTCTCCCATGCAGGTGCAGGATCCCAAGGCTCTGAGCCGTCCTCGACTGCCTTCCCAGGCCACAGGCAGGGAGCTGGATGGGAAGTGGAGCAGCCGGGACGTGAACCAGTGCCCCTATGGGATCCTGGAGCGTTCAAGGTGAGGACTTTAGCTGCTAGGCTATTATGCTGGGCCCTTGGTGAATATTTTAAAAAGCAACATGTCATTGTTGAGGAGAAGGCCACGGCAAAGTGAGCGGTGTGTGGGCCTGGGGGAAGGGGGACCTCTCTCTGCCGGACAAGTGGGGGGTTGACCTTGGGGTGGGGGCAGGCGTTGATCTGGGGAAGCCTGCTGCCCTGGAAGGGCCCTGCCTGCCAGGACCCTAAGCCCTCGGGCTCCTTGTGGCGGACTGGGTGGGCATAGATGCTGGGCGGTTCTAAGGCCAAGGAATCACTGCCTGGGGCGTCCCCTGGGGGAGGGTAACTCGCTGACCCCCTCTGGCCCTGCACCTGCTGCACGCTGCCCTCACTCTCTGGGTATGGACCTGCCCTAGGCGGCCGCCCTCCCGCAAGGCACCCAGTAGGTCCCCGTTCCCTCCCACTGAGCCACCATGCCCTGCCCACCAGGGCACACAGCATCCACTTCCCTAGAGTCCCTCCTTCCGCCTCGCCCTTCCGGCCCCCCTTGCTCCCCCTTGCTTTCCCACGGGGAGTCCACCCCTCCCGCCTCCTCCGGGGCCCTGGCTTTTGTCCACACCTCGGCCAGGTCACGGCTGAGTCCAGGGCTCCTGTGTCCGGTTCCTCTTGGTTCTGCAGGCACCACTCGCTCATGCCCCTGTGGCCTCCCACCTTTGCCCTTTTCCTTGTCCGTTTGTTCTCCGGCAGCAGTCACAGGGCCCCGGGCAGTGGCTGAGGCAGAGCAGGCCTTTGCTGGACTCCACCTCTCACTTTCCTGCGTTTCGTCCCCAGCAGAAGTCCGCGCCTTGTTGAGGGCCTGTGGGCCAGTGGGACCGTCGCCTCCGCTCTGTCCCTCGCTCGCTTAGCTCCTCGCAGCCGGCCCTCCCACTCCTGGGCCGTTGCTCTGGCTCAGCTCACCGCGAGCTGGCCCTCCTCCCCACCCACCACAGGCACCTAATACCTCCAGCCCTCGCTTCTCTCGTACCCACGCACCTGCTCAGGCAGACATCTGAAAGCCCTTTAGACTCGATGTGACGGTCTCATGGCATGTGCTGGTTCATGTCCCGGCTGCTCCACTTCCCATCCAGCTCCCTGCTTGTGGCCTGGGAAGGCAGTCGAGGATGGCCCAATGCTTTGGGACCCTGCACCCGCGTGGGAGACCCAGAGGAAGTTTCTGGCTCCTGGCTTCGGATTGGCTCAGCTCTGGCTGTTGCGGCCACTTGGGGAGTGAACCTGGGGATGGAAGATCTTCCCTTCTGTCTCTTCTCATTCTCTGTAAATCTGACTTTCCAATCTTTTTTTTTTTTAAGGATTCCCCGCTAGGCTCGTGTCACTCTCAGACATAACGTATATGTTTTCATTTATCTTGTCTGTTGAGTGTAGGCACACCCACACAGACTGGAAGGTTCACTGCTTGAGGAGGGGAGTCATGTCAATGGTTCCTACTCGGCAATGCTGGCTGTGGGGCTAAACTCAGTCAGGGACATGGCTAGACCAGCCCCCAACTGTCCTCTGCCAGCTATAAGCCAAGCCTCCCTCCCAGGCAGAATCCAAGCATTGTCCCCTGAAACTGTGGCCCAACAGCGAGTCCTCGGCTCTGGCCAGAGTGACGTCCCCCTTGGGCCTCTAGTCAGGGCAGTGACCACTCCAGGATCCCGCCAGGCCGTGGATCTGCAGGCCCAGAAGCTGGTCCCCTTGGGGTGCGGGTTGACAACCCAGCCTGTTTCCATAAGCGAACCTCTATCATTTTCTGTGTCTGGAGCTGGCTGCAATGCCCCCTCGCGTGCCCTGGCCCTGGGGTCACCTGCACGGCGTGGCAGGTGCAGCTCAGCTCCTGGGGCTTGCCTGTGCCGAGTCCGCACCGGCAGGGGCCTGTTGCTACAACTTCCCGTTGAATCAGCGTGCCCAGAAACGATGGGGGACGGCCCTGCAGGGTCTGCTGGCATCACGGCTTCCTCCCCTGCCCAGTCCCCTGCGCTGTCTGCCCTTCTTGGGTCCTGCGATTTCAGAGCAAATACGGGCCACTGTTTCCCCTCCCGCCCTCCCCGTGGTTGCTATAGAGAGACGAGATTGTTTGCCTTTGTCTTTCGGGCTTCTGAAAATAAGAGATTACATATTTGGGAGTTTTTTTTTTTTTTAAGATCTGGTTAGTATGAGATAGAGGGGGTTGCTCCGGGGATGACATTGTTTGGTTTGGGAAGGACTCTCTCGGTTGCCTGGCAACCGGCGCTTGGAAACGGGAGTGGACTGCGTTGCCCGTGGCAACGGTTGTTAACTGGGCAAACAATGAGTTCCCCCTGGCAAACAGCGCCAAAGCCTGAGGACGCCCGGGTCTTTCGTCTGAACATCTGCACGTATCTTTTTCTTTTTTCTTTTTTCTTTTTTCTTTTTTCTTCCCCCCCCCCGTTCGATTATGTTTCGCACTCGCTCTGCCCGGACAGGTAGACGCGACCCCACGACGGGGTGTCTGTCCGGGTGGAAGTGCGCGCGCGCTGGCATCCCCTCCCCGACTCAGGAAGCGCCCAAGTCAACTTGTGGCTTTGTACGCGTGTCCCAAACTGCTCTCCGCACGCTGCAAACATCTTAACAGTCTCAAGTGGAACTCGTGTTGTTGTTGTTGTTGTGAAACGCTGGTAAAAATCATTGGTGGGCCGAGCTGTCATCCGTGGTCGACCTGCACAACCCGCGATGGCTCCGCTCAGACCTCCCCCGACCCCAAGGGGAGCCACGGGGCACCCCTACCCCGGATGCCTCCTGTTCCCGCCGAAAGCTGGGGGGGCGGGGGTCCCCAGACGCCCCCTTCCCCAGGACACGGAGCGGACGGTGGGACCCCGGGCCCTTAGCCGTCACCCAGGGACCCCTCGCCCCTCGCCCGCGCTGCTCCTGGCGCTGCTCCTGGCGCGCCGGCGGGGCGAGCCCCAGAGTGATTGTTTACCAGGCTTGTTGCTTAGGTAAACACGCCCCTGAACTTCACTCCCAGCGGTGACACGCTGCTCTCCCCGCCGCCCCGCCCCGTGGCGCCGGCTATAAAGGCGCAGCGCCGGCCGGGCCAGGTTTCTGGCGGGGTGACCAGAGCCTGCCTCCCCATGCGTCCCAGCGCGACAGCAGCACACGGCGCAGCGGCCGGCCCGCCCGACGGCTCTCGCGGTGAGACTCACTTCAGTTGCATGAGTTTCTGCTTTTTTTTTTGGTTTTATTTTTGTCTTGTTTTTTTTTCCCTCCACCCCCACTTGGTAACTGAATGCCTTCCCCCCACCCCCCACCCCAGACACTGTTGCGTTTCCCCACTGCCCCGGCGGCGGCGGCGTTACAAGTCCCCGTTTTGCCACGATTGAAAAGTCTCTGAACAAGCTTCCCAAATCGCTTTCCCAGCGGCCGATCGGGCGGGCAGCGGGCCGTCCCATAACCCACCAAAGCAAACTGACCTCCAAGGAAAACAAAAAAGGAAAAAAAAAAAGCTGTGAGCTCATGGTCCCATCCAGGGTGACAGTGCCGGACACCACAGCCCACAGGAGTTAGAAACGCAAGGGGTACTTCACAAAGTTCATGGAACGTGATATTAAAAAAAGAAAAAAAGTCCATTTGGTTGCCCAAAAAAAAAAAAAAAAAATTGGCATGGTGCTAGCGTTTTTCATGATGCGTCTTTTCCATGATCTTGCAGAAGATTTCCCTGCTACACATTGTTTCAGCTGTTACTCGGCCCCTACATAGACTGATCTTGAACAAAAATGTCTTTTCATTTGCTTTGAGGGGGGGGGGGTCTGAGAAACATTTCCAGGGTGAGGGGCCCTCCATCTGCTGTTTTCGCCCCCACCCTCCACCCCAAATTCCTGTAACAGCCAGAGCTGGGCCAGGCAGGAGGCAGGAGCTCTCCCGACTTCAACCTGGGTGTCCCACGTGGATGGCAGGGAGCCAGTCGCGGCCTCTCAGGGGACATCGGCAGGAAGCCAGCCGGCTTAAGAGGCAGAGCCGGGACTTGATGGATGGGGGTGGCCGCTCTGGTCCCCCAAGCAGCTTCGCAACTGCTGAGCCAAACAACCAACCTCTAAACTTACCTTTAGAAAGACGAAAGACTTGTTATTGGAAAGGCAGAAAAAACAAGCAAGCAAGCGAGAGAGACCTGCCATCCAGTGGTTCACTCCCGCACATGGCTCAAACCAGGAACCTGGAACTCCCGTCTGGGTCTCCCACATGGGGCAAGCGGCCCCAGCACGAGGGCCGAGGGCCGTCCTCCGCTGCTGCTTTTCCAGGTGCAGGAGCAGGGACCTGGGTGGGAAGTGGAGCAGCCAGGACTCGAACCAGCCACTGCGGTGTATGGCTGCTGGGATGGCGGGTGGCAGCTCAGCCTGCGCCACCGTGCCGGCGTCTGAACTTACCTTCAGATGCCATTCCCGCTGGCCTTCTGCGGTCGTTAAGTACGAGGTGTGGCCGAGAACCTGTGGCTGCGGTGAGGGGGTGGCAGATTACTTTGTGCCTAAAGGTAGACCCGTCTTCCAGAAGGAGCACGTTGGCAGAGCAGGCGCCTCCCCTCAAGCCCCTGGATTACACAACGCGGCTCAAACGGATCCGTTTTTTAAAATGGATCGTGCGGAAGTGGTTGGCCCCAGCGCGCAGGTCCCCGCCTCACTCGCGTGTGGCTGTCAGAGGCAAGAGTGGGATGGGGGTGTTCGGGTCTCCTCCCGCCCTCCGCCCACGGGGCTGCAGTTCTCAGTGGAAAGTCTTGAATGTAGCTCGGCCTTCTCCTGGAGGGAGCGCTTTTTATTTGGGAGAAGGAGATTTCCTATTGTTTAGTTCACTCCCCAGATGCTCACTCTCGGCGGGCCGGCCAAGGATGGAGCAGGAAGGAGGCGGGCAGTGGAGGGCAGTGCTGTGGCATCGTGGGCGCAGTGGTAGGCTGTGATGGTGGAGGGCAGTGCTGTGGCATCGTGGGTGCAGTGGTCAGCTGTGATGAGGAGGGCGGTGGAGGGCAGTGCTGTGGCATCGTGGGTGCAGTGGTAGGCTGTGATGGTGGAGGGCAGTGCTGTAGACGCAGTGGTCAGCTGTGATGAGGAGGACAGCAGAGGGCAGTGCTGTGGCATCGTGGGCGCAGTGGTAGGCTATGATGCTGGCATCCCATATGGGCTCCACTTTGAGTCCTGGCTGCTCTGTTTCTGGTCCAGCAACCTGCTGATGGACCTGGGAAAGCAGCAGCAGATGGCTCAAGTCCTTGGTCACCTGCAGCCATGTGGGAGACCTAGATAAAACTCCTGGCTGCTGGCTTCGATCTGGCCTAGCCCTGGCCATTGCAGACATCCGGGGAGTGGACCAGCAGAAGGAAGATCTCTCTCTGTCTCTGCAACTCTGACTTTTAAAGTTAAATAAAAAGATTGTTCTTTGTAAGTTCTCTCTTAGCTCCAGGGTGGGGTGTATGTTTGGCACGGCGGTTACTGCCCCTCTTGGGGTGCCACAGCCCATGCCTGAGTGCCTGAGTGGCACTCCTGACAGTCCCCCGCTGGCACGCTCTGGGTAGCAGCCCTGGGGCACCGCCTTCTGTAACTCCAGGAACGCTGCAGTTCCTGGAGCTGTGGCATGGCACTTGGGGCTCCCCCGGGATGGTTCTTTGCCCCCCGCTAGGGGACCCTGGGCGATGACTGGGGGTGCTCCTGGCATGGAGTAGGCGGAGGCCAAGGTGGGCTTTGCCCGCCGCACTGACCTTGGTCCGCTTAGAAGCTGCTGGTGCTTGCCGCATGCCTCTGCCTTCATACCTGAGCTCCCCCAGGAGGGACCCAGTGTCCACTGTGTTGGGGGACTCCTCCTTCCCCGGCCTGGCAGGTTCTGCTCAGGTGGGACTAGGGACAGGAGAACTCCCCGGTAAACCTCCACTGGCCGCCCGAGGGGCAGGAGGCCAGAGTCGCAGAGAGCAGGCGCGTACAGAGAGAGAAGTTGAGACGGGAGTGGCAGAAGCAGTGGGTGAGGGGGCGGGGCACTCAGGTGGCCGGGGTGCCCTGTGTGTGGGGATGGGGGTGCAGAGGGAAATCCCGCAAGGCCAGAAGAGCAGAACAGAAAGCAAGATGGAAGAGGTGTCTTGGCAGACACAAGTGGCTACCACACGCTGCGAGGGAACCAGCCGCTGGCGGTTCTGAATCCTAAAGTTCCCCACGGGCACCTGCTCGTGGGAGAGAGAAGGGGCCACCAAGAAGAGTGTACAGGGGACGGGGCTGGCACTTCCTTGGCCCAGCAAGCTGAGCCGCAGGTGGCGTTCCATCTGAGAACTGGCCGGGGTCCTGACTGTTGTGTCCACAGAGTTTGCTTATGCACTTGGCACAAGTGCTTGGGGTTGCTTGCCACCCGTGTGGGAGCCTCAGATGGAACTCCGGGCTTCGGCCTGGCCCCGCTCTGGCTGCTGCGGCCGTTTGGGGAGTGACCCAGTGGACGGAAGATCTCTCTGTCTTTCTTTCTTTCTGTAACTCAGCCTTTCTAAGACAAATAAATAAATAAATAAATATATATTTTAAAATTTGTTTATTAGACAGTTGTGGAGAGATGGAGAGACAGAAAGATCTTCCATCCACTGGTTCACTCCCCAAGTGGCTGTAACAGCTAGAGCTGAGCCAATCTGAAGCCAGGAACCAGGAGCTTCTTCCAGGTCTCCCATGCAGGTGCAGGGTCCCAAGGCTTTGGGCCGTCCTCCACTGCTTTCCCAGGCCACAGGCAGGGAGCTGGATGGGAAGTGGAGCAGCCAGGACACGAACTGCTTCCCAAATGGGATTCCAGCGCATACAAGGCGAGGACTTTAGCCATGAGGTTACCACGCCAGGCCCACGGCCAGACCTTTAGTACGGCTCCGTGTAGGATGTCCAGCAGGGGGCGGTCGTGTGTGGAAGCTGGGAGGAGTGGAGAGGGGCTGGTATTGCTGGAGTCACCACCCGTAAGGACCCAATGCCAGGGCACGCTTGCAAGGCAAGAAGTTCCCTTTAGGAGTTGCTGGCACACATTGAGGGTCGTTCAGATAAACAGGGCTGTGGGACAGCTGGGAACTGGAGGTGCAGCGGGTGCCGGGAGTCCTGTGAGAGTGGGGAGTGTCGGGGAGCTGGGTCAGGGACCAAGAAGGTGCTGCCAGCACTAATGCCCAGGCACTGGGAGTGCGGGACCCCAGGGGCATCACTCTGCAGTGGAGAGAGGTCAAGTTCAGTTGGAGCGGTAGGACTGCCCACCAGAGGGCTCGGGTGGACGTGGGCTCCCTAGGTAGACTTGGGGCTTCCTGGGTGGATGTGGGGCTGCCCAACAGAGGGGCTCAGGTGGACACGGGGCTATCTGTGTAGACTTGGGACTTCCTGGGTGGACGTGGGGCCGCCAGCCAGAGGGCTTGGGTGGACGTGGGTCTGTCTGGGTGGATGTGGGACCATCCTCTGGAGGGTTCGGGTGGACGTGGGGCCCCCAGGTGCCCTTGGAGGGATCCCAGGGTGTGGGCGCGCCACCCCTGCCGCCCTGATGCCTCCGCCGAGCCAGGGCCACCCGAAGCATACGCACGGGCCAGCAGAATCTCTGATGTCACTCGCTCCTTAGCTCTGGCCCTCCCATCAAAACTGTCAGCTGGTGGGATTTGACAGCCCCCACCAGAGTGAGGCCAGCGTTGCTGAGAGGAGCTTGGGGCAGCCTGGGGCTGTGGAGCAGCCAGCACTTCCCACTGTGCCCTGAGCGGTTCCTTCCTGCTCAGAGGGGAGAAGCTGGTCTCTCCGTGGGGGACGAATCGGTGGTCACCACAGGCTGTCTGCCAGCCAGTCAGAGGAAGAGTACAGAAAACTGCCCTGCTGACTGTGCCCTTGTAACCTCTAAGGGTTACACGGGCCTGTCTAAACACTGATGAGGTCCCTGGGGTGCGCGTGGGGGGCAGGTGGCCAGCTGCCTCGGGCGCTGCAGGGCCAAGGTGGCAGTGAGTCAGCTGAGACCAGGAGCCGGGCCTGGAGCGCAGTCCGCGGGCCGTTTTCTGCATTTCCTTTCCCGACGTGGCTGGTAACTAGGCGATGGAGTATTTTCCTGTAAACACTTGGTCCCATCCTCCGCGCCTGGCACATTCATTCACCCCCCTGTCCGCCAGCGCGCTGCCTTCTCCCCTCTGCGACCTGCCCCCTCACTTAGGAAAACCGCGCAGCCGATGTCCCCTGGGGGGCCCTCTGTCCTCAGCCTTCAAGGTCAAAGGCGCCACTCGCGGGTTCCAGATGCCGGTGCTGGCCACGGAAACCAGCTGGCACCGCCTGGCCCGGGCTGCTCGCCTTGCCCCCCCGCCTGTCCCGGCCTGGGCCCGCTGGCACGCACAGCCAGCCACACAGCAGGTGTTTGGGAGCCCCGGGGGAGCTTCCGGTCCAGCAGCGTCCAGCCAGCCAGGCCGACGAGGGGAGGTGGGAGGTGACAGGCGTGTCACAGCAGCTCTCCTTTTCATTGGCTGGTCAGAGGCTCCTGTCACCGCAGGCTAACAGGGTTCAGGGATGGGAGCCCCCCCCCAAAAAAAAAGACTGCTGGGGTCCCAGCTGTGGGACAGAACAGCAGTAGGAAGACAGGGCAGGAATGAGTGCAGGACACGTTCAGGTTAAAAGTCAGGCACTTGGCCCTGGGCACGCGCCCCACCACAGGCGCGCATGTGCCACCCCACGCTGCAGGCTGGTCCTCGGGGGGCCCTGTGTAACCTCCCAGGGAAGGGGACTCAGCCACGGCCATGGCCACGGCCACCTGCTGCCCTTGCAGTGTCCGGCAGGGGAGTTCACGGTGTCTAGCCTCCACTGTCTGGAAGGCCTGGCCTCACCCCCAAAGGCTGCCAGCTGGGACCAGCAGGTTCTAAGAAGAGCAGACTGAAAAACCCTGCCATGTTTGCCCTGGGAGCCCACAGCCAGCTGCTGGGGACATTGCAAATATATCTATATTCCAGCATCTCCTCTGCAGCTGTCAGCCTGGACCCGCCCTGTCAGCGTGGACCCTCCCTCCGTGTCGTCCTGCCTGGTTTTTATTTAGTTCGATTTTGCATATAGTTGGTGTATAGACCATGGCCGGCTAAAGTGCCGAACAGCTGCCCCCAGCACTTGACCCCGTTCCACGGTGTGCGTCTGACTCCCTAGAAAGTTCTCCAGCCCTCCGCGCCGCTCACTCCCGCCCCGCCCCGCCCCCTTAGCGGCGGCTTTTCTCTTTGCTCATCTTCCGCTGCAGCTGATGTGTTCTGCATGGAGCACACGGGCTCCCGGCTGTGCCTTTCTGGTTTTTGTTCGCTGTTAGCAGTTGCTTAGGGGATTTCAACGCAGGTTAAAACCTCATTATCACAGTCTATACTTTCTCGTTCATTCTCCTTCCAGGGAAGCCTTGGGCTGTCCACTCTTACACTGCTGGGAGTAGATGTGCTAGGAAGCCTGAACATTCACTGTTTTTATGACATGGCTTTTTCATGTCTCTTGGACAAACATGAGGGTGTTTCAGAAAGGTCACGGGAAAAAATGGAATTATAAGTTTGCTTTTGGTGTGTTTTCCAAAATATATTTTTTTAAAGATTTATTTTATTTTTATTTTTATTGGAAAGGCAGATATACAGAGAGGAGGAGAGACGGAGAGAAAGATCTTGCGTCCGATGATTCATTCCCCAAGTGATGGCCAGTGCTGTGCCAATCCAAAGCCAGGAGCCAGGAGCTTCTTCTGGGTCTCCCCCACACGGGTGCAGGGACCCAAGGCTTTGGGCCGTCCTCCACTGCTTTCCCAGGCCACAGGCAGGGAGCTGGGTGGGAAGCGTGGCTGCTGGGATTAGAACCGGCACCCCTATGGGATCCAGCTCTTGAAGGTAGAGGATTAGCCTGTTGAGCCATGGTGCTTGACTGTCTTGAGCACCATTACGTTTCCCGGTTTCTTCTTGTGGCTCGTGGTTTCTGCCTGGCGTGAGGAGATGCTGTGGTCGTTCCCTGCTGCTGCGGTGGCCAGCAGCTGAAATCTCGGCTTCTTTCAGTGGCTTTGTCTCCTCCCGTCCTGTGCCCTCCAGGAATTCCCCCTGGCCTGCTGACCTCTTGTCTGACCCCTGGGGGACAGCCAGGCTGCTGCCTTGTGCCACCGAGCCTGTGTGGGTCAGGGGTGCCCCAGGACAGTGCCAGGGGGAGCACTCCCCTGCACACCGCCCCATTGCCCCCGATGGACCCCATTGCCCCATTGCCCCCATTGTTCCCATTGCCCCTAGTGGCCCCCATTGCCCCCATTGCCCCCATTGCCCCGTGCCTGGGGCGCGCAGCCTGCAGACGCGCCAAGCAAGCACAGACCTATCGTCGCCACCAGGCGGCGCCCGAGGCCCAGGCAGCCCGGCCGGCCCCGCGCGGCTCTGGCGACACCTCGCGGCGAGAACGGCAAGTGCAGCCGGCCGCCAAGATAGGGGGCTCAGCAGGTGCCCTGGGCAGAGACCCCCGCCCTGCTGCCCCCTGGACACTGGGTGGGCAGAGACCCCCACCCTGCTGCCCCCAGGACACTGGGTGGGCAGAGACCCCCGCCCTGCTGCCCCCAGAACACTGGGTGGGCAGAGACCCCGCCCTGCTGCCCCCAGAACACTGGATGGGCAGAGACCCCGCCCTGCAGCCTTCAGGACATTGGGTGGACACAGCCCCATGCCCTGCGGCCTGCAGGAAAGGCCACCTTATCCGCTGACAGTTTACAAAGTCAAGAGGAGGCAGATTTCTCCCGCTGTTCATTCTAGCAAGGGGCAGTGTGGCCTCACAGGCTAAACCACCACTTGGGAGGCCTGTGCGCGCCACGAGGCAGTGTCACTTCCCATCCAGCTCCCGGTTAGGGTGCCTGGGAAAGCAGCGGGGCAGCCCAAGTCCTGGACCCCTGCCATGCATCCACGTGGGAGACCCCGCTGGAGCTCCTGGCTCCTGGCCGCAGCCTGGCCCAGCCCCGGCTGGTGCAGGATTCGTGGAGTGAGCCAGTGGATGAAATGTGGCTCTCTCGCTCTCTCTCCCCCTTCTGTCTCTCTCCCTTTCTGTTTTTCAAATCAACTTTGTAAAATCAAAATCATATGGAATGCTTATGAGTGGGTTCTGACTGCTGTTTGGCCCTCACTGTGCGTCAGGAGCCATGGCGGGGCGCGCCTGTGTGACCACGGGGCACCCCGCAGGCTTGTGTGTCAGGAGCAGAGTAGCTGCTTGTTGATTCACAGTGAAGACACTGCCTCTTTGCATTTATCTGAAGCAGTTCTGTATCGTCCTCCACCTGCTTCTGATGCCAAGTGCATCCTTTTGTCTTTAAAAAAAAAATGTTTGGTTATTTTCAAGGACAGTGTGACAGGTCAATTGACCAATCCCCTGTGTGCAGGTGTAGTACCCCATACAGGCGCCAGTTCGAGTCCCGGCTGCCCCACTTCCTGTCCAGCTCCCTGCCTGTGGCCTGGGAAAGCAGTGGAGGACGGCCCACAGCCTTGGGACCCTGCACCCGCGTGGGAGACCCCCAAGAGGCTCCTGACTCCTGGCTCTGGATTGGCTCAGCTCCAGCTGTTGTTGCTGCTTGGGGAGTGAACCAGGGGGACAGAAGCTCTGTCTGTCTTCTGTAAGTCTACCTTCCTGATTTAAAAAAAATCTTTTTTTAAAAAAAAATTACTTATTTTCCTTTCATTTGAAAGAGAGTCAGGGAGCAAAACTCCCCTCTGCTGGTTCACTCCCCGAAACGCCTGACCCAGCCAGAGTTCTCCATCCGGGCACCCCACTGCCTGCCTGGGACCCAGATGGCAAGTGGAGGAGGCAGGACTCAAACCAGGCACCCGTGAGGGCCGAGTCAAATGCCTGCTGCACGTGGAACACGCAAGCTGCCCGCGTGGACGATGCGGGCACCTGCCGGCATGCCGCCCTGCGTGCCAGCAGCTCTCAGCAGCATTGGTGGTCTGCCACTGCCCCTGCGCCTCTGCCGCCCCGCTCGCCTCCGCCGCCCCGCTCGCCTCCGCCGCCCCGCTCGCCTCTGCCGCCCCGCTCGCCTCCCACTCAATGTCTCTCCGCCTCTCTCTAGAACAGAGCATGCAGAATTCCGAGGCTGGATCGGACTCGCCTGCGTCCGTGGCTCTGCGTCCCGCGGCGACCGCGCAGCCTGCGCCCGCCTCCCCGCAGGTAACAGCAGCCGTCCCTGCTGAGCTGGCCACTCCGCGCGCCTGCCCCGGGGTGCCGGGCACCCACACGCTCGCTGGCCCCCTGCCGCAGAAGGCCCCACACAGTGTGCTGCCGACCCACCTGCCCTGGAGCCCCTCCTGGACACACACAGGCCAGGGAGTCGCCTGGACTCCTAGGAGGCCGTAGAAGTATGTTCTCTTTAAAACACAGAAGTTTTGAATTTTTGTTTATCTGAGAAATCAAGGAAGATCTTCCATCCTCTGGTTCACTCCCCAAATGCCTACAGCGCCAGGGGTTGCATCCAGGTGTCACACCTGGGTGGCAAGGGACCCGGCACCTGCCGCTTCCTGGGGGGCGCATGCGCTGTGTGCAGCGTGACAGCTGGAGGTGTCAGCTGGCCACGTGCCTGTCCCCAAAGGAGAGAATCCTCCCCCTTGAAGGCCCTCACTGCCTGCGGATTCTCTGCCACGGGCTGAGCAAGGCCAGAAGTAAATGTTAAGATGCAAAGAGAAGTGATGCTGAGTGCGTGGAAAGAACCGGAAGCTCCAGCAGGGGCATGGATGTACCGATATACCCCGGGCACTCCGCTCACTCCAGAACGCGTGGTCGGTCAGCTCCTGGCGCCTCCTCTCCGCCGGCAGGGCGGCCAGCAAGCTGGGGCGGATTCATGTCCTCGCTCCCTTGAACCCAAGCCACAGGGGTCAGACCTCCCGCCCCTTGCTGCATGCCCCCTTGTCCTGGCCAGGCCCCTTGCACCAACATCCCCTCATGCCCAGGTGGACCCTGCTTTCCCATGCCAGTGGATTCAGCCGGCAGGATCCCCCAGCTCCTCCTGGCTGTGGCCCAGGGCAGCCTTCTGTCCATGGGACCCGGCCCTACCCCATCCTGCACAGCTCACCTGACCAGAGAAGCAGAGCTGACCCATTGAGTGCTGTCTCCTCAGATTTCAGCTCCCACGGCCACATGGCCACCAGCACGGCATCCGTGCCCGAACACAAACCCGCAGTGGACTGCTCAGTCATGTAATTGAGGCAAAATGGACAGCAATCAGAACCGGCCATTTGAAAGCAGGGTGATGGGTTTTTCATAGAGTCATACCATTGTACAGTCAGCCCCACTCTCTGGTTCCAGAACATTCTTGTGGCCCCTGAGTGGTCATCCACAGCCTCTGGTTGGCCACACGTGCACGTCCTGTCCCGTGGACGGCCCCGTTCTGGTCGTCTCCTGTCAGCGCCCTGCCCGGCATGTGACCTTTCCGTGTCTGCGTCTCTCTGGAACCGTCTCGGGGCTTGTCGGGGCCTGGTCCGTGCTCCTGGCTGCATCTCGCACAGCATGGCCGCTCTGTGCCTGTCGCTTCATCCCATCGTGTCTGTGTGCCTGGCGGGGCGCTCGCGAGAGCTGGGTGCCCGGGGGTCTTGCAGCCCGATGTCCCATGGTCACCACCTTGGCCAAGCCTTCTCTCATGCTGTAGTAACATGCCCTGGACACTGGAGGGCGGTGCACCCTCACGCACTGCCCTCCCACAGCTCTGTCACTGCTCTCCTTGTCCCAAGGCTACCCTGCCAGGGTCACCCAGTGGCCACAGAGCTATGGCCAAGGACAGCCAGGCCACCCAGATGCAGGCGGCCTGGGTTCGAGCCCTGGCTCCGGCACTTGGATGCCCCTCCCACAACCCACCCGCCCCCCGTGCAAGGGACAGCAGCGTCCCCTCGCTGCCACTGCAGGCTCCACCCGGCACTGCTGCTTGGGCACTGGTGGACATTGTCGTGTGTGCGTGCGTGCATGGGGCACGGCAGGACTGTCGCTGTGCCAGCTTCTCCCGCAGCAGGAACGGGGCCGCCCCGGGGGCAGCGGGCGGGGGGAAGTCTGACAGCCCGGCCTCCCCTTGCCTTACAGAGGGTGCTGGTGCAAGCGGCCGGCCCCGCGCCCAAAGTGGCCCAGATGCAGCCCGTCTCCCTCCCCAGGGTCCAGCAGGTGTCACAGCAGGTAAGCTCATGGGTGCAGCCCCCCCCCATACACACACACCACACTACACACACCCCCAGAAGCTTCTGGAAGCTCTGGCAGTTCCCACCAGTGTGTGCTGGGGGCAGCACAGGTGGGGAGGGGGTGGCGGGATTTCCCTGGCAGGAACAACACCCACTCCCCAGCCCCAATCCCTGGGCAGCAAAAGGGGTGTGTCATCAAGGAGCTTCCTGCTGTGAGCTAACTGCCCTGCAAGAAAGTTCTAGAAGCACACGGGACCCAGGCCATCCCCGGGGGTGTTTCAGAGCGAGCTTCAAGCTTTCCCTGGAGCTGGCCATGTCCGTCTTGGCTTCGTGGGTCAGGCAGCCTCTGGCACGGCCCCTTGTCTCTGCCAACACGGCGCTAAAGAGGCGTGGACAAGGCTGGGTGCCTTCAAAGACGGGTGGGCACACTCAGGCCGGTCATGGTACCCCCTGTCTCCCAGGGGCCCCTGCTCCAGGGAGGCCCGTGTCCCGGGTGTGTCACGTGATGGATAGTTACTTATACATTTAAAGAGTTTTCTATTTGCAAGAGGGACAGACAGATCTTGTGTCTGCTGGATCAACTCCCCAACTGACCTCAGTAGACAGGGCTGGGTGAATCAAGCAGGAACCAGGAGCTCCGTCCCGGTGTCCCCCGTGGGTGGCAGGGGCCCAGGGGGTCCCCGCTGAGCATTGGCCAGGGAGCTGGAGCAGAAACAGAGCAGCCTGGAGTGGAACCTGTCCTCCAGCATGGGATGCAGGTGGCTCAGGTGGCGGCTCAGCGCACCGTGCCACAACAGGACAGGGGGGTGAGGGGCCTGCGGTGGCCTGCTGGCCCTTTGCTCACGCCTGCGGCCAGTCCGCCCCGGCTCCCCTCGCGTGCTCATCCACAGCTGCGGCCCCTGCTCCCCTCGGGACATGCCAGGGCGGTGGTCCCCACGGTCAGGTGCAGTGGACAGGGGCGGCAGCCGGCGCGTGGACGCCCTCCGCCGGCGTCTCTGCCGAGGTGCGCGCAGGCTGCCCTCGGGGTTATCGAGGACACAGGGTAACCAGGGGCAGGGTGGACGAGGGGGCGCGCACGGGCAGCTGAGACCCGGAGCCGCTGTGTCATTGCAGGTGCAGCCGGTCCAGCAGGTGTACCCCGCGCAGGTCCACTACGTGGAAGGGGGCGACGCCGTGTACACCAACGGAGCCCTGTACGTGCGTTGTGGATGTCTCCCCCCTCCACCTGCCGGGCGTCCTTGGCCAAGGACCCCTGACCTCTCTCTCCCTCCCCCCATAGTCGCACCGCCTATGCCTACAACCCCGAGCCTCAGCTCTATGCCCCGAGCAGCGCCGCGCCCTACTTCGAGGCCCCCAGCGGCGCCCAGGTGACCGTGGCTTCCTCCCCGCCGACCGTGCCTCCTCACAGCATGGTGGGCCTCACCATGGACGTCGGGGGCAGCCCCATCGTCTCCAGCGCAGGAGCCTACCTCATCCACGGGGGCATGGACGGCGCGAGGCACTCGCTGGCCCACACGGCCCGCTCCTCACCAGCCACGGTAGGTGTCTGGTGCATGGTCCTGGAGGGTTTGGACACAAGTGGTCCCTCTCCACGACCCCTAACTCCCTCCCCAGCACCCCTCAGTTCGGTCTGTGCCTTCTGTGGTTTGTGCCCCCCAAGTCTGGCTTCAGGACTGGGCTGGTGCCTGGGTGGCAGGCCCCGCAGGTGCGTTCTGCCTTGCCTGGTCGTCTGGCGCTGTGTGTCCAGCTTGAGGGTTTAGGCTTTGCAGTCCCGGCAGCCGTGACAAGGTGGAGTGGGGGGCCTGGGCAGCCGGCCGTGTGCGCGGAGGTGGTCCTTGTAAGTGCCTACGGGGCACTCGCCGGGCTGGGGCCGCCCACCTTCCCTGGCAGCGCCTGGGCATCCTGGCTGCTCAGCTGTGGCCGAGCCCGTGGTCTTGGCCGCTCTGGCAGGCGTGGGCTCCCGCAAGCGGATCCCCTCGACAGCAGGTGCTAAGGGGTCCCGTTCCCGCCTTGCCACCTCACTGCATGCTAGTGGGTGCTCATTTTTTCTTTTTTTTAAACTAAGGCTGCTTGTTTTCTCCCTGCCAAGTTTGGGCAGTTCCCTGTCCAATCTGGATGCAGGTGCTGTGGTGACATTGGGAGCTGCAAAAATGTGCTCTGTCTTCACTGCATCTCTCTCTAAACCTGCAAAGTTAAAATGGAGTATTAAGTTTGAAGTTCTTTTTATTGGAAAGTCAGATACGCAAAGAGGAGAGACAGAGAGGAAGACCTTTCGTCCGATGTTTCACTCCCCCAAGTGACCTCAATGGCCGGAGCTGATCCGAAGCCAGGAGCCAGGAGCCTCTTCCAGGTCTCCCACGCGGGTGCAGGGTCCCAAGGCTTTGGGCCGTCCTCCACTGCTTTCCCAGGCCACAGGCAGAGAGCTGGATGGGCCGCTGGGATTAGAACTGGTGCCCATAAACTTGCAAGCCACTTGCAAGGCAAGGACTTTAGCCTGTTAGGCTACTGGGCTGGACCCGCAGGCGTGTTTTTTGTTTGTTTGTTTGTTTGTTTTTGTTTTTTTTTATGCACTCACTGGCGTCTGTCTCTGCCCAGCTGCAGTGGCTGTTGGATAACTATGAGACAGCAGAAGGTGTGAGCCTGCCCCGAAGCTCCTTGTACAACCACTACCTCCGGCACTGCCAGGAACACAAGCTCGACCCGGTCAACGCCGCGTCCTTCGGCAAGCTCATCCGCTCCGTGTTCATGGGCCTGCGCACGCGGCGCCTGGGGACCAGGTGGGTAAGCCGGGGGACCCCGCTGCACCCGTCTTCTCTCCTGCTCACTCACAGACAGATGCCAGAGTCCAGCTCCAGCTGAGTTCGGAACTCGGGCAGGGCACGTGGATGAGGCGCAAAGAAGAAAGAAAGAGACGGACCACTAGGATTTCGTGATCATAATGGACAATGCGGGCCGCTTTATTTATACAAAATCAGTCCAACTCTGGCTCAGACTTTTTACGTCACGGTCAAGTTGGGAATTTCTAAGAGTAATTCTGCCATAGTTTTACCTAGAAACAGTACCTAGAAGTTCCTGCTAACAGTACCTAGAAGTTCCTGCTACAATTCTTATCCTACAACTCAATCTTGTATCACAAAGAAGGGAATCTAAAGAATGAGGAAAGGATGAAAGCCTAAATCTACATCCCTTGATTAGCACAGGCTCAACGGGGACAGCCAAGACAGTAGGAATAACAGAGGGCCCTTTTGCAAGACGCTATCACCGACATTAACCCCCAAGCTCACCCTGAGCAAAAGGCCAGCCTCGCCGTAGCGAACAGTGCCTGGATGGATTAGAGTTCTTCCGCGGGGCGGTCCGGTGTCCACGCAAGAGGTGGAGCTGCATTCAGGTGGTTGTAGAGACGTCCGCCCGGCGGGCCCTGCCAAACAGCGGGAAGTTCCTTGCGGCCCTGCCTGCAATGGAACAACACTCTTCACCCCCTCGTGTCCCCCACATCTACTGCACGGACCCCAACAGACAGAACTTTCTGGAAGCCGTGGGGCCACGGCCTCCCCCCTCCTCCTCCTGGGTGTCCTCCAGGCGTGGCTGGTGACCTCGGAGCCCCTCGGAGAGAGCGGCCACCTTGGCCGTGGCTCTGCTCTCTGCATTCGAAGCCGGTGACGGTGGTGGTGGTGGCGGGGGAAGGAGGTTTGGGAGTTTCCGCAGTCAGGTTTTTTTAAAAATGTAGTCCTTGGCATATCCTGGGTTTTTGGTTTAAATTTTATTTTCTCTATTTGAAAGGCGCAGCGATGAAAAGAGAGAAAGAGGCCGATCCTCTGTTCACGGGCTCACACCCCAGTGACCCCAACGTCCAGGGGAGGGAGGAAGTGAAGCCAGGAGCCAGGAGCTCCTTTGGGTATCCCATGTGGGTGGCCGGGACCCTAGTACCCGGGCCATCTTCCACCTCCCTGCCAAGTGCGTCAGCAGGGAGCCAAGTCGGAAGCAGAGCAGCCGGGACTCGAACCAGTGCTCTGACAGGGGCTACTGGGTTGCAGGCTGTGGCTGAGCCCACTGCGCCACAGGGCCAGCCCCTGGGGTCTGCAGACGCTTGATGCCTTGAACTCTGCCTGGTCCCCTCAGCTGCTGTGTGGCCAGTAGCCACCAAGGGACAGGCCTACTGCTGCAGTGCCCCCCTGCACACCCACAGCTGGAGGGAGGCCCCGGGCTGGCAGCAGGATGTGCTCGCCGTGGCACCGACCTGGGGCCAACCAGGCTCCAGTGACCGGCTGTGCAGTAGAAGAGAAGTGAAACGGAAGTGGGGGTGGGAACAGAAGTGGAGGTGCTCCAGTGGGAAGCTGCAAACACCACGGCCATGGGGGCAAGAGAACAGGGTCCCCCGTGCCCTATGGAGAGGGCATCCCCGGGGCACAGGTCACCCAGCCTCTGTGTCAGGGGTGATTAAGCCCCACTGCCCTGCTGCCCAGGGCTTGGCACCAGCAGGGCGCCACCTGCTCTCAGAGGGGCCAGTGCGCCCCCCTGTGGCCAGCTTGTGGGAACTGCGCTAGTCCCAGCAGCCACTCGGCTAGACCAAGGCAGAGGCCTTTCCCTGAGGTTTCCCCACCAGGTTAACACCACCAGGAGGCCGCCTAGGCTGGCTTCTCACCGCAGGACCTGTCAGAGGCTTGACCGAGCTACCACAGTGGAGGTGTTAAATCCCCCGTCAGCATTGGTCCCTGCGTCCAGCAGGAGCAGAGTGGCCAGAGACAGGGGCCAGCGGAAGCACGTGCCCCTGGCCCCGAGGACACGTCCCTTGGCAGGGGCTGGGTGGAAGCTGACACTGGGCTGCTGGCTTTCCAGGGGCAACTCCAAGTATCATTACTACGGCATCCGGCTAAAGCCAGACTCGCCCCTGAACCGGCTGCAGGAGGATACCCAGTACATGGCCATGCGACAACAGCCCACGCACCAGAAACCCAGGTGGGTGGCCTGCCAGGGCTGAGGAAAGGTAACGGTGGGGAGAGAGGGTGTGTACAGAGCCCTCCCCACCCCGCGCTCCGCAGTTCAGATCCCTGTCCATCCCTCAGTGGCCTGCATCCGGAATCAGCCACAGTCCCTCCACGCAGCAAAGCAATGAGGGTTGCCACGTTATGGTCCCTGGCAGGTCACAGTGCCTAGTGATGTCACAGCCGTCTGTGTAAGTGCCCGGGGACGTTCCCACAGGGAAACACCTGAGGACAGAGCTCTGCGGATACAACCCCTCCACGAGCAGCACAGAGCATGCAGGTGGATGCAGGGCTGGTGGATGGAAGAGTGAGTGATTGGGCAGATGGGTAGATGGATGGATGGGTGGATGGCCGGCTGGCTGGATGGGGTGAGTGGATGGATGGATGGATGGATGGATGGACGGATGGATGAATGGGTGGATGGATGGATGGATGGGTGGATGGATGGATGGATGGATGGGTGGATGGATGGATGGATGCGTGGAAGGATGGATGGATGGATGGATGGGTGGATGGATGGATGGAGTGGGTGGTGGATGGATGAATGAGTGGATGAGTGGAAGCACTAATGGTAGGTGGGTGGTGAGGGGTAAGCACGGGACGCGCTGAGCCTCTCCAAGCAAGGAAATGCTGACACCTCCTACAGCAGGGATGGACTCTAGGATGTGAGCCCAACACAAAAGGACAAAACACTGCAGGACCCGCCAGGGGGCTTCCAGGGACAGGGGCTGTGGGCAGTTCCCAGGGACAGATGGGACCATCCGGAGGGGGACAGTGGTGGTAGCTCTGCGCCCTGAGGCACATGCTTTCTCAAAGTGGTGGCGATGGCCCCGCCTGAGGCATGTGTATTGGGGCACGGCTGAGGAAAAATGGCACACACACACCCCAAGTTGAAGCCTACTCAGCCCCATGGTCTCAGGGTAGCCTAGGAGCCATTGTGCGAGCCTCGTGTAGACGTGTGTGCCCCCACCCAGGTATCGACCCACCCAGAAGACGGACAGCCTGGGGGACAGCAGCTCTCACAGCAGCCTACACAGCACGCCTGAGCAGGCCACAGCCGCCCACAGCCAGCACCACCAGCAGTACATAGGTGAGTTGTGTGGCCCCACCCCCGCGAGCATGCCGGGCCATGCCACCCTCGGGCACTCACGCCTGGGCAGTCGGCACAGGGGGGTGAGCAGTGCTTGGGATGCCACATCGGAGCACCTGGGTGCGTGCATGTTCTGGCCGCATTTCCAGTTCCAGCTCTGTGGGAATGCAGAGCAGTGACGGACGGCTCCAGCACCTGGGGCCCTGCGTCCGTGTGGGAGACCCGGATGGAGCTCTGGGCTCCTGGCTTCCCGGCCCTGGCTGCTGTGGCCATTGAGGGACGGACTCATGGAAGATCTGTCTCGCTTCTCTGTCCATCTGCCTCTGCTTTTCAAGTGCAAGGAAGTGATTCTGCTACAAATAGGAAGAAAGTTCTAGATAAGCTATGTTTCTGAGACTTAGCAATATGCCTACGCCAGCATGGGAACATGCAGCATGACTTCGAGGAAGCAGTGGCAGAGGGGCTTGTGGAATCCAGCCCCCATCCTGGGCTTGCCCTCTTTGGTGCCCAGAGCCAGGTGGGCACTCCCTCCCTGGGTCCTGGCACAAGGCAGCCAGCTGCATCTTAGCATGTGCCTGGTCCCTCTGGGGGACCCTGCGACACTGGGGGGCTTCCACGTCATTTTGTCAATTGCTGAGCCTGGCAGAGCCACATCCCCCACCCTATCTGCCCACTGCCAGTCCTCTCCCAGCGACTGGGCCAGCTCCAGGATCCTGCACAGAGCTGTAACACTACCCAGCCACGTGGAAAAGTTGGGAGACCAGCCTGGGGCCACTGGTCACAGGGCAACAGGGAGTATCCCCAACACTGGAGCCTCCATTCCACATCCCGTTACCCCAAGAACCCTGCTTCCGTCATTGAGAGCAACACACAAAAAATGTTAACCTGCTGGTTCCCTCCCCCAGTGTTGCCCCAGCCAGGGCTGGGCCAGGCCAAAGCCAGGATGTGGGCACAGCTCTATCCGGGTCTTGCACGCGGACACAGGGGCCCAAGGACCTGAGCCATCACTTGCCACCTCCCAAGGCGCGTGTCAGCAGGGAGCTGGCATCAGAATGGAGCCAGCACGAGTGGGGCGCAGGCGCCGTAATGACGGGGCAGGCAGGTGGCCCGGCCCGGAGCCCCGTTCCCGATTGTCCGCTTTCCTCCTACAGACGTCTCCCATGTCTTCCCTGAATTCCCAGTGCCCGATCTGGGCGGCGCCCTGCTACAGGAGAGCATCACGCTGCGTGACGTCAAGGCCCTCCAGCTGGCCTACCGGCGGCACTGCGAGGTGACCGCATGCAGGCGGCGGGAGCCGCGTCCGTCCCGGGCTCCCCGCACCTGCCACCACCTCACCCTTCCCCTGGGACCTCAAAGACCCCGCCGTCCCCCGCCTCCCGTCCGTCCATCCGCATGACCAATGTTCTCGCCACCAGGCGACCCTGGACGTGGTCATGAACCTACAGTTTCACTACATTGAAAAGCTGTGGCTTGCCTTCTGGAATTCTAAGGGCCCCGCCAGCGACGGCCCCGCCTCACTGCCTGCCAGGTGACCAACCGCCCTCACCCCATTGCAGCCCCCGGCATGCAGGTGCTGTGCCCTGGGAGCCACCTGCTCGCACGTGTGTGTGGCTCCAGGCTTCCCAGGGCTCTGTCGGTGCAGAGGGTCTCAGAGGTTCTAGCGGTGACACACGCAGCTACGGCTGGGGAGGGGCGGGACAGGTGCACTCATGCTCACGCGTGTGTCAGAGCTAAGTGTGCCCAGGGGCCGGGAGTCCTGTGGCCTGGCCAGGCTGACCAGCCCCCCTCCACCCGCAGCGACGAGGAGCCCGAGGGCGCCACGCTCTCCAAGGACAAGCTGGTGTCCCTGTGCAAGTGCGAACCCATCCTCAAGTGGATGCGGAGCTGTGACCACATCCTGTACCAGGCCCTGGTGGAGATCCTCATCCCTGACGTGCTGAGGCCCGTCCCCAGTAAGCGCGCCCGGTGCCAAGCCACGCCCCGGCTATGCCCACGCCCATGCCCCTGACCATGTCCTGCAGGGTGGGCCTCAGCAAGGATGTGGACCATGCCAAGCCATGTCCCGGCCACGCCCACACACCCCTGACTGTGTCTCCGAGATTTAGAGAGAAGGAGAGAAAGATCTCTCCACTGGTTCACTCCCCCAAGTGGCCACAAAGGCTGGAGCTGAGCCGATCCAAAACCCTGGAGCCTCTTCGGGGTCTCCCATGTCAGTACAGGGTCCCAAAGCTGTGGGTCATCCTTGACTGCTTTCCTAGGCCAAAAGCAGGGAGCAGGATGGGAACTGAAGGAGCCGGGATATGAACCGGTGCCCATATGGGATCCCGGCTCCTGAAGGTGGAGGATTAGCCAGTTGAGCCATCCTCCTGGAAGGTTCCTTTCAGGGCATGCAGGATGGTGGCCCGGTAACAGCTCTGAAGTCAGTGCTGACACCCTGGTGCCGAGGTTGGCACCTGCCGTTCGCTCTCCCACCCCAGAATCACTGGGGAACATTGCGTGAAATCCATTCTCGTCTAGGGGCATAGTTGCAGCCTCTTACGGAAGGGGGCCAACCCGGAACCATCAACAGGGCCCATGGCTCGCCCTTCCCAGGCCACCTCCCCAGCCTTCCCTGTGCCAGGAGCCCTGCACTGTGGGGTGCCTCGTGACAGTCGGGACTTGGTGCCCTGGTGTCCTGTGGTGGCCCCAGGCACGCTGGGCAAGCACGTTTGGCTGTGCCCCTGGAAGGAAAGAGAAGGAGCCCTCGGGCCAGGGCCGGTTGTAGTGGGCGCTGTCCTGGCGGCCCTGGCTGCCACTCCGGTCGCAGCTGCTAGTCAGTGCCCCGACCGTGGTGAACGCCCCGGTGCGTGTTTCTCCCAGGTACCCTGACTCAAGCCATCCGGAATTTTGCCAAGAGCTTGGAGGGCTGGCTCACCAATGCCATGAGCGACTTTCCCCAACGCGTCATCCAAACCAAGGTGATGCAGCTGGGGTGGGGTGGGCCAGGGAAGGGGCAGGGGACGCAGGAGGGTGATGGAGAGGGGAGCAGGCTGCGGGCAGTGGCCAAAGGACCGGAAACGCCACCTGCTTTCTAAGCTCTCCCTATCCTCGCGTCAGAACATCAGATGGGGACATGCTGTCTGTGTGTGAGCCTGCTGTCTTTGTGGCCATCTTTTCAAAGATTTATTTATTTATTTGAAAGGCAGGGCGGGGCCAGGGGCAAAAAAAGAAGCCAGGTGCCTGAGCTCCTTACGGGTCTCCCACGTGAGCAGCAGGGATGCAAATACTTGGGCCATCCAGTTTTTTTTTTTTTTTTAACATTTATCCATTTTTATTGGAAAAGCAGATATTCAGAGAAAAGGAGAGACGGAAAGATCTTCCATCTGTTGGTTCACTCCCCAAGTGGCTGCAATGGCTGGAGTTGAACCAATCTGAAGCCAGGAGCCAGGAGCTTCTTCAGGGTCTCCCACGCGGGTGCAGGGTCCCAAGGCTTTGGGCCGTCCTCCACTGCTTTCCCAGGCCACAGGCAGGGAGCTGGATGGGAAGGGGAGCTGCCGGGACATGAACTGGTGCCCATATGGGATCCCAGTGCTTGAAGGTGGAGGGTTAGCTGAGCGAGCTGTTGTGTTTCGCTAGGCTTTCCCACATTTATTTCTTTGACTAGCAGCAGGAGGGCAGATAGCAACACAAGGAAGGTTGCCATTCATGGATGGCGTGGATGCCCACCACAGTGGAGGGTGGGCCATGCCAATCTGGGTTTCTCACGTGGGCGGCAGGGCCGTTGTGGGGCAGCAGGAACTCCCCACCCCTTCCCTGCTGCCCCGCCGCCCCAGGGTGCTGGCTGCGAGGTTCTCGGGTACCAGCTCAGATGCCAGCCCAGCCTTGCAGCTCCAGAGAGCAGCTGAAGGAAGGTGCCTGAGGTCGGGGCTGCGCTGCAGCACAGTGTGTTCAGCGTCCGCCTGCTGCGCCAGCGTGCCACGTGGGCACTGGCTGCAGCTCCCTGCTAATGGCCGGGGAGAGCAGCAGTTTAATCTGTCTCTGTCAGCTTACCTTTCCAATAAATACATTTTAGGAAATAAAAGCAAACAGGCCTGTGTGAGGGCGCGGTCCTGGAGGATCGCCCACATCCAAGCAGACACTGCGCACGGCCTCGCCTTGCTCCAGGGCGGTGGGATCCGCGCCTCCAAAAAGGAGTGGCCACGGGGGACGCGCGCTCCGCTCTGGCGGCACTGTCCCACTGTCCGACGCGCGCTCCCCTGCCTGGTGCACCAGGCTGAGCCCCGCGTCCCGTTACAGGTGGGCGTGGTGAGCGCCTTCGCGCAGACCCTGCGGCGTTACACGTCCCTCAACCACCTGGCGCAGGCGGCGCGCGCCGTGCTGCAGAACACGGCGCAGATCAACCAGATGCTCAGCGACCTCAACCGCGTGGACTTCGCCAACGTGCAGGTGACTCCCCGGGGCGCAAAGCCGCAAGGCCTGCGGGGTCCGTGGCTGTTGGGCCCCGGTGCACAGTAGGTGACACGCTCCCCTGGGGCCTCGCTTCCTGCTGCGCTCACCAAGCACCCCTTGCTCCCCGCACAGGAGCAGGCGTCCTGGGTGTGCCAGTGCGAGGAGGGCGTGGTGCAGCGGCTGGAGCAGGACTTCAAGCTGACGTTACAGCAGCAGAGTTCGCTGGATCAGTGGGCCAGCTGGCTGGACGGCGTGGTCACGCAGGTGCTCAGGCAGCACGCAGGCAGCCCCAGCTTCCCCAAGGCCGCCCGGCAGTTCCTGCTCAAATGGTCCTTCTACAGGTGCGTTCCAGGTGGGGGCAGGGGGAAGGGAGAAGCTGCCAGATGGGGTGGGGGGCTCAATCTGTTGACCTCCTTAGGCTAGGCAGACCTGCTGGTGTGCTCCTCCCTGCCCATTCCCAGCCTGGCCTCGCTGCCCGAGGACTTCTCCACCTATGCCCCCCATCACAGCTGGATGTCCCTTCCCACACCGCCATGAGGCTGTCATGCACAGCCTCCTGGCCTGGGTCTGCACCTGTCGCGAGGTGCTGTGACCAGGTCACCTGGCTGTCCATGTACTTGTCCACTTGTCCTGTCCCCTAAGCGCTGCCTGGGTGAGCCAGCGGAGGGCCCGGCAGACGGTGGCCACCTGGCATGGCATGGGACGGGTGTGAGCGCCCCCTTGGGGGCGGGGATGTTGGTGTGCTGTGCTGTCCACCTCCCCAGAGTCCCTGGCCTGTGTCCCCTCCCCTGCACCCCTGCAGCTCCATGGTGATCCAGGACCTGACCCTGCCTGTGTCCCCTCCCCTGCACCCCTGCAGCTCCATGGTGATCCAGGACCTGACCCTGCCTGTGTCCCCTCCCCTGCACCCCTGCAGCTCCATGGTGATCCAGGCCCTGACCCTGCCTGTGCCCCCCCAACCCCTGCACCCCTGCAGCTCCATGGAGATCCAGGCCCTGACCCTGCCTGTGTCCCCCCACCCCCTGCACCCCTGCAGCTCCATGGTGATCCGGGACCTGACCCTGCGCAGCGCTGCCAGCTTCGGCTCCTTCCACCTCATCCGGCTGCTCTATGATGAGTACATGTTCTACCTGGTGGAGCACCGCGTGGCGCAGGCCACGGGCGAGACGCCCATCGCCGTCATGGGCGAGGTGAGGCCCTCCCCCTGCAACGCACCATTACACAGTGGCAGGTGGCCCGTTTCACGACACGGATACACTGTGTAGTTCTAGAACATTCGCCTCAAAAGGGAAGCCCACCTGGCGACCCCGAATTCCCCCTTCCCTGTGGCTGTGGGCCCGTCTGTTCTGGGCATTTCCCATCGGGGTCGAGGGGAGTCACACACCTCCCACATGGGGTGTAACATCTTCAGGGTCGCTGCACGCCACAGCGGTGCCACACCCCATCACATGCATCAGGGTCTCGCAGAAGGAGAGCGTGCCACATCCCTGGGACCCCACACGGTGTGGCATGGCGTGGCCCCGCCACTGGCCACCAGGGCTGCCCGGAGTGTCTGCACATGGCCTTCTCTTCTTACATGCGTTTCCGGCTCCTGTGCTGTCCCTGGGCGTCAGGAGTGGCTTCCAGGACTCGTGTCTGGGACTCAGCTCTTGCCGGAGCTCACGCTGGTCATTGGAGCCTTCTAGAATCTGTGGGAAGGGGGTGTGTGGGGGGCCTAGCACTGGCTGCAGGGCGCCCTGATGCCCTGCTGGCCATGCCCCCTCCCAGGGATCCAGCTGCTGTGCCCTGACCCAGCACTTCAGCACGGCCCCCTGCAGGTGTCATGAGGGGCACCCCTGACCACACCTTCCTCTTGCAGTTCAACGATCTCGCCTCCCTGTCGCTGACGCTGCTGGACAAAGGTAGGTGTGTGTGAGGCCGTCGAGGGGACACCCCCAATGCCCACTCCACCCTGGCCCAGCCCCGTCCCTCACCCAGCACAAGCCAGTCAGGGAAGTTCCCGGGGATAAAGTGGGGGCTGTAAGGGCAAAGACATGGCAGGCCTGGGCAGCCAGGGCCAGGGGCTGACCGGGCCGCGCAGGCCAGGGTTCCCACACGCCTTGGCCGCGTGCTGATGGTCCGCTCCCCACCCCCGCGCCCTGTCCCGCAGACGACACGAGCGATGAGCGCAGCAGTGAGGCGGATGGCGATGCCCACGGCCTGGGCGAGCCCCTCGTGAAACGGGAGCGCAGTGACCCAAGCCATCCCCTTCAGGGCATCTAGCAGGACCGTGGGCGCCTTCCGCGGGCTTCCGGAAGCTGGCGCCGGTCCGCCCTGTGAGCCTGGACTCCACCGGCCCCGCTGCCCGCTCGCCTGCCCGCCCGCCTGCCCGCTGAGCAGCTCCTGGGTGACGCCATGTCTGCCCTGACTCTAGGGCCACTCCAGCCAGCAAGGGCTGAGAGAATGTTCTAGAAGAGAGGTGGTTGCAGAGGTCATCCTCAGGGCGAGGGGACAGGGGGCGGGCGGGATGCCCCTTGTGGTCCCTGCCTTGGCCGCTGCCTCCTCCGTGCAGCCCCCTCACCAGGATTGCAAAGGGGACTTGAGCAAGCCACCCTCGCCCCGCGCGCCAAAGAATGCTGGGGAAGCGTCCACTGTTGCCATGTCCCTGGCCAGGTCCTCAAGGCCAGCAGGGAGCAGATGACGACCAGGGCAGCCTGCACAACGAAGCCCCACGCTCCCTCAGCTCCGGGCAGGACCTGCCCACGTTCAGGGTCACCATCTGGGCCCCCCATGGCCTGCAGCAAAGGTGTGTCCCCAGCGGCCAAGGAGGGGCCGGTGCCACAGCCACTCCACTCGTGTGCCAAGAACAGCCCCTCAGGCAGCTCCCCCAACTGCCCCAGCACCGTACTGCCCCCCCATGCCTCAGAGCTGCCGGCCTGGCAGGAGCTCACCCCCTTTTCCCCCCTTCCCCACCCCCTGCAAATACGTGACCTCTTCATGGTCACCACCAAGGACACCCACGTGCTGTGGGCTTGCGTGGACCTGGGTGTGCTGCTCAGGGCCCCCGCCGAGAGGGCCCGGACCCCCGCCCTCCCTGCCGCCCGGGAAGCGCCATCTAACTCAATGCAATGTTTTCTCTTTTTGGAAAAATGTTTCTATGATAATTTTGCTGTCTGATTTTGTTCTTAGCAGGTTTGTTATGATTCTGTGTACTGTTGCACTATATTCAGTCCCACTTTGTCCGCGTTCAGCCGAAGGTACTGATGTCCCCTCACGAGGCCTTAAAGCGCCCCCCCGTTTCCTGCCGGCGCCAGGAAGGTCCCCCCAGCCCTCCGTGGGGAGAAGGCCGGTCAGGGTCACGCGGTGTGGCCTCCCGGCTGGACAGTGTCCTGCCAATGCGCGGGCACCCCCTGACGGGCACGCGGCTTGTCACCTCGTGTATTGTCACCCAGCGTGGCTCCCACGCTAAGCAGCCAATACATTCTGGGTTGATCTCACGCTCCGTGTCGTCCTTGAAGGGTCCCCTGCCGAGGCGCGGGAGGGACAGCTGTGTTGCCCGCCTGCAGCCCCCACCAGCCCGTTCTTGCATCCTTGCATCCGGGGTGGCCACGTCCAGCTTCCTGCTGCTGCGGGGTGAGGCCTGCTCGCTGGCTGTCCCCCACCCCTCCGCACTGGGGGCGGTGGCCCCAGAGCCTTCAGGTGCTTTCTGGAAGGAGCCTGCTGGGCCTACACCCCGAGCCAGGGGAATCTCCTTGGGTTCCCCGCGTGTTGAGGTGCACCTGGGGGGCGGGGGGAAGAATCCTGCCACGGGGCTGCTCTGCGGAGGAGGAAGGGCCATGGGGCGGAATGTTCCAGAGAAGTGGACACGGGGCTCCCAGGCAGCTGCTGGGCTGCCAGGGCCACTCCAGGACCCCCCACACTGCACTCGCCTTCCAGGTCTGCCCCTCCTGCAGCAGCTGCCCCAGGCTTGGGGGTGGCATGGAGGGGCGGGGCGTCGGGCCCCGCAGGGGGACACACACAAGCAGGGAGGGTGGACGTGAGAAGGGGCTGGAGCGGCAGCACGTTGGGAGGACTTGGGGAAGGTCCCATCTGTGTTAGGGAGAGAGCCGGATGGCCACGGTAGCCAGTGCAGGGCCAGGGTGCGTCCAGGTCTCCCCCGCCAGTGCAGCGTCCCAAGCGCATAGGCCATCACCCGCTGCCTCCCACACACACCAGCAGGGGGCTGATGGGAAGTGAAGCAGCCGGGACTCGAACCAGGCCCCCGCGGGATGCCAGCGCCGCAGGCAGTGCCTTCATTTGCTATGCCACAGCGTCGCCCCGAGGTACCACCTACAGAGGCAGCACTCGCCACCGGGTCACCTCTCGTCACATTCTCACTTAGAGAGAGATCTTCCATCCTCTGGCTTCCCGGCTAAATGCAAATAACAACCGCCACAGCCTCGGGACCCTGCAGCCACAAGGGAGACCCAGAGGAGGCTCCTGGCTCCTGGCATTGGATCAACTCAGCTCCAGCTATGATGGCCATTAGGGGAGCGAAGCAGCGGACGAAAGATCTGTCTCTCTCTCTAAATCTGCCTTTCCAATGCAAGTCAGTCAATAATAACGATAATGACAATAATAAAGCTGCGAGGCAGGACCGGAGGCAGTGGGAACCCTGGGGGTCTCTCAGGAAGGTGCTGTCCCACTCTGCAGCTCCTGGCACGCCCCCTCTGCCCCTGGGTTTGTCCCAAATCTCCCCTGGACTCCCGGTACCCCGTGCCTTGGCACCCCTGCACCCTGGCAGCATGGCACCCCAGCACCCCTGCACTCCTGCACTCCTGCACCCTGGCACCCCGACACCCCTGCACCCCGGCTCCCCGACACCCCAGCACCCTGGCACCCCGGCAGCTCGGAACCCTGACACCCCAGCACCCTGGCACCCCGGCAGCTCGGCACCCCGACACCCCAGCACCCTGGCACCCCGGCAGCTCGGCACCCCGACACCCCAGCACCCTGGCACCCCGGCATCCCTGCACCCTGGCACCCAGGCAGCTTGGCACCCTGGCACCCCGGCACCCCAGCACCCTGGCTCCCCAACACCCCAGCACCCTGGCACCCCGACCCCCCGGCTCCCCGACACCCCAGCACCCCGACACCGCAGCACCCCGGCTCCCCGGCACCCTGGCACCCCTGCCCGCGCGGCTGCCCGAGGTGGCTTGCGGGACTCGCAGTTTGGTTCTCCCGCAGCCGCCAGGCCCGAGCGCGGCGCCACCTGGCGGCCAGACGGAGGGACTGCGGCCGCTCTCCGACAGCCGCTCCCCTGGCGCAGGGCCGGGGTTGGTGGGCGCAGGGCCGGGGTTGGTGGGCGCAGGGCCGGGGTTGTGGGCGCAGGGCTGGGGTTGGTGGGCGCAGGGCTGTGGTTGTGGGTGGGCGCAGGGCCAGGGTTGTGGGCGCAGGGCCGGGGTTGTGGGCGCAGGGCTGGGGTTGGTGGGCGCAGGGCCGGGGTTGTGGGGTGGGCGCAGGGCCAACAGTGCGTGCCAGCAGACACCCCAGACACCCTGGGGATCCGAGGAATGAGTGGGACCAGATGACTCTGGGGGTCGCATTCTGCAGTGGCGATCCGGAGCTCCAGGTCAACTTCAGGTTTTAGCTTTTTTAAAATTTTAGATGCGATCTTATTTATTCGAAAGAGTGAGAGACAGAGCGGGGAGGAGGGGGCAGCCATTCTGGTGCAGAGCGGGTTAAGCAGACGCCTGTGGCTGCAGCACCCCACACAGGTGCGGGTTCGAGTCCCAGCTGCCCCACTTCCAGTTTCCTGTAAACGCGCATGAGAAAACAGCTGAGGAAAGGCCAAACACTCAGGTCCCTGCACCCACGGGGGGCACCCAGTCAGAGATCTTGGCTCTCTGTCTCGCTGTCACTCTCCATTTCCAATCCTAAAAAAAGCCACAGGAGGATTATATTTAGCAGGCGATGACATTTCCGGGAGTTTCCAAGCCGTGGTATGCCAGTGGCGCACGCTGCGGCCGTAGGAGACCTGTCACAGTAATTCACACACAAGCTTCTCCTCACCGCCACTGGCTGTCACTCCCCTTCGGGCTCCCACGGGGTGATAACGCCGCTCTGAACATCGAGGGTGGCACAGGACGGCCCGGTGGCTGGCACCCACCCGGCGTCGCCCGGGAATTCCCTCATGATGGTTTCGGTTTTTCATCCTGCGCTCCTATTCCCAACTTGGTGGGTTTCTCTGTCAAATGATACAAAGGACCTTATTAAACTCAAATGTAAAACAGGGAGTTCGCTCAAGGTCACGGGGTCCAGGTACCTCCGGTTGGAGCTGAGGAGCATCAACTCAACGCTTGGAACCGTATTTATTTTTCTTGGAAAGTCAAATATGCAGAGAGGAGGAGAGACAGAGAGGAAGATCTTCCGTCTGATGATGTAACGGCCTGTGCTGCACCTATCTAAAGCCAGGAGCCAGGAACCTCCTCCAGGAGGTCTCCCACGCGGGTGCAGGGTCCCAAGGCTTTGGGCCGTCCTCCACTGCTCTCCTAGGCCACAGGCAGGGAGCTGGATGGGAAGTGGGGCAGCCGGGACTCGAACCAGCAAGCACAGGGGATCCTGGCGTGTTCAGGGCAAGGACTTCAGCCTCTAGTTCGCGTCCCCGCACCTGCTGCTGCGCCAGCGCATGCGCACACGCGCCCTCGCCCTGGCCACGCCCTCTCCCCCACCTCCCATTTGGCCGGCGGGAAAAAGAAAGGCGCCGGACCGTTGGTGCGCAGGCGCGTGCCCAGCCGGCCACGCCCCCTCGAGGGTGCGGGGCGGAGTTCCACGCGCAGGCGCAAGCCGCCCCGGGGCGCGCACCCGGAGCGGTCGGCCCCCAGTGCGCACGCGCAGGAAGTGTTCGCGTAGGCCCGCCCGCAGGTTGAGCCCGGGCCGGCGCGCGGGGCCTTGTGGGAGGGCTTAAGGAAGTAAAATGGCGGACCTGGCGAACGAAGGTAGGGGAGGCGCCGTCGGGGGGTCGGGGTGACGGCCGGGGGTCGGGGGGCCGTGGGTCGGGGGGCCGCGGGTCTCCACGGGCCCAAGGGTGAGCAGCCCGGGCTGCCGAGAGCCGGCGGGCCGCGCTGGCCGCTCCTCCATGGCGTCCCCGCAGGCCGGGCCGGCCAGGAGGGTCGGGGTGCTGTGTGTGTGTGTGAATGTGTGTGTGTCGGGGGGAAATGGGGGGTCCCAGCCCCCGGGGTGGCCGCCCTGAGGGTCCCAGGGGGGCGGGGAGGTACGTCCGGCCGTGTCAGGAGAGCCCGGGGCCCCGCTTGGCACCCCTTCATTTTCGGGGTGCCCCGTGCTGCCCCCCGCGCACTGCACCCCGGACTTGGCACCCCACTTCCCTCTCCTTCGGGGACCCCTTGTCTCGTCCCTTCTGGAGCCCTTCCGTGGCGTGATCTGAGCTGCCGCTCGCTTTGAAAGCTCCGTCCCCTGCCTTCTTTCCTTGCTGCGTGTTTATCATTATTATTATTATTTTACGATGGCGTGGTGGACAAAGTGGACCGACCCCCCCCAACACGCTCCTCCCGGGGCCCCGCCTACTCGAGCTTTGGGGTGTCTTGCATTGGGAACTGCATTTGAGCTCCTTCATGTTGCCAAGCACCCAGGGTGCTCCCTCCACTACCTTTTTGCAGGGCACCCCCAATTTTTCCCAGGCGCTGCTGCTGCGTGTACACGAGGGAAGCGTGTAGTCCAACTGTCTCAGCTGGCTTGAGAAAGTGCAGCTGCGGGGCAGGCATAAGAGTGACGGGGAATCAGGGGGCGGCCCACCTAAGGGGAGCACCCTCCCCCGCCACCACCACTGAACCCCAAGCTTGGCTGCCGGCTTGCTGCTGGCGTCTGGGTGGGCGTCAGGCCCAGGCAGCAGAAGGACCGACTGACCAGGGGAACCAGGCTGATGAACTGCCCTGGTTTGACGTCTGTATTCAAGATCCCACGTGTCCAGTTGCAATGTCTAGTGTGTCCCCACAGTCTGCCCCGAGCACTGCCACCCAGCAGTCACCCTAATTCCTTCCCCCGCTCTTCCATACAGTCCACATCGGATCAGTTATTCCTAAACCATAGGTCCCTGCTACGCACCTTACAGCTCCACCTGAAGCCCTGGTGAGAGGGGACCCCCCAGCTCTCTCCCTGGCTCACCGCCCGCCGTCACTGCTTAGGATGCCTCCCGACCCTGTGTGGTTAGACCAGGTGCTCTTGTCCCCAGCCCCACCTGCGGGCACTCTTGTATGTTTGTTTTGTTTTTCTGAGCGTGGGAGAACTTTTCCGGGCACCTGTCTCGTTTGCCGCCCGCCGTCTGGCCCATGACGTGGCGTGGCTGCGTTGGGTTTCTGAGCTCCCAGAAGGTAGGGGTTTGGACGCTGTCAAGGTCCCTGGGTCCTCGGAGCTTGATGCGTGGGAGAATGAGTCCAGCGGGATGGAGGATCGGAATGCCGAAACACAGCGGCTGCGCCTCACACCTGCTGTACTCAGCGGCTGTTTGGGGGGTCGTCTGACTTGCTCCTTCCAGGACAGCCGTCCATGGGAGGTCCGCTCTGTGGCCCAGATGTCCCTGCCACCCTCTGTGCTCTCAGAGACCGCAGTTCTGGCTATAGCTTGCCCCCACCCAGAGAAAGCGGGACTTACCTGCCAGGAAAGGCAAGACTTTGTCATGTGTTTGGCTGTGACTCCAGGCAGTACCTCATGGGTTCCTGGCTTTGCAGGCCAGGCAGTGGCTGTCCGCTGTCCGCTGTGGCCAAACATTGGTCTCACCTAAAGGGCAGCCTGTGGGATTCGGGGTTGGGAGTGCCGTGACGCTGAGACCCCGCTGCCTTGAGCACCTCGGGAGAGAAGGATGGTCCTGTTTGCAAGCTGTGGGTATCTGAAGGGGGCTACCCCCAACCCTCCTGGCCTTTCCTGGAGCCCAGGGTGCAAGGTGCAGCCAGAGGGCCCCTCTCCCGGTGCTTGCATATGGCACCCCCGGGTGCCTCAGGCATCGAGCGTGGAGTTGCTGGGGTGGCCCTGGTGTGGTCGGTCAGGAAGAGTGAGGAGACAGCGAGCAGGGAGCGTTGGGACCACTGGCGAGTTCAAAGGCAGCACAGACGCCTCCCCCACCCAGAGTCCATAGACGGTTCCTGGTGCAGCAGAGTTCTTGCTGCACCCATAGCAACTTTGGGGGTGCAGAAGGCTCTGTTGGGGAGGATGCCTCATGTACCGTGGGGTGCTCAACACCCTAGTGGCATCCCCCAACCTGCTTCCTGGGGTCATGCACGCAGCCTCTTGCCCTGGGCAAAGGGGAGGGCAGAGCGGTCTGTGCGTGGGGTCGGCCGCACGCTCGCTGGGTCGTGTCGGGGGAAGGCCCTATCCGAATGCCTTCCTTTCCTCACCTGGCTGGTGGGGCGTTCTGAGCGTGGTGTGTGCGCCAGTCGACCCCTCAGCCTGCAGTTATACACTCCCTGTGTGGGCGGGAGGGGCTGCGTTTAACCACCCGTACCTGGTCTGCCGTGTCCACCTGCCAGACCTGCTCGGCCTTACCCTCGGAGTGTTGGGGAGCAGGTGGCCCTTGGGGTGAGGGCTCAGCACCCCCTGGAGCACAGCCAAGCTGGGGCAAGGGCAGTGCTGGGGAGGGTGGGGGCGGTCCTTTTCATGAAGTGTGCTTTGCTGGCTGGAGTTAGGTAAGGTTTGCCTGGGCAGCTTGGCACGTCACCCAGCCTCTTGGCGGTGCTCGGGGTGGGAGTGTAGCCGTCCACACTCATGGGTGGGGGTCTCTACGATTGAGCCACCCGCTGCCTGCCACCCCCAGTGTGCACCACAGCGTGGACCAGAGCTGGGGTCGGGAAGGTGGCCGAGACGCCAAGCCAGGAGCACCACGTGAGACGCACGTGTGGCTAGCAGCATCTTGACCACTGGGCCAGCCTGTCCCAGGGAGAAGTTATCGGGGTGCCGGGGTGTCCCCTCTTCAGTGGTGTCTTTCAGCTGGCTCGCAGCCTTGCTCACACAAGCAGGGTCAGATGCGACTGCGTAGGCCTTCCTTGACTGGCTCTCGTTCGGCGGGGGGGGGGGTCACTCCAGGTTCCCCACCCCTTCCCTGGGCTGACAGGGTGCATTTTCATGAATGTCTCATGGAAATGAAGCTGGGTGGTGGCTGAGAGCCGACCTGGGTGCCTCAGGAGCTCCAAGGTCTTTGCATACTTCCAAAAAAAAAAAAAGTGAAGTTTCTCCCAGGCTCTTGGCGGGTAGATAGAAAACTTAGGGCTCTGTGAAACTTGAGCCCAGCTATGGGCTTTCTCGCAGACTGCTGAAGATGGTGGTGCTTCGTGGCAGTGTCCAGGTGGCCGTCCTGTGGGCTCCATGGAGAAAGCAGTGTTGCAAGGGCGTTGTCCAGCTGTGTCCAGGTGACCCTGTACCGGTGGCAGGCCCCTCCTCTAGTGGTCTCGGCCCTCAGGGACCATCACGTGGCACCTGCCATGACCCTCTGCCTGGTTGAAAGCGAGTGGTGGATGAGAACAGAAGCTTCCTGGGCCGCCCTGCGGAGCCCACGCAGGACACGGGACCTTCGGGTCTGTCGTGTGGACGGCAGCTGCTGGCTAGCTCGGGGGGCTGCAAGCGTTGGGTTCACCTGCTAGTTTGTTTTCCGTTAGTATCTAACACAGTTATTTCGGGGTTGGGGTGGTCCAAATTTCTCTAGCCAGCCCCCCGGTCTGCCCATAGCATTTTGTCAGAGCATTTTGTCCAGAGCAGCTATGACCCGTGAGGTGGGCGATGCGCCCACTGCCTGCGCCCTTCCTGGTGCCCGGCTGAGCTGGGCTGGCATGGAAGCTTCAGCAGGCTCTTGGGGTGCTCTCAGCATGGAGCTGAGTATGCCCTGCTCCTGCGGTGTTTTGGGGTTCGGTGTGCTCATCTCCCAGGGGAGCTCGTGGCAGTGGCTGTCGAAGATGGAGCTCCAGGGCCGCAGGTTGGCAGAGAGCTCCCTTGTGGCCTGACGGTGGCATCTGTAGAGACCATGTGGCGTGTGGCAGCACCACAGGGGCAGCCGGCCGCTGCCTCTTGTTGCCGTGTGGAGAAGGCTGCCCTCCTCGCTGCTCTGTGTGCAGTGGCTGCATCCTGTCCAGGTGGGCCTGCCCGAGCAGTCTGCCATTTTCTTGCGGTTGGTGTCCAGCATGGTGCTTGCCAGCGTTGGGGCTGTGACCCCTGGGGACAATGGCGAGGGCCCTGTGGTTGCTGTGGGTGGACAAGGCCTGCCCCAGCCAGTCACTGCAGCCTCGGCCTGTCGGCAGGTTCCAGTGGACAGCCTGGTGCAGGGACGGGTGGACCTGCGTTCATGTGTACCTCGTGCCTGGGCAGTCGTCCGGCTTGGAGTTCCTGTGTCAGTGCAGGGAGTGGAGAGCTGCAGCAGGATGTGGGCCGGTCCCCTTCGCTGTCCTCCATGGCATGACAGCGTGTCCCTGGTCACCCCTCCCAAGGTGTCTGCCGGCATTTCCCCATGTCCCCTTAAGGGAAGGTGCATCCACAGCAGGGAGCTGTGTGCTGCCCACCCAGCTAAGGTCCCAGGTACTCGAACCATGATCCGCTGCTTCCTGAGATGGTGTCCGCAGGGTGGGAAGTAGAGCAGCCAGAACTTGAACCCGCGCTCCCAAGTTGGGTGAGGCCCCCTCCCCACAGCAGCGGCTTAACCCGCAGGGTGGCTCACTGTGTGTGTGAGTTAAGACTCTGACGGCCTTCCTTCCTTCCTTTGTTTTTCCCAGTGGCCAGGCTTCTGCCCTCGGCGCAGTTGGCATTGGGCTGATGGCTCTCATGCCGGGCGGCCAGCGAGGACCTCACCCCTCATCCCGGCTCCCCACCGCTGGGTCGGCCTCTGCCCACCTAAACCCCTGCGGCCCCAGATGTGATAAACGCCCAGGTTAGACTCCAACAGTGTCCACAGGGGACGCAGGGACGCCACAGTGTGTCCCGTGACCACCAGGTGCTGGGTGAGAATGCCCGAGTGGGTGAGGAGCCCTGGAGAGGCGTGTACCCAGAACATGCGCTGAGAGGATGGCTGGCAGCCAGGGCGCTGTATACCAGTGGACTGGCCCAGCCAGTGAGGCACGGAGCCCGCATACCTCCTCTCTGCTGCGTGGTGTCAAGTTCATGGGCACCTGTTGGCCTGTGTGCTGACCCGTGTGCAACACTGCCTTCCCAGGGCCTGCCTGTGGTGCTCAAAAAAAAAAAATGGGGGGTTGTTGTAGGGTGTTCCAAGTGTATGCCTGGACTGCACAAGAAGTGAGACAGATCTTTAATCAGCTGGGCCACTCCCCAGGTGACCCCAGAGAGCCAGGAGCCACAGCCACATGGGTGCAGGTGCCCAAGCACCTGGGCCACCCCTGCGCTTTCCCAGACCATTGACAAGGAGTGGAATGGGAAGTGGAGCAGCCAGGACTCGAATGAGCACCTGTGTGGGATGCCGGTATTGCCCAAGCTTTACTTGTGCATTTGAAAGGCATAGTAACTCACCCATTCCCTTGTTTGGTAGCAGCCAGAGCTGAGGCAGACTGAGGCCAGGAGCCAGGAACTCCAGCTGGGTTCCTATGTGGGCAAGAGAGCAGGGGCCCAAGCCCTCAGCCCGTCCTCCGCTCACTACCTCCCCAGCTGCATTTGCAGGGAGCTGCAATGGGAGTGGAGCAGCTGGGACTTGAACCAGCACTTGGATCCTGGACGCAGCACCACAGGTGGCATCTTAACCTGCACTGCCACGGTGCCAGCCCCGAGGGTAAATCTCAGATGTGTTTGCCAGAGTAAACCCTCCACATGTGCCATGCTGCAGGCAGCTGTCCACTCAGAATTGAGTCCCGCACTTTTTTTTTAAGATTATTTTTATTGGAAAGTCATATTTGCAGAGAGAAGGAGAGACAGAGAGAAAGGTCTTCCACCCGCTGGTTCACTCCCCAAGTGGCTGCAACGGCCAGAGCTGAGCTGATCCAGTCAGGAGCCAGGAGCCTGTTCCGGGTCTCCCACGCAGGTGCAGGGTCCCAAGGCTTTGGGCCGCCCTCCACTGCTTTCCCAGGCCACAGGCAGGGAGCTGGGTGGGAAGTGGGGCAGCTGGGATACAAACCGGCGCCCATATGGCATCCCAGTGCGTACAAGGCGAGGACTTTAGCCACTAGGCTACGGTGCCAGGCCTGGGTCCCATGTTGTATCTGTAAGAGCTTGGGTAGGGAAGGAGGTGCAAGACTTTCTGCCTTGCTGGGGCTGAGTGGCTGTGTGCCGTCAGCAGGAAGGGCGGCTCAGCGGCTGTGGCTGCTGGGCACCTGAGGGGCCTGGTCATTGTCAGCACTGTCTGCCTGGGGGGCTCAGAGCGTGCACCGCTCACGGTAGGGGTCATGGCCATGGTCAAGGTGGCCAGGCCCAAGCCGGGAGTCCAGAACTGAGCTCGGGTGTCCCACACGGGTCAGGGGACAAGCCCAGCGGATGGCATCCTCGCTGTGAGCCAGGCGGCTGCCCCAGTGGGGTCCTCTGACAGCTGAGAGTGGGGAGGTGGCGTGGGGCCCCCGGTCAGGTGGGGTCGTTCCCTTACTGGGTAAGTCAGATCCCACACCTGGCCTGTGCTGTTTCCTCACCTCTCCCAGAAGCTCTCAGCCACGTGGGCTGTGCACTGTCAGCCTCTGCCCCGGCGGTGCCCTACCTTTGGTGGCTTGTCTGAGCTGCAGGTGACCGCCTCGGCCAGGCCTCACTGACCACGCACTGTCCCTGTCCTGTCCTGCCCCGTTTGCCCCGGAGCGCCTCCGGGAGGTACTGGGGCACCCAGCTTCTCTGGCATCTCCCTTCCCCTCTCAAGTTCTTACATGTGACACGTGGGGCTCGATGCGGAGTTTGCCCGGGGAGCTTACTTGGCGGCCTTTGTAATGCAGTCACGGTCCCGATGGCTGTGCCTGGCAGACAGAGGGGACAGTGCCCAGGCCTGGTGCTTCACTTGCCCGCCACCTCCCGGGGCTGCGTGCCCTGGTGATGCCCGCTGCCTTGGCAGTCGTGCTGGCGTCCTGCCACCTAGTGGCAGGACGGAGACGTCTCCCAGATTGTCCCCCGGGGTCCCAGGCAGCGGCTGGCTTCCGTGCTTGCCCTGCCTCGGCTCGTTTGAGGGTTTTCTGCAGAGCTCAGGGCACCCCGGCGCCCCAGCACAAGTTGTGCCTCAAGGTCCTGCATGTTGGGGTGGGCTCGGGGGTGGGCTGCGGGATTGACGGCGTGGCGAGCCTAACTTCATTCCGGAGGCTGCGCGTGTGGAAGGCGCCTGCTCTAAGTCTTGCCTCCCCCAGCGTGGTGGCCTGTGTCGGGAGGGCTCGCTGTGGTGGCGTGAGGAGCAGGCAGAGACCACTCCACGGGTCGGGGTCACCTGTTGCTGCTTGCGCTGCTGTTAGAGGTCACGTGGGGTCGCAGGGGGTGAAGGTAGCAGCCAGGTGGAGGGCACTTCAGGAAGATGCCATCCCCCTGCCCGCTCCTGATAACTGCCCTCCCACCGGCCGGACCGGGCGTGGAGATTCGGAGGGTCTCCCTGGCAGTGGCCTGGAATTTGTTGGTGGTGAGTTGAGATAACAGATGTGTCTGCATGTTGCTATGGAAGACCGATCACAGTCACTCCTGAGCCCAGTGACCGGCTCGGAGGGGAGCGTGCTGTGTCTCCGGGGGATTCAGGCTCCTTGGGTCCGTGAGATGCTTTCCATGTTTTTTCCCAGATAAGAAGATTAAAGAGACGTTGGCCGCTATTACAGCTAATTTTACTAAGTACCTTGCTGACACGGGGTGCAGAGCCCTAAGCAGCTTTCCGGCTGGGGGCATCAGCTAGGAGGGGACTGAGCCGAGAAGGCAGAGCCACGCCAGGCTTCTGTGGGGCTGGAGGTGATCCCAGCGAGGGGCCCCGGGGCTCCAGGACAGCGGGAGGGGCAGGAGATGGCCCAGCTGCCCTGTGGATTATGAATGCTATGCGAAGAATCCATTGGTTAAACATCTGGGACAGAGTGCGACTTGCTTCGTGGCTGAATGTACTCCTTGGAATGCGGCTCTGGTGCTTTTCCGGACGGCCTGAGTGCTTCGCTTTCCCCAGGGAACTGCCGTTGGTGTCGGTGCACATGGAGTTCTGGAGCCTGCCGGGAGGCCCCGCACCGACCCCGGAACTCGGCCCCGGCCCCTTGATCTTACTGTCAGCACTCTCCCTGACAGCCGCTTTAGTCATGCCACTGTTTGTTGAAAGAATGGGGCGTCTGTTTGCTGCTCTGAGGCCTGGCTGAGCGGGAGTGGTGGGAGGAGGCGCCTCCTATGTGTGCTGTGGGCTCCCTGGGCCCACCCAGCCTGCAGGGTTGGCTCCACCTCAGACAGGCCATTTGCATCTCCTCCCCTGGACAGAAGGGTGTTGGTCCAGTATCTCCTAAGGTAGCCACAGAGACCCAGTGGAACCGGGCAGTAAACCCCAGCACGTGAGGAAGTGCTGGGGAATGCCAGCGTTGCTGTGGAAGCCAGGGCTGAGCCCAGGAGTGTCTCGGCTCCTGCTAGCCTGTTCCCCTGGCTGGGGCAGACCCTCGCAGTGGCCAGCAGGACCCGCCTCCCCCTTCCTGGATGGGCAGCTGCTGCCCCCAACTGCCCAAGGCTTCCTCCCTTGTAGTCATTGCCTGGTGAAGGTTTGCCACCGTCTGAGCAGGCCCAGATAAAGCCTTGGAGTCCTCATCCCTGGGCTGTTTGAAACTGTCCTGCTCCTGGCCCTTGGCACCCACATTCCAGGCGTCCTGCACAGAGCCCAGGGAATGGGGTGCTTAAGCCTCCTGCAGCACCGGTGTCCCCTGTCAGGGCCAGTTTCTGCCCCCCTGCTGGGGCAGGTGATGACCCACGTCCTTGGGTCCCTGGCACCCTGTGGGAGACCACCTAGAATGCCTGGCTTCCGGCTTCAGGACCAGCCCTGTGCCCACTGAGAGTGTCTCTCCTCTGCATCGCTCTGCCTTTTAAATCAACTTTTTTTAAAGATTTATTTTTATTAAAAAGGCAAATTTACAGAGAGAAGGAGATACAGAAAGCTCTTCCATCTGCTAGCTCACTCCTCAAGTACCCACAACAGCCGGAGCTGAGCTGATCCGAAGCCAGGAGCCTCTTCCAGGTCTCCCACGCGGGTGCAGGGTCCCAAGGCTCTGGCCGTCCTCCACTGCTTTCCCAGGCCACAGGCAGGGAGCTGGATGGGAAGCGGAGCTGCCGGGATTAGAACTGGCGCCCTTATGGGATCCCGGCACATTCAAGGTGAGGACTTTAGCCTCTAGGCCACTCCGCTGGGCCCGATCAACCTATTTTTAAATCGTTGGAGTACAGGAGTTTATTTTGAAGTCTGCGCATACTGCTTTTCGTGACACCCGTGAGCTCCATGACGAAGCAGGTTTTGGCCCTTCTCCTAGCCAGCAATGCCGTCTACCCTGCTGTGTGTGTGGGTGCCCAGGCCCCCATGCACCTGCTCCCAGCCCCTGGGGCCCTACACTGTCATTCCTGTGTTGGGGTGCCACCTTGGGTTAGGAGGGAAGCTGCAACCCTGCAGGGGAGAGGCCCGTGGCCTCCGAGCAGCCTGAGGCTTCAACCACGGGTAGAGGTCCATGCTGCGTACCATTGTCACCCTTGGCCATCGCTGGGGTACAAGGCTGTAGTGCCACCCTGGGTCCCGTGAGCTGGCCACGTGCTGCTTGTCCTGTTCAGATGCGTCCTCCCAGAAGGGCCCCCAGAGTGCCTCCGTGGGTGGTGATGTGAGCTCCTGGCCGGCAGGACACCCTCCAGGGTCCCATGGGGGTCTGACACAGATAACTGTCTCATGCCCAGAACTGCTGCCAAGGGGGGTTGGGCATGGGGTCTGAGCCCTTCCTATGGCTGAGGCGTGGGTCCCGGGCTCCAGTGGGTGGGATGTGAGGATGGTGAGAGGGTACAGGGGGGACCCTCGCATCTGGCAGGTTGGAGACAGGTGCAGAGAGAGGGGGCTGCGTGCTGTGTTGGCTGGGTCCAGAGGCCACACACAGGACAGAGGCCGTTGCCCCACAGCTTCCACGGGCCACCAGGGTACTGAGCAGTCCCTGTGTGGTGAGCCGGGGAGGAAGAGGGTGGCCAGCTCAGCGCTCCTGCCTTGTACCTGGCAGTGCCCGAACCCCCCACCCCAAGGTGTTGGAAAGCGTGTGGAAGGTGTGACGTCTAACTGTGCTGACCTGTGTGGGCAGCCACTCTAGGACGGCCCCTTCCCATTCCCAGCCTTCTCTGTCTTGCCCAGCCCCCCCAAAATAGGCTGCTTTTCCCCCAACTCCTTTGCGTATAGAACCAAAACCTACAGCTGAGGCGAGCCTGAAGGAATCTGGGGGTGGGGTGCAGAGTGTGTTGATGCGGGTTTGGGTTTTTGGGAGGACCCGGGTCCCTGGAAGGTCTCTGGTGGGTAGAATTCCCCCACACCACCGCCAGCACCCCCGTCGTCCCTGCCCCTGGGCATGCAGGTGGTGGGCTCTGGCCGCTCACCGGGAGCAGGCTGGGGGGTGCTCATGAGGGGGAGGTCGCTGCATCACCCCGTATCGTCACGAGGGGTGAGGCTCTGGTGCCCTGGGTGAGGTGGGGGCTCCAGGTTCCTTTCCGGGTGAACCTCCTGCTTGCCGCCAGCAGGTGTCCCAGTGTGTCCTGGCAGCAGAGCCCTGGTTGACTGGCACGGAATGCACACAGACGTTGCCTCCCTGCGGGGGCTGAGGCTGGAGTGGAAGCGGTTGACTCCCTATCTAGGGGCTCACCCCTCTAGGCCCTCTGCCTGAGGTGTTTGCACAGCACCCCGCCCCCGGATGTGAAGTGGGGTGTGGGTATCGATATGCATAGGGGTGGAGGGGGGACAGGGCTGTTTGGGAGAGCATGTCTGACCTCCATCTTCTATGGACTGGCCCTTTCGCGCCTCCTCCTCCTCCACCCCAGCCCACACTGGGCCCAGGTTCAGAGCTCTCCCTCCATCTGGCACCCAGGGCTCGCAGCTCATGCCGTTAGCCCCTCCTGGTGTGCCCAGGCAGTGCCTGGCAGAGGTTGCCATCTTGTGAGCTCTCTGGGCCTTAGCAGGTGGGGAGGTCCCCTGCATGTGACACACCAGGTGGCAGCCACTTGCTCGGAAGAGCGGGGAGCATTTGAGCTTTGCTTGGAGGCGAGTCCAGGGTTTGTGCCCCTGGCAGGCCTACGCCCTTGCGCAGACCAAGCTGTGGCTGAGGAGGGCATCCACGTTTGGTGGTTTCCTGGGCCGGGCTCCACCAGGGTCTCTGCCAGGATTTAGAGTAGCCGCTTTGCTCCGTCTGAGGCCCTGGTGGGACACAGAGCTGCAGCAGCCCCGTGGTCACCTGCCCCCTGCCCAGCCCAGCAGCCCCGTGGTCGCCTGCCCCAGGGTTGGGGAGGAAGGTCCCTGAGTAGAGAGCCAGGGCAGAGGTGCAGGCTGGCTTAGGGACATGTGACAGCCTGGTTAGAGACCCTGCCACCCGCACCTGCGCCCCTTGTACTTGGTACTGGCTGTGGACCTTGCGTGGGCAGAGATGCCATCATGACAGCCGCCTGCCCAACTGCTCTGGGAGCGGGCCTGGGGCTGTGGGAACTAGGGTGTCCTTCCAGTTGCCTTGGGGACACCCCTTCAACTGCCCCCCAGCACGTCCCCAGGGGTAGCCCTGGCAGTACAGCCGTGCCTCTGGGCCTGGGGCACCACTTCCTTCTCCCGGGGGCTCCCCAGCTCTTGGGTGTCTGAGCTAATGCTGTGCCAGGGCCCGGTTCCAGGTGAGCCTCTAGTGCCTGTGGCTGTGGCTCTCAGGGCAGTGCGGGGCCCAGGGCCTGCTGACAGTAAGCACCCCCACGCCGGCCCCTGTGCTTGAATGGCTCAGACCATGGGGCTTGCCTTGTAAGGTCAGGTCAATTGCCATCTGCATGTCCCACAGTGCACCTCGGGGGCATCCCAGCTGCCCCCAGTGCCAGGAGGCAAAAGGCTGCGGGCCTGGCTGGCCCGGGGAGTAAAACATGCTCCTGGGACCAGGGAACTACAGGCTACCCTGTCCTTCCCCCTTCGGGGCACAGAACCTCCCCAAGGGAATGGGCGGCAGCTGCAGCTGGCCTCCAGAGGGCCTGGGCACAGACTGGTGAGCCCGGCCTGCAGGTTGAACACGGCCAGTAAGAGCCAACTCAGTTGCCCGGATGTGGAGTTGAGGAGGTTCCGCCTGACACGTGGCACCTGCCGCTGCGGGTGGCTCCCCGCCCTGCCCGCCTGCGTCCTCACACCCGCAGCGGGCTCACTTTGTGTTCTGGCTTTGCTTAACTGTGTTTGTTCAGTCGATGACAGACGAATGTACCTTTGTTTGCTGTGTGAATGTAGTGTTGGGGGGAAAAAAACCAATTTTTCTTTTTGCAGAGAAGCCCGCCCTTGCTCCACCCGTCTTTGTGTTTCAAAAGGATAAAGGACAAAAGGTAAGGGGCCGGTACGTGCTCTCACATCCGCTTCTCTGGTGGGTCTTCCCTGGCAGCCGCCCATCGCCAGGCCACACTGGCAGCCGGTAGGCCGCTGCACCAGGCTGGGCGGGGAGAGGTGCTGGTGGGTCTGCCGCGGAAGGGGCTCAGAGCCCTGCTCGTCCGAGGGGAGGCGGGGAGCAGGCCCTTGGAGGGCACTTGAGGGTCCCGTGGCCCCCGCCGATGCGGCTCAGGTGCCTGTGCCATGGGTCGGAGCTGTCACACTGTCGGTCATGCATTGGGGTGACGCTGCCGCCCTGCTGGACCCTGACAGTGCTGTGGCCGGGGACACCTGGGCTGCCTCCCGTGGGGAGCCAGCAGCGTGTGGGGGCCTGTCGAGCCACTAGGCGGTGGTCGCCGGTTTGCTTGCTGGGGACATTGGTTCATGTACCACCCAAGGGGTCTTCCTGGCTCGGGGCAGGATGCGTGCCGAGTGCTCCCTGGGAAGCGCCTGGCCCTTCTGGTGCTCTTCCTTTATCCCTGGTGCAGCACACAGCAGTGACAGAGCTGCCTGAGTTGGGCACATTGTCTGCTTTTTTCTTGCTGACGGTGACAGCGTTTGGGGGGTTCCCCGGTCCTCAGGCTGTGGTGGCTGCCCTTGGTGCCGGCCTCGGCTGCCAGGCTGGTAACTTGGTAATTCACCTGCCTTCACCAGGACTTCCTTGTTGGCCAGAGAATCCGACAGCGTGCCGTGCCCATGCCCAGAGGGTGCTGGCGAGCTGCAGCCGCCTGTGCCCTCCCCTCTCCGCAGCTTGCTG